>NC_136473.1:48867162-50357294 GCF_902686455.1 Sciurus vulgaris
GTTTTCCTTCAAACATTAGATCTGGTCTCATCAGCAACTCAAGGGGTAACCCAGAGTCAAAAAGTATATTGGGATTATCTTTTATTTACATGAAGCAATGAACTATTTGTCTTACATAATTTACTTCAGGAGCTAAAAGCATATCAAAGAGCCCATGTCTTATCCTCTTTGGTATACATTTAGAGCCACCAGCCAGATAGGCCTTTTTAGTAGTATGAGAAGTCAAATGAACATCTGAAAAATATTTTGAAGACTCTTAAATAGTAGTCTAGAAAACTGACATGAAAAAGAACTCATTTGTCTTTTGTTTTTTGTTTTTGGTGAGTTGCATGGTAGGCAAGCACTCTACCAACTGAGACTCATCTCCAGCCCACAACTCAAGTTTTAAGCTCCTCCTTTGTAGAAACATTAGATATGCTGTAGTTTTAAAAACTAAGTTGTCATAGCTAATTTGTGCCCGTGTTAGAAACTCTTCTAAAATTACTTTTCAAGTAATCTAACAGGGGTGTCTCTATGGAAGTCATTCAAATTACTTCCATAGAAAGTGTCAACAGGGCCAGGGATGAAGCCTAGTGTAGCTTGCCTGGCTTGCACAAGCCCTTGGAGTTTAACCCCTAACAGCGCAAGAAAAGGACAGGGAGGGAAGGGAAAGGGAGAGAAGGAAAGAACAGGGGAGGTGATGGAAAGGAATGAGCCATTAAACAAAATATGGCATAAAAGCTCTAAAAAAGTTCACTAAGGTCTAGAATTTTAGTCATGTCAAACTGGAAAATAATATGAGAGTACAGAATAACTACTGCATAATCGGGTCAGCTGCAGCCTGGCCTAAACCAAATGGAGGAGTGGGTGGGTCTTGACCTCCAGTGGGAGGGGCTTCATTGCTATGCCCTGTGTGGGGGAGGGGTGGGCCTGTGAGCTCACAAGGACAGCATGAGCTCACAAAGCCCTTGGTGGCCAGTTGCTGTAACTCCCTAGCCTCCTGGTCATTTGGCTCCCTGTGATCTGCGTGGTCAGACCACGCAGGTTTGGGCTCCAACAGAAAGCCTATCGTCTGTAGCCTGTTTTTTTGGCTGGGCAGGATGTAGTTGGCAAATGAGTTTTGGTGCAATGGAGGGGCCAAGGGCTGACCCTCAGCCTTGCTTGGGCCTGGGTCTGGAAGAAATATTCAGGGTTGCGTCAGCATTGCCTGAAGATGTAAGAGCAGGCCCTAACCCTGGTGTCTTTCCTTGGTCGTTGGTGATACGTGCAGCTGTTGGATTTTTTGTTGCTCTCTTGTTTTTGTGGAGAAGTGTTCAGTCTTTTAGAAGCAGGTTTTCCGTGGAAGAAAACTGGCTCTAAAGTTTCTGAACTACTTTCCCCAGAAAAATGCAAACTACTTGAAAAATTTAGTCTTGTTCAAAAGGTTATGACGGCTTGGAGTCATCCTTAAAGGATGCGAGTTTTGTGAAGGAGTCAGTAGAAGCACAAACTTTGGAGGCAACGTATGAAAAGCTGAATCAGTCCAAATCTAAACTTGAAGATGAAATACTCATTCTAGAAAAAGAGCTAAAAGAAGAGAAATCTAAACGTTCTGAACAGGATGAATTGATGGTGGATATAGCAAAAACGATAAAGTCCCTAGAAGAGGAATCAAAATCCCTCAAGTCACAAGTATCTGAAGCTAAAACAACCTTCAGAATACTTCAAATGAATGAAAAAGAACTGAAGGTAGCAATAAAAGAGGCTTCGAGTGAGAATAACCAGCTTCAGGAAAGTCACAAACTCCTTTTACAAGAAGCTGAAGTATGGAAGGAAAAAGTGAGTGACCTTCATAAACAGAAGATAACATTGGAAGACTCTAAAGTACAGGCAGAAGAAGTTCTAAGTGATATAGAAAATCACATTAAGTCTGTGACGGAACGCTTGCTAAAGATGAAGGATGGGGCTCCTGTGCCTGGAGAAGACCTAACAGATGACAGTAACTTAAAGTTGGAAGTGAAGAGTGAGTCAGAAAGTGGTGCTCACTTAGGAAATCAGCCAAAGGATCTTCAAAGGAACTGGTTCATGCTGTTAAGTTAAATGCCTCTTTAAAAACCTTAGGAGAAAGAAATCAAATTTACACTTCATTATCTGAAGTAGATGAAAGAAAGATGATCTTACAGAACGTATTAAAATCTTCAGACTGAAGGAGAATCTTTGCGGTCAGAAAATACACAGTTTGAAAATGAGAACCAGAAGCTTCAGCAGAAACTTAAATTAATGATGGAACTGTATGAAGAAAATGAAATGAAACTCCTCGGGAAATTAATAGCAGAGGAAGAGTGCTGGTTCGAGGAAGAGGAGAGACTTGCAAAGTGGATAAAAGGATCAGCCTCGCAGCTAAACAGCTAGAGACCTGTAGAGAGCAAGCCAAAGATTTGGAGGAAGAATTGGAGAGTACCATTCATTTTTATAAGAGGCAGATTCTCTTCTATGATTCTCATAGAGCACGTGCTGACACTGTGACCCTGTCATCTCTATGGGAACTGGACTGTAAGATGATGAGCCCTCCACCAGGTCCAAAGTATTCTGATCTACCTGTTCCTCTACAGAGGCAAGATGGATATTTTAATGATTATGGTAGGCTATCCGGACCAGCACAACTCAGAAGGCTTAAGATGTCTTCTTTGTATAAATTGGATGGGCGTATGTCTTTAGAAATGGAATCCAGCAGAAATAATATCAAACATGATCTTGATCATTTAAATGTGCTGGATTCATTTCGCCCTGCTGAAAATCAAGCAGCTGGCTCTGGCTTTCTTTTTGTACCTCTCATTCCAGTCAGAAATCCATCCCTTCGAGTAAATGCAAGGAGGAATTTCATGAGAAGAGGATCTTTCCTTCCTCCACCTCCTCCAGGAAACATGTGTGGAGCATCTGGAGATTATTTCCCACGTGGCCCCACCCCTTCCATTCCCAGTGTGAAACATCTATTCACTGAGGCATTTTCCTCATCTTTTCCCAAGAGCTGGATTTTCCCCCACCCCCACATTCTGAAAGTAGAAGTGAGTTCCCTTCAGGGTCCATTTCACCTTCAAATGAGCCTGCTGTTGAAGATCCAGAACCACAGCAAGAAATTTGACAATATTTTTGATCTTTCTTTCAAAGTAATTTGACTTATCTTATTTTAGTTTAACTGCTTTTACTTAAGTGACTCTACTTTTGCTCCGATTGAAGTTTAATGGAATTCTCATCCTTAGGATGGTACTTTGTAAATAAAGATGACTTAAATATGAATCTTATGAGTAAATTATTTCCATTTTATTTTAATACATAGTATAAATCTTAATTTGGTTAATCAATTATTACATAAACAACAGTGGAGTTTTATATGTAATGAATATATATATGTAATATATATATGTAATATATATATGTATAATGAATATATATATGTAATCTTGTGGTTTGGGATATTTTAAACTCAAACAAAGGCTGTGCCTTTATGCCAAAATGTATTTACTATGATTGTAGCAAATGGGAAGTAACTTTATTCTTAATAAGACTTTTAATTGATTTAAATTCTTGTTTGGCATTGATGATTTATTTGACTTTGATGATAATAAAAGTAAGCTAGTTTTTCCATAAAATAGAATAAGTAGAGCATATTAAGAGTAAACAAGAAACATGAATAAACGTCATGTAAACAGGAGATTTCCAACATACAAAAAAATGCCAGTTCTCAGAACATTTTTAGGAATACAAACCCCAATTTAAGCTCACTCTGTCCCCATTTTCCCTTATATCTTCTTTACTTTATGCCCATTTTCACAAAATTAATAATTGCATTCTATTGTGGTTCACTGATACGGGGCATGACTTCGTCTTTGTTTTGCTCTTTTGTAAACCATAAATGAATTATTAGGACACTGAAAGGAGAAAACAAAGACATAACTTCTGATTTTGTTATTGTTAGATTCCATCATCATAAAATGACTCAGTCAAACTTCTATAAAATTAAAAAAAATTCTTATTCTCAATTTCTATATCATTGCAAATATGTAACAATTTGCAAATCTGCACCAGACCAGATGTAAGGAATCCCACAGAAACCACGCCGGACACGGGAAATCACAAAAGGGAGTTTATTAAGCAAACAGAGCATCTCCATGCAGGGTAAGAGAGAAAATGAGAGGAAAAAACAGAATGAGTGCATGCTAGAGAGAGTGTGAAAGCCAGGAAGATAATGAGGAGGAGAGACAGAAGGATAAGGAAAGATGGCGGGGTAGCTACAGTAAAGCCGTTGAATTGCCGAGCTAACAGGGGACCAATATCGGAGAAGGATACTTGCAAGCTGACTGATGAACCAATAGCTAGCTAGGGTGTTCACAGATTGACACGTGGTTGGGAGTCGGGGAAAATGGCTGCAATGGAAAGGGCAGGGGAGCAGCTTTGTACAATACACCAGAGACCACACTTTGAATAGTGTTTTCCCAATAGAGCCACGAAAGACCATTTATTAAAAATACCCTAATGAAGAATTAGTGGAGTTGGAGAATATCATGCTAAGTGAAATAAGCCAAACCTCCAATACCAATGGCTGAATGTGACTCTGATACGGGATGCTAATTCACAATTAGGGATGTGGTAGGGAAGAGCAGAGTTACTTTAGATTAGGTAGAGGGAAGCGAAAGGAGGGGAAGGTATATGGAGGTAGGAAGCATAGTAGGATGAAACAGACATTATTAATGTGTACATATGACTGCTTGACTGATGTTATCCTACAATATGTACAATCTGAAAAACGAGAAATTATACTGTTTATGTATGATTTATCCAATGTATAAATGCATTAGCTCTTTAGTAAGTAATACAGTAGTCAAGAAGCACTGAAAATTTCCCTAGTTAGCTGCCACCCTGAGATATATCTCCATGAAAGAGGCAAGTTTGAACAGAAACACAACACACACTCCGAATTTTCATTATTTCTTGAAGCAAGATTTTATAGTACTGATAGGCTTCTTGCTTTTAAAATTTTTTTAGTTTTATTCTAATCAGTTGTACATGACAGAAGAATACATTTTGATAGATCATACATAGAGTTTAATCGCTCATTTTCTGATTGTACATATTGCAGGATCACATCAATCATGTAGTCATACATGTACATGATGCCATATTGTCTGTTTCACTCTACTATCATTTCTTCCCCCATACCCATTCCCTCCAGTCTCCTCTGCCTAATATGCAGTAACTCACTCCTTCCCTATCCCCACTCCCTTACTGTGAATTAGCTTAGGCATGTCAGAGAAAACATAGGGCCTTTTGTTCTTTGGACTTGGCTTATTTCACTTAGCATGATATTCTCTAACTCCATTTACTAGCAAATGCCAAAATTGCATTCTTCTTTAAAGCTGTATACTCCCTGTTTTAGTGAGCATTTCAGTGCTGTGACCAAAAGCCCTGACATGTACAATTAGAGGAGGAACAGTTTATTTTGGGGCTCACAGTTTCAGAGGTCTCAGTTTATAGAAGGCTGCTTCCATTCCTTGGGGCTAGAGGTGAGGCTGAGAACATCATGGCAGATGTGTTCACAGCGTGTGGTGGAGGGAAGGGCCTCAAGACATCACACCAGGAAGGGGAGAGGGAGGGAGAATGGGAGATGGAGAGGGGGGAGAAAGAGAGAGAGCCCAGCTGGAGCTCTCCTCACTTTGGACAAATATAAACACCAAAGCACACCCCCGGGTCCCATGGTCTTCCAGCCATACCATACCTGCCTACAGATATCACCAAGTTCATCCCTATCAGGGAACAATGCACTGAAGAGGTTAAGCTTCTTGTAATCTCTAAACTTTTTTGCATTGTGTCACAACGAGCATTCTGGAGGACATCACATATCTAAATCAGAGATACAGCCACATCAATGTTCATTGCTGCTCTTTCACCATAGCCAGATTGTGGAACCAACCTAGATGCCCTTCAGTTGATGAATGTATAAAGAAACTGTGGCATATATATACAATGGAATATTACTCCGCCATGAAGAATGATAAAATTATGGCATTTGCAGGCAAATGGATGAAATTGGAGAATACCATGCTAAGTGAGATAAGCCAATCTCAACAAACTAAAGGACGAAATCTCGCTGATAAGCTGATGAAGACATATAATGGGGGTGGGAGGGTTAGTGTTTGGTTTAGGGTTTGGATAAGGAGGGTGGTAAGAATGGAGGAAGGAAGGACTGTATAGAGGGAAAAGAGGGGTGGGGGGTGGGGGGTAGGGAAAAAATAACAGAATAAATGAAACATTACCCTATGTAAATTTATGATTACACAAATGGTATGCCTTGACTCCATGTACAAATAGAGAAACAACATGTATCCCATTTGTTTACATAAAAAAAAAAGAAGAAAAAAGAGTATTTTGAGAGACAAAGGGGACATGATGGAGTTTTCAGAGCCTGTCAGGACAGGGAAGTGTAAAAATTTAGGAGGGATCCAAGAGGCTAACTGCTTGTTTTTACTTTCAGTCCCTGTTCCACTGCTTGACATCTCTGACATTGAACAAGCTATTTACGCTTTCAAGCCTCAATTTCTTCAACAATACAATGGGAATATTTCTTTCCTCCTTGGGGCAGTCTGGTGGTAGTGAGGGGCCAAGTTACTTAAACCACACTGACTTTTAATGTTGGTTTCAGCCAGAAAAAGTGGTGTGTGCCAGTAATCCCAGTGACCTGGGAGGCTGAGGCAGGAAGTTTACAAGTTTGAGATCAATTTCAGCAATTTACAAGGCCCTATGCAACTTAGTGAGACCATGTCTCAAAATAAAATAGGAAAGGCTGGGAGTTTGCCTCAATGGTTAAGTGTCCCTGGATTAATCGCTGATACCAAAAGAAAAAAAAAAAAAATCAGTGTTGGCTTCATTATGCACTAGCTATGTGTCCTTAGGCACATTACTTCTTCTGTTCCTCAATTTTCATTCCTGAAAAAACAAGCATAATAAAAGTACTTATATTTTAGGGATTAATTTGAAGATTAATGAGTTAATACCACTGAAATACATAGAAAAGTGCTTAGCACACAGGAAGATTTCAACATTGGATACTCATTTTTTAGATCTCTTTGTGATTTTTAAATAATGTATAGGAAATTGATAAGTATGTAACAAATACTATAACAATGATTTGAACATATGCATCTGAAAAGGTATGTTCTATATGTGAGATTTTTAAAACAACTGATAATCATTTTTAAATTTATTTCATTTTTTGACTTTTTTAAAAATATTTTTTAGTTGGTGATGAATCTTTTAATTAATTAATTAATTAATTAATTTATATGCACTGCTGAAGATCAAATCCAGGACCTCAAACATTCCAGGCAAGTGCTTACCACTGAGCCACAACTCTAGCCCATTAAAAAAATTGATATCATTTTGGGTAAATGTATCACAGCACATGACAAAGAATGAAAGTTTATATGAGATATTCAAACAAACATCTAGATGATCTCTCTAAATTCATATTATGATATATCTTCCTTTTTAAGGACTATAAATTGTTCTGTTATCTTAGCAATGATGAATCAAATTGATAACACTGAGAAATAAGTTTTGAGAGAGAACGAGAGTGAATGTATAGGCTATGAAAATAAAATTGTTTCACAAATATATCCATGTTGCTATAGTTTACATTTAAAAATATTTTTTAAGTTGTAGATGGACACAATACCTTTGTTTTATTTATTTGTTTTTATGTGGTGCTGAGGATAGAGCTAGGCAAGAATTCTACCACTGAGCCACAACCCCAGCCCCACCCCCGCTTTCTTTTGTGGAGATGGGGATTGAACCCAGGGTCTTGTGCATGTGAGGCAAGCACTCTACCAACTGAGCTATGTCCCCAACCCTAGACTTTCTAATGTCTCCCAAAGGCCCATGATTTAGTCTGCAAAGTGGCACTATTGGAAGGCAGTGGAACATTTAGTAAGTGGGGTCTAGTGGTAGGTTTTAAGTCTGTTGGGGCATGCCTTGAAGAAGAGTATCTTCCTCTCCGTTTTGTGCTTTCTGGTCATGAGGTGAGCATCGCTGCTCTATCATGTGTTACCTGCCATGATGTTCTTACTTGTCATCGGTCCAAAAGAAATGGGGCCAATCAATCACAAACTGAATCTCCAAAACTGTGAGCCATACTAGACCTTTTCTCTTCATAAATTTATCTCAAGTGTTGTCACAGCAAACTGGCCAATATAAATATTTAGGTCAAAGACTGAAGCCTAATGGTATCTTCAGTTGTTCTTAGAACACAGACAACTCTGGATCGATGTGACCTAGGACACTGAACACTCACTCTCATTTCCAAACAAAAAAATTTTTATAATTTCATAACTAAACTGTAAGAAGGACAATGTAGATACATTGAGATATGTTTTCAAGGTAATGATAATAATACATGTGTTCCTGCTCTAATGTCATGCATATTTTCTTAAAAAATGTTGTGCTCTGTTAAAAAAAAAAAAGGACAATAAAAGTGCATGCACAAGCATGCACACACTCAGTTACTTTAGTAACTGAATTTAGAAAAAAAGGTTGGAACAGGTCACTCAAAACTATGCAGCTTGTGTAACCAGAGCAATATAAAAACAAAAAGTGGTTCCTGGAACAATAACCTCAAGAGCCCAGTTAGGCAGCTCAGTGCTGCTAGAAAATGCCACAGTGGAACAGCAGAGAGGCAGCGCTGGCAAGGTTTCCATGAGAGCAAGCTGGCGGCGGAGAGGGCTGTGCGGGCTGCTGGGGTGGGCGCTGGAGCAAGCCATCAGCCGCAGGTGAGAGCCGCCCCGGCCAGGCTTCACTTCGCACAGGAGGGTACCCAGAAGCCACAAGTGTGCATTTTCTTAAAAATAACCTTTGGGGGCCAGTCTGGTAATCAGCTTCAGTTTTCTTTTTCCCTGGCTGATGAAGGTTATAATTCTGTTGCAGAGAAAATAGCAGCACCCTCCTTGCCTAGGAAAATATCAATTTCATGGTCCTACTAACCTCATTCTCTATTGATCAATTGTGTATGAGTTCATTTGCAGTTTAGGTTATCTAGTGTGATAAAATGGAATTAAATTTTTCATACATGTTTAGAAAAATTACAGCTCACTACAACTTATTAAGAACATCCTGCTAGATTGTGGACACCATCCTTATCTAGCAGAGTCAGATGGGGTTGAGCCATGGGACACAGAGGCCTGGCTTCCAGGAGCTAGCAGCCAGTATGTGGTGCTGTGTGCGAGTGGTTCCCTGTCTAGTTTCCCTGAGAAGACGGCCCCCTACCTCTACCCCATCCTGATCATCACAGAAGAAGCCCCTCTGGTCAGGGCCCCTCACCTGTGTGACTATAAAATAAAGGAGAGTTGGGCTACTCCATGTGTTAGAGGCAAAACTGGTAATGCCGATCTGTCACACCCTCTCACTTGAAAGGAGTATTGGCTCTTGCGTTTTTATTGATTAGATAAGTTTATGGGTAGCTGATTGATTTACAGCCAACATCGTCCTCTGGCAGTTAACCCTTTTCTCATCCACGCGGGACTGGCTGAGACACCCCCACACTAGATGTGGTGGGACATACATGTAGTCCTAGCGACTTGGGAGACTGCAGCAGAAGGATAGCAAGTCTCAGACCAGCCTAAGCAGATTACTGAGACGCTGTCTCCAAATTAAGTAAAAAATTTGCTTTTGACTGTCTAAGAGAGTTATGATTTAAAAACTGTTGGGGATCTTCAGGGAACTGAGAAATCAGCCAAGAAATTAGATGGATTAAAAAAAGTTATTAGGGGGGGTTTCAAGATGGCGGCCTAGAGGGTGGCTTCATTTCATGTTGCTCCAGGACTCAGGATTCAAAAGAGGAGATATTGAGACGCTTAGGACCAACTCGAAGCAGCCGGGTGACTCTCACCCCCTGGGGAGGCATCCCGGATGGGACGGTGGTCCCGGAACGCAGGAAAGTTTGTGAAGTAGAACTGCCAGCGAGACGCCCCTCCCCCCGCTGGAGCAGTGAACTTGGACAGCTGGGAGCGCCGTAAAGGAGGCCGCTCGGCACAGCGCTGGGCTCGGAGCAAACCACTGGGGCTCTGGCGGCTGCCCAGGGGAGGAGTGGCGAGGAGAGCTGTTGCTCAGGACACCGGGGCCTGCCCTGAGGAGGAGGAGGAGGAGCGTGGCCACTTGGATTCGGAGTGATTGCACCAGAGCTACAGGCGGTTGCCAGAGGAGAAGCTGCGCGGCGAGCTGTTTGGACTCAGAACGACGCTTCTGAACCCGGGGCCTGCCCTGAGGACGAGGAGGAAGAAGAGGAGCGAGGAGGCCGCTTGGATTCGGGTGACTACACCAGAGCTACAGGCGGTTGCCAGAGAAGGGGCTGCGTGGCGAGCTGTTTGGACTCTGACCACTTCTGAACCCCGGGGCCTGCCCGGAGGAGTAGGAGGAGGAGGAGGAGGAGCGCAGCGGGTCCTTTGGACTCGCAGTGACTGCA
Organism: Sciurus vulgaris; assembly: GCF_902686455.1. NCBI lineage: Eukaryota > Metazoa > Chordata > Mammalia > Rodentia > Sciuridae > Sciurus > Sciurus vulgaris. The sequence goes on from NC_136473.1 coordinate 48,877,628, forward strand.
TAAGCGCTCCAGGTGGCTGCTCAGAGGAGAAGGCGAGTGGTGAGTTGTTTGGTCTTAAAGTGACAGCTCCTGAACACAGGGGGCTGCCTGGAGGAGAAGCGTGGTGGGACGCTTGGTCTTGAGTGGCCGCACCAGAGCTCCGGGCGGTTGCTCAGAGGACCCGTGCAGCGGGTCACGTGGATTCAGAGCCACACAGAGGGACTGCTCCTGAACACCGGGGGGTTATCTGGAGAAGGAGGAGGAACGGGAAGGGTCACTTCGACTCGGAGTGATTGATTGCCCCGGGATACGGGTGGTTGGTGGGAGGAGGAGGCACGAAGTGAGTTTCTTGGACTCCTAGTGACCGCACCGGAATACTGGGCGGCTGTCTGGAGAAAGAGGCCGTGGCGGGTCTCTGGGACTCAGAGCGATTGTTCGGGGCCACAGGTGGCTGCTCAGAGGAGGGGCCACACAGCCAGGCCATTAGGTGCAGAGCAGGGTCCCAGGATCTAGGAGGCTTCTGGGTGGTAGAGCGCACAGAGACAGGCTTAGGGCGGAACGAAGGTTCCAGGCCTGTGGGCAAATTCTCTGAGGAGGGGCAGCCTAAGGAGATTCATCTGCGAAGGGTGAGGCTCCCAGGCCCAGGAGGTAGGCCGGCCCTGGGAACTTTGCAGAGGAAGGCAGCCCAGCCCAGGCGGTAGCTGTAAATTGAGGGGAACCTCTAGGAGGGAACTGACCAGCGAGACCTCCCCACTGGGTGAGTCTTCCCTGCTGGGTGACGTTTCCCCACAAGGACGGTAAAACCAGAGACTCAGGCCCAAACAGGCCTTGCCTCAGCTCGCAGCCTAGGTCCCCTTTGGATGACCATTGGTCAACAAGTGGAGGCACCTCTGCCACTAGCAGGGATTATACCCCACCTGAAGGCCACCACTCCTAGAGAGGCAGCTTCCTTGTGGAGCACCGCATTATCATTCAACTTCCTCCATGACTTCAGCCTACTGAAGGCTAAGGGGGGACATATATAGAAATCTTCAGGGACATTGTAAGTCAATAGAGGAAATCTGCAATATCTCAGCGGTCCACTGATACCGAAAATATGAGAAAACAAGGAAAGAAAATGCTGCAAACAAATCTAGATGATACATCAATAAAACCCAATGACAGCATGGCAGAAGAAATGACAGAAAAGGAGTTCAGAATGTACATAATTAAAATGATCAGAGAAGCAAACGATGAGATGAAAGAGCAAATGCAAGCATTGAATGATCGCACCAGTCGACAGTTAAAAGAGCAAATACAGGAAGCAAAAGATCATTTCAATAAAGAGTTAGAGATATTGAAAAAAAACCAAACAGAAATCCTGACATGAAGGAAACAATAAACCAAATTAAGAACTCCATAGAAAGCATATCCAATAGGATAGAACACCTGGAAGACAGAACCTCAGACATTGAAGACAAAATATTTAACCTTGAAAACAAAGTTGAACAAACAGAGAAGATGGTAAGAAATCATGAACAGAATCTACAAGAACTATGGGATATCATGAAAAGGCCAAATTTAAGAATTATTGGGATTGAGGAAGGCCTAGAGAAACAAGCCAAAGGAATGAACAATTTATTCAATGAAATAATATCAGAAAATTCCTAATCTGAAGAATGAAATGGAAATCAAGTTCAAGAGGCTTACAGGACTCCAAATACACAAAATTACAACAGACCCACACCAAGGCACATTATAATGAAAATACCTAACATACAATAAAGACAGAATTTTAAAGGCTGTGAGAGAAAAGAACCAAATTACATTCAGGGGGAAACCAATACGCATATCAGCAGATTTTTCATCCAGACCCTAAAAGCTAGAAGGGCCTGGAACAACATTTTTCAAGCCCTGAAAGAAAATGGATGCCAACCAAGAATCTTATACCCAGCAAACTTACCTTCAAATTTGACGATGAAATAAAATCCTTCCATGATAAACAAAAGCTAAAAGAATTTACAAAAAAAAGCCGCATTACAGAACATTCTCAACAAAATATTCCATGAGGAAGAGATGAAAAACAAAGAAGCAAATCAGCAAAGGGAGGAATTATCCTAAAGGAATTGTCAAATAAAGGAGGAAACAAGTTGTGTCAAACAAATAAATAAACAACATTTTAAAAATGAACCAAATGACCGGGAAAACCAAATCATTTCTCTATAATAAGCCTGAATGTTAATGGCCTGAATTCATCAATCAAAAGACATAGACTAGCAGACTGGATTAAAAAGAAAGATCCAACAATATGTTACCTGCAAGAGACTCACCTCATAGAAAAAGATACCCATAGACTAAAGGTGAAAGGATGGGGAAAACATACCATGCACATGGACTCAGCAAAAAAGCTGGAGTATCCATCCTCATTTCCGATAATGTGGACTTCAAGCCAAAGTTAGTCAGAAGGGATAAAGAAGGTCATTTCATACTGCTTAAGGGAAGCATAAATCAGCAAGATATAACAATCATAAACATCTATGCCCCAAACAGTGGCTCTATGTATGTCAAACAAATCCTTCTCAATTTCAGAAACCAAATAGACCACAACACAATAATACTAGGTGATTTTAACACGCCTCTCTCACCACTGGACAGATCTTCCAGACAAAAATTGAACAAAGAAACCATAGATCTCAATAACACAATCAATAATTTAGACTTAACGGACATTTATAGAATATACCATCCAACCAAGAGTGAATACACTTTCTTCTCAGCAGCACATGGATCCTTCTCTAAAATAGACCAAATATTATGCCACAAAGCTAATGTTAGCAAATACAAGAAGATAGAGACACTAGCATGTATTCTATCAGATCATAATGGATTGAAGTTAGAAATAAATGAAAGAGTAAAACACAGAAACTATTCCAACATCTGGAGATTAAACAATATGCTATTATATGATGAATGGATAACAGAAGATATTAGGAAGGAAATTAAAAAATTCTTAGAGGTAATGAGAACAAAGAAACATCATATCGAAATCTCTGGGACACTATGAAAGCAGTACTGAGAGGGAAATTTATTTCATGGAGCGCATTTAATAAAAGAAGTAAAACTCAACAAATAAACGACCTAACACTACAGCTCAAAGCCCTAGAAAAAGAAGAAGAGACCAGCACCAAAGTAGTAGAAGACAGGAAATAGTTAAACTCAGAGTTGAAATCAATGAAATTGAAACAAAAGAAACAATACAAAAATTGACAAATCGTTGGTTCTTCGAAAAAATAAACAAAATTGATAAACCTTTAGCCACACTAACAAATAGAAGACGAGAGAAAACCCAAATCACTAAAATTCGGAATGAACAAGGAAATATCACAACAGACAGGATTGAAATACAAAACATAATTAGAAGCTATTTTGAAAATCTATACTCCAACAAAATAGAAAATTTCGAAGACATCAACAGGTTTCTAGAGACATATGAATTGCCTAAACTGAACGAGGAGGACATAAACAATTTAAATAGACCAATTTCAAGTACTGAAATAGAAGAAGTCATCAAAAGCCTACCAACAAAGAAAAGTCCGGGACCAGATGGGTTCTTAGCCGAGTTCTACAAAACCTTTAAGAAGAGCTCATTCCAATACTTCTCAAAGTATTCCATAAAATAGAAGAGGAGGGAACCCTCCCAAACTCATTCTATGAAGCCAATATCACCCTGATACCTAAACCAGACAGAGACTCATCAAGGAAAGAAAATTTCAGACCAATATCCTTAATGAACATCGACGCAAAAATTCTCAACAAAATTTTAGCAAATCGCATACAAAAACATATTAAAAAAGATAGTGCACCATGATCAAGTGGGTTTCATCCCAGGGATGCAAGGTTGGTTCAACATCAGGAAATCAATAAACGTAATTCACCATATTAATAGACTTAAAGTCAAGAATCACATGATTATTTCAATAGATGCAGAAAAAGCATTTGATAAAATACAGCACCCCTTCATGCTCAAAACACTAGAAAAAATAGGGATAGTGGGAACATTCCTTAACATTGTAAAGGCCATTTATGCTAAGCCCATGGCTAATATCATTCTAAATGGTGAAAAACTGAAAGCATTCCCCCTAAAAACTGGAACAAGGCAGGGATGCCCTCTTTCACCACTTCTATTCAACATCGTTCTTGAGACTCTGGCCAGAGCAATTAGACAAACCAAAGAAATTAAAGGGATACGAATTGGAAAAGAAGAACTCAAACTATCCCTGTTCGCGATGACATGATTATATATTTAGAGGAACCTGGAAATTCCACCAGAAAACTCTTAGAACTCATAAGTGAATTCAGTAAAGTAGCAGGTTACAAGATCAATGCCCATAAATCCAACGCATTTTTATACATAAGTGATGAATCTTCAGAAAGAGAAATTAGGACAACTACCCCATTCACAATAGCCTCGAAAAAAATAAAATACTTGGGAATCAATCTCACAAAATGAAAACCTCTACAATGAGAACTACAGAACACTAAAGAAAGAAATAAGAACCATTAGAAGATGGAAAGATCTTCATGTTCTGGATAGGAAAGAATTAATATTGTCAAATGGCCATACTACCTAAAGTGCTATACAATTCAATGCAATTCCAATTAAAATCCCAATGACGTACCTTACAGAAATAGAGCAAGCAATTATGAAATTCATCTGGAAGAATAAGAAACCCAGAATCGCTAAAGCAATCCTTAGCAGGAAGAGGTGAAACAGGGGCTATTGCAATACCAGATCTTCAACTCTACTACAAAGCAATAGTAACAAAAATGGCCTGGTATTGGTACCAAAATAGAAAGGTAGATCAATGGTACAGAATAGAGGACACGGACACAAACCCAAATAAATACAATTTTCTCATACTAGACAACGGGGCCAAAATATGCAATGGAGGAAAAGATTAGTCCTCTTCAACACATGGTGCTGGGAGAATTGGAATCCATATGCAACAGAATGAAACTAAACCCATATCTCTCACCATGCACGAAACGAAACTCAAAATGGATTAAGGACCTTGGAATCAGACCAGAGACCCTGCGGATTATAGAAGAAAAAGAGGTCCAAATCTTCACCTTGTGGTCTAGGACCAGACTTCCTTAACAGAACTCCCCTAGCACAAGAAATCAAAGTTAGAATCAACCACTGGGATAGATTCAAACTCAAAAGCTTTCTCTCAGCAAAGAAACTATCAGCAATGCGAAGAAGAAGAGCCTACAGAGTGGGAGAATATCTTTGCCAATTGTACTTCAGATAGGGCGCTAATCTCAGAATCTATAAAGAACTCAAAAAACTCTACTCCAAGAATTCAAATAATCAGTCGACAAATGGGTAAGGAAATGAATAGACACTTCACAGAAGACGATCTAAAGCAATCAACAAACATATGGAAAAATGCTCAACATCTCTAGTAATAGAGAAATGCAAATCAAAACACCCTAAGATTCCATCTCACCCCAATTAGAATGGCGATTATCAAGAATACGAGCAACAACAGGTGTTGGCGAGGATGTGGGGAGAAAGGTACACTCATACACTGCTGGTGGGGCTGCAAATTAGTGCAGCCACTCTGGAAAGCAGTGTGGAGATTCCTTAGAAAACTTGGAATGGACCCTCCATTTGACCCAGCTATCCCACTCCTTGGCCTATACCCAAGGGACTTAAAATCAGCATACTACAGAGATACAGCCACAACAATGTTCATAGCTGCTCAATTCACAATAGCCAGACTGTGGAACCAACCTAGATGCCCTTCAATTGATGAGTGGATAAAGAAACTGTGGTATATATATACAATGGAATATTACTCAGCCATAAAGAATGATAAAATTATGGCATTTGCAGGCAAATGGATGAAATTGGAGAATATCATGCTAAGTGAGATAAACCAATCTCAAAAAGCCAAAGGACGAATGATATCACTAATAAGTGGAGGATGACACATAATGGGGGGGGAGGGACAGGTTAGTGTTTAGGTTAGAGTTAGGGTTAGGGAGGGGGGCAAGTATGGAGGAAGGAAGTACTGTATAGAGGGTAAAGAGGGGTGGGAGGGGTGGGGGGAAAGGAAAAAATAACAGAATGAATCAAACATTACTGTATGTAAATTTATGATTACACAAATGGTATGCCTTTATGCCATGTACAAACAGAGAAACAACATGTATCCCATTTATTTACAATAAAAAAAAGTTATTAGGGCGAGTTATTATTAAACAACACTAAACATTTAATATGTTGCTGGCACTATTTTAAGTGTTTTATGTGATCCACCCACTTATCTCACAGCAATATGAATTATCTTATAAATGAGGTAATTTTCCCAACCTCACTTTTACAGATGAGGAAACTGAGGCACAGAAAATTTAAATCATTTGACAAGCGTCATGGAAGTGGGAAACCCAGGCTTGCAGCTCCCAAGGCTGTGGTGGAACTGCCCATGTTGCCTTTGGGCTGCTTAAGTGGACATGGCCTCTCTTTGGGGCTTGTGGTGAACCCATGATTGAGGAAGATGAACCTCCCTCCCCGGGCCTCAACACAGTTCATCACATGAGTGATGAACTATCAGCTATGAAAAAAAAATGTAACCTGAAGTAAAGAAGAAGGACAAGCATGCTGGACAAAGAAAAATGTGGCTTTCTGATCCAGTGCCATGTCGGCCATCATCTGCCACTTCTCTTGTTCCCCTCAGGCACCAGCCCGTGTCCTGGGGCTTTCATGTCAACCTTGGTTTCTGGGAGGAAGACAGGTGGCCTTTTATTGTTTTAAAACAAAACCCAGGTGATGCTGGAAGTCTGTGTCTCCAAGTTATAAAGTGATCTTCCTGTGGATATTTGGGAGGCTTCCAATCCATCATTAACATCATTCCAATTTCCTTCTCTCCTGAGGAGGTGGGGTTGGGATCGTGACATGAAATGAATTAAAGTAGGAGGAAGGACAACGCCGTGGGGGCACAAAGGACCTAGGATAATGGATTTGAGGAGGGCTCCTAAGAACATGGCTTGTCCTGGGAAGCAACAGGCCTCAGCTCTGGTTACATGTGCATGAGCCAATGGACTCAAGGCCAGGGGGACTTTGGACTTAACATCCATCAATCACTCTGATCTTCTCACCTTCAGCCTGTTTCCACCTGTTCCCTACTTCAGAATATTAGAGGATTGTGGCTTACTTTAGGAATCAGAGAGTAGGAGGGTATTTATGTCTGATCCCAAGGCTGTAGGAGACAGGAAAGGAAGGAAACCTTGATCCTAAGAAATAGTTGGGTACAGTGAAAATCAAAGCAATGGGAGAACCCCAAGAATTCTTGGAAGAAAATGAATGAATGAATTAATTGATCCAAGGCAAAGAAACAACCTGGGGGCTGGAGGAGGCCACCTGGAGGCTGAGCCCTGCATTGGGGAGATGGAGGTCTCCCCACCCCTCCTAGACAATGGAAGGAGAACTTCTCACTCCCAGTCCCTAGTGAGCAGGTCCTAGAGAAGGGACTTCCCCAGGGATAAGGGCAGGGTCACTGGAGGGGCTCAGCCTCCAGTGCAGATTCTGGGCTCCTCCCAGACCTGCTAACCCAGAAATTTAGTGGCATGTCTAGGAATCACTCCAAAACTTCAAGTCTCCTCTTCATATTAATAATGGAGAATCATTGGTTTATGTCTTGTTATTTATTATCTAGAAATTTTGGTTCCTGGATGATAAAGGAGAACAATGATCAAATTATTTTCGTGAACTGTGTAGACTGAATACCCATGACCATGCCATAGTGTTATTACAAATACGATATCCCTAACACATATTTGCCACCTAGTAACTTGGCATATATGTAAATCTGATATGTAAATCTGTTTACCTATGTGGTTGTATTCCTGATACTTTAAAGAAATTTAACCCAGAATTTCTGTGACTAGAAAACAAAAAGGTAGAGTCCAGGAGGGTGTTTTAAGGACAGAGCTAAAAGCCACCAGCTCTTCCCTGGTATAGGATCTGTGTGGTTAGCGATGCTGTTTCCTGCAGCTGGGTTGCTGGAGAAATGAGATGTTACCTAGTGTCTTCATTTTCTGGGTGTCAAGTGGAGCCAGTCACTGCTCTGAGCTTTCCTGCTCCATGGGAGTGTCTTCTTCAAAGCCCTGACTTCTAGATTCTTTTCCAGAAGTCCCAAATACTCCTCATGGAACATGCCAGGTCCCTGTTACCCCTGTCCCATGACCTGCCTGGACTGGGCAGGACAGTTATGCCGGCCATCATAACCAGTGTGGATACATGCAGAAGGTTACACTCTGGGAATCAAGAGCCACATGCTGGCTAGTCCAGACCTCTCATTTTGCTAGGGAGAAATGAAGCTCTGAGAATGAAAATGAGTGCCCTATAGGCACAGGACTCTCTCAAGGCAGCTCTGCACCTTGAACTTGGGTTACCTCACTCTTCACCTTCTGCTCAACACATACAAATAAATGAATAAAATAAATGTCCATCAACATCTAAAACAAATTGAAAAAATACTCTGAGATTTCATCTTACACCAGTCAGAATGGTAGCCATCAAGAATTCAAATAACAATGCCTGAGAGGATATGGGGCGAGTAAACGTTTACGTTTTTGGCGGGATTGTAAATTAGAACGAACCTATGGATATCCCTGTGGATGTCCCCCAGAACAGAGCATGGAAACACCACAAATGCCACTCTTTGGTATTTGCCCTGAATTATTAAAGTCGTCATACTACAGCGATACATGCACACACGTTTATAGCAGCACAATTCACACTAGCCAATTGTTGAACCAGACTAGGTGTCCATCAACTGATGAATGGATAAAGAAAATGTGGTATATGTATGTAACCATGGAGTTTTATTCAGCTATAAAAGGAATGAAATTATATACTTACTGGTAAGTGGATGAAACTGGATAACAGCATGCAAAGTGAATTAAGCCAGAATAAGGAAGTCAAAGGTCGTATTTTTTTTCTTATGTGTGGAGACTAGAGAAGAAAAGGGAAAACAAAAGATGAGTGTGTGAGGGGGTATCTCATGAAAACAGAGGGAGGCAACCAGCATAGAAGGCAGCAACTGGGGGGAGGAGGAGAGTAGGAAAGGGGAGGTACTGGGGTATAAATCGACCAATACACTGTCCTACTGTGTGCATGTGTGAATATGCAGCACTGAATCTTACTATTACATGTAATTACAATGTACCAATACAAAGGAAAAGAAAAGGAAAGGAAAGCATCCTGCCCTTGTTTTCCAACTTACACCTGCATTGGGTGAGTGCTGGTTGGACACAGAAGGTGAGCAGGCGACTTAGGGAGATATTGTGCCAGGCACCACGAGGCCTGTGAAGAGCTTCCTGCTCTTTCCTGTTTCCCCAATCACTGCACAGCCTCCTAGGGATCACACCTCGCTTTCCTCAATCACAGTCACTTAGCTTCAGTGGCAGGGTATGAAGTCCTTGTGAGAGCCCCATGGCATATCTCTTACCCTATCAGTTTCATAAGCCACTGACTCTTGAACACCACTTCCCATTGCTTTTAGCAAACAGTGTTACCCACTGTGGCCAAGGGGACCAAAACCTAATTTCCATTATTGCTCATGGTAGCTTTGAAAAGTCGAGGTAATGGAGATGTAGAAATAAGGCAAGGTTTCTGGGGACAGAAGTGACTACCCTTGGGCCAGCCCAGTTCAGCTTCCATGTGTTAGATAACTGGCAAGGGCTGGAAACTTCCTGTTAGACTAAATTTAGGGCCTCCCATCAGGAATATTTTCCCAGACAAGGCTGTGGACTGTAAAGGTCCATCCAAACCTTTGCACTTAAGAATAGTGAGGGGGCTTTGGGGTTGTGGCTCAATGGTAGAGCACTTGTCTAGCACGTGTGAGGCACTGGGTTCAATTCTCAGAAAATAAAGGTCCATCAACAACTAAAACAGAAAAGAATAGAGATTTCCTTGATTTCCTCTAAGAGTCTGATGGAGAATTTGGGCAAAAATGTAGCCAAAGCCTTGTTACTTCTCTCCAGTTGCCAAGAAGCTCAGAAAACCATGAGAATGTGTTAACAAAGGCAGATGTCTTCTTCTCCAGAGGTGACCACCATTTTAGCATGACTAGGTGTATGTGAAGGTGGCTAGTTGTCAGTTGTAACAGGTCCTTTACCACAGTTTATTTTCAGACATCGTCAGTATGCTTAGCTCCTCAGTGATCCTCTCTCCCTCTGCAGGGGAAAGATAGACCTTCAAGTGCCCAGGGTTTCTTGCCAAGTGTGAACAGTTTGGAAGTTTATCAAGGGAGACTGTTAGATAATTATTTTAAAAGTTGTCTTGGAATGGTGAAAATTTTGACTCTAAATGTCTTATCTAAAAAAAATCCTGAAAGTCCCATGCCACTGTGAATTCTACATTTTTCTTATGGAACAGATAGATGATCCTGTCAAGAATGGACACTGTGGTTTGCAAGAAGAAGAGAACAAAAATTTTAGCAGAAATTCAGTCATTAATTGACTCCTCCATAAGAATGAAGGGGGAAAGATGTTAGTGGCACATAACCAAATATAATAGCTGCAGGTATGTGAAACTCTACATCTTAAAATGTTTGAATCTGAAGTTGTCTAAGCCAAGATACACTTAGGTGATACAACCTGAGAAAAATAAGTTTTAAATAAGGTTTCTGACATCTTTTTCTAATGACACATGAAATTTTATAATATTCCAAACTTACATCTTTGCTTCCAACTTGGGAGCATGGAACACCATACATGTCTGTCCCCAAACCAGGAAAAAAAGTTGGGCTTGGCCTTACCCCCAGATTCACTGTGGTAGCTGATTGTAGGGGCTTAGGCAGAGACAGAAAATTCATGCACCACCCTCTTAAACTAAGAGTTTTGGGGGACATATTCCCATTCTCTTAGTTTTAAGGTGCAAATGTGTCCAAAGACAGGCTGAGAAAGGGCAATACTGTTGTGAAGTCATTCTGTACCCAAATGAAGGTGTGTTGTTGAAGGAAGTTGTCCAGGAAACTCAAAATCATCTCTTTGTAGGTTGATCACAGTAAAACCTCTGGTTTAGTCAGAACAACCAAACTCAAAGTTAATATAATTTTCTACACTTTAAACATTCTATAAATTCCTGAATTTATTTTTTGGAAGAAGAACAGCAGAACATTTATTTCAGTTATAGAAATAACCATATCTTTGGCTTGTATTAAGGACTATTGATTGGTCTCCTAAGCTCCACTCAGAATTCACAACATGGGAATTTACAGAACTTTCATAAAAGCAGTTGAAATTATAGTGTTTTCATGAGCTCCCAGGGTGTACCTCTATTAACAAAAGATGTGTTGCTTTACTCACACCTGCTCAGCTCTCCATGGGGGCTCAAGCGATACACATTTCAAGAGAGCAGAGCCAATAAAATAAAAAAAATTAAGTTCCAAGAAAAATAATGGAGATATAAAATATGTTCACAGAAAGTGCTTTTGAGAAGGAGCTGAGATATTGGAACTAACTGTTTAAGGAGAAAATATGTACAAAAAGTAGATTTTCAATGATGAATTATATAATTTTGACTGTCAAATACTCTACCAGACAATTTTAAAAGTTGTATACTATGTTCCTCTCTGAGTGGGGGCCATAAGAAAGGGTCAGGGATTGAGAAAGTTGAAAAAAGATAGTAAAAAAAAAAAAAGCAAAATAGATTTTTTTCCCCTTTGCACACTACTGAAAAGAATTAGAGAACTTTCACAAAGTTTTCCTAAATTAATGTGTTTATACTTGCTAGATTATGTTTTAAGAAAACTCATGTTTTCTTTACTGTACATCCTTAAAATCCTCTTCTCAGAAGCTTTCTATGGCAAAACAAGGTAATTACTTAATTCATATTTAATACGCAATTGCCAACATATTCATATTTAGACACAATTTCATTATTTCTACAGTTTTGTTATTCTGAGAGTCACAAAGGATCTAAAGAGCCTTCTTAATGCAGATTATTAATTTAATAATTTTCCCCTACCATGATTTGTATACGGTTTATCCTTCTAAAACTCATACTGAAATTTAACCCCATTGTGAAATATTAAGTAGGGGGACCAATAATCCCAGTGACTCCAAAGGCTGAAGCAGGAGGATTGCAAGTTCAAGGGCAGCCTCAGTAGCTTAGCAAGACCCTAAGCAACTAAGTGAGACCCTGTCTGGAAGTAAAAAATAAAAATAAAAAATAGAGGGGCTGGGATGTAGCTCAGTTGTTCAATCCCCTGTACAAAAAAACCAAAACAAAACAAACAAAAGGGTGGGGGGAGAACTGAGAGGAATTTTTAAGAAGAGATTGGGGCTCTGCCTTCATGGATGATTAATTCATTCCTTCAAGTAAGGGGTTATCTCAAGGCTGAGTCTGAGATTTGGCTAGGTCTCTCACAGACTCCCTGTCTCTCACTTTGCACCACCCTAGGACTCTGCCAGCAGGACCATCCCCAGGTTTGACCCCTGGAATTGAACTAGAACCATAAGCTTAAATCTCTTTCTTTACAACTCATCCAATGATGGCTATTAATGACGACCAACAGAAAATGGGCTCAGAGCTCCTCCCTCCATATGCACAAACCCACACAGAATGGGTCAGGTCACAAGTAAAAAGGAGGTCCGTTGCCCTTACTTAAAGAGATCACATTTTTTTGGGAGCAGGAATATCATATTTGTGAGGCAGAAACATTCTTTATTATTTGTAATATCTTGCTGCTTCTGAATGAAGGAGGATCCTAAAGGGGGTCCTTTGCAGAGTGAAATGACAGGTAGGAAGCTGGTGGATTGGGGAACCTCTGGGAGAGAGCCAGTAGCTTGGCAAAAAAGGGATGTACAGGATGGTGGGGCCATGAGGAAAGTTGATTTAGAGAAGTTATGACAGAAGAAAAGTGAGGTGATGTTGTCTATGAACAGAATTTTTATACCTTCATTCAAACATGATTACCAAGCACCTGCTGTGTGCCCTGGGCTAGGTGCTGGAGAGAAGGTACACAGCGACCCTAAGGAATCTTCAGTGAGGTATCCCACTTCTCCCTGACGCCTCATGGAATGGATTTTCTGAAGATGGTACAGAAATGCTCAGAAATTTGCCAAGACTGGCAGAGGGTGAGAACACAGGAGGCTGCCAGTGGGGACAGCCACACCTCACATCCATAAAGGAAAAACCCAATGTGTTGGCTCTCACTTCTCATAATTGACTCCATGACCAGGAATTGTAAGCATTTAAGTGCAGGAAGAATAGCCTAGCTGCTCAGGAATGTGGAGGGAAGGGAATACTTTGGTTTGAATAGAGTTAGTCCATTCCTTCCACGAGACCGGACAAGAGAGCTATAAACAGACCAAGATTTTTTGGGAAGGAATGCACTACAAAAGGGATTTGAGCATTGAGGAACAGTCAGAGTGCGCTCAGGAGTTTTACCAGAATGTGGCAGAAAGAATGCAGACTCGTGGAAAAGCGCCTCCAGAAAGAGTTGAGAGGAAAATGGATCAGATTGAAAAGTACATCATGACGCGCCTCTACAAATATATGTTCTGTCCAGAAACCACTGATGTTGAGGAGAAGGACCTCACCATTCACAAGAGGATCAGAAGAGGACCTCCCTGGGTTTCATCTCAGATGCTTTGTGTCCCTTCAATGAAGATATTCCAGGAGTGTCTGACATGGTGGTAAAAGCGATGACAATATTGAGATGGACTCGAATCACGTGCCTCGAGATAGTTGCCTGCATCACCCAGTGCAGCGAGCACATCTTCAACGCCATCAAGATCACCAAGAACGAGCCCCTTCTGTGGTCATCTTCCCGCCCACACTCATCTACCTCGTGTTGTAGGGCAACCCCCCAGGCTGCAGTCCAACATCCAGACAACCCCAGCTGGCTGATGATGGGGCAGGATGATTTCTCAGAGCTGCCCAATGACCTTGCTTTTTGAAGAGTAGGCATCCCTGGACATGGGCAACTATCAGACACAGAGATGGTAACTGCATTCCCATGAAGCAGCTGATGTGGGATGTTAATCAACCTAATTGGAAGAAGAAAGAATTTCCCCAAGGAGTCTTTGAATGACACTCAAAGGAGCACCTGCACTTGTCTTGGAATGCAGCAGCCTTCTGGGGCAGGCTCCCTGTCTCCTTCAAAGGAAGTGGCCTAGTTGCACATGGGAAGGGTAGAGGTTCAAATTCAATGTCAGCTGGGGACCCTAGAGTGGATGGCAAAAGAGCAGCTCCTTGGCACTGGGTTTTTCTCCCTCTGTTGAGTTTCACATTAGGAAGATTTCTTCTTCTTGATGGAATGAGGGAATAGGTGCTGAATCAGTATCTTTAGGTTTCCTCTGATGTCACTCAGGGTCACCAGCGGGGTTTAAAATGCTGACTTCTGTGGACCCTTGTATGTGCAGTCACAACTCAAATGAAGCATGTCATCATCTGTTGCTGATTCCAATCAAGGTTTGTTCAGCCGTGCTGTGTAGAGTGGGTGTAGGAGGCAGTGTTCTCTTCTTATCCCTGGTTCTGGGAAATGTGCGATAGGGGCTTCTTAGGTGAAGAACTCAAACATGAACACCTGTTTGAAAAAAATCACACTGAAACGAATGAAATCAAAGGTCCTTCAGGATGCGGCATCTTTGTCCTGGATATAAACAGTTGAAGAAGGAAAGGATGTTATAATTTAGCAATGCCTTAGGTTATGTTTCTGTGGGATTAATCACCCCCATCATGTTCTTAGTTTTTATTAATTTTTTAATTTTCTTTTGTTATTTTATTTTTGGTCAATTAAAATCTACATTTTTGCATTCTAGAGGAGTTTACCTTGCTATAATCTTTGTTGATGAGCAGCAATATTGATTTTGAGAGACATCATTCAGTGCTGCCTTTTCAAAATTTGCACTTGTGTACATTCAGATGCCTGGTGATGAAGGTAGCTGAGGGACCCACTGTGGAAGAAGGTGGCACTGCAGCAAATGGAAATCTACTGGTTCTTCTGATGGACAGTTTCCTCAGCAAGCGGTGTCAGCCCAAAGCCATGTGGCTGCAGTATGTCCAAACATCCAGTCCTCTACCCTGGGGTGGGTGTCTCAGGCCTGAACTGCTGGTGAAGCCTGCCTGGACCAATGGTTCCTTGGCCACATCGACTTCAGAGCAGCCAGGGAAGAGATAATCATTGCCCAGTATAAGATCTGGGTCCTCTTCACAAACATCCATTCATCTGGTTCTGAGTCCTTCAAATGAAGATCTTTTCCTGAGCCAAGGTTCTTTGAGCCTCAATTACTAGGAATGCCCTGGACCAAGCTGATGATGGGGAAGTTCTGTTGAGGGAGAAAGAGAAGCAAGTGCATCCCTTCTTGATGTTCAACGCAGTGGACCACTGTGCGCCCCACCCTCCTTTGGCACACTGAGGAAAAACAAGAGCTGTGAAAATATCTTGCAGGATGCTTAGGCTGCAAATAAAAGTGTGGTTAAAGTACCTCCTCCTCTTCCAAGAAAACCAAAACTGGTTAATTTGCCTTATTTGGACAAACCTGTTAATCACCTCTGACATTAAGCCATGGAAATCCTCAGCAGTTGCCCACAGCTGTTACATCCATTGGAAGTGAACTCAAACCAGCAGGGCAGCAGCCAAGGGTGCTGCAACCCCTCAGATACCTTCAGTTGGCCAAGACCAAACCCTTTCTCCAGGATCTAAGTCATAAAGTTTACCTGCTGCTGCAGTCCAGCCCTTTACTCCCCAGCCTTCCAAAGATACCCTTCATGCAGCCTTTAGAAAACCTCAGACCATGGCAGCCAGCTCTATGTATTCCATGTATGCGCAGCATCAGGCTCCAGGCCAAAACTTTCAGCAGGCTGTGCAGAGTACACTAAGACACATTTGAGAGGCCTACACTTTGCAAGTGTATATGGCATCCTGTCATAGCTACTTCCCAAATCCACAGCAGCACCCAGAGAATATTTACTCCAACAGCCAGGGCAAGTCCAGAAAGAACCTGAAACAGAACCATTAAAGTGAAAGAATCCTCAACCACTCAGCCCAACCAAATTATTGCCTTTCTTATCTTTCTTATCTAACCCTCCAAAACCATAATGATGCTGACTTAGAAGCCTTATGAAAGAAAACTGTCTAAAGCACCCAGGCCACTAAAGAAATGTGGTTCTAATACAGAGTCAGAGGGTCCAAATGGACCAAATATTCAGCTTTTTTACAAGAGCCCACAATAGCTGCAGCGGAGACCATATTTGTCCACATCATACTCACCTCAGTGACTGCTGGCTCAGAAATCCCCACAGGAATTCCAAATCCACATTAACATATGGAACCAGAGAAGGGGGTGGTCCCTTTAGTTCCTGAGCCAGAGGATGTGGGGAGTGCCAGCTCACAAACAGTGACAAACCAGCTCCTTCTCCTGGCCTCAATTATGTGCTGGAAGGTGTCCCAGACAGGAGCCCAAATCTCCAGAAGAACACAGAGAAATCAACCCAAATGCTTCCACATGTACTTGAAGTGTATCTGAGGGAGTGTCCCCCATACCCACCTTTGCCCTACCCATTTGGGGAGCCAGAAGGTCCTGGAGAAGACTGTGTGACCTTGTGCCCACCTGAGATCACTGGGCAGGACTCTCTGCCTCCTGACAAAAGGACAAACTTGCTTAAACTGGCTCAGAGAGGGTAACTCAAGGAGTGAGGGTGAAATTCAAAGTTCCTGCTTTACTCCTAGATTCATCTTTGGTGGGAGAGTTTGACCTCATACAGAGAATTATTTCTAAGTTGATGACCCAAGCTTGCCCAATGATGACGGCAAAAGAGTGCCCCACACTGCTGTGTGCAGGCCACACAGAAGTCATTAAGTTCCTGGTGCAGTTTGGTGTGGATGTAAATGCTGCTGATAGTGTGGGTGGACCCCTTTGCACTGTACTGCCTCATGTAAAAACGTCCAGGGTGTAAGCTTTGGGTGGAGGCAGGAGGCAGCTGTGTTCACCACGACCTACAGTGACATGCAGACTGCCACACATGATCGTGAGGAGGTGGACCAAAGGCTACACACAGTGCTCTCAGTTTCTTTATGGAGGTTCAGGAGAAAATGGTCATAATGAATTCAGGAGTCACCTGTGCACTTTGGGATGATGACCCTCAGATTGATGATTGAACTGCCCTGAAAATAGGAGACAGCATGACAGTCATCCACAGAAAGGCAAATGAAATTGAGCCATGGTGGGCATACCTTGATGAGGAGGAGGTACGTGTTCCATGCAGCTTTCTGGGGCTGTACCCAAGATCTCAACCAAGATGAAAGAGCTCAGCCTGAAACTTGACACGATATTAGTTAATGAATTAATCTTATTTATCACCAAGAAGAAATAACACAGATTTTGTTGGCAAAATTTTCACAATTCTTATTTTGATGACAGTGTAGTTTGAAAGCAATGCAGAATGTGCTCTGGAAGAAAATGAAGGATTGAAGAACTCACTCTTACTGGGGGACACTCAGCTTGAGGAATGGAACTTGTAACTCAGCAAACCTTTCTGAGCTGGGCACAGCTGCTCCACAGAGCACTCAGGAGGCACTCAGTGCCAATCCAGTTTTCTGCAAGAAAGAGGACCATTCCTTGGGCTGTAGGGATACTGGCTTTCTGTCAAGGTTTTTTTGCACTGCTCTGTACCAGTCCTCCTCTCAGAAGGACCAGTGCCATTGAGGGAGCATCCCTAATCCTCCAGTGCCAGCAGGACTGGACTGGTGTGGGGGCATGAAGGGGCCATGCACTTGCATATTGCCAGCAAAATCTACTAGTTGTTGTTCAATGAGCAATAACTATTTATATGAATTCTTCTAGCATTTTTGTGAATTATACATAGATTAAAATATTGAAACTTAACTACACTACCTAATCTAGATTAGATTTAGAATTTTGTCAGGGTGAATGTGAATCTATATTTATTGTTTTTTGTATAATTTGTCTAATTTTTTGAAAATTAGAGAATTGTAGATTTACTCATAATACTTGTCAAGATTATATCTAATATTAAAAACAATTGTAATAAAATTAAACTAACACTAAAAAATTACTGTGTACAAAAAGGCTGGATAACAAAGACAACAAAAAAAACTTTCCTCTGGTTTTCAGGAAACATTATGGCCAAGAAAATTTGGGATTCAAATGAAGAAATATGACTCAACTTATTTGACATTTAGATTTACTGAATATGAGAAAATTTGATATAGTAAACTCTTAATATCAGTCTTCAATAATGTTATGAATTACCAAAATGTCAATTTATTTTTCACAATTCTATAAATTTATAATGCTTTGTTTTACAGGGAGAAATGAAACCAGAAGTGCAATTGAGTTCTTTTCCTTCACTTTAATATCTCTCACTTTGCTGGACTGTGCAGGGTAACATGATAGTTTTAATGATAGAAAAGTCCTCAGAAACAGGACAATAGGTCTGCTACTTAATCAGGTGATGTCTGCTAAATAAATAGAAAGAAATCATAGAGAGAATATGGGGACAATTGTTTGTTTTTGATGAAAAATATTTTAAGTAAAACTTTAGAACTAATAATGAACATTTATATTTGCCATCTACTTTCATACAATCCACATAAAATAAAATGATTAATATATTATTGTTTATAGATGTATATTAAATTGGTAGAGAATAAAAGCATACATATATTCCAGTGAACATGTGGTGCTGTGACCTTCATTCATGCTTATTTTGGGCAAAAAAAAACTTTCTCATAATGAATTCTTTTAATGATATAGCCTATATAATAAACATGCTGCGCTGGCTCATGGTCATTCCACTCCATGAGAGTGTAATATCCACTGGGTCCCAGCATTTTTTTTTCTCATTGTGTGTGTCTGTATTTTCTAATCCCCCACCTCCCCTCATCTGTTTTCCTGAATTAACCAGCATACAGGTCACAGTAGTTGGTGCCCAAACAGGGTCTGGCTACAGGGCAACTCCACTAGTCAGATGAGGAGGATGCTCCTGGAAGACCCTGTAATGAAGAAGAGGCGAGGAGAACAGTGTAGCCTGGTGTAAACATGGGACATACAGTATCCAAGGAAAGGGACGCTGTGTTACTAAGCTTACGACTGTTCTTAAATCACAGGGATATCAGCCAGATTAAATAGGGTCCTGATGAGTCTTATGCAGAATTAGTTGTGCAAGTGTATCAGGCTTTTGACTGAGTGATCGAGGACCCACAGTCTGGTGATTTATTGACTAAACCATTTTTGAAAATGTAAACAGAGCTTGCCAGGAGGCAATATGTCCTTATTAAAAGAAGGGAACTGTTTCTGATTTTATCCATCTCTTTGTTGACATTTGGTAGTGCATATGTTCAGGGAGTAACTCTGGCCATGGCTTTAAAAGAAGTTTTGCAGCCTCTCTGGAAAAATAAAAATTCCAAAAGGGAGTGTTTTAACTGTGGCAAGCCTGCAAGCACATTTGCTGAGGGAATGTCAGCAGCTACCTGGTCAAAAGAAAATTCAGAGCCAGTCCTCAGTGGTGCTGGTACCCATCCCAGAGCTGTGTCCATGCTGGCACTGTGGTAAACACTGGACCGATGAGTGTGAATAACAGCAGATATGAATGGACTTCCTCTGCTGGGAAACACTCCCGCCAAACAATAAGGATACTTTCCTGCACTCCAGAGAAGATATATAACCCAGCCAATCCCATGTCCCACCTTTCATGACCTATAGAGAGTCACAGCAAGAAATGCAGGATCACCTCTGTGCCACTGCCAGGTGTGTATTAACTCTGGAAATGGGGCCGCGGGCTTTACCTGCTGGTGTTTATGGCCCTTTGCCCTCTGGCACAGAGGGGCTTATATTGGAACAAAGTAGTCTAATGAAGGGATTTTAAGTGTCACCAGGACTGATAAAGCCAGCTTTTACAGTGGAAATAAATTGGCTCAGACCAACAGTTCTATTGTTCAAGTACTTCCAGAAAATAACAGGTCAAAATCTTCTTCTGTCTTATCACTCAACAGAAAACATCTTGTCAAATAAAAGGGCTTTGGGGTCTCAAACAGGTCATTCTGGGCTCAGTTAGTCAGGCAGAGTGAACTCCACTGGTGCTTAAAATAAATGGATTTTTCAGGGTGTCACAGCCACTGGGGCAGATGTGGTTGTTATGTCTACACTGCACTGGCCTAAAGTTTGCTAGATCTCTGAGCAATTAATCAGATCATGGAATTAATGGATGCATTACATCCTGGACTTTCTTTTCCTACAGCTATTCCTTTATTATTTAATCATAGACTTAAGGGATTGTTTTTCACTATACCTTTATATCCAGCTGATTGTAAGTGCTTTGCATTTAGTGTTCCAGTCATTAACTTTAAAGAGCCAGTTTAAAAGATACTGTTGGAAGGTTTTGCCACAGGCAATGGCTAATAGTACTAGCTTAGGTCAGACTTTTGTAGATCAAGCCATTGCTCTGGTGCAAGAGCAAGATCCCGATTCGTATTTTATTCATTACATGGATGACCTATTTTTTGGCACATCCTAATTCAGATATGCTTTAGAATGTTTTGGATATTTGGAAACCTCTCTTACCACAGTGGGCTTGTGCATAGAACCTGAAAAAGTACAAAAGTTTTCTCCTTTTTGGTATTTAGGCAGCTTAATTGAAGGACACATGATTTGTCCACAGAATTTACAAATTGAACTGATGCTTTTCATACTCTCAATGATTTTCAACAGTTGCTGGGGAATATTAACTGGATACTGCCTGGCCTACAAAATTGTCCACTGTGGATTTTGGCCTTTTATTTGATATATGATTTGGAGAGCCCTCTCTGGCCTTTCCTTGACAGCTCACAGCAGAAGCAAGAGCTGCATTGTAACGGTTGAAACTGCTCTTAAGAGCAGTTTCTTACTAGAATTAATTCACAGGAGCCTGTATATGTGTTGATATTTCCTAAATCTCTTACCCCTAAAGGGGCTATATGGCTGTCTTCAGGAGTTATTGAGTGCCTCAATCGTGCTCACTCTCCTCCAAAACCTTAACCCCATTTCATGATTTTGTCACTCAGTTTATTATTAAAGGCAGAAATTGAGTCATGCAATTGGTGAAAACTGAGCCTTCTTTTATTGTGGTAAATTTTTCAGTTCAACAACAAAATTGGATTTGGCAATCCTCATGTGAATGTCAAGTAGTTTTTTTCTAATTTTCTTGGCCAAGTAAAAAATCATTACCCTCATGATAAACTTATTTGGTTTGCAATTATAACCTCATTTATCTTCCCCCAAATTGTAGGCACTCAGCCGATAGGTGAGGCACTCACAGTACTTACTGATGGCTCCAGCTTGTACTGAACTGGTGCAGACTCCGTATACCTCTGCTCTCATTTGCGCTTGACTGCATTTTGCTAATAAGTCAGTTAATGCCTACAGTGGTGGTGACTCTACAGTAGGAGCCACTATGCATATTGAATCAGCCACCACTGGATACATGCAGTTAGAAGAGTTATTTCACTTACTCCACACTTTACAAAAATCAGTTCAAATGAGTCAGCATCCTTGTTTTATTGGACACATCAGCGTTCACTCCAAACTTCCAGGCCCCTTAACCAAGGGCACTGCTATGGCTGATCATCTTTTTGCAGCTTGTCAGAAGTTGTCTCCTTATGACTGTGTTCAAACCTCTCATACATTACACCATCAGAATGCTCCAGCTTATTCAAGGAATTTCATATTACCCGAGAACAGTCTCACCAAATTGTTCATCAATGTCCTCACTGTGTAATACACACTCCAGTTTTACCTACTGTGGTTAATCATGTGGTTTGTGGCTTAATCAGTTGTGGCAGATGGATGTAACTCACATCCCTGAATTTGGCAGAGTGTTATTCACCACCACCATGGAGGATCTGGAACCACAGTTCAGAAGACTGAAGGTTGAACGGAGGTGCTGATCCTGATCTCTACTGGGAAGAAGCAGCTGAGAAAGAAGAGGAAGAATGCAGAGAAAATTCCACAGAATGCCAAACGGCCAATGTGGGGACAACTGAAGAATCTGACACATCACATGGAGCAGATAATCAAACAGCAGGGAGGCACTAAGTCCCTAGTCACCATGTTTGTGGCTATGATGGCTTTTCTAAGCTGCCAAGTAGGTTTATGGGGAAACTTACTGGACTTAATTCCCAGATCCACATTTAGTACACCAGCTGTGTGGACTGGAGAATCCATTCCAGTATTTACTAAATGATACTCAAATGATGGAAGGTTTTCAGATAAAGCTATTACAACTTTTCATTCAACTGGATTTAATTATACATGATATAGGGAAGTTTATCTATCTATACATTAATCCCCTATAAACAGGCTGGTTGTTTAAAGGTAAACCAGAGGAAGAGCATTATGGGGGAGCCAGGGGTGTCAATTTCACTGGCCCCTGGGACTTAAAGTGGTATGTCCAGACAGTTACAAAAATGGGACTCTCCAATGACAAAACCGTGTTTCCTATGGAGCATCCACCAGTAGCTTATTGCCCTAGTCCTACTACAGAATTGAGTACATTCCCTAAGTGCATGGAATGTGCTAATATTTTGCCCTGTGACATAAAGTCCCTGGAAGAAGTGGATATATTTTGGATTGTTCTCACAGAATTGATGAGACAACCATGTCATGGATCTATGACTTCTGGAGGATTTTTTAGTAATGTGCTGACTTTCAGTGGTGGTGGCACGCAAAAGGACCCATGGCATTTGATAGCTGCCTTAGATTTCATTAATTATACCAGCATCTCCCTAAATAACCTCCCTGTACTGCTTAGGAGCTGTAAAGTGGCTTCGTGCTATTGCCTGCAAGCCTGTGTTTAATCTCCTTATGTTTTAATTTCTAGAAATAGAAAAGTGAAAACTGGAGAAAAATATCAAGCGACTTGCCGTGGATGTAATCTAATTGCATTACTAGGTATAATGGAAGACAAGGAATGCCTGTGTTATCTCAACCCTCCTTTGTTTGAATCCCAGCTAACATTTCAGATTCCTGGTATTTTGATGCTGGAGTTCAAGTGTGATATGCCCAGCTAAATAGATCCCGGTGTGCTATTACTGATCATATTGAACTTGTAATAGTCACTTTGATATCTGTTTCTGTCTCTGCCATGACATTGTGATATCCTTATCCAAAATCATTCAAAAATGCTCATTTTCTTAACAATTTAGCTCAAAATACCTCCAAAGCCCTACACAATCAGGAAAATGTTGATGAAAAGCTCAAGATTAAATGCTTTGTAAGCTACAGTCATTAGTATATGAACTTGCCACACTTAAGTTTAGACAAAGGCTTCATTGTCCTACCGTCTATAAATGTATTGCAGCTGCAAATTACCCTTCCCAATGGGATTGGTTAAAAATCATTTAATGGACATTGGTCAAAGATATGATGACAGTTTAGATCTTATGGAGTTACATCATATCACCCAGGATATTCAGGAAGGCAGGAATGATTTTGTGGATCCTACGGAACAGATACTTAATGACTTAAATGATTCTAATCCTGAAGATATGTTAAAACATTCAATATGTCACATTTTAGAATCATGTGTTTACTACTAATTATTGTTATAACAATAGGATGCCGTGTCTTCTGAGAAGAAATCTGAGAACATCAAATAATAGCACATCACTTGCACTGAAAACATTAAAAAAAAAGGGGGGGGGGAGATGTCAGGAGAGGTGACTGAATTATGGTTCTTGAACATCCTGTGACATGAGGTGATGCCTCACCCAGGAGCATTCAGTGCTAAGGTGCTGTTTAAGATTGCCCCATTGCTATGGTGGCACCCTGATCAAAAGGAAGTTTTGGAGCTATCAAGTTCTTGACCTTGAAGTTCCAATGCCAGCTTCCTGGTGGTAGAAAATTATGGGCACAAGCCAATAGTAATAATAATAATACTTGTACATATGACCTTCATTCTGCTTGTTTTGAAGAAATTTTCTCACACTATATCCTTCAATGATGTATTCTATATAATAAATGTACTCAGCTGATTCATGGTCATTACACTCCTCCAGACTGTAATACCCACTGGGTCCCAGATTTTGTGTGTCTTTTCTAATCCATTGCCCCTCATTTGGTTTCTTGAACTAACCATCATGCAGATTGCAGCAATATAGCCTTCCACTGCTGCTCTAAATTATAAATTTTTCTAAAAGTGGATTTTTATAATTATTTTTAAATTTTGTTTTGTATGTGGTGCTGAGGATTGAGCACAGTGCTTCATGCATGCAAGGCAAATGCTCCACCACTAAGCCACAATCTCAGCCCAACACGAAATATTTTGAAAGCACTTTGATTTAGCTAAATTTTCGTGGTATACAGGGTATTTTGATTTTTATTTTGGCAAACTGAACTTCAGAATACTTGCCCTTATCCTGAGGGTGCAGCTCCACATATGGATTTAGCATGCCAGTTCCTGGGTTCAATCCTCCATTTCCCAAAAAGAAGACAGAAACACAATGGCCAACTTGCTTCTCTCAGGTCCTGTTACCAAAGATTTTGCTAACAAAACTTTTGTGATTGCCTCTGGCACTTTTCTCCTTTTCCCTACTGAAAATTTCAGTCTGTATTTCATCAAGCACTTTGGATTTGTGATATAGAAAGTCAGGTGGCTTGTGGGCATGGTGGCGCAGATCTGTGATCCCAGACACCGGGATGCTGATGCAGGAGGTTGCCAAGTTCCAGGCAGCCTGTCTCAAAAAGGGCTGGGATGTTCTGAAGTAGTAAAGGGCCACGTTGGTCAGTCCTGAAAAAAGCATCTGAATATTAAAAGAGAATCAACTGAGGACAGAAAAGGGAGCCCATAATTAAGTAGATGGGAAGCAAATTTTACATAAACACAAGCTTCCCAGAGATCTTGTAAATTCCACAGTGAACAACATATATACATGGGTGTACTCTAAGAGATATTGGTTTTAATCATGGAAATTATAGTCATGAACTTGCTGTATTATGGAAAATATTTTTTCAGACACTTTTCTGCTATAAATAGAGCATGATTTTGTAAATGAGGACATGGAGAGATGCTGTGTGTACTTCATTTTACTAGGTAGCATACTTTCAAGTATCAATGAAGTGCCCTATCAGGTGAATGATCAGTAGGTGGGAACCCAGTTTTTATTTGGTTCATCAAGATGGGCTAGGCACTAACCCCTTCCAAGCTTTTTATCTCCTACGAATCAGGCTGTTCTAAAGGCACTAAAACAAGTACCTTGGTGAGGAGAGACCCACCCTCTGTGTGTCCTCTGCTGGGCACAGCATGGAAGTTGCTTGCTTCTCCCACATCCCCCCTGCCAGCATCTCAGGCCCCTTGCCTCTAGGTCTAGGCCTGTTGCCTTTCTCCCATCTCTGTTGTTCATGCCACTCTTGCCAGGAGTGTGCAAATGCTGACCTTTGACTACATTACCCTCCTTACAGCTTTCCGGATATTGTGAGCAATATCCAGATACCAGCTGGTGTGAGCTACTGGAGTTGGACCTGTAAGACCTCCCCTGCCCAACGCACAGCAACTGCAGCCTCAGGCCAGGGGAGGATCCCAAGGGCTCCTGGTCCTCGATCCACACACCAAAAATGCTCTCTTGGCAGAGGCCAGAGCCTCAGAGGCACCTTCCCTCCCGCTTCCCTAAGTCCACCTCTGCAAGCCAATGATAAAGGTGAAAGAAGAATGAAAAACATGCATGTTTGAAAAAATGCAATATTTTGATTAAAAATAATTTGCCCGTGTTTGCACACTGGATTTGCACCATTCCGGCTTTGTATCAGAGCTTCTGGTTCCCCATTCTTAGTACATTAATTCAACAAGCATGCGCGAAGGCAGTGTGACAGGTGCTGGAGTGACTACAGGGCGGTGATAGGGTCCACTGCTCAAGAATCCATATGACAACAGAAGTGTCCTACCAGCAAATGTCACAGTCATAGACACTATGGAAATATCTGAAAAGAGCAGAACAGGAACACTCAGATGAAACCTGGAAACCATTTCCCATCAATATTGCAGCCTTTTTTGGTGGAGGTGATGTGTATGTGGATACCGCAAGGGTAAGGAGACAGCAGCCAGAAGAACAAAGAAGCACATGCAAACAGCCAGAGGCAAGGAGAACTCTTAAGGAATTGTAAGTGGTCAAGGTGGTGAGAAGCCAGAGCAAGGGGCTGAGGAGGGTAAGTGGTAAGAGGAGAGGATGAACTAATTCACGAGAATCCAAACAGGTAAAAAATTTTTTATTCTAGGAGAAGTTATTTGGAGTATTCCTGAGGATAAAAGGCAGTCCCTTGGCATAGTAAATGACAACATGTTAAACTGGCACAAGTCAGGAGACAAATGACGAAGTGCATTGGCTTGACTCTACTACAAAATGCAGGAGTGTGCATTTTGGTGCCACAGAACAGAATTGGAGGACACTTGTTTTCTAACACCACACGCAGGTGGACGACATACAGCAACAGCAGAAGGAATGAGACCATGGAGCCACGTTAGAGAGCATAAGGAAATAACGATGTTTATTTCACTAAGAATGTTTATATTGTCCTATTTCGCATTTGATGAAATGAGCAAAACGTATTTAACAAAATGTATTTAACATAAAATATATTAACCAAAAAAGGGACATTTTTTATTATTATTTATTATTTCAGAAAATGATACATTAATACATTAATCTAAATTTGCTCCACTGTGTTTACAAACTACCTTGGTTTCAGTTCTCTGACTATCTCTCATTCCAACACCTGTTACAGTGTAAGGAATAAAAATATTATTTGTAATGCTAAATTTAAAAGGGAGCTCTAACTCTGGGAGTATCATTTTAAAATGTGGCCTTAAAAGAAGAGTTTCAGAGCCTAGAACTAGTTATATTTAGGAAGAGAATAGACATGTAATATGGAAAGCTACTAAGATAATTTTGATTCAATGGACAATTCTAATTGATCTATTAAATGCTAACAATGAAATCTACACTGAGCTATACACACTATTTAGATAATAGAATAGACACAGAATATGGAGAGATACTAAGATAATTTTGATTATATGGGCAATTCTAATTGATCTATTAAGTGCTAACTATGAAATCTACACTGACCTATAGACACCCTCAACCCTGGAGTATGCAGGGAGCGGGGACAGGCTAAGGGAGGGGCTGCTCTGCCAAGGGACACCCAAGAGCCTATCTGAAGGTCCTGGGCACTGAAGGCTGTAGTTTTCTCCTGCTTGGTGGCAGCGTAGAGTGGTTTGTCTCACCAGGGCAATTTAAAAACATGAAGAGAGTATTTGAAAGTCCCTTTCATCCGATTTTTGCTATCCCATTGAATCAAACTATTTCTTTAACAGAAATTCAGAAGTTTTCCCTCTGGAATGGCTTAATACAGTTCCTAGAACAGATTAGGCAGGAAAAAATGAGAAAAATGTCTCGCAACATTCATCACTGTCCTATTCTGTTACATAAAGATCTCACCAAAGCATGAGTAGTGAAAAACACACAAGCGTAAGGGACACTCAACGTTGTAAAAAGGAATAAACATTTTTAGCAAACTGCTGAACTTCATTCTCATGCTATCAAAACACTGAAAGCACTGTTTTATTTGTTAATTTAGAAAGGTATCAAAGTCATAGTTCCTCTTTTTTTCACATAAGCAAGCACATATTTCAGGTTTAACAGGAAATACAAATAAAATTTGTATAAACACAAATCCATATTGAGCTATAACACAGATAACAAAGTAAAAACGAAGAAAACTGGCTACTATACACAGGTGGACACTGCTGTGTCTTATACACTAGAAAGTCTTTTATAAAATAATCATCTTATATAATCAGAAGACCAATCTTCAATATCATCCTGCAAGATGGGTTTCTTTACTGTCTCCTAAAAGCAAAAACAAAAGGGCAATTAAATTGGTGCCACTGTGACAAGTTTTCAAATGTCCACTTTCATGAATTGTTTCAAGTCCTAACTTTATGCTTTTCTTCAAGTAATTAAGCATCACACGCATATTTATCAGCAAAATGCAGCTTGTGTAATTGATAAACTCACCCTGGAGTTCCCAAATGATATTAAATTTATATATACTCAGAATACAATATGTGAGCACAATCTTCCCATTTTGAAAGGTTGATCTTACTAAGGCCTACGAGAAGTACCTCGAGAGGAAGCCAAATAAAAGGCTACCACAAATGTGAATTTCCAATAGGCTCATTATATAACAAGAAAAGAGATGGTTTTGTGCATATGATCTTAAACTTATATCCCAGATTTAAATGTTCTTGTTTTGGAGATTTCACTATTACCTATCAAAAGAAGAAAAAAGCATTAAATCTTAAAGAACAAACACTTAAAATGAGACTCCACAATTGAAATACAGCACTAATCAGAACGCCAGAATGATTAAGCTGTAAAAAAGCATTTTGCTCAGCATGTCTTTTCACACAAGAGCCAATGGAGTTGAATTTTGTGCTGGGTGAGAGAGAGGGGTTTAGTTTCATTCTGCTGCATATAGTTTTCCAGTTTTCCCAGCACCATTTGTTGAAGAGGTTATCTTTTCTCCTTTGCATGTTTTCGGCACCTTTGTCTAGTATGAGAAAATTTTACTTATTTGGGTTGTGTCCATGTCCTCTATTCTGTACCACTGATCTATCTGTCTATTTTGGTACCAATACCAGGCTGTTTTTGTTACTATTGCTGTAGTATAGGTGAAGTTCTGGTGTTGCGATACCTCCTGCTTCACTCTTCCTGCTAAGGATTGCTTTAGCTATTCTGGGTTTCTTATTCTTCCAGATGAATTTCATGATTGCTTGCTCTATTTCTGAGACCTTAGAATCTGACAAGAGACTTTGCATTTTATAGAAAAAAAGTAGGTCCAAATCTTCAACATGTCTGCTGAGGATCAGACGTCCTTAACAGGACTCCAACAGCACAAGAAATAAAAACAAGAATCAATAACTGGGATAGATTCAAATTAAAAAATTTTCTCTCAGCAAAGACAACTATCAGCAATGTGAAGAGAGAGCCTACAGAATGAGAGAAAATCTTTGCCCTCATATTTCAGATAGAGCACTAATTTTCAGAATATATAAATAACTCAAACTTTACACCAAGAATACAAATAACTCAATCAACAAATGGGCTAAGGAAATGAACAGACACTTCACAGAAAAAGATGTAAAAGCAATCAACAGATATATAAAAAAAAGTTCAACATCTCTAGTAATAAGAGAAATGCAAATCAAAACTACCCTAAGATTCCATCTCACCCCAATTAGAATGGCGATTATGAGAATACAAGCAACAACAGGTGTTGGCGAGGATGTGGGGAAAAAGGTACACTCATACTTTGCTGGTGGGGTTGCAAATTAGTGCAGCCACTCTGGATTCCTTAGAAAACTTGGAATGGACCCATCATTTGACCCAGCTATCCCACTCCTTGGCCTATACCCAAAGGACATAAAATTAGCATACTACAGAGATGCAGCCACATCAATGTTCATAGCTACTCAATTCACAATAGCCAGATTGTGGAGCCAACTTAAGATACCCCTCAATTGATGAATGGATAAAGAAACTGTGGTATATTTATACAATGGAATATTACTCAGTCATAAATAATAATAAAATTATGGCATTTGCAGGCAAATGGATGAAACTGAAGAATATCATGCTAAGTGAGATAAGCCAATCTCAAAAAACCAAAGAATGAATAATCTTGCTGATAAGCGGATGATGACACATAATGGGGGTGCAGGGGGAAGAATGGAGGAAGGAGGAACTGTATAGAGGGAAAAGGGGGTGGGAGGGGATGGAAGGGTGGAGGGGTAGAAAAAATAACAGAATAAATTAAACAGAATTGCCCTATGTATGTAAATGTATGACTACACAAATGGTACACCTCTACTTCAAGTACAACCAGAGAAACAAGTTGTACCCCATTTGTTTACAATAAAAAAAAGTGTGGATAAAAAAAAATATAAAAGAGCCATGGATACTCAGGGAGATGACAGCTTGAGAGGTCACAAGGCCAAATGGCTCTAGACTGTTGGTGAGCCTGGAGTTCCAGGGTGTCACTAATATACTCAGTGAACAAAAAGGATTTTTAAACATATTTGCAAGAAAATGTATATGCAAAACTTTGTCTTGAGGATCAAAATGCTCAGTCATGACATATACAAGGGTAACTCTCCAATGTAAGATGCTTTAATATTATGAATAAAATAAAGGAATAAAAATAAATACCATGAATTCTAGTAGCAGCAATCATTTATTCCCTATTTATCAAGCACAGATACTTTAAGGTATCTCTTGAAGGATGAACCCCTACTGTTGAACCACACAAGCTTAAAATGAGAAAGCTCTCTTTTTAAACAACTTATTTATTTATTCAAGGTCAGACTTAGTTTCCCAAAAGGAATCCACAAAGGAATTGTCCATGTGGTGAAATCAATGATAGCAAAATTCAAAGCACAAAAGAAATTTCTCCTTACCATCTACCATACTTGTACTCATGTTTTCAGATACAGACAGACAAGGCCTTCATTTCAAGCATAATTTAAATCCAGGCAGAAATGGTAGCAGAAAATTCATTTCCCTGGCCTCAAGCTTCCAGTAAGGACTTGGACTCTCCAACTTCTTCAGGAGAGGAGAGATTTACCTAGTGGCTGGATGGATCACAATGCCCTGGCTTGCCTCTCCATCTCTCTTTGAAAGATATATCTGCTTATGGTAATGTGTGGCTCTGCTCCCATGTCTGCAGCGAGCATCCTGTTTCTGGGACACCAGTCAAGTAGTGGTTTCTTCCACTGGAAATTGAGTAAGAATCCAATCTGAGATGGAGGATCTGTGGCTTCATAGCTAAGCCCATCTTCCTCTTAAGTATTAGGTTTGAGCAGTGCAGCTAGGAGGCTGGTCTCTATCCTTCTGCCTTTTGGCTTCTGATGGGGGGTGGGAGGGAATAAAGTGTCCTTTGCTGCCTACCACACCACACCACAACCCAGCAAATGGATGGTTGATTGCAGAGACTTACGGAAAGGTTTTCTTCTCCCTTGACTTTATGATGTTTCTTCTTCAAAATACTGCTCACTTGGAAGAGAGGTAGAGCTGAAAAGGACATGTTAAAAACAGAAATATAGTGAAATCAACAAGAGTAAGACCTAACAAATACAAATATGATCTCACTCACTTCAAGAGGGTACACTGAATGTCCACTGGATCTCACTCTAAATGATGTGTTGGAAAAGCATCAAGAAAATTTAACTAATACATACACACTTTCCATATATTTGGTAACTCTTTATGGTATAAAGAAAAATTTGATATCATTGTCTCTTTTTCTGGAGCACTCAATTGTTATAAGGAAATAAATATACACTCAGATATAATAAAATTAAGGAAGTTTGTCATGTGTGAATTTCAATGTTAAACTGCAAATGGCTTATGCATGAAAGAACTCTACACCAGTTAGCATATAATTATAAAATATATGTATTTTATCCCAAAGGCCCAAGGAACAGTTTGTGGAACAAGAACCCAAAGAATGATGTGTGTATTTAAACAACTTGTGACAATACTGAATGAAAATGAAAAGAATTGGAGGAAGTTGAGATTTACCTCCAACTTACAGAAGACAGAAGGAACAACTTGAATATTGAAGAGCATTTCACTTGGAGAATGGAAAGCTTTTCAGTTCAATCTTTGATGTCTGAGTCATAAGCATTATGCTAGGATAATGTGGTAAGAATTACAATTCAGATAAGACAGGCACTGCCTTGGAGATGCAAACCAGTCTGCTCAGTTGAGGAAAAGTACCAATCAATAGTGTGTTGTATACAATGTTTCATCATGAAAATTGGTAGAGTTTGTGGCATCTGGCTTTGAGTGTGTTGCACCTACTTTGTCACATTTAGGGTAGAAAATATGAACCAAAAATAATATTTGAGAAAAAGGAAAAAATTACTGAAATGAAACACCAAAATTTTTGTGAATGTGTGTAATGCCATTCCAAAAATGATGACTATCAAATGTACTCGTGGGCTTGGGATGTGTCTCAGCACTTGAGAGCTTCACTACCCAGCTTGAGGACCTGTGCTCCGTCCCCAGCACAAAGAACACGAGTTAAACATTGACTTCATCTGTTCTGCTTTTTTTCTTCTAAACTGTTAGGCACAAAGCACTGGAACATAAAATTAGTTAAACCATCAAATGGTATCTTTCATGAAATTGGAGTACTTTTATAAAGATTTGAGTTATCAGAGTATGGCATGTATATCGGTGTCAGCCTGTGCACACAACACCCCGGGTTCAGTTCTCAACTTTACACAACCATTTTCAAAACAGTGTATTATCAGAAAACAATTCTATGTACAATAAAATTATGGGAGATATATCTTTCTGCTAATTTTTATTTTTACATATTATCATAAAAATCAACAAGGCAACAAACAAGCTCTAAAATACCTCCCCATCAATAAAACAGAGCATCCCTGAATTATTCAATAACGTACATCCTTATAGTACCAATGAACAAAACCTATATTTGGTAATCTAGTAATACAAAAAAGTTGCTAAATGACAGGAGTAAATTTCAGGTAATGCTAAGAGATGAAATAAATACTTCATGCTATGAACATGGAGAAAAACTGCTGTGGGGATGAAATCACAGACTAGAACAATAATCATTATTCTCATTTTCCTTAATATTACAACAAAATGATTTTAAGATAGCACTTCATAGTGGAAGTAGTCCAGAATGATTAACCTTGAAAAAAATGGAGATGGTAAACGAATTCTCTACTCATACTTTTGGGAATATTTTGCTTTCTGGAATCATGGCTAAAAATCTTTACAAGTCTCTTGTTTTGTAACATCTCACCCTAAAACCCACCCTTCTCTATCTTTTTACACAGTATATGGGCACACCTGACAAATTTCTGTTTTCTTTCTTTATTCACATGGATTATTGTGACCTTCACTTCACATGCACAAGTCAATGGAATGACTCTGTAATTTACCAAATGAAACAAAAAGAATTCGATCACAAACCTGAGACCCGAAGGAAAATAGAGAATGCCACTCACCTTGCAGCCACGGTTCTGCGTGCAGTTATTTCAACACGGGTGGTGTGCAGTAGGATCATTGATGTTTCCTGAACATTACAAAGTCTTGCAAGTTCGTTACTAACTTCCGCTAGCCTTTCCTTCGTCCTGCAACGATTGGAAAACAAAATCATTAGTTTCTCATTTTCCTTAAATGAAGTGCATTCTTCAGAAAGTACCATGACAGTAAATGGAGTTTTCCACTCAACAGTGTTTTAATCCTAAACGTGTCAGAGCAGACCTGCCGCGTACAGCTAATTTTAAGTTTCAAATTGCTCGAATGAGCTACATATATTCCTGGGGGGAAAAACTAATAGTTCAAACTAACTCACAGCTCAAACAGAGGGGGAGGGAGAAATAACTATCAATGAAGTGTGGTCAACAGGTGACACCTCTGCCCTCTGAAAGTTCTCCACTCCTAAGACCCTGCAAGATGCTGTTAGCAGTACACTATTCACATGGTAACTGTGAGATGATGCATATGCCGATTCAGGTGATTCTAATGGCCTATTCTAATACTATGTACATTAAAACACCATGATATGCTGCCTAAATACATGCATATATATTACTCAAAAAGTCAAGGCAGTAATACTTGTATTTAGTGAAAACAGTTTATGCCTTTGCAGATGTACCCCTCAAAGGCATTGTCAAACACATGCTCTCACGATCTGCTGAGGCCACACATCAGATGGAAGAAAACGAGCACTGCGTCCTCCAGGATAATTCGAGCAGCATCCTCCAGGGGAGAACCACATAACTCACTTGGTGGTCAGAGGAACTCAAGCAGCCTGGAAGACAGTTAGCTTAAAACATCGTTAGCAAGGCACTGGAGTGGGGACCAACCCTTTGTCTTCCACTCAGACCCTTTCACTGGGCCAAGGAATTTGTTTCAACCACTTTGCGATGTATCCTTTTCTTCATCACGTGCTAACCATTTCTTGTATCACAAGTGTGAGTTTATGCAGACTTGAAAAACTCGAAAGGACAGATGGTCTCCAGCGACCCTCTAGGGATAACAGGAGAGATCTCAAACAAGGAAAATTCATTGACCAAGTACAGGAATGCACCCAGAGGAGGAGGATTACAGACAGCAACTCTTTGGGTTTCAGTTATAATCTTTCTCATGCAGTTATTTACTGAGAGATTTCTTGGACAGAATGCTATTAAGAGAATTTGTAACCATGCCACTCGGAAGATGTTAAACATGACATCAGATAAATACTTAAAGATTAAGTGATCACTTTAGCAATAAAACTACATTACTGAGAAAGATGGAAATGACATAAACCCTAAAAGGGGGAGATATAGAAAGTGCCCTGCACTCATATTCTAAAAGTCAGTTTATTTACCACCAATATGGTTCCAACTTAGGCTGCCGAAGTGTACGTTTTAATCATCTCATGACTGTGACTCATGAAATGTTACTCTTTAGAGAGAAATATATAAGCTTAATGTATTTCCTATGATACTAATTTCACTCACATGCTAAGTTCATCAGACAATGACATTCTCCTGTCCATTTCTTGTAAATAGAGCTGCTTATACTGTTCCAGCTCCATTTTATAAGCGTAAACTTGATTGTTCATGTCAAAAAGTGTGGCCTTCATATCTTGAATGTTCAGTTTCATCTCACTTTTCATGGATGCATCGTGATGTTCTCTTAATTGGTGTAAGGAGATCTTTGCCTGAAGCCATTTAAAAGGATATATTTTAGACATAAGTATCATACAAAAATTTATTGTGCATTTTTTCTTTTGGCAGTGAATACGTATTTTTTTTAAATGTGAAAAAAGATTTTTTTAAATAAGCCATTTGTATCAACTGCAGTAAATGTCCAAAATTAAATGATTTAAACTATTCTTTCAGTCTTCTTTTAGTTGTTTCATTTATGTTGTTATATTGTGCGGTGCTTGGGATCAAACACAGGTCCTTCCTTGCTCCTGATAGGCAAGTAAGTACTACCTGAGTTACATCCTCAGCTGTGAATCACTTTGTAATCAGATGAGTCAGAGAATAACACGATTGGTTCAAAATTTTAACAACATAAGGTTGTCAGCAAATACCTATTCTATATCACTCTCCTTCCTTTTCCTCATACTATTCTTGCTTTATGCCACCAATGATTTTCTTGAAAGAAAATCATTTTTCTGAAGGATCAACTTAGTTCTAGTAATGATGAGCTCTGCACTATTTCTGGGGAAAACCCATGACCTCTTGTTTTCTAGACACCTTGAAAACAAATTTCTGTAAGGGAATAGAGGAACCACATACCACACAGGCATCCAAGATACACACTTTGCAGTGAATGAAATAAAGCACATCACAGAAAAATTCACCTGTAAAGACTGCACCGTTTCCTCCAATGTTTTCTCCCTCCCTGTCTTTTCACTTGCTGCTTCGTACTGTCCTCGTGGATCAATTTCCACCGAATCATTCTCTCTGGATTGAAGGGTTGACATTTTTTCTTCTAACTGGTTTTTCTCTTCCTCCAGTTTTTCAAATGTGCTTTTTAATTCTTCCATAGACAGAACCTCCTGTCTCAGGAATTGATTCTCCACATTTAGATAAGCACACTGGGAAGATGAATGTTCAAGTTGTTCCTTAAGATCATCCAGCTGCATAAATAAAATAATGTGTAAACACAGTAGTCTGAGAACAGTCTCACAAAAATCGAATAACAAAGTTTGACTTGCACTCAGTTGCAATGAAATACAATGTAATCTAGTCTCTGAAAATGTGTTCCAGTCAATCACTCTGAAAATCAGTAAAGTGAAAACCATACACAGGCACAGAAACCAGTTCCTAACATGCACCACTTTTTCACAACCCATCACAGTTGACCATGGACCTTTATTTTTCTAGGACTCGTTTTCATTTTTCTTCATTCAAAACTGAATGTCACCTCTTAGTGGAAGACCTTTGCCTCTTAAGTCCATCTTCACTTCTCTTACTTTCTAAAGTCATTTTATGGACATCCCACTGACTTATTCAGACCTGCACCAATAAATGGTTCCCATGAGTCTGAACAGAACACTCTCATTTTTGTAAATATGGATGCAAACATCATAAGCCATATTCTGAGCTCAGGGAACCTCTTATAACATGTTCTAGGTGACAACCATGCTGAGGGACCAGACCAGAGCCAGCTTCAACAGAGAGACTTGTGGATTTAGGAGATGATAGAATGTTCTGGTCCCCAAAGCTAACTTGCACTCACACAGTTTCTAGAAGACTTTGACTGACCTCACTCACGCATGCCTAAACTGCAGGTCGTGAGCAAAATAATCACTGGAGCAAAATAATCACTGCTTTCAAAGAATGGATTTTCAAGTGGTTCCTCATACAGCAACACTGTTAGTGGTATTGTTAGAAATACTTATTTGCTGACATTCTATTACAAAATATACAACCATCTTTAGGATACCTTCGGACTAGAGTTAAGAGGAAGCCAAGTAATTTTGATTAAATAAAATCAAAAGGCATTCAATGGAACTCAGAGGAATCTGGGTGGTCCTTAACTAGACTGACAGGAAGGGTTTCAAGGTCTGTGATCTAAATGATATCGTAATATGGAGAAAAGGGGGCCCCTGCTATGGAGCAGCAGGAAGTACCACTGGAGTCAGAGCTAAGGGGAAAAGAGAGTCTAAAATTTAAAGATACTAGCATTTACGGAATTCAAGGGCCTGTTTCCCACTGGCATCCACTCTACTTCTCAATTTGCCAAATATTGCTGAAGAAAAGCATTCTAGGATAATATCAAATCCAGGAACTTCTTGGAGCATGGTCTGCAGTTGAAGCTGACATTGTGACTCTAAAACCCCTTGTTAAGCCTTCAGAAAAAATGAAGTGTTGCCTCAAATTCCTTCAAGGTCTTCAAGGGTATAAAAACATAAAAAAAAAAAAAAAAGACCTTCTATAATAATTAAGAAACTCACATTCATTTTACAAGTTAATGACTCACTCTTAACATTTCTGTACATGCATGTAAACTGTGCTAATCATAACAACCATCCCTTCTACTCTCTCTCTTTTCCGCTTCCCCTAGTCTCATTCCCATTACATAATACTACTTCAACTTTTAAGTCACCTTTCTATTTTCTATCATCCTTTAAACTTTCACAGATGAGGATAAACATTCAATCATTTCCTTCCTTTATCTTCCTGTTTTTCTTAAAATAATCTTGAGTTTAACCACAGGCTTGAAAATGACACAATTTCATCCATTTGTATGGCTGCGTATTACTCCATGGGTGCATATGTTCCACTCAGTCTTATCCATTTCTTTTTTCTCTGTCTCCTGGTCTCATTTCTTTACTTGGCTAATGTGAACAGTGCCACAATAGTGATAGCATTGAAGGGATCTCCTTTGTATGCTGAATTTCTTTCTTTCAGGTGTCCATTTGGAAGTGCTACAACTGAATCACATTCCCATTTTGATTTTTTCAGGAATCACCTATAATTTTGCACAATGATTCTACCACTTGATATTTATACCAACAGTGTCCAAATTCCGTTGTCTCCAAAGTTTTTGGCTTTTTCAAAAAGAGCCATTCTGACTGGGGTGAGGGGGAAATCAATCTAATTTTGAGTGACATTTCCCTGAGGGTAAAGATACTGAGCCTTCCTTCCTGAATTTACTGTACATTTGTAATTCTTCTTGGGAGAAGTGTCTGCTCAGATCATACCCCCAATTTTTTTATTGGATTACTTGTTCATTTGATTTAAGTTGTTTTCCGTATTTCATATATTCTGGATAGTAATCATCAGGAGATGATTACCTGGCAAATATTTTCTCCCATTCTGAGTCTTCTCTTCACTCGTGAGATCCAACACAGAGCTTTGTTGTGCTGAAGTTTTCAATTGACATACTCCCACTTTACAAACTCTTCCTGTTATTTCCTGAGCTATTGGAGTACGCTTCAAAAACTGTTGCAACATTTCAAAGTCTTCAGTCTTCCTTTAATATCTCTGACGCCTTTTGTCTTGAGTTTTTTCAAAGTGAGATAAAAGGATAATTGTTCCAGTTATTTCAATTTGCATGTCCAGATTCCCAGCACCATTTGTTCACAAAGCTCTCTTTCAGCCAGCTAATGTTTTCAGCACCTTTATTCAATATCTGTGTATGTAGGAGTCTCTTTCTGGCTCCATTCTTCTATTCCTCTGCCACACGCTTTCTGGTTTTTAGCACATTTGTGTAATATAACGTGAAGTCAGTCAGGTGTTGTGATGCCTCTCTCGTAGTAATTTTGTTCTAGATGGCTTGAACTCTTCAGGGTCCTTCGTGGTCCAATGTTTTTTTGGGCATCATTTTCTCCAGGTCAGGGGAACATGACATTGATGCTTTGTGGAGGATTGCACAGAATCTGTAATTGATTTTGACTTTGATACAACTGTCTCTTGTACATTGTCCGCCTCACAATTCATGCACATGGGAGGGAGTTCTGTCCAAGTTCAGTGTCTTCTTTATTTCTCTCCAGTGTTTTCCAATTTTCATCCTAGATATCTTTCACTTCTTAGTTAAGATTATTCCTTGGTAATTCATTTATTTCATTTTTTTTGTGATATTAATGTGAATGGGATGGTTTTCCTTATTTATTGCTAAGGGA
Source organism: Sciurus vulgaris (assembly GCF_902686455.1). Lineage (NCBI taxonomy): Eukaryota > Metazoa > Chordata > Mammalia > Rodentia > Sciuridae > Sciurus > Sciurus vulgaris. The sequence continues at coordinate 48,916,331 of NC_136473.1, forward strand.
GTTCATTATTGGTGTACAGAAAAGCTATTCACTGAGTATCCTGCTGTTTGTTGAATTTGCTTATCAATTCTCAGTATTTTGGTGGCGTCTCTCTGGTTTCCCAAGTATGGAAAAATTTAACCTGCAAGTCGGGCACTTGTGACTACTTTCTCAACTGCATTACATTATTTCTCTAAACTCTGGAGCCATAAGTTGAATAGTAGTGAGCAGAGTGGACACCCCATTCTGTTCTCATTGTGGAGGAAATACTCTCAATTTGTGCACCTTCAGTATGATGCTGGCTGTAAGTCTGTTGGGTGTAGCGTTTATGATGTTGATGCTCATTCCTCTATGTCTACTTTCTTCAAGATATTCTTTCATGAAGCTCATGTGGATTCTTATCACACACTGCTTCTGTACCTACTGAGATATCATGTGACTCTTTTTGTGATTCTTTGCTCTTTATTACCTGTACTGATTTGCCTAGGTTGTAGCAAACAGAAAAAAAAATTCCTCCTCCATGACATGTTTGGATTTAGGATACTTCTTTCCATGCACGTGCACACTCAGGCATGTGCAAATACAAGTACACATCTGTACCACGTTAGAAAGCACTGCTATCAAGTTAAGAGAAAAGGAAAAATGACAAGCAAAAAATTTATGATGAGAAGCATCACTATGAAATGCTAGAACTATATTTTTTAGTTATCCAAGTCAAATATTTTTATGTGATTTTCTTTGGCTGATTCTAAGGGAAAGGGGCAGCTTTGAATATTCATTAGTCAACCTAGTATTGAATCTTAATTTTGTTTTCTCAAAGAGGAGAAAATTAGAGAACGAGTTTCAATCATTACAGCCATGAAGCAAATGTAGTGTCTTTGAATGTAAATGAACTGAATGCACAATCTCATAGATTAGATCTTACTTTGAACTCCTTTGAATGCAGAAGTCTTCTCAAAATTATATTATACCACAAAGTCACTACAGAGCATCATATGTGTATTCTACACTTTGAAATTCAAATTACTATTTTGATTTTATCTTTCACAGGTGGCCTGAACAATACCTGATTTTTAAGGGATACACCCTGAAATATTTTTCTCTGTAAGTGATGGCATATTTACCTAATGAATGCTATCTAAAAACAAATGGAAAAAAATGAAAAAGTTTCTTTGGAATGCAGTGTAATGAAAGAAAAAACAAGCTCAGAGTAAGAGACAATACTTATGTAGCCTATGTCTGACAAAGGAGTCACATCAAGAAAAAATATTTAAACTCAGTAATAAGACAACTCAACAAAGAAGGGTAAAGGATTTGGATTGGCAGTCACAGACACATGAATGGCTATTGAAAATATGGTCAGTCTTGTTACGGAAGTCTGGTCCTAAGCCAACATGGACCAAATCTTCATTTGGTCCTACCTTCTCCTTCTATTTGGTGCAGGGTATCTGGTCTAATTCCTAGGTCCTTGATCCATTTTGAGTTGAGTTTTGTACCACGTGAGAGATAGGGGTTTAATTTCATTTTATTGCATATGAATTTCCAGTTTCACCCGCACAATTTGTTGAAGAGACTATCTTTCTCCACTGTATGCTTTTTGCACCTTTGTCTAGTCTGTGATAACTGTGTGCGTTTGGATTTTTCTCTGTGTCCTCTATTCTGTACCACTGCTCTATCTGTCTAGTTTGGTGCCAGTAGCACGCCATTTTTGTTACTATGGCTCTGTAATATTGCTGAAGTTCTGGTATTGTGATACCTCCTGCATCACTCTTCCTGCTAAGGATTGCTTTGTGTGGGGGCACCTGGCTCTCCTGCAGTGCTTGACAGAGTTCCACTCAAGGATGATTGCAGAGACTCATCCTAGAAGGATTGTAGCCAGATGTATGCCTCCCTAACTTGGATGTTATTCTGTGGAGTTTTCCTAATAATATATTACTCACTTCAGTCTGAGGATCTTGCTAGAGGTGATGGGAATAATTCTACAAATTTCCAGAAAAACATCACGGAGACAAAACACATGCTGAAACCCTGTGATGTTAACCTCACTACAGGAGAATGTTTTTATTATGTTAAAAATCAAACACTGCATTTACTGGCACAGCCAGAACCTGTTGGGGCACAGAAATTTATATATAACAATGTTTCCCCAAGTTCTAAGCACAAAGCATCTCCCATAGTAGCTACTAGATATGGACTAGCTTATTTCATCAATGGCACGCCCTGGTACCCCCCTAAAGGCAAGCCCTTAGAGAAGGTAGATATAGATCTCCCCCTGTCTCCTACAGGGTGGTTTAATTCAGATGATGGTTTTGTTTATGTGTGGTGGTAAGGTAAAAGCATAAGGTTTCACAACATTCCTTCCTTCCTACAAAGAATATGTCACCCCTCTAATAAACATTGGTACATAATAACCATTGGGACCGCTGCCCTCCTGTAACCCTTAACTCAGCAATTTAGATATTAATTAAAGGACCTAGTAGTGATGGTCACATGACATTATTTGTCTATTGCTTTACCGCAAAAATAATAAAAATAGTCTTAGGTCATATAGAGTTTAGATATTAAGGAAATAAACATTCTATTAGCTCATTGACGTAGTTAGATATGCTTAAAATAATTGTGATTAAGTAAGGATAATCTGTAAGGTTACTGTTTTCTCATAATCTTTCGGTAAAAACAATTTCTGCCTATGCTTTGGAAACTTCTTTGATTTTATTAGTCACAAGCCTGTCATCAAAGCCTGAAGAAAAATGTATATAAACCCAGCCTTCCCCAGAATAAAGTGGGATTGATTGCACCAGAACTAGAGTCTGTGTCTTTCATTCTCCATCCATCGCCGACGCTGTCTCCCGCATCCCGTTTACCAGTGTGGAACCCATGAACTCCTGCTAGGGCTGGACCCCGGGCAGCTTTGGCTATTCTGGGTCTCTTATTCTTCCAAATGAATTTCATGAGTACTTTCTCTATTTCTACTAGGTATGTCATTGGGATTTTAATTGGAATTGCACTGAATCTGTACAGCACTTTCAGTAGTATGGCCATTTTGACAATATTAATTTTGCCTATGAAGGTCAAGGGAGATCATTCTGTCTTCTAAGGTTTTCTTTAATTTCTTTAGTGTTCTGTGGTAAGACATAAGAGCAAGAATCAATAAATGGGATGGGTTCAAACTAAAAAGCTTGATCTCAGCAAAGGGTGCAATCGAAAATGTGAAAAGAGTTACAGAGTGGGAGAAAATCTTTTCCACATGCACTTCAGATATAGCACTAATCTCCATAATTTATAAAGAACTTAAAAAACTTTACACCAAGAATAAAAATAACCCAATCAATAAATAGGCTAACGACTTCACAGAAGATATACAAGTGATCAACAGATATATGAAAAAATGTAAAACATCTCTAGTAACAAGAGAAATGCAAATCAAAAGTACCTAAGATTTCATCTCACTCCAATTACAATGGCTATTATAAAGAATAAAAGCAACGAAAGGTCTTGGGGAGGATGTGGGGGGAAAGGTACACTCACACATTGCTGGTGGAACTGCAAATTGGTGCAGCCACTCTGGAAAGCAGTATGGAGATTCCTTAGAAAACTTGGAATGGAACACCATTAGACCCACCTACCCCACTCCTTAGGCTTATACCCAAAGGACTTGAAATCAGTATAATACAGTGACACAGCCACATCAATGTTTATACCAGCTGAGTTCACAATAGGTAGATTGTGGAACCAACCTAGATTCCCTTCAGTAGATGAATGGATAAAGAAACTGTGGTGTATATACACAATGGAATATTATTCAGCCATAAAGAATAAGATGACAGTATTTGCAGGTAAATGGATGGAGTTGGAGAACATCATGCTGAGGAGATAAGCTAATCCTCAAAAGACAAATGCCAAATGTTTTCTCTGATAAGTGGATGATGATACATAATGGGGCAGAGGGAGTAAGGGAAGAATGGAGGAAGGATGGATTGTGTAGAGGGAAATGAGGGGTGAGGAGGGGAGGGGGAGGGAAAGATGGTGAAATGAGACAAACATCATTACCCTACGTGAACGTATGACTACACAAACCATGTGACTACTTTGTTTACAACCAGAGAAATGAAAAGTTGGACCTCATTTCCATAGAATGGATAAAAAAATTAAAAAAATTAAAAAATTTTGAAAAAAAATATGGTCAGCATTACTAATCACCAGGGAAATGCCAATTAAAGCTACAAGGAGACTAGGAAAAGATGTAGAGAGCAGACAGAATTCTCTGCTATTGCTAATGAGAATGTAAACTAGCACAACAATTGTAGAACACAGGCATGAACATACTGTTAAATATTGAGCTACCCAAGATATTTACCCCAGGGATCTGAAAACATTGATGGACACAGAAACTTGTACACAAATGTTTATGGCTTTCTACATATGAGCTTGAACTGGAAAGATCTCAAATGTCCACAAACAGGACAATAACCAAATTTTGGTATTATCTGAATAAGCAATTTATGAACAATAATGAAAAGAAATTAACCACTGATAAATGCAACAGCATGAATGGATCTTAAAAATGTTCCAAGTGAAAGAAATCAGACATGGAGCATACGTACTTTACGATTTGTTGATACATTCTTGAACAAGAAAAACTATTTATAAAAAGAAAATCAATGCTTGCCTGGGCCTAGAAGGAAATGTGGGAATTGATGGCAAATGACCAGGTTGAAATCTTTGAAGAGTAAGGAAAATGTATGTTTTGTGGTGACAGTTATATGACATAATATTTTGTGACATTCTGAATTGTACTGTGAATATCAGAGACATTATGTGTAAATCAATAAAAGGCATCTCAAAAAAGGTTATATTTCTTTAAAAACAATAAAGAACCATGACAATAATCTTTTGTGAGAAATATAGCTCTCAAAGAGATGGACATTTGAGTTGATGGGTTCTCTTAATTAACATCTCAATTTATTCAGTTAATGCCATCCATTAGCATACAACAGAAGACAGTTTGGGTGGGGGACTCTTTCTCTTAGAATATTGTTGTATATCACATTTCAAACATTAATTACTCATGTCATTGTTAGAAATTTTGAGTATAAGTGTATTTATCCTATTCTGCCTTTGGGGAATCATGAGTTGTTCTACTGCCCATTTGTGTACCTTTATCTGGGTGAAAAGCAATTTGATGTCTTTCCTTTGGAGTGAGACCCATTTTTCTTTGATTTTACATTTCTAATTAGCATAAACAGAAGTGAATCTATCTCATATGTACAGTTAGATAAGGAAAACAAAAGCAGTCCTTCTGGGCACCTTAAAGTATAGAACAGGTTGAAATTTTTTTTATGTCCCTTTTGTGCCCCCATGTGTGCATTCCCTTCTTGACCCCCACACACTGAATGATAACTACAAATCTTGTGGTAATTTACCTCCTCTATGTCTAGGTCTTCATATATGTTTTGTATATTGAAGTATATGTTTCTTCATATATAGTATACCACAAATGTAATTCTAAATTATACACATGTTTTAGAGATAACTTTTTCTTCATATATGTATATATTATTCTGTCCATAGTTTTATAACTTATTTTTCCCTCAATAATATTCATAGATGTAAAGATACCATATCTGTCCACTCAAAGAAAAGAATGAAATTAGATCTTTCATCCCACACAAAATTCAATTCAAAGTGGATGGAAGACCTAGGAATTAAGAGAGGAATTTTGCAATTGCTGGGACTATATATAAGTTCCACATTCCAGCATACTGGTGAAGACTCTGATTTCCTTATAAAGAATAATAAATCTCAAGACATAAAACAAAAGAACTATTAAATCCAACTCAGATCTCTCCCCAAACTCTGCAGGAGCTCGATATAGGAGGGAATCAACTGGCATGCTCTCCCCAATCATGGTGACTGGAAAATCCATGGAGGGATGTCCTAGTCAGGGTAGAGGTGTCTGTGACATCCACAGCCCACAGACATTGTAAAGCCAGGCGTTCCACAGAAGCAGAAATCCAGCAAGCAATTTCACCAACTCTACACAAGTCCCAGCAAAAGCGACTTGGCTCCAAAATATTACCTCCAGAGGCAACAGGAGCTCAAACACAGACAGACAAATTGGTGCTCTGCCCCAGACTCAAGAGTGGTACCCCTGTATTCTACATCAACCAGGTTGGAGCCTGCTGTGCCACAGATCAAACACAAAAAGCCTTCAAACACAAGTCCCACACTTGAGGACAGCCACAACGGCCTGTGCTATTTGAAAGACGACCCTGTGCATGGGTGCTCAGCATTCCATGCTATCAGTGGCAAACATGAACCTGCATCCTGCACTCCTGCTTCCAAGAGAAGCAGCCAGATGATGCAGCATAACACACTCCAAGCACCCAGGCTCAGGACCCTGGGTTGAACAACAAAAAACAGCCGGTGAGAAAAACATAGCAACCTGGAAAATAGTGCATGTGCCGCACCAGCACAAGGAGGACACAGAGTTCTAAGTCCCAGAGCTGCCAGTTAACTCAACTCTCATTCAGACTCACAGAAGACAGCTCTTAAGGATAACACCAAGCAGTCAGCAGAGAACCGGGGGCATACATAGTGCCAGTAAAAGCCACAAAGTGGCTTATAAAGGTGAACCCCATGTGTGTTAGCTACCTCCCAGTGAACCCTAATAGAAACCCACTGACCTGTGACCTGATTGCAGCAGATCCTTATGTACCCACCATGAGACACCCAGCACCACAGCAAAGAGGCTGATATGCCTCTAACTTAGACCACCACAAGCCCCCCACACATCAAAATAGGGATGGGGAGCCCATTCTGGATGTGACAGCACTGGACTCACAGGACTCACACAGCTCTTCTTCAGGAGAGCTCACACAAATACACTCCCTTACAGAAAAAAATCAAACAGGCTGTGGAGTCACAGAAAATCAGGCACCATCCCTGTAACTGAGTAGAAACATAGTAGGTATGCAGATATACCAAGGACAAGAGAGAGGGCCTCCTAGACTGTTACCTCTCCTTGAAATAACTCTTTGTTTCACTAGGTTGGGTCTATTACACTTTCTCCTCACTCCCTCTTTTTCTTCTTGAGTTAGCTGTTCCTGCCTCACATCCACCCTTCCCATCTTTCCTCTTTTATACCTTGATTTCTATTACACTTTTCCATCTTTTCTCTTTCTCTGCTTTCTTTTCCAAATTATTTCCTGTCCTTTTCAGCACCTATATTATAAAAGTAGTTTTACTATCTTTAATAACCTATTTATTGACTTATTGCAGACTACTACTACAACTTTAGACCTGGATGAAAGGAAGCATGGAAGCATTTTCTACATGTTCCCCCCAAAGTTCTGCTGGTACATTGTGCTGATCTGATGTGACTGTAGTAATAAGAGTTTAATGTCTGATCACAAAGTGTGATACTGGGAACAGCTAAGTATACACATGGTACAGGAGAACAATACCTGGCTATTTGCCCTGTCCGGGGCACTTAAGAGGAAGGAGCTCACTAAATCATCCCTTGCATAAAAGTAAAAGAGAGAATCATCCCAGAATATGGAGAGACACGCAGACCAGAGGAAAAGGGGAGCAAGCTTCCCTAACAGTCCAGAAATTTCAACAACTGACCTTGCTGACAACAATGAGAAGGAAATGTTGGAGAAGGAATTTTAAAATTTATATTTAAAATGATCAATGAACTATGAAAGAAGAAGTAAGAAATGAACTATAGATAAAAATATGGAATGAGAAATATTTCAATCAGTAGAGAGTCAGTCTAAGAAAGAAACAAAGAATATTCCTAGAAAAGGAAGATTAGTTCACACAGAAAACACATTCTCAAGCCCTGAAGGTAAAATTTATTATGTGCAAAGTAATGCATTCAACATGGAATAGACATTAAGATACCATGCACACAATACAATAGTAATCTGGGAAAACATTAAGAGAACACATCTAAGAATGCCTGGTGTAGACGAAGGCACCTAAGCACATGAACACTAAGGGAACACTAAGGGAGTGAACAAGGTTTTTAATAAAATACCAGAAAATTGCCTAAACCTTAGGGACACAATGCTCTCCAAAATACATAAAAATGAAAACGTCTAATGTACACAATGAGGATGGAAGTTTGAAAACCTGGAAGAGAAAACAGGAGGTTGCCTTTTGAGGTAAGCCAATTAGAATTTCAACTAATTTCTTAGTGCTGTCATTAAAAGACAGGAGGGCTTCGACACATCTCTCTACTGTCCTCAAAAAAATCAGGTGAAGACCAAGCTTATTGTATCCACCCAATCCTACATAACTGAGTATGAGATAAAAACCTTCCATGATGAACAGAAAGTCAAATAATTCAATATGTGATATCCCTGGAAAAGAGTTCTCATTGGGAATTCAATCTTATTTAGAAAACGCCACCACCACTTCCCAAATGCATGTACACTCAATCTCATGAGTATATTAAAATGTTGAATGCATACATATACATATTAAAACTCATCTCCTCAATACTTTTCATGTCATATATACTGAAATTTCAAAATATGTATTCATATAAATACAGACTTCCAAATATTTGAAGAGGCACAGAGACAATATCTGAGAATTCATTTTCTCTGTAGCCATACTCACCTCTTTTTCATAGAAAATTTGATTGCGCAGAATCTCTTCGACAATGTCCCTCTCATTGTCCATATCCATTTTTGCCCTGTGAAGTGACAGAATTTAAGTTGGTAATTGCAAAACTTCCCCTCAGTATCACCAGTAGAAAGTAAGCACTTCAAAGTGTTTTTCAAAATTAGGATATTCTGCCAGACATGGTGGCAACACACCTGTTATCCAAGTAACTTGGGAGGCTGAGGCAGGAGGATTGCAAGTTCCAGACCAGACTCAGCACTTTTGTGAGGCCCTAAGGAACGTAGTGAGACCAAACTAAGAAGTGCTGGGGATGTGGCTTAGTGGGTACTGGATCCAATCCCCAAAACAAAAATCATGACACCAACTCATACTGATAGGCAAGTCAACAAGGCTCACTTCTGACTTCTCAACTCAAACCCTAAAATGAAGGAGGGTCTGGAATGAGATATTTCAAGATCTAAAAGAAAACAATTCCCAGCCAAGATTCCTATGCCCAAAAATCTCTTCTTCATATGTCACAACCTAAGTCTCAGCTGACACAAAAAGTCAATATAATCCCGCACATCCTATTGGACATTAATGAAATTAACTTAGAATTCAACAGCCAAGAAAAATAATTAAAACCACATGAACAAAAGGATTTTGAACAATACTCTTTGAAGTAAAGAATGGATCAAAGGAGAAAGATATATTCTGAAGAAATAAGAGAAAACATAAAACTAATCAGTATTTCCAGAGTGTTCTTATTTTTATTTATTTATTTATTTTCTTTGGTGCTGGGGGATTTGAACCCAGGGCCTCATGCTTGCCAGGCAAGCATTTGACCTAACTGAGCCACATCCCCAACCCCAATCACTACATCTCAGAAAGTATAAAAACAATTAATACAAAGTATTTACCACCGAGTACCTACATTTTTAAAAAGTAGGTCCAGATATGTAAATTCATACACTACACCTCAACACCTTAGGAAAGGAAAAACTAACTGCAAAACCAGTGGAAGACAGGGGAGCAAAAATTAATGAAATTGGGAAAAAATATGAAGAAATGAAAAAACAGGGAGTTGGACACTTGAAATGATAAAGAGGATTGGTAAACACATAGCCAAACTAACCAAAGGAAGAGAGAGAAGTATGAATCCACAACAACAGAGATGAGAAAGGGAATAATAGCACAGATGCTTTTGAAATCCAGAGGATCATTAGAAACTATTGTGGAAATGTTGACTAACAAACTGGAAAATCTAGAAGACATTGACGAATTTCTAGACACATATGACCTGCCCATGTTGAGCCACGAAGAGGTAGAAAACCTCAACAGACCAATATTGACTAATGAGCTTGAAACCACATTTAAAGGCCTAACAGCTAAGAAATGACAGGATCAGTGGATTTTCAGATGAATTCTACTAGATCTTTAAAAGAGTAATAGCATCCGTCTTTCTCAAATTATTCCATGGAAATTCAAAGGGAGGCCACACTCCCAGATACACTGCATGAACACATAACCTGATATCACAACCTGACAAAGACACACCAAGGAGAGACAACTACACATCAAAATCCCTGATAAAGAAGATAGATGTAAAAATTCATACTTTCAATGCAAAATGCATTCAAAAGCACAGTAAGAAGATAATACACCATGTTCAAGTGAGCTTCCTCCCAGAGATGCAAGGATGGTTTGACCTAAGGAAAATCAATAAATGTGATTCATCACTTAAACAGAATTAAGAACAGGAGTCATATGACCATCTCAATAGAGGAAGGGGTCAAGAAACTACTGTCTGTGGGCCAAATGCAGCACACTGCCTATATAGGTAAAGATTTGTGGTTGGGGAGAGGGTTTTGTTGTGCCTGTGATCCAACTGGGGGCAATCTGTATGCTGTCCAAGCACTCTGCTGCTGAGGAATGGCCTAGCCCCTATACATGCAGGTTGGGAGGAATGTAGCCACACCCATAGGACCCAATTATCCACAGAGCAGAAAATAGCAACTACCTGAGATTTTGCCAAAGAAGGTTTTCCAATTTCTGATTTACAGTATGACACACCCTTTATGAAATGTTGATAGTTTACCCCCAACATGTTTATATAAATATCCTTAGCATATATATTATCCTTCATGGACATATGGTATATCATTATGCAGTCACCCTTTGTAGTATATAATATATAATAATCTCCCTTATCATATGCATGCATATAATGATTTGATGTCACATTTATCTGACCTGGAAGGCTTCAGTTCTAGAAATGAAGCTTCTAAAAGAAAAAAACGATATACTTGAGATTTTGATACATGCTTCGAATCACCCTTCAAACAGGTTTTTCAAATTCCATTTACCAATAGTGGGTAAGAACATCATTTTCCTCACATTTGCCAACATGCAAGACAACTACATGAATGACATACTTATTAATGTAGTTGAACTATGTGTTAGTATAATTAAAGCACTGGTACCTCCCTGTTTGGATACCTTGTTCTGAGACTCATGCAAGGATGAATAGCCCTAATGAAGGCGTAACATTTCACAATCATAAATATAGCCCAATTTAGAATTCATTTTACAAATTAATAACTATTATCTACTAGGAAATATTTCCATAGTCTTACTGATCATGATGTTCCTTCTCAAGAGCCAACTGCTGTCTATTGGGTTTTTGAAGTTCATCATGACTAGAGGTAGAAGCAGCAGCACTACCTTCCCACATTGCTGGGGTTTCAATTTTCTCTATTTCAGGTCCCCGGCAGTGTTGTTCATCCTTTTAGGAAAGATTGATAGTGAGAGAGATGATACTTTTCAACAAAAGGCACATTTTTGTTTTCCTTGAGATTATAATCTGGCTTTGATGAATTGCCATGTCTTCATTATGCAAAAGGAAAATAGGTGCTTACTTTAATTTTCTAAATACCCTCCAATTAAATATTTATAGATTCTGCTTCATTTCTCTTTGAGTGAAAGAAACCATGTTCCAAAAGGTAAAAAGGGACATTGTTCATACTATGCTTTAATTTCATCCTTTCTTGGCCACATAGTGTTTTCAATCCCCAAGTGACTGGCAGGAGGAAACAGAGAGAGACTGTTGTCCTCTTCTGTCTTTATTACCTGATCTCACATTCAACAGGCAGATTAGAGAACAGACTTCATGGGGCTTCAGGAGCTACAGGCAGCTTTCCCGTTTCCACACTAAGCTACTCTTTCCACCACTGCCTTTAACACTTTTCTCATCTGGAGTCTGGGGTTTTAAAAATGGGAATGGTTGTCATTGAAGTTAAGGCCAAAGTTACCACAGAATGAGGGACAGAGTGAAACTGCAGAGTTGCGAATACACAACACTGGAAAATGAGCTTGTTTTCTGATTTCACAATCAATAACCATCAGTTAAATTGCACAGCCTGAGGAAGTGGAAATATTTACCACTCTAGCCTGATATTCTACTTAGAATATGGGAAAACTCTTCAAGGAAGTGTAAAGGATCCCATCCACACACCTAGTCTTGTGACCTAGCATTTTATGGGGGAAAAAAACCTAAGGAAATGGTTTCATTGATTCCATCAATTCCATTATGCTGGATCATAAATTTCCTCAAATCAGTCAGATGAATTTCATCCCATCAGATACATTACATGTGTAATTTAAAGTAACTGAATGTATTGGAGAACAATAGGAAGCCTCATCTAGTTGTCTCTTACATAATATCTCTGAATGGTTGTTCTCTGTTTTTGTGTTTCAATATATAAAACTCAGTGTACCTTAAACCTTGTCTTCTAACTTGGGAGTCAGGTACCAAATGTTTGGCTGGGGGTGTGTGCTCCTAATGTGATGAAACCACACGTGTCTAAACTTACCCATCTTTTGGTAACACCACCATGTAAACAGCTGATTCAAAAAATGCAGGAGGGGCTGGGGAGATAGTTCAGTTGGTAGAGTGCCCTGGGTTCGATCCCCAGCACCACCAAAAAAAAAAAAAAAAAAAATTGCAGGACACTGTTTTTTTTTTTTTTTTTTTTTTTTTTTTTATGCGCGGAGGGATATACAGTTGTTTCTAAATATTTACAGTCATGTTGGAACTATGCTTTCAAAATTTTGACAATAAAAATCTGTAACTTTGAAAGCACAACAAATGTATACAATGTGAGTTCAATGCTCAAATGGAAATACAATTTTGTATTACATGATGTAACAAAATCATGTAAACAGATGAATCAAAAAAAAAAAAAAAAGAAAAATAACAAAACTCATGAGACTGGCGATTTTTGAAAAATTGACAGCATAATCATTTGTTTCCCTGACTCCCACCTCAGTCCAACACCCACTGGTCCCAGGGTCTTTAGGACCTACCAATTTCATCACCAGTATGCCACTCCCTTGCTAATCTCCCAACCCTCCAGTCCCCCAACCAAGCCCTGCCTACTAGACCCTTAGCTTCACTATCAGCCCACATCTCTGCATGCCAAGTTGTCACTTGGCCAAGAGACCCACCTGGTGTGGCACAAAGGTTCAGCATCAACCCGTAGGACCCAGCACTTGGCCCTGATCCACCTGGCCCAGGAAAGCTGGGCCTGGTGGACATGGTCAGCCAGGTCCCCCTGACTTGACAAATAGCTTAGCCACCTTCCCCCAATCCACCTTGCCCCGCATGCTACTTTACTACCAACCCCAGCACCTTCACACCTGGCCCACAGAACCCCCACTAGCTTTTAAATATCTAAAGTCATCCTGGAACTATGCTTTCAATATTTTGACACAAAATTTAAAAAACTTATAACCTTGAAAGCACAACAAACATTCAGAATATTAGCTCGCATGCTCAAGCTGAATTACATTTTTGTATCCCTACTCACTCGTCTCACTTTCTCACTCTCTTCCCAATATTCTCTTGATTGTTCACTTGAATGAAAAGTGTTTTTCTCTAAATCAACACAGCAAGATACTTTGAGCAAGTAACAACTCTTTACCAACCACCTCTCCTGCATTAGTTTCCCTGTTCACAGGCCACTTGGACAAATGACAGAAAGTCTTCAGATGATTAAGGAGCAAAGATTATGAGATTATGAGAATATTTCCCACAACCTGAGACTCAAATTCCCAGGGGCCCTCTGCAGTTGGTAACAATGTTACACAAATGGAAGTCCATCCAATATACAGAGAAATTAATGCCTCCATTCCAAGGATGGACTTTGGCTACAAGTTATTTAGGTTTTAAGAATAGTTTAAATTGACAACCAGCTAAACGTGTTTTAATATTAAATATCAAAATATGATGTTTTGATTCTAAAGGGCAATGCTCAAACAGTAATTTCCCTTGGCCTTATCTTCATTATGAAAACAAAGAAAACATGATTAAAGCAGAATGATCATTGAAAATATACCTTTAGTTCATTAACTTCACAGACATCAAGTCTTGTCTGCTCTTCCTCGGATGTCATTCCTGCAAGTATTTCTGCTGACGAATCCATATACATTTAGTTTAAATAAGCAATGTAGAATACTTATAAACTGAATCTTTATAAAACTTTAAAAACAAAAACAATTTCAAGACAAAGGTCTACTTTTATTTTCTCAAAGAATGTAACTTTAACCATCACCTACATTTTTGATGCTTGAGATACACAAAGAAGTATTTAATTTTTAAAAGACACCTACTGATGCTAAAGTCACTGTATATTACAGCAAGGCCTAGATGCCATAACATCAGAAACAGCTAAAGTTGAATTCTACAGGATATGTATATTAGGTTCCTAATTTAAACATCCTTGAAAATACACTAAACAAAGTTTGATTCTATTCTGAAGAGAATAATCCCTAAGATTCATAGAATACTTCATCCTGTTGTGATGACACAAATCACTTGGCCTGTGGCACAAATGGCGTCATACTATCTATTCACTAATTTTAATAATGCATATACTGTGAAAACTAAAAGAAACACTTGATATTCCATGGACTATAATTGGCTAAAATGAAACTAATGAGAAAACACAACTCAAAACTCTTTCTTATTGATCTGAAAACATACAGGATTTCAGGACTAGAATTAAAATTTGGATATTTACTATAGAAAATACTGTTTCATCTTACAAATTGTAAACCTTATATTCTTAGGTCATACTGAATTAAAAACCATTGAAAAAAATCACTGGTTCATATTTACAAGAATATAATCCATTTTTTGATATTTTAGTTTGCTCTTTTGTGGTTTAAATATTGCTACACTTCCATTTTTATCTAGGCCAGTAGAACCAAGAGTAACTCACGGGGTAGGATTGTGGCTAAGGGGCACAGTGCTTGCCTAGCACATGTGAGGCACTGGGTTCATAATCCTCATCTCCACATACACACAAACATACATACATAAAAGTTATTAAGAGTAATTCCTGATCAGAGTCTTACCTGGGTATTTATTTTGAAACATTTCACATTGCTTTGCTTCATATGCAACAGCTATTTCTTTACTGACATGTGCAAAAAAGTAATAAATAAAATTACTATTTTAATACGGATCTGGAAAACATTTAGCAAATATATCAAATAAGACCAGATCACATAGTCAGCTCTATTAACAGAACTTATCACTCACACTTCAAGTTTGTAAAATCAACAAATATTTTTGAAGATAGTAATGAAAGGACAAAAAGGGAAAGTGAGGCAGACATAAATCAAAGACCTCACGGTTTGGCACATGATACTGGCACTTTCAATAAGGTCATGCTATCCCTGACTTCCTGGGCCAGAAGGTACCCTGAACTTAGAAGAAGTTCCAGCTTCTAAGCACCAGCCTATTGTTGTTCAACAAGTCATTTCCCTAAGTTTTCTTTTAACAATATGCATTTTACTGCTTCAGTTCACTGGCTGGAGATTTAATGGGATGTTATAAAACCATGCTCAGAGAAAGAGGAAAGCAATGTAATAATTTGTTCCCTATTCTGAAGTATTCAGGAATTGCAAAAGCGAACCAAGCTGTGTTTTCCCTCATGTTCCAATACTGAAGTACTTAGAAAAGTTCAAGTCCTAACTTGGGTCATTAGCTAGTATTTGAATCTATAATTTCAGAGAAGTCAGCTATGTAATGGTTGGTAAACCAATTTATAAATATATCATCCCATTAAATTAAATACTATAACTGTCACCTATGATTGAACCAATCAGTCTCATCCAGGGCAGAAAAATAATGAAAGCTGGGAGACATGACTTGGACTATTCCTACTCTTTCCGGACCTATTGAAACTCAACCAGGAGCTCTTTGTCAGAATAATGCTTAATCTTCGCATTTATCTCCAGTGACCAGGAATGCAAAACCCTGCTTTATATGGAAAGAGTACTGAAACAGGATGAAGTTTAGCTCTCTTAAATCCAAGTTTTCTTCAATTTCATAAAATTGTACTCCATGTCCTCCTAAGGCTAATTTTAAAATATTTGAAAAAACTTGAGGGATATATACTATTGGGAGAGTTTCATTACTACAGGAAAATGATCACTTGAGGGACAATGGAATGATGGAACCCACCCTAGGGAAAGAGGATATTGCTCCTCCCATGACTAAAGAGAGAGTTCTTTACACATGGAAAGGCTCGTTGGGTACAGATCTGGGGCCACAGAAGAATCAGAAGTGATCACCCTCCTGAAACATTTCTGGAACCTATCCCAAGGTTTAGAATGATGCCTTATAGCCTAACTCACCATGAAAGTCCCAAACAATGTGTCAGCTCCACAAAACTCTGACACTAAGTGGAAAGATCAGGTTCCTCACTATATGTGGCTAAAATAAGAGGTCCAGATGCCAATGCCTGTGATTCTACTTTGGGAATGATGAGTAAGCACAAATGAACATGAATTCATAAAGTGTCTACCTTATAAGTCTGTGTATGCATTACCAAGAACAGTGAGGGGGTCTGGATCAGTTAGTGCAACCTGGCAGTAGACGTTATTTATTAGCTAAATGCAAGAGGAAATTTCAAGAGCATCATTATAACAGTAGTATCAAAGGAGTGATAATGATGTCCTTTTCCTCTACACTACCTGTGAAAGAATGTGTTCCTTTCCTTGACTAAAGAACAGCCTTAATTTCCTGAAAAAATTAGGGGGTATGGTTGAAGGTACTAGTTCTTAACAGGAAATTAATTTCCTCTTCATAGGAAATTCACAAGATTATTTGTTAAATTTAACTAATTTAACATCAAACAGGTGACACTCTTGGAACCCCATGCACAGGGGTTCTGGATGATACTGATATTCGTAACTACAAGCTCTTCAATGTCCTGAGGTAGGGCTTGGGTGTTCTGCACAGAAGAAGAAGAGAACCTGCCTAACATGCCTGAGTCCCTAGTGTCAAACCCCAGCTCTTGGATGGAACGAAGTTCTGAAAGAAAACCACAACCTTTGCAATCTGACTTCTCTAACTTTGTTTAGTGATCTTGGTTTCATGGCTGCTTTGCCAAATTACCAGAACTACCAGAATTCAGCTGAAACCTGATATAGAAGGTGCAATTGTTGTAATGACTTCAATCCTCCTTTCAAATATAAAGTAGCATTTCATGTAAACACTTACAGGTTTTCACTGCAATTGACTGCATAGGACAATGCAGTCCTACCAGAGTGATCTTTCAAACACACGTCAACACCTTTTTGCAGCAGCAGCCTGACTGTTCCTTTGCTTTTGTGTCCTGCTGTGAGCATCAATGACGTTCTAAAAGAGCAGAGAAAGGATTTCACCTCAGGAACCCTAATGAAGTTATTCCAACAGCTCACCTGATCTATACTACCAATTTCATATCTTGCCTGTCCCTGTAACATTAACCATTTGCACATGCAAACAAACCTCTAGAGCACTTCAGGGTTCATGTATGTAGAAGAACTTCAGGGATAAAAGGAGGCTACAGGAAGTGTCTTGACCCACTCGGGTCATACAGTGTAGAATTTACTAATTTAATGTCCTTTGGTGCACTAGGCTGAAGTCATTTATTTGAATTAGGGATGAACTGAAGTGAATGAGTCTCTACTATTTGCCTAAAATAGAGTCTTGTGCTGTAATTCATAAACAGCTGAAAATCTACAAAATAAAACAGCTTTCAGGATTAAAATTGGAATAGTAATGATAGTAGTAATACACTGATAATGTTTATAAAGATAATCAGAATATGCTTATTAAAAATATAGTATTACAATATTCATGTGAAAATAGTCTTCATAATGCTGGTCATAGGTGTTTCACATATGATGTTGATAAAAATATTGTAGGCTACAAACAATGTGCTATTGTATAAAACTTACAACCACTTCATCCTTTTCACAACAGGAAACGTATTTGTTGAAAGGTACTATTACCAAGGTAGTACAACTCTCATGTAAAAACAAGTAAACCCAGTCTTGTGTAAATTGAATAGTCCACCATAACTTTTCCCTTTGTCAAAAAAGTATGACTTTTCTTGAGGGAAGCAAAAGATTAACCAGTTCAGGCTGCTTTTCTTAAATCTCACCATTCCAATTAAGAAGAACATCAAAATTTGTTAAGACTCAAAAAAGAAAAACAGGAACACCAACAAATAACAGCAATCAAGTGTCCTATATAGATACCCGAGTATCAATCTTTTTCATGAAAAGCAATTTAATTCAAACAGCATCCAAAAGACAAAATGATTTGGAACACTGCTTTCAACTTCAGAATTCTAAAGGCAAGTATTAAAGAAGCAGAGGTTTAAAAATCAGATGACAAGGATGGGAAATTCAATACTCAAATGCCAATGAATAGGACCAATTTTCAAAGCTAATCAAAATACTATGAAATTCCATTAACTAATTAGAAAAGCACAGTTGCAACAAAATCTGATGATACGTAACAAAACATCACTCTTCACTGCAATGGTAAAAGAACAATGTTGTGTACTGTTGTTGTGTTGCCCACCCTTAATAATTGATGACTGATGGTTTATGCTGAAAGTGTTTATGATGTCCCAAACATTGTAAGAGAATCCACTTCTTCCCATTAATGGAACATTTCTGACTCATGTATTCTTACCATTTTACACCACACTAAGGTCAAAAGGAACAGAGGAAAAGTAAAAGGCTGTACCGTCCATGATGATCCGTCGCGTGGATGCTTGCTCCCATGTCCACTAGGAATTCTGCCATTTGCTGATTGTTTTCATTCAGTGCAAGTAATAGTGGAGTGAGGCTGTCCTGTAAGAAAACAGAAACACTTCAGATTCACACAGGTGTATATTGTAACAACTGCACTGGAAATCATATAAAGGACCATATGAAAATGAATTTATAATAAAGAAAGAAAACTCACAGTAGCTCTTCCTCCTTAGACCACTGCACTTTGACCAGTGCTGCTCCTTCCCTTTGAGATGGCCCTCCCCTGCCTATGGTGCCAAAGGGACATTCAGCCATCTCCACAACTCACTGGAAACACTGACTGACTCCAGGAAACTTCCTTTTACCATGGTACTATGCACTAATAGGATTGCTCCACACTTGAACCAAGACCTGTTTGAGGGCAGGGGCTCTATGTTTGACTTGGAAAGACAAGAACCTTAACATTTAGTACTAAAATATTGAAGTATTTCTCATTGAATGGATGAGTTAGATGCTCATCTTCACAGCAGTTTCTCATTCTATACTCTGAAGCATACTTGCTTTCCCAGGAGTACTGTACCAGAACACAAAGGTTATTTGATCATCTGCTTCTGAAATACTATAAAAACAGTATATTCTACGTCCAGTGAGAAAGGAATCTAACATTTCTTAATGCCTATGGGGCAACAATCATTGGTGGGAATCACTAATACTTTAGGAATTAGAGTTTCAAGGAGCTCCAATTTCAGGGAGCTCTGAATTAAGTTTCATTTCAGTTATGTATAAGATAGTCATGTACAGAAAATACTCCATGACTTTCCCTGGCAGGGAAAAAATAGGAGACCTGTCCAGTAATATGCCATTATCTGTCATGCTATCAAAAATAAAAATGAAAATCTCTCCTACCTCCCAGTAAGGCATTACAGATTTCAGAGAAGGGCTTAAACCCTTCTTCAGGTAGCTCCCTCTGCCAGAAATGGACAATTTGACAGTCAATTATCTATCCATTCCTCTTTTGTAGCACCTCCTCAACCTAACATCTGACTCCTCCTAAAATGAATCTCTGTGCACGTTTCCAAGTCTGAAAGTTTCATTCACAAACAAGGAATTCTTATTTTCCACAAATGTGAAAAGACCCTGTTCATACGCAAATGGAAATGGTTTTCAGAAGTCACCCTGACCCTTTTTTCTCCTTTTCCCCAACTACATAACTTTCATATAGGTCTATTTATTTCTCATTTCTTTTACTTGCCATTTTCCCTAATTGAGGCTAACCACTGAGAGATAAGTCATGTTTACAGAACTCGTCAACAGTAATGAAATTCTGCTTGCTTATCAAAATCTTTTTTTGGTTTGCATTTTAAGATCAAGCCCAATTCCTGACTGGGCGCAGGACTACACTCCTGAAGTACCAGCTGCTGAGTAGCTGAGGGTAGG
Organism: Sciurus vulgaris; assembly: GCF_902686455.1. NCBI lineage: Eukaryota > Metazoa > Chordata > Mammalia > Rodentia > Sciuridae > Sciurus > Sciurus vulgaris. The sequence continues at coordinate 48,936,464 of NC_136473.1, forward strand.
AGAATAAAAACTTGAAAATCTCTCTGGCCATTTTAGCAAGACTCTGCCTCAAATAAAACACAAAGTGGACTGCTCTCCAGTATGTATGATATGTCAAAATACATTTCACTCTCATGTACCACTACAAAGAACAAATTTAAAAAGCAAATACAAAAAGAATTACAAACAAGGAAAAAAAATGACTGGTTATGTGGGCAGTGGTAACAACACCCCTGTGTTCTATCCCCAGCACCCTGCCCCACACACGCAGAGTTGAAGCATATTTCCAAGGCACATTCTGCTCTCCTGCACTGTTTTACACTTAATGGAAAAAAATTGGTTCATTAGGTTATTGGAAAAAATCACATCTAAAATTTCTCTTCTTTTAATAAATATTTACTTTACCTTAAAGGAAACTATCTTCTAGTACTCTTTGAAAGGATAAATATTGAAATTGCCCATATCTATCACTGTTCAAAGAAATGGATGTCAAATAATTGTAAATAAAGTTGATCTAAACATACCTTGTTTTTTGCTTCAATCATCGCCTTGTGCATAAGGAGGTTTGCTGCCACGCACGTGCTCTTACTGTAGACAGCATAGTGCAGGGCAGTGTTGCCACTGGTGTCCGTCACATTTGGATCTGCACTAGATTGCAGCAAAATCATGGCACACTCCTCCGCCTGGAATTGTACAGCCTGTCAGGATTGCACCAAGGAAAGGATCATCAGTTCCAGGAATTCAAGTTTAACAGGCCACAGGTTTACCAACTAACCACTTTGAGTGAAAAAAAAAAATGCACCTTCATTCTAGAATTCTATTCAAACCCATCTTCAGCTACTATCTACCTTAATGAGTGCTGTGCTGTTGTCATCATCACAGATGTTGACATCACAATTCATCTTTATCAGGAATGTCACCACTTTGGGCTGGTCATAGACACAGGCATAATGTAGAGCAGTCCTATGAAAATGAAAGGACTTTTCAGGAAGATATACAACACAGGAGTGAGGAAACACTTCAAGTGCAATTGAGTTATATCACTTCACTTTAGTATCTCACTTTGCTAGACTGGGCAGAGTGACATGATGGAAGGGTACTAGAAACAGGACACTATGTCTGCTACCTAACAAATGGTTAGATTGTGTCTAGTGAATAAATGGATTGAAAGAAATCAAAGAGAATATGTGAGCTCAATATTTTTTGACAAAAAAATTTTTAGAGTAAAATGTTTGAAATACTAATGAACACTTACTTGTATTTGTTTTCTTCAATGTCCATAGTGATGCACATAAGTGGTTCATATATTATCATCTTCACGTGTGTATTAAAGTGGTTCAAAGAAAAAGCAAATACATATGATAAAATGTACTCATACTAAAATATGGAAGTACAGATAAGGAGATTTCTTTTATTTCAGAGAAGGTTAAAAGTTGGTAGAACACTAAAGTGCTATACAGATTCAATGCAATTCCAATGAAAATCCCAATGACTTACCTTACAGAAATAGAGCAAGATATTTTGAAATTCATCTGGAAGAATGAGAAACCCAGAATAGCTAAAGCAATCCTTAGCAGGAAGAGTGAAGCAGGGGGTATCACATTACCAGATCTTCAACTCTACTACAAAGCAATAGTAACAAAAACAGCATGGTATTGGTACCAAAATAGACAGGTAGATCAGTGGTACAGAATAGAGGACATGGACACAAACCCTAATAAATACAATCTTCTCATACTAGACAAGGGGGTCAAAATATGCAATGGAGAAAAGATAGCCTCTTCAACAAATGGTGCTGGGAGAATTGGAAATCCATATGCAACAGAATGAAACTAAACCCATATCTCTCACCATGCATGACACTAAACTCAAAATGGATTAAGGACCTCGGAATCAGACCAGAGACCCTGCAGATTATAGAAGAAAAAGTAGGTCCAGATCTTCAACATGTTAGGACCAGACTTCCTTAACAGGACTCCCATAGCACAAGAAATAAAAGCAAGAATCAATAACTGGGATAGATTCAAACTAAAAAGCTTTCTCTCAGCAAAGGAAACTATCAGCAATGTGAAGAAAGAGCCTACAGAGTGGGAGAATATCTTTGCCAATCATACTTCAGATAGAGCACTAATCTCCAGAATCTATAAAGAACTCAAAAAACTCTACTCCAAGAATACAAATAATCCAGTCGACAAATGGGCTAAGGAAATGAATAGACACTTCACAGAAGAAGATCTACAAGCAATCAACAAACATATGGAAAAATGTTCAACATCTCTAGTAATAAGAGAAATGCAAATCAAAACCACCCCAAGATTCCATCTCACCCCAATGAGAATGGCGATTATCAAGAATACAAGCAACAACAGGTGTTGGCGAGGATGTGGGGAGAAAGGTACACTCATACATTGCTAGTGGGGCTGCAAATTAGTGCAGCCACTCTGGAAAGCAGTGTGGAGATTCCTTAGAAAACTTGGAATGGAACCACCATTTGACCCAGCTATCCCACTCCAAAGGACTTAAAATCAGCATACCACATCAATGTTCATAGCTGCTCAATTCACAATAGCCAGACTGTGGAACCAACCTAGATGTCCTTCAACTGATGAATGGATAAAGAAACTGTGGTACATATATACAATGGAATATTACTCAGCCATAAAGAATGATAAAATTATGGCATTTGCAGGCAAATGGATGAAATTGGAGATTATCGTGCTAAGTGAGATAAACCAATCTCAAAAAGCCAAAGGACGAATGATACGCTAATCAGTGGATGATGACACATAATGGGGGGAGGGAAGGGTTAGTGTTAGGGTTTGAGTTAGGGTTAGGGAGGGGGGCAAGTATGAAGGAAGGAAGGACTGTGTAGAGGGAAAAGAGGGGTGGGAGAGGTGGGGGGAAGGGAAAAAATAACAGAATGAATCAAACAACATTACTCTATGTAAATTTATGATTACACAAATGATATGCCTTTACGCCATGTACAGAGAAACATGTATCCCATTTGTTTACAATAAAATAAAAAAAAAAGTTGGTAGAACATACCAAAACCCAACCACACATGTGCAAACACAAAAGTCAGAAAGCAGAATCTGATACATGCAAGATACATATACTTGCTCTTCCTGAGGGTAATTTCATTAGTAATATTCTTCTACTACAGCTTGTGGAGTAAGTAGAAGTGCCCAGAAACCTTTGATCACAGTTTAGCATAGGGAAAGACCAAAAACAAGACCTCCAAAACTGTCAACATGCTGAATTACTATAATCTCTGGAGGCAAAAAACAAATTGTAAAACAGATACCTAATACCCACACATTATGTCAAGAAGCCTTTCACTATTAAGAAAAGGAAATGAAATTTTGTTATAATTCAAATGTCTTCAAATGATGATTCTTTAAACATTTTGTATGTATTTTTGGTAACATGAGACCACAATCAATTAGCATGTATATGAAAAAAACTGGCTTTTTTCTCAATTGATACACAAAAATACATCTTCCCACTTCAGTCCATATCTATGGCACCTTCAATCATTGCCAATTTTTGCTTCTGACAGATGCATTCCAAATAGCTAATTAAGTCTAATTGGTTTTTCATAATACATTGGTATTTGAAACTGTATAGACAATGGAAAAGGTTACCTAATTATTTACCAAAAATCTTCTGGCATCATGAAAGTGATGACTGAGGACACAGGTATTTTAAACTGCCACATAGTATTTACCATCAAATTACTTATTGGAAAAAGCATAAGCAAATTACACTTTAAAGAAGCAGTGTAAGAATCCATACTCTTCGTTTTCACTTGAATTTTTACTGCAAAACAGTACTTCAGCACTGCAAGGTGGCAGATGCCTTTAAACTCAGCTACACTGGAGTCTGAGGCCGCAGGACTCGAGGTTCAAAGGCACCCTCAACAACATACTGAATTCTCAAGACACTTAGCCAGACCCTGCTTCAAAATATTACAACAAAAAGTAATTGAAAAACAATGGAAAAGTGGTTCAGTGGTTGAGTGCACCCCAGTTCCCAATGAAAAATTTTAAAAGAAAAAAACTTAAAATTCATTCTATGAAGAATGCTAAATATTTTTAAATATGTTCAAGTGTCACTTGGAGATCTGATGGAATGCTCTTTAGTCAAGGATGCTTGCTTAGCGTGCATGAGGCCCATTGGTCTGATACCCAACAAGCATGAAATGATATGGAATTCACTGTTCCAGATTTTCCTTAATGATTTGAAAGAAACATTTATAAATGGAAGGTTTATTTTTAATGCCTATATACACTATGAATATTTTGAAAGCACACTGATTTAGCTGAAATTTGCTGACATACAGGACATTCTGATTTTTATTTTGGTAAACAACTTCAGAACGCTTCCTCTTAGCCTTGAGGTTTGGCTTCACCTGTGAGTCTAGAAGACACTCCCTTGGTTCAATCCTCCCTTTCCCAAAAAGAAGAGAAAACAAAAAATTTGGCTACTCAATAGCGTGGCTAGGCACTACCCCTTCCAAAAATTGCTGGACCCAGAGGCTGGGGAGATTCAAAGGGCAGGAAAGTCAAATATCTTGGGGAGGGGAGACCCGAACTCTCCGTGTTCTCCCCCTCCACAAAGCCTGGAGGTTGCTCACTTCGCCCATATGTGGTCTGCCAGCTTGTCTGGCCCCTTGCCAGCGGGTTCCAGCTCAATTACCTACCTGTTCTTCTCATCCCTCTCATTGATTCCACCGTCTCCACCACGGACCATTCGCTCCACTTTTGACACATTACCGACAGTCACAGCCTTGAGAACACTATTTCCAGGGACATACCCAGACTGGTACCTCCTGGAATGACCTCTGTGACAACGCCTGAGCCCAAAGCCCAGGCACTCCATTGTAGTGCCAGGAGAGGAGCCCGAGGGCCCCTGCTCCTGAGTCTGCCCGGGCCAGGGAGGGGCTCAGAGGTGAGACGCACTTCCTCCCGACTCAACAAAAATCTCCCCTTCAATCTACTCCACTTCCAAAGGAGCCAGTCAATTGGGTCTGCTCACAGCGCCCCAAAAGCAAAAGCTCTACAGTTCGCCAGCTGGCCACTAGGAAACTGTTGTTGCCAGGCATCCTTCCAAACGCCAGAGCGCGCCCATACACCATTCTGATTGGCTGGGCCCTGGAGGGTTCCTCAGCTCGCGCATGGGCGAGGCCCTGGGCGGGGCCAACACCCGCCCACAGTTTTCTTTCAAATGTGAAACCCTATTGGCAGTTGTCCTGAGAGTTCCAGACATGCTCAGGACAAGCTCGCACCTGGGGGAAAGCAGGCTTTGTGCCTGGGTGGGAACTTCAGAATGCTGAAGGTCCTGTCTCCAATGACACTCCCCAATCCAACTTTTTCTATGTGCTCATTCCTGGCTTTGTTCCTCTGCCACAAGCCACTGTGCCTTTCCCTGTCTCCACTGCAATTGAACTGAGGTAGCAATAGAAGGCTCTTTAGGTGAATTCAGAGGCACGTGCAAAATACATGGTCTGGAGAGTGAACTTTGATGGGTAACCAGCAAATACCCTCGGAAGAACTCTACAGCATATATGCAGGTCTCCCACCTCTCTCCTGCAGACCAGACTCCCTTAATTTTACCTTTAACAGAAAACTATATCTTGGAATTCTTTACATTATTTAATTGAAGCATCATTTCAGAACATTTCTGTGTTTACTTTTTAAACAGGTCATTGACTTGTCCCACCATTCCTACAGTTATGGCTATGTTAAAATGACCCCTTAGCAGCTATCAGGATACCAGAGACTGAGCAAAAGTTTTTAAGGTCTCTTCCCCCATTCCTCTTACCTCCTGCTCCAGGGCTTCCTGCTCTTCCTCAGCAGCTAGTTGTCTGGGGCAACAGTAGGTTCCTCAACTTGGCCACATCCCAAACTCTCCGAACTCACTACTGAGACATATATCTTTGCCTATTCATAGAGCCCTGGTGTTACCCCTGGTTGTCTGGGACTGCATCCAGGTTGTAAGCACCCAGATCCTGCTCAACCTCTCGAGTCTTGGAAGCAAAGAGTCATTGTACAAAAGAGATGTAGCTTGAGGCACAGCTAACCAGGCTCCGGCCCCAGCAGGCTGGAAGTGGAGCCCCTGGCCTGCATACGCAGCAGTGTCCCCTATCCTTGCCAGGTGAAGAACCACCTGGAAGATGAACATCTGCAGCTATGTGGAAGAAGAGAAGCATCCTCAACCTCCTTCAACAGGGGGAGTCTGGACACTGCTATGGTACTTTCCAAGTATGTTTTGACTGAGTGCATATATGTATGGGTGGTGGGTAGATGAATGGGTATGCGACTACCTGAATGGAGGAATGTTGGGTAGGCTATTTCTTTATCCCTATTTCCACTGATTCTGCTTTTTGGGAGATCACCATCATCATTTACATTTTTACAATGGTCTCAGCATAAATATTATTGTCAACAATCTTTGTTCTCCTTCTTAAGTCTTTCTGTATATTGATATCAGAGTCTCTTCTAAAATTCATATTAAATCACAGCATCACCCCCTGTTCTTATTTTTTAAAAATCAGTTTGTACCATTTTTTTTTAATTAAAGTCCTTCATATGATATTCAAGATTCTTCACAAACTGGTTCAGAACATACACCTCTACCCACCACTGACTGCTCACATTAATTACCTTGCAATAGTGGACTATTTGTTATTCCCTGAGAAGGGTTTCCATCCCACACCTATGACCCTTAGAATTTTCTTTCGCTTTTGTGTCTAAGACATTCACACCATTGTTGTTTCCTCTGTGATGCCTTTTCAACAGAATTGATTATTGCATCCTATGTTCTCCTGTTATGCTTGGCATATGCGAAAAAACAAACACAAAAAAAAAAAAAAACAAAAAACAAAACAACCTGCACCCAAGATAATAATCTACTTGAGTATAATAAAACAAGGGAACTGGGAAAAGGGTTCTCTAGGTTTGTATGTGTATCTATTAGAATGTGGTTTCTTGAGACCACAGGTCATATTTGACTCCATTACAATAGTGCATCACACATGGTAAGCACTCATTCATTCTCCCATTCAACAGATTCTATTGAGTGCCAAATAGGAGCCAGACAGGGAATAAGATGTTAACATTTGTAGAAATGAATTAAAATCCTGGGTGGGGTTCTATTCACACAGAGCCCTTTTGTCACTTCCAGAGCAGACAATATCATGGCTCATGACAGTTCCATATAAAGCACCATCTGAATACTGCTCTTATTATTTAATATATGAACTCATTCTTCTGCACATATACCACATTAGAAATGAGTCCTCAGAGGATATGCAGGACAGATTTTTAGAACATCCTACCAAAACCTGTAATACAATGAAACAATCCTTGCTTTCTTCTTGCCAATTCTAAACTATGGCTATTAATACTGAACTAAACTGCATTAGCAAAGGGTTAAAAGTGAACTGATTTAAATCATTTTTTAAAGGTATTATTCTAAAGGAAATGGGTGTTTATACCACCTTACAAATCTATCAACTTAAATATTTACTGAATACCAATTCTAATGTGTTTCTCTTAAGGAAAAAATCACTTAGTAATTATTGCTGATATGTTTAGATATAGATGATGAAGGTGGACTTTGGGAAAACACAGGTTTACCCCCACCCCCATAATGAATGGAAATGGCTCTTCTGGAGTACTGGCTGAGCAGGAGAGATGGCCAATATCTCATCAGAGAGGTGATCGCTCACTATGGACTCTTCTGGAAGGTCAGCCCCTCCTTTCCCCTGCAGATTCAACGTGGTACTGAGCCACTCCCCGAGAGACAGGCCTAATTCTGCAGCTGTGCATCATGGAGTAAAACCTACTCCAAGCACTCCACCAACTGAGCTATATCCCCAGCCCATCCTCAGCATTTTCAATGCAGCTAGTTTTCCTTGCCTTGTATGAGGGTTATGGCATTTTTGTTTTGTCTTTTACTTGATTGTTTCTCATTTCTCTCTTCTTCCTTCTCCCACTAACAGCTGAATTCCCTTATTCTCTCCCTCTTCCACTTTTGTTTTTTGCTATTTTTTCTCCTCATCTTGATAACCTTCACATGCTTCATCTGTATTCTCTCCTTTTGAGCATTCTGAACTTATTTTTACCTTCCTATCACATTTCCTTTTCTCTTAATGAACTGTATTTCTACCATCTTTTAGAACTATTTGGTCCATGCCACTGCTTCCCCACCATTCGTGCTGTTGCAGTAATTAATTACATAGATGGCATAGTTGACACGTGCTGCTTCCTATGGTGTCAGTTGTTGTTCACAGCTCTTTATCGTTTTGCTGCTGGCAACTGCTGACCTTGCCATTTCTGTTTTGGGGTAATTAGTGGTATAGATGTCATCGTAGGCACTGGGAATTTATTTTAATGCTTCAGTTGTTGCTTTTTAATTTTGTTCCTGCCTTTTCTTTGACGTGCTAAGAATTTGCAGGGAAACTACAAGTTCACAGGAGTAAACTCTGCTACTAAACTAAACCCAGCCAAGAGACAGCTCACCTGGATCTACACCCAAATTAGCCATACTCAAAACTTCAGCAACACTGTTTTACAAATCACAGAAAAGTCAAACCCCTGGAACAAATGATCAGGCCCCAAAAGGAAAAAGCTGACAGAACCCTCAATTTTCACTCATGGACATTCACATATACAAAACAAAACAAAACAAAACAAAACAAAAAGCACCAGAGAGGAAACAACTTGGCAAGAGAAGGTCATGCCCTAAGAAAACCCACACATAATACTGGAAGAGAAATGAATTCCAAAAGATACATAAAATCCAAACCCAGGAATACATAAAATATGAATAAACCAGGTAACAAAATGCCTTCTCAAGTTCATAATCTCCCAGCGACTGACCCCAAGGATATTGAAATGAAAGAAATATCAAAAAATTCAAAAGAATTATAAAAAATGATCAATGAATTCCAAGAGAACACAAATAACACCTGAATGAATTAGGAAGTTAATAAAGGATATGGGTGAGAAATTCAGTAAGGAGTTACACATATTGCAAAAGAACCAAACATAAATCCTGGAAATGAAGGACACAATAAATCAAATACAATATTCACTTGAAAGTCTCTCTGCTAGAGTAGACCATGCTGCAGACAATCTCAGAGGTAGAAGGCAAATTGCCTTGAACATTCACATGCTATTTAAGGAAAGAAAATACGGAGCCGTGATAGGGATAACAAGAATTCTGGGACAACACTAGGAGGCCAAATTTAAGAATCATTGGAATTAAAGTGGGTTTTGAGATACAGCTAATGGCATGGAAAACCTCTTCAGGGAAAAGAACCGAAAATTTTCCAAACCTTGACAATGAGATGGACATCCAAATACAGAACCCCAAAGAGACAAGATCAAAAAGGAACTTCTCCACCAGGCACTGTAATTAAAATTCCTAACATAAAGAGAAAGACTAGAATCTTAAAAAAGCCTCAAGAGGACAATTAGAGGCAACATTTAGAGGCAAGCCAATCAGAATTATTTCTGAATTCTCAGTTCAAACTCTAAAATCCAGGAATGCTTAAAATGAGGTGTCCCAAGTCCTGAAAGAAAAATAACTTATCAAACAAGATTGCTATAACAGCAAAACTATCCCTCAGAATCAGAAAAGAAAAACCTTCTAAGATAAGCAGAAACTAAAAGAATTCATGACTAACCCATCACTACAGAAAATACTTAATACAAAAATATTCCACACAGCGGAAATAAAAAAACTACCCTAGAGCTCACAAATGACCAAATCTCATTTAAAGAATAGTTAAGCAAATGAGAAATAGGACCAAATTAAGCCTAAGAAATAAATCAAAATGGCAAATCAATAAACATCTCTCTGTAATAACACTGAATGTAAATGGTCTCAACTCTCCAATTAAAAGATGTAGGCTGGTAGAATGGATTAAAAACAAAAACTAACTATGTGCTCTTTGCAAGAGACATAACTTACAGGCAAGGACAACCACAGGCTTAAAGTGAAAGGACGGAAATTGATATACCATGTGAAGAGAGTCTGAAAACCAGCGGAACTAGCCATTTTCATATCCAATAAAGCAGAATTCAAGTCAAAATTAACCAAAGAGATCAGAAAGGTCACTTCATACTGGTAAAGGGAACAATCCTGCAAGATGATGTAACAGTAATAAATATTTATGCCCCAAACATTGGTCAACCTAATTACATAAAACAGATACTACTCCAACTAAAGCCTCTAATAGATCCCAGTACAACATTAGGTGATTACAACACACCCCTCTCACAGATGGTCATTCAAACTCAGTAAAGACTCTTCAAACCTAAAAAATATTATAAAAAAGATCTTAACGGACATCTACAGAATATTTCCTTCAACAATAGTCAAATATACTTTCTTTTCACCTGCTCATGAAACCTTCTCCAAAGAAGACCATATTTTAGGTCACAAAACAACATTTACCAGACAACACACACACAAAGAAAACCATATAATTCTAAATATAATGGAATACAATTAAAAACCAACACCAAAAGCCCTACACAAACTATATAAATATATATAGGCATTGAACAATACACTCTTGAATAATGAATAGGTAATAGAAGAAATCAGGGAAGAAATTAAAAAGCTCCTGGAATCAAATGAGAATAATGACACAACATACCAGAAGCTCTGGGACACTACAAAGTCAGCTCTAAAAGTAAATTTATAGCTGTGAGCACATAAGTAAGAAAATCAGAAAGGTCCAAAAAAAATAAATAAATAAATAAAAATAAAAACAAACAATCCATCTCAAGGCCCTTGAAAAACAAAACAAACAAGAGCAACAACAACAAAATTCCAAAACCAGTAAAATGAAGGAAATGATTAAGATTAGATTTAAAAATTGGTGTATTTGAGAATAAACATACAAAAAAAAAATGAAGCAAAGAGTTGGTTTTTCAAAAAGATAACCAAGGTTGATAAGCCCTAAGGCAAACTAACCAAAAGAAAAAAACACAAAAAAATAAAATTAGACAAGAAAAATCACCACAAACACACAGAAATCCAGAGGGTCATGAGAAACTATTTTGGAAACTTATATTCCAATAAAAGAGAAAAATCTAGAAGAAATGGAACTGTTTTTAGACACATATGACCTACCAAAATTGAATAAAGATGACACAGAAAATTTAAGCAGACCAATAACTAGAAATGAAACAGAAGCAGTAATAAAAAGCCTACCAATGAAGAAAAGACCTGGACCAGAGAGATTCTCAAATGAATCTACCAGACCTTTCATGAAAAACCAATTCCAATGGCCCTCAAATTATTCCATGGAACAGAAAGGGACTGAACACTTTAAATTCATTCTATAAAGCCAGTATCTCACCCCTACCAAAATCAGATAAAGCACATAAAGGATAAAAAAACAAAAACAAAAAAAAAACTACCAACATCACCAATAAACTTACGTGCAAAAATTCTTAATAAAATATTAGCAAATTGTACTTAACAACAGCATGTTAAGATTGTACATCATGACCAAGTTGGTGTTATCCCAGGGATGGAAGGATGGTTTAACATATGCAAATCAACAAATGAAAATTCACCACATAAATACAATTAAGGAGAAAAATCACAGTCATATCAATAGATGCAGAGAAGACCTTCATTAAAATTCAGCACTCAATCATGATAAAAACACAGAGGAAACTAAAGATTGAAGGAACCTACTTCAACAGCATATAGACTATATATGATAAACCCAAAGCTAACATCATAACAAATGGAGGAAAACAAAGCATTTAATTTGAAACCCAGAACAAGACAAGGATGTCCACTCTCAACACTCCTATTCAATACAGTATTAGAAATTTTAGCCAGAGCAATTAGGAAGAGAAGGAAATAAAAGAGATAAAAATAAAGAAAAATTTGTAGATATCATCTATACTTAGAAGGATCCTATACTTAAAAAGCTTCACCAGAAGATTGCTAGAGTCAAAACAAATTCAGTAAAGTTCCAAGTTACAAAATCAATATAAAATCAACAGCTTTCCTATGTATCAGAAATAAATCAGCAAAACAATCAAGTAGCCTCAAAATTTTAAAATACCTAGGATTAAATCTGAAGAGGTGAAAAACCTCTACAATTAAAACTCAGAACATGGAAGAAAGAAACCAAAGACGACTTTAGAAGATGGAGCGTCCTCCCATGTTCATGAATTGGCAGAACTGGTATTGTTAAAATGACCATACTACCAAAAGCAACAGACAGATCCAATGCAATGCCCATCAAAATACCAAAAATATTCTTCATAAAACTAGAGGAAAAAATCCTACAATTCATTTGGAAGAATAAAAGGCCCAGAAGAACCGAGAGCCAGAGCAAAGCCAAAAGAGCAATGCTGGAGGCATCACAATACCTGAATTCAAATTATCCTACAGAGATAAAGTACCCAAGACTGCATGGTACTAGTATAAAAACAGGCACATAGACCAAAGGAACAGAATAGAAAACAAGAGACAAACCCATACGTCTTTGACAGAGGTGCCAAAAACACACACTGGAGAAAAGACAACCTTTTTAAAAAAGGATTCTCAGAAAACCAGTTATTCATCTATGTAGAAAAATGAGACTAGATCCTTATCTCTCACCCTGCATAAAAGTCAACTCAAAATGGATCAAAGACATACAAATAGAACCAGAAATTATGGAACTTCTAAAAGAAAATATAGGCTCAACACTCCAACATTTATAGACATAGGCAATCATTTTCTCCACAGTACCCCAAAGCTCAGGAAATGAGTTAATAAATTAAGATGGCATCAAACTGAAAAGATTCTGCAAAGCAAAAAAGAATGTGAAAAGAAAGCCTACTGAATGGAAGAGCTTTGCCACCTGGTCCTTAGGGGATTAATATTCAGAACACTTTAACTCAAAAACTTAGAACACCAAAAACCAAAACACCCAATTAATAAACATGCAAATGAATTACAGACTTTTTTCAAAAGAAGAAACAAAGGATCAACAAATATATGAAAAAAGAGTTCAGTATCTTTAGCAATTAGAGAAATGCAAATCAATTACACTGAGATTTCATCTCCAGTTAGAATAGCAGCCATTAAAAACACAATAATAAATGCTATCTGGCTGATAAGCAGATGATGACACATAATGGGGGGTGGGAGGGAGGCAAGAATGGAGGAAGGAGGGACTGTATAGAGGGACAAGAGGCGTGGGAGGGGTGAGGGGAAGAAAAAAAAATAACAATGAATCAAAAACTATTACCCTAGGTAAATGTCTGATTACAAAAATGGTATGCCTCTACTTCATGTACGGAGAAACAAGATGTATCCCATTTGTTTACAATAAAAATGAATTTTAAAATAATAATAAATGCCGCGAAGGATTTGGAAAAAAATGAACACATTTACACTGTTGGTGGGATCAGAAATTAGTATATCCATGTAAGTCAACATAGAGGCTTGTCAAAATATTAGGAACAGAATCACTTTATAACCCAGTTAAACTACTACTTCGTATTTACCCTAAAAATTCAGAGTCAGCACAGTATAGCACACCGATGTTTACAGCAGCACAATTCATAATAGCCAAACCAGGGAACCAGCCTAGGTGTTCATCAATGAATTAATGGATAAAGAAAATGTGATTCTCTCTCTCTCTCTCATTCTCTCTCTCTACACACACACACACAGATGGAGTTTTATTTATCCATAAAGAAAAAATAAAGTATGTCATTTGCAGGAAAATGGATGAAACTTGAGAAAATTGTGTTAAATGAAATGTCAATTCAGAAAGCCAAGGGTAGTTAGTAGGTTTTCTCTCATATGTGGGAGCTAAAGAGTAAAAATGAAAAGAAACATGGGGGGACTCTTATTAGAATCAAAGGGACATCAGTATAGTAGAAATATACGAGTGTCTGTATTTATTATATATGAACCAGGGGCAGGGAAGAAGAGAGGGAAGGGGGAAAACTGGGGAATTATACTGGTCAAATTATGTGATTTAACTGTGTGCATGTATGAATATGTAAAAAAAATCCCACCATTAAGTAAAACTATAATGCACCAATTAAAAAGAAAAAAGTACCACAGTAATTTCATTATACAATTCCATAGGAAGAAACCTAAATTTGAAAATATGATATTATTATTACTAGACCAAGGTTTTCAAAATGGGGAGAATGAAAGGACAAGCAATAAATGACTAATTGAATTAGTTTTATTTCATGCAGAGAGTTCAAGAGGTGCCATGCACCTAAAAACATTTCTAGGTTCTATCCAGACTGTCTTAAATGAGAAACTGAAGAAGGAAAGCAAAAATAACCTAATCCAATGAGGTCAATAATATTTAAATCAACATTTAAAATCTAGGTTTAATTCTTCAAGGAACTAAACAATGACTTGGCATATGTAAAGTTAAAAGCTCCCAATACATCACTCCACAATGTTACTAGTTTATGTTGACATTTTCTTTGTTTCCATGGCTTTGTGGTCTCCATTACATTGTATATTTTGTCTTTTCATTTCTAGTAGGAAAAAAAAATATCTCAAAAATTCATGTCAATTTCAAAGATATCAGAAAACAGCTTTAAAACTCAACAACAGCTTTAGGGATTATGGGCTCTCAGCAATGTCCTCAAAATCTTTGTTCTTAGATACTTTAGCAAACATACTTTTAGTCGTAAAAAGAAAATACTGTTCCCCATCCAGGGAACACGGAGAAGAACTTCCAGTCTTTCTGACCCCAGGACTTCCTATCAACCCTGAAAGCCTCCCCTGAAGCTCTGGAATATGTGGTACCAGGATGACAGCATTGGAACATCTGCCCTATCACTTGGTGCTTCTTTTACTCTGTTTATAAAGTATAGCTCGCAAACTCGTTCTAACGGTACAAGTTTGATGAAATAAAATCAGCCAGAGAAATGTAATTTATGCCACTAAAACCAAAAGTCTGGGTGTGCCCTGTTCCCACAGGAACACAGAACTCAGCCTCCTCCTGGGGGTACGGGCCATCTCAGTGCAGATCCCCTCTGCACACAAAGCTCCTGTGGTCCTGAACTATCACTTGCAAGCTGTGAGAAAGCTCTAATGCTTTCCAATGCCTCTATTTTCTTTAAGGTTCTGTTATTTATGTAACCAACATGAAGCAAACCGCAGTGCTTACAAATGGCCTGGTGAGAGCTGAGGTAACAGTACATGCCCCTGCCCAGGGGAATGGCAAGTTTCATCCTGTAAAATTGACACTCAATGACAGAAATGAAAGTAACGACTATGTACCTCCCAGGTGTGTTTCCCAGTGCAGTGGCATACCTGCTGTCCTCTACCTCAAAGTACAAAGATGGAGAATTAAAGGAGAATTTTCCCCACCGAGAAATTTTCTTCCCAAGAAAACAAAGGAGAAGAAATGGGCAGACTCACCTCTTCCTGGAGGAGGTTCTGCCAATTCTTCAGGACACGCGCCCCGTTCTCCTTGTCCTCATGCTCCAAGTGCTCATTGGGTGGGTGGAAGTAGCCAATGAGGTCCTGCAGACTCAGGCTCACTGACTCAAAGGGCACGTCAGCCAAGGGAGACTTAGCCTTCTTGCTGAGATTCATCCAGGCCCCTGAAATCACAGCAAACATCTTTCTGTCACTGACCCATGATTTAATGTTACTGCTTTTGATTTACAGATAACTTTACAGAGTTATGCATTTCCTCTAACATTGTGAAAGGCATATGGAAGAAAGGGCCTCCTGTCCTCCAGCAACAATGATGAGGAACACATCCATTGGCAACTGCATTGCCACATGTAGGTTCCACGTCATCTTATAGAAGCCCCTGTCAGGAGCCCCTCACCTAGAGGCACAGGATCAATGCTGACAAAACTGGTTATTTAGAAACCAACACACTTCATTTTAAAGTACTGCATACTTTAACGGCTGGAAGCCACATCTTTCCAGATTCATAATTTTGAAATTTGCTTGTAGTTTATTTCTGAAGAGGAATTCTTATACTGTTTAATTTCTAGTAGTTAAAAAATACATTCTGTTGATGTAAATTCAAAACACGTGCATGTTGATTGGTAATTAACATATTAAGATGCTTTTCTATTATTCAAAATAATTCCTTTTAAATGCTTTCAAATCTAAAAATTAGATTAAGAAAGAAGACTAAGATGCATTTTCTCACCTTTGAAGCAAGACACTAGTGGATAGAAATGTGATCATTTGTTGAGTCTACTGAGATTTTCAGTTTTAAAGCTCAGAGTTTTGAATGTGTTTGGAAAGTACATTAAAACATGATGCTTTTAAATCAAAATTATTGCAAGGTTAAAAATTCATTAAGGAAACAAACACACAAAACAGATACCATAAAGAAATAGGAGAACAGCATTGCTCTAGTTGATACAGTAGTATGCATTAGTCATGACAATACAATGTACAAAACTATTCAAATTCTTGATCTCTGCATTGACAAAATTGTATGGCAATATTTTAGCTCCAAGAAATACTTTTGATTAAGGTTTTCTGACTACATCAAAACTCATTTTAGGAGCAATAAAAGGCTTATTAATAAGAATTAGCTTTGCAATTGGTGAGGATGCGGGGAAAAAGGTACACTCATACATTGTTGGTGGGACTGCAGACTGGTGCAACCACTTTGGAAAGAAGTATGGAGATTCCTCAGAAAACTCAGGAGTGGACCCACCATTGGACCCAGTTATCCCACTCTTCCGTGTATACGCAAAGGACTTACAATCAGCATACTACAATGATGCAGCCATATCGATGTTTATAGCAGCTCAATTCACAACAACAAAACTATGGAATCAGTCAAGATGCTGTTTAACAGATGAATGGATAAAGAAAATGTGGTACATATATACAATGGAATGTTACTCAGCACTAAAGAAGAATGCAATCATGACATTTGCAGGTAAATGGATGGAATTGGAGAAGATCAAGCTAAGTGAAATGAGCCAATCCCAATTAACCAAAGGTTCAATACTTTCTCTGATAAACAGCTGCTGATCCATGGGGGGCAGGAATGAAGGAACTTTGGACTGTACAGAGCTGAGGGATGAGAAGGGTGGAGCACATGGGGTTGGGAAGGACAGTAGATTGAGACAGACATTACCCTAGATACATGTATGAAAAAGTTTTTAAAAAATAAAAATAAAAAAATAAGAATTAGCTTTGGACTTTATGCTCAAAAACATTTAAAATGTATCATGATTTACATGAAGATAACTTATTTTAGAATACCGAACTTCCCCTTCATCAGTCCATAAAAATAATAAAAACGGCAACTATTCTACAGTTTTTGAGTGAAATCTCATTAATTTTGTCAACAGAATTCATCTACTCCTGAGTTTCATTATTTCTATAGATTTTTCTATTTATTATAAGAAGTACCATATAGAATGCAATTAATGTAAGTAATACAAATACAATACAATATAAAAATGACACCTACTCATCTCTAAGTCTCTAAGCCTTACTCCATAAAATGAAGTTTAAGGTTTAAATGAGGCAGAGAAATGGGAGAAAAACACTAGGGATTCTATCAAGCTGCATGTTATGCACATTCTTCAAATCACATAAAAGCCCTCCCAACACACACACACAGACACACACACACACACACACACACACACACCCCGAGTGGAGTGGTTTATGAAAGAAGCAGATAATGATTAAGTGGATAAAAATATTGGGTAGGGAAAAACTTTCTTACATTAGAAAGCCAAAATGGTTTATAAATTTAGCTACCCTTCTGAGAAAATACTTTATAATTCTTTTCCAAACTAATATATTGTGGGAAGTATTTGCAATTTATAGATGATGATAATAACATAAAAGATCACTAAAAGCCTCTTAGAAATATTAATAGAATAAATCAAAAAAAATGGAGAAATATAATCAACATAAAACATATTCATTCCCAAAATTTACGAAGGCAAATTTTAAAAAACCCGATATGTGTGTAAATTTGTAAAAATGTATACCTTGCTTTTAACATCTTATGTATACTGATTTGTCTCTATATATAAAATCTGGATATTTCAAGAAAATTTTCCTCTCATCAAATTTGCAAATTTCAGGAGAGAGGTAGCCATCCTGTACAGGTCACATGGTGTACTGATATAATGTTATCAGAAAACACATTGGTCACCAGGTTTGATTATTGTGTGACTATGCAACTGTTTCAATCATTAGGTGGAAAAATCAGTTATTACAAGGGCCACTGTTTCTTTTAATGTAGTTCAAAACTCATCAAGCATCTAGGCTTCATTATTCCTCTGAAAAGGAAAGTCAGTCAGTCTAGCACAAAAACAATTTGCAGAGAAATCCAGACCTGTACCTCTCAATTACAAATTACATGCACAACTTCTGAAAGCACATTCCTTTATCCTTCATTTAAATGAGGGCTTTAAAGATAAAAGGAATTAATAATCTAGAAATAAAGTACTATGAAGGATGAATACACAAAATTTGATTCTTTGAGAAGATAAATAAAATAGCAAAACTGAAGATGAGAAAATAACAATATAATACTGTGCAATTCTACAGCAGGACAAAATAAATAAAAGATGGCAACAACTGGGTATTCCAGAGGAAAAGGATGGATTCATAGCATATCACAATGCCCTAGGATGAGCTGTTACGATGCCGTATCAGCTTCCACAATCAGAGTGCCTGAGTGGAAACCACAGAGGGAACTAGACAGTAAAGAGAATTAGAATGCAAACTCTAAAACTGACAGGATATTAGACAAGAGAGTCAGAGAAGAATGAGTTAAATGTGACTGCTTTGGGAAAAGTAGATGAAGAGGTACCAAATATTCATAGTTCTTCAGTCAGTATTTTCATTTATAGGAATCCATCCTAGAGAAATAAAAAAGTGCATAAAACTTGTGCCCCGGAATGTTAGAGCAATAGTAGTGTTTCTCCAATTGGTTTTGATAATAAAAGAAACCTATCCATCATAATGCAGAAAATAATATGGGGCTTACTTTTTCAAAGTTAAACAACAAAAGAAAAGTCTTATTCTCAAATTCCTATGTACTATCCCTTTTGATCCATCTCAAGTACTTGAAGTTAAAAGATGGTACATCTCTCCAACAGCTGTTGTATAAGCATGCACCAACATGTGGAAGGATTTCTTTTCTATTAAAATAAGATTTGAAATACCCATATTGCATTACAACTTGCTTTCATTCCACAGTATTTTCATGGATATCTTTCCATATCAATATATTCTGGCAGCTAATTCCAGTTAATGTTATAACAATTTTGTTAAATATTTGAGTCTTTTCTAGTTTTGGGTTATGACAAAGAATGATAAAATTAATCTGCCCATGCATTTCTTCCTACATGTTTTACTTTATTTATGTAGGATAAAAACCACGTATCATTTTTGAAAAAAAGCCTACTCTCTCAAAGGCTATCTATAGCAAGAATATTTTGAAGTGTGTTAATATACCCTTCTCTCTTGTATTTGTGTTTGTATTTACAGAACCTAGCTCCTGTTTTTCCAAAGGTATCCATTTTCATCAGGGAGGATTCAGGTTAGACTAGAAAAAAACGAAGAAAGATGAACTCAGTATTCAACTTTTTACAGCAAAAGAAGAATTTTAGGAGGCCACAGCTGGACAGTATCATCATGCGGCAACTGAGAGTCCATGGAGAGGAGGGGTGGCACTTCGGTTGTCTGACACCCTGAGAGGACAAGAACACACCTCTGGGCTCCCATGACAGCCCTTTCATCCTGGGATGAATGAATGTACCAGCCTGCCCAGGAGTCCAGGCTGGGAACTATAGACTGGTCCCACCCTGGCTGGGTGTGTGGGGGCAGAGATAACTGTGTATTCACTCTCTGTGGGTTAGATATTTTCTTTCTGGACTGGGGTGCTATCTGAATAAACTAGCAAAATCTCACCACTCTTAGGCTGAGGAACAATGCCCCTGGGGTAAGGATTTCCTAGCAATATCAACTGTGCTTTCCTATTACTAAAATAACGAGAAACTTGGCCCCACACTCCTGTCTACCTCCAATCCACTGAAGCACCATATTGGAGATGCCCTGAATGGGCCTGCAGGGAAAATACAGATGAATATCCCTTTTGCGGCTGCCCACTGCACTCCACCAACTTCACCCTGGAAAATAAAGACCTACACGGGTCATCTTTTCTAGAGACCTCCAGTGAACTCAGAATGAGAGGCATCTTCTGGCACCCTGAGGGCTCCAGAGCAGGAGAAGTAAGAGAAAAGCACAAGTGAAGGGCAAGCGGGCTGCCATCTTTTCAGAGTTACTTCTGGTCTCCCCACGATTTACCCATCTTTTACTATTACTTATGAGAGTTAACATACATGTACCAACACATATAAATCTACAAATGACTATATGAACCGTAGAAACAAGCTAGGTGTACAATAAAGGATAATAAATTGTACAACATACCTACACATTTTAAGTAGTATGGGGTCATCAAAAAAATGAAACAGAAAAATATCAATTATAAAATGTCAAATGAAGAAAGGATATAAAACTACATTTTATAAATGTGCATGAATTCAAAATAAAAAACACCAATACTTCCATAATTATAGATTTCTTAGTACAATGCATTTTTCTGTATTTTCTAACACAAATTTGCATTGCTTTCAAAATTAGAACGAAATACTATTAAAAGACTAATATGTATGTTGAACATAAGCAATCATAAATGACCAAGTCTTGTTCGTTATAATTAACATGTTTTCTTCTAAGTTTAATATTAATATGAAATAAATTATGAAGAGTTTAGTAAAACAACTTTCCCTAATCAGCAAACTTAATGTTTTCTCTTGTCTGCACCCATGGGAGACCTCTGTACCACACAGATTAATGTACCAAAAAAAAAAAAAAAAACCATACACACACACACAAGTTCCATGGAAAACCCCCAAACTTCAATAAATATTTAGATTTATGCTATCAACCCTATGCCATGAAAAGATGCAATTATAAGATCAATAAAATGTAATCGAACTTGGAAAAATTGTATTTATTTATTCTCACAAAATACTTAGAAAATGATTAACTAACATGTAGATCTCTACAAAGAGGAGAAGTAGAAAAATAAAACCTAATCCAAAATCTTACAAGAAACATTTTAGGAAATAGAATCCTACTAACCCAAACCTTGACCTAATATGTCATACACAGGACTTTTTTATCTTTTCCTCATCCTCTAACTCTACTATCATAGAGGCAACTTGAATGCAGGCATAATTCAAAACATGCAGGAGGACAGAATTCTTAGTTCTCTATTAGTGCAACAGAAGTAAGTTAAAAAGGCAGGTGCAGGAGCTGGACAGCATTCTGAAGGTGCCTGTGCAAACTAATCTCAGAAATACAAAAGCAAATCCTTAGTTATGACAGGAGCATGAAGTCTTAAACTAGCCAGCAGCTCAGTATTATTCCTATCATTGTGCCAATTTTCACCACTTTCATTACAGACATAATCATGCAATTATAAAATGATCCAAAGGAGCTCAGAAGAAAAGTCTGCATAGAAAATTAGAGAAGTAATGTACATTAGAGAAAAATTCTACTATGCTCCATCTTCATGATGTTATGCAATGTGACAAGGTTTGTGATAACTGTCATTGCACATGCCTGGGAAACCAGGAAGGAGCCTGATGGGTGGGTGGTATCCAAGTAACCAAAGAACTATACACCCAGAGAAACTTCTGGGTGGGTTTCAGCACTTCAGGAAATTGAGGTAATGGAGAAGAAAGAATAGAAGAGAAATTGGAAATTTAGAAACACATGGAAAACCTGTCAGCCTTTTTACATGCGTTTCTAACATCAAAGAAAATGAGATTTACAGGGAGTCCAAAATTTTATTTTCCTCCTTTCCTTAGAAGACCAGAAGGTAAATAGTTGATTTTTACATCTGCCTTTTCTTGTCCATGAGTAGGCTTTTCTCTTCCATGAGACTTAAGTATTTTCCTGTTGTGATGTGGCATAGTTGGACAGCTGGCCCCATCTTATGTTGCTCCCACTCCACCTAAGGAAACAGCAGAACTTGGTCCAACAGCATTATAGGAGCAGCAGAAATTAAAACATGCGGGTTGCACTATATTAAATACAAGTGTACACATATATAATTAAGCTGCCATCTTTATAACACATGAGGAAAAAGAAATACACCTATATACTATACCTATTTCTAAATTTTCTGAATTGTGAAGTTTTGCAAAAACTATGAGTTTACGCCATCTGCTCCAGTCTACTGCTTCCTTTTCCACTGGATGAAAAAAAGAATAATGCACGCCAGGAGCAGAGGATTCTGGGGGCCAAGAGTGGCAAGGGTTTCTGTGTGATCTCTAGAGGGTGTTCATCAGACCTGGCCAAAGTGAGCTAAGAGAGGCTAACACCTTATCTTCCTTATGCAGGTGGGACAGGAAAGGAAAGCCGGGGTCAGAGTCAGCAGCAGGTGGAGCTCCAGAGCTGTGGGCAGGGTGGGGCCTGTGGAGCTCTCCAAGTGCATTGGGGAAAACTGCAAGAAGGGAGCTTTGCCTATAGCTTAAGTGGGCTCGGGTCCTCTCACCCACAAATCCCACACCAGAGCAAAGACAAGAGTTCCTCGTGAACATCCAAGGGCACACTCCCGGAATAACAAATCACGAGGTGTGCTGGACTCGAAGGTACCCTGCAGCAGAAAACCCTGTTTCTCCCTCTCTGGAATTTTAATCATTGCTGCATGTGTGAGCAATCACTGGGGTGTAGTTGAGCAAAGCCTTGTGAGCTACTTATTATTAGTGAACTTGATACCTGCACCTATTGATCATATCTTGATATAGAGGGCATTCTCACTGGGGCAGAGATGCTTGCATATATAAATTTACTATAAGCTAATAAAGAGATCAGGACCAAACCTTTGTGTTTATGAAGTATAAATACTCATCAAAAAGCATTGTCAGTGTTTAAGCTACATCAACTGTTTATAAACTTATATAACTGTGTATTGACTTGAAATAAGACATATCTTACATAGGGTGGGTAAAATAAAGTACTATGTAAGTATTATGTTAATTAGTAAGGGTATAGGAAGATTTCTAGTTGCTTGTGTTCATTAGCGGGACTTTAGTATAAAAGAAGATTAAATTTTTATATATTAGTACGGACATCCTGGGATAAAAGTTAATAAATTTTAGATCACATAAGAACAACATTATCCAGGGGTAGGGATAAGGGGCCAAACATTGTGTAGGTAATGTGAGGGGTTCTCGTGAAATTCTGTACTTTTTTTCTGTCCATCAAGCATAACCATATTAACACCCTATGGTTAATATGCTAAATGAGAATACTGACATTATAATAAGTCCAGCTACAATTGAATTGATTGTGTCAAGGCTGACAGCCAGTGGTGAGTGGAAGCATACCTAAAAAATAAAAACCATTAAAGGCATGAGAGTTAGTTCTGTTGGATCACCTTCAAATATGACACTAATCCATTGTGATGCCTTATTTAAGGGGAACTTGAGAGTGAGTTACAAGTTATGCCCCTGAGGTAGGAACCAAATGCCAGATAACATTTCAGATTGCTAACCCCAAGTTTCATGGGATCAGAGCAAGAAGAGGGACACATACTGGGCTGGCTGATGGTTTCATGGAGGATAGTGGACTAAGAGACCTCTGCTGGAAGGGACTATCCATTTGGACTGTGAAACAACTATGACCGAAATGGGATATGTGCCGCCAGTAAATAGGATGTGCTGTACGATACTAGAATTTGTGTCAGTGAAGAATATCCATATCCTCAAAGAATTAGCTATGTGGGATAATTAATATGATGTTTTATGTGTACTATGTGAGATTGATGTGTTGCTTATATGCACAGGGATGGGATTTAATGTTGATTAAACATAGAAGGTACTAGGTACTTATTAAAAGTTTTTATGGATATACATTATTGTATGGGAGCAAGCATTCATGCACACTATATACAGAGGTAATTTTGTAAACAGTAAAGCAATTAATAGTGACAGAAGTCAAATTGGAGGAACTGGTCGAGTTAGTGCAGGGAATAGTATAAGTTAGTAATATCAGCTATGGAAGCTGAAGGTAGAATTTGTTTCTTCCCTGAATTTTTCTCTAAGAAGTTAGGTAAGTTTAAGGCTTCTCTTTTGGTTTACAAGATCAAGGTAATATTTACATTATTAGGACTCTTCATTTAAGGAGCTTGTTTTCGAGTAAGCTGACAGCTAGAAGAATAAGGAAAATAACAGTGAAGTGAAGGATGGATACTAGCTGGCCAATGATGAAAAATGGGCATTCTACTGGCTGGCCTCCAACCTCATCCCTCTACTCTGAATGACATGTCACAAGTCCATCTGGTGTGATGGCAACAACCAGCGAGAAAGGAATGTGTGGTCACCACAGCTCCATGACAGGCACTGCAACACAACCACATAGCACTGTGGCTGGCTCTGTTATCCTTGCTACCAGTACCTCTCATGCCACCATGAGCTCTACAAGAACAGGCACCATACCCTGGCCACCACTGTCCTTCAACACCTGGGTCAGGGCCTCTCCCATGGCAGGCATTCAATTCATCTTAGATGAATGGATTAAGATTCTATTATAGTCTCAAAGTCTGGGTTCCCCACTGCAAGATTTATATGCTGAAATCCTATTCCCCCAGCCTTGGGAGGTGGGGGCTTTGAGAGAGGATTAGGTCTTAAGAGCAGGGACTTCAGCAATGCAGCTAAAGCCCTTTAATAGTCATCTTCTCCCCTTTTGCCATGGGAGGACACAGTGAAAAGGTGCCACCTAACCAGACAGGTAGTGCTGGAGTTTTGAACTTGGACTTCCCAAGCTTCAGAATGAAGAGAATCAAACATCTGTGATTATAAGACACATATATTATGGCCTTCTGTTATAGATATCCAAATAGAAAAAGAGCTTCTAGCAATACCAAGATTCTTGAGTTCCCAAGTTCATGTGTCCCCAGCATGACAGCCTCTATTACATAAAGATGTCCCACCAAGAAACCACGCAAGGAATTACAATGCTTAAGAAAGTGGACAGAAGTGAAAAGGAAGCTTTCTTGGGGTGAGGTATTTAAATACACGAACATTCTGAATTACCTGGAAGAACCAGGAGTGGGATGGGCAATTAACCAAAACTGCAGAAGAGTAGCAATGTACAAATGTAAAGGCAAAATGTATTTACATACTGCATTTTCATCTTGGGGGAAGTACACTTCAAATTAATCTCTTGTTCCATAAAACAATTACTTTAAAAGTAAAAAATATTTGTGTGCCTGAAATCATTGTGTTCTTAGAGACATACATGGTTATTATAGTATTATCATCTCTTAAGTTTCAGGGAATTCTAACTATATCAAGATTAAATAATAGTAACATCAAATCCTTTCTTAATCAAATGAGATGTAAACAGTTAAGGGAATAAACATTTTTAATAAATGTTCAGGTTTATTAACATTTATTGTTTTAATAAATGTTTATACAGAATAAAACCAGATACTCTGAAGGTGCAATTCTGGATTGCAAGGAAGACACAGGCAGAGCAGCCCAATAGTGAGCAAGGGAGGAAAGGTTGGGAAAAGGCCAGATGTGGGCTGGGGTGCTCTAGATGCCAGACTCAGAGGTGAGCAGACAGGCATCAGAGGCCATGGACTTTAGTGGGGAAGAGTGTGAGGCTCTCTGCAGTCTGAAATTAAGATTGAAGGAGAGAAGGAAGAAGGCAGAGAGAACATCTAGAGACCTTACAGAAGTACACATCACTCAAGGTCTCAAACACAGCTCCCTCCCTCCATATCCAGTGTGGACAAAATGACAGGAACAAAAACCCTCAGATGCTGAAGCCCCCTGTGTAAAATGGCATCACTTTTGCATATTATCTACAAATGTCTTCCCTCAGACTTTAAATCTTTGCCAGATTACTTATAATGCACAACGCAAGGAGAATATCATATAGATAGTTGACCTGCTGTATCATTCAGGGTTTGGCACAGATGCTAAGCTTCTGAATGTTTCAGTCCATGTCTAGTTGAATCCACAGAGGCAGATCCTATGACTGTGGTGAGATGACTGTATTTAGAGTATGTCGGGTGCATAATTGTGAAATGGAGATGGTGTCTTCAGGGAAGGGGTACGATTACAGAATGTAAAAGTTTCAGACTGGAGACAACTATACAGAAAGCTGTACTTCCTCATATGGACTAACCAGACTCATGATCCAAGGTCTACGAGGTAATCCAGAACTTACATTGTTGTATCCACTAGTTCTATTTGAAATTTGTTATTTAAAACTTTATTTTGAAAGAAAATAATGAGAAAAATAAAAGAATTTGGAGAAGGAAATAATATCAACAGGGAAAAAATAATGACATAAGTATCCAAAGAAATGGGCATAATGGTTAGAAGAGCAAAATAATGGGATGTGAAGCATTTGACAACTTTATCAAATTTAAAGCACCTGATGACAAGGGGAATCACTATGGCCACTTTATATAATTTGTTATGAATACAGGTGTCACTGGCTACCTGGCCTAGTATGTTTCCAAGTGCCTTACGTTAAGTCAAGGTATCAGCACTACTACCCTAAAAGAATATACTTTTACTCCCTTCACTTTGCAGATCAGGAAATGGGACACTAACCTGTTACCATGTCCACTAGTAGTGGACCTGGACAGCTGGGGGTTTGAGTGCAGTTTCAGGAATAGGTCCCTGGCCAGATCAACCCAGTAGTGGGAATATTCCCTCCCCTGCCAGAATGACTGGTTTCGAGGTCCGGCACTTTCTGGCTAATGAAATATGAACAGTAGTTTATCAGGTGGCTTGGGAACTTGCATGCTCTTTCTCAAAAGACAGCTATTTGAAGCAGCCTTCTTCCACTTCCCCCTCCCACATCAGGGGAAGCACACAGCTCCAGGAACTAACAAAAGACAGCAGAGGCCATAAAAGGGAGCTGGCACTGCAGAAGGCAGAATGCCAGTCACATGAGCCCATAAGCCCCCTCTGTGGCTAAAGGCAATTAGGGTTAGGGTACTCAGTTGCTGCAGACTGAACACACCCTAACAGAAACACCATTCCAACTGCAGCTGTTCCCTCTCTATTTGACTGAGCCATTTTAAAATCACATCTCTAGCCATGTTCCATAAAAGCAAACCACAAAACTAGTAACAGTGAGGAGTTGGGTTCACACCCTAGCCCCATCACTTGGTAGAGTACATTAACACTACTTCTGTAGGTTCTAAAATGATTACAATAAATCCCAAGTAACTCTGTTGAGTTCTGGGGGGCACAGGCTGTAGGGATAAGTAGCTTAGAAGGATAAGGCTGAAGTGTGGACTTAGCTGAATGGACTTTTCTATGACCACATGAAAAATCATCATAAATCCTTCTGCTCAAGTTCGTTGCCCATGGACACAGGAGCACAGGACCTGCTGAAGGGACCAACAGAGACTGTGGGACTAGGTGACAGGAAAAGGTAAGATGCATATTACTTCAGTTTACCCACAACATCCTTCTCTCTGAACATGACCCACAGATGACATACCTCTGCACAAACCACGTCCTTTGAGGAATTCATCTGGTGTCACACCAGGCCAAGTTACACTGTGCTGTTTAAAAAAAATTACCCAATCCAGTCTGTCCCTCATTCAGAAATTCAGTGCTATAACTTCTGCACTCAGAAAAAAATTCTATTTAGTATTTTGGCACCACAACAAAATTCTCATCCTAATGATGTTGTGGGTAAAATAATGAATCCAGACTCCTATAAAGCTTCAGCGTCCTTGATTGTGCTCACAGAAATTCTAGCCATATGTTACCCCCTATGTCTAAGAGGCACAGAGTTTTATTTGCTAAGTAGTGTTGTGACTTTATAAAGTTTAACAAAGGTCAAAGACATTACAAAGAAGATTCAAATATTCTGAGTGCTCTACATTCTTCATAATAAAAATGCATTATTTCTTTTCTGTGCTCTGGTATACCTTCCTATTCCATCAGAATCCAGTCATTTCATCAATGCACATGTACGGGATATCCTCTCTATGCCAGATGTTAAGTTAGATGACAGAGCTGCAAAAACCAGAAAGGAGCTGTTCTTGCCTTCAAAACCAGGACCAAATGTGGTAAGTGCTACAGTACAGATGAAGGCCCACTACCCAGACAGCTGCTTACTCACTTGCAAACAGGGTAAAATCTGAGGCCCCTCCAGTTCTGAGTAAGAGCTAAGTAGGAGCTACTGCAATACTTCAGGCCCATAATAATTTTTATAATGGTCCAACAGGAACATGGCAGAAACCACCCCAAGCATCACAACTTGGGTTGAGCACACTTAAAAACTGAGAAAAGCTGATCCCATCAAGACCACAGGAGATTAGAGCAGATTCCCACCTCGATGGGACTGTGAAAAGAGGGGGACTTGTGACACTGACTTTAGAACAAAATGGAAATATTTAATCCACATCCACAAAGAGACCTCTCACCTCACAAACGACAGCGTGGACAGCCTCTGCCTTTACCCAAGCCCATCTGTTACTCCAGCTACTTTCCTCACTCAGATTTAGATTAACATCATTAGTTAATAGTAAATAGTAAAGATTTAGTCCTGATCAGGAACATGTTATAAATCTGCTGTTAGCCTGTTAAACATACTAATTCCATTGTGTTGGGAATTTCAAGGTCCTTAGCCAGCAACTCATACAGACAATTTGGGATGGTTTTCCAAAACTCATTGGCTTCTTGCCCAGTGGTGTTACACCAGACAAGAACGTGGCACTGCTGCAGACGTGCAGTTGGTTGATGCACTCCAGCAGGAGGTTTATTATTTCCTGGAAGGTAAAGAATCCCCATCAGATACCACCAGCTGTCATACAGAATATGCTAACCTGACTTAAGGAAGTAAGTCTGGCTCACAGTGTTGTCTGTTAATCATAAAGAAAATTGAGAAGGCTTATTTAAAGGACTGGAAGATAGATAATCACACAGGAAATAAAATGTTCTTCAAATAATTCAAGTGACTTCAAATACTGAGTGCCATTTTCAAAGGGGAAGGGAAGAATTACATAAAAATACTCATTATACAATTGTGTTTGTATGATTTAATGCTAGGCTAAATGAGTCCATCATAAATGGCAGTCTATTGTTAAGTAACCATCTTTCCTGGACAGTTTTAACTAACTTAATAGATAACAATTCTTTCATTTTATATTATGAAATCTTTTTTCCCTTCTTTTTTTCTTGGTGTTCCTGCTGTGCTGATTGATTCACAGTGTGTGTGTGTGTGTGTGTGTATCACACACACACATATTTCTTGTTTCTCATCCTTAGCATTTTTAATGAAGTTTTTTTCCGTGCCTTGTTTGAGGGTTATGACATTTTTGTTTTGTTTTATTTTGTTTGCTTGTTTCTCATTTCTTGCTCTCTTCTTCCTTCTCCCATTAACAAGTAAGTTTCTTTGTTCTTTCCTCCACTTTTTCTTTTTTCTCCTTATTGATAACCTTCAGTTGCTATATCTATGTTCTCTCAAATCAAGTTTTAAGCATTCTCAACTTTTTTTTAACCTATCACATTTTCTTTTTTTCCTTAATGAACTGTATTTCTACTATCTTTTAGAACTATTTGGTCCATGTCACTGCTGCCCCTACCATTCATGCTATTGTGGTTATTAATTATATGGATGGCATAGTTGACACCTGCCACTCATTATAATGTCACTTCTTGTTCCCAGAGTTATTTATTGTTTTTGCTGCTGGCAATTGCTGACCTTGCCATTTCTGTTTTTGGGTAATTAGTGTTGTAGATGTCACAGTAGGTACTGGGTTATTTATTATAATGCTGTATGCAGTTTGCTTCAGATGTTTTTTAAATTTTTTTCCTGCCTCTTCTGTGAAGTGCTAGTAATCTACAGAGAAACTACAAGTTAACAGGGAATTAATTCTGCTACTAAACTAAATCAAACTCAGTCAAAAGACAGTTCACCTTGATCTACACCCAAATTAACGGTCCACAAACTTCAGCAACACTGTACCTAAAAATCACAGAAAAGTCAAACCCCTGGAACAAATGATTAGGTCCCAATAGGAACAACTGACAGGACCCTTAGTTTCCACTCATGGACCTTTACTTCCACAGAAAAACAGAAGACACTGTAGCAAGAGAAGGCCTCGCCCTAAAAATTCCACATGTAAGTCAATCCCAAAAGATACATAAAACCCAACCCAGAAAAACATGAAATATGAATAAACAAGGTAATACAATACCTCCTCAAGTTCATGATTCACCAGCAACTGACCCTAAAGATACTGAAATAAAATATCACAAAAAATTCAAAAGAATGACTAGAAAAGTGATCAATGAATTCCAAGAAAACACAAATATCATATGAGCAAATTAGGAAGTTAATAAAGGATATGGGTGAGAAATTCAATAAGGAGTTGTACAAAATGAAAAACAACCAATCATAAATCTTAGAAATGAAAGACACAATAAATCCTATAATATTCATCTGAATGTCTGTTAGTGTAGACCATGCTGCAGACACAATTTCAGAGCTGGAAGACAAAGTGCCAGCATCGAACATTCAGACACTATGTAAGGTAAGAAAATAAACATGATAGAAATAACAAGAAGTCTGGGATATTAAAGGATAAAATTTAAGAATCATTGGAATTAAAATGGGTTATGAGATACAACTAATGGCATGGATAACTTCTTAAGGGAGATAACAACAGAAAAACTTCCAAACCTTGACAATGAGATGGACATCCAAATACAGAACTCCAAATAGGCAAGATAAAAAAAAAAATTCTCCATAATGCATTGTAATTAAAACACCTAACAAAAAAAAAAATAATAGAATTTTAAAAGCTTCAAGAGGAAGATGTCATGCCACATTTAGAGGCAGCCAATCAGCATTACTTCTGACTTCTCGGCATGAAATTTAAAATTCAGGAATGCTTAGAACGATGTGTCCCACGCCCTGAAACAAAATAACTGTCAAACAAGACTGCTATATCCAGCAAAGCTATCTCTCAGAATCAGAAAAGAAATAAGAACCTTCTAAGGTAAGCAGCAAGTCAAAGAATTCATAACTACTAAGCCATCACTATAAAAAAAATTACAAAAATATTCCACACGGTAAAAATTTTAGAAAACTCTAGCACTTGCAAATGAAAAAAATCTCAGTTGAAGAGTAGTTAAGAAAATGAGAAACAGGACCAAATTTAACATAAGAAATAAATCAAAATGGCAAAAACTAATAAACATCTCCTTGTAATAACATTGAATGTAAATGGTCTCAACTCTCTAATTAAAAGATGTAGGCTGATAGAATGGTTTAAAAAACAAGAACTAACTGTGCTATTTGCAACAGACACACTTTACAGGCAAACACAGGCACAGGCTGACAATGAAAGGATGGAAATTGATATACCATGCAAAAGAGTCTGAAAACCAGCAAACTAGCCATTTTCATTTCCAAAGAAGCAGAAATCAAGCCTAAATTAACCAAAAGAGATCAGAAAGGTCACTTCACACTGGCAAAGGGGACAGTCCAGCAAAATGATAAAATAAAACCATATTTATGCCTCAAACATTGGTTAGCCTAACTGCATAAAACTGGTAACACTGTGATTAGAACCTCAGATAGCTCTCAGTACAAATAAAGGTGATTACAACACACCCCTCCTCTCACCAGACACACAGAAACTCAGTAAAGACTCTTCAAACCTAAAAAGTATTTTAAAAAAGAATTTAACAGGCATCTATAGAATATTTCGTTCAATAATATTTGAATATAATTACTTCTCAGCTGCTCATGAAAGCTTCTCCAAAACAGACCATACTTTAGGTCACAAAGCAACATTTACCAAACATGTGCACGCACGCACACATACACACGCACACAAGATGTAATTCATTACATAAATTCTGATCACAATGGAATAAAGTTAAATACCAAAAGACCTACAGAAACAATATAAACAGAGATTGAACAATACAATTTTGAATAATCAATGGGTAATAGAAGAAATCAGAGGAGAAATTAAAAAGTTCCTGGAATCAAATGAGAATAATGATACAACATACCAGGACCTCTAGGACACTATAAAGCCAACTGTAAAAGGAAAGTTTACAGCTATAAGCACATACATAAGAAAACCAGAAATGTCAAAAAAATAAAAAACTGAAAATCAACATAACAATGCATCTCAAGACCCTTGAAAACAGAGACAATTAAAAAATACTCCAAAACCAGTAAAAAGATATAATTGATTAGATTTGAAATCAATGTATTCAAGAATAAAAACAATCAATAAAAAAGAATCAATGAAACAAAGTGTTGGTTTTTCAAAAGGTTAATCAAGATTGAGAAGCCCTAAACCAAACTAACCGAAGGAAAGGAGGCAAATTAATAAAATTAGGGAAGAAAAATCACCACAGACATCACAGAAATCCAGAGGACCATTGGGAACTATTTCAGAAACTTACACTCCAACAAATTGGAAAATCTAAAAGAAGTGGAAATGTTTCTGGACACATGTGGCTTGACTAAATTGAGTAAGGAGGACACAGAAAACTTAAGCACCCCAGTAACTAGAAATGAAATAGAAGCAGTAGTAAAAACTCTTCCAATGAGGAAAAGACAGACCAGAGAGATTCTCACCTGAATCTCCCAGAAATTTCAAGAACTAATTCCAAAGCTCCTCAAGTTACTCCATGAAAAAGAACTGAACACTTTAAATTCATTCTATAAACCCAGTATCTCACTCATATCAAAACCAGATAAAGCACATGAAGTAAACTACCAACCAACATCCCTAATGAACTCAGAAGAAAATACTCCTAATATTAGCAAATTATATTTAACAACAGCATGTTAAGAAGACTGTACATCATGACAAACTTGTTTCTATCCGAGATGAAAGGCTGGTTTAACCTATGCAAATCAAAAAGTGCACCACAGAGGCCAGTCTCATACTCTGTCAAATTCATAATGACGGTGCTGGTCTTGAGTGCCTGTCTCAGTAGACAGCCTGTGAGCTGCAGGCTGTATTCCCTCAACAGTCCCAGGCCATTTGAGAGAAGGGCTGCACATGCCTTCCCCCCTTTCTCCTTTGCAGTAGGACCTCACGGTTGTGCAGGTCTTTGCCACACAGCCAGGTGCCCCAGGGGGAGCCATCCCACTCCAAGCTGCAGTGGTTATTTTTTCTCTCAATCATTATATTAGGAGTGGGCATTTGACCAAACTCTGGTTAATGAGGCAAATACTCTGGTGTGGAAAGAGGTTCTGGAAACATATTCTCTCCTAAGAAAGGGCTGAAGGAAAAAGTGGTCTCCCTTCTTTCTGTGGACACTGTCCTGTCTGGACAGAGTAACTAGAGCCCTGCAGCCATCTCGCTATGGCGACTGGCAGCCAGCCAAGAGATGGACAGTGAAGGTCCGTGACTCTGGGTCCACTCTATCTCTGGATTAACACACTGGCTTTGGAGTTTCACGAATGTGGCACCAAAAGTGAGGGAAGTCAAAGTGAAGAGTGCAAAGGCCCACAAAGCAGTGCTGAAAACCACCAGAGCCACACGTGCTGGGCACATGCTCTGCCACTGAGCTCCTCGTCCAGTCCCCCAGCTTGTTCTCTTGAACGCATTCCTCGGGGCCACAAAAGGTTTCAGTCAGCAATGCACAGAAATATTTAGACACAAAAATATTTTTACCACAAAAAAATAAGCTAAATACTCCAACATTAAGTGGCTCAACTGATTATCAGTAATCCTTGTAA
This sequence comes from Sciurus vulgaris, assembly GCF_902686455.1. Classification (NCBI taxonomy): domain Eukaryota; kingdom Metazoa; phylum Chordata; class Mammalia; order Rodentia; family Sciuridae; genus Sciurus; species Sciurus vulgaris. The sequence continues at coordinate 48,970,247 of NC_136473.1, forward strand.
CGGAATATTAAACTATGGTCAAAATTCTATGAAGAAAATGTAGTAGTACATCAGACTTTATTAAATGAAAATTACACCCAACACAGTAGTAGTTGACCCTACTTGGCATTAACAAAATACAAATATGCTGTCAGTTCCAGTGCACACGCGCACACACACAGTGTATCTGAACGGTGGACTGTAAACTATTTAAATTATCCTACTTTCACATCGCAGTACCCTCTTGTAACCTTTTCTATAACATCTATTAAATATAGAACAAATAACGTAATTTAAATAGGTACTACCTCATGAAAAAAACTTACTACCTAATCTGCCGGAGATACTAAAAATAAAAGTCCACTAATTTTTACAGAAAAACATCTTTCTCAATTTCGTCCCCACCCTCTCTACTCTTAGCCTGTCCTCACGTGCAGTCACCTTCACCCACTGAGGCGACCTACTGGCACCAGGGACAAGTCGGGAATGCAGAGCCAGGCAGGAAACAAGCTCAAGGACACACTTAAGGGATGCTTGGTCGTTGTTCTCTTGGCCCTAAGAGCTGTGACATGACGTCACATCAGCGTCCAGAATCACAGTCCCCGAGTGGAAACTACAGAGAAACCTGGACAGTAAGAGAATTAGAGTGCAAACTCCGAACACCCACAGAAGATCAGGCGAGAGTCAAGAGCAGAATGTGTGAAACGCCCATGCGTTAGGAAAAACGTATTAAGAGGTAGGGTGCTAGCTACCAGGAGTTAAAACTGAGAAATTTAGAAAGTTTCAAGTTATCTAACGTAACAATACCTGTGTTACGGAATTCCGCGATGAAGCACCGTTCACGGCTTCTGCAGGCGAGTGCGGGGATCTGCGCAAGCTGCATGTCTCTGTTGCCCAGAAATGTCGCAGGTCCTAACGATGGCCCACGCCTTCAAGCGGAGAAGGACACCCCAGCAGCTCACCAGCCACCGCTTCCATTCGAAAAGAGTACCTTCCACACGAAAGAACAGAATGAACAGCACCACACACCCCACCGTGCTTAGGGGTTTATATAGCCCTTGACTCCCTGCTATTGGTCCAACCTTATGCTAATTAGGGTTTAGAAGAAGGACCAATGATATTGGTCCAAATTTATGTTAACTGGTGCGTGGAAACGTACTAACACTATTGGTCCAAATTTATGCTAATTAGTGCGTGGAAACGTACTAATGCTATTGGTCCAAATTTATGCTAATCAGTGCGTGGAAACGTACTAACGCTATTGGTCAGTTTTTGTGAATATTTATCATAGATTCATTCATAACAGTTCATCAACACAAGCATGAATGGGCTGGATGTGCTCAGCCTCAAAGCACTAGCCTCGAACTCATCAAGCCTTGGGTTCCATTCCCAGTTCCAAAAGAGAAAAGACAGAAAAGATAACATCATCAAGAAACAATAAGTAAAGGAGAACACGTGAAAAAGCAATATTTATCAATACATAAAACCTTACTCAAGACACTCTGCGGGTCTACTAGCCCCCCACACCCCCCATCTTAGTTCATCTTACTTCTTGTGCCACCACCACCAGGAGGGAGATCTTGCATCTGCAGGGTGGGCAGTGTGGCAACCAGATCGGTGTCAACTTCTAGGAGGTGATCAGCCAGGAGGATGGCATTGATCCTACCAGCGTATACCACGGGGACAGTCATCTGCACTTGGAGCGCATGGACATGTACTACAGCAGGGACACCAATGGCAAGTATGTGCACCTTGCTGTGCTCATGGACCTGGAGACCAGCTCCATGGACTTGATGCGCTTGGACCCTTTGGGCAGATCTTCAGGCCAGACAACTTCGTCTTTGGTCTGAGTGGTTCTGGGAACCACTGAGCCAAGGGGCACTACACAGGAAGCATGGAGCAGGTGGACTTTGCGCTGCTTGTTGTGAGAAGGAGGCAGGGAGCTCTGACTGCCTGCCGGATTTCCAAATGGCCCTCTGCCTTGGTGGAGGGACAGGGTCTGGGACTGGGAGCCTCCTCATCAGCAAGATCCAGGAGGAGTACCCAACAGGATCGCGAACTCGTTCAATGTGGTGTCCTCTCCCAACTGTCAGACACAGTGGTCGAGCCCTAGTCCGCCAGCATGCTTCCATTTGCAAGATATTTCATAAGTCAATACCTAAAAAAAAAAAAAAAAAAAAAAAGTAAGGCTTGTAAGGGATTTAGAATGGTTGGAGGAAACTGAACAGGTGCATGTGGAAATATGTTAGGGTAATCAAATGCTTTTATATCTTATTTATCATAGTCTTACAAAATGCAAGGTTTGTAAAAATCTGGAGAACGATACAACTAAAAATAGTAAACTATATTATGCTCGTTAAATTTCAATATAACTGAACATTTTCTGGAAAATATTTAGATTCTAAAAAATGTTGGTAAATGCCAGTGCTACTCTATCCATAATGGTCTTGGCTCCAATTCTAGTATGTTTTCCATGTGTCTTGAAAACCCTTGTTGGGATTTTGATTTTAAAAGCATCTATATATTCTATGCATTAATTTGGCAGCAATTCATTTTTTGAGTGAACTTTTCTTTGTATCCATGAACACTGCATAAATAACGCATGTTGTATGCTGAGCTTTCTTTGTAAAATTTTTATTGGTTGTTTTTAGTTATATATGACAGCAGAATTGATTTTGATATAATTACAGAAGCATGGAATATATCTTATTCTAGTTAGAGTGCCAGTCTTACATGTAGCTAGTGGTGGGATTCACTGTGTTGTTTTCATGTATGTATATGGGAAAACTATATCAGATTCATTCCATGCTCTTTCCTTTGCTTACCCCCCCCATCTTTTCTCTTCATTCCCATTGTCTAATCTACACATTTCTATTCTCCTCTCCCCACTCCTCTTATTGTGGGTTAGCGTCCACCTTTCAGAGAAAACATTCGACCTATGGGGTCTTTGGAATGGCTTACTTCACTTAGCATGTCCATCCACATGCTGACAAATGTCATAAAGTCATTCTTCTTTATGGCTGAGTAATACTCCATTGTCTATATATATACACATTTTCTTTATCCACTCTTCTATTGAAGGGCACCTAGGTTGGTTGCATATCTCAGCTATTGTCAATTGAGTTGCTCTCCACATGGGTGTGGTGTGTTACTGAGGGATGCTGATTTTATAAGCATCAACATATACCGAGGTGTGAGACAACTGTGTGAAAAAGTGGTTCCTTTCCAAGTTTTCTGAGGATTCTCCATACTGCTTTCCAGAGTGTTTGTACCAATCTGCATTCGTGCCAGCGATGTATAAGTGCATATTGGTCAGTTCTTGAAGCCCAATTTTCATCAAGTTGTCCCCCACTTTTATTTTCCCATGGAAGGTCAGAAAGTGGGAGGTTGAGGTGGTGGGATGGGGCTGCAGCAATGAGTGGACTGCGCATCTGTAGCAGATGTCCATATCGTGTCTGAACCCGGCCTCCAAAGGATGACAGGTTGGTGCACTGTGACTCTCCTGGGCATCCTGGGCACTGTGGCTGCACCTGTATGGCAGGCTCCACCAGGCTGCAGGCTGTGCTTGCCACTTGCCATCTGAACCACCCAGGCCACAATCTGGGCTGACACTCTGCCACTCCATTGTTGGCTGCCACTTTTTGACAGGGACCAAGAGGCCAGCTGCATGGCTTAGCAGACAAGGGGAGCATGTCACCTTTACTTTACACTAGCAACTAGATGCTTTTTAAATTGAAAACGATTTCATGAAGAATATAATTTGACATATTCACAAAAGCTCTCAAATGTATGACTGAAAAGAAAAAAGGTGAACGATCATATTTGCTTCTGCCTGTGATCAACTGAGATATCACAGATCATGGAGCCTCTGGAAGGTCCCACCATGTACTCATGTGAGAATGAGAAGGAACCAGGCAAATATATTCTTGGTCTTATTGTACAGAATAGATTTACCTTTCAGATCCACGAGACTGGCTGGTACAGGTGTAGCAGTTAGGACCGTAGTAGTCATTGAGAACTTTGGCTCCAGTATCACACTGGCCTGGATCAAGATGCAGCTCAGCACTTGCTCCTTGTGTCTCTCTCTTGCCTCAGTTTCTTCATTCATTCCTTTGTTCAGGACATGCATACTGGGAGCCTGTCCTAGGCCAGGTACAGTTCTGGGTTCTAAGAATACTACGCCTGGTGTTGGTGTTCTCCTATAATTCTTACCTTGGAATCCTGTCCCCTGATGCAGGGTCTTGGAGGGGATCACATCAGAGCGTGGAGCCCTCAGATGGAATTAGTGCTCCTATAAAATGGATCCAGAGAGCTCCCTCACTTGCCTTCCAGCCAAACTGAAGGACTTTACACAAAACTACTGATAGATATTCTTTAACACTGTCAAGGTCATGAGAAACAGAAGATGGGAAACCAGAAGCAGACAAGAGGAAGCTAAGGAACCATAATGACCGAGCACACTGTGGGAGCCTAGATTAGTCCCTGGATCAGAAAAAGGACAGTAAAGACAAAAGAAAGCCTGGAGTTAGGTTAACAGTGATGTGCCAAAGTTGATTCTGTGGTTTGCAAAGAAATACCACAGCGATATAAAATATCACTAGAGGAAACTGAAATGGAAACTGAAGTGGGTACAGGATATACAGGAATTCTCTGCAGCAACTTTGCTGTAAACCTAAATTTATTACAAAATAAAATGGTTACTTAAACAATAATTAACACCCACACCCTCAACTCCACCCCCACCAAAACCAAAAATCTTGAATTTTCCTTTCAAAAGTAACACACCGCATTTACATATACACACACATATTTATACATTCTCCTCAGAGACTTGTTGCACTCCCCCATCAACAGAAGCCTCCACCCTCCACGGCCTCTGGGTCCCCTGAGGCCCAATGACTGGATCTTGACTCCAGAGTCTTCTGCAGATGAGCCAGCATGAAATGTGCCTCCCTGGAACCTCCCGGCTGGCAGTTCTCACCCCCTTCATCCCTATGGGGACTGATTTCCCATCAGCTCAGGGTCTCTTGAGACAACTGCAGCAGCTGCCATGCAGGGAAGTGTGCACCTGAGCTGAATGTCAAGACAGATGTGGAAGCGAAGGGAGGGCTCATGCCCTTCCCAGTTGGTTCTCTGCACAGTCGGCAACAGGGCTAAGCCATTACCATGGGGCACTGTGTCCATAAGGCCCAGAAGGAGAGGGTGTCCCCATATCTCCTAGGGAATGAAGCCTCTGGTGCCCTGTGGTTACATGAGCATCACTCTATCATAGTCCAGAAAAGTAAGATAAAGGGGTGCTGGGTGTGGGTGGCTGAGAAGGCAGGACAGGAAAGAAATGGCATGGAGGGGCATCACATCCATCTCTTCCTGCCTTCTTACAGTATGGGTGCATTGGGCATCTCAACCAAGTTCAGTGGTGGCGCAAGGCTTAGATAAACACAGTGTGGGGAGTGGACCAGATGCCTGAGTCCCCATTAAACACACACAGTCCCACAGTCCTTGGGACTGCAGAATACTAGCTGAGTTTATAGTCCTGCTACATACTTGCCGGCTCTGGCCTCATTTCCTCCTTCTTTGAACCTCAGTTTTGTTCCTTAAAGTGGTGATGTTGGTTGGCATCTTAACAGGGTGCACCCCCTGAAGGTGTACAAGGACAACATGGGTGGGTCATCATTTAGCCATGCCATGGCAGTATTGCTTGTATTTATCGAATCTTCCTTTTCATGTCTTGTGAATAGCCATCTAGGGGTCACAGAGTGTTACCAGGAAGATCATCCTGGAAGCTTGCATAAATCAATTCTCTTGCACTTCCAGGTTTCTCCATCCAGTCAGCTTTTTGGAACTGCAAGAATTGATTGGACGGACAATGACGGAAAAACTTGTAAATTTTTATGGAAGTGCAAGTAAAGAAAGCAGGGAGAATGACCTTCAAGAAAGGCCTCGTCTGGTTTTGGGGGATGTTGGCAGGAATAACCTCTCCTGAACCAAATACTGTTTCTGAGTGGGTATGATTCTCTGGAGGGCTCTGCCTTCAGGGTGACAGAATGGGCACCAAATTTCTCTGCAAACCTCCCCCATGAATCCAGCTCTGAGACCTCACCTATGTACTCTGATATGTCACAGACAAGCAAAGTGGCCTGGGAGAACTGCATCTGCAAATAGGACACATTGCAGTCATGTGCTCATATATACGAGAAGCCTTGGAAGCAGGTGACCCTGTTTCCAGGTGGGGATCCTGCCAGGCAGGGGAGCAGGCTTCAGGGTGGAGATACTGCAACCTGTGTTCGTGTTTCCTGGGCTGTGCTCTTTCACACCGTCCTTCTAAACTCCACTGTCCTCTGTTCAAAGAGGGATTCCTGACAGAAGCTCTTTTCCTTCCATGTCCATTTCCCTAAAAAATATAGTAAGGCTTCCTGTGTGAGTGTGAACTTGGGGTTTGCTCCTGGCTTCTGGGCCTGCTCCTTGTGTTATACTTCAGTCAGTATTCAGTCAACAGACATTCAGTGAACACCTGCTATGTGGCAGGCCCTGGATTGATCCTGCATCCAGGTATCACCAGGTGTGATGCAGGAACATTCCCCCAGGAGGGCAGGAACTAAGACTCTAGGGAGAATCCTGAAAAATTGGGAAGACAAAGGCAGGTGGGCAGCACCCAGGAAAAATGTGAAATGCATTAAATGGATCTGAGAAGGTTCATAGAGTTGCAGGGAGGTGGGCAGAGACAGACCCTATGAAAATGTCATAATTGGTAATAAGGGACAGGTCACATGTCATCAGAGGGAGGGCGAACCAGCAGAGGGCAGCTATTGGGGGGCTCCTGAAGTGGGAACAAACATGCCCTTCCCATTCAACAGGGTGTCAACCCTTTCTTGTTCAAACCAAGAGAGTTAGTATTGCAGCTATTGAGGGCCACAGGCCCTTGCTGCGACTGCTCCACTTTGTTACATTCATAGCAGAGAAGGCCTTAACAAGCCCTCAATGACCAGGTGCAGGTATGCTCCAACAATGATTTTTAATGAACACTGAAATAGAAATTTCACAGTTTCTCGGTCTTTCTGCAGTGTTATGTTTTTGGCAGTTTCAAGTAGAAAATCTGAGCTGGAAGTCCTGAAAACACAAGTGGAAGGCCTCTGTGGGTCCAAAGTCTGTGATGTGCACACCCTTGTGTGCAGAGGTTGAGCAAGGCTGCTAGTGAGGGAGCAGGGCAGTGGGGAGGAAGGCAGCTGGAGATCGATCAGCCAGAGGAACAGGGCCCATCCTCTCAGCCTTGGGGGCCATGCTAGGGCTGTGGGTGTTACAACATGCCCTGGAAATGACTGCCTGCACTTTGTGAAGTTATGGTGATTCTGGCCAGTAGGTGTCACCCAGGGAGTCTTGCAGGCAGGGAGCTGGTATGAGGATGTGCATGGAGGCTGCTTCAGTTCCCTTTGTAAAAGTCGCTGTGTGATCTTGCCTGAATTCCTTTCCTTCTCTGGGATTCTGCACTGGCCTATCCTGCAGGTGCTGTCTGGGCGAGGCCTAGGCTTCCAGTCCCGCCAAAATCGCGGGTGGCCCTAGGCGGCCACGCCCCTCTCCTGCCCCTCCCTCGCCATTCCTGGAGCTCTAGGTCTCTAACCCACAGCCCAGCCTGTGACAGCACTGAACCAGCTGGAAGGGAGAGATTCAAGCTCCTTGCAAAAGGGCACAGCCCAGGTCCCAGGTTCCCAGCGCAGGAGGGGGGACAGCTTGGCGTCTGCCCTGCATCGCTACTGACAGCCCTGACTGGCAGAGCAGTCCTGCAAGCGATGAACACCCTCGAGGGCCGCCTTAGGGACGCGGGCCCTCTCCACCATAGCCACATGCAACCATGGTGACTGTCATTCCTGGAAATCCACCCAAGGAGCAGCAATAGGGAAGGCTCCCTGGTGTGGGGCAGTGGCAGATGCAGATGGCCTGGCAGGTGCAGTGTGTGCAGGTGCCTGGATGATGGCTGGCTTGCTGGCTCCTTGCCTCCCACACACATTCTCACTGACACTGCCTCCCACCCTCACAGGTAGCACAGCCGCCACCCAGCTCCCCTTAGTGTTCATACTTGACAGGGTTCAGATGTCCCCCATAGTGGCTTTCTAGGAATAGAGGGGCACCCCACCAGAGTTTGTGTGACGTTTTCCAACTCCAACTTATCCTAACACCACCTAGCTGCATGGGATTATCCACCATCAGATGTCGATGTCCCTCACTCCATGTGGGTGGTTGGGCCCTAACCAGTGCCTTGACTGGACGGTACCTTGGCCTAGCCAGGGCCTGGAGGAGTGGGGCTGGAGGGCAGTGCCGCTGGGGCCGGTGCTATGCGGGGATATTTATTCCACTTTTTTCCCTGCCTGATTGTGGTTATAGCTTCATTCTACTAAGACCCTTGTCCTTTGTCAGAAACCTCTGTCCCATGCGTGAAGACCTTGCAGGGTTCCAGAAACTTCTCATTCCCTTTGTGCCTTCAGGTCTATGGATGATAACGGTTGGATGCTTTATCATTCCTTTCCTTGAAACCTGCCCAGACCTTTGTAAATAGTCTCTTCATTATACCTTCTTCAGTTCCCCTTTGAGTGTGTCATCTGCTTCCCACCAGGGCCCCAAGTAACACATAAATATACATTAAAATTATTTTTAACCCTATTATCACCTAAGAATTCTGCTCGCATGAATTATACCCTTATAGTTTGAATATGATGTGTCTTCTGTCATTCGTTGAACGTGTACATTTGCATGTTCTAATGTATGTGTACATGCAAAGTCTAGTAAAAAACAGTTACATAGCAATTGTTCAATAACTGGGTAGAATGCAGACCTCGGTCCTAATTGATCCAAAATCTAGTTGGGTTAACTTTAGGTTCTAAAAACAATGAGAGGAAAGAAGACCAAAATACCACAGTATTAAGGTAGAGATCCTAGCTAGTTGTCCCCAAGATGTTTCCTACTCTTGAATGGTAGAACTATCTACTTTTATCACATAGCTCCTTGAAATAATGTCTCTCTTTCCCTCTCTCCATGTACCTAGGTGCTACTAGATATGACCGATGAGATATAGAAGTGGAAATGGTGTGTGCAACATTGAGGACATTATTCAAAAGATGATTTGCCATTCTTTCTTTTCTGCCTGCTGGCTGAAACTAGACCTGCTGTTCAAGCTCCTTAAGGAAGGCAGAGCAACAAGACTGGAAGAGCAGAGTCCTTGACACTGGAAAGCCATGATCAGCCCTTTACTTCCTACTTCCCCTATTTTCACAGACAGAAATAAACTTCTACAGCTACAGTTAACTTAGGTTATCCGAGATATATAGCTAAAACTATCTCATTCACTGTGGTATTTGTATTAGCTTCCTATTGCTAATGTTAAAAAATTACCACAAATTTAATGGATTAAAGCAAATGTATTGTAATTCTGCACATCAAAGCACAAAATGGGTCTCATGAGACTAAACTCAAGGTTTGGGCAAGATGGGTCTACACCAGAAGACTGTAGGGGAGAGTCTGGTTCTTTGCCTTTTCCAGCCCCTAGGCTGCTCCCATTCCTTGGCTCTTTAGCATCTTCTTCCATCTTCAAAGCCAGCAACATCTGGCACTCATTCTTATATTGTCAGCTCACTGGTTCTTATTCTACCTCCCTCTTCCACATAAAAAGGACTTTGCTCTTCAGTTGAACCCACCCAGATAATCAGAACATCTTTCTGTTTGAAGATCAACTGATTAGCAAGCTTATTTCCATCTGCAATTTTAACTCCCCTCTGTGATATGACCTAACATTCACAGGTTTGGGTAATTAGGACATGAACACTTTTGGGGGGCCCACTGTTCTACCTACGCAGTGTAAAAATTTTGTTTTGTAATTTATAAATATGTATTTACTTGATTTATCTTTAATACATATGCAACTTTATAGCATTATGCTAATTGGTCATTACTCTTTACAGAACATTTAGTATTGCACCCCATAGTTTAAAATAATTATTCATTGGCTAATTTATTCAAGTAATATTCTTCAGAATATTCTATAATATTCTTGAAAATGTTCTATGTGACAGACCCTGCATACAGTGCCTGGCCTCAAGAAGCTTACAGGTTTGTGGGAGAAGCATTTCCAAAAAGGCTGTTATACAAATGTTTAAGGGAGGCAAGGTATATGTAAGAGGCTAAACTGATAGGAAGTCTTTCTGAAAGTGCTCCTACTAAGCACTGTGATTATATATGTGAAGAAAAGTTATTCTACAAATGAATTATAATCTTTTCAAAATTTACTGGAAGTGTAAATGGGTAGAATATTTTCATTATTGAGTTTTTTCTTTATATTTTTCATAATTTGCACTTATTTACTTTTCACACAAGATCCATGTATAAATTAAGATAAAATTCAACATAAATTATTTTCAAGTTTAAATTGCACAAATTTCCTGGTGTTCCTCACTTTCCAAACACATTTGAGTACAGTAATTTATGATTCTCTAAAATCAAAAATTTTAAATTGGTTAATTTCCTGGTTAATGTCATGTTGGTGTTCCTCCTTCATTCAATGCCTATTTTCAATCCTAGAGCTTTGATGGGATGAGGTGAGAGAATTCAAAGATAGAAGTCACAGTGCATGCAAATCCTAAGGTGAAGATATAGTGCTTTGGGGATGCATATCTGGTAGAATTAAACCCCACATAGCTTACAATTTCCCATATACTCTGGAGTAGTTTGTCCATGTTCCTGGTATAGCATTTATCACTTAAATATATGTGCTTTTTGTTTGGTTTGGTTTATGTCTGACCCCTCTCCTAGTCATCTTTGTGTTTTTGATACTGAAAGCAGTACCTGTCTGAAGTATTCTTAATAATTATGGAAAAGGTGGAAAGTTCTCATCATTGGTAAGTCATTCCAGCACAGGGGTTTTGTGAAGAGCAAATAGAATAATGTATGTGGACTATTCCACATGGTATCTGGCATTTGATAAAGAGTACATAAAAGGTAACAAAAAAATAGGGGATTCTCAGGCAAAGATTAAAGTCAGATGTCAAGGGCATAATCCACTAGAATTCTTACACCGTGCCTTTATCTTCAAGGGTAAAAGATAATTTTTATCCCTGAAATTGTCATTTCAAGCATATGTATAACTAAAGAGCAAACGGAGGAGAGAATGTTAACATGTTCTGTTTAGCATTAATTGGAATATTGTATTTTCTAGAAAGGTTGTTGGCTTACTTTAGCTATCTTGTTGAAGGAACTGCCTCTACCACAAGTACACTTCCTACCCTAGGATAAACAACACTATTTGCAATGCCATTAGCTAGCCTGTGGCACTTGCTACACTAATTCAGGTTCATTTTAAAAATGCAAGTTAAAGATTATGAAAGAAATATAAAAATTACCTTAGTTTCTTGGTTTACATGTTACAGACACCTATTTGAACTATAGAAGCAAAAGTAGAAACTTATCATAAAGATATTAATGATTCTTTTTTCATAGAATCCAAAAGTAGGAGTGAAGTCAGGTCTCACAAATCAAGAATCAGAAACCTCTAAATGTACAGGGGTGCCTTTCCATCACTTGCCTCTGCATCTCCGTGTTTCTGTTTCATTTTGTTGCAGGGCCTACTTCTGTGCATGAAGGTCGTCTGGACTCAGAAGAGATATGAGGAGACAGATAAGCACCTGCCACAACCATTCCATTCCGTAGTGCTCAGAGAAAAAATCCTACCCCAAAGTGTTATTCAATAAAGATTGTATTGTTCAATGTTTCTTGCATGTATAGTTAATGCACTTACAACTGTTAATTTTTCCATGTATATAAGAACATATAATTTAGTATTATACTGTTTTCACTTAACATATATCCATTTTCCTACATAGCTGCATAACCATTACATTTGTTTTACATGATTGTAACATTCAAGCTGATAAGTGTTTATTAAACCAGTTTCATATTGTTGAAAGTTTTACTTATTTTTGTTTTATAAAGAATAAACAACACTATATAATACAGTATTGTTTTGTTTGATTTTTGATAATTTCCTCAAGAATACTCTCAAACCTGGAAATGCTTAGTAGATGGAAATGACCATATTTATCTTTTTTTTTTTTAAAGTTAACACAAGTCTTTTATTCTAAGGTAGAAACGTATAATTTTTCAGAGGGAGGGATAACTTGAAATAAATCAGAAAACATCTTCACATTAATCATTTTTTTCATATACTTCAAATTTGTAATTAATGCCTTTTCCTCCTGGACCTCAGAAAGAACACCTGGGTATTCTGGAAGAAGTTTATATTTCTCCAAATCAATTTCTGGAAAAAATGTGTCACTTTCAAATTCCTGCATGATTCTTGTCACAAACAGTTTAATATGACCTGGTTGATTCATGGCTTCCTTATACACACAACTGCCTTCTACTATCCAAACCATGGCTATTTTAACTTGCTAATTCTGGCTGCTCAGTAAGTTTTAAGGCATCCTTCAGACTGTTGGCAAGAAAATGAGCTCCGTATAGAAGTTCCTTGAGTTCTCTAATGAGAACTGTATTAATTCTGTCCTTTAAAGGTCGATTCTTCTGAGGAATAGAGAGCCAAGTCTTCCTACCCTTAACCATCAGATTCTGTTTACCTTCTACTGAAGGGTTGGTGGTCATCCTTCGGAAATACTTGAATTCATTCCTGAGTGGGGGCAGGGCAGATCCCCATTTTTGCCCATGCCCATGTTCTGGGACACGGCAACGACGCAGTTTAGGGGAAGAACCACAACAGTAGCAGTGATCCCTCCCAGCTGGCCTGCTGCACCCGGACACTGTTTGGAGTTTGGCGCGAAATTGTCAATATTTGTCTTTTTAAAGAGATTGTCAGCTTACTTTTGAAAAGGATTGAAGAAACATGATGTCACTAGAGATTTATGAGTTTGACCATGATTTAAAATTTTCCAAAATTGGTAGTTTATTCACACACACTGAAAACATTTGAATTCCTTGCCATTTTAGGATAACTATATAGGAAAACACTTAAATGCAACAAGAACTATAAACATATAAGTTCCATACTGGATGAAATCAGCGATCACTCCAGCTCTGAATCAGGCTCTTTCATGTTAAATTCACCTTGATCTGGTTTTGAAAAACATTACTATTTTTTTTCCTGAAGAGTTTGGCAAAGGACTGGCTTTGGGTTTATAACCAGTTTTGTCTCTGAAATTATCTACCTAGACTTTGTCAAGGTGCTCCATTAATGTAAATGCAATGGAATTTAATTACATTTTTCTTTCAAAATCAATTTATAAGATGTTCCTAGATCATAAAAATGCCCACAAAGAGTCAAATTGTTTTATTTCTAGCTTTGATCTTTTTATTTATTTTTTAAATAAAGGTTTAGGTACTTACATTGTTTTACTTCAGTAGCTATATTTTAATTGACAGTAAAGTCATTCCTAGTTAAAATTGTAAAATGTACACATTTGGAATCAACACTCTTCAACATTTTTTGGTGTTAACAACTAACAGTGTTGTAAATATTTGTGGAATTTTGTTATTTCTTTTCATATAATTAGTCATTAAAAAAGTACCTTCTCTCTTTAGTACCTCAACTTATTTCCTGAATCTACTCATTGTGTTTTTGATTTATAAAATCACCAATAAATATGCTTTTAAAAAATGTCCATTTTCCATATAAAATATATAAAATCTTCCAGCAGATATTTTCATTAGCTAACTGGTGATATTTTCAGTGAATGCCAAAAAGTAATTTATGAATATATAAAACATCAAATGTTTAGAATAAACTATAGCAGAAATGGTTCACAGAATAAATGATTCATATGTTGTATGCTAACAAAAGATTAAAAAATTGCTATTATAAGAAATTATAATTAGTATTTTGAGCTGATCAAGTACATTTATTTCAGTTCTGTTTTATTTTCTGTGTCCATGGAAGACCTAGTAAATTAAGAAAATGTATAGTTTTGAATTCTGTTTGAATTTCTCTTTTTTTCCTTAGTACCTAGTTTACTTATATCTTTGTCTTTCCTTGAACTCAGTTTCTCCAGATTTTAGGTATGTTATGGGCATAAATAAAACCACTAGAATCCACTTTTGATATTGGTTTCAAAGCATGTCCTTCTTCCATCTGCTCCCCTCTGATTGCTACAAAGCTGACCAAAGGGCTATCAACTGGACATTTGATACAGCATTTGATACAAAGAATTTGACAACCCAATAGCTAGAAAACTATTCCCTGAATAATTTAAAATTGTTTGAAGCCTTTCTCCTATATATATAACTGTTCTACATTTCTATTCATTTTTGCATTCCTCCTTTGTATAGCCTTGGAAAACACAGACCAGTGTTTACAGCAGCAAAGGACATCAGGATGCCAAACAGGAAACAAGGACTTGGAAGACGCTTTGGACCTCTTAATTCCAGGCCACTTGAGAGCAGACACGGTTCATTACACAGGAAAACTGCTTGATCTTGGGAAGAGAGGGTGCTGTAGGTGAGGGAAAATGAGATAGTCACCAATACAGTTCACCTTGCAATTCAGTCGTTTTACATCTAACTAGAGAATGATTGCTGCCATGTTCCAGCCAAAGAATGAGAGCTTCTTTCCACTCTAAGATGGCAAATCATATCTCATCTCTGTTTAGCTTCTAGGGAAAAGAGTAAAGGGAAAAAAGGAGGATCCTTTTCCCACTCCTTTCACCCCTCCCAATCTGCCCTTTATTCTTCATCACAACAAATCCTTTGTTTAAATTCTTTTGAACTTGATAAACAAAATCATACCCAGGGATTTTCCAGGACAAGATTGTAAAGCATAAAAAATATGTAAATATTCACAAAAATAGAAGCAGAAGTATTTCAGTGAATATTTTGTTATAAGTTCAATATCTAAAAATATTTTCATAATATGCAAAATTTTAAATGACATGATTCTATACTCACTCTTCTGTAGTTGAGCAGTTTTATGAACATGAAATATTCCCCCTGCTCTAATGATTCACTTTCTGAGAAGACTCCCAACCCCCACACCACCCACATCTTCCCCTTCTGCCATTTATTTATTTTTCATTGATTGCCCTGGTCTCTCACCACCCACCCCAAGTTTTTAACATATTTATTTCATAGTCAAGTGTTTCATGCCATATGTCTCATGCTATATTATAAACACTTTTATGACCAAAAGCTTGGATAACTCCTGTTACAGTTATGAACATATTTTGAATATATATTTTTAAATATATGTATTATAGCTATTCTATCGATGTCAGGTATAGGAAGAGGGTCTGAGTGGAATCTGATATAGAAGGAGATCAGAGTTTGTCTTGGAGAAATTAATAACCTGAACCTAACTTGATAGGAGGCACAAAAACTGAAAAATGGTACCCTTTCAAATGGACTACCCATCATATGTGTTAATCACTCATTACACTTTAGTTTCATTACATATATTAGTATATTGTGAGTTCTGTGCATCGAGGAAGAAAAGATTGATTTTTGGAGCAAGAATCTTTAAAATGACTATGTAAAATCAAAAGTAAAAAATAAAGAAATGAAAAATGACAGAAGTTGATAGTCTTTCATTATCTGAAACAGCTTGAATTCTGAGTTATAATTTAGAAGCCCTGGAATAGAAAGAGATCTAGATTGTCATTGAACATGAAGACATATGACAATATATCTTTAGAATTTTGACAAAGGAAACATCAAAAATATGTCTTCTAAAGTAAATGCCTCTATTGAGGAAAACTAAGAACTGGGAGAAATGCTAATATTGCATTGCCGATAGCATAAACCACAAACATAATAAAAATATTATTTTGAAACAAAAAAGGTCTTTATTATGTTAACATAGTATACGAAGCCAAGAACTGATAACTATTGTCATTCCTTTTAGACTAAAGCAAGGTGTCATGCAGCCCCATAATTAATTAGTAGAACTCTGAAAGTATTGTATCTCCAATATACACAAATTAGATAGAAGAGTTAAAACATGGTAGAAACACAGATGAAGGAAAAAGTTCTTAAGATATCTCAAGATGATGTTGTGGAAGGAAATCTAAAACAGCAACCTTTCTCAGTAAGTTGTATCACAGGACTGTCTTGAGTCAAAAATTACTTCCGAGTTGGAAGAAATCTTAGAAGTCTATCAAAAAGATAATGTAGAGTATAAAAGAATTACCTTCTACTACCTAAAACAGTTTTAGGAGATGTTAGAGAATTAAAACCAAGATTTAGAACTAAGATTGATTTCTGCAACAATATGATTTTATTGCGCGCGCACACACACACACACACAAGATAACAGTGAGAATTTTATAAGGTACAATGGAATAAGTGTGTGTTAACTGGGTAAATGAGAAAATGATGATTATAACAAAACAGTAGGGGCCTAGTCATACTATTAAAGGGGGAGGATTACTGGAAAGAATGTAGTTACAGATACAAGAAGTATTTTTTCTAGAAAGAAATGTCCACAGAGAAAGAATATCTTTTAAAAGTCATTCAAGTTCTGAGAAAACTGGATATCCACATGGAGAAGTATAAAATTAGATATTCACCTCACACACTACACAAAAATCAACTCAAAATGGATTAAAGATTAAACATGAAAAATAAAACTATAAAACTAGCAGAATTAAACAGAAGGGAAAATCTCTAAGACATTGGTCTGGGCAGTGATTATTTTAGACATGATCAAAAAAACATAAGCAACAAAAGCAAAAATAGACAAACAGGATTATAACAAACTAAAAAACAAAGGAAATAACAGAGTGAAGAAACAACCTACAAAACAGAAGAAAATATTTGCCAACTAGACATCTGACAAAGGATGAATATCCAGGATATATAAGACTCTGGAAGAACTTAACAAGAAAATAAGTAATCCAATATAAAAATGTGCAAATGGTCTGAATAGACCCTCCTCAAAAGAGGAAATACAAATGACCAACAGGTATATTTAAAAATTGTTTAATGTCACTAATAAGGTAAATGCAAATTAAAACTACAATTATTACCTCACACCTGTTATCAAAAAGGTGAAAGGGAAGCGTTGGCAATGATATGGAGAAAAGGAAACCCTTATAAACTGTTGATAGGATTGTGGACTAATACAACACGGAGTTTCCTCAAAAAATTTAAAAAGAACTACCATATGATCCAGTAATTCCACTAGTAGGGATGCATACAAAGGAAATGGAATTAGTTTATTGAAGAGATTTCTTCATTTCTATGTTCATTATAGCACTATTCACAATAGCCAAGATAGAGAATCAGCCTAATTTCTATCAACAGATTGATACATAAGGAAAATGTGGTACATATATACAGTGGAGGGCTCTTGAGTCTTAAAAACAAAGGGATCAGGTCATTTGCAACAACTGGATGAACCTGGAGCACATTGTGTTAAGGGATGTAAGCGAGGAACAGAAGGAAGAAATACTGTCTGATCTCACTTACACGTGGAATCCAAACAAGTCAAACATGGAAGCAGAGACCAGAGACTGGGTGTGGAGAAGGTTTGGGAGATTTGGGCCAGATCACTCAAAATCTTAGATAAGAGGAAGAAGTTAAATCTACTATGTACTATAGTAATTATATAACAATACAATGTATACTTGAATATTGCCAAGAGTAGATTTTAAGTGTTCTTGCCACAAAAAAAAAGTCTGTGAGGTAATGCAAATGATAACTAGCTTGATTTAGCCAATCCACATGTATATGTATCAAAACATCATGCTGTATACCATAAACATACACAAGGTTTACTTAACAATTTAATAAAACAACTCATTCAAGCAATTAACAAAAATCTTGGAACAAAAGGAATTACAGTAAAATTGAGTGTTTAAAGGCTTCTAGGCTGAGCTTACTATTGTTATTGTTTCATGCACAAGATTTACTGTTCTTTCAGTAGTAGGGAAGGTCAACTTGGTTAGTCATTCCAGGAAATCTTGTGGGATTGCTTTTAGAAGACTGCAGCACCGTGTACCTAAGTAAGATAAAACAGAAACCAGGTATGAAGCCAAAGATATCAAAAGATGCCATTGAAACTTATAACCTAATGTGGATCAAAGGAAGAATACTTGAGTCTTTTTAAAAGAGGGAGAAAAGAATTTATTAATTCATTCCATTCATTCATTCATTTACTCAGCAAAAGCATTTATCTGCTTTTATATTCCTAGGCACTGTTCTAAGTTCTTGGCAGACTTAAAGGAACCAGAAACAAAAATCCCTGCCAAGCAGCACATATGTTCTTATAGAATGAAACATAAAATGAGCAATAAAAAGATAAATTATATAGCATATTAGAAAAAGATTAAATACTACAGAGTAATAAAGCAGAGTGATGGTGATTGGAGATGTGGAGGCATCATGGTTTCCTTTTACGTGACAAAATCTAAAAACTCAGTTTTCTGTGATCTGTAACATTCTCAGAAAGGTGCACATTAGTACATTAAGAAAGAAATCAGTGGAAGCAGGCACGTGGGGCCTGCTCAGTCTGATTTTTAACTACTCAATAATTCACTTTCAGTTCAAAGCAGGTGTCATAGCAGAAAGTAAGTTGCAGAATTCTGGTAGGAGAAACGCTCTAATAAAATCTGTGATGTTTCCCATTAATTGAATCCCTAACACCTGTTCCTTTTATTTACCTTACTTTTGTTTTTCACTTTGGTAAATACTATTTCTCCACTATTTTAAAAACAAAATAATTGAACACATGTGCAGTTTTACTTATAAAACATTTATATTTTTCATCAGTGTTAATGAAGACATAATTGTCTATGTCTATATGCCTGAGAGAACAGGAATAATTTACTTAACTACCACAGATGAATATGTGTAGCTCATCTGTTTAAGAAGAGGCTAAAGAGAACCAAGCTGGGTGAGCAGGGCCCCTGGTGGCCCCACGGTCTTGCTAGGCGAAATGAGTTTGGCTGGGGACCGGGGCCCCCCAGGAAGACCCAGGGAACAGGCTTTCTGGGCTTCTGGAGGCAAAGGAAGATGAAGGGTTCTACCAGATGACTTGCAGAGGTTCACCAAGGAATCTGGAGATGATGAGTGTCAAGGGGACCAGTCAGACACAGAGGACGAGGTGGACTCTGACTTTGACACTGATGACGGGGGTGAACCAGCCAGTGATGGAGAAACAGAAGAGCCAAGAAGGAAGCGCCGAGTAGTCACTAAAGCCTATAAGGAGCCTCTAGAGAGCTTGAGACCTTGAAAGGTCAGTACCCCAGCTGGTAGCTCTCAAAAGGCCCGAGAAGAGAAGGCACTGCTGTCACTAGAACTACAGGACGATGGCTCTGACAGCTGGAAATCCGAGCATCAATCTACAGCTGAACACCCTCCACAAACATTTCTTCAGGTATAGGAGAGGCAGGGCCAGTCCCGGCGGTGAAAGGGGCCCCACTGTGAGAGACCACTGACCCAAGAACAACCTCTCAGGGAAGCCAAGATCACAGGAGAGCTCAACTTGCATTCACTGGAGACACATGAGCGACTTGAGGCTGACAAAAAGAAGCAGGTTCACGAGAAACGGAAGTGCCCAGGGCCCATGATCACCTCTCATTCAATGACAGTGCCACTTGTTGGGGAGCTGGGCCCCGAGGAAGAGAATGTGGAGGTAGAAGGACTTGATCCTGCTCCCATGGCTTCTGCATTGACTCCCCATGCTGGGGCTGCACCTGTGGTACCACCTGCTCACTGCTCACATGCCTTCTTCACATTTAGTGATGATGCGACATTTGAGGAATAGTTCCCCCAAGGTCAACCCCCAAAAGTCAGTGTTCGGGAGATCTGCCCAGTGACCCATCCTCCAGCTCGATTCGTGACCCTGCTACAGACATACCCTGTGCCACTGCTTGAAACTTCAAGACCATCCGTGAGACCTACAGAAGCATATCGCTGCCCATGGACGGCGTCCTACTGCTCAGCCCTGGGCCCTGGTCCCCCACCTCCTGAGCCCCTCCCTGGCTCTGGGCCCCGAGCCTTATGCCAGAAAATTGTCATCAAAGGAAGAGATGTTTAGTCCTTAGAAACCTCTGTCCTGCCGGGACATGGGCTCTTGACCTTCCCTCTCTACTTCACCCCCTTATATCTCTGATCTTTGCCCGCTCCTCTTCTATGTCTTCCCCCTTCTTTGCCCCTGGTTCCTACTGGTTTTGTTTAGGTTTTTTTAATCCAATAAAATGGAAAGATCCTTTAAAAAAAAAAAAAAAAAAAAAGAGTCTCAAGAATTATAAAGGAATTTACTATCTTAGGGATAGGATAGGGACCTTGCATCTTTTGCTTAGCTCTTTTAATTTAATAAATGATGTTACTGCTCTAATAGTTCTACTAGAGGTCATTGTTAATGATACTTAATTTCAAGACCATATAGATACTTCATAGATAATTTCAGGACCATATAGATACTTCTGCCTCCTTTTCTCTGCCCTTGAAAGATCATTACAATTAGGAAGACAATATATTATTATTAAACTACAATAGTAATGGTTTAAGGAGCTTTGTGCTCTTTACTAGTTATGACCTCACTTGACCCTCAGAATAATGTTATGATGTCAGAAACATTCACTGGAAACAGGCTTACAGAGGTTACTTGCCAAAGGCACCATGTGTTGGGCTGAGATGAATTCTACAAACATCTAAGCTATTTCTGTTTAAGTGGCATGGTTTTGTTGTCAAAACTGAGACAGAATTGAATAGGACTGACCAAATCTAGATACTGTTATTATCTAGGTGAGCACATCATTTAATGACTAAGCACCTCTCCTCTTGCTCCACTTGCTCTTCCTGTTTCTCTTCCCCGGCCATGGGCTCGGCTCACTTCCTGTCACCTTTCCTTTTCATCTTTGGGATAGGGACTGAACTATTATAATCTCACCAGGTATGTACGAGAATTTCAATTGGCTTGTTTAAAGTTACGTTCACTTACTCTATGAACTTTAAATTTTTTAAAAAGTGAAACAATATCTCATATAATAATTGTTAATAAGTCATGATTTTTAATATGAAAAAACTCAAACTGGATATTATAAAATGAATATTTCAAAGCCAGTTTTTTTTTTTACTATCTTGTATATAATTTATGAATCAAGCTAAAATCTTAGAATTCAAACTTGTGAAATGTTTCAGTCTCAATACTCATTATTACAGAAGTAGAACTATTAAATGCTGGGTCATGTTAGTCTTTTACTATAAATTAATGAATCTCTGGAACATTGACTGCCATAGGCTTTGCCTCGGGTTTCTTTTTCCAACTTGTTCATTGACTAGATTTATAAAAGAATAACCTATTGCATTTTGTTTTATGAAAGTGACAATAAAAAATGACTAGAAATCCCAAGTGTGTGTTTTATTGGTGTTCAAAAATTTTATTTTTGGAATTTGTTTTGCACTGTACCAAGAGATGGTAAACAAGCTACTTGGATACTAAATAATGAGATGAAATTTAGCATTACCACAGGAGTGTCCCACCTGGTGATCAAGTGAAAAGCATCCTATTATTTACAGAGTATCTTTAAAGATTGAAGTAACTTCCCAGTTAAGGAGATTTACAGTCTCATTCTAGAATTTTACAGGTTCATTAGGATATTCTTCCTTATTGGTCAAATGGCTTACTACTTTTGGATTTGAGGATTTTCTACCTGATTTGCTTTTTAACTGGAAAAAAGGCAAAGCAAGTCTTATGCTGAATCCCACAGCATCTTATCCACTCAAGGACATTGATCCTGAAATGACCTCGTTTCTCCTGCGCCAGTGTTCCCTTCAGTAACACAATGTGCTGTATGTTGTTAAATCCAGTGGTTAGTTCTCAGCCTTCATATACCTCAAGAGAGTAAATGCCCGCTCTTCTTTTAGCTTCTAGGACACCATACTTGCTCGGTTTCCCCAAAGCTACTCCTTTTCAGTTCCTCTTACTTGTTTTGTCCTCTCCCTTTACTAAATATCAAAATGCCAGAGCTCAGTACTTGGATATCTTTCCTTCTCCTTTCACATGTCTCCCCTTACTAATTATATCAACTTTCTTGATTTTAATTTTCATCCATCTGCCAGTGTTTTCTTCATAGTATTTCCAGCTGGAACTCTGGGCTTATTTGGCCTTTCAATTTGGATGGCTAATAGACATTGCAGACTTAAACTGTTCCCAACCGAGCCTCTTGTATCAACTCTCTCCTCCAAACCTACATACTCTTTGTGAAATCTCTGTTATTTCATACAGTAGTAAGTCCATCCTTCTAAAGGCTCAGGCTGAAACCTTGGCGTTCCCCTTGACTCCTCTTTTTCTGAATCCCCCATTCAAATTTTTAGAACATTCATATGTTTGATTTTCAAAATACAGCCAAAATTTGACTATTTTTGGCTACTTTCCCTGCTACAACCTGGATCCAGTCAACATCATCACTACTTGGACTATCACAATCTTTCCCTCTGGATTTCCCTGTTTCTACCTTTATCAACTTTCAATATGTTTCTACAGAACAGCCATGGTTCTGTTAAAATACAAGTCAGATCATGGTCTTGGCAAAACTCATTTAAACAATAATCAAAATTCATATAGTGCTCTTCAAGGTCTATATGATCTGTCCGCACCCTAACTCTCCAGCCTTAGCTTCTCCATCCTTCACTATGCTAAGCCACACCAGCATCCTCAATATTTCTTGATATGCCAGGCATGCTCCTGCCTTAAAGCAGAGGTTAGAACCCAGAGTCTCTCAGATTCCAAATCCAGGTCTTCAATCCAAATAACCTAATAGAGACTCTGGAAATCCCAATCAGAATATTCTCATAAAAACCTAGTACCTTAACCATATACTAGTTTTTAAGTGCCCTAATCAACACTAGTTTTTAAATGCTCTACTAATAGGAATTGTAAACATGGTACTTAATTTTTTAGGTGAAATGGGGGGGCTTTATGTGGATTTAACACAGGACTTTCAAACAGATTGGAGACTAAGGAGGTTGGATATAATTTAAAAAAAAAGGAAGAGATCCCCACTTCCACTGCTGCCCCAGAGGCACCACAGAGCAAAGGGGAGGAATAAGGGAAGTAAATGAACCCACTTTTTTAGGAGACCTGAGCCATGTCTTGGTATGGAGAGATCAGAGATCAAAGACACTGCCTGACTAAACGGAAAGGCATGCTACACAATATTCTTGTGTAGAAAAGAAGCCACATCTCTCCTGGCTGCCCACAGAAGACAGAGGAAGGAACAATTTTGCATCCTAGGCATGGGGGCCAGCAGCTGGGGAGCCAAGTTCTGTACACCCAAGTTTGACCCAAAATATAGGCCTGGCAAGCCCAGAACAATTATGCAAAGGAGAGAAATTAAAGGGATATGAATATGAAAAGAAGAGCTCAAACTATCCCTACTTGCTGATGACATGATTCTATATGTAGAAACAACAACAAAAAAATTCCACCAGAAAACTTCTAGAGCTCATAAATAAATTCAGCAAGGCAACAGGAAATAAAATTAACAACCATAAATCAATTGTGTTCCTATAAACCAATGGTAAATCAGCTGAAAGAGAAATTAGGAAAATTATCCCATTCACAATAGCATAAAAAGAAAATAAAACACTTGGAATCAATCTAACAAAAGAGTTGAAAGACCTCTACAATGAAAACTACAGAACTCTAAAGAAAGAAATTGAAGAAGACCTCAGAAGATGGAAATATCTCCCATGTTCTAGAATAGGCAGAACAAATACTGCCAAAAGGACTATACCACCAAAAGTGCTATGCAGATTTAATGCAATTCCTATTAAAATTCCAGTGACATTCTTCATAGAAGTAGGAAAAGCTGTCTTGAAATTCATTTGGAAATACAGGATGCTTAGAATAGCCAAAGCAATCTTTAGCGAGAAAAGTGAAGCAAGATCAAAATGCCAAACCTTAAGTTTTACTAGGAGCTACAGTACCAAAAACAGCATGGTATTGGCACCAAAACAGACATGAAGATCAATAGAACAAAATAGAAGACATAGAGACAAACCCACATAAATACAATTATACTAGACAAAGGTGCCATAACACACATTGGAGAAAAGATAGCCTTTTCAGCAAATGGTGCTGGGAAAACTGGAAATCCATATGTAGCAGAATTAAACTGAATCCCTATCTCTCCCCCTGCACAAACCTAATCTCAAAGTGAATTAAGGACCTAGGTATTTTACCAGAGACCCTGCACCTACTAGAATAAAATATAGGTCAAATTCTCCATCATGTCAGCTTAGGAACTGACTTCCTCAACAAGCCTCCTAAAAAGCAAGAAATAAAATCACAAATCAATAAATGGGATGGTATTAAACTAAAAAGCTTCTTCACAGCAAAGGAAACAATCAAGAGTGTGAAGAGAGAGCCTAGAGTACTGAAGGAAATTTTCATCACCTGCATCTCAGAGCATAATTCTCCAAGATATATTAAGAACTCAAAAAACTTAATACAAAACCCACAAATATCCCAATCAATAAATGGGTAAATAAACTCAGAACAGACACTTCATAGAAGAAGAAATATGAATTGTCAACAAATATATGAAAAAGTGTTCAACATCATTTGCAATCAGAGCAATGCAAATTAAAACTATGAAGAGATTCCATCTCACTCCAGTCAGAAAGGCAATTATCAAGAATATAAGTAACGATAAATGTTGGTGAGGATGTGGGAAAAAAGGTACACTCATACATTGCTGGTGGGAGTCCAAATGGTGTGACCACTCTGGAAAGCAGTGTGGAGATTCCTCAGAAAACTTGGAAGGGAACCACCATTTGACCCACTCCTTGGCAAATACCCAAAAGACTTAAAATGAGCATACTACAGTGATGTAGTCACATCAATATTCATAGCAGCTCTCTTCACAATAGCTAAGCTATGGATCCAACCTGGGTGCCTGTCAACAGATGAATGGATAAGGAAAATGTGGTTTATATACACAATGGAATATTGCTCAGCCTTAAAGAAGAATGAAATTATGGCATTTGCACGCAAATGAATGGAGCTGGAGAATATCATACTAAGCAAAATTAAGCAATCCCAAAAAACCAAAGGCCAAAAATGAAGGAAATATTTTGAACTGAATGAAAATGAAAACACATCAAGATTTGTGGAATGTAACTAGAGAATGCTTGGAAATTTATAGCATAAATTTTATGAGTACTCCAATCTTACTGTATTACTTGAAGTCACTAATTAGTGGATAAATTATTCTTGGTTTCCCCAAATAATTCTTCCTATGGTGGAAATTATAGCTACTGAATAAGCATAATATTTAATTTGTAAGATGGTGCTAGAAAGCAATTGATGTGTAAAAATCATATTCCATATTTTGAATTTCTTAATTTTTACATTTAGACTTTTATTAGTTATTATTTTCTAATGCTGCTGAATAGTCAAAATATTGGTTGGTTACTTTCTACACTATTTCATAGAAGTTGAATATGAATTGCAGAAAAACTGTCTTCTGTTACTAAGTTCATACTATCATCATAAATAACAAATGGCACATCAGTAAATGTTTGATCTAACATTAAACAACAACAAAAAAGAATAAAATTATGGCATTGCTTGTAAATGGATGGAACTGGAAACTATCATGCTCAATGAAATAAGCCAATCCCCCAAAAACAAAGGCCAAATGTTCTCTCTGTTATGCAGATGCTGCCACACAAGGGTGGGGTGGGGGAGACCAGAAGTTTATTGGATTAGACAAAAGGGAAAGAAGGGAAGTGAGGGGGAATGGGAATAGCAAAGATACTAAAATGAATAACTTTCCCATGTTCATGTGTGAACACAGGACCAGTAAAACTCCATGTCATATCCAACCACAACTGGATCCTAATTAGAATAAGTTATATTCCATGTATTTATAATATGTCAAAATGTGTTCTACTGTCATGTATATCTAAAAATAATTTTTAAAATCCACACCCCAAATTACAGAGGCTTACAATGGTGTAGGAATTTGGGGGCTTCTGTTGTTGCTTAGCACATAATAAAATAGTCCAAGTTATAAAATAAAAATCAGAATATTGGTTCCTTTTTAAAAGAATATCACAAAAAGACCAAGAAGGGGATTTGTGAATGCTAGTAATGTTATATTTCAAGGTGGGTAGTGATTATAAAAGTGTTTCCTTTGTGATAAGTCATTGAGCTAGATACTTAAAATTTATATTTCAACATAAGTCAGTTAATAAAAATTTTAAAAAGCAATATAGCAGCTCATACTTTGCGGGTGCCATTTTTACCTATTTTATTAATTGATTTATTTCTCGTGCTACACTTGTTGGAAAAAAGCAGTGCGTGTGCTAATAAAAGTAGTAGAACTCTTGGTTCTAAAAATTAGTGGATATTTTCAGTTACCAAGCATGGGAATAAATAAAATTTTGAGATATTTTATCAAGTAAATACTTGTTTAAAATATTATTTTAATTCCAAATGAATACATTCTTCTGTGGTCCAGACATTAGTCTATTTCTTCCTTTTACTAAGACATGTAATATATATATATAATTTTTTAAAATGAACTGTGATCATATCTAACATATTATTTTGTAACTTATTTTTACACCTAGAATGTATGTTTGAAAACTACTAATTTTAAAAACCCAACAACATTCTTTATTTTTATAAAAAGTACTTACTGTTGTAATTAGAAGTATTAGCTTTTTTTGTATATGGAATTGAACCCAGGGTCACTTATCCACTGAGCCACAACCCCAGCACCCCCCCTTTTTTGGGGGGTTCTTTTTAGTTATACATGACAATAGAACTAATTTTGATATAATTATACAAGGATGTAATACATCATTCTAATTAAGACCCTATTCTCTTTTTAATTTTTTTTTTATTTGTAGATGGGCAGAATGTCTTTATTTTATTTTTATGTGGCACTAAGGATTGATTGAACCTAGTGCCTCACACATGCTGGGCAAGCGCTCTGCCACTGAGCTATAGCCCCAGCTCAGGACCTTATTCTTTATGGATTTACATGATGGTGGGATTCACTATGGTGTATTTGTATATGTACATAGGAAAATTATTTCAGATTAATTCCACTGTCTTTCCTTTTCCTATGCTCCATCCCTTCCTTTCATTCCCTTTTGTCTAATCTAATAAATATCTATTCTTCCCATTTCCCTCCTTATTGTGGGCTAGCTTCCATAGATCAGTGAAGACATTCAATCTTTGCTAGCCCTATTTTTAGGTTTTATTTTGAGATAGGGTCTCATTAAGTCCTTAGGACCTTGCTAAGTTTATGAGGCTGGCCTCAGGCTTGGAATCCTCGTGCCTTAGCCTCCCAAGTTGCTGAGATTACAGGTGTGCACCACCATACATGGATAAAAGCATTTACTTTTTATCAAGTAAATACTAACATATTCAAACCAAAAGATCATAGAGTAGAAATTAAATTCCCCTTTATCTCTACATGTTAACAGCCTTTTTATATCCTTCCATAAACTGTATATGCCAGTGTGAGATTTTGTGTGTTATGGAATTTAAAGTCATATTCTTTTCCCACAAGCTTTTTTTTCATCAATATATTTTAGCATATTTACATACTAGCACATAAACATTTATATCTTTTTAAAAACGTGAATAATATCTACAGCGTTCTTTTTAATGGTTGCCTAATCTCCCAAGATGGGGAAATTTTATAATTTATTTAGTCTTTCTACTAATAGGTGTTTAAATTTTTTTCAGGTTTTTAAAATTACAAAAGTGCTATAAAAAACAACTTCTGTGTGTATGTATGTATGTGTATCTTTATATATTTGAAAGTAATATGTTTTAGGTACTGCCGTGCCAAGGTTATAA
Source organism: Sciurus vulgaris (assembly GCF_902686455.1). Taxonomy (NCBI): domain Eukaryota; kingdom Metazoa; phylum Chordata; class Mammalia; order Rodentia; family Sciuridae; genus Sciurus; species Sciurus vulgaris. The sequence continues at coordinate 48,998,034 of NC_136473.1, forward strand.
ATATTTTTAATATTTGAAACAACTCAAACAATACTTTACTTCTGTGAATAGTCCTTGAGAATTGTATATATCATCAGAGAAAGAAAAATAATTTCATTAGGAATTAAAGCAAGGCACCAAAATGGGAGCCAATGAGTCTTGAAAGCAGGCAGAATACATTAAATGATGATAATGTGAGACTTTAGTGGAATGAAATACATAAGAGAAATAATTTACCACTGCCCCAAGCCTCTAGCCATAGAACCCATTTCCTCTTAAGTAACTGTTTAAAATGTTACCATGCTAAATGAAGTAAAACAGTCCCAAAAAACCAAAGATCAAATGTTTTCTCTGACAGATGGAAGCTAAATCACAATAAGGCCAGCAGAGTGAGAGGAAGAATAGGAGCCCAATAGATTAGACAATGGGGAATGGAGGGAAGGGGGCATAGGAATAGGAAAGACAGTGGAATGAATCTGACATGGTTTTCTCATGTACATATATAAAAACAACACAGAGAAGGCCACCACCATGTACATCCATTAGAATGGGACTCTAAGTAGAACAAGATATAGTCCATGCTTGTATAATTATACCAAAATGAATTCTGGTATTATGTCAAAGAATCAACAAATTTTAAACATATCATGTCAAGTATCGGATGGACAAACAACTTAAATTATAGATTGCATTTACTAATAAGAATTATGACACTATATAATTTAATCATCCATTTATAATGCTAATAGTTAAGTAAAATATTTCTCCTTGATCACTTAAAACAAGAAAATTTCACACCAGAATTAGACCACATTTACTCTGAAAAGCCATCATCCTTGAGTTATGCTGTTTTGAGAATTGAGTATTTCTTCTAATGGAGGGTTGTTGATCGTTTAAGTCTATACCTACTGCTGATAGTGGTTTTTAGTTTAACACCAGGATATGAAGGCATCTAAACAGAAATAAAGCAGTAGGTTCTCAGCAAATATCTGGACACTAACAGTACAAATTTAAGGCAAACCTCTTTCTTTTCGTGCAAGAGATTAAGGATAGAGAAAAACACAGTAAGTCTAAACCCACATGCCCATGTGCACATCCACACACACAGAGACATACCCTAGTTTGAGTAGTTCTAAAAAGGCACAGTGTTATGGTTTGATGCGTCCCCTAGGTCTCCTGTGTGAGACAATTCAGTAATATTAAGAGGTGAAATGATTAGATTACAAGAGTTGTAAACTAACTGGTGGATGAATCCATTTGATGGGCTAATAATTTAAATGGATAAATGGGTGGTAACTATAATGAGAAATGGCATGATTGGTGAAAATAGGTCACTGGGTGTGTGCCCTTCAGTATTACATTATCCCTGAATTCTTGAGCTCAGGTTTTCTCTGCTTCCTGACTGTCATGAACTGAGCAACTTTCCTCTGCCACACCTTTCTGCCATGATGTTCTGCTTCACCTCGGGCACAGAGCAAGAATCTACATAACCTGGACTGCATCTCTGATGCAGTGAGGCAAAACAAACTTGTCCTCCTTTAAGTTGTTCATATCATGTCTTTTGGTCACAGCCACAAAAAGCTAACACAAATGGTAAGAAATGCATACAGGAAGATGAAGGAGGAGAAAATCATAGTCAATAAGAATTTATTTTCCAGGTAAGAGTATCAGACCACTAGGCCTGAAGTGTTTGGTCAGTGCCAGCAGGTCAGGGAATAAAGGTTAGTTGAGGCATCAAGAATAGAGGGAATAATTTTTCAGCTCTGGAATAATTTGTCATAAAGCAACCTAAGAGCACAGTAATACTGTCAATTGTATTTTTAATGTTCCATAATGGTACCACTCTTTTTCTATTATCAACATATCTAGGATACAGGGAAGAGGATTAGAGGTTGAAAATTAGAGGAAGGAGATGCTAAATATTAACTTTGAAAAGTAATGGCTTTTTGGTAAAGTCAATTTCATCACTTAGGTACATATTTGAGTTCTTTAAACCAGCCTCAAGCAATGAAGACTTATTATTCATTTTAAGTTTTCTCTGCAATCAGGATTATGATGTTACAAATTTATTATTATCACAATAAACAGTAATACTTGGAAGTCAGATACCCAATATAAATGGTGGAAAAGCTATTTTATATATTTTAACAGTGGGGAAAATGCCTTCACAAAGCAAACTATTTTCCTGTGTTGCATTCACTCAAAATTAAATTTATGGACCATTCATACATTCCAACAATGCAGGGTCACTGTAATGCCTAAGTATACCATATGACTTCAGGAATTCAGACATGGCAAGTCTTCCTACTGATGCACTCACAGCATAATTGGAAAGTTTAACTACTATATCTAAAAAATCAGTACTTTTATCTGTATTTGTGAATTCATGTGGAATTATTTGCTGATAATTATACTGTTTCATGTAGAAAAGGATAGAAATGTTTGTTACAGATATTGGAACCAAAAGTCAAAATCAGTTTGAACAGTTACCAAAAGGGATAGCTGTTTAGTATGAGACGTCAGTTTCCTGGCTCCAAATGGTCTAAGTGTGAAGAATAAAAAAGAAAAAGCTCACACAGATATTGCCTAAAAGGAAAATAGTCCTGGTGCCGCTCTTAGCTGAACACTGGATTTTCTGCAAATCAGTTCAGTTTCTCTGTCTGAAATTTAATATCCTCATATCATATCTGTTCTACCTACCTGAAACAATACATTTGAAAACACACTGGAAACATATATAAAAGTATACTGAGAATGAAAAAGAGTTCTATTATTGAAAGTTCTATTATCATCATTTGCTTTAGTGACTTATATGAATGGTGCTCATACTGGCTTCACTGGCAGATTTGTAACAGTTTTTCGGTTCTAAGCCCACTTTCACTTGAATTCTTTACAGTCTGGGTTTTTATGGAGGAGACATCCTGACTCTAGGTGAAGTGAGATGTGAATTTGAATTTTTAACAGTTTTCCACAGAAGAAAATTGACCTCTCCCAAACATTAGTCCAGTTATTTTAGAAGATAGATGATATTTCTTCTGTTATTGGATTCAGTCACCTTAATAGGCAACTAAAGAAGTGTAACATGAAGACACTTCAGTAAGAGAGGAGGCTAACTCTCTTGATTTTCTCAAACAGTTGACAAAAAATTGAAAAGAATCAAATGACTTTGTAAAATATATTTGGTCAAGGATACAAGAGCAAAGTTAGGCCGCTTTGGGCCTATCAGAGGCTTGCTGATTTGGCAAACAAAAGGAGACAATGAACCACTCTAACAAATGAAACAACATGGAACACGGCAAAAGAATTAAGGTTACTTTCTTCTTCATCTCTTTTTATCCTTGTGGGCAATGTCCCCTCATCCCTATTCAACTTTCCATTATGATTGACCTTTTTGATGGTGAGCAATGTCTCTGTCTTGGGTGAGCCAAGAAGCTGAGGCCTCAGCAGAAGTTGTGTGACTGGAAGGAGTGGCTGAGGAAATTGGAGACAGGACTATGATGTTACCCAGACCCTCTCCTTTCCTCACTGAGGTTCTGATGTCCTCCCTGGACTCCATTTACCATTTAAAAATTCACTATTGGAAAAGTGTGAGATGAGTCACAAATGGATATAAGTACTTTGGAGAGCTCAGACTGCATTTCAGTGGATGCTCTGATACATTCACTAAAGAAATCTTTAATGTGTTGATGAAGTACTTTGTATATCAGGGATCTGAGAAAATACAGAACAGAATGATAATGACAGAAGGATACTGACATTATTCTTTTTAGAGCTTCACTGATCATTCAAAGGAAAATAAATAATTTGTTCTGACAAATTATTTCAGGCTCTCAGAATAAGCCAATTCAGAACTTACTTAAAGTACCAGTTTTATGGGTCTTTAAAAGTCATACAGAAGGAATAAAGTAATTCTTCCTACCATTTTCTCAGTTTTCAACTTGGGATTTCCCTAGAAATTATAACCAAACAACAAATCTTAGGTTGTCCAACACAGTTTATTCCTCTACTAGTATGGTCAATAGAAATGGTTTGAAATGCATGCTTATAAGTATTATTGTCAATTCACCAATAGCCTATGATCACTGTAGAGCAGGTGATTTTTTTATTAAGACAGAAACTTTTAGTTCCAGGAATTGTGGATGAACAACAGGTCAAATTTGAACATTCTATTTGAAAGAGGAAAAAAAAAAAAAAAGAAATGTATCACTCATGTAGAAGTTTCTAGAGTGAGCAAAAGTTGCACATAAGCAGTTATGACTTTTAACATTTTGTTACCCGGAAAGATATATCCTGCTGTACATCTTGTTGGTGGGAATTGCTGAAGAAAAGCACAACCTACTATCACTCACACAAGTTAAGCAGCATCACTTATGGCATTTTTGTTTTATGTTCTAGCCCCCCGGCTGAAATACTCTGACGGTACTACTCTATCCTTCGCTCCAGCTCTTTATCTTACGAAACACTCACATTACTTCAGGCCTGGAACCATGTAGTCAGTTGACCAAGGACTGAACCTCGGAAACTGTGAGCTAAATCAACTTTCTTCTAAATTGTTCTTGTCAAGTCTATTGGTCACAGTGATACAAAGCTGACTACAACAGAATTTATGATAAATTAATAAATTATATGAAGTGATTATTTTTGAAAATTCTTTACAAATCAATGTAATGAGGCAATTATATGGATACTAATTTTACTTTTTTAGACTTAGGATCAATTTCAAAATTAAAAATATTAAACAGGGCTAAAAAGACCTATGATTGGGTATATACCTGTTTTATAGGCAAAGAAAAGGCATAGTGTAGCATCAAGGAACTTACAATGCAGGCTGAGATATAAGACATATTTGTATGACATACCTAAAGCAAACAGATCAATATAAGTTACATTTCATTTGATACCAGAAAAAAAATCACTGTGATCTGCAATTCATCTGATAAAGCTTTCTGGATAAGTACTGATCTAGATCTTAAAAATATAGGACTTCAATAAAACCCAAGTAGTGAGGAGATTTGTAATAGATTTTGATATTAGAAAGTACTATTACAAAATGGGAAAACATAATACTTTTGAAAGGGAAAAACTCTTGGTATTTAAGATGTATTTAGAAAGCATCAGGGAATAGTCTGGTTTGGAAGAGGAGGATAAGGAAGACATTTCCTCAGGAAGTTGTCAACTACCGATGTGTGAAGACGGCAGCTTAAGGATGGGTATAGTGCTGAATCTAAATCAACTTCATAAGAAGTATCAGCATAACATCAGACACTGACTCTCACGACAGCTCAAAAGGGGAACTGGTCAATAGACAATTCTCAAGAGCATTTAATAGACTACATAAGGATAGGAAATATAATAAATGTCAGGAGTTGACAAGTTTTTTGGTATGCATGTTGTTTCTGAGGAGACAGTTATTAAAGTAAATATACAATTTGATCTTTAGAACTCGCATGCAAGCTCCTGGAAGCCATGATGTAGATTTCATATTTCTTTTGTACTCCCACAATCACAGTGTATGTTCTGTAAATATTTAATGATGTCTGTAAATGGGGGAAAACAAATAAAAGCTTAAGTATATATAAATTGTTCATCATAATTATAAAAGGAAGAGTTAAATATATGAAATTGAATCTTCAAAAAAAGAGTATATCCAGGGAGGAGAAAAAAATATTGAAGCCATACCTTTGGAGGAATAGGATCAGGCAATGGAGCTGACATTTAAAGGAAGCATCAACCATTGAGGTAAGAGGGAGAAAATTAAGGGAAGAATCACTGCTATCAAGAGAATGTTTAGGGTAGCACACAAAGCAAAAAATGACCTAAAAAGATATTTACCATTAAGGGATGACAGACGATTTTTAATTGTTTGAAAATAAGTAAGAACAAATCACAGTTTTGAGAAGTCCGGCTACAGAGTCCAGAGTGGTCTATGGGTAGTACAGCTGGGTATTCAACTGTGTTAGTTCAACTACACTACTTCTAAGCTGGTCTCATGTACAATTTTCTCCTTCCAAACAAGTCAATGCGGCTAATTACAGGGCTAGACTAAAACATGTTAGATGTTCAGAATCATCTGCTATTTTGATACCATAACTAGAATGGAGAAAAAAATTAATGGTTGAATCAGTATACCATCAAGGGCCTTGAAAACATCATGAAAACATTGACCTCCATTTTCTGGAAAACTAAAGATACCACTAGGTTTAGGATTAATCTTATTCTCTTTCCCTTATTGTAGTCCTAGTTACTTAAAAATAACTTCATATTAAATAAAAATATTTGAACATTTAAAAATAAATTATGAAGGTTGTGCAATTTTAAGGCATAATAGTACCTATAGTAGTATTTGCAATGGTAGTGTGGTTTTAGATAGGTAATATAGCATTAGGTTAGAGAAATGTATTGGTAATATATACAATGTCGGTATTGCCAAAGATCCATTACAGTCTGGAGCATTCTTTGTGTCAACTCATACTCATGAATTATGGCATTTGCCAGTAAGTGAATGGAACTGGATAATATAATGCTAAGTGAAATAAGCCCAATCTCAAAAATCTAAAGGCCAAATGCTCTCTCCAATGTGTGGATGCTAACCCATAACAAGGGAGGATGGGGAGGGGAAGAAGTCCATTGGATTAGCCAAAGGGAAATGAAGGGAAGGGAGTAGGGAGGGGAACAGGAAAGACAGTAGAATTAATTGGTCATAACTTTCCTAGCTTTGTACTTGTATACACCACCAGAGTAACTCTACATCAGGTACAACCAGAAGAGAGGGAACCTAAATAGAGTAAGCTATACTCTATGTATGTATATTCTGCTAAAATAATTCTACTGTCATGTATAACTAAAAATTAAAAAAATATGCACACCAAAAAAACTCATTCTCATAGAACCCCTTAACATAGTGTGAAAACCTTAGCCTGGTTTCATTTTATAGATAATATTTACCTTTAAACATAATAAATAGGAATACTAACTGGATTATGTTCTTGAGTATTACTGAATAATTATGTATATGGAAATATGTGTTTATAAATAAAAATAAGTATAATAAAATGTACATTTAATGCAAAAAGTATAAACTATATTCTAATAAGTAAATATTTATGTATATATGTGTATGTGGGTGTGTGTGTATATATATATATATATTTTTTTTTTTTAAACACCATTACAGTGGAGGATGGGATGGGGTGTTGAATCTTGGCAAGCATCAGAAAGTCTCATTCTTAAAAAAAAATCATTTTTCTTGAAAGCTCAAGATTTATATCAATTAACAGCCTTTGAAGATTATAGAATCTCTAGGCTTAACCTGCCTTTACCCACATGTTAATATTATGAGTTTGATAACTTCATTGAATTCAAATTGAAACTGCCTGGGAAAGGAATAAGTAAGAAGAGAGAGAATGGAAAGAATGAGAAAAGAAAAGTACAGATAACCATGAGTGAAGGTCTGACAAAGGCCTAAACTCTCCCTTTAATATTAGGAACATCCAGGAAAGTGTTTTTGAATGGGCTTAAGTCCATGATCCTTTTGGTTCTCTGTAACAATCTCAGATGCATAGGATTTTGTGAAATTTTCTCTTGGTTCCTAAGGGAGCTGGGAAGCAGAGATTAGTTTACTCCTCCCCAATCATATTCTCACCAGGCCTGTAGATTTTGTATAGTTTTACATTTTATATTAGTTTATGAAAATAATAGTTTAAAGAGAATTTACAAATGTTCTGAATTTAGAGTAATAGTTTCTTTAATTAAAAGACACAAAAGAAAAAAAAAGGTAAATAGAAATATAACCTGGCAAGGTGAAGGTGATAATGGCAATCCAGAGGAAACATCTGGAAAATAAGTGATGGGTGATCCCAGGCCACTCTTTCTGGGGACTGGCTTGATTCTTGCTACTGAGATTTACAACCTCAGGCAAGACAAGCCTCATCTGTTTATGTATTCTCAGATGGTACATGCAGCTTATGACCGACTACTGTAGGAACTTTGTAGGCAGTTATTTCAAATGTATAGATATTCTTCATGCCCAAATGGAACTGCTATGGAGGAAGTCCTATATGGACAATTTCCAGGTTCATTTAAGAATTTCACTTACTGTTAGGTCCCCCATTGTCGTCTATTGAAAGATGAAATAAAATAGAACCATTAGAAACCTTCATTAGTACTGAGGTTTCTGTGGTTATTAAAAATATTTAGGATGATCCCAACTGAATTCATTCTCTATCAAGTTATGAAAATATTTTGATAAAGCAATATTATATACCAAAATCAAATTCATATGTTATGAGATGCTAGTTTTTGTTTTCCATAATACACATACTAAAATTTAAAAAGACAGAAAAATGCTTCAGTAGCCAATAAATAATTGAGCAGAAAATTTCCTGTACATTTGCTCTAATTTTCTGATTTAATACATATAATTAAAAAGATTGCTATCATTAGCCTTCATTTTCTTAATGCAAAATAAGCCACAATGTAAGACCACTGACATGTTGTTAAACTATTGGCCCACCTACTCCTTTTATGTGGCTTTTCGTACTAGTTAAATGTGATTGGTTTGAAGTTAAAAAGTCACTTAGAACAGAGATAAAACATTAGAGTACAGCTGCCTCTTCTTCTTTCTAGCTGTTAAAGTGTGATCAGTAACTTGATTCACATGTAAATTTTTGATAGATTTCATTTTGTTTATCTGTCCTTACCTGATGTCAGAGGTGTTCACTGATTATTTTTAGAATACACCTGGTTACTTAACTGAAGCTTTCTACTGTATACTCATGTTAAAAAATCTTTTATTTTTATGTTTATAGACTGCATTTTGATTCATTGTACACAAATGGGGTACAACTTTTCATTTCTATGGTTATACATGATGTACATTCACACCATTCATGTCATCATACATGTACAAAGGGGAATGATGTCTGTCTCATTCACTGTCTTTTATGTCCCTGCCCCCTCCCCTCTCTCAAAGTTGCCCCATCCCCAAAGTTCCTCCATCCTTCTCTTACCCCCTACCCTCACTATGTATCATCATCCACTTATCAGGGAAAACATTCAGCTTTTGGTTTTTTTGGGGATTGGTTTATTTCACCTAGCATAATATTCTCCAATTCCATCCATTTACCTGCACAATGCCATAATTTTATTCTTCTGAATAATATTCCACTGTGTATAAATACTACAGTTTCTTTATCCACTCATCTGTTGAAAGGCATCTAGGTTGGTTCTACAATCCAGCTATTGTGAATTGAGTTGCTATGAACATTGATGTGGCTGCATTACTGTAGTATGCTGATTATAAGTCCTTTGGGGATAAACTGAGGAGTGGGATAACTGGGTCAAAAGGTAATCTTAATTCTATAATCCTATGACTCAGAAATGGGCCAACTTCTCTAGGAGATTTTATTTTGGAAAAAAATTTTTAGCTTAAAATGTTGGGTGAACATTCACTTTTATTTGTTAGTATGTCTCAGAAGGCTTATTAGGCTCGTTAGGATATTTTTAAATAGTTAAATGTTTAATTGGGTTTGGGCACAAATTCTGAATAACAGATGTATGGCTTTGAACTGAGTACTTTATGTCAAATAGCAACCATTTTTAAGTTATTTTATCTCTTTTTATGTAACCTTTTATAATCCCCTATTTTACTTGATGGGATACTCTATAATATACCAAAAATTAACCCCAAAATATCAATGATTTAATTAATAAAAAAATTTTATTCATTTTGTGATAGTCCATTCCATGCTGTTAGAATATAGCAGACAGGGTCATTTATAATGAACAAAAATTCATTGGTTTATGGATCTGGAGGCCCCTGGTGGGAGCCTTCTTGTTGAATCCTCCCATGATGGAAGGAGGAAGGGCAAAAGACGGAGAAATACAGGGTGGGGAAAAGCATGAGATATCAAACAGGAACCAAATTCATCCTTTTATAAGGAACCACTTCTATTATAACAAATCCATTCGGTAGTAGCAGCATTAATCCATTTATGGACAAATTGTTCCATTCATGGACTAATTGCCTCTTAATACTGGGTTACATTTCCAATACATGATTTTTTGAGGACACATTCAAACCATAGTGTCTATTATAATCTTATATATTTACTTGATGGAGCAGTCTATTTTATACTGTGTTAACAAATCAAACCCAGAATCTCAGATTAATAAACAAAATTTCTTGTCCATTTACCCAGAATGTGCCTCAGGTTCAAGTGTTCTCTTGGGCTGCTTTGAGACTCAAAGATTGAATCTGTTCTACCTTGTGGTACCATAACATCAACACAATCCCTTGGTAGGGAATAAGAGAGAAAGAAAATTCACTCTTCCACTTCAAAACATACATCACTTCTATCCATTAGCCCAAACTGATCACATGGTTTCAAAGTAACTCTAAGGGTCTGGGAAAGAAAGTCTTTCTGACTAGGACAATGAAATGATATTTAGAGGAACAGAAAAATCCTCAACAATATACTAGCAAATTGAATCCAGCAACACATAAAAAATAAACATATTCCAACCAGAGTTTATCTAGGAAATGGAGTCTAATTCAATATTCAAAACAGAGGGATTCTCCTATCAACATGATGAACAAAATCATGTTAATATTTCCTAGGTATGGAAATTGATAGAATTCAACATCTGATATTTGTGACAAAAACTGTCAATAAACTGAAAATAGATGGATACTTCTTCAAGTACAGATAAGGAATCCACAAAACATAAATAAATAAAAACACTACGGCTATTATCACACTTAATGGAAAAAGACTGAATTAAAAATAAAGCGGTTTGCTCTTATTACTCCCATTTACATATGTTGGAAGTCTTAGCTAGTGCAATAAGGAAAAAATATAAATGCATATAATTGAAATATTTGCAAATGACACAATTATGTAGAACATTTTATAATAACTGTAGCTATGACTAAGCTAAGAGAACTAATTATGAGCTACAGATGAGCTAATTATGACCTATGAGGTCAAAATACAAATTTCAATCATATTTACATCTACTAGCAACAGAAAAAATGGAAAATTCAAATTTTCAAAATATCAAAAATAATGAAATTTTCGGGTACACACCTAAAAAATATACTCAAAATACATTTGGTACAATTTATAAAATACTGATGAAGGAAATTAAAAGATGAAAAAATAAATGATATATATGTGTGTGTGTGTGTCTGTAGAAAGAGATACCATATTAATTGCTAGAAAACCTCAAATTTGATGAGATGTCAATTGGCTCTGAACTGATTTTTAGATTCAACACAATTACATTAAAAATGCCAGAGGGGTTTATTGTACAAATCAACAAAATCAACCTTTATCTAATATTCATGTAGAAAAATGAACAGTTAAGCAGTATTCAAAATAAAATTAGAGGCTCCTTCCACCTAATTTCATGACTTACTCTAAAGCTTAAAAAAAAGTCAAGATATGATTGTATTAGGGAGAGAACAAATAACTAAATGGGTCACAACCAAGCAAAGATCAGCAACCTCTAGCCCCCAAGACCAAGGTCAGTACACAACCTGTTTTTGTAAGTATAATTTACTGCAGCACAGCAATATATTTATTTTTGTATTATCTGTGGCTATTTTCACACACCAAAATGATAGAACTGACCAGTGCAACAAATTGCATGTCCCACAAACCTATAATATTTATTTTCTGGACTGCTTACAAAGAAGCTTGCTAAGTCCTGGAACAAAATATCCAGAAAGAGATTCACACATATTCTATGATCAATTGATTTTTGACAAAGGTAAAAGACTATTAAATGACACAGACTTCTACTTGTTAATTAACCAATAATGCTGTAACAATTGCACATTCATATGCAAAACAAACACTTTGCACTTCAATCAATGCATTGCATTACTATTTTTAAAGAAACACTTAAAATGAATAATAAATGTCAATGGGAAAACTAAACAAAAAATTTTAAAACAGTTAATCTAAAAGAAAAAATGACAATGCTAAATAGCAGCAACAGCAGCAAGGATTTAGAGATATACATTTCTGGTCAAAATGAAAAATAATACAGAGAATTGCTTGGCAGTGCTCATAGAGATAGCTAGCTAATCTCCTGTGGCCCAGTGTAGTCTTTTTCGTGTTCAAAATACAAAATATTCAAGAGTGAATAATTTATGAAGAACAGAGATATTTTCTCACAGTTCTGAGGCTGAGGAATCCAAGGCCAAGGTGCCAGCGGGATTGTTGTCCAGTGCCAGTTTGGTCTCTGCTTCCAAGATGGCATCCTCCAGAAGGGAAGAATGTGGTGTCCTCAGAGGGCAAAGGGAAGAAGGGCAAAAGCTGTGAAGTTTCCTTGACAAGTCCTTTCATAAGGACACCCAATCCCATTCAAAAGGGAGGAGGTCTCATGGTATAATCACCTGTTAAAGGCCCCACCTCTTAATACTGACATACTAGCAACACCTGAAGTTTAAGGGAATACATTCAAATCATAGCACTGAGCAATCTTGCTCCTTATTCCAAGTGTAACAAAATTTATGTTAACACAAAACCTCTATGCAAATATTTATACAATAAATATTCATAATTGCCCCAAACTGAAAATAACCAGTTACCTTTCAACTAGTGGATACATAAACTCTGTTGTGTCTATAAAACAGATTACTATTCATTATTGAAAGGGAACAGATGATTAAAAAAAAAACTATATCATGGATAAATCTTAAAAGCTTTACTTGAAGTGGAAGAATTCAGACTCAAATGGCCACATACTATGAGATTCCATTCTGAAAAATGCAAAATCACAAGATTAGAAAGAAGATGAAGTGGTGGCCTGGGGCTGGAGGTGGGAGGAAGTTTGGACTTTAATGAGACATGGTGAATATTTTTGAAGAAAGAACTATTTTATATCCATTTTTTTGGTGGTTACATGAATATACACATTTGTCAAACTCATATAACTATGCCCTAAAGAGGAAAAATTTTTCTGTGTATAAAGTTTAATTTAATAAACATACACAATATTTTCAAGTCATAAAGGACATAAGTTACCTAGAATATTAATGGATAATGATTTAATCATAGAGTCAGACTTCTTGGGTGCAGTACCAGCTCTACAGTTCTGAGTAGGTGAACTTAGACAAATTACTTCATTGCATTTGAATTATCTTGCCTCTAAATAGAAATAATAATTATACCTATATCATAATAGGAGAAATGATTAAATGAGGTAATGAATGAAAACTACCAGAGGTACTGTCTGACAAGTAATATATATTCAGCCAGTGTTGTTAGTATGTTGTGATAGCAGGATGCTAGCATGTTTCACACAGATTCTTAACCACTGTGATTGTTTGTCTGTTTTCACCTGATCCATATTTATTTTAAATATCTACCATTTTTCAAGTACCACAGGGATTCAAATGCATAGTTCTTACTGTTTATGATCTTGTTGAAAGGTGAGTTAGGCACGTGAAACTTTTAATTAACCAAGACCTCATCTGTTCTGCAGCATATGCTAGAGTGATATTACGTAAGGACATTGGGTTGAGTCTGCATGTAGAAAGGAACAAAGGCCTACTTTCTGCTGTGGCATCTATCCTAAAGGACACAGCAACCTAGCTGCAGACATAAACATGAACACAGAATCACAAATCATGAGTATAAAAAAATTTAAAGGGAAATAAGAGAAGTAAAATTTAAAGGCTGAAGGACTTGGAGAAAGGAATTTGATATTAAAGATTGCTTAAATTATTGGAGGAATTCTAGACCAGTAGGATCTTAAATTGACCTACAAGAGATAGAAATATTGTGGATAATTTAGAAAAATGGACCAAAAATTGTGAATTATTTGCAATAGAAATGAATTTCTTAATCCCGAAGAATACTAGGAAATATAGTAAGTTGCTATGTCTATGGGATCATGTGGGTAGAAACTATTTTTCCAGGATGCTTCATTTTTATTGTTTTGAAAACAGAAAGGCTCAAAAGAAATTTGAGAAGACATTCTGCCCCTCCTCTCTCCACCAGGAGTCTAGAAGCATCTGTCTCAAAATAGTGTCAGGGTCCCTGTGTTCATACCACTGAATTTTGTTCAACAGTTTCTCACATATTTTCTTGAAAGTAATCCAATATTTCTTCCTATGGATTCACACAGTTCCCTTTGGTTCACTGAGTAGTGGCCAGACTCAAGTGACTTTCACACTGTCTGACATTCAGGTCACCTCCCACACTATCTCAGAGGAGCCTTGACCAGGGGGCAGAAAACAGACTGGAATCTGTATTATTCTAAAGAGTGTCTCTACTCACAGTTTAGAGAATTCTAATACTAAACATGCTTGGTTGTGTGTGTTTAGGGAGGATGGGGAAATGGCACTGAGATAGGATTTTATGTTTTTATTTAGTAAGACATCATGCATGTACCTTTACAGGGGGAACAACTTGATTTCTATTGAGAAAAAAAATAGAATTTGGTTTATTGCAACTAAGAAATGTGTCTGCAATTACACAAACATTTGTTCTCTCAGAGGAACAGGTTGTTTTGATTGTACCTATGATGATGGTTTCATTTTTTTCAGTTTTACTCCCTACTCCCACTAAGCTTCACTAAAGAAGGTGAGTTAATCATTTCACCTCTCTCGGCCCCTTGAATAAAACAAAATAATTGAGTTATACTGTGGTTATGTGTCTTCCTAGCTCCAGATTTCCTAGGTCTGAAGACCCTAGGGCAAGGAACTTACCTAGAATACCTGTGAAGAGCCTGGCTCATTGTCATTACTTAGCAAATGTTAGGTCCTTTTTTCCAAGGCAGCTTCTCAAAGTCCTGTGTAGTCTGCAGAGAGTTCATGGGAGGTGCTAGGAAAACATTGACAAGGGGCATAATTAACTACAAAGAAGAAAAGAAAAAATGTTATAATGGGAAAAGGATGCTACTTACCCTCCCCTCAGTACCAGCTTGGTTTGGATAGAGAAGAAATAAAAAAAAATAGAAGTCATTGTGTAAAATTAAGAAAAATGATCAGGAAGCAAAAAAGCAGGCTTCTGAGTACCCAAGGACTGAAGAGAACACGGAGATTCATATCCCTTCTCTGTCCTGTCATCTGAGCCCTGGGAGTGTCATTGCGAGTCCAAACCATTTCCCCCCGCTGGGAAACCTCATGTCAGGTATTCAGGATTACACAAAAGTACCAGATATTGCAATCTTGGCCTATTATTTATGCACATAATTAGTTACACATATTTCGATTTTGAACACTGCTGATATATTTTCAACTAAATGGTCAACAAACACATTGTGTGTATAGAAAAATAAAAACTCAAATTTCCCACAGAATCTAGCAATATGTTGTTATGCATTAATTTTCTCTGTGGTGCCATTTATTCAAATAAAAGCACCACAGCTCTAAGGGCTGTGGTTCACCAAGGTATGAGTGAAGCCCTAAGAATGAAGTTACTTCTTGTACACAGGGCCGAATGACTGGTCTGAAGTTTTGAGAAAGATCCCCTTTAATCTGATCCCTGGGATAAAAGCAACCAAATAGGGTTTAAGTCTTTTTGAAAACAAAAGTAACTCTTGCTCTAAAATAGCCCTTATTGTTTTGAAGAAAAAAACAAAAAGAATAAAATATTAAAATTATTTCTAAAGACACAATTAAAACATTGAAATTCAAAAGGTAATTCAACTGAAAAAAGAAACAACCATCAAATCTTAAGATCT
The DNA here is from genome assembly GCF_902686455.1 of Sciurus vulgaris. NCBI lineage: Eukaryota > Metazoa > Chordata > Mammalia > Rodentia > Sciuridae > Sciurus > Sciurus vulgaris. The sequence continues at coordinate 49,013,712 of NC_136473.1, forward strand.
GTCCCATTGTTAATCTAACCTAAGTATTAATTATTATATGCAAACAGGATGATAAACAGAGGATATTGTCAGGACAAAGAAAATTGCCCATGAAGTGGCTTTGAACTCTGAAGGGGCTTATGTTATTCCTAATACAAGGGAAGTGAATTGTGGGAAGGTGAATTAGATTGAATACACCTTAAATAAGAACATACTTTTAAAAATTAAGTTGCGTGCTCATCTCCAAACTTCCAGACTGTCACTATGTTTTGTCCTGGTGTGTGTGTGTGTGTGTGTGTGTGTGTGTGTGTGTGTGTGTGTGTGTGTGTGTGTGTGTGTGTGTGTGTGTGTTAAAACTTCTAAGTTCAAAGAAGCAATGACTTTACACCAAGAATATATTTTCATTCTCCATCTTCTTAGAAAAGAAATCCAAGGAGAACAGGAGAATAAACAAACCTAATATGTTAAAAGTCCAAGTTCTTTTCAGAATCTCTCATGGAAATAAACCATTACTATGTCAGTCAAAAAGAGAGGCCAGAAAAAGGAGGTGGGGAAAAAAAAATGGTTGCTAGGAAGAGAGGTACTTGCAAGAACCTCAGGCTTCTGCACCAGCATTAGGATGATGAATTCTGTGTTTTCGTAGTGAACAAGAAGAAATGCAGAGCATTTGTTTTATTTTGTTTTTGACATGTGCTGTGTTGCTTCCCCATTTTACAGCAGAGCAGAATCAGCAATGTGCTGTGAATGAAAACACAGAGCCAAGACCCTACTGTGGCCAAATATTTATGGTTGTAGAAAGCATTAGCAAACCAGGCCAAAGAACACTCTAACTTTGATTTAATACAAAATTAAACAATGCATTTCCAACTATTTCCATCATTACAATAATTATTTGGCTTATTTCTATTTTCAGCCTGGCTGTAAAATTTCCATTTTTTTTTTCAGAAAAGCAATGGTGCTTTATAAATAAACACAGCTATGATATAAATAAACACATTTGTCAATAGTACATTCTTAAGTGGCAGTATGATAATAACTTTTTTATATGACTCAGTGTTATTTTATCCATTAAATTTCCTCTAGTATTTAATGTAAATTGGATTTCTCCCATCCCTGAAGGAGTTAAACCACCTTTTTCTCTCTTCCAATATTTTAGATGATCTCTGTTGTATACGACATATTAATATGTATTATGTATACAACATATTAATCTTATAACATGAATTAAATATTATGAAAATTGCTGCTACAAGTGGAAATATCAAGGTAAGTGCCAGATATCTGCACCCTGTTATTATTAAAATGAATTCTATATAACATCTCTTAATTTCAAAATATATATTTTTACTGTGATCACTACATAACAAAAAACTTATCCACATATTTGTAACTGTGATCTTATAAATTATGCAATGATAATTTAAATAGTGTTATCAAAATATATCCTACTTTGAGGCTAATGTTTGTTTTTCTGTGGTTTACATATTTTTTCTTTTTGGTAATCCCTAATTCCATTAATTTTCTTTTATGTTCCATGTGTCAAAGTAATATATATCCTTTAAAAAAAATGAGACTTCAGGCACATGAACTCACTAAATATTCTCTTTCCAAAGAAAATCAGCTTATCTATTTCTGCAGGCTTCATATTGAATGTCCTTCAAAGGCCCAGGTGGTAAAGCCTTCATCCTTGGGTGGTGCCATTATAAGGTGCTGGAACCTTTGAGAGATAGGGCCTGTGGGAGGGCATCAGGTCAGTGGGAGTGTGCCCTGGAGGGGAACTGACAGATCCTGGCCACCTTCTCATGCCCTTTTATTTATTGGCTATGAGAATACTGTTTTTCTCCACTACAATCTCTCTCCATGATTTGCTGCCTCATGACAGGCATAAAGCTATGGGGTCAACTGATCATGGATTGAAACTTCCAAAATTGTGAGCCAAAATACACCTTTTTTCTTTAAAAGTTGATTTTCTTAGGCATTTTTGTTATAGCAATGGAAAAATGATTAACAAATCTGTGAATCTCCTGTGGAAGCAGAAAAGTAAAATACAAAGACAGAAACCACTAGAGAACCACAGATGGCATTCCACAGTTCACTTCAAAAGCAACTAAAGGAATTCTTATGACATGACTGATTGTGTCCACACAATCCTGAAGTGCCATGTAATGGAGTCTGTTTTAGAGATAAAATTATTCTCAATCAGAATATCCTTCATAATCACCTGATTCTGGGATTTAGGATTGTGTGATTTTTCAGCAGTTATTAGAAATCAACTTTCTGACTCTAAGTATATAATGATATAATTGTAAAGGTAAAGTTCCAAACTCCTATTTAAGTAAAAGCGTTAGAGAAACCCATTGTTCACACTGTATTATTGGGTCAGTGGAATACTGCTTTTTAATTCAGCCAAAACTTACTGCTGAGGAACATTTTACTAGGACGTATTAAGCTGAAATCTAAATTAAATTGTGGGAATTTCAATAAGATGATATCAAAGATTTTTCTAAGAAAAATATGAGAACAAGAATTGTGATTCTTAGTGAACATAACATGTAGAACTTCCCTATATTAGTTTACAAAGACAGTATTTTCTTGGGAGATAAGCAAATGTTGGCATTGGAGGGAATGAGGGCTAATCTCAGAAATGCTCAATAGAGTTCACAGGACCATAAGGCTTTGAAATTTCAGAGATGAGTTAATAGGCAGAGTGGTGGTTACACCAAATGACCTGTAAGATATCTTTAATCTCTTCAGTGATTACCTAGAATAGCATTTCATAAACTGTTTTCCTGTCCCATGATCAAATACATCTAAAAATGGTATATAATTTTTTTCCTGGTTGGATAATTTTAGAATCTTTATATGAAAATTTAGTGCTCAAGGAAGGTACACAGTAAAGAAGTCTGCCCAACTTTGTCTAACCCAACATTTCCAAGACAAGTTACTTTTCACAAAACATTAATATCATGCCATTTAGCATCAGTATTCTGACGAGCTCCATAGGGCCACGTCAAACTGGAAGGCTTTTCTTCTTAAATCTAGCTTGCATGTTTTTGTGAAACTGATCTTCCTTAAATAAGTTTAATTTGCTATTGCTTTTGAACAAACCCAAATTCCTTAGACTGTCATTCAAAGCCAACACACTATTTTCTTCTTTTTTTTTTTTTTTTTTTTTTTATATTTTTTTTTCTTTTTTTTTTTTATTGTAAACAAATGGGATACATGTTGTTTCTCTGTTTGTACATGGCGTAAAGGCATACCATTTGTGTAATCATAAATTTACATAGAGCAATGTTGTTTGATTCATTCTGTTATTTTTTTCCCTTCCCCCCACCCCTCCCACCCCTCTTTACCCTCTATACAGTAGTTCCTTCCTCCATACTTGCCCCCCTCCCTAACCCTAACTCTAACCCTTCCCTCCCCCCCATTATGTGTCAACCTCCACTTATTAGCGATATCATTCGTCCTTTGGCTTTTTGAGATTGGCTTATCTCACTTAGCATGATATTCTCCAATTTCATCCATTTGCCTGCAAATGTCATAATTTTATCATTCTTTATGGCTGAGTAATATTCCATAGTATATATATACCACAGTTTCTTTATCCACTCATCAATTGAAGGGCATCTAGGTTGGTTCCACAGTCTGGCTATTGTGAATTGAGCAGCTATGAACATTGATGTGGCTGTATTTCTGTAGTATGCGGATTTTAAGTCCTTTGGGTATAGGCCAAGGAGTGGGATAGCTGGGTCAAATGGTGGTTCCATTCCAAGTTTTCTAAGGAATCTCCACACTGCTTTCCATAGTGGCTGCACTAATTTGCAGCCCCACCAGCAGTGTATGAGTGTACCTTTCTCCCCACATCCTCGCCAACACCTGTTGTTGCTCGTATTCTTGATAATCGCCATTCTAATTGGGGTGAGATGGAATCTTAGGGTGGTTTTGATTTGCATTTCTCTTATTACTAGAGATGTTGAACATTTTTCCATATGTTTGTTGATTGCTTGTAGATCTTCTTCTGTGAAGTGTCTATTCATTTCCTTAGCCCATTTGTTGACTGGACTGTTTGAATTCTTGGAGTAGAGTTTTTTGAGTTCTTTATAGATTCTGGAGATTAGTGCTCTATCTGAAGTATGATTGGCAAAGATATTCTCCCACTCTGTAGGCTCTTTCTTCGCATTGCTGATAGTTTCCTTTGCTGAGAGAAAGCTTTTTAGTTTGAATCTATCCCAGTGGTTGATTCTAGCTTTTATTTCTTGTGCTATGGGAGTCCTGTTAAGGAAGTCTGGTCCTAGACCAACAAGGTGAAGATTTGGACCTACTTTTTCTTCTATAATCTGCAGGGTCTCTGGTCTGATTCCGAGGTCCTTAATCCATTTTGAGTTTAGTTTCGTGCATGGTGAGAGATATGGGTTTAGTTTCATTCTGTTGCATATGGATTTCCAATTCTCCCAGCACCATTTGTTGAAGAGGCTATCTTTTCTCCATTGCATATTTTTGGCCCCTTTGTCTAGTATGAGAAAATTGTATTTATTTGGGTTTGTGTCCGTGTCCTCTATTCTGTACCATTGATCTACCTTTCTATTTTGGTACCAATACCCTGCTGTTTTTGTTACTATTGCTTTGTAGTAGAGTTGAAGATCTGGTATTGCAATACCCCCTGTTTCACTCTTCCTGCTAAGGATTGCTTTAGCTATTCTGGGTTTCTTATTCTTCCAGATGAATTTCATAATTGCCTGCTCTATTTCTGTAAGGTACGTCATTGGGATTTTAATTGGAATTGCATTGAATTTGTATAGCACTTTAGGTAGTATGGCCATTTTGACAATATTAATTCTTCCTATCCAAGAACATGGAAGATCTTTCCATCTTCTAAGGTGTTCTTTAATTTCTTCTTGACGAACCTCCATTCCCTAACAAGAATATTTTTCAGTGTCTCCCAAATGCATTATGCTTTTTCCCTTCCATAGCTATTGCTTATATTTTCCTACTTTCAAATGGCATCCATTCAATTCTACATTAATCAAGTCTCAATGCACACATCGACATATTTTTTGAAGACCCTTTCCCCACCCCAATAACTTCAGGCTGTACTTCCAGAGTGCAGAATCTATACTACACATCTTAATATGTAAATCCCATTCCTTGAGATTCTGTCTCTGTCTTTTCCTCCCTCCTTCCCTCTTTTTCTTTTTCCTTCTCTCCCTTCCATCTTTATCTGCTCCTTCCTCCTTTGCTCCTTTCATTCTTTTTTTTAAGTTTGCACTAATCTTACCTACCTAAACTTATTTTACACTTCTTTCAAAGTCGTGTCTTCTATTCATGTATTTCCTGGAATAGTAAAATCATGAGTTATATAAAATGTATTTTATTTCATCATGAAATTTACAATCATGAATATATAAGTTGTACAAAGAAAACTATACTTCAATTAAAAAGACAATGATTAAGAAGACTTTACTATTATAATATATATAAGGTCCTATATTAATAATATGAAATTCCAGGCATATAGTAAGTATCCAATAAATATGTTCAATAAATGAATGAGTGACTTAATAAATAAACCTATTTTATTTCTTGTCTTTCTTTTTTATATTTTACCATCAATTTAGTCTATGTAGTTTTCAGTGTAGAAAGAGAAACAGTGCAAAAACTGTTTTAACACCATATGCGAAATGATTGAAATCTGGATAGTCATGGAACTATAAGGGTTTTAATGAAAACCTTACTTTCATTTATGGGTATGTGTGTGGGTTCTTTCATAATTTCATGCTCTATATTATTTCGTTCTGTTTTCAATAAAAATCTAAACTGTCTTTATCTTGAAAGGTCTGTTAACTTTGCTGCGCCTCTGCCTAATATTTTCAGTCATTAAAAATTGAAAACTCAGTGTGTGTGTGTGTGTGTGTTGCTGTATTCCTTTTTAATCTCAGGGTTTCTTCATATCATTAAATAAAATGTTAGTCAAATTTTCATTGGGCATATTTTCATGTACCTGGTTCATAGAGAGACATTTAGTTCTATTTTTAGACTGTGAAGTAACTTTCTGAAACATTTAAAAATAAAGACTTTTTAATAATTCATCCAATTGTTCAAATACAAATTTATATTTATCACTCATTAACCTTACAGTTTTTAGTTTTAATAAATCTTACTCAAGATTTAGGACTGTAGCAAAACCAGATGAGCCTATCAGATATATATCTATAAGAAATAATATGACCTATTATGAAATAATGGTTGTCACTGTCTGCTTATCATATCAATTCCAAAAATAATTTTTGTATAAAATAATCTTTAACAGACAGAAACGTTGCATTTTTTCCTGTGCTAATTTGCTACTCTAATATCAATTAGGAACTGTCAGTCTGAACACAGACACTACTATATGATTTTAGTAAGAGGAACATTTTAAATGTACGAGTACCATTACATTAAGAGTACAATGATGGATAAAGATACACCAGGCAAACCTCAACCATTAAGAAAGCAGAAGTGGCTTGAAAATACATACTGAAGTATGAAGTTTTACCTGAGAAAAGGACATTTCATAATGATAAAAGGTCAGTTCTTCAAGGAGACATATGAGTGCACCTTATAATAGAAAAGCAAAACAATGCAAAATGGAGATAATTAAAAGAGAAATAGTAAAATCTGCGATTATATTTGTAGATACTAACTCTTCTATTTCAATTGTTAATAGAAACAGTGTGAAAAGTAAAAAAAAAAAATAGGATATACATGATTTGATCAACATTCTCATCACACTTTACATAACTGACATTTGTAAAAAAGTTCATTGGCCTGCAGCAGAAAACACTTTCTCATCGGGTACATTTGTTGAATATTCAACAAGATGCACCATATGATGAGACATACCATCAGTTTCCTTGATTTAGGATTACTGGACTAGTACAGAATATATTTTATGACCAAGTAAAATTAAAATAAAAATCAAAAACAGAAAGACATCTATAGAATTCCCCCAAACGTGTGAAATTAAAAATTACCGTTTTAAAATAACTCAAGAAACAAAGAGAAGATCATGAGGGAACTAGAAATTTATTTAAACTGAATGAAAATGAAAATGTGACCTATCAAAATGTGTCAGATTCAGCTAAAATAATGTTTATAAACCAAAGTATAACTTCCAATGTTTATTTTAGGCAAGAAGAAAGATCTCAGATTAGACTTCCATCTTAAGTTAGGAATAAAGTGTATTAAAGTAATTACATGGGCCGGAGTCATGGCTCAGTGATAGATCACTTGCCTAGCATGTGTGAGGCACTGGGTTTGATTCTCAGCACCACATATAAATAAATAAAATAAAGTCCATTGACAACTAAAAAAAAAAATCTAACTCTTTAAAAGAAAAAGTAATTATAAGGACTGAAATAATAAATAGAGAACAATGCTACAGAAAATAAACTATAGAAAAACAAAAGATCAATAAAATAATAATCCTGTAGACTGATAAAATAAAAAGTAAAACAATAATCAGCAATTTTAATAATTGAAAAGGGGAATATTAGCAAGATGTGGTGGTACACACCTGTAATCTTAGCAGCTTGGGCAGAGGGCTCTCAAGTTCAAAGCCAGCCTCAGCAACAGTGAGGCACTAAGCAACTCAGTGAGATCCAGTATCTAAATAAAATACAAAAAGGGGCTCAGTGGTTGAGTGCCTCACCCCCACCAATAAAGAAAAGGGGACATTATTATAAACCTACTGAGATTAAGACAATAAGAGAATATTATAAACAAATTTTGCCACAAAATCTCAGTTGAAATGGACCAATCTCTTAAAGACACAAATGATCAAGACTAATAGAAGAAACAAACAAAATAGCTTAATGTTTGCTAAATAAAACAAATTGCTATTTGAAAATCACTAATGAGAGGAAGTTCAAGCCCAGATTACTTCCTTGTTGAAGTCTATCAGGCATTTAAGGAAATAATATCAAACTTATATAAGCTACTTCAAAAAATAAAGAGTAAAAGTATTTCTCAAATAATTTATCAGAACTGTTCACTCATAATCCCAAAAACTAATGATGATGATGAAAATATGACAGATCAATATTTCTCATCATAAAAAAATATTTACAAACTATTATCAAGTAAATCTATTTTCTTTTCTACACGAAAAGGAAATGAATCATAAATTAGCAAGATCTAACCCAGGAATAAAGTTAGTTTAACATTCACATATCAATCAAAGTAATTTAGTGCATATGACACATTATATTTTGAAAGAAGCCTTCACTATATATGCTATTTCACGTTTTTCTTCTAGTTAAGTACCTATTCCCTCCACTTGAAGCATTGTTATAACTGAATAACAGAATACATTACAAGAGATGCTAAATGACCTTGGATTCTAGGACACAAATAACAATATGAATTCTTTCTGGCATTCTCATTTTCAGAAAATATACCTGAGGAGCCTTTAGATAAGATGTTATGAACACTGGCTACATGGATACCCTGAGGCTCCTGTGTGGGAGACTGGACAAATAGATACAGCCCAGCTGTTACAACATCTCACTGTCTCAGCTCAGGTATGTTGAGAACAGTAGTTTTTTTAGATAACCCTGACCATAGTAATTAACTGCAACTTCATGTGAGACCTTGAGTAAAAGACACTGAGCTGAGCTGCTGCAGAATTCCTGACTCACAGGAATTGTGAGCGATAATAGATGTTTATCGTTGATTTAAACCTCTAAATTTGGGTGACTTTTTGATGCAGTATTATATAATTACTGAAGATTTTGGTAACTGAAATTGGGGTGCAGTTATAACAAAAATCTAAAATTTTGGTGGTGTCTTCAGGACCAGGTGGCAGGCAAAACTCAGAAAATCTTGAACAGATTATTAGTGGAAGCCTGATGGCCCCTGAGAAGACTGTCATTTACAGCATACAGAAAAGCAAGGTGAAGGCTATCAGAAACAGAAGGGAAATCAAATATGTTCATATTATATGGCAACGGGAAGATGAGCAGCACTGTCTTCTGTTGTCACACAGGAAAGAGAAAATACACTAAAAAATCTAGTTCAGGAGATTTCTAGAATTCGATGGTGGCACCTGGTTTCCTTCTCATTGCCTATTGAAAAATGTGAATGAAAGAAAGAAAGAAAAAAAAAAAGAAATATGAAGGAGTCAAGAGTCATTCCAGCCTCGCCACGATTCTCAAGTTAAAAGAGAAAAACAAAGCAATGATCCAATACATAATTTTGAAGAAAACATTGCATAAGATCAAGCAAAGGGTATCCGTGTAACCTTGTTAAGACTTCAAAAAGAGTTGAGGTGGTAATATTGTAGCACAAGGGCCTGCTGCAGAGCTGAGGGAGCCATAGCAGTACTCTCTCACCAAGTCTTGCAATCAAACGGAAAATATTTCTGACATGTTGCTCAGAGTAGCAGGCATGAGTTTATTGGAAAGGTCAGGAAAAGGGAAAAGAGGGCACTCTCAAGGCAGAGAATGGGTCCTTTCATAGAGGAGAAGGATGTATACCTCTTCTACACTCCACTTTTATTGAAGATCCCAGGGAAGTTTCCAGAGAATCTTACCCAGGTCCCCTCTTTTTTAGTATTATTATTATATTTTTTCAGTTTTATATTTATACATAGTAGCTGGGTCATCCTGACAAACTCATACATGCATGAAATTGCAGTTAAGGATCCCCCTTTTTCCCCTGCCACTTTCCCTCATATCCTCCCTCCCCTCTCCCATTCTTGACTTTTGATTGACAGTAGGATCGCCCAGACTTCCAATCCCCACTGAGCATGGTAAAGAACCAAGGCTACTCTGGACCACACTGACTAGTTCTAATCAGAATTTATCTCACAGATTTATAGTTAGGGCAAATTATCATTATCTCACTGAGTTCTAGAATTTGGTCTGTGCAGAGTCACAAAAGTCTCCAGGGTAATTGTGTTCTTATTGAAATGGAGGAGACTTTTTTTGGCCCTGAATTTCTCCTGCAGATAACAGGTTTGTTTGCTGAGAAAATGTAACACATCCTATTGACTTAAGTCAGGCAGTGCAAGAAAACTGCTTTTTAAAAGAAAAAAAATGAGGTTAGCACAGTGTGTCCCCTGTATAGAATTCTCTTTAACCCCATATTTCCACAGCTCACATCTGTCACATCTGTCAGTACCTGTCAGTACCGTGAAAACAAAAGAAAGTCCCCAAAAGGTTCTGATGAGCATATCCCAAATATCTTTTGCAATTTACATCAGAGATTCTATCATCGGGATATTGCCTCACATCTGCTTTATAGAAAGCCTTATATCCAAAAGCAATGGTACTGAGATCGATGTGTAGAGCTTTTATATTTAAAAAAGTCAAGCAATAAATGATGCACAGGAATCCAAAAAACTTTCAGGAGAATAGTACTGGGAAAGCGTCACCACTTTTTTGGGAGGGCAGGGGAAGCCAATATAAAAGAGAGACCCTAAACTACTACTTGTAAGAAGTAGACTGAGGAAAGCACTCAGGTGCAAACACTGGCTGGTGACACAGAAGGGAGGAACCGAGAATCCAGAGAGGAGACCAAATGACAGTGATGAATTGTTCTAACTAAACTCGATTCAAAGAGATGGCAGTATTTCAAAATTGTCATGTATCAGTGATTCCTATGTGTCTCTTGTTACTACTCAAATATGAAATCTATAATCTATAGTGGTTGTCTTCTATCTTATAGCTATCCATTGAAAGCCGGGAGCAAATAACAGTCACTCTAGCTCAAAGATTTAAATAGAGAGAGTATATTTGGAGAAAGTCACTTGCGAGCACTTATGTATATCTGCATGTTATTTTAAATGAGGAGATTTCTGAATTTAGGTTTGATAAATTATTCATAGTCAAGATTAAAACTTGTACTTATCAAAAATTACTATTTAGAACAGGCATATCCAAGACTCAAACTGAGAGAAAACCAATAAATATACCTGACAAAGGATTTGTGTACTGAATATATTTTTTAAAAAACCTACAGCTCAATAAGGAACAGCAAATAATTGTGGGAGAAGGATGCATAAAATATGGTTAATGGGCATAAGAAAGCAGTTTGAATCAGAGGAATACTTTTGCTGTTCTATATACCCTACAGTAACTAGAGTTGATAATGATTAATAGAATATTTCAAATTCCTCTAGTAGAATTTGTTCTTAACACAGATGATAATGGCACAGGTTCTGGTGAGGATTCCATGGTTGATGGACAGGAGTGAGTAAGGGAGAAAAAGATCTCCAACAGAATGCCAGAGGAAGACTGGAGTTCTGCAATCCCATGGAAGTTCTGCAATGCCCCTTCATTGACGTAGGGACCTCCTATTAGGCCCCATCTCTTAAGAGCCCCACTACGCTACTGCACACTAGAGTCCAAGCTCCCCAAACATGAAACTTTTGGGTACTCACTCAAACCATACCCAAACCATAAGAGTGACAAATACTTTTTTTCCAGATAATATATTTTTAAATATAGTAATGGCTTATTTTTTTTTCATGCATCAGTGTCTAGAACTTTAACAAAGACCAGTTTTATGTTTACATAGAAGTTCTTATACTCTCCTTATAAGAACTCTCTTAATTGCCACCACCTTCCTTCACCCCAGTCAGATATGACTCTTCATTCCCTTTTCATTAGTACTCTGTTGCCTTTAAAAATAAAAATACCCCACAGAAAGTGGTCACATAAAATCTATTGCTATTTTAGTCTGAATGCATGTATCAAAAAATAACTTGGTGGCCATCTGTAAGGCCACAGAGTAATGAGATAAAGATCAAGTAGGTTTCAAAGAGGGAGAAAAAGCAAAGGGAAAAAAATCACTTTACAGATCACTGAAGTGGAGAAGTCTGGAGAGCCAGATTAAGACAGCATCATGAGAACATAAACTCTGTGACCAAGACTACAATGAAGGGAGGGGAGAGAAATAAAGCAGAGGGAGGCAAGGATGTGGAGAATAATTTCTATCTACTTTGTAATTCTAAAACTGATTAATGATACAAAGTAGCAACAAAAGCTCTGATTCCTGTATTAGAGGCAAGGGCATTCAACAACAGTCAAGTACATGAAAGAGGATGAGAAATTGTCTTAGTCCATTCAGACTGCAATGACAAATTATGCTGGATTAAGTCAATTACAAACAACAGAAATTTATTGCTTACTGTCCTGAAGGCTAGGAAATCCAAGACCAAGAAGCCAGGAGATCTGGTTTCCAATGAAGGCTCATTCTTCACATGACAGTCAACTCCCTTGGGCCTCTCATTCAAAAGGATGGAATCCTCATGACCTAATCACTTCCCATAGGTCTCACCTCTTAAATACCACCATCTTAGTGAGTAGGTTTCAACATACAAAGTTTGGGGGGACAAAGACATTCACAGTATATTAAGAAGTGAATTTGTGCAGAATCAGTGGGTTTGACCCCCATGCTGGTAAAAATGAAAAATAAAAAGATTGAATTTGTACCCAACATTATCACCACCATTCAGGAAAACTGAGAAATAAACACACAATACAAGTATATCTTCAGGTTTCTTCCTCTTCCCCAAATCACCATGAAAATCAACTTTCCTTCTCAGGGAGGGATGAGTGAGTGGCACCTGAAAAGGTTGCTTTCTTGCAGTAAAAACATCAGTAGTGTGCTTCACCAACCTTCAACATTTCGACCCAAGGAAAAACTTTTTGCAGCATGTTGGTATAAGCACAAATACATCAAATGGAGACAACAATGACATCCCATCCTGTCCCACCCTGTCCGATCTTTTCCACTGCACTGCACTCCACACCATTCCGTTCCACTCTATTCCACTTCATTCCAGTCTAGTTTTTTCTTCTTTGTTTCATTAAAAATGTTAATTTAAATCACTGGAGGATCAAGACTACCAATTAAAAAACACAAGCATATTATCTCAGAGTTCACACGTTTAAGTGCATATTTAGCAAGAAAAATGACCCAGTCCTCCAGACATATATCTTTCACCCTCAATCCTATCAGTTTAATTACCCACTTTTTTAGAGTTAATAGTTTAGGCAAACTATTAATTCTTTTGGAAAAATGAACTTGTAATTAAGCACAAAGTTCTATGCAGTTATTACAATGTTCCAATGTAAAATAGGGATGAGTTTTATAATAAAGCCATATATTTCATGCATGGGCACAATGACCCCATAAGATTTTATAAAATGCTGTGTTATGTACCTATACCAGAATCTCTATGAAATTGACCACTCCAAATTTAGAAGGGTATAGGTATATTGTGCTGGGACTCACGTACTGTAGTGGTGACCTGAGTTTCCAAGATGCTGAACAACTCTTGGTAAAGTTCTGAAAAATCCAAATCTGTCTTCAGGTATATATCCTCACTTGGGTAAATTTTGCATATGTTGTAAATTAATTTTGTATTAAAACCCTGTAAAAGTTATTCACATTGATGTCTAAAAGAGATTTAAGTTTTAGACTTGAAAAACTAGACAATTTCTTACATGAATATCTAGCAAGATATTGTGAAGTCACATGAACGATCTTATTCATTGCAGGATATTTAACATCCTTGAACCTTCTTCTCAAAATATGTCACCTTCCCATTCTGTGTGAAAATTAAAACTGTCCATCATTTCCAAACTGCATCACCCTTTTGAAAACCAATCCTAGAATAAATCAACTCTGCCACTTAGTAACTATTGGCTTTGCACAAACTTTTCAAACTAAGTACCAGTGTCCTTATCAGTAAGACTGAAATGCTATAAAAAGCAACTTGACAATGTTTTACTGAAGATTAAATGAAACAATGTGTAATAGCACAGTGCCTACAATCCTGTAAGAAATACAATAATTGATTACAATTTTAATTATTGTTATGTTGAAGGTACATACATTATTACTGTAGTAAAATGATAAACATTAAATAATTTAAATTTTAACATGCAATTACCCTATGGCATACAACTTTTACTCTATTAAGAGAAAAATCAAATAGTGTGCAAAGACTCTCATATGAATATAATTACTACATTGTTTAACATGGAAGAAAAATCAAAAATAATTTTAAATGTTCAATGATAGAAGTTCAAATACATGAAAATATTTTATGGATGAACAGTATGGAACCAACAAGAACAATCTAATAAAAGAATAAATATGATGGGGAAGATGGCAGAGTAGAGGAGGTTGCTTTCCAAGCTGCTCTGCAGCAAGAGACCAAGAAAATGGATAAACAGCTTCTCAGTGAAGTGGGTGAAAGAGGGAGCGTTCTGGGAATTAACTGTGGACTCGGAACAGGTTGGGGACTCAGAAGGTTGGATACAATAAAATAAAGAAAAAAGCCCACTACCAACACCAGTAGCTTCCAGAACTGATCCACTGATGGCAAAGTGGGAACAGGGAAGAAGGGAATCCACATTTCAGGTGATACCACGGATGGATTGATAAGAAGAAATCATAGATCAAGGACAATGCAGCTGATCCAGAGGCTGAGCTACACTATATCCTCAAGTTGGAAAAACACCGTGCATCTCCTGGTTGTCCACAGAAAGCCAAGGCAGAAGCCATCTTAAATATAGTGTACCATGACCAAGTGTGTTTCCTACCAGGGATGCAAGGTTAGTTCAACATTTGGAAATCAATAAATGTAATTCATTACATCAAAAGACGTAAGGACAAGAATCACATGATTATCTCAATAGATGCAGAAAAACAATTTGACAAAATAAAGAACCCATTCATGTTTAAAATACAAGAAAAAATAGGGATAGAAGGAACATACCTCAACACTGCAAATCTATATATGAGAAAACCAAAGCCAAAATCATTCTAAGTGGGGAAACACTGAGAGCATTCCCTGTAAGAACTAGAACAAGATAGGGATGACCTTTTATCACTCTATTCAACATAGTCCTTGAAACTCTAGTCAGAGCAATGAGGCAAAATTTAAAAATTAAAGGGATAAGAACAGGAAAAGAAGAACTCAAACTATCTATTTGCCAATGACATGATCCTATGTTTAGAATACCAAAAAGACTCCACCAGAAGAAACTTCTATAACTCATGAATGAATTCAGCAAAGTAGAAGGATACAAAATAGCCATAAATCAATTGTTTCTATACTCCAATGATGAATCAGAGAAACTAGGAAAACCATTTCACTTAATAATAGCCTCAAATAATATACTTGGGAGTCAATCTAACAAAATTGGTGAAAGACCTCTATAATAAAAACTACAGAACACTAAAGAAACCAACTGAAGAGGACCTTAGAAGATGGAAAGATCACCCATGTTCATAAACAGGCAGAATTAATAATATTTTCAAAATAGACATACTACCAAAAGCACTATACAAATTTAATGCAATTCCTCTTAAAATCCCAATGATGTTCTTCATAGAAATAGAAAAGGCAGTCATGAAATTCATTTGGAAAACCAAGAGGTCTAGAATGGACTAATCAATACTTACCAAGAAAAGGAAAGTAGGAGGATCATAATACCAGACTTTAAATAACACTACAGAGTTATGGGAGCAAAAAGAGCATGGTGTTGGCAACGAAACAGACATAAAGACCAATGGAACAGAACTGAAGACAGAGAGACAAACCCACATAAACAGCTGTCTCATACTAAACAAATGCACCAAAAGCATACCTGGAGAAAAGACAGCCACATCAACAAATAGTGCCTGTCAAACTGGAAATCCACACATAGCAGAATGAAATTTAACCCTTATCTCTCACCCTGCACAAAACTCAACTCAAGGCATAGGTATTAGGCCAGAAACCGTTCACCTACTAGAAGAAAATGAAGGCCCAATGCTCCCACATGTTGGCTTTGAAACTGAATTTCTCAACAAGACACCAAAAGCCAAGAAGTAAAATTTTAAAAAAATCAATAAATGGGATAGTATCAAATTAAAAAGCTTCTTTACAGCAAAAAAAACCATCAAGAGTGTGAAGTGAGAGCCTACAGAATGAATTTAATCTTTGCCACCTGCACCTCAGATAAGGTGTTAATTTCCAGGATATACAAAGCACTCAAAAAGCTTAACACACACACACACACACACACACACACACACACAACCTAATAACCTAATCAATAAATGGGCATAGAACTAAGCAGATACTTCCCAAAAGAAGAAATGCAAATGGTCAATAAATATATGAAAACATGTTTAACATCTCTAGCAATTAGAGAAATCTGAATTAAAAGTACACTGACATTTCACCTCACACCAGTGACAATGGCAACTTTCAAGAAAACAAGTATCAATAAGTACTGGCAACAATGGGATACACTCAAACATTGCTGGCAGGATTGCAAATTGGGAAACCACCCTGGAAACACTAGGAATGGAACCACCATTTCACCCAATTGTCCCACTCCTTGGTGTATACCCAAAGAAGATAATATCAGCATACTATAGTGACACAGTCATATCAATATTGATAGCAGCTCAATGCATAACAGCTAAGCTGTGGAACCAACCTACCTGCCCTTCAGCAGATGAATGAATATAGAAATTGTGTTACAGATTCCCAAGGGAATATTACTCTGCCATATAAAAGAATATTTTATGACATTTGCTGGTTAAATGGATGGATCTGGAGACTATCTTGCTGAGTGAAATTAGACAATCCCCCCAAAGTAAAGATCTCATGCTCTTTCTGATGTAAGACGCTAACTCACAACAAGGCAGGGATAAAACTGAAGTTCAGTGGACTAGACAAAGGGGAATGAAGGGAAGGGAGGGGGGATAGGAATAGGAAAGACAGCAGAATGAATCTGACATAACTTCCCTATTTATATATAAGAATACACTACAGCAAATCTCAAGATTGTGTATCTCCACAAGACTGGTCTCCTAATTAGAATAAGATATATTTCATGTTGTATAGATATATCAAACTAGATTCTACTGTCATGTATAACTAAAAAGAACAAATCAAAATTTAAAGAAAAAGAATACTGATAATGCCTAGATGAATAAAAAATTCCAAATGGCATGTACAGTATAATTCATAATTTATTAAATATAAAAATTAAAATAATTCATGATTCATTAAATATATTTAGTATATGTATGTATATATTATGTATGTATTTATATATACACACAAGTATTCACAATATATTGAAACGATAGCCAATCTATTAATGTGTTTATAACTAATGTTTATGTTACAGTGATACTTTATAATCATATTTCCTGTTGTCTGAGTAGCCTGAATTAACTAATAATGTTAATACATGTGCACATCTGTTTACCTTTATTTATATTCATTTTTACATAAAGCAAACAAAATAATCTTGTCCATTTTTGGAATATGAAGATCCACATAAACCAAAATGATTATTTGTGGCAAAATTCTGACTCATTCCACGTGAAAGATCTTGGCATGTTGGACAATGGTGAGGTAAGTGAGGAAAAGAATGGATTTTCATAATTTTTATGATTTTAGGTAATCATCTGCTCCACCAATGAAAAGATCCTGCATTCTATGAAGAGTACACAGTACATCCTTTAGATCTTAATCAAATTTCTACACTTCTTACTCTGCCATAAGAAGAATGTGCCTGATCCCCATCAGTCCTCAACTGCTGGTCTTCACCTACTGTGAGAAAAGTCCATGTCATGAAATTTATTGGGGACACCATAGTGAGGGACTGAGAAGACAAGAAGTTCATTGCAAAGTACAACACTAATGATCGTCATCTAAATTACTTACTATTCTACTAAACTATGCATATAAGCATACATAATAACAATATTATTAAGTTTTGGTGGAGAAACAATTTACAAAATGAGTCTGGTGAAAGCTAAATCTAAAAGTGGATGATACATGAAGTAAGATAATAAATTACTGTCTAAAAGCTATTTTCAAACTACATTTCTGGGAGTTTTAATTTTCCTTCATGTGCAATCATACCAGAAATGTGTTTTCTTCCTAAGCCAACTTCTTACTCCATCTGGTCTCTAAACCCCTGAGGTGCATGTTGAAGACTGGGAAGCAGGTTCAGATAAGCCAAAGGTTGAAGAAAACTGCATAAGACTGAATTTGGTCCATTTCAAATTAGAATTTATTATTCTTCCAATATATAAAATTACATAATTTGTTTTTAAACAATGAACTTTAAGTCACAGAAATCAAGCTTTTGAATTCATTAAATATGATGTAAAAAAAATAGAAGGAGGCTTCAAATATTAATCACTTCTGTATGTTGTTAATTAAAGCTCAAACTTGAGAGTAGGTAAATAATTTGAGTTCTTTTTATTCTTGGAACAAGATCCCTGCGGAATCTTTCCTATCCTAGAAGAAAATGTTTGTTTTATGATAATTCCAGGCTTCTTGTTTAGTTTTTTTTAGCTAATAAAGAAAGTTTGTTGTTGCTGTTTTAATTTCTCATTTCCTCTTATATAACCCACTCTCGCAGTTTAAATGCTAATTGGTCATTCTGGTTGAGGAATTCCTTGTTAAAAGGTTGGTCCATTTAATCCCAAAGTGTCTTTTGACTTTTTTGAGAATGATTAAATGGAAATTCAGCCCTGGATCAGTATCATAGAAACCCACATGCTCTCCTCTGGTGAATTTCCATGGCTTGAGCATCCTACTGGGAAACTCAGGCTGAGACTTTATTGAATCAGGCCCTTGTATTCAGACTCAAAATAACCTCCAGCACACAGATAAAAATAATGTCCCTTTTGCAGTTGTAAAACTTGAAACTATTCCTTGAATGTTAACTAATACAGAAAAGCTGTTTCTGCCAATGAAATGAAGGCATTGGAGCAAAGAAATCACTCCGAATAAAGACCTAGAAATGACATTTCACTTTCTCTTTCAGTAACTATAAAATTGTGAATCGTCCCTACAATCTTGTAAAGTCCTCATTCTAGATTCCAATACATGGTGATGATGATGCTGGGCAGCTCCAAGGATGAGCAGACACCTCTGCCTACATAATTCATCGAGAACAATTCCTGGTCCCCAGCCTAATGGCTTCTACAATATAACATTATTTAGTTGTTGGAAAATAAAAGACACAAACTTGAAATGTTAAGAAATGCTGATAACTTGCAGTAGTTGACATCTATTTCCCAAAGTCCTCAACATTAGAAACACTTTCAGGTAAAAGGACTCAGTTCTCTCCTCTTACCAATATTTTCTCACAAGCCAGGAAGTCTTTTATTCATAGCCAGTGTAATAGGCAAAGGAAAATAGCCCTATTAGCTAAGTTTATTTATGTTGACACAAAGAAAACCATGAAAAATCCAAGTTCTAAACTGTAATTTATTCCTGATAAGTAGTAAATCAAGCAGGATTCCTCTGCCTATGTAGGAACTGCCATTAAAGAAGAAATGAAACATAATGAGCCTCATAAATGATCACAGTGTTATGGAGCTATTATTTATACATGAGCTCATTCAACAAACTCTCCTGTTGGTCTGGTTGTGACAACCTAGTGTCCCCAAGATAGTGTACGACGTACAAGAATAATGACGACCAAATTCTGGAGTAAAGTTCAAGGATTTTTAAAAGCATATTTTCCATATTTTGCTAGGTCAGCATTTTTACTGCTTCCAAGATTTTTTGGACACTCAGGCTAATTTCTCAGTTTCAAGACCTTCACTTCTGTTGTTCATCATGTTTTTGGTAAAGGTAGTCATCGTCTAAATATATTATGAAATGCAATTAGACAAATGTTTGATTATTTTTCTTGTGGGGTTGGCCACATAAGACAGGGTATAGAATAAGATCATAGTTTTCTTATTGCCAAAGTAACTTATGGTTCAATACAGTGCATACAGCAAACATAGAAATGGAAGAAATCATATCACACCTAGGGCATGATGAATGCTTGGGCCTTTCAGAATCACTAGGGTGGAATATCATGTGCAAATGATCAAAATGGAGTAAGAGAAAGAAGGCCTAAATTTTAATCCTAGAACCTCAACTTTCCAGTCATAAAAACCACATTAACTTGCATAACCTCAGTCATATAAGTTTTATCAGTAAGAGAAGGAACAGGAGTAAATGAATATAGGTTGATCATCCTTAATCTGAAAATCTAAAATCCAAAACTTGGTGAACATCAGTATAATGCCACAAGTGGAAAATTTCACACCTGACTTCACAGGACATGTCACAGCCATCACACAGGTGCATGACAAATAGGATTTTGATTGTTGCCACAGTTAAAAAAACAAAAATAAAACAATAAACAAACTCTCCTAGCTCCTATCATCTGTTGCATCTTTTTCATGCACACCCATATACCCCACGTAAGCACACCCACAAAAGGTAATAAAATATAACACAGGTAAATTATATGTGTCAATGGCAACAAGAGGCTGTGGAGTCAAGTCTATGTGCATAACTGTGATTCTTTTGTTGTTGAAAATGTCCAAAAAGTCTGCAGGTACTCCGAGGGGTAAAAGTAATAAGAAAAGATAAAATATTTATATTCAGAGCACAAAAAAACAAACTCAGAGTAACTGGTAGCAGCGTGAGTGTGAAACTATCTTACAGGAAGAGTATGGTATTGAAATGACCACCATATAAAACCTAAAGAAAAAGACTGACACATTGTTGGTTATTGAATGTTAAAAATGATGAACAGAAGTTGATAAAAAATAGAAAATCACTAAATAAAGCTAAAAATGAATATCTTCAATTGTTTTATTAAAGAATGGATCTATCAATGTTGTAGTGAACTCATGCCAATTAATGGTATGCTGATGATCAAAGATCACAATGAACTGAAAATTGAAGAAAACTAATTAGTCAACAAAGAAGTTGTTGCAAAGAAGTTTAAGACAAGGACATGATTTTTAAAGACTGTGATGATAAAGCATCTTCTGGGTATGAAGCAGCAGAGAAATCCACTGATAAGTTTGCCAAAGTTATAGCTGATGAAAAGTAGATACCAGAAGAAATCTATAATGCTAAAGAAACACCACTGCATTGGCATTATTGGCTCAGAAATACACTAACTACAGCTTACCAGGCAATCCCTACAGGAACCAAGGATGACGAAGACAAAAAGACAGACCTGGGATGTGCTAACGAAACAGGCACACAGAAATGTAAACTTGCTCTGATAGATAAATTTGTGTCCTCATTATTTAAAGGAGTGAACTTCTTTCCAGTTCACTATTATGTGAATGAAAAGGCATGGATCAACAGGGCTATCTTCTCTCAGTAGTTTCACAACATTACCAGTTGCCTATGCTCACTGCCCAGAAACTATACTAGATGAGGACTGCATGGCAACTTTATTCATAATAGCTCAAGACTTAAGAGAACCCAAATGTTTACCAACAGCACAATGAATGAAAATTTTGCAGCTTGAAAAAATTGTCATATATAAGATTACTACACAGGAAGGGGAATGAACAATAGATAGACACAACATGGATCAATCTCACAAAATTATGTTAAGCAAAATAAGACAAAATATACTTTATGTGACACCACTGACATGAATTTAAACAACGACATAACTATTCTGTAGTGTGAAAAAATCAGAATAACACATCATTTTGGCATTGTTGCTGAAAAGGAGCACAAAAAGGGCTTTCTGGAATGTTGGCAGTATTTTCTATACTGATCTGGGTGATGATTCCAAGAGTATATGTAAGCATTTAAATTTTGTATATTTTGCCTCATTTTTGTTAGACTTTAAATATTAAAAAAAAAAAAAAAAAAAAAGTTCAAACAAACAATTTTGTTTTCCTTCAAGAAGTCACTCCTGCTTCAGCCAGCAGGGGAAAAACATGAATCTCAAGGTAAAGACAACTCCAAAAAGAATTAAGCTATGTTAAAATTACCTCATGCAATTAGAACTAGTTTAGATTCAAGCAATTAGAAAAGTTTTCCCATTGCCTAATGAGAAGGTATAAACAACCATATTCATCTAATACAGGTAATCATTAATTACATCTGTTTCTAAGATAAAAGTTCCTCATTTAAGAGTTATGACTCTCAACTAATTTAGTTTTTTAATGTTCTAAATTCAAGAATCCTACTCAGGTAATTTTAATCTGGCTGTAAGATCTTGCTGATTAATTTGATGATTCTGTACATGTTAGCACTGAAATTCTAATGGCTTTACATTTTCAGAGGTGCTGGTCTCTCAATTAAAAAATAGAAACTTCGTCCAAAGCATTTAAGTAAGTAGTTAAATATGTTAAACCTTTTCCAGAAATGGAAACCAAACAACCAACTCAAATCACTTATTCAATGTCCAAAATGGCTTATTAGCAATGATTACAATTAGGTAACTTTAGGTGACCTAGGCAGGTTAGACACAGTGCATTATTAAGCCATGACTCCAACTGTTTTACCTCTTTTTGTGAAATTGCCACTAGCGGCTTGTAATTCCAAACTGTAATTTCTTTAAGATCAGAAACCATCTCTCACTCTATACGTTATTCCTCTCAGTTTCTAGCTTAGCTAATATATCTTGTGTTTGATATCCCAGATGTGACTTAATATGATGTAGAAGATACTGTTAATTTTAAAAAAAGAAAAACTAAGAAGAAAATGCAAGAATGAGTACAAAAAATGGAATCAATATGAAATTTAAAAGGCAGATGCTAAGTATTTTCTAGGAATGGTTCTAAATTTGGCTCTCAGTTTTCTGGCAGCCACTGCTGATGCTGGGCATATTATTAGTGCCTAATCCATGTGAGTACTGTTGGATGAAAATTAGAATGGAAAAATCATCAGGTGTAGCTGGAAATCTGCAGTCTTTTCCCTTTCTAAGTGCCTTTTCTTTTATAGGCTATTTTGATTTGTCAGCTTCAGCTGACCTGATTCCAGAAGCCCTTTTTGTTACTGGTCCTATGGCTTTTTGCTTCCAATTTATCCAGAGTTCCCACTTGCATTTATGGTTTATTTTATTATTTGTATTAATAATTAAGTTTTGAAATTTTGACCCTGATAATAAATATTAATTTTAAAATAACACACAACACTCTGTCCCTTAGCAAATGAACTATAATTTTATGTATATAGCAAACATATATTTCAATGTTGATGTTGGATGCCTTGCCAAAGTAACTTTTAAAATAATGGTTAAAAAAAATAAAACTGCTAAAATAATTTATGACCTGGTCTCTGTTAATTTGTACAAATTATGTAAGGATTTAACATAATATTCTGTATAATTTTTACCCCAAATAAGGTGGGCTAATTATTTACGGGGATAAATAATAGACAATGATTTTGGGGCTGTGCAAACCAAGATTTTAACAATTCAACCAGTTATGTGACAAGTAGGAGTAGGGACAATTAGTATTTCATTCTACTCATGTACTTATATATATATTTTTGCAAAGACTTATATTTCTTTTCTAACAGCAAACACATATTAAACAAAGGCCTATTGTTGAGCAGAACTAACCAAAAAATCTACTTTTATGAATCATCAAGAAACCAACTTCATTTTATTGTTAATGCTTTGTGATAGGTCAGAAAGGATAATTAAGATGTGATAAAAGAATAGATCAGCCAGCATGTCTTTGCTTATTTTCAGTACAATGCCAACAACTGGACAAATGTACATGCACGTGAATACATACCCACAACTGAATTACTCTCTCTGTCTACATGTATAATAAGATTAACCTATGTTTGGCACATTAGGGGTTAGCACTCAAGAGCAACAATGACAATGTGGCTGGCACTAATTTTTTATTCTAGACAATACAGCTCAGATGTAAAGCGAAAAAAAGGAAGGAAGAAAGGAAAAAAGAAATCTAAGGCCTCTTCTTCTCCTATTGATACAGCAGGCTTTAGAAGACAAATCCCTATTAGTGTCAATGGTAGGTATATGTCTGAATTTCCCCCTATATTCAGCTAGGCTAAAGGGGAAAATTTGACAGCTTACTCCCTAAAACCATGTACAACAGCAATAATCTTGTCTTTTCAGAATTTTCTACATGCAAGCTCCCCAAAATCTTGCACTTAATGTATTTCACATTAAATTTGATTAGAGCAGATTTGAATGATTTTTTTAAAACCCTCAACTAATTGTTCCTTAATTAAGTTGGGTGATTTGTGATTGAAAAAGGATGTTAGATTTCTAGTCAGATAGGGCTCAGTTCACAGTTACTGATGGAAGAAATATAAGATACAGAATTGAGTTTCAGAAATCAATGCAAAATAATAAAAAATTAAAAGGGAGGAGCAGTCTATCAATAGCACTGCTGTAACAAAGGGGAGGCTTGTTTTATATTGATTAGCTGCTGTTAAATAAGGTGTCACTGCTTCCCAACAGTGCAGGGTCTTGTAGGGTTTTTTAATGCAAGGCGGGGCGGTGGGGGTGGGTGGGAGCAGTTTGGACACTACCAGAGCATCAATATTAGAGCTGTAAAAACGCTTGTAAATGCAATTCTGCAGCTCACCATCAGAGTAGCTCTCTAACCAATAAGCCATGGTAGTCTGGAAGAAAGAAAGTAGATTGCTGCTGCACAAAATTCCTCATTGGACCTTCTAGAGAGTACTAGGATTTGGTTCCTGTTAAGATGGAACTAACTTGAGAGGTTATTTCTGAATGCTGTCTAATGCAAGGCATTTACCACCTCACATCTATAGATTTCACAGCTTAAATAAATTATGCAGAACTTAACAGCCCCTTAGAAGATAGCTATCAGATACTCAAATCTGGTATTCAACGATAGTGGCAGTTATTTTCTTGAAAAATTGTCCTGCAATAGAACAGAATCTCTACAGTTATCATCCATTTCATTATTTCATAATTTAAAAGCAAAGATATACATAGGAGATGAAGATGAAGGTACATTATTATTATCTTCAGGATTCAAAATCATAGTAATGCTTAAAATTTAGCAGCAATAATGTTCTCACATGCAAGGAAAAATTACCATATCCTAAAACAATATCTAACATACTCTAATCTCTTAAAGAAGAGTAATAGGAATTATACTTTCTTCTTTAGGGTCTTGATAGCAAAAAAGCAGGGTGAGAGAATCTACTACTTATAAGATTTATGTTTTTAGTCTTTGGGGTCATCATCTAAAAATTGGGGATGGTAGAATCTTCCCTTTCTAACTCACTGGGCTTTAGGGCAATAGACAAGCTAATGCCCATAGTAACATGATAAATTGTAAAGCAATATACTTACTTAAAATATTGCATTATTCTTTTCTGAAGAAAAAGCTGAACAAAAGGAGTAGGAAATCCTTCATGGGAACTAATATCTTCTAGTGGTTACTGCCAAGGAAACCAAAGACAGGTGGGACAAGAGCCCCAGAAATCATTTATTAAATGGAGCCTTCTACTAATCAGTTAATGTTTTTTAAAATTTTTTTTCTTATTCCAGGGAATTTCGGCTATCTTAAACATGTGACAACCAAACAGGGTAACATTCGCAAAAATTGTGGTGAACAAGTGGGGTGGAGACAAAAAAGTTTGGGAACAGGAAAATGGATGAAAGGCACATGATTAAGTCATAAATATAATGGAGCTGCTACATACCAGCTTACAAATGCTAACTGTACACACTTCTTCAACTTCACTTCTTGTGATGTTATGTGGATAGACTGAAATCAGCCAAGGTACAATAGTTTGCAACTCAGAAATTAGCAAGTATTAAACTCAAAACTTCTTTTTTTCCCCTAAGAGCTGTGAAATATTTGTCAACAGCACAGATGACCCCAAAACTTTGCCATAAACTTCATAGTACCCAAAAAAAAGGGAAGTGTTGTTTGCTACAGTCCAATGTCTGCAGAGTAATTTGTATCTAAGTTCTAGGAGGAATTTGTAACTATTATTTTTACAAAGCACAGGAATATCTTGCCTCAGTTTCTCACAAAGTAAGTACTATATGAGGGAGTAGATAACCCTCTCCAATTTTCCCATCTCCACAATATTGAGCAAAAGCAACTGTTTTAAAAGCAGAAATATTTCAGCATCCCATATTTATACTGCTATTGTACCACAAGTCAAGAGGAAGTAAGTAAAGTTTTTGTTTCTTTTTTTATTAATGAAAGAACAAAAGTTACTATTTTTTTCAAAAGCACACTGTTAGTTAGCTTTCCATCACTGACAAAAGACCTGAGATAATCAGCTTATAAGGACCAAAGATTTATTTTGACTCACAGTTACTGGTGTTTCAGTCTACAGTTGGATGACTCTTGCTTTTGTGACTGAGAGGAGGCAAAACATGATGAACTGGGAGTAGGTGCTGCAGCAAAGTCTCTCACCTCACTGTGGTCATCTCATGATGGGCTGGAGAGCAATGAGAGGAGGAAGGAATGGAAATCCAATATCCCCTTCAAGGGTCCGCCCTCACTGACCTAACTTTCTCCCACTATGCTCCACCTCTTAAGTGTTCCACCCCCAATAGTGTCATGGTGGATGAGCAGGCCTTTAGCATATAGATGGGCCTTTGGGAGACATTTAAGACCCAAACTAGCATACACTGTTATCAAAATAAAGTTTAATGATATTGGAATTCTGAATCATCTACATATAGAGAGGAACTACCAGAGAAGTAGAGAAAAACAGGAGATATTAATTCTATGAATACTACCATTTCTCACAAGCAGGTCACAGTTTCTAAATGTATGAATAATTCTAGATTATTAATTTGATGTATATTGTTTCTGGTTAGCCTCTACTTTTATCTTCTTTTACTGTCAGAAAATCCCAATGTAATCTACATTTGTTCTATATATACTAGTTTTAATACATTGATATAAATTTTACAGAACAGGCTTTCTTCTTACTAGAAATATTAGTCTGCATTCAAAAATCTTCATTTTAGCTGTATAGGTATAAATAAGATTTATCTGCTCCTATTGAGCAATATTTTACGTCTTTTTCACTGAACTGATTCTCATAAAAGTATAGTGAGAGAAGGAAAAATAAATTTCATAATATTGGTAAATTGCCACCCTGTCTTCTAAGCTGGTTTATTTTAGCCCATTTTCTCTATTCTTCTTTCCTCTGCTCTTAATACAAGTGCTATTTGCTCAGAAAAGGATGTCAGCATCATTGGAATTTCAGAAAAGAAAAAACACTCGTCAACACTTTCACTTTCCTTCATTCTCACTCCTTTGTGCATTACAAAAGCACCTTTCAGAACACAAACACAGACACAGGTATCTTCCCTGCCACTCACATGTAATATTCAATCTCCAACTGCATCCTTTACTCTGCTAACTGTTAAACTACAATCCATTCATGCTACTGATGAAAGAGCACTGCTTAAAATAATGGACATCATCAACTCTATCTCTTTTACATTACAAAGAATAATGGGCAAGGGAAAAGATTATCTTTCAGGAGTTTGGCAAGTACTTTACTAATTAAAATGATACAATATACACTGGAATAGCATTATTGGCTCTGGAAAAACTATATATACTCATTATGAGAAATTTAAAATAGAAAAATGTACAAGAAATAGCTATGAACTAAAATTACACAACTTTACCAGACAATAATCATTAACACTTCAAACCCCAGCACCCAAGTAGCTCTGTATGTATGCAAAGAAGGATACCTTCAATTTCCAAAGAGATTAAAAAAAGATAAAATTGTCAATGATGAATTTCCACAGGGCAGAATGAGTGCCACAAAGTTACCCTTTTCCATATGTATGCAAGCATTTAACAAATGGTTGAATAGTGACACTAGCGTAAGAGATGTAACTAAGTGTTCAAGACTGAAAAATAAATAAAACACAGTCTCTGCCTTCAGAGTCTACACAGGATCAGGGAGAGGTATGTAAAAACAGAATTACAAAATAGTATGATAGAAAAAAACTGAATCAAGACCCTCTAAATAAAATTGGGGAAAAAATTAACGGTTGATCAGGTTAAAAAAAAAAAGTTTGTCAGACTTTAACTTGAGGTATTCTGTTTTAGAGACTCAATGGGTGAATAAATAAATAATGTGGGTAGTAATACAATGGATTTTGCAGCAAACAAAAATCTTTGGCCAATGTAAGATGCCTTTGGTAAATTCAAGAAGTTTAAGTAATGCAGTATTTAGCAATATAATTCTATATTTCAGGAAAAAGCTCAGACCTGGAGTTATAAATACACAGATGTTACATATGCATTGTATTTGAAGTCACAGCAGTGAATTATGTATATAGATGGATAGATATATATGTCTATATACAGAATATACTATAGAAATGTATATATATACACAGAATATACACTGTATATATACATATTTCTCTATATTCTCTATGGTAATCAATGCCACTCGAAATTCATGTATTAAAACTTAACTGCCATTATCATACTATTAAAAGGCTGGACTTTTCAAAAGTGATTAGATCATGATGACACAGTCCTCAGAAATGGTTAGAAACTACATAAAAAGACTAGAAAAACTAGTCTAGACCCTTTCTGGCTTCATGCCTTTAATGAGGTGAGGCATCATCTTGGAAGCAGAGACTAGTCCTACAAGACACTGAACATGCTGGTACCTTGTATCTTGACTTCCCAGCTCTGTGAGAAACAAATTTCTATTCCATATAAATTAACCGGCCTTAGGAATGCTGTTATATAATAGTATTAATGGAATACACACAACCCCTAACACTCACTCACACAGACACCTCCAGAATTTTAAAAACTTTTAATCATATATTTTATACTTCACTGGAGGAGAAAATATGCTATTTCTAAAACTTCAGAATGTAAAACTCTTCTGGGTGTAAATTAGAAGATACAAAATTCTTGTAAAAGATCCAAGTTTTCGATCATGAAATAGATTATTATCAAAGACAGTGAGGAGGGCTGGGGAGATAGCTCAGCTGGTAGAGTGCTTGCCTCGCAAGCACAAGGCCCTGAGTTCAATACCCAGTATTGCAAAATAAAAAAAAAAAAAAAAAAAGAGTTCCCTGTCACTAGAAGTGTTCAACTAGTCTTTGTGACATCTCCACCACAGAATTATGAAAAATAGACAAGATTTTAAACAACCATGGATTTTAGAATCTGATGTATTTTCTTATCATTCTAAACCACAAATTTGTTCTCCTTATTTTGGACTTGTTCTTTGTGGCTCATTAATGAATGAAGGCATGCTATGAAGAAATACTACAAAAGGGATACATATAAGGTTTCACTTCCTTTAAATGAACAGATCTCTAGACTCTAAATGTACCAACGAAAACTATATACTAAGTTTCCACTCTGCTCTCTTCCCAAAAGTCATACTCAACCTACAAAGCTACCTTCATGAAACAAACATATAGCCTAGTATGACATAAAGTTAAATGATTAAACTATGGAAAAAAAGAAGTGATACAATAGTAATGCTGTGAAAACACAGGTCATATAACTCCTAGGACATTGGCCCTGGAAGATCAGTTAATGCGTAGTACACTGATGAGAAGCGAGTAGCTAGGGATGAAGAAGGGACTTGCACAGAGTCAGATCATAACTACACTGGACTTCATCTGAGACAAAGAGAAACTCTGAAATACTACAACCCAATGACTGAAATGAACAGATGTTAGAGAAATTGCCTGACTTCTCTCTGGAGAATGTATAGAGCAAAGAGAAGGTGTGAAGTCAGTTAGGAGACTGACACTTTGATCTGGGAGAACATGAATTATTATTTTTATTGGTTCTTTTTAGTTATACATATTAGGATTCATTCTGATATAACTATAAAAGCATGAAATATACTTTATTCTAATTCACTCCCCAGTACTTCCAATTCCATCCCCTTCTCCCTTCCCCTGTTCTCTACTCTCTACTCTACTGTCTTTCTGCTATTTGCTAATATTTTTTTAAATTAGTGTCTTGTGGATATACATATGGTGAGATTCACTGTGGTATATTCATATATGTATATAAGGTCAGATTCATATTCCATCCCCACTCCCTTCCCTTCATTCCCCTTTGCCCATTCCACTGATCAGAAAGATGAATTATGACTAGTGAAATAATTAGTGGGGAATAGAAAGGAGTGAACGAATCCCAAAGGAAGTTAATAGCTGAAAAACAAAGCCATGGATTCCATTAAGTTCATAACATTTAACCAGTTGTAAGATTGGGCCCAATATGTTTTCTAGATAAAAATATATGCCTGCCTGAGAATATTTATCAACTAATTTACTAATCATAGCAACAGTTACTGCTAGCATTGATTATGAACCATATCTCCAAGGGCATTGGAAAAGCATGAAAACCAACGTGTGGTGGGCCCGATCCCAGGACACACCCAAAACGGGAACCTGAGACACTCAGGATGTTTACATTCAGGCTTTTCCAACAGTGCCACATATTTACTGTAATGCCTCTTGTGCTCATGTGCAGAAGTTGTGGAGGGGGCCCTTGCTTCTTTCTGTAGAGAATTCCTAGACCACTGGGGAAATCATACATAACCCGAAGAATCACATGACCTCCACATACTTTTGGTAAAGAATAGGTAAATCTTGTGGCTGACGTACTTCAGCACCACATGGAGTAAGGTTAATAACATTTTAAACAACTTTACAACAGCAGGTTTCAGGGAGCCTGGAAATTGTTGAGTTTATAAACATAAGATTGTGGAATTAATTTCATTCTCAAACTGTGAAGAGGCAAAAGTTGAAACCTGTTAGAATATTTTGACAAATATAAATTTGGTAGAACGTCAGTAAAAATATAATTATGGCTTTTCTAAATGGTACTCAAAATTGTTATTTTGATTCTGGCTCCACCTCTCTGCTTTACTCACAGTCTTTCTGAATCCTTTGGAACAGTCTTCTAGAACTGCTCATAGCAACCTCCTTTCTCATATAGCTGTCTTTTCTTGCTTTTTAACTTGCAATTTGTTTTCTCATCTGAGAGCATTTCACACTTAGTGGGGAGACAACTGGTAGCTCTCTTTGGAACCTTTGCATTGGGCATAGAGCCACTTTATTTTCTAAAGCAAGCACCCTGGAAAAAGTCGTTTATTGGAGAACATATGTGAAACCCTCAAACACAGGGTTCCCCTTGAAAATCAGAATGTATTCTGATTTTCACAATATTCTATTTAGAATAGTTGAAAAATATGGACATAATAGAGAGTTTCATGTCTTCTTACAAGGATGGACTTTCAGCCAGGCATAGTGATACACCTCTGTAATCTTAGGGACTCAAGGCTGAAGTAGGAGGTCAGCTACTTAAGGGTTGGAGATGCAGCTCACTGGTAGTGTGCTCCTATAATTCCCACTACCAAATAATAATAATACTAGATTAATTCAAGGAATTATTTAATAATAGTATTTCAGGCTGTGTGGGAGGGGATCTTATCAAGGGTCACAGAATAGTTCAGTTGTTACTATATTCCATGTGCACACAGATCATCTGATTTAGACACATGCATACAAAAACACACTCCAACTTTATGTCCTAATTAGGAACTATTTACTGATATCCCAGGAATTTAGAGATAAAACATGTCTAGTGCACAATGGAAATAAGAAGTATGGATTGTATATGTTAAACAGGTAATTAAGTGTTAAAACAATATGGAATTTTTTAAAGGGTACGAGAGAACTGACTACTGACTGGGAACTTAAAACGCACACTTGTTTTTTACAAATAAATTTTCCTGATGTATGTGTGTTTATGCATTTTCTTTTAGGCCACCAAGAATTTAATTGTACATTCTGTAATGAAAACGGAAGCAAACCAAAGTTCTGATCACAACATTTTTATCTAGCAATCAACAATCATGTATATTTCTATTTAAAGACACTTTATTTCATGTATGTCATGGATTCATTAACATTAAACCAGAGGTCAGCAATAATCTAACTCATGACTAAATGAAGTTCATCTAACACACGTTTTATCCTGAAGGCACATGTGAGGGGCTTCCTGTACTTAGCAACACCAGACAGTATTTCAGTACCATGATCAGGGGTCATTGTAAATAGTAAAATCAACAAATAAACAAAACCTCACAAAATGGAAAAAAAAAAAAAAAAAACCCTCAAAAAACTATTAGACAGCGGAAAGAACACTTGTTTACTATAAGAGTGAAATAAAAAGGCAGAGCATCTCTTCATTTGGTCTTAGCTGGGAGTACAGGTTGTCTACTCAAAATTGTCCCTACTCTGTGGAGGACTACAAATGACATAATAGTATCATGAGTATTGATTTTGTGACAAATATATTTTAGCAAATAACAAAGTGAAATTTCCAAATAATGAGTTTTGACCGTATATGGAAAAAATCTCAGGTGAAGTACTGGATGTCATATAAAACAGGAGGAAAGAATTAAGAAAACAAGTTTACTTCCTAGAAGCAGTTCAAGTCTGGGAGAGATAAGTCAAGCAGAGCTGGGATAGTTTGCTAAATTGATAAAGCAGAGACCATAGCTCAGTGACGCTGTTCCACATATAAGTTATGGATAGATACCAGAGAAAGGAGAGACAAATCCAGAGAATTCCAGAGAGAAACTCAACTGACAAATCCCCTGAGCATTTGGCTGAGAAATTATTTAGTAGGTGAGAGGGGAATCTCCATGAAGTAGGAAAGAATATGTAGATAATAGCTGACCAAATAATTCTCCAAGCTAACACAAGGTTTGGAAAAAATTGTGCTTCCTTGGCCACAGTAAAGAGATTTGTAATACTCAGGACATTAAGAAGACCTCAAAAGGTGCGTCCATCACAAAAGACATGGCTGGCCTAAGAGTAGCAAATGGTATAGATTTACCCTTTCCAAGCTGCAAAGCCTTGAC
The DNA here is from genome assembly GCF_902686455.1 of Sciurus vulgaris. NCBI lineage: Eukaryota > Metazoa > Chordata > Mammalia > Rodentia > Sciuridae > Sciurus > Sciurus vulgaris. The sequence goes on from NC_136473.1 coordinate 49,046,404, forward strand.
AAAGCTCAAAGCAATCTGCAAACAACTGCATGCCCATACAAAAACCCAATGATTCTTATTAAAATGAAACAAAATATAACACTCAATACAAAAAATATACTATGTCTAGTATCAGTGTGAATTTGCCAGGCACAAAAAGAAGGAAATATGGAATAACTAATAAAACAGTCACCAGAACAGACATAAAGGGCAAAGATGATGGAATTAATAGGCAAGAATCTAAAATAGCTATTAGAAATAGTATAAATATTCTGAAGGATGGAGATGAAAATAGAAAGCTATGAGGGAAAAAATATGAAATATAATAATGATTTAAATAGAGTCACATCAATGTTTACATAGCTCAATTCATAATAGCTAGATTGTGGAACCAACCTAGATGCCCTTCAATAGATGAATAGATAATGAAACTGTGGTATATACACACAATGTAATATTATTCAGTTATAAAGAAGAATAAAATCATGGCATTTGCAGGTAAATGGATGGAATTGGAGAATATCATGCTAAATGAAAGAAGCCAATCCCCCCAAAAAAAGGTTAAATGTTTTCTCTGATAAGTGGATAATGATACATAATGGGGGTGGGGGGTGAGAGAAGAATGAAGGAACTTTGGATTAGGTAGAGGGAAATAAGAGGTGGGGAAGGGGTGAGGGCATGAAAGACAGTGGAATGAGACAGACATCATTACCCTGTGTACAGGTATGACTACACAAGTGATGTGAATCTACATCATGTACAACCATAGAAACAAAAATTTGTACCTCATTTGTGTACAGTGAATCAAAATGCAGTCTGTAAAAATGAAAAAATAAAATAAATAAAGCTTTTAGAGAGTTAAGAAAAAAAAAAGATACACTGGGTCTATAAACATGTTTTTAGAAGATGGATTCACAGGGAACACTTACCAACTTACTTAGTGCAGCTAGTGGTACCCTATTAGAAAAATCAGAAAAAAGGCACCACAGATAGAAAAATGTGTGATAAAATATTAACAAGTTAAATATTGTAATATATCAAAGAAAATATAGCAAGATTAAGGGGGCATCGGGATATAAGCATAGCTTAACAAAACAGCAATTTGCTATATTAAAATAAAATAAATACCATGTAATTATCTAATTAGATACATGAAAGTATTTGACAAAATTCTAACACCTAATATTCACAAAAAGTCAACTACTCAAACAGGCAAAGGATAACTATGTAAAGTCTGCAGCTAATATCATACTTAATCACTCTTAATCACCATTGTATCTTCTACTCTGTTCAAATTGTGCTTCAGGGCTCAAGCAGTGCAATGAGGCTGTGAAAAGAAACCCAAATATAGAGGTGGAGCAGGAAGAAGTATAATTTCTATAATAGCCAATAACATGATTGTCTGTCTAGAAAACATTAGGAATCTACAAATCAACTACAAGACTGATAGGTGAGTTTAGGAAGGTCACCAGATACAAAAACCAATTTATTTCCAACTATTAGGGGGAAAACACTCAAAGTTAAATAAATGATACGATTTACAATAATATAAAAATGAAATGCATAAATATAAATCTAATAAGATTTACGTAAGACTTCAACAATGGGAACTACAAATCATTCCAGAAAGGAATTTTAAAAGGCTCAACTAAGTAGAATGATACAAGATGTTAGACAAAGGACTCAGTATCAATATGATTTCAGAAATATTAGCACAATACGGCAAAGATGTCTTTAAAATTGATCCAACACAACTGCAACCATGATATCATCAGGGAATATGAGAAGCTGTTTTTAAATTTTTATGGCAACTCATTGAACACAAAGTGGCTGAAAAGAAGTGAGAAATACCAATGTTGAATGACTTCTAAAACTAAATTATAGTAACTCTACTCTAATTTGTGGGGCACTAGAAAGCTATGTGTAATTTTCCAAATCAAACCAATAGACCAAATCCTGCCACAAGATCTTGGCCTCTTTCAATACGGTACAAACTCTCCAGCACATGACTCCATTTGAGGTAACACTTAAAATGAGAAGTGTCAAATTCCAGAGATGGAGTATCTCCAGAAGAAAACCTATGCTATGATTGGATGGCAGTGGCTTGAATCTCTGCCTGTGAATTTTTTGATTTATATACAGAATGGCAACATAGTCTCTTGAGAAACGTACATGGGTGGAACACTGTAAGCACTGAGTGCTGAAAGTGGCTTACCTCCCATCTAGCTATGGGCTTTGCAGGTGGCTACGCTTTTCCTGATCTTGTTTTCCTCATTTGAAGACATAGATAGTTAGATTAGATAATGCCTAAGTACATTTTCAATGTGAAAATTCCAAGGTGAAAAATAAAAATCAGTGATTTCATTTAATCACTTACTCTCTCTCCCTTAAGATAATAAATTTTCCCTTAAAATGATAATTATTTATTATATTTTTCCCCTAAATTTGTGGTCAACAGTTTACAGAATATTATTTTGATGATTCAGAGATTGAAATAGCTTATTTAAGAGTAATATCAAACCCGGTAAGCCAGTGATCATTCCAGTATTTACATACACAAATGCATTTAACCCTCAGGAACACCCTACAAAAGTAGGCATTATTATTATAATTTTACAGATAAGAATAAATATAACAATATAATTTCCACTTAAAAGGTTATCCTGCCAAACCTATGAATTTGATTATGTTACCTTGGAACCTCCCAATTCCTCTCTTGCCTACGGCTAATTCAGCCTCATCAATCTCCCTTACTTTTCCACATGGCCAAATGGTAATTATCCTGGAGACTGCTGAATTCACAAGAAAGTACTCTTAGACAAAGTGACTTATTCAGAAGAGAGATTAAAATTGTTCATAGAGAGTTTGGAATCTTCAGTTTCCAGGAGGATTTTGATCCTGGTTATTAAACACACACACACACACAATGCTTTATGATTTATGAAATAGGAAGGTCAAGGTCAAGGCAGGAACCACCAACATGTAGCAGGTGAGCAAAAGGAGACTGTGGATATGGTAGTATTTATCACCAATGTCCACTTTTCCAACACTCCTGGGAAGAGTACATTATATCCCTACAACATGGGAGTCAGACTTGGGCATATGACTTGCATTGGCCACTGGAACAAAGTGGCAAAAACCTTAGGAACATACTTGTTCTTTGTTGAACTCTCTTTTTCCCCTCTGCCACATATTTCAGAGACGCTTCCCTGGTTGTGGGGATAAAAGAGTAAGAAACACAATCTAAAGTGCAACAGAAACATGTCTTTGATCTCTTGAGGCACTGAGACATTAATACAATGAGGAAAATAAGGAGGGCCCAGAAAGGTACGTGTTGAAAGTAAAAGGAAGTAGAGGGAAGGAAAATATTACATAAAGGACAATCAAATACAAATGAATAGACTAGGGAAAGAAAGTCTAGTAGAGTAGAGAGAGGATGGGAGAAGGGAAAGCAGACAAGAGACAATGGGGGAGAGAAGAGGATGAGATCAAAAACCAAAATCCTTAGCAAATACAAAAAAAATAGAGATACTACCCCATGTTCTACCACATCATAATGGAATGAAATCAGAAATCAATAATAAAATAAAAAATAGAAATTACTCCAATACCTGGAAACTAAATAATACATTACTGAGTGATGCATGGATAGCACAAGACATCAGGGAAGAGAGAAAAAAAATTCTTAGAGGTAAAAAACATCAACACAACATATCAAAATCTCTGGGACACTATGAAATCAGTACTAAGAGGGAAATTCATTGTATTGAACTCATGCATTAAAAGTATAAAAAGTCAACATGTAAATGACCTAACATATATCAAAGCCCTAGAAAAAGAACAGGTCAACACCAAAAATAGGAAAAGAAAGGAAATAATTAAAATAAGAGCTGAAACAAAAGAAACAATTCAAAAAATTGACAAAACAAAATGTTGGTTCCTAGGAAAAAATAAACAAAATTGGTAAACCCTTAGCCACATTAACAAAAAGGATAGAGAAAACTCAAATTACTAAAATTTGTGATGAAAAAGAAAATATCAGGATGGACACTACTGAAGTACAAAACATAATTAGAACCTATTTTGAAAATTTATACTCCAACAAAAATAAAACATTTCAAAGGCACAAATTTCTAGAGACGTAGGATCCACTCAAACTGAATCAGGAGGACATACAGAATTCAAACAGACCAATTTCAAGCACTGAAATAGAAGGCATCAAAAGTCTACCAACCAAGAAAAGCCCAGGACCAGATGGATTCTCGGCCCAGGTCTACAAGACCTTCAAAGAAGAACTAATTCCAATACTCCTCAAAGTACTCCATAAAATGGAAAAGGAGGGAACCCTTCCAAACTCATTCTATGAAGCTAGTATCACCCTGATACTATCTATACTATACTAGTATCACCCAAACCAGACAAGGACATTAAGGAAAGAAAACTTTAGACCAATATCCATGATGAACACAGATGCAAAAATTCTTAACAAAATTCTGGCAAATTGCATACAAAAACATATTTAAAAGATAGTGCACTATGACCAAGTGGGTTTCATCCCAGGGATGCAAGGTTAGTTCAACATCTGGAAATCAATAAGTGTAATTCACCACATCAACAGACTTAAAGTTAGGAATCATGTGATTATTTCAATAGATGCAGAAAAAGCATTTGATAAAATACAGAACCTCTTCATGCTTAAAACACTAGAAAAACTAGGGATAGTAGGAACACACCTCAACATTGTAAAGGCTATCTATGCTAAGCTCAAGACCAACATCATTCCAAATAGAGAAAAACTGAAAGCATTCCCTACAAAAATTGGAACAGGAGAGGTATGCCCTCTTTCCCCACCTCTATTCAACATCATCCTTGAAACTCTAGTTATGGCCATTGGACACACCAAAGAATTAAAGGAATACAAATAGGAAAAGAAGAACTCCAGTTATCACTATTTGCTAATGACATGATTCTGTATTTAGAGGATCCAAAAAACTCTACCAGAAAACTTCTAGAACTAATAAGTGAATTCAGCAAAGGAACATACAAAATCAACACTCATGAATCTAATGCATTTCTATTCATGTGACAAATCCTCTGCAAGAGAAACTAGGAAAACTACCCATTCACAACAGCCACACACACACACACACAAAATAATATAGTTGGGAATCAATGTAACAAAAAAGAGGTAAAAGACCTCTACAGTGAAAACTACAGAACACTAAAGAAAGAAATTAACAATAACTTTAGAAGATGGAAAGATCTCCCATGTTCTTGGATTGGCAGAATTAATACTGTCAAAATGGACATACTACCAAAAGTGTTGTACAGATTCAAGGCAATTCCAATTGAAATCCCAATGACCTTCATAGAAATGGAGAAACCAACAGTGAAATTCATTTGTAAAAATAAGAGACCCAGAATAACCAAAGCAATACTTAGCAGGAGGCATCACAATACCAGACCTTAAACTATAATACAAAGTCACAGTAACAAAAACGGCATGGCATTGGCACCAAAATAGACAGGTAGACCAATGGTGAAGAAGAGAAGACAGAGACAAACCCACATAAGTACAGTCATCTCATATTAGACAAAGGTGCCAAAAACATACAATGGAGAAAAGATAGCCTCTTCAGCAAATTTATTTGCTTCATCATGCAGCAAAATAAAAACATGTATCAGAAGGAACACACAAGTAACATAGGTGGCAACGTTCTCCTGTCTCTACTATCCTTAACAAAAACTTTTTTATCATAAGTGGTTGAAATATGTTTGTATAGAGAGCACCACACCACATTTAATCCCTGTGCCCCATAAAAACACTTTCAGAGGTAGTCAGTGAACACTGATAATGGATATGACAAATCATCCTAATTTACTGAAAAAGATATAACAAGTTTTATATAATCCTGTTTCATCTAGTTTGAGTTGATGAGATGCTTGAAAGTCATGAAGCTGTATTTCTCTAGAACTAGTCTAGAACTTTAATTTATAATAGACCATTACCTAGGTAGCAAAGTGAGCGCATATTTAAAAAGACTATATCCTATGAGAAAAAAATCAGTAAAATCCATCTGCTTTTATAACTTACTCAATTGCATTTCATTTCCTTTTATTTTATTTTTTTCTAAAGAAGCCTTAGAAAAAAATGATTTGGGGCTGGGGTGTGGCTCAGGGGCAAAGTGCTCACTTAGCATGTGGGAGGCCCTGGGTTCCATCCTCAGCACAACATAAAAACAAATAAATAAAATACAGGGATTGGTCTATCTACAACTGTGCAACACTTCCTGCCTGCACCACTGCCTAATTCTCAGGATAGGTCTCTAAATTTAAAGGGCTGTTACACAATCTATCAAAAATGTGTATGAAAGCACCATTTGGAAGAAACAAAATTACCCAATTCTTTGTGTCTTTAGATATTAGAAGAAAAACTTAACAGAAAAAAGAAATCTGTTTAGTATTTTACAGAAGCATTTTATACTTAATCTGCTACTTTAAAACATTTATTTCAGAATTACCTTTATACTTCCAGGCAAAGTAACTTCTATTGCTCTACAATGCTGGACAAGATCTTGAGCCTCTTCCTGTATTTTCAAATGATCTGCCCAGGTAAAGGGTTGAGAAGAGGTGACAAGGAGTTGGGTTTTAATACTCCAGTCCACAGGTAACTCAGTATTTTCTGAGGACAGACTATCTGATTCAGAGAATGATAGGGGTAAAGCCTTTTAAAAGAAAAAAGAAAACAACACAAAAAAATCAGAGTTTCCAGAAAAACCCTTCAATCTAAAGATTTTATTAACTAACATATTCACAGTCTCTGAATAGCAAAATTACATGAACTATACACTAAATATCATTAAAAAATCATACCTCCTGAAAAATTCTGGAAGGAGCTAAATTAATCTATTCATAGTCGTTTCCACTAAGAGGCAAAAACTTGTTGTTGGAATGGAGCATATTTCACTTTTTAGGTTTTACTAAAAAGAACTAACACTTTATAGAGTACTACAGATGTTGTTATCAAAGTAGAAATCTTCCCAATGTCTGAAAAAGTACCTAAAGCCTTTGAAACTGGAACTTGGGCTAAGCTGCTCTTCCTGCAGGTAACCTTAGGAACCCTTAAAGGCCATTTTTAAGAAACATTTTCTGATCTCAAAAATCTGCCATTAACCCACTTTGCTGTCTTTTCAAGTCAATATTATTCACATTACAAGAATTCTCAGGCTGGGGAGATAGCTCAGTCGGTAAAGAGCTTGCCTTGAAAGCACAAAGCCCTGGGTTCCATCCCCAGGGCCGCAAAAAGAAAAAAAAAAAAAGTCTTTTAGGTAAGGCAGTCTTAGGCAAAGAGGGAGATTGAGTCTTGTGGCATTTTGATAACCTGCACCCATTAGGTACAATCATACATTTACCAAATGATCCCAACATAAGTACTTGTAGGTGTTGTGGAAGTGGACAGCAAGGTTCGGTGCTATGCCATAACTTGTGGAGGTAACTGGAGAATTTGTTTTGAAGATTTAATAAAGGATCAAGTTGAAGAAGTACCTTAGTATGGAGGGGTTCCTCTGAGTGATGAGCTCAAAAAAGAAGTGTGTTAAAAAAACTGATGAGGGTAAAGGGCAACCAACAACTCTCATCTACTATGCCTACTTTCCTGCTGGTGACCATTACAGCAATTCTTACTGTAACACACCAAATCCTTTATTTTGGCTGATGCCATCTATTCAACTCTGGTAAAGATAACCACTTTCAAGCTTCTCTGCAAAACTATTTTTCAAGCAGAATGCTTCTGAGAAGCATACGAATACACACGCTAATGATATTTAAAAAGTATTACCTGGGGTAGTTCAGTAACTGATGTTCTTTCAGATGACATCTCTTCCCATGGCAAATCATTTTCTTGATTAGTATCTAAAAACAGGTTAAGAAAATCGTCCTTTTAAAATGTAAATGATGCTGAAGTTTGCTTTAAATGTGTAGACAGGCTCACCTGGCAAAGTACCTTCTCAGTAAATGCCAGTGCACACAAACTTATACACACCCAAATCAATCCTAGCAGTTTTTCACTTTGGGTCTGAACTTTAATATTAAAACTAAGAGGGAAAAAGGTCAGTTTTGCGCATTGAGTAACTGACCATACAAACCTTAAGCCGAAAGACCCAAAAGGCAAGAAAAATGCTGGTGATGTCCGAACAGATTTATCCTCAACACTCCTCCACTCCGCGCAGCTTTGCGGGAGAAGCACGGGGGGAAGGCGGTCGGGGCTTTGTCCGTCCACGCTGCCCTCGGGATGCCTTCCGCGGAGGGACGTCCGCGCAGACCTGCAGTCACGTCTCCCGAGCGGAGGCGGCGCACAGCGCCAGCACAGCCGCAGCCGGGCAGCCTCGGCAAACCCCGCCCTTCAGGAGCAGCCGTCCCCAGGGCTCGGGGCTCCCTCAGGCCGCGGCGACAGGAACGCTTCGCGCCCATTTCCCTGCCCCGAGCCCTAACTTTCCATCCCTAACTCGCAGCTGGCCCCGCCATGAAGGACGAAAGCCCTTCGCCGGCAGGCACGAAGACACTCACCGAGCCCGGCGCCGCCTCCTGGCCGCGGGGCAGCCCGTCCCGGGCGTCCATGGCGACCCGCAGCCGCTTGTCCAGGCGGGCGAAGGGGTTCCTGCCGGCCGCGGTCGGACCGCCCACTCTGCCGCCGGCGGCCAGGAGGGGCCTGAGGGGCAGCACGGCCGCCAGTGCGGCGAGGCGTCGGCTCCACATCTCGGGAGACCGGGAGGCGGCGGCTTCTTGGCTCCGGGACCTTTTCCGTCGAGCCGCAGTGTGTCCAGCGGCCTCTTGAAGGTGGGCGAGTAGCCGGCGACCGACAGGGCCACGAAGCGAAGCGGCTGAGGCCGACCGCCCGCCTCGCAGCACTTCCCGCGCGCCAGGGCCCCGCCCCCGCGCGGCGTGCGTGGCGGGCACGCGGCCCCCGAGGTCCCGCCCCCGGCTGCGTTCCTCCGGGCCGGGCGGTCCTGCGCTCCTGGCCAGGCTCTGGGCTGCGATCCTGCCATGAGATGAGGCGGCTGTGGGCAGCACTTGGCCCGGGCGGGTGTGCACTACCCCGTTGGGCATCGAAATGGTTGAACGCTGCTAGGCCTGCAGTAGGGATGTCATCACCGCGGGTACAGCGTCTGGACTCGCGGTGCTGGACTGCTGCTTAGAGCTTTCGGGGAGCAGTGGTGACATCTAGAGGTGGTGACAGCACCAGAGCAGACCCCAACCCCGCCTTCTTCAAGAGAGAACTCAGAAGATAGCACCCTTCAAGCTCAGTCCCCCTTTCCCAATGCAGGCAGTCCCAGCCCTTCACGCAAATGCTCTGCAGCTCCCACAGGACAAGATACTGTGATCTTTGTTCCTGAAGAAACTCGAAGTAAATGGATAAATTGAAGTGTGTATGACTTAGGTACTTTGGGACCTGAAAATAAATTCAAATGCTTAAATTCTGAAAGCAAAGACTCGTTAAGATGTTCACAATGGATTTGACAAGTAACTAATAACATTATTTTGACAGTATACCAAGGCCTGTAACAGACTTATGATTAGAATGGTGTGGATTTTGCTGAAAGCAGTTTTCCTCATGGGAAGAGAGGCAAATGTGTAGAAAAAATTTACTAAAAATGGCTTTCAGAATACCCCTTCAAATGTTACAGAATTATCTTGCTCATTTGCACAGTAATCTGGAAAACATTTTTCAAGTATGTCAAATAACTGAACATTTTGTAAGTCAGAAAACATGCTTAAAAACTGAACAACTTGCTTTTTATCTTCCTTGATTTTTTCCAATTCCCAAGGAAAACTCTGGCTTCAAATACTGGGATTGGGTTATCCAGCTGAGGTTTGAGAAAGAAGATTAAATTGAACAACTTGATTTTTCTTCCTTGATTTTTCTGAACAACTTCCTTGGAAATTTTTGCCTCATATAGTGGAATAGATTCATCCAACTGAGATGGAGAGAAAAAATGATTACAAATGTCTCAGATGTTTAGAACACACTGGGCAGTAGTTGACAGTTGCCATAGTTCAGCCATATTACTTTAAAATAAGTCAAACTTGTCCATTAGGATCTCCACTGTTAAAAGTGGTTAAGTTTTCAAGGGGAAAAAAATACATACTTTATCCATTCTAAGTAATCACCATATTGGATTTTCTGCTCTTTCCAAGCCATGGATCTTTTTGGGAGGGGAGATGAGAAAAAGCAAAGATCAAAGCACAGAAAGGAATGGAGGGCAGGAAACTCACAGGACACTTCTGGGGGTATACCACAAGATGCACTTTGAGAAACATTAAACAGCAGCTATTTATCTAAACTAAATAAGATATGGTGGCAACAGGTATACTGTAAAAACTGAAACAAAAATGGAAATGCTCACATTATTTCCTTGAGAATAGAAAATAAAGAAAAATGATTCGGTTACTTTAGCATACCTAAAACCACCAGCTGATCACTTCTCCATCACATCTTTTAAAATGCATAGCTGGAAGGATTGTTAAGGTGACAATATTAAAGAGAAAGGATTAAACACATTCAATAGGCAGAAGATACTAGGCAGGTCAATTTTCGTTCAAGTTTTGTACTCTCAGAGAGTCAAACTGTTGTTACAGAAATTCTGTAACCTGTCAAGTTTACCTGTAAAACGGGAATGATTTGAGACAGTTGATATAACTAAGCCTAAACTTCTAAACACAATTGATAAGAGCAGCAACTAACGGATGACCACTTTTAACCCAATGAATGAAGGCAGAATGACGTATTTAGCACTTACTTTACATCTCTTACATCTGGTTGGTAACAGAACAAAATATGTGCATGGTATGTGTCAGTACCAGAATCAAAATTACGTGAAATCAAAAAATTTTTGTGAGAATGTAAGGAGGAAATGTCCATATTAAGTTCAGTGAACATTACTTCTCTTCCTGCCTCCCTTCACTTACACTCTGCTCATTCTCTTTGATCTTTTTCAGTTAGTTTCTCTGTTCCTATTTTCTTCCTTCTCTCAGTAGGCACTGCTGTTTGGAGAGGTTCAACTTTTATACACTTACACACACATGCACACACACACACACACACACATATATATATATATATATATATATATATATTTGGTTATTTATTTGTTTATATTTGCTAGGTTGAACCTTCTTAAGAGCTGACAAGAGACTCATCAGAGTCCACCATGTCCTGCTCACTTTAAACTATATCTGACTTGTGTTTCTGTGTGCATGGGTCATTTGTCTTCCTAGGGACTCACAGAAAACAGAACTTTAAGGTTATATGATGGGGTAAAAGAGGTTGAGAAACAGAGTGGTACAAAAATATATTGATTTATTGAGTGAAACCAAAGAAACAACAGGAATTTCTAAAGTGTGTCAGGTTCAGTTAAAGCAAACTTGGGTAAATTGGTAAGACAAAGTTAAAAAAAAGAAAGATGTAAGTTTGAAAAATTTAAATAATTAAAGCTATCACTTAAGTAAATTTGGAATCAGCACAGATTTTTTTTAGCTGTTAGTGAATTTTAAAATTAACTTTCATTTGGGATTTTGTACTTCACTTTATCAGTGCCATTTGGGATTGTTATTTCCCTGAAAAATTTCATGTTCTCAATTTGTGCTGAGTAATATAACCCACCTATAGAAGGCCTAAGTCTTTCAAGGCACCACTTGACTTCCAAGCTGCATGCTATTGAAATCACTTTGGCTCCTCTGTTCTGTGCTTACTGAATAACTATTATACCAAATACCTGTGTGGAAACACATGTACAAGGGTTAACAAATGCAAGGGACAGGCCATATCCAATCTATTTTGTAGACTATATAAAATATACAGCATATATATATCTTGTGTGTGTGTGTATGTATATATATAGTATATGTGTGTATCTGCACATATACATACACGTTCATATGTGCATATAGGTATGTGCATGTGCACTTTTTTTGGTACTAGGAATTGAACCTGGGATGTTTCATATTGAGCCATATCAATAGCCCTCTTTGTTTTTTAGTTTGAGACGGGGTCTTGCTAGGTTGCTGAGCCTCCCAAGTCACTGAGATTACAGGCATGCACCATTGCACCTGGATTACTTTAATATATTTTTAAAAATAAAGAAACAAATAAAAAATAAAAACATCTGGGGATGTAGTTCCATGGTAGACTTCCTGTGAATTCTCCCTAGTGACACAAAGAAACAAAAAAAACAAAACCCCCCAAACAAAAAATGTTATAATAAAAAAGGAAAAAAGTACAGATAAATTTAGCAGGGTAAATGTGTGATTGGCTTCTTCAGAAGGGGGAGTAGAAAAGCTGCACACTTCACATGCTCAGGTCTGAGCATCATTTCCAGGATGGAGGCCACATTCAGAAACGTGACCTTAGAAAGAGAAAGGCGGCTTAAGGGCACTGTTTAAGTACTTCAGGAACCTAGCTGCCTCTCTTTGGAGACTGGAGCACTTCAAACACTCCAGCTGTTGGACCTGTAGGGTGAGCACAGGGAAACACTACTACCCTGATGTTGGACATCAGAGGACGTCAATGCTGAAGACAGCTCTGCCTTTTTCCAGAGAAAAGGAAAGGAAAATAATTTTCATCAATAGCCAAATAGGAAACTACAAATTCACCTCAAGTTTTGCAATGATTTTAGATTATAATATTTTACATATTCTTTTGTTTTTTGTTTGTTTTTGTACTGTTAATTAAACCAGTGGTATTTAACCACTCAGTCACATCCCCAACACCTTTTTTTTTGAGACAGGGTTTGTTAAGTTCCTTAGGGCCTCGCTAATTATGCCGAGACTGGTCTCAAACTTGTGATCCTCCTGCCTCAGCCTCCAGAGTTACTGGAATTACAGATGTGTGCCACCAAGACCAGCTGTTTTACATAGTCTTTTAGTGTCTATTATTGCAATAGTCTATTTCTGGATGCTATATGGAATACATTTAATTTAGTACATTTTGACCTCCTTTGTGATCTAGCTATAAAATACCAACACTTTATTAACCTGAGTAAGTGTCAGTGATATTATACAAAACCAGTAAGGAATTCCAGGGATGAATAAAAATGGTTTGGCTGGGGGTACAGCTCAGTGGTAGAGAGCTTACTTACCAACCCTGGGTCCCCTCCCCAGCATGGGATGTGGGCGGGGGAGACTTGTTTTCTTTTTAATGTACTGGTACAATTAAAGTAATTAGAAACTAATTACACTAAATCTAACTTTTACCTCCTATTGATAAAACCTGCTTATGATAACAAAATGGGAGGCTGGTAAAGATGTCAGTTATTAATCAATTGGCAAAGAATTCTATTAGCTTGTTTCTAAATTCCCTAGGTTGACTGCATGTTAATCTATTTCTTAAAAACACACATTAATACTTACACTTGCTCCATCCATTATCAGTACTGATTTTCCAGGAGAGAGATGAGAAAGAATATGCAGGACTGTATAAACTCATACTCCATCCCGAATAGTTCCAGCTGCTTCTGTCCATGTAACCTTTTCTGGTTTATGAACTATCACAAGGAATAAGAGGAAACCATCCATTAGCAAGTCCTAGTAATACTGCCTGATGGATCTATTTCTTTCCATCTCTTTGTCCCTGGACCATGGCCCTGGTCCAAGCCCCTGCTCCTGTTAATCTCTCCCCCACATTATGGTTTCCTTGGTCCACTCTTGCCCACATATAATCCATTCTCAAGCTAGGAGCAAGTGTGTACTGAGTGAGTATGTTTCCTAAACACATTCAAGAGAGAACGTGAAACATAAGAAACATAAACACAACTGCATTAATAAATAAAAAGCAGAAGGTAAATAACCACCATCAGAGAGGAGAAACAGTGCTTAAGGATCATCCCCGCAGCCTCCTCTCTCCCCACCAGGGGCCACCATTCTCACTTGATTTCTGATTCCCCTTTAGAGTTTATCTAGTGTGTACTCCTCAACCATCATTCAGTTTTGCCTGGTTTTGAACATTTATCTAAATAGAACCATACCCTAAGTATTCTTTGCTATATTGCCTTTTATGTTGAACATTGTTTTTAAGAGACACATTTTTGTGCCCTTTCACTTGGGAGGATGCTGTTACATTATGCATGGTTTTCATTAGGATATTTACTTTGGCGTGGAAATCCCAGGTCCCAGAGTATATTACTTTTGACTTAGTTACACACTTTTCAGTGTGCTTGTATAAATTTACTCTCCCACATCATTGTCTTAGTACATTTTGCCAGTCGTGTGTATAATGGTATAATGGTTTCTTACTGTGACTTAAAATTGCTTTTCCCCTACTACTGAAAAGGCTGAGCCCCTACATTTGCAGGCCTTTTGGAATTCTTTTCATGAAGTGACTGTTCAAGTCTTTGTCAAACTTTCTTTCATCCTGTCTTTTTGTTATTTATTGACCTAGAGGAATTCTTATAGTCATTTGTGCTGTAAATATTACAAGTTGAGTCATTTGTCTACATGCTACAAATATTACGAGTGAGTATCTCTTATCTGCAATTACAACTCCCATCTGGAAAAATTAAACTGAAGATAAATTCTGACTTTAAGTACAGTTATGATAAAGTCAGATGTAAGAATTTATATGTCAAAAGCTTAGCATGTTATTGTTGAATGCATCTTAATCTTATAGCCTCACAGTAAACCTTTCTCTGATTTAATTTGAAATATTTCTGTGTAAGAACTGTGAAAAATAAATTACCAGAGAAGAATAAGAATTAAACCACTAGTAGCAACAATTGCAACAGTAAAAACATTGATAGTACTCCTCTCTGTGGAAAATAAACATGTTCAGGTTTGAGATTAAGAAATAGAAGAGCTATCCAAAGATATTCTCTGGCCACACTTTGGAGAAATATCTTTTGGATGCTGTTGTACCTGTGATGACATCATATCATACTGGAGATAAAAGGTACACTATGCAAAAAAGAATAATTAAGGTTGGCACAGTCAAAGAACATGCTAAAATTGGAAAAATACTATATACATAAATTGTATTTTTTAATTTTTGTGTGGGGATTTTCAAATATACTTTGTGTTGTTTAGATGAGGAAATTCTGTGCAAATTTGGTGATTGAGCTTAAACAAGTACCTTGTCAAATTTGCTGGTGATTAACATATGCATGAAATCCAACTAAAAGTTACTTTCAGTGCAAATTGGTTCTACTGCAGCAGTCAGTGCCTGCTTTTTGCCAGAAGAAACAAGTGTGGATATTAACACTCCACAAACAGCTTTCTACATTCCAGTTGGTATCCCCCTCATTCATTTAATCACCTTAATTTAGAACCATAACTTGTCTCACAGGGTAATGTCAAAATTTGAATGACTCTTGTTCTACTATCTCTCAACATTCATGAAGGCAAGATGTTGAATAATGTATAAATAATTAAGAGCCGATTGAACATAATTAATAACAATTGTCCTATGGCTTTCCTCAATTAATATCCTAAGTCATCAATTTCTAAAAACAAAACACAAAAAATAGTAAAATAAACTGACTTAACCTTTTATCTTTCTACTGCTTCAAAAACTGATATATGAATAAATTGGTAAAAATCAAAATATGGATAATGAAAGGACAGAAGAAGAAATCAGTAAGAAAACTGGATTTCACAGGCACAGATATAAGGACCTGGAGGAATTTGTTATGTGTAACCCACACAGAAATTAAGTGGATCCTAGAATTACCCTTTATGTGGAAAATTTTGCTAGACCAAGGAAGGTCTACCATCCTGGCAAAGAATAAGGGGGACAGGGGCTAATAAGGAAAAGGCTGATTAAATTTTTTTTTTTTTTTTTTTTGAATATCGAGAAGTTCTTGCAAGCAGTGCTTTGATGATTTAAGAATAACCTCATGGATGTCGTCGTCGGCCACGGCGGCGGTGACGCGACCCGCCTCGCGGGTCCCCTCCTCCGGGAGGGTGTGCCCGCGAGGCGGTCGCGTCCGCGCCGCCGCCGCCGCCTCCGCCGCCGCCGCTGCCTCCTGACGCCCCCCTGGACGGTGTGCTGCCGTCGCGGGCGGGTAGCGCCGCGGCCCATCGCGTCCCTCTGCCGAGCCGGGGCCGGGGCCGACGTCGGGCTCCCTCGGCGGGTGGTGGCTGCGGGCGCCGCCCGCCACCCCGCTCGCGCGTGCGCGCTCGTCCGCCCGCCACCTCCAGACTATTGCTCGCGCTGACGTGGAACTTGACATCCTCGTCTCTCAGCCCGCGGGGAACGCCAGGACATTCGGCTCTCTCTCCTTCCTTCTGCAAAGGCCTGGCGTGAATAGGTGATGCTGTTGGAGAAGTGGAACGTTTTTCTCCTGGACCGCTGCCAAATGTCACACCTGTAGTGCGACACATCTGTTCATCTCACAGTGGAGCATTCCTGAAGGGTCTTCCAGGAACCACGGAATAGGAGGGAGTCCCAGAGACCCTTCCGATGAGACAACCCCCCCCCCCTCGACCCTTCCCTCCCTCCCCCCCCCCCCTTTTTCTTTTCTCCCCATTCTTTTCTTCTGGGAAATGAGAACCGCCCCCCCCCCCCCCGTAGTTTAAAGAAAGAATAACAAACAGCGAGAGAGAAAAAATAGAATAACCTCATTAAATATCATGTTTGTACTTTTCCTTGAAGGCATTTACATTTAAGAATTAATGGCACTTGAAAAATAAAATTGGTTTTTCCTAACCCAATATATTTAGATAATAAATAAAAATATTACGCCTAATATAACTTTTTACTACAAAAAAGGAAACGAAAGTTCAGATGAAGTAAGAATATTTTCTATCTCTACTCAAAATTATTTTAACATTTTACATATTTTTCCTAATTAACCATTCTCTTTATGATGTTCACTAGCACAACAAAAATCTATTACTGAATAATGCATTACTTTTATTACTCATTAACAAGTGAGCTTCTATTTGGATTTTGTAAGGCTTTCTCGGGGTTCCTTGTGTATCTATTATAGAATTATTTTAACATTTATAGTTTATTTTGAGAAATTTAAAGTTAAAGATGCATTTTGGAAATTGATATTTAATTGAAACCAATATTAAGTACTCACAGAAATTCAAAAAAGTAAGGGAAAGGAGAAAATGGGGGAAGAAACTGAGGTATTAAATTTATTTTCCACTTATCAGGAAAACATTCGGCCTTTGGTTTTTTTGGGATTGACTTATTTCACTTAGCATTATAGTCTCCAATTCCACCCATTTATCTACAAATGCCATAATATTATTCCTCTTTATGGCTGAATAATATCACATTGTGTATATACACCACAGTTTCTTTATCCATTCATCTGTTGGGGCATCTAGTTTGGCTCCACAATCTACCCATCGTGAATTGAGCTGCTATAAATGAAAAACTAAAGGCCCAATGTTTTCCCAGATAAGTGAATGACCATATAGAAAGGGGGTGGGAGGGTGGGGGGTGAGAGCAGAATGGAGGAACTTTAGATTACATGGAGGGAAGTGAGAGGGAGGAGGGGACAGGGTATGTAAGATGGTGGACTGAGACAGACATCCTTACCCTATGTACATGTATGAGTACAAGAATGGTATAAATCTACATCGTGCACAACCATAGAAACGAAAAGATGTACCCCATTTGTGCACAATGAATCAAAATGTGGTCTGTAAAAATGAAAAAAAAAGAAGAAAAAATTTTCTATTCCCCAATAATCTGTTAAGAAAACAGATTATTTACAATATAAAATAGGTCAGCAAAGAAAAGACAATGCTTCCCTCAAACTGCCACAAGTCATAGTGCAGAAATACATACATTATGCCTCGCTCTCTCTACCCAGATCTGATGCTGGTTTGTTCTATATGCTTAAAATAAAATGGATTGAAAAAATGATATTCTCACTGGTTGGTTTAACTTTAAGCAGACTGCCTACTTCTATGGAAGTGTCAAATGAATACTGAATCAAGCCAATAAATTTCGCACTCCTTATCAGTTTCAATTAAATTACAACACTCTTTCTCTGAAGAGTTCAGTTAGTGTGCTTCTCCATTCTGACAGATGTTTTCTGTTTCACACAGGACCATAATTTCTGATTTGCATTTTAAGAAAATTCTGTTTCAGAAAAATCTCACTTGAATTTTTGTTTCCTACCATCTGAGGCAAATCTACCTCTTTTTATATTTGTCATTGACTGACATGCTATATTTTAAGAAGAGATGAAGTATGCATAGATTAAAGACTTACACTTGGGAGTAACGTGTCCTCAGAGTGCTACCAGTATTGTTCACCTTGTACAATTTATTGAATTCCCTAGTTCTCAGTTCACAAAATTGCTATGAGCATTTAATCAAATTATTTATTTAAAACATTTAGCACCTTTTCAGGAACAAGGCAGTCAATAAATGTTATTGTTGTTATTAACTTACAGTGAAGAAAATATGTAAATAAGTGCATCAAACAAACAAATTTTAAATCTCACCCATAGAATAAGAGATGGTTCAGGAATCCACACAGTTTGTAGGCCAGACTGGCTCATTGTTTGCCTGTGTAAATAAATGCTTCTTAAAATACATTATCTGTAACTACTTTTGCAAAATTGAGAAATCGCATCAGAGTGCTATAATCCCACAAAAATATTAACTATCTGACTTAGGAGAAATTTGCTGATATTTGGTATAGTTCATTACTAATTAAAAGAGTCAAAAACATCCAAACCATAAGCCATGAACATTGATCACACCAGAACTATTCTTTGTACATCTTAAACTCTTCTTATTTTTATATTAGTGTTTATCCTAATGAGACAACTCACCCCACCTGTATGGAATAAGTGAAGGATTAACTAGAGATTAGGAAGGTTACACTAATTACATACTTTCTAAACAGAAGCATACATCTGGAATTGAGAAAAAGTAATCCCAACAATATATTGAAAATGTTTCCAAGAGCTTAATGAAGAGATCACAAATTTTCACTACTTCCAAATATTTTTCAGAAAAATTTTATCTCCTGATGTCAACAAGGATGAGTATATAAAAATATGACTACACAAAAATGAACTATGATGGACAATTTGGATACTACATCTTTATAAACTGTTCAAAACTATTCAATAGTTTATTATTGATTACTAAATCATATTCACACATTAGCAAAATAGTAGAGATATTCTTATATCAAGTAATGACTTGAATGTCAGAGCAAGGTGGTCAAGTAGAACTCTTCGGTTAGTAGCAGGAAGGGAATAATAAATATCAGAGAAGAAATAAAAGAATCAGAGACTATAAAAAGTAGAAAATATCATTGAAAGTAAAAGTTGGTGTTTATTTCTATAAATCAAATTGACAAGCATTAGGTAGACTAAGAAAAACTGAGACAAGGCTCAAATAAATAAAATTAGAAATGAAAAGGGGGACATTATAACTGATACAATAAAATGCAAAGTATAATAAGAGACTATTATAAACATTTATATGTCAAAAATTGTATAACCTAGAAGAGGTGGATAAATTCCTTAATGCACAGAAGCTACTAAAATGAAATTATGAAGAAATAGAAAACTATTAGCATTTCATTATTAAGGTTACTGAATCAGTAATAAAGCTTTTACTGATAAATTCTCAACCAAACACTTGCAAATGAAACTCAACAGCATAATAAAAGGACCATTCACTTTGATCAAGTGGGATTCATCCCAGGAATGCAAGGTGGTTCACATTGGATGTCAATAATTCAGATAAATCTTACTGACAAAATAAAGTATGAAAAAGACACGAACATTTCAATAAATGCAGATAAAGTATTTGACAAAATTCCACATCCTCTCCTAATGTTTTGTGCTCAACAAAATAGACTTAGAAGGAATGTATCTCAACAAAATTATTCTCATATATGACAAAACCACAACTAACATCATATGCAACAGAGAAATATTGAAAACTCTCACCACTTCCATTTAATATAGTAACAGAGGTCCTACCAGCGAAGTTAGACAAGAGAAAGAAATAAAAGGTATCCTCTACATAAGACATCAAATTGCTCCTCATTACAGACAACAGGCTCCTATTTCGACAAAACTCTAAAATACACAAAAAATAAGAATTAATAAATAAATTCAGTAAAATTGTAGGATAGAAAATCAACATGTAAAAATCAGTAATGCTTCTATCCACTAATAGTGAACTATCTGAAAAAGAAATAAAGGGAAAAACCCATTTATAATAGTTATAAATATGTACTTGGGAATAAATTTTAAAATGGAAGTAAAAGATATATATACTGAAAATTATAAAACATTGATCAAAGAAATTGAAGAAGACACAAAAAAACTAGGAAAGTATCACAGGTTCATGGGTTGAAAGATCAATATTTTTTAAACATCCCTACTACCTAAAATGATCTACACATTTAACACAAAACCTTTCAAAAATACAATGTAATTTTTCATAAAAATGGAGAAAATTCTAAAATTCATGTGAAACCACAATAAAATCACAAATAAAGAAAGCAATCTTGATCAAAAAGAATAAAGCTGAAGGCATCACACTGCAAGACTTCAAAATATACCACAGGTCATAATAACAAAATGCATGGCGTTAGCAGAAAACAGCTGGAGTAGGGGAATGACCCAGAACCAAATGCATGCATGTCAAGTCAACTGGTTTTTGACAGAAAGGTACCAAGAACTGACAAACAAAAAAACACAATCTCTTCAATAAATGGTGTTAGAAAAACTGGAAATCCACATGCAGAAGAATGAAATTAGTCTCTTAATCTCACCTAAGAATCAACTCAAAATGAATTTAAAAACATAGATGGAGGTCATAAATTAAAACCACTAGAAGAAAACATTGTTGGAAAAACTCCATGACATTAATCTCAGCATTGACTGGGAATACAACCACACAACAAAGAAAACAAAAGCAAAAATAAACAAATGGGATTACATCAAACTAAAAACATTCTGCACATCAAAGTAAACAATAGTCTAAAGAGACAATATACAGAATGGGAGAAAATATTTGTATGTATCTGGCAAGGGGTTAATATCCAAAATATATAAGGTACCAAAAAATCAATAGCAAGAAATCAAACCAAGTTACAAATGTGCAAAAGCACTTAATAGATGTTTCTCAAAGAAAACATACAAATGGTCAACAGGCATATAAAAAAATGTTAAGCATCACTAATCATCAGAGAAATGCAAATTAAAAACCTGAAATATCCCCTCAGGCCTGTTTGGATGACTATCAAAAAGAGGAGATACCAAGTGTTAGGAAGAATGTGGAAAGAGTGAACTTTTGTACCATGTTGGTGGGAATGTAAACTAGTATAATCATTATGCAAAACATATGGTGTTTCCACAAAAATAGTCCTTCCACATGATCCAAACTTCTCACTACTGGGTACATTTCCAAAATAAATGAAGGCAGAATGCTGAGGAGATATCTGCACTCCCATGTTTATTGCAGCATTATCCAAAATAGGAAAAACATGGAAGTAACCTATGTGTCCCTGATCAGATGAACCCATAAAGTGTATATATACATTAAATGCAATACTACTTACCCATATAAAAGAAGGAAATCATATAATTTCCAAAAACATATAGGAATTTTCAGGACATTATACTACATGATATAAACCAGGCACAGAAAGACAAATATCACATGATCTCAAGTCATTCGTGGAAACTGAAATAGTGGGACTTGGTTATAGATCACTGGTAGAGCACATACTTAGCAAGTGCAAAGACTTGGCTTCAATACCTAGGAAATAAATAAGTAAACCAGTAAAATGAAAAGGCTTATCTCACGGAAGTAGAGAATAGAATGGTAGGTAGATGCCACAACTGGGTTGGTTGGAGAGGGTTGGTTAGGAAGATGTTGGTCAAACAATACAAAATTTCATTAGATAAGAGGAATAAATTCAAGAGAGCGATTGTAAAACATGATGATTATAGTTAATAATGTGTTGTATTCTTGCAAAAAGCTAAGAGAGTTGATATTAAATGTTCTCACCACAAAAATGATAATTATGTGAGGCAATACATGTTCATTGTCTAGATTTAGTCTAGACAACTTGTATTGCAGTGTATATTTATGTGAAAACCTCATTTACACAGTAAATGACTTTATGTGTCAATTTTAAAATGTTTTAAATAAAAATGAATAATAACAAAAGAGTTATTAATATAAGAAATATCTTCCTATTCTTGGCTTATTGGAAATTTTAAACTAGAAAAGGATTAAAATTTTAGCACTTGGCTGGGGGCGGGGCGGGGGGGTCAGGCGGCCACATAGAGGTCCAACCCAGGAGCGCGGGACCCTCCCTGCAGCCTCAGAGCTGGACCTCAGATGCCCGCGGCCCATGCGCTGCCTCGCGCGGTCCCGCTGCTGCCGCTGCAGCTCGCCCTGCTCCTGGCCGCAGGAGCCCCGAGGCCCCAGTCAGAGCGCCGCGGAGCCTGGCCGTGGGGGCCCGGGCTGCAGGCGGCCTTCGTTCTGCCCGACCGACCGCTATTTCTTCCTGCAGGCGGTCAACTCCGGAGGCCAGAACCTCACACGCTAGCCCCCGGGTGGAACACTAGTCAAAGTAGTAGTCACATCTCTTTCACCTAAAGAATTAGTTCGAATCCCTAAACCTTTGGACAGGAATGCTGGAACATTTTTGGTGAGATATGGAATGTATGAAATGGTCAATGAAGTGTCCAAGATAGAGATCCTCTATGATAATGAACATGTGGCTCAGTCTCTCTATATCTTAAAAGGACCAGTGTACCATGAATACTGTGAGTGTCCCGAACAGGATCCTCAGACCTAGCAGAGAACTCTTTCTTGTCCAACCAAGGAACCACAGATTGAAGAGGATTTTGCTTCCTTCCCCAGCATCAATCTCCCGCAGATGCTAAATGAAGTTCCCAAAAGATTTGGGGATGAGAGGGGTGCTATGGTACATTACACGATTCTCAATAACCACATTTACCGGAGATCTTTAGGAAAACACACAGACTTCAAAATGTTCTCTGATTAAATTTTGCTGTCACTGGCAAGAAAGGTCCTTCTCCCAGATTTAGAATTTTATATTAATCTTGGAGATTGGCCCCTGGAGCACCGAAAAGCCCATGACATCCCTGGCCCTATACCTATCATTTCCCGGTGTGACTCTCTGGATTCAAGAGCTGTTATCCTTCCAACCTGTGACATCACCCACTCCACGCTTGAAGCAATGAGGGTGTCACCAATGATCTGCTCTCCATTCAGGGAAATACAGGGCCTTCCTGGATCAGTAAAACAGAGAAAGCTTTATCAGAGGTAGAGATAGTTGTGAGGAGAGGCTGCAGTTGGTACAGCTATTCAAAGAAAACCCACAACTGCTAGATGCAGGAATTGCAGGATATTTCTTTTTCCAGGAGAAGGAAAAGGAGCTTGGAAAAGCCAAGCTGATGGGTTTCTTTGATTTCTTTAAGTACAAGTATCAGGTGAACGTCGATGGGACCGTGGCTGTGTATAGGTATCCGTATCTCATGTTGGGAGACAGTCTGGTTCTGAAGCAGGACTTGCCCTATTATGAACATTTCTATGTGGCACTTGGGCCATGGAAACATTCTGTTCCAATCAAAAGAAATCTTAGTGATTTACTAGAGAAAGTTAAATGGGCCAAGGAAAATGATGAAGAAGCCAAGAAGATTACAAAAGAAGGGCCATTGACTGCTGGGGACCTGCTACAGCCACACAGGCTTTACTGCTTCTATTACAGAGTTCTATAGAAATATTCAGAGCACCAGTTCAGCAAGTCTGAGATCCGTGATGGAATGGAACTTGTTCCTCAAATGGATGATAACACATCCATCTGCCAGTGCCACAGGAACAGGTCTTCAAGGGAAGAGCTTTAAGGTGGCCCAGATTCCCACTCCTGTGTATGCCAGCTACATCTTTAAGGGAAGACTTAAGATAGATGCTAAACTGTGAAGAAAAATACAGAAGATATTTCTCTTGGTGGCTTTATAGAATGTGGAGGGATATAGCAATATTTAAGCAAGTAATACCAAATATCTCTGGATGTTAATTTCTTTTAGGTTAAAACTGCTGTTATTGGCACCATAGTTTTCTCATAAAAGAATATATGCAGATCATAGATTAAGAAGCTTGCCAAAATACAAATCACTCTCTGTGAATCTGTTGACACCATGCCCACTGACTTATTTCTATACCTTGTTTACTTTCTGTCTTTTGCTTCTGTTTGTGAAGAGAAAATATTTGTACAGGGAAAAAAAAAGTTTAGTATTTTAAAAATATTTTTAAATGAGTAGAAAATTTTTCTAATATTTCATCATCTTTCTATTCTAGAAAATCTTATTACTTAATATTTTTGCTTTGATTCTTAAATAATTTCTATTCTGCAATAGTTTGCATCTATATCTCTTATACTGTTATTTTCCCCAGTTTTTAATCTGCCTGCATAATACAAGATTTCATATTTCTTATTTTCAGAATTGCTGACCCTGAGCTCTGTTGTCACAACTGATAATGGGATTCAAACAAAATTGTCCTAGCGAGAGTAATAATTCACACTGGCATTCAAACTTTCCACTTAAAGTGGGGATGATGGTGAGGTTGAGGATCTTTCTGACATCTCACTGAACTGAAAAGCCATATCATTCCTTCCAGCAGGTGACTTTCATGTTGGTCCTCTAGTTGCCAATACCCCATTAGTTACATGTGTAGGAGAAAATCTCCTAAAATGCTAATATTTCAAATTTTTTCTCCAGTGTTTTGGTCAGCTTTTTCACTGCTGAGACTAAAAGACCCAACAAGAACAATTAGAGAAGAAACAGTTTATTTGGGGACTCCAGGTTTCAGAGGTCTAAGTGAGCTGGCTCCATCCTTGGGGCTCAAGATGAAACTGAACATCATTTCTGAAGAGTGTGGAAGAGAGAAGCACTCACACGATGATCAGAAATCAGAGAGAAAGAGACTTCACTTGGCGGATACAAAATATACCTCGAAGTTATGCCCCAGTTACCCACCTCCTCCAGCCACAACCGACTGGCCTTTACTGAAGGCATTCAGCTACCTCTCAGTTAATTCCTAATAGGGAACTAACACAATAATTGTGTTAAGGCGCTCGTAACCCAATCATTTCACCTCTGAGCCTTCTTGCATTGTCTTGCACATGAGGTTTTAAGGACACCTTATATCCAAACCATAACATCCAGTTTCTAAGACTAATTCTCTCCATTCTTAGGTTTTCAGGCCTGTGTCATAAAGAATAGAGTGGAAGATTAAAAAGTGTGAGGCAAATGTAATGTCTTCAATTCTTCAGCAGAAGTGGGACTAACATATCATTTGTCTTTGGATAATTAGCATTTCATCATCAAGAATGCTCTTCTATTCTTCACCTACTTCCTTTTCCAAATAAAAATTGACCTCATTGACTTAGGTCATGCCAGTCTATCCCGAAAGCTTCCTGACCATTATATAAAGAAGGATATGGCTGAATGAGTGCTGCTCACCAAATGATGATGGATGCAGTTGCCAATCCCTAAGAAAACTCTTGGTATCCTAAAACATCCCAATACACCAGTTTTTCCAATTACACCTGGGTGTCCTCTGCTAGGCAAATAGGATGGGAATTGTGAGGAGTAGAAAGATCCAGGTAGGCAAAGTTGTCTTCCTTTACATGTTTTCCTCAGTATCTTTCAATTCCAAGACCTTTGGGCCTGGGTCTTCCTGCCACAGGCAGCACTATGGCGTGCTCTGATCTCTACTGCTATGAAAAGGCATAAGGCATCATCTACACAAGTCAGAAAAGAGTTCACCGAGGTCCTCTGATGCCCTCGTAGGGAAATAGAAGCTGTGTCCACTATGAAGCTCTTTGTGTATCATATTATTGAAATTGGGACTGAGATTTACACTTAACCAAATCACCAGCCACTAGAAAAATGTACTGTTCAATGCCAACAGACAAATATGACCTAAAAGGGCTTCTGATCATTCAAAAGAGCAAGGAAGAATGCACCTTCTTGTGAGAACAGGACCCTTTGTGTTCTCTGGGAACTCTTAGAATCATCTACCTATTTTCATGCCTTCAGGTATTTCTTTGATTATTCAGTATTCATGGAGTTGCTACTAGTTTTGTAAAGTTTCAGGAGTTTGAAAGAATCTGAGATTTGAAGTCACTTGCAATGTAGATTTAATTTACTTGACAGTTGTCTCATCACTAAACTAAATCTTGCCCAACTTTTATGGGATTATCAGTAATTAATGTGAGATTCCTTACACAATGACTTGCATGTGGTAGGTACTCAAGTCAAAAGACAACTGCTCCTCTTTCTTCTGTCATTAATACCAGTTTTAATTTTCCACCATGACTGATAAAATGGAGCAAAATGATGCTACTTACGATCTCACACTTTTTTCAAGTGAAAATGAAAAAGCCATTTGACCTGTAGAAGCAACTCCAAATGTAGCAGCAAAGATATGCTTGGTGCATTTCAGTTTACAAATAGGTTCTGAAGTCAGCACTCAACAAAGTGACAAAGCCCAACAGCACTCTTGGATGACTCAGTTGGAAGAATCCACGCACGTGTCTTACTTGTGTAATCACTTGGTGTGAGGTCTGCAGATTGAAGCTCTCTCTTCTGAACCTTACCTGTTGAACATTCCCCAGCACAAAGAGGTGTGGTTTAATTCCAGCATGAGAAATGGGGAAATGGCCTCAGTATAAAGTTTCTGAAATGAATGTGTTAGGATTAGTTTGTATTATCTTATAGGAAAATGGAGTGAACAGGATCTAGGCATTGTCCAGAAGGCTAAAGGTTGATTCTCTGTTAGAACTTATCCTAGGTAAAGATCAGTCTGATTTATACCCTGCCTCATATTTGTCTATCTTATCAATGGGTGATCCAGCTACCCCAGGGTTCATGGAATGCAGATGGTGTACATAGATGAAAGGGGAAAATGAGGATATAGTAAACCAGATTCCTTTATAATCAATTGTTTAAGAAACATCTGTGAACTATTATATGTGGTAGTATTGTGGAAAATATATGACTTATAGTATTTTACTAGAATGTACATAATTTCATGTTTTAAGTCAGCAAAAATATAAGTACTTGAAAATAATTCTAATGGTTTTAAATCATAGACCTAATGTAATTTGTTTCTATTTATATATGTGTATTTTAAATCATTTTAAACTTTACTGTATTATATTTTATTTTTTATACTTTGAAAATATTCAGCACTATCTCATAGTGTTTAAAATATAATTTATTCTTTAGATTCCTATAACTTTAACATTTGCAAAGTAATTTACCCCTGGTAGCTATTTATTTACAACTGCTACTCTTATGAAATTTGTAGAACAGATAGTTATTTTCCTGTTCAGAGAGGAAGAAATAGATTCTCAGAGATCAATGAATCAGTTGCTCAATGTCACCAGGTATCTTGTGACAGAGAAAGGGTCTCAATACCATTGTTAAGGACTCACCATTCAGGAGTCTTTTCACTCCACCCTATGCCTTCTCAAGCATCCAGATAATCTAAAATATGGGAAATGCACTCATTTAATGTGCACCCAGGGCCAGGTAGCCTCTCCTGCATCGAGTTTTCTATTCTAAAAGAAAAGTCTCCAGGAGACCCATTCACAATTCTCTTCATCAAACACGAAAACACTATTCCTATGTTTGACAATATTCTCTGCCTTCTGTAAATGAACCATGGACATAGTTCCAGGACTGACATGACTCACAAAGACAGAGTCCTGGCTGACTACACAGCACCCACTGGAATAGGTCCTGATGCTGCACACATGAACCAACTGCTCACCCTGTCCTGTTAGTATAGTGGTCACTAGGGGGCCCAGTAAACCCCTGAGCAAAGGAGCACCAAAAGGGAGGGCACATGTGCCCTGCAGTTGCACTGTGGTTAAGCAACTACCTGCTGAAGCATTTATTTAAACTGTGTCTTTTGGAAGACTGAGTCCATTCACGCAGACATGATTCCAGGTGTCCTCTCCTGCCCTTCAGAGTGCACAGAGACCACAGCTTACCTTGTCATCCTAAAGTCAAACTGCCCCTAATGCAGATCTGTTCTCTTGCATTCTGAATACCTCCCATGAAGCACCCTAACCAGGAGGACACATTCCAACACCTTGGTGCCTCTGGTTACACTCCTGGGGGAAGGGTTTGGGCTTCACATGCCACATATGATTCATATCACAGTAGTATGTTTCCATTATCTAAAACTAAACAGATTAATATACACTTATGAAACCCATTTATTTCCTGAAAATTTGGCTCAAGAGGCTTTTAATAATCCCTGTGGATAGAGGTTTAAATAACCCATGCTAGCATCTGTATGTCCACAAGCCAAGGAATAAGACAGAGAAGAAAGAAAAGCCCACAAATGGACAGAGCCTTTTCTATTTTGGTTTGGGGGCTCTCTTAGAACAGTTGTGCATTGTCACATTCTTTAACTAAACAAATAGCTCTCAAAGCTCATGGAGAACAAGAATTGCTATACTGCAAAGCAAACAGAAAGTGGTTAAAAATGGTGGTGAAGCTCAATGTCAGAACTTCCTAATTTCCACTCACTTAGGAGATGAAAAGAGGTAACGAGGCTCCTTCTACAAAGAACAGGTTTTGTAGGAAATTTACATTGAGGTAGTGTGGGAGTAGGGGATGAGAAAGAAAATGAGAAAATACCAGCAGGGGATTATTTAAACCTCTGAAATTTAAAAATTTTTTCAACAGGTTAAATCTTTCAAGAGATCTTTTATTAATTTATTTATTTGACAAGTTAAAGAGACAAGGAGCTACATATTAGTATGAATGTCTTATTTATTGGAAGAAAGTATCACTCTAATATCTGTGTTATAATAGCCTCTTAACTTAAATGGGGGATGTGGATTGAAAAAGTACTTTTTTTTTCTTCATTTGTGGGATAAAATAAAAAGTGAAATCCCTTTGTTATATACTATATAAATCACCTTTAAAAAATAATATTTCATTTTAAATTTGGACTGTTTCTAAAAGTTAATTGTGAACTTTCAATAGAAGAGGATTATGAAAGACATGGATGTTAAATTTTAAACAAAACTACACATTTGTATTCTACTGACTATAAGAAGCTTCATTACAATTTCTAAATCCTATTTCCAATCTCTCCTTGATGGCTGACAAAGACAGAATTGGGGAGTTAGGATGTGTAACCTTGTGGAGGCCTACTAAAATGGAACTATGTGCTCCTTTGTCTCAACAGACAGGAGGGAGGTTGCCTAGACACTAATTTGGTACACCCATCACTCTGGACAAAAGTAGGTCACATTTACCATGGCTTCGGTTTTTTCATGAATGAAGAGATTGGCATTGTTCATCATTGTTCATCTTAAATTTCTCTTCCACACCACTCTTCTTGGATTTTATGACTAAACTCACATCCTGAGTATTAGAAATCCAGATCTTACACGGTTGGTCTCTATTTGCATCTCTGAGAATTTGGTCTGATTTCCTTGTTCGTATAATCAAAAAGCAGAGGTCAGGTCAAAAAAATACTCCCCACAAGTCAGTCACAGTAGTGCATGCCTGTAATCCCAGCACCTTGGGAGGCTAAGGTAGGAGTTCAAAGCCAAACTCAGCAACTTAGAGAGGCCCTAAGCATATTAGTGAGACCCTGTCTCTAATTAAATATTTAAAAGGGGGACTGTGGATGGGTTCAGTGGTTAAGCACCCCTGGGCTCAAACCCCCTACTCCTGTACCAAAAAAAAAAAAAAAAAAAAAAAAAAGGAAAGAAAGAAAAGAAAGAAAAAGAGTACCACACAACCCTCGCCCCACATACACATTTTCTTCCTCTGAGGAATTTTTATTATCCAGATGAAAGTGAGCAAAACAAAAAGAGAACTATTTGGTAATTTTCATAAAAATTCAGTAGAAAATATTACATATTATATTAGTCAAGATCTTTTTATTTGCACAATGTACCAGCAAATAAAATTAACGAACACCAGTGCCTCTAGAATGAGTGCTACTTGAATACAGAGGAGAGTCACATTTTAACCCACGCCCCTTTCTCTGAGTTTGGTACAATATGTATTACCCTTCCAGAAACACACAGAAAAGTATTACTGAAAATAAAAATAAATAAAAGAAAATAAGTTGTGTTATTTTTAGTCACATGTAGTAAAATATCCTAGATTGTCCTATAAGATTATTTTCTGAAACAAGTAGAGATAATATAAAACTTATTTTTTCATTTCCTTCTTTCTTATCCTAGCATATAGGACCAGACCAGACATTGCTTCAAAATACAGTATGTGTGTTTGTACACACACACACACACACAACACATTTTTGTGTGTGGTGATGGGGATAGAACTCAGGGCCTCCTGCACACTAAACAAGAACCATATCCCCAAAGCCCCAAATATATTTTTAAGGTGAACAAAACCTACTACTTTTATGGAAGCAATACTAATTTCTACTACTGTCTCTCACAACCTTCCACATACCTGTGATAGGTGTGAACTGATATTCAATAAGTGCTTGATGGAATTTAATTGGAGAGGATATATATTTCATCCTTTTTCTACTTTCCAATCTCGTAAAGTTTTTGTTTCTTAATTTAATTTAATTATTATATTTTTCATTTGAGACAAGAGTCTCCCAAGTTGTCCAGGCTGGCCCTGAACTCCTGGCCTCTTCCTGCCTCAGTTTCCCAAGTAGTTGGAATTATAGGTATGTGTCACAATGCCTGGTCTGGTAAAGTTGTTAGACTTTAAATACTCATTTTACTTTTCATTTCTTAACTAATGTCTTTTCTAGGATTGGCAATCCTTCACATTTTATCTACAATCCTTTATATTAGGGCTGTTTATGACAAACTGAGAACTGAATAATTACATTCATTCTAGTCAATCATTACTGTGACAATCCCAATTACTACTGTCACTTTAATTCTTGATTTTTTAAAAATAAAATTTCAAATTTATTAAAAATTGGAAATCCATTGTTTCTTTCATATTCGATTTGCTCTGACAGAAATTCTTTACTTATTTCGCAATGTTATTTTCGAGAGAATAGATTGACTATAGGAACAAAATAATGCTCAAGTTGTTCTGTCCTGAGGCACTTAGGAAAGAATGCCACACAGTTATCAAAGCAGAGTACTAGATCTTTGGGGTGCCACTGACTATCCAGTGGGTCCTGGGTACATACATGCAGGAAGGCAGTTTTCACATGATAAGAACAGAATTTATCCAATTCTTTCAGTTTTCAAACTTTTTTTCCAGCTGTTCCAAAAGGTATTTCATTAGTTTTAAACAATCAACATTTTACCCCATCATTTTCACAACATTTTAGATTGCCCACGGTTGTTCAAAATATTCTTTTCAATGTGAGAGAAAGAGAGCTGCCATGTCTGTTCTTGAAAACCATTTCCGTTTTTTGCATGCTTGGGTACAAGGTAAAAAATGGTCGTTGTCTTAGTGTCTCCCTACCTTTTCTCCAAGCCAGTTATTGATGGGTAGACCTTGCTGAGTGCTAGCAGGCCAGCTACTATTTGATTCCAAAGCCAGAATTATATCCACAGATATTTTTTCAGGTTTTCTAATAAGAAGTGTTACAGTAGGGCTCCCTCGTTTTTTCTTCTCCATAATGACATCTATACCTTCAATGTTTTTAATGTCTCCTTTAATGAATTTCCTAAATTCTAACAACATCTTCGAAGCTTTTAATATTTCCTCTTCTACAAACTGCTTCAGAGGATTTCCTTTGGGATTTCTCTTGAACTTCACAACGTAATGAGCACCACTATTACAATATTCTTCTAGCTGAATTCTGGGGACTTCCAGTTTAAACATGGCATCAAATTCATTAGGTGCAGAAATCTTCTCGAGCTCATAGTAGCTCCCGGTGTGCAGCAGCTCCATACCTTTGGACTTGGAATCAAAGTCCAGCAATTTCCGAAGCTTCTTCACCACCTCCGCGGCTGCTGAGATTTCCTGGCGCCTGAGCCTCAACGTGTCCAGCTCAGCCCGGGGCTTCCAGCCGCCAGGCGCCCCCTCCGGCACGCCCAGACTCGGGGCCCGGGCGGGCGTGAGGAGCAAGGCACTTCCGCGGGTTCAGGCGCAGGAGGCTTCGGTGCCTCGGCGGGAGCCGTCTTCGCCTGAGCTCGGCCGGTGCTACTAACGCCCGAGGGCGGCGCACCCTCGGCGCGCAGAGCTGCCTTTTTGGAGGGGCTCCGAGTGCACGTTCCTGCAGCTCCCCTGGGGGTCCCGGGCGCTCTTGGTCTGCAAAGATCGTGACTCCCGGACAGGGCCGCACTTTCCCACGTTGAGCTGGGCGGCCCGGGGAGCAGCGGGAGACTCGCGGGGCTCGGTCAGGGCGACCCTCGTACTCGGCTCCGAAACCTTGCGGGTGGCAGCTCCGGCTTTCGAAGCAGTCCGAGTCGCCTTTCCGCGTTGGGGTTCCATGACTGGTGCTCCCCGTTGCTCAAAAGAAGAGTCTACTTCGCGAAGAGGCCACGGGAGGAGGAACTAGCAATGTCTTGATGGAAATGAAACTTAAAAATGTGGCGCGAACGCAGCGTCTGCGGCCTGAAGGTCGTTTTATAAGGCTAGACAGGTAATTTTTGTTTAAAATGCTGGCAAAAATGTATAGAAAGGTAAAATGCTAAAAAAAAAAAGAAAGAAAAGAAAAGAAAAGTAAAATGCTATATACCGTTAGTAAGAACGTAGTATGGAGGTTCCTTAGAATGCTAAAACTATAATACAGATGTCCCACTTCTGAGTATTTATGCAAAGGAAGTGAATCAGCATACCGAAGAGATATATGCACTTGTTTATCGCAGCATTATTCATGATAGCTAAGATATGGAATCAGCCTAGGTGCTCATCAACAAATGAAGAGATAAAGAAAATGTGGTAGACATGCACAATGGAGTATTATTTAGCCATTAAGGAGAAAAAAATCCTGTGATTTGCAGCAAATGAATGGACCTAGAGAACATTATGTTAAGCAAAATAACACAGACACAGAAGCTAAAAAATAAAAAAATAAGTGAAAAGTTAAAAAATTGCCTTAATGCAGAATAATGATTACTAGAGATTGGGTGTAAGGTAGGAGAGAAGATGGAGATAAAGGGAGGTTGGATTTGATCAGTGCACACTATATAAATGTGTAGAAATATCACAGCAGAATCTAGTAGTATGTACAATCAATACAAATTAATCAAAAGAGAAAAAAACAATTATTTAAAAAAAGAAAATTTTTGTGTTTAGGAAAAAATGTTCTTACTGTAGACAAATGTACATGCATTCATCTTTCAGGAAGTTGAACCTGTTGTGCCCAGCGGCTCGAGACCCCACAAAGACCACCAGAGACCACGATCAATGCAAGCAACAAAGAGTCATTTATTAGCAAGCTCGAGCCTGGTCCTCCGCGCACTTGGTAACCAGTGACGCTAAGAGGCCCTGAGCCTTTGTTCAGCAGGCTTTTATAATGAAAGGCAAACAGTTTTACAGTGTTCTTTTTAATTGGTTAACATTTGAACAGCTAAACATTAGTCCTCCTCTGGTTGGGTCCTGCCAATCTATTTGATTCTCATTGGGTCCCACCAGAACTGAACGGCCCTAGAGGAAGAAGGGAGGAGGGAAGGGGTGAATTGTGCAGGAGATGAGTTGCCGTTAGGCCCCCCTGTCCTTGATAGATAAGGTTTCTAGGCAGCTGCACATTTCTCAGGCAAATATTTCTTAACAACCTCGATAAGCATGGGGGCCCAGCAGTCCTGTTTGCGCTGTATTGGCTTTTGAGGGAGCAGTCGCAACTGCCTGCATCCTGGTAATTAAGACAGCTAGCTGCACAGATATCACCCTGTTCTCAACAAACCTAGGTAATATGACATGTTTTCCCTCTTAGCTGCCAGAAGATAGAAAGTTAAATGTAGTAAAGAATTATATTAATTCTACCACTTTAAGCATCTAGTAGTATCTTTTCTCTTTGCTTCCTTCAACAACTTTAATCTATTTTTATTCCCAATTGCCCTATTTTTCCTTTATATTTAATTTCAATTATTTCAAGTACGAACTCTAGACATGATGATAATAAATAATAATATAAATAGCTGTATAAATCATATAGTCAAAATTTCCAGTAAACTCAAATATAATATTGATTAATGTTTGAATATTAAAAAACATTGTGTCATTGGGGAAACAATACCCTAAAAAGCACACTTCTCTATGCATTTTTTTTTTTTTTTTTTTTTTTTGCTGTGTATCTTTAAACCACAATGAATGTCCAGAAAGTCAACATGGGAGTCATATCCTAGGCACTGTGACCACTTGAGAACCACATGAGACTCCTAGGTAAGTCAGGGACCCAGAAGGACAACACACCCCAAAATTCTAGCCAAAAAAAGGAGGAAGGCCGGTATAAGTAGATGTACATTTTGGTAACCATTCAGTCAGGGGATGTGTTGGAGACGGAGAGAATGTAACAACTCTAAAGTTTCCCAGACACCATTGAACCAGTGCAGAGTTCAAACTGACCACAAGTGACAATGATCCCTCAGTATCACACACATACTGATAGCACAGGCCTGGGAGTAACAGGGCTCCAATTATTTTTTTACATGAAAAATATGAACATATGACACAGCTTAAAAGGCTGATTAAGGAAGAGCCACAACTTATTTAAATTGAAATAATGATAAAAACCCAGGGGGAAAATACTATGAATATAAAGCAGACCAGTTTGGATGTTTATCCTCTGTCAAAGTGTCATTTACTGAACAATTTACTTTTCTTCTGACACAAAACATAAAATTTGCCTAGAAAATATGAAAGAAAATGAAAGCAGTCTACAGAGTATATAGAGTAGTTTAAAAATTGTCTCCCTGAAAACAAAACCAATGCACATAGCCCATTTTCTTAATTGAATTTTCTTAAAATTCAATCTGATTATTAACTCATACTTAGACAAACATTTTTGAAGCATTGAATTAAATAACTGTAGGAGGAAACAAAGGTGAATAAGACACGTCACTGTCCCCTGTAATCTAAGGTACTTTCATTGCTTCCTGCATATCCAAATTCCTTACCAAGGTTTCCTTCCTTCCTTCTTTCCTTCCTTCCTTCCTTCCTTCCTTCCTTCCTTCCTTCCTTCCTTCCTTCCTTCCTTCCTTCCTTCCTTCCCCTTCCTTCCTTCTTCCTTCCTTCCTTCCCACTGTTATTACTATTGTCTGTTTTCATTATTCCAACCTACCTTTTTAAGTTTTCTCCCACTACTTAAAATATCTCTAATGCTTCAACAAACTAAAGTTTTTTCTCTCAACTTTTGGGCTTCACTTACTTCATCTCCCCAGTGAGAACTGGTCTTCCCAAACAATCTCCACACGCTAAAACTCTACCAATCTTTCTGACTTCAACACAAATCATTCCCTGCCTTACACCTTGACATTTGACCAAAGTCTTTCAGATCATGGATTTGTCACTTCCTGTGTGACTTCAGATAACTTTAGCTTCTGTTATCTCATCTGTAAAACAGAGATAACACTTACGCTAGAAGGTTGTTTTAAATATTAAATGAGATAATTAAATAAATTGTTTACCATGATATGGTAAATTGTAAAGGCCTATAAATATCTGCTACCATTATACCATTTACTCCAGTAACAAAATAAGTGAACATTTTCTTCACAGAAAATCACAGATATTGGTTCTTTTCTAATGTCTTTTGTTAATATTATTTTCCCATTGTGGTTTTTCCTACCACATGACATTTCCAAATTCAAATGTGTTGCATTTGAATTGTACAATACAGTCAGTAAATAAATATTGAGTATTTAAGCACATCTTTCAAAAATTAGTATTTTTGCTTTTATATTGCTAGAAATCTTATAACTGGTTTATCAGGAGCCTGTGTGTCTAGATTTCTACTGCCCAGAAAAGTTCACTTTGTGCTGCCTCTTTAAATCCTCCTATTTATCAACTTCCAGGTCAGATTCACCTATTTCCCATCTAGCCTTTGCTAGACATAATTTCTCACTTCATTTAGGATTCATAGATCTTCAGTCTGAAGTCACTTTATAATAACCTCCTTCACTATGTAGTTAGTTATGCATGCATATTTTTCACATGCCCTAACCCACTATAAACTACTTGTGTCTAGGAAATACTCCTTTGATTTTAGACCATTGCATTTGATAATTTATTCAAACAATAATTCATCCCTTGTTCATCCCCTTACTCTCCCAAGAAACAAGTGTCCTAATGCTTGCAATTGTTGAGCACCGTATCAATAAGTGCAGGGCTAAAAGATAGGAAATCGGGATTTGAGTCTCAGTTTTCCACTTGCTGTTTTGACTCAGTTTTTCTGACATGGTTTCTTCAACTGTAAATGTTTTTGTAAAGATTGAATTCTACATGCAAATACAGAAATATTACAGAATCACCTAGTTGAATCACTACAGATACTAAATCAAGTCAATGTTTTTCTCTTATCTTCACCAACACATTATGTGTTAAAAGAAGGACTCTCAGGAGTCAGTAATACTAAGTTTTAAAGTAAACCTTTTTATTTATTTATTTATTTATTTACTTTGGTGGAGAATCTGAATTGTGTGGCGGGCGAAACCAGGGCCCAGGGTTACGCCACGTGCATCCAAAGATGGAGGACTGGCAGAGAGCAAACGGCTGTTCTGAATATGCATGGAGAAAGGCAGAACGAGTTTACAATTGGCTGTATGATAATCAATTCAGCTGCCTAGCACGTGGACAGATATACTTTAAATGTATGCTGGAGCTCCTGACTGCTTGACCTTTAACAGGATTGGATGGACATATCTGGTTACAATTGCTTATGCATGAGACTGCTTATATATTGAGGGTATTATTTGAATAAACGGGAAGCTGCTTCATGAACTTCTAAAGAGTACGTGTCTTTTGTCCCCCTGGTCGGGCTGAAAGCTGGAGAGTCGCTTGGAGCCGGGGTCTTTTGTAAGAGCTGCGAGCAAGCCGCTTGAAGCAGCCCCTCGGCAAGCAGCAGCAGCTCTCCGCAGAATTGTGAAAAGTGCTGTAGAGAATATCCCTGGATCAGTAAAACCTTTGTAAAAGTAGTCATAGTGCAGGACAGGGGCTAGGGAATGACAAAACTGAAAGCCAATACAGCAAACATCAGCTCCCTAGTTGGAAACTGTTGATTACTATTGCTGCTTTGTAAGGAGAAAAGAGCAAGTTGCATATTTCAACAAACTTGCATTCCTACTAAAATAGAATTTCCTTCCTGTGACATGAGAGCAAGCTGTATTCTCCACAGATCCTAGTGTGAGCCTGCATTTCTGATTTCTGCTGAAGTGTGTGTGTGTGTGTGTGTGTGTGTGTGTGTGTGTCCTTAAGGAACATTGAATTTCCCTCTATTCTTTCTTTTTGCTGTGTCAGCAAGACTAACAAGACCAGATTCATATTCGAAGTCAAACTTTACTTAATTCAGGACCTCCAAACTCAATCTAATCTATCAAATATAGAATACAGCAACAACTTGCTCTCAGTTTTTCCAACCTAGAATTAAAATTACTTTAAACTATCAGCAAGTTCAAAGGTAGCCTCTCTACTGTGGAAATTACATGAAAAATATATAAATTCAGTAGAATTTCTATTTCATGTTTTGGTGATTCAACACTAACAAATGGGAAAACCCCAAAATCTCATTCTGTTGTTGAAGTTCCAAAATCTACTGCTGCCTTTACAGGTCTTAAAATAAGTTTAGAATTAAAAACTTTTTTATAGTAAACTTTTTTGTTTCATTCTCATAGTTTTATAGAGAAATTTTAGATTTAAATAAGTTAAAAGGCAAAATACCTATAAATGATTTCATTTAAAAGTTAGAGTTTAAGGGTTAGCTATAACTCAGCTCAGTAGTAGAGCACTTTCTTAGCATGTGTGAGGCACTCTGAAAAATTAAAAATAAATGTATTATTTCTTCTTACATGGAAAACCAGATGCACAAATCTCTGAATTTGGTCCTTCTTTATCATGTTACACAATTTTACAAATTTAGACAGCTTTCAGACTTAACAAAGTGCCACTCTTCCATGGTGTGTGTATTCAGAACCATTCCATTTGCTTGATATAATTATACTCTCAGAGTTAATGTCTAAATTACTACCTTCCATGGTCCCATTGTTTTAGGAAACAAATCATATGCATAAATCATTTCATATTACCTTTAGCTATACTTAATGCCCTATGTTTGCCTTATAATAGCATCTCTAAAAGGCATGCTTATAGCATGATTCAAGTTTATGAAGGATATATTTATAGTGATTTACCACCTAAGCAAAAAACTAAAATGTCAGAAAATTGGCCAACTATTCTGCTGCTTTAAAAAATTAAGGTGTTTTGATTTTGTGGTTTTTGCATAGAACAGAATGGAACAATATATAGCAATGCTGTTTTGTCACATAAGGATTGCCCTAGTTTCCTTCAGAAAGCAAAATAGACACTAAAATATGCACAAGTCAAATATATACTTATTTATCTCCTGATGTGGTCAAGAGATAATTCTGGAAGTGGGGGGGGGGTAATAGGGATTGAACCCAGGGGCACTGTACTACTGACCATACCACCAGCCCTTTTTATTTTTTATTTTGAGACAGGGTCTCTCTAAGTTGCTTAGGGCCTCATTGAGTTACTGAGGCTTATGATCCTCCTGCCTCAACCTCTGAGCCACTGGGATTACCAGGCATGCACCACCACACACACCTGGCTCAAGAGATAATTTTTTAAATGCAGAATAAAATATATGCAATTAATTATGAAAGATGATTCTCCCCCACCAGGGTTTCTTTTTTTAAAATTTTTTTTGAAAGATGATTCTTAAAGTCACTATAGCTGTCCACAAATTACTGTAAAACACAATGGCATGAAAGAATCATTTTTATGACCATAGTTTCTGAGAGTAAGTAATTCAGACAAGACATTGCATATACAGCTTATCTCTGATCTTGGGTGTCTGACTCAAAGGGAAGGGGCCAGAATCATCTCTAGGCTTGCTTGCTTACATATCTGGCAGTTGATGCTACTTGTTGCAGTCTGTCCATATGAGTCTCTTACAGTATGAGGGATCAGTTCCAAAGAAAATCATCTTAAGAAAGAGCCAAACCAACACCTTTATCATTTTTATGATTTAGTCTTGAAAGTCTCAAGCCCGTGCAGGATGAAGAGAAATCAATTTCTCAGTTTTGGTTCTTAATGGTGGTAGAAAAATTCTGAAAGAGCTTATGAGATTGGAAATATTTATGTGGCCATTATTGGAAAGTCTACCAAGAAGCAAACACCCTTATTAAAGTACAGAACTTTCTTATTCCCCCCAGAAAGTTCTTTCATGCCCATTCTAGTCAATCCATCCCACTGCTTTTCCAGTAAATGACTCTTGGTTTACTGCACCATGATAATTTTGTCTTCTCAAAACATTCATATAAATTTAATAATATAATTTTTAGTCTTTTACATCAACTTCCTTCTCTCAGCATATCTTTCAGCATCTTGTGGATTATTGATGGTATCAGTAGAATTTTTTTTCTCTTCTTAATGCAGAGTAGTATCCCATTGAATGCAGCAATTTTATTCTATTAATTTCCATTCTCCTGCTCATGGACATGTGAGATATTCCCTTTGGGGGAATGTTATGAGTAAAAACACTAAGAATATCCTTTGATGAATGTGCATTTTTATTTCTTCAGAATGAAGATCTAGAAGAATTTGCCAGGCCATAAGGTAGGTATATTACTCACTTTTTGAGAAACTGTAAAATCATTTTCCACAATAGTTGTGTAATTTTACACAGCCATTAGCAATGTATCCTTACTCATATTTGCTGTTGTCCACTTTTATATTATTATTTTAATTTCAGCCATTCTAGTATATGTGTAGTTCTAACTTCTTGTGGTTTTAATTTGGATTCTATTAATTCTATTAATTTGGATTTAATTTGGATTCTATTAGTTCTATTAATTAGTAATGATATTAGGCATTTTCTTTTACTTATTGAACATTCATATTTCTTCTTTTGTAAAATGCCTCTTCCAATGTATGCGCATATTTGTTTGCCTTTTTGTTATCACATTTTTTTTGTTCTGTTAGTAAAGGTTTGTTTGTTATTTGGTCAGATATATGTCTTGAGAATATTTTCTTCTACTTAATGACTTGCCTTTTATTTATCTTAAGGATTGCTTTTGATGAGCAGTTTTTAATTTGATATAGTCCAGTTTTTCAGATTTTCTTCTTTTATTGATTACTTTTTGTACCCTACCCAATATTTGCCAACATTAAATCATGAAAATATTATTTTATATTTTCTTCTATAACCTTTATAGTATTTCTGCTTTTATATTTTGGCCTGTAATTTGTGTTAAATACATTTTGTTTATATTAGTGATATCCCATCATTCCTGCTCTCAGATTGGGATTTACATCACTGGTTTCCCTGAAAAGCCTTCAAACTGAGGCTGAATTACATCAGCTTGCAGACAGCAGATTGTGGGAATCCCCAGCCTCTGTAATATGTCATTTTAACCATTTTTATGTGTACCTCTCAATGAAATGAAATACATTCACAATGTTGTATAACCATTACCACCATTTATTAAATTATTTAAATGACAATTTTATAATGAAAATACTAAAATGTTTTCCAATTATTTTAGTAAGTGTATTTCTTGACCTTTCCCAATAATAATTGTACCAGAAACTTAAAAAGAAACATTTTCTCATGATCAAGAAGTTAATCTTAAATGATCAATTATTAGATTAGGTAAATGGTAAATTAATTTAAGTAGATGATTTTAGATATTAGATATTGTGTATATACATATATATACATGTATTTATATGTATATATGTGCTTGTGTGTAGTTAGATATTTATAAAAATTAAAAAATTTTTAAGTTTAGAATGAATATATTTTAGAATATATACTTGTTTCTTTTACAAATATCCCAGTGAAGTTGATATAAATAAGAAGATTGATCAATGGATATTAAGTTTTCTATATATATATATATATATATATATATATATATATATATATATATATGTAGGTGGGTGTATGTTTTAGTCTGTGTGTTTAGATTTTTACTGCTGTGACCAAAAGACCTAAAAACAATATTGGAGAAGTAAAGTTTACTTGGGGCTCACCATTTCAGAGGTCTCAGACCATACATGGCCAACTCCATTCCTCAGGGACTGTATTAGTCAGGGTTCTCTAGAGGAACAGAATCAACAAGAATATGATTATAAAAAGGGAATTTATTAGATTAGCTTACACAACCAGAAGCTGGATAGTCCACAATGGCCATCTACAGGCTGGAGACCTTGAAGAGCTAGTAGCTGCACAGTCCAAGAACAAGCCTCAGAACAAGAGGGATCAACAGTGCTATCCTAGTCCAAGACCAAGGCATCTGGAAACTCCCTCTAGAATCACTGGCAGAGTCTGCTTTGGAAAAGTAAAGAAGCAAAAGTCTGATCTCCTCAGGTCACAACAATAATCAAGAACCTGTTCAAGAAGAGTTGAGCTTGCATCTGTATCTACTTCCTTGTTCTTCCAACTTTTATTCCATCCAATCCACTATCCTCTTGGGCAGTGCTGCCCATGCTTACAGAGGGTCTCCATTTCAGTTCACTATCCCACATTCCAATCATTCCTAGACCTTCCCTCAATGACATACCAGAAGCCTCTTAATCATCAGCATTTATTAA
Source organism: Sciurus vulgaris (assembly GCF_902686455.1). Classification (NCBI taxonomy): domain Eukaryota; kingdom Metazoa; phylum Chordata; class Mammalia; order Rodentia; family Sciuridae; genus Sciurus; species Sciurus vulgaris. The sequence continues at coordinate 49,088,112 of NC_136473.1, forward strand.
TCCAATCAAGTTGACAATTCAAATTAACCATTACAGAGGCCAACATAAGCAGGATATCATGGCATAAGAGTTTGGTAGAAGAAAGCAGCTGGGAGCATGGCACCAGGAAGCAGAGAGAGAGACCTCTGCTCAACAAGGACAGAATATAAGCCCCAAAGGCATGCCCCCAATGACTAACCTCCCCCAGCCATACCCTACCTGCCCACAGTTACCACCCACTCATTAAACCTTATAAGAGGATTAATGCATTGATTATGTCAAGTCTCTCATAACCCAATCATTTCACCTTTATGCTTTCTTGCATTGTCTCACATATGTGCTTTTGGGGGACACCTCATGTGTAAACCATAACAATATGTAAAATTTTATATATCTTTTATACATCTTATTTAAATATCTTTTGACATAACAGAACATTGGTCAGAACTTGTTTCTGGCTTTAATGCTCAGTATGGTGGACCATTTACCCTATTTTATAGCTGAATATACTAATATCCTCATGATAAATGCCCTAACTACAGTTCTTTTCCTAGAAGGACTTTATAATCCATCAATTCCTGGAACTTTCACTTTTAATTTTATTGCTAAAGCCCTTAACTATCCCATTCTTTTGGTTTCAAAGATCTTATCCACAATTACAATATGATCAACTCATGCACATATTATGAAAAGGTTTTTCATCTCTAATACTAGCTTTATGCCTATGATACATGTCCACACTGAGTTTCTCATCAAACATTGTGTGTGTGTTTGTGTGATCCATCAGCACTAACTCAACTGGTCAAAATAAATGCTCATTTTTCTACTCTTATTCTTTATAAAAATCTCTGGGTTTTGAATTGTCTTATCTCAAATAGTTCAAAATCATTTTAAAAAGTACATTTCACAGTTAATATTATAAAATTTATTAAGAAATATTTTAGAATAAATACTTGCTTCTCTTACAAACATCCCATTGAAATTGAAATTGATCAGATAGTCAGATAGGAGAAGTACATTTTGGTTTTCTATTGCACAATAGGTGACTGCAAATAATGACAATGTACTCAATGCTTCACAAAGCTGTAAGAAAGTATTTTAAATGCTTTTTCCCATAAAAATGATAAATATTTGAATATTTGAGGAGATTGATGTTTACCCTTATTTAAACATCACATAGTGTATGCACGTATGAAAACATCATAAGGTACTGCATTTTAATCCACCTTCCATTCTTTAGTATCTCCCTCTGGAGAAATTTTAACACTTGGAATAATTTCACCTGATATTTTTAGTCATATTTCTCTTCCATTCTAGCACTCTTTCTGTCCATTTTCTGGCCTTTATTTACACAAAATTATTATTTTCCTCTCAAATGATCCAATACATCTGTTAAGGACCTACATACTGCAAAAGGCCCATCACATTTTTCTTGAAACTCTCAATTTTCTTCATTTGGTGCCCAGCCTAGGCTACAATGGTTCTTTGCTTTTCTCCTATGTTAAGCTCCCTATTTCTTGGATCCTTCATTTTCCTTGAATATTACCTTTCCTTAAATATTCCCTTAAATATTCCACCAAAGGACAAGAAATCTTGTGTTTTTTTTATTTTTAAGTGTTTGCATTTTGAATGTATATCTCTAATCAGTCTTCATCATTGACTTTTTTTTCTAGAAAGAGCTGTGAATTGGAAATAATTTTTCCTCAGAATTTTAAAGTACTTGAGTCTGTTTTCTAGCTCTGCATGTTGGAGTTGAAAAAAGTCTAATGAATATCATTCTGATTCTAATTCTTCTGTGCATGAATTTTTTTTCCTCTAAATTTGTCTAGGACCTATCTCTTACAGTAAGACACTATGATACAGACATTTTTACATTTGCAGTATCCTGGGGAAACATTTCATGGCATTCACTTTTGGGAATTATGCAATTCATTCTTGGATGAATTTTTGCTATCTAATTTTTTTCTTTCAGAAATGTCTGTCAATTTAATTCTGGGTCTCAAGTCTAGTTTCTAATTGTGTAACCCATTCCAAACTGTTTGCATCTTTCTATTATTTTTCTTCTTCTCTATATTTTCAATTTTATCTTCAAATCTTACTCTTTAAAACTCTTATTTTGAAATGTTGCTAATTCATATTTTTTCTTCTAGGAACATTTATTTTTTAATATTTTTATTCTTTTTGTTGTGGTGGTGGTGTTCAAGATATACAAATGGACAACAGGTACCATAGATGAAAACAAGGTATAATATCACTAATGACCAAGGGAAATATAAATCAAAATGACAATGAAATACCTCACACCTGTTAGGATGACTCTTATTAAAAATAAAAAGAAAATATTTATTGGTAAGGAGATGAAAACACTGGAACCATTATGCACGGTTGGTGGAAATGTAAAATGGAATAGCTACTATGAAAAACAATATGACAGTCTTCAAAAAATTCAGGGGCAAAGTGCCTGCCTGGCATGCATGAGAACCTGGGGTCAATCCCCAGAACCACATAAAAAAAGGTTAAAATGAAATAGAAATCCTATATGATCTAACAGTAGTTTTTTGTTTTATTTAGTTTTAGGGCTTCATCTATAATTTATTTCCTTCCTCATTTCTTCCTTCCTTTCTTTCATTTTTTCATAATTTGTTTGGGTTTTACTCCTTTCAGTTTGAGACTTCCCTTGAATGTCCAGTGATTGATTGGACTGTCATTTTATTTGACACACTAACAACTGCTTAGAAGATATAAGTATGAGAGTGGAAATTATTACACAGAATAAGTAATACAGGGTAAACGAGCAGGTCTCTGGCCTTCTTTTAACTGAAGAGGACTCCAGATAGCTATGTTGATATTTTAATTATTCATTGTTTGTTTGTTTAACCATTCAGCTTCTCCAAATTAGAACTTCCTAGGTTTCTGTTTGTGGAGAGACAGATTTTTTGTCTGGGTTGGAAAGGAAACTCCTTTTTCTTTTGCTCCCTATTTTTATTCCACATGGTATCTCTACTGTCTGTTGTATCTAGATCCACAAAATCTGGAGCCTATTTAGTTTGTTTCTGTGGAAAACAAGACTGTGGTCTCCAATAGGAGTAAGGGCGAAGGTCTATGTCTGCCAGGGCAGCATAGAAGAAAGGACGTATTCAAAAGTGGATTTCTGTCCATATCTACTTTACAGCTGCCTCCTCAGGGGTCTGTGCAGCTAAGTGTTGACTCCCTTGGAGATTATCCAGAGCAAATTGACCCAACCTTATCAGTACTATGACCTCCACAAGTTTCAAACTATAATTTCTACAATTTCTTCTAGTTTGCTAAGTCATACATCACTCCCTAAACTTTAAACTAGTGTAAATGTTTCCTAAACTAGCGTAAATGTTTTTGCCTGCTAAGATCTCACCATTCTCTGTAAAGTGTATTAACCATGGTTAATACGCTTTTTATGAAAAATTCCTTTACTGTCATTATATTGGAGTTTTAATAGGAAGAGATAAACATATATTCTCATTATCCAATGTTTTAACCAGGACGCTTTGTTTGAAGTGACTTAAGATTTAGCAATATAATAATGTCAGTTTTTAATTTTATTCATTTCATTTTATCTATTTATATATTTTGTGGTGCTGGGGATTGAACCCAGGGGCTCTTGCATGCTAAGCAAATACTCTACCACTGAACCACACCCTCGATGCTGATGATGTTAATTACCTACCTCTCAAGAACAAAATGGAGAACTTTGTCTGGGTAGATTGGTATGGTAGCAAATGAAGGTGAACCCTAAAGGAGAGAAGAAATATGTATAAACTGAGTTCTGTGCTCATGAATGTTAAGTATAACATATTTTCTTTACATAAATTCAGAGTATTAGAATGTGTGTTCTCTTTTCAGTTATTTTAGATGCTAAATGTTATTACCTCAGCTATCTAGATTTTTAATAGATATAGGTAGATAGATAGATAGATAGATAGATAGACAGATAGATGATAGAGGAAGAAAGAGATCTACCCACTGCTGCTGAGTCTTTAAATATGGCAAAGCAACTCTAAAAGAATATAAATAAGAATGCAGACAGGTAAAGAAATTCTTGTCACTGCTGTCAGTTTCTTACTGGTAAAGGATAAGTATAGCCTAAAAATTAAATTGTTAGGAAACTCACTCTTCTCCATCAGTTGAACTGAACAGGGTTGGTGGTCACAAAATAGAAATACTACCTGGTAGTAGATGAACTTAGAACTGTAAGTTCCCATAGTGGATTGTGTAGCAGTTTCATTCCAAACCCACGACACAGAGAACACTGGATGTATAATTATACATGCCTTTGGCTCCTTTCTACTTGTGTTTTTTTCATGGCTTGAGATGGTTTACGAGTTAGAATGCCTTTAGTCTTTTATTTACTTACAATGTTCACAATTGGCAGAGTTTTTAGATTTAAAGTGATAGAAGAAACAACTATAGAACAAACCCTACATTATCTGAGCTGCTGAACATCCTTTTGTTAGGAAATGAAGAGTTCTATTCTACCCACCAAAACAGATATTAGAAAAATTATTTGTATTACATCATTCTCACATCCTTCAGTAAGGATGCACAATTAGGAATCAAACCCACTGATGCTCTTTTTACAAAAGCAATGTTCATCCAAAGATCAGATATTTTGATACTAGTAATATTTAAAGTCAATTTTAAAAAGAACGCAATAAATACATAGTGTAAAACAGATTCAGGAGTAAATAAACTTCTCAGATACATTTCTATAATAACTAGGCCTTCATCTCAGGACAATGTAACCAACAGTGCGGAAAACTCAAAGTTATCTACAAACCATGGAGAACAGAAAAAATGAAATTACACTCCAAGACTATTGTCTTAGAGCTTGCAGAAAGGTAAAAACTCAAGTTTATTTTTTAAATCATCGTTTGTTTGGTTTCTTATTTATTTTCAACTCATATAAACAGACTACTCAAGTTTGGCTTTCACATTGAAGCGTGTTATCAAAAGGCTGTCCTGAAGCACTAATTTTTCTCATATCAGATCAGTTGACACTTTACAAACCTGATTTTCATATAAATTCTCTAATGCACCTTATGGTCAAATGGCCAAATGAAGAAAGAAGGGAAATTTTTCTCTAAGCATGTTGGACAAGCTGATCGAAAGTCCTTATAATCCAAGAACTATGACCTTGCAGTTAAAGAAGAAACCTTCCTTGCCTGAAAAAAAAAAAAAATTCCTCAGGTAGTTATAAAATTCAGGCTTACATGATTTTTTTTGTTTTGTTTTGCTCTTGTAGGTTTCTCTTGAAAATCAAAATCATATATGCAAGTAAAAATACACAAAAATATGAAAACTCTGACCTAGTGCTCATACCTTCTGCTCCAAAATACTTTAGAGCATGAATTCCATTAAACATGAATCAGATTCCTGTGGGAAAATATCAAGAATACATAAGTAAAATTTTCAAATAAAAAATAATTTAAAATTATATAAATGTATAAATATTTAAAAGCCATTAACACCTAAATTTTACCTTCTGGGAAATAAATGGGAAGTATATGAAAATGATTTTATTTTATCCAAATTAGTTTCCAGAAACCCTGTGATGGGTTTTTTAAGAAACTTACATATTATTCTCTATTCAAGCTGGCAAATGAATTAGACTTTTGTGAGAGAACAAAATGTTCACAGGATTCACTCCCAAGTATTATTCCTTAACTATGAAACAATCATATTAAAAGGATAGCGAGAGTGTTGTGCACAACTATGTTTTAACACATTAGACAACCTGAATGTAGGGGGTAAAATTCTAGAAGAACACAGACTCACAAAGTTGTCTCATGAAGAAATAGAAAACCTGAATGAACACTTTACAGATAAGGACATTGACAGTAATTAAAAGCCATTCTACAGGGAGAGGAGAGTTGAGTGGTAGAGTGTGTGCTTAGAAGGCAGGGGGCCCTGAGTTCAACTCCCAACACTGAGAAAAACCAATCTTTCCACAAGAAAATTCCAGGTCCAGATGGCCTTGCTGGTGAATTCCACCAAACAGGTAGAGAAAAATTAATAACAACCATCCACCAATTCTTCTAGACTGAGGGGGATTTATTCCAGGAAAGTAAGATTGATTGACACCTGAAAATCAACTAATGCACTATACCATGTTAACAGAATAAGAGACAGCCAGGTGATGTTTTCACAAGATGCAGGAAAAATTGAAAACCAAACCAAATCAAAAAACCCCCAATACCCTTTCATGATTAAAAAAATAAAAAAAGAATTTCTTCAATCTGATGCAAGGACTCCATGAAAAAGCCACAGGTAACATTATACTTACTTGTGAAAACTGAATATTTTCTCCATAAAATCAGGGGGAAAAATAAGAACCTCTGTCTGCCCCACTCCCACTTTTACTGGATATTTCACTGGCGGTTTCATTTCATTCAACATTTATAGTCAGGCAAGTTAGGATAAATAAGTTAAAGTCATTAAGACTGAGAAGGAAGTGTGGAACTATTTGCAAACAATGTGATCTTGTTTATAGAAAATCCTGTCAATAAAAATTTTCTAGAGCTAATAGACAAATTCAGCAAAATTACATATAAAAAATCAATATACAAAAATCAACAGCATTTCTATACACTAGTAATGCACAGTCCAAAAAGAATAAAGTAAACAATTTCGTGCAAAGTGTAGTAAAAACAAAAAAGCACCTAGAAATAAATTTAATAAAAGAAGCACAAGATTGATACATGGAAAATTATAAAACACACTGAAAGAAATTAAAGATCTAAATAAAGGCAAAGCTATCCCATGTTCATTGCTCAGCAAATTTAATATTTTTAAGATAGCAATACTCCCTAAATTTACCTACAGATTTAATGCAATTCCCATCCAAATTCCAGAAATTGACAAATTGATTCTAAAACTTTTTATGAACACAAAAAAGATTCAAAATAGTCAAAACAAACGTTAAAAAGAACAAAAAAGTAGAAAATTCACACTTCTCAATTTCGAAACTCACTACAGATTTACATGAGTCAAGACAGTGTAGTCCTGGTCTGAGGATTAAACAGAAATTAATGGCATAGAATTGAGAATCCAGAAACAGACCCATGTGTATCTTGTAAATTAGTTTTCAATGAAAGTGTCAGACCCTCAACAGTGGACAAAAAAATCTTTTCAACAAATGGTTCTGGGACAACTGAATAGCCACATGCAAAAGGATGAATTGTGTCCCTATCCCAAATAGCAAACTAAAATTTACTCAAAATGAATCAGAGAGCTAAATGTAATCACTAAAACCATAAAACTTTTAGAAGAAAATCAGAGGGGACGAGTGCAAGGATTTCGGGGCTGATCAAAGCAGCAGCTCTGCTGAGCTCCAATGAGAGGGCATGAGAGGCCATGAGGGGCAAAGTCATCTTCAGGTGCAGCTTGAACAGACAGGTAGGAGGAAGGCCTTCAGCTCCTGGTGCTGTTTGAGGCTCGGAGGGTCACCGTGCAGCTGTGGAGGAGAGCCAGGGAACTTCCAGGGGACTGGACTGGACAGGAGGCTTGGCATCTAGGTGATGCTGTGCAGCAGCACAGGGGTCTCAGCTCAAAGGGCAGCTGCAGTTTCTGGTCTTTTAACACTGGGGCTTATGTTATCTGTGGCTATAGGTGCTGCATGTTTCACAGGGTAAGCAGAGAAGGCTCGGAGGGGTGAAAACTTGTTTATTTGGACTATGCTCAAAACAACTGAATACATAAAAACTTAAATTTGGTGTTGCCAGCCTTTGGGCTAATAGGTCTCAGCCTGCTATGAAGAAGCAAACAACTTAGAGGCCAATATACAAGGAATCTCTTTGGTTTATTTATATTTTAAAAATAGAAATAGCCAGGAGGGTGGCACACACCTGTAATCCAGTGACTTGAGAGGCTGAGGCTGGAGGATGGAAAGTTTAAAGCCAGCCTCAGCAACTTAGTGAGGCCCTGTCTCAAAATGGAAAAATAAACAACTGCCAGGAGGTGTGACTCTGTGGTTAAGTGCTGCTGTGTTCAGTCCCTGGGGGGGGAAGAAGGAAGGAAGGAAGGGAGGGAAGGAGGGAGGGAGGAAAAAACAGCCCATGAGCTAAAAGAAAATATTTACAAATTGGATAGCTGTAAGAACCTTATATCAAGAATATATTTTAAACTTTAAAACTCAATAATAAGAAGACAAATAAACCTAATGCTTAAATGGCCAAGGGATTTAAGTAGACATTGCTACAAGGAAGACCTACGAGTGGTCACTAACACACATGGGCAGAAGCTCCATGTCGAGCAGGAGCCTCTCCGAGATTCCTGGTCTGGGGGAGCTCTCCAGACCCTGTCCTTCGGGTTTTCATGGAGACGTCACTGTGCAAGCATGACTGTAGTCGGGACAGCCATGTCAAACTTGAAGGAACAGAGGGGTCCTCTCTCCTGCTGGACGTTGTGGGGGAAGCGAGCTCGCCTAGAGTCCTTGAGCCTGTCTGTGCAGCACGTCTCTCCTCCCAGGGGGGCGGGCAGGACCCCTCTGAAACAGGGTTTTCTGATCCACTGGGACAAGGCAAGTCAGAATTTGGGGGGCCGAGTCCAAGTCAGGGGAAGATAAGGATCTTCACGACCTCGCTCGGGGAAGAGAACTATTCTGGAGGCCTGAGGGGGAGTCAAGAGCCGACAGAGGGCAAGACCCAAGCCTATGTGTTTTGATATCTGGACTCTTGTCACTTCCTCGGCCCATTTTCTACTGTGTTCTTCCTCTAAGGGCACAAGGCCTCCTTTCACTTCCTCAAAGTGCAGCCCTAGATATGGACGATCCTTCTGTGGTCCCTTCTTCACCGAATCATTGCTCCTTCTCTGGTCTGCAGCCCCCGCGTCTCTGCTGGAAGGTCTCCCCGCCGGCCCTGGAGAGGTCGAGTCCCACCGCAGCTATGGCACACACTCGTGGCGCCATGTCCTCAGTGTGACTTAGCAAACTCGGCATTTTATTCTTAATTATGAGTTTGATTCATGTCCCTGTCCCCTAGAAAGCTATCAGCCTCAGGAGAGGAGACACCACTTCTATGTGAGCTTGTTTTGCACCCACAGCCCACACACTTGAGGCTTTCAATAAATGTTTGCTGAGAGAGGAAGTAAACATTGCCCTGAACCACCTGCAGCCGTGACCCTTCAAGGAAGTAGGAGTTTTGAGTGCACCCTTGTTAATTTAAATGAGCTTCAGGTTCACTGGAGAACTGGAGCCCAGCAAAAGGTGGCATTGATACTTTATTGACATTTGAAAATAACAGGCACAATGGAAAGTGCCCCCGATTGAAGAGTGGACAGTGATCTAAAGGTTGCTTTGTACTGCTGTTCTCCCCCACAGAAACACAGTGCCTTCTGACCCAGCCCACAAAATCCCACCTACCCCACAGAGTAGTCAAGTTCTTACTGATGGGTACTTGAAGACTGACTGCACTTTAGGACCAGGCATCCACTGAACCTCAGTCCAGAGCGCCCCTCAAGTCCAGACTTTTGAGTCCCTGGGCCCTTTTAATCCCCTATCCTGAAGCATCTCTCTTGGTCTTAAAGCTTTCTATGCCCTGGGCAAAGCAGTAAGAAATGTGCCAGGAGAAGGCAACTCGGAAAACCAGGAAGACCTGCCAGCAACCAGAGGAAACTATGGATGGCTACAAGAAGGAGCAGGGGTGGGCAAAGGGGACAAGGGCCCAAGAGAGCAGGCTGCAGAGATGGAAGGCCAAGGGCAGGCAAGCTGCGGCCCAGCAGGCTCCACAGCCAGGGAACTGGGTGAGCTGTAGATCAAAGATGCTCAAGGACTGTTCGTTCAAAAACTGCCTTAACTTCAGACCCCTTCATCTCCCACCAAGCTCTCAATTCTTGCACCTAATCACTGAAGCGGTGGCAAACTACTACAAAAGATCCTAAATCCAGTGGGAAAGTTTTAGATCATACCTCTGTTCCATTCCCGATGAAAAGTGCCCAAAACACAAAGCAAGTCCCAGGGAAAGTGGCAACCATGGGGCTGAAGCCTCTCAGATGATGCTTGCCACTACTGACCCGGAGGTGGCTGGAGATTTCAATTTGGGAACAAATCTGATGGGATTTTCTTGTGGCCAGAAAGCCTTTCCAAGAGCAATTGCAGAAGTGCAGCAGTCAAGAGCACAACAAAGGGATCCACTTGGGTGGCTGGAACCCCTCAGCAGGGATCAGCAGGGAGTATTGTTATCTTCACGGATCTGCCAATCTTCCTACCCTGCTCCCAGCTCCACCCATCAGTGCCTGGCAAGTAGATCAATTGGATGGTGAACTTTATTTATTTTTTATTTTTTTATTTTATTGTAAACAAATGGGATACATGTTGTTTCTCTGTACATGGTGTAAAGGCATACCATTTGTGTAATCACAAATTTACATAGAGTAATGTTGTTTGATTCATTCTGTTATTTTTTTCCTTCCCCCCACCCCTCCCACCCCTCTTTTCCCTCTATACAGTGCTTCCTTCCTCCATACTTGCCCCCCTCCCTAACCCTAACTCTAACCCTAACACTAACCCTTCCCTCCCCCCATTATGTGTCATCATCCACTTATTAGCGATATCATTCGTCCTTTGGCTTTTTGAGATTGGCTTATCTCACTTAGCATGATATTCTCCAATTTCATCCATTTGCCTGCAAATGCCATAATTTTATCATTCTTTATGGCTGAGTAATATTCCATTGTATATATATACCACAGTTTCTTTATCCACTCATCATTTGAAGGGCATCTAGGTTGGTTCCACAGTCTGGATGGTGAACTTTAGATAAACTCTTAATTCCTTGCCAACGTTCCAGCCAGGAAGTGAGTGTGTGTGCGGGCGAGCACCAGACGCATAAACCTGGTCTAAGAGAAGACTGCATTAGGGAGGACTTGATCCAACCCCCCCACCCCCCCCACACACACACCACGCACTCTTCTGAAAGTCCAGCGGGTCATAACCACACTTTTTAAATGCAGGAATCCTAAGTGCTTCATTTTAAGGGTTCCGGGTTCGGCCATGCAGCTGAGTTCTGCCCTTGGTTTCCCTGACCCCTACACTCCTCTGACTGGGGGTTTTCCTAGCTGCCAGGGCTCAGGCTGGTGGGAGCTTAGAGTTCAAGTCTGGTTCTCCTGAGAAGTCTGCAGGAAAACAAAACAAAACAAAACAAAACAAAAAAACACAAACAAACAAAAAAACTGTCATTCTATGGAGACACCCTGGCTACTTTCACTCATGATCAATTCCAAAGTGTTAGAAATCATAGCACTTTATATATATGAACTCCTTTCAATCACTGATAGGGTTCCTGAGTGAGTGAAGGGCTGTTTCCAGATTATAAACTACAAAAACCTGTAGAAAGCCATAACTCATCCACTTACAGTCAACATTCCTTTCTATTTACTTAAATGCTATCTGCTTAACGATGCTAAGTGACAGAAACCTGGAAAAGAGGCTTTGTGAAACAAGGTCAGTGTCATAAAAAAATAGAGAAACGATGTTTTATTTAATGATATTGAATAACTGTTACCATGCTACAAGATAATTGAAGATAAATGAGGGAGATTAACCACGTCAAAGAAATCTCAGCTCTTCTCCTGACAAATGACCCAATTGGGGAATGTTCCTTACTTGCTCTACACCTCAGTTTTCCAAGAAATGGGAGATAAAGCCAGAGCCACAGTAGGTGTTCCTAAGGGAAACAAATCAAATAATGTAGTAGAGTGCTTAGCCCAATCACTACCATCCAACAGACATCAGGGCTATTACTATTATGAATGTAATTAGTACTAGTTTTACATAAATAAATTGAGTATTTTCAAAATCATAGGGAAGCAAGGAATTGATCAAGGACCTCCTTTTCTCAGGTCCTTTAAATTCTGCCTCTCCCTCTTTAGAGATCCTTTATGGGCAAAACTGTGAGACTGGATTTTGAAGTTTACCCAGAGCAACTCCTCAGGAGATAACAAAAAAGAGACAAAATCTTCAAGGATCAGATTAATACTTGCAACTCAAGAATTGGCACAAGCTGGGGGCGCGGGCGCGCGCGGGCGGCGGGAGCAACCCGCCCGCAGGAGCAGCCGCGCGGGAGGAGCGCCAGCCCTCGGCTCGCGCGCCCAACGGACCAGGCTGGGGACGGGAGGTAACTGTTGCAGCCAGCCGGAGCTGGGAGGCGACACCGAGTCTCTAGTCCCGAAAGGTGCCCCGGGGAAAAGGAGGAGGCGGCCGCAGCGGTCCCGGGGAGAAGTCCCTGCCGTGCCTCTGCTCAGCCAGCATGTCCCGGACTCCGCCGCTCCTGAGCCCGCGCGGCGGGGACCCCGGGCGGCGGCGGTGGGTGCAGCCCTGACGCGCTGCGAGACTGGGGGCTCCCGGGGGTTGGGGAGCGCGAGCAGCCGCTGCAGTCCCAGTGGGGCGCGCTGAGCCCCGCTGCCACCCGCGGCCGGGGCCACGAGGACGGACGAGCGAGACGCCAAGGCCATGAGGTACCCGCCGCCGCCGGGCGGGACGGGATCGCCCCTGGAGCCTGAGGAACGGCTACGTGAAGAGCTGCAAGAGCCCGCTGCCGCAGGACCCTCCGCGCGGCCGCTTCTTCCACCTCTGCCGCTTGTGCAACGTGGAGCCACCGCCGCCGCCGGCCTCCCCCCGGCAGCCGCGGCGCGGTTCCCCCTTCTCCCCGGCGCGCCTCTCGCTGGCGGCCCTGGCCGCCTTTGTCCTCGCCCTGCTGCTCGGCGCGGGGCCCGGGAGCTGGGCTGCCGGGGCGCCCGGCTGCGGACACTGCTGAGCGTGTGCTCGCACGGCCTCAGCCCCCTCTTCAGCATCGCCTGCGCCTTCTTCTTCCTCACCTGCTTCCTGACGCGGACCAAGCGGGGCCCCGGCCCTGGCCGGAGCGGCGGCGCCTGCTGCTACCTGGGGGACTTCTTAGTGCGGCAGTGGTGGTCTTGGCCTGGGGGCCCCGGGACGAGGCGGCGGCGGGCAGGTGGTGTTGCTGCGGCTCGGGCACGCATCCTGGTGCTGCTCTTCGCCAGCTTGGTCTGGTGGGGCTCCTTCGCCAGTCTCGGGGCGCTGCCCTCCGCCCTCAGGCCGCTGCTCTCCTGCCTGGTCGGGGCCGCCGGATGTCTGCTGTCTCTGGGGTTGGATCACTTCTTTCACATCAGGGACTCTTCTCACTGTCGCCGGTTGTCCAGCACCATGGAAGAAAAAGTGCCTGTGACCAGACCCTGGAGGAGGTCCAGCTGCGCGTCGCTAGCAGAAACGGCAGCCGGTCACTATGGCAGTGGCAAAATGTTCAGGAGACCTTCGTTGCCTTGTATTTCGAGAGAACAGGGGAAACATGAGTGTATTCAAGAAACTCGAGATTTGAATTTGCAGTGTTTTTCATATATCTTTCAACCATGGAATCTTCAGAATATCAAAGAGTTGCATGTTTTCAAGCTTAGAGAAAAATGGACACTTGAATCCTAGCAACTGAAAGCAAATAGACATACATCAGTATTTGTGCATAAGTACTGACACTTATGTCAGCAGTTTGTCCTGTTTGCCCGGGAACTCTTGTTTAGTAGTGTGTTTACAATGAGGTCTTTCAGTGGAGCAGGGCTACATGACTGAAGATGTACTCTGATTGTCTGAGTACATTCTGTATACAAACCTTAGCATATTTGTTGCTGCTTGTTATTGACGTTTACTCTTCTTTATTGTGTTTATTTTCTTTTTCAAAAATGTTTTGTTTCTCTTTGTTAACTAGCAGTAGGCTATTGGCTCTGTTTTTAATTATGATGTTTTTTTGTGTAGGGAACTGAGTTTGATTCCATGTAAGTTATAGAATTAGATCTGTGAGGCTGATGGGTCATATGATTTGTTTTGAAAAGGGAAGTTCAAGCTTTTGGAGGTAGAATAATCTGACCTTGTCTTGATTAAGACCTGTAATTTCATTGTGCCTTAATTTACTTAGCAGTTACTATGAAGTCTATTTAAAAGCTTAAAATATATCATTGAGCATTAAAATAAAGTTCAAAATATTCCAAGTTAAAAAAAAAAAAAGAATTGGCACAAACTACTACCATGTTCTTGGGTAATTTCTAAAACAAGTCAAGAGATTTTGCCAATTGCCCTATCTTCTCTCAACCCCCAACAATCCCATCCCCTATACAAATATGGAGATTTTACCTCAGTCAGACTTACCCCCCAAATAACCATGCCTAGATAGTTAAATAAATTATCTGTGAATTTCTGTAAAGTTGGAATGAAGCTTAATCCTTTTGGGATTAAGCTGTTTATAGTTCTTCCAATTTGCCATCTGTTTAGATGCATGTCAAGTTTCTCAACATATCCTCCATTTATTTACCTGACTTGGAAATTCCTCAGTATCCCTCAAGACACAGTTTGAGTTTTATCTTTCTTCTACAGTATTCCAGAATGCCCCAGGCATAGTCTACTTCATCTACTGTTTCCATAGCCCTTTGATTTATATTTAAAATCATAGTATTTATTAACTGATTAACATACATATCTTCCCCCATTAGACAAAAGGTCAGGTGCTGTCTGTTTCTTCCTTATAACTTTTTGTTTACCTACTCCAGGCCTAGAGGAAAACAGGTTCCCAGTAAGTGCTATGTGGAGGATGCTGTTGATTATTCTCTCCAAAATTCAATTAATTGATTTTGGATCTGACAAAATATTCACCAAGCAACATATTCTTTATTTACTATTGAAGAATGGATATAAATGAACCTAAAGCCACTTCACCTCTGGAACAAGAGTGTGCCTTTGTTCTCAGTCCTTCAGGGATATACTGTGGAAAAGCAGAAACATACAGAGGACAGGACAGAGGTTTTGAAATAGGAGGTACAAAGTTCAAGCGTTTTTCCCTGCTCCTTCAGCTAACAGTTGAGTTTTACACGTATTACTTTCCTTTGTGAATACTTAGTTTTCTCTTCCATAAAAATAGGAAATTAATAGTGCCTACTTTATAGGTGTGCTGTGGGCATTAAAAGAAATGATACTTAGAAAGTGTTGTGCATGATGATGAGTAAGTATTGCTGCTTTGTTTGTGTGTGTGTGTGTGCGTGTGATGCTCTAACAAAATACCTGGACTATGTTATTTATAATGAATAGAAATTTATTTCTCACAGTTTGGAGGGCTAAGAAGTCCAAGATCAAAGCACTGGCAGATTCTGTTGAGGGTTGCTGTCCACTTGTAAGATGGCACAATGTTTCACCATCCTCTGGAAAGGAGGAATGCTGTGTGCTCACACGAGGGAAGACAGAAGTGCAAGAAGACTGAACACCGTGTGAAGCCTCTTTTATTGGGGCCTTAACTTAATCCCACTCAGGAGTAAGGAGCCCTCATGAATTAATCACCTCTTTAAGGCCCCATCTCTTAATCTTAACGCATTGGCCATTAAGTTTCAACATCTGAATTTTGGAGAGCACATATTCAAACAACTGCAGCTGCAAAGATTCCTCCTCCTCCAGGACCTTGCCTGTGAGGTAGGGGAACATGGTGTGGGGGAGGGGTAGAGATGGAAATTGTATATCACTAACAGGATTTGCAACACAGGGCTGCATATGAACATTAATTATGAAAAAGCTACACCATCAACCCTCAACATTTTTCCCCAAATGAAAGATTTCCAAAGCGAACCTATTTATTAATAGTCATGAATATGAATATTACAACATAGATTATCCATTGATAAACACTATTTTGTTGTGATAGGAAATTTACTTATGTCATTTCTTATCGTATTTATTTCTTACCATGCTCAGGAAATAAAAGTAGATTTTGGTATGTTTACTTTCAAATAAAAACCCTACAGTCATAAAAAAAAACATTTTAAAAGATCTACATAGCATTATAGTTAAGGAAATTAAATTGAATATTCACCTTGTTGTAAAAGTACTGACTCTTTTTTTTCTATGTCAGAAAAGTTGGAATAGTAATGCCTATCCTATTGAGGGGTGTTATAGAGATGAACAGTTTTTAAATGTGGGGGAAAAAAAGACAGAATAAAAGTGATGGTGTTAGTGATATGCTATATAGCCAAACATCTTATTTTGGTATCAGGTTCACAATTAAATATTTCATTTTTACTGAGCAGCTATACATTGATAAACATCTAAGCCCTGGAGGAGGAGGAATCTTTGCAGCTGCAGTTGTTTGAATATGTGCTCTCCAAAATTCAGATGTTGAAACTTAATGGCCAAATGCTTAAACTATCAACACATAAAAAAAGACTTTTTCAGAATCATTTTAGTTATTACAGAATCAATAACTATTCTTAACCACAAGCATTTTATCATGCCATATGATGCAGTTTGGTGAATTTATTATGTCTCCTTGAGAAATATTGACGGTTTCTATGATCCATAAGAATAATGATGCTCATATAAGCAGAATATTTAGTTGAGCATACTGTTTTACATTCTCCATTTCACACACTTGCCATGTTCCTCACCTCTGCTCCGTAGAATAAATCCTTTCTTGGCATACACTGCAGCCAGAGAGCGAGGCTATGGAGCCCTCTGCCAATGAGGGCTGGGCTAGGGTCTGACTCCAGCAGCGGCCAGTTGGCTTGTGCTCTGATCCACAATCAGACTGCAACCCTAGCGTGGCTATGTGTCAAAGAGTTGAAAGAGGAAGACTGCATTGGTGCACACTGTTCTGGTCCATAGGAAAAGCTGCTCAGAGCATGTGCCTTGCCAGAGGAGATTTGGTAGGGTTATTTCAAATTACAGGTCATTGTGGTATGCTAATATTCATTTACTGCAGTGATCATTATCAAACATCCTATTTTAAGAATTTAGCACCATTTATGTCAGGAAAAGTTATTGCTAAAGAGGTGCCAAATTTCTCTAATCTTACAGACAGATGAAAATTCTAAACATCACTCAGAGATATCTCTTAAAGCCAATCCAGGATTCTTTCATTCTTTCTTTCATTCAATTCATTTTTTTCTTTCTTTCTTTACTTTCATTCATCCTTTCTTTCTTCCTTTCTCTTTCTTTTTTTCACCCATTCTTTTCTTTCTTTCTCTTTCTCTCCTCTCAGAATCATTAGAAAATTGTTTCAGTCTCAGAACCAAAAAAGAAATCAGGCTTCATTCATGAGACAACTTTCAGTACTTGACCTTTCTCCATGGCATTAACATTGTACCCACATAGGTCATCTTAGGTTGAAGTAACAGGTTTTATGCACTGAATAGAAGTTTTTATGAAAGCATGTTGCTGTTAATTTTTTACCCCAAGTTTTCTCAATGGAAAACTTCCTAGAGAATCATGTATTTATGTAATCAGCAAATAAATCAACACATTTATTGAGCATCTATTATGTGTCGTACACTCTTTTAAATTCCAGTCACCTTTAAATTTCAGTTGGAATCTTGATGAAACACGAATTCTGATTCAGAAAATAAGGGTGGGCATTTCCAAAAAGCTCCTTCACTGGTTCATGGACCACCTGAATTGTTTTGTGAATTTAAATAAGCTCGAAAGAGACTCATTTGTCATTCAGTGTTCCTAAGAAAAGGTCAGTTTTCAACTAAAGTTTGGATTTCTTATTTTATAATTAGTTGGACATAACTATTGAAAGAACTGTATTAAATGAGCAAAAAAAACTAAAAATTTTATTTTTTAGGCTGTATAGAATCATTCTTATGACTAGCAACACGATACCCACTAAGAGTCTTCTTTACTTGACTACATGAAAATAAAAGTTCTACCTTATTTACACCCTTGTATCCAATTGTGTGTTGCTCAACTTGTATTGCAAATGGACTACAAGGTTTGAATGGTGCTAAAAACACTAATGCTATATTTTCTTCCTAAAAATTCCTTATACTGTAGTAAAATTTTTTTCTACTGACATTCTTTAAACAACCATAGTGTTTCCTAAACTGCTTTTTGAAAGTACGAATCCACTTATCAGAAGTTTTACCAGGAGAGTTTTCCATTTTGAAGTTGAAGTCTATCATGCAAATTCCCAGAAAAGATAGCAGGGGATGATATGTGAGGATCCTATTCATCATTTAATTTTACACTTCTAGAAAAAAATTGGATGGAAATTTTACGACTTTAAAATGTAATCTGAGTAAGGGGCATAGGTTCCCAGTCTTATTTGGCACCACAAAACTAGGAAGCCCCATGTAATGCAGACATAGTCTTAATGTCTGTCACAGATGGCAGCTGCATTTCAACTTGATGAATGATACTTATTTTTTATTTTTTAATACAACACTTTGTGTCCTATCTTATTGAAATCTGTGGTTTACTGTGAAATCTGTGAAATTTTGTGAAGATGTAAACATTCAAGGGAGTGATAACAGATCTATCTCTGGGTTAAAAAAATGAATACCTCTAAGTCTAGATTTTACTTAAATTGTATAATATAACTTTAAGTATAGATGATGGAATTTTTCTCAGGACACTTTTACGCGATTCTATATACTGAATGCATTCAGTTTTCTAGTAGATTTTCTACACTTTTGCTTCAAATGCTATCTAAAATGGAAAAGCAACTCCAAATTTGGAATTGTATGTTTAATATTAAGGTTATTGATGACAACTAAGTAAAAAAGTATACATTCTCTCCCTAAAATCCTGCTTTGGGGCACCTAGTAATGCCCTTAAATCATATACTCTACAAACATTTTTATATTCATCAAAGAGCACTTTCTGTGTCAGTTTGCTCTCTCTAATGAAATAAGAGTCTGCACCTTCTTAAATACCAGGTTTTCAGACAGCTAAATACAATGTGAAGCATAGCTATGTTTGCTATTACCCTGGAACATATTTAGAAAAATTGGTTAATATCTGAGGGCAATGTTACAATATGCAAAAAATGATATGCCCACATTTTCCTGCATTCATTCTTGTGAGGGAAAAATAGCCAAACATTCTTAGCCAGCCTCTTCAATTTTACTGTGAGAATTCCCTGTGCTGTGGGTTCATTCAAAGCCAGCAGGATCACTTTACACAGTGTTTCATTGTACTCCAGGGAAGTTTATGGAAATGTTACAGAAATAAGCTACAAATGGGAACCTGACTTCCTGCCAAACTGCATCTCTCTCTCTCTCTCCTGTTCTAACAACATTTGTCCTCCTTCAGCACTTAATGTATTCTATATTACATACCACATTTACCTAAGACTAAATTTAGAAATACAAAATATGGCAATAATACCTCAAAAAATGTAAATAACTGATAACTCTGACATACATGTCATATAACTGTGTTCCAAGCATCTTTCTATAATATGCTTTATATAGACTAACTCACTTAATCCTCATCATAACCCATGAGATACATTCTGTCATTGTCACCATTTTACATATGAGGACATTGAAGCATGAAGTTAAAAAATTTGCCCAGGGACACTGGGCATGTCAGTGGCAGAAGCAGAACTAGAACCCAGGCCAGTCATCTAGCAACAAAGCCTAGGCCCTCTTCCACCTCAGAACTTTCCATGGACAGTCCTGGGCAACTCCTTTCTTTTCACAAGAAACTTGTGAATCAAAGAACTATTGTGAAATTAGGAGGGTGATGGGTTTACTGTTGTCTTATTTCATATTATCCAGGTATTACATTTTAAATATTTAAGCAATTACAGTGCAATTATTCTTTCAAAGATGGGTATTTTCTTATAATTTTGATTTACACAATGTGACTGAAGTGATGCAAACTACAAAATGGTATTTAGAAATACAATGTGTGATATTTGTTTGCCTAGCATATTTTTCACCTTATAATCATGAGGATTTTCTTTAAAGGATATCCTTTCAAAGACTCCATGGATTAAAATATTTTTTTAAGGAAAACAGAGCATTAGAAAGAATGCAAAATGAAAAAGGAATGAAAATAAAAACATTTTTCAAAATTCTGTTTCACATGAATGTATGACATTTTTAATTTGTATGTGGTGCTTACTAGACTGCCCTCACTCATAAAATTGAAATTGGAAACAGGAATTGTCATGAGATTGCTGGACCTTCCAGGTTTGATAGGAAACATAAAGCCAGGAATATATTCCCAGTGCACTTTTCCCTTATGAAGGCAGTTTAGTTGAACAGAAGATTCACAGCCCAAAATTCCTGAGTGGTACTCCCAGTCCTGACACTGACTTGTTCAGTGATGTTGACGAACTGGCAGGGCACTGCGGTTTCACTTCCTCTTCTGCAAAATTAGCTGAACACTCACCTACATCCCAGATGTTGGAAGACTTACTTAATGTCAATGTTTGTGTAAAAATGAAATGCTGTTTATCCAATAAAGGCCAAGTAATCCAGATATTTTACTCCCACTTTTAGCAGGTGCCATAGAATAAAAAGAAAAAACATTAAATCACTAAAATAGTTGGTAATATCAGAGATTCTCCACTTTTTCTTTGAAGTTTATTGAAATTGAGCAATAGATATGGCAATCATCAAAAATCACATAAGAATGACTTTCTGCATATAGTTTTCCAAATTATACATAAACTGTCCTTAACAAAAATTTATAGCCATCTATACTAGTTCCTTCATAGAGGTATGCTAACAAGGATAAGGTCATGAGTTTTACTAACAGTGTTCCAAGGCTACTGACAGAACATCTACACTATCAACCAGACTTCTGAGAAATGCAAGCTGTGGATCACGGGAGACAAAAAAACATATATCAATAGGTCAGTATAACCATCTGCATTTCTGAGAAAACAACTTAATGTTTCTGTCTTATTTTTTGCCTCACTATCTTATGTTTACCAATACATGCAATTAATCATTTGTTCATTCATATACTTCAATAAATATTTATTGAGTGTTTACTATGTTTGAGGCATTGTCCTAAGTCTGCATTAGGAATATATTGATGAGCAAGACAAAAACAGGCCTTGGAATCATGAAACATACTCTAAAATGGAGTGCAGACATTAAGCAAGTATTTATAATCAAACATTAAATCATCATGATTGGGAAAGTTCAGAGGAACCTAACAATTTATAGAAACCAGTAATCGTCTCTCTAAGGAGATAACATTTCAACTTTGATTTGATGATGGAGGAGAGTGTGGTCAAGGTAGATAAAAAGAGTATGCACAATAAACCATGAAAATGAGAGAAGCTATAATGTCCAATTTGGCTGGGTCTTGTAGTAAAGTAATAGAAGGATTGAAAATTTATCCTTTATCCTAGGGATATTTATTCCTTTATCCTAAGAAAATTGAGAAGTTATTGAAAGATTTTTATGCCAGGAGGTTAAATGACTAGATTCATGTTTTTGAGTTTGGTTTTGTTTTTTTAAATATAATTGCTGTAATTGGAAGGTGGAGACTGGATTGGAGCAAAGAACTAGCGATAGATGTCCAAGCTGGGAGACAGTAAAATCATTTCACGAGAGTCAGTGGTGGGCAGGATAAGGGTAGTAACAGAGGTAATGTAGAAGAACAGATTCATTTGGTAAATGTTTGGAAAATAGAAGCCACTGAACATAAAAACTTGGTGGGTATTTTGGATGTGGGGCTAAGAGAAGGGGCTGAGAAGGGAAAGCAGGATGCAATAAATACTCTCAAGTCTAGAGTCTAAATAGGGCTTAGTGAAAACATGAACTGAGCAATGTAACCCTAAAAGTAAAATAGTTTCAGAGGAAAGATGGGTTTACATTCAGACTCATTAAGTTTGCAAGGCATCTTAGCAAAGATATTTCAGAGGAAATGTAACACCAGTCCACAAGAGCCTTCAGAATGGAGGTAAGGACTTGGGAGACTTCAACATACAGTTTGAAAATTGAACCAAAAGAGTAGATATTGCACAATGAGGGTGTGCAGTGAAATGGACATGAGGTTCTGGAAAGAGATTAAGAAGCACCAGTAGATAATTAAAGAGGAAGAAAGGACTACAAAGAAGGTTGAAGAGGAGGAGAAAGGGGAAGACAAGGAAAGCCAGGAGAGTTGCCCTCAGAAGTATGAGCATGTGTAAAACAGGTTTTCCCAAAAACTGCTGATGGGAAAATGCATTGGGATAAGTTTTATGGCAGGTACTTTATTGGTAGCTGTCAATATTAAGAACCCATTTATTTTTCAACCTATAAATTTAACTTTTCATAAATTTAATTTCTATATTGGTGTACATTGACAAAGTGATATATGGACATTTGCATTAATATTTATAATTTAATATTTATAATATTTGTATTAATATTTATAATAAAACTGAGAACAACCAGAAAGTCCTATAATAGGAAACTGACTAGATAAATTACTGTACAATCCAAGAAAGGAATGGATTGCAACTGTTAGAAACCGTCCTTTTTGTATGGTCTCAGGTTAATAAAGCAAGCATCCACATTTCATATATAGTGGGCTACCACATCATAAATAATATTGTATTACTTAATTACCTATGAAATATATATTTCATAGATGTGCATATTATGTGTGAAATTGAGAAAATGTGACAAACTCTATGAAAGGAAAGTGAGAGATATGAAGAAAAGCTGTTGGGTAACATGGAATCACAGGTGGCTTGATTGAGATGATAAACATATACAAGTGTTGCCACGAAATAGATAACACGGAGGGAAAGTTGAAGAAGCAGCAAGACATGCAGCTGTTAATGAGGAAAGGAATGAGCTCACAGCACAGGGAGACCTACCAGGAGAGAACGGACATCTTCCCCAAATGTAATGGATGCAAGAAAGAAAAAAATGGGTGTGCATGCCATCAAGGTATAGATTTAGTGAAGAGATGTTTAGCATTGAGAAGAAATCACCTTTTACCCACATCTATTTTTATTAACACATATTTGAATTTTCCTGATAATTCAAATGTTAATAAAATGTGTTAATAATATTTAACATTTTCAACTTTATAAGCCATTTATATATTTCATCTTTTGAGAAGTGTCTATTTCTTAATAGATTTATTTTTGTTAAGTATTCCTTAGTTCTTTAATATTCTGGATATTAACCCTCTGTCAAATGAACAGCTGGAAAATAGCTTCTCTCATTGTGTGGATCGTCCCTTTGTTCTATTGGTTGTTTTCTTTGCTGTGCAGGAACATTTTAGTATGATGCAATCCCCATTTGTCAATGTTTGATTTTGCTTCCTGTACCTTCAGAGTCCTAGTTAGAAAATCATCACCTCTACCAATATCCCAAAGTGTTTCCCCAATGTTTTCCTGTAGTAGTTTCAGAGTTTCAGGTCTTACCTTAAGATCTTTGATACATTTTGCATTGATTTTTGAAGAGGATAAGAGGTAGGGGTCAAGTTTTAATCTTCTACATGTAGATTTCCAGTTTTCTCAGCACCATTTGATGAAATTGTCCTTTTTCCAATATATGTTTCTGGCATCATTGTCCAGAATAAATTTGCTCTAAATATGTGGATTCATTTCTGCATTCTCTAATATGTTCCATGGGTCTATGTGTCTGTTTACAAAATTACTTTGGTTAATTTTATATTATTTCTGGGGAATACATCAGATACTGTGGAAGGGATAATTGAAAGGGCTAAGAAATATAAATGGGAAAAATAGGAAACCTAACTGATTGAGGAAATCTAGAATTGCTGGATGATGTCCACAAGCCAGTGGAGGCTTTCCTATAATATTTCCTCTCTCTTTATTTATGACTAACCAAAATTCTGTCTCCCAACCACATCCCTTTATTTTTTCCCAATTCTCCACTGAGAAAAAGAGTAATTTTTTAAAATGTTTCCTGCTGTGCTAAGAATGAGAATGGAGACCATAAATAAGTTTAAGATAATTAATTAATTCCTGATTGAGGAACTATAGGATAAACTAATTTAAAAAGCCAAAGGGCAGAATAAATAAGTCTGAAAGAGAAAGGCTAGGGAGTGTAGGGGGTGCTAGAAAACTCATGTTTGCTGAATAGGAGAAGACAGAATCAGGACATTAAACAAAGGAGCTAATTGCAAGCTTCTTTATCAATGACTAGAACATAAAGAAATAAGGAAGATTATTGTGGCAGAAAGAGAGCAGAGTTACAAATAAAGTGGATTGTTTAAAAATTTCTCATTAATACCACCACAATAAAATTGGAGAAATGCCTTCAAAATCCTGATGGCAGAAATTCTGAACTTAAATTCCTGTATCCCATGAAATTATCAAGTACATAAGAAATATAAAGGTGTTTTGAGAAAAAGTAATTTCAAGTTAGCACTGATCAGTTAACCTAAACCCAAGTAGAATGTCATCAGGAAGAATTACTTTAGTATAGATTTTAGTTAAAAATTTAAAGGATTTTAGTGGTACAGTGAAGTCATACACATCTTTTATCAGTAAGAAAATGAAAGACAATTGGAAAGAAAAACAAAAACCCAACTAAGAAATCATGCCACAATTTTAAAAATTCCATAAATTAGTATCAAGAAATACCATCGATTTGATAGACAAATAAGTTGTAAAGTTATATCTTAAATCACAAAACTTATTACTAATAGAAGTACTAAAATACGGTGTTAACAAAAACTGAAGAAGCAAGGAATGGGAGATGAAAATAATTTACTTAGAATAAATTAAAATTCCTAATCTTTCATGGCAGGAAATGCAAGATCAGTTTACCTTTCCTTTTCTATATATATAACAAATAGGCATAAAAGTTCATGCCAAAATGAATTCAGCTTTCTTTTCCTTGTAATAGTGCAGTGAAAATAGTACACATTTTGGAATATAATAGGCTAGTGTTTAAATACTGAATGTATTATTAGTAAACTATGTATCTATGGGCAATTTACTTAAGCTGCGTGAACCTTAGAGGAGTAAATTGCAATCAAGGTTAAAGAGCCCAGCATAGTGTTTTACACATGGTAGGATATCAATGAAAAAGCATTGCTCTTTTATGTTATTTTGTGTTTTTTTATTTTTACAGACTGCACTTTGATTAATTGTACACAAATAGGGTACAACTTTTCATTTCCATAGTTGTATACAACATAGATTCATGTCATTCATGTAATCATACATGTACTTAGGGTAACAATGTCTGTCTCAGTCTACTATCTTTCCCTCTCCCACCCCCTCCCACCCCATTTCCCTCTACACAATTCAAAGTTCCTCCATTCTTCTCTTACCCATCCCCCACCATACCCTTGTTATGTATCATCATCCACTTATCAGAGAAAAGATTGGGCCTTTGGTTTTTTTGGGATTGGCTTATTACACTTAGCATGATATTCTCCAACTCCATTCATTTACCAACAAATGCTATAATTTTATTCTTCCTTAAAAGAATTGCTATTCTAAAAACAAATTCTATTGTGTATATTTGGGGCATAAAGAATGATGCTATGGAATACATACAGAGAGTGAAATGCTTACTATATTGATGTAAATTAATATATCCATCATCTCATACAGTTACCCCTTTTTTGGTAACAAATGTAACCCAACCAACCAATTTAACAAAAATCCCAAATATAATTCAGTTTCCTTAACTTTAGTCCTCATGCCGTATATTGGACTTGCTCATCCTATGTATCTGCTCCTTTGTGTCTTTGACTACACCTCCCCATTTTCTCCACTCCCCCACTGGAACCCACTGCTTTATTCCTGCATAGTTGATTTCATTTTTGATTCTTGCTATTAATTATTGAATCACATTGAAACAACTCAGCACTTGGTAAATTTGATTACTACTTATTAACCATGATTATAACTTCATCATGAAAATTGCAGAATTGGAAGGTTTGCTATTTCACATTAACACTTAATGTCATTAATTGCCTGAGTGAAAAGGAAAATGACTTTTAAAGAGTGATTTAGTGTCTCCATGGATGAAGAAGGGGATGGTGATTCCCAGTCCATAACACCCTGGTCCCTGGAGGGTCACCAAAGTAGTAATTAGTTATTCAGATGAAAGATTTCAAAAATATTTTACCAGAAGTTAAATAATATGTGAAATTTCTTTGTTTTTGCTTGAAATAATATTAACTCATTTGTGAGAACATGGATTAGTTTTTTTCTCATTTTGTCTAATTGACTGTTAGTTTTATGTGCCTTGATTAATGAAAATTGGATATTTACTACTTAATAAATGAAGTTCCTTTGGCTAGGAACAGTTCTTTGATTAGATGGAGTTCACATAAGAAAAATAATTGAACTAAACTTTCAGATTCTTTATTCCCCACATCTCTGGCTATCTAAAAGAGAGGTTCCTCTGAACATCCCTGATCCCTTGTCCCATCTTTAGATCTTGTGGTTGACCAAAGCAGTAAGCTTTGGAGCAGAGACTGGATGTGCACAGTTTGATGTTTTCTGCTCCTGTCTTGACAAGTGAATACCCACAGTTGGCTGTGTACTCCTAGTGACCTGAGTGGTACAAGGAGAAGCTCTAGACACTTAGTGCTACCTGCTGTAGAAGGTGAACTCAGTCTGCATGTTCAGAGACTCGAGAAAGTCACTGTAGCATTACATCAAAGATTTTTCTTTTAATCTCAGCTTTTAACAGTCAAAACTTTAAGTTCTATCCACCAAAATTTGCAGTAGTCTCTCTCTCTCTCTCTCTCTCTCTCTCTCTCTCTCTCTCTCTCTCTCTCTCTCCCCCCTCTCTTTCTTTTTCCTCTTACTCATTCTATCACTGTCATTTTTAACTAAGGAGGAAAAAGGAGTTCTGATTTCTTAACCTTTCTAAAATGTGGAAATAATACTAGTTGGGAACAACTGTACCCAAGACAGACATCATTAAAGTAGCTCATTAAACAATTACACACCAATTAAAGGAGATAAACAGAAAAGTGCAGAACAGTGAAAATTTAAATTTAAATAAATCTCTGGCTAACCTGCAAGACAACACTTATATAATTAACACAATTCGGTATCTGTAATAAAATTCTATTGAGAGATAAACTGACATGTTTTGATTCTCTTGGCAACCTGTCCTAGTTTCCAAAAAGTGATGAAGTCAACAACAAGGTCCCAGATGTCCATTTTCACCTCCTTGCCCTGAATTGTGGAACTTCAGTACTTATGGGAATCAATCCATGTTTCTCATTATTATGTTTATGAATTTAATAACAGATATGGAGCTGCTGTTTTCTATGATTCTTGCAATGCCTTTCCATTTGACCTGTGGAATAAATATTTGGATGAAACAAACAAACAAAAAAGAATAAAAAATGTATGGTCAGGTTCAGTATATAATAACTTTGGAAGAGCAAAATACATACAAAATATAACATTAATGCTGACCTTAATACTAGACAAAAAGTAATTTTTCTTTTCATTAGTTATATGTTTATAAAATATAACATTGCCTAGATATTTTCTTGAAGTCTGCATTATTCTAACAGTTTCTAAGTTAAAAATGTTTTGATAAATTATTATAACAATAGAATTGCTCTGTTTAGAGTACTTCAAGTAGATTTTATTCTGTTAACAAAAACATTTTTTAAGTCTGAGAAATTAGCCAAAGTGGTACACAAATATTTTAAAGCTAGTTACAGATTAGTAGAGCTCAAAGAGGAAAGGGAGGGGAAGGAATAGAGGATGGAAGGAAGGAAGGAGAGAAGGAAGGAAGGAGAGAAGGGGAGGAAGGAAAGGACAGAGGAAGGAGAGAGATTTAAAGACCTTCTAGAGTTAGCTATAGGCTGTTATTCACATTCTCTACTGAAGGCCCCATCAATTTTAATTTTAATTTTAGATTTTTTAAAATTATAATATGTAGCTAGAATCTATGTATCCTAATTACTTTTTAATCTGAAAGAATTAATTCAACAACAAAAATGGTATGTCAGCAATGGTTTATTAGAGTGAACTTCATATAAGTCTTTTAGTCAAGTCATAAATAATTAAACAGTGAATTATGGGTGAGGGCCTACATAAAACTCAAAACTCAATTTTTCGTGATAGTTATAAAATTATTAAGAATTGGCTGTCATTTTGTTACTTAACCTGCAACTCAGATTAGAAGATTTTCTATTTTAAGGAAAAGTAAATTTTGGTTAACTGTTATATTTTATAGGAGGGAAATGTCAAAGAATTAAAGTTAGAAACATCCTAAATGACTTTATTATAATAAGATGATCTTGAGTGGCCGTGCACTCCCGGATGGCGGCAGCCCTGGCCAGACGGGTGGAGCTGGGCTTCACCAAGCCGGCACCAGCGTGGCAGCTGCACAGCTAGTAGTTACCCAGCAAGTTTTAGGGCTCAGCTTCCCAGGAAAAATGAGTTTTACTCCTATGACCCACCTTCTGAGAACCCTCCCCCAGAAACAGCAGATTCTGTGTGTCTCCAACTTAAGTCGTGCGCTCATCTCTGCAGGGTTTGTGGCTGTTTAGGCCCCAAAACATCCTCCAGATGACACCAGGCACATTTCTGCAGTGAGGAGCATCAGACGCTAGACTGGAGGTTGGGGCATAAGCAGACTTGTACCCAAGATCATTTGGACCATACAGTCCTAAACCACAACTTCCTCTTTCCAGCATTTGAAATTGTCATAGAAACAGAAGAGGAGATTTCTCCCGAAGTTGTGGAAAAGGAAGAAGACTTTGAGATTACAGGAAGCATGGATGAAGCTCTTGAGGAAGAACTGGATTCCATGGCAAAGCACGAATCCAGGAAAGATAACATTCTCCAGAAGTTCAAAGCTCAGGCAGCCCTTGAACCAGAGCAGATTCTCAGATATGGCAGGGGTACTGAGCCCATCTAAATTTCTGGTGAAAACATCCCTCAAGAGGAGGATATTCCCGACTGTCCCTGTGATGCCAAGAGAATATTTGAGTTCCAGGTCATGTCGCAGCTTCTGAACCACCTCAAGGTGGACAGACTGGGCACAGAGTGTTGACTGGAGCGTCCTGGCCCTCTTCACCTGTGCCAAGAGCTGTAGCCTGGGCACTGGCTACACAGAGGAATTTGTGTGGAAGCAGAATGTAACAGATACACCTTAAAGATATCTTCAAGCCCTAAGAAAGATTACTAACATCTACACGCTTGCAATTCCATCTCTATGACTTTATCCTGAGAAAGTAACTGTACCAGAGGTGGAGGAACAAAGATGTGGCTTGGGACCTTGTTTAATGTCTTAAGTACTACTAAAACAATATCCAATAATGGAATCACATGAATTTTGGTGCATCCAAATGAAAGGCACATTCTTAATGATACACACTTAACCTGGATACCAAATGAAAGGGAGATCTAAGTTAACACCAAGAGGCCATTATATTCATGGTATGTATTTTTGTAAAAATATTTACACATGTATATGTGCATAAATATAAATCTGAAAAGCTGCACACCAAGTACAAACTTGTCTGTCTACCTATGGATGGTGGATCTTTTTACTATGTACTAATTTTTTTTTGTAATAAAATGGGTTTAAGTAAAAAAAAATAATAAAAAAAGATAATCTTACTGATCTGATGACTTTGAGCTCCCATCCTCTTTAACCAATTGTACAGCTCATTGCAGACTAGCTACAGGAGTCAAACACATTCGCGTCTTCGTTTTGGTTCATTGTTCTAAGTTCTCAGGTTTGCAGCTTCTTGCCCTTTTGTGCTTGAGGTGGACAATGTGACTACTGGACAGCTCACTGTGAGTACAAGTCCTAGTTATGCCTGAGCTCTAGAAACTCAAAATTCAGAGTTAGGTCGCTCAAGCTTTCTTGGTTTATGTAAAATTCTACCCATAAAATCATTATTTTCCCTAGACTGTATTTTGGGTCTCAAAAATAATTTTTAAAAGTCATGTTGTGTTATTAACTCCATGTTACGTTAACAATCTAACTCAAATATATATTCTACTGCATTCATGTATAGATGTAGTAATTCTTCTAGGAAAGATTATGAAGTCACATCAAAACTGCCCCTGTAGAAGCCAACAATTATAGCAAGTTCTTTGGTCACATACAAATAAACTGTAGGTCTTATTTAAACTATACTTAGTCAAATTATTTTATATTAAAAAATAAGTACTTGCTAATATTTTAGAATGAAAATATTAAAATTTCTTTAGGATAATAATTCTAGTAAATTATTTTAAAATTTCTTCTTATTGAACTTCAGTACTAGGTGTAATTTAAGAGTATTCAAATGATAAAAACCAGATATGTGTACTTATTCATAAAGATTTGCAAATTTTCAAGTACTTTACATGTGTATATTACTTAAAATAGTATTAGAATGAAACAAAACAGTTAATTGGGATAGAAAATTCAATTTTGCCTATTTTTCTAAAGTTGTATCTATAAAAATATTTAACTATAAAGTAAAATTAGATTTTCTATTTTGAGGAAAAGTGAATTTGGGCTAAATATTACATGTAGCAAAGAATTAAAAAGAAAATCCTTTAATATAAAAACATTTAATTATAGATTTTAAACTTTATTTTTTGAAAGCAGCTTTTTCAATCTGTCTAGATTTATATTGTATCACCAGTATAGCCAAGCATTTATTAGTGAGCAAGTGTAAACTTTTCACCTCCCACCACCATGAAACAGTGCCCCACTCACAAACATAAGAGGCTTTATACAAATGTATTGTGACATAGTAATTTGATTGTACATCAGAAATCATCTGAAACTATTCAGATTTAAGGGAAGAAATTCTGTTGGTTTAGAATCCCAGAAAGAAAAATCAACTGATCCATTTTAAAATATTTATAACCTTAAAAATACAAAAGAAATAAAGTCAACCCAATTATTTACTGAAAGTGGAAAGTATGCTACCTGTGTTCTAGAAGAAAAAGTCCATTACAAAAAACAGAAACTGGGTGTTCACACATATGAATCTATTCCACTGAGTAAGGAAAAGTGTGAAAGAAAATTAAGATGAGACGGAAAAAATAAAATTCAATAAAACAACTTTTTTTTGTTTGTTTGTACATGGAGTAACAGCATACCATTTGCATATTCATATATTTACATAGAGTAATGATGTTTGATTCATTCTGTTATTTTTTTCTCACCCCCCACCCCTCCCACCTCTCTTTTTCCTCTATACAGTCCCTCCTTCCTCCATTCTTGTCCCCCTCCCACCCCCCATTAAGTGTCATCATCTACTTATCAGTGAGATCATTCCTCTTTTGGATTTTTGAGATTGGCTTATCTCACTTAGCATGACATTCTCCAATTTCATCCATTTGCCTGCAAATGCCATAATTTTATTATTCTTTATAGCTGAGTAATATTCCATTGTATATATATAGTATATATAAAGTAGGTCCACATCTTCACCTTGTTGGCTTAGGATCAGACTTCCTTAACAGGACTCCCATAGCAAAAGAAATAAAAGCAAGAATCAATAACTGGGATAGATTCAAACTAAATAGCTTTCTCTCAGCAAAGGAAACTATCAGTAATGTGAAGAGAGAGCCTATAGAGTGGGAGAATATCTTTGCCACTCATACTTCAGATAGAGCACTAATTTCCAGAATATATAAAGAACTCAAAAAACTCTACACCAAGAATACAAATAACCCAATCAACAAATGGGCTAAGGAAATGAACAGACACTTCACAGAAGAAGATGTATAAGCAATCAACAGATATATGAAAAAATGTTCACCATCTTTAGTAATAAGAGAAATGCAAATCAAAACTACACTAAGATTCCATCTCACCCCAATTAGGATGGCGATTATCAAGAATACAAGCAACAATAGGTGTTGGAGAGGATGTGGGGAAAAAGGTACACTCATACATTGCTGGTGGGACT
Source organism: Sciurus vulgaris (assembly GCF_902686455.1). Classification (NCBI taxonomy): domain Eukaryota; kingdom Metazoa; phylum Chordata; class Mammalia; order Rodentia; family Sciuridae; genus Sciurus; species Sciurus vulgaris. The sequence goes on from NC_136473.1 coordinate 49,119,733, forward strand.
GCAAACTAGTGCAGCCACTCTGGAAAGCAGTGTGGAGATTCCTTAGAAAACTTGGAATGGACCTACCATTTGACCCAGCTATCCCACTCCTTGGCCTATACCCAAAGGACTTAAAATCAGCACACTACAGAGATAGAGCCACACCAATGTTCATAGCAGCTCAATTCACAATAGCCAGACTATGGAACCAACCTAGATGCCCTTCAATTGATGAATGGATAAACTGTGGTAAAACAACTTTTAATCACTGGTTTTATACAGTTCTTCACAATGGTTGTATTGGTATTATGTGTACACAAGGTGTGTTTAACAGGTATACTTATTTAGGACTATGCACATTTGTTTAATGTAAAATAAAAACAATCATCTAGTTCCACAGTGTGCCAAGTCTCCTGAAAGGCAAACACACAATTAATTCCTAGTTTGTGCAAAACACTACACATGTGAACTGTTATGCATTTCACAGTGCTCCAACTTCTCATAGGAAGGAATGCAAATAGGCCTTAAAATATGAGAAATTTGTTTGAAAATAATACATTTGCAACATGAAATTCTGAAGTTTAATCATTTATGTAAAACAATTTGCAATTGCATCATATGTATGTAAGTATCTTATTAGAAGATCTTACCATGATTTTCTGATCCTCTTTCTGAAAGGAATACAAAATCATTGTCATGTCCTGTACTTCTTCCTCAAAACTTCATACATAGGCCTTGTCATATCATCATCATCTTGATCATCTCCTCAATGGGAAAGAGAGAAAAATCTGAAGAAATCCAGAAAGTAGATGGCACATTTCTTGTTGGCTATTATTATCCCTCCTTATTCCTCTGACCTATGACAGGCTTATACCTTTATAATTTTCCCCTCACCAACTTCCATATTTAATATTGTTCTACAATGCATGGCCAAATGAATTTACTAGAAGAAATTCACATATAAAGTTCATTTGTAAACACATTAATTAATAGTTGTTTGGATTATCAAAATCCATTACTTCTGTATGAAAAGTTTTCTGTTTCTCTACTTTTCATATTTTTATCATCATATTGTTTTTACTATTGGAGCAAAAGTATCAGACTAAAGTATTTTCAATTAATGAAAGAAAATTCAAAATATTCCAAGGAAATAAGAGAAAGTTGGATATTATTTATTATAGTCTGGATTAAATTCACTGACAAGATTATTTTCTCTTGCATTGTTTCAAGTTGTTTCCTACAAAGTTATTCTTTATTGTTTGCTATTATTTCCATATCACCTCGTTTTCTAAAAGGAATTGAGGCAACATACAAAGTTGTGTATTTGAAACAGATGAAAATAAAATAGGAAAGGAGGGAATAGAGCATGAAAATCAAGGGATTCCAACCATATAAGTGATATAAATATCTTATGTCTAATTACAAAATGAAGTCATTTGTGTCACACATATGAGCAAGATTTTAAAATTCATTTTGAGACAGAGCAATATCTTCCTGAAATTTACATATTCTGAGAGGAATACAAAATCATTGTCAGTGGCTCATGTCCTATAGTTCTTCCCTGAAGACATTCATATATCTGAAGAAAATGCACAAAGTCAAACCTTCTTTTTATCCTGAAGCCAAATCTAGTTTTTAGATTATGGTGGCTAGGAGATGGAGAGAAAGGAGGTTCTCATCCTTTTATACAAACTTGATTCCCCTAATAAGAGGGGTGTGGAGAGGTTGTAGCATGCTGGGTAGAGGGAGTGTGTGTGTGTGTGTGTGTGTGTGTGTGTGTTTCAGGGTCAATATTTCTCAGCTTTTTCTAGCAGTAGGAGAAAGACCTGAAGCCTACATTGCCCAAACCAGGTCCAGAGCCCTCCAAAAGCTTCCATACACACATTTCCTAAGCCCTCTTCTCCCTGCTTTCCCATTCCCCTTCCCTTTAAAATCCAAGTTCTAATGGAGTTGTCTCCTCTGACCCCATTTATCTTAAACTGAACTCAATCTCAACCCAATTTCTCCTACCCTACCTGAGTAATATCCCCTCTGATGTAAGCAGGATGAATGTCACTTTTTCCTGCTCCAGTCCCTCTGTCTGACCTCCAGGGCAGTGGTTCTCAAACTCATGAGGTCCTGTAGTTTCAGGATCTGTTAACAACCTTAAATATGACTGCAAGACTCTGAAAACTTTTTGTTAATGTGAATTACAACAGCCCCTATTTATCATGTTAGAAATTAATACTGAAAGTGTTTTAAACATATATTTATTTAGAAATAGCACTAATAAACCCTCAATAATAAATATGTTAATGTCACATTTTTTAATAACTACATTTTCTAAAACCAAAAGAAGTGAAAAATGGCACAGTTTTACATTTCTGCAAAAAAATTTTTTATTGTGAACAAATGGGATACATGTTGTTTCTGTTTGTACATGGAGTAAAGGCATACCATTTGTGTAATCATAAATTTACATAGGGTAATGATGTTCTATTCATTCTGTTATTTTTTTCCTCCCCCCACCCCTCCCACCCATCTTTTCCCTCTATACAGTCCCCACTTCCTCCATTCTTGTCCCCCTCCAACTCCTCATTATGTGTCATCATCCATTTATCAGCCAGATCATTCGTCCCTTGGTTTTTGGAGATTGGCTTATCTCACTTAGCATGATATTCTCCAATTTCATCCATTTGCCTGCAAATGCCATGATTTTATTATTCTTTATAGCTGAGTAATATTCCATTGTTTATATATACCACAGTTTCTTTATCCATTCATCAATTGAAGGACTTCTAGGTTGGTTCCACAATCTGGCTATTGTGAATTGAGCAGCTATGAACATTGGTGTGGCTGTATCTCTGTAGTATGCTGATTTTAAGTTCTTTGGGTTATAGGTCAAGGAGAGGGATAGCTGGGTGAAATGGTGGGTCCATTCCAAGTTTTCTAAGGAATCTCCACACTGCTTTCCAGAGTGGCTGTACTAATTTGCATCCTCACCAGCAATGTATGAGTGTACCTTTTCCCCCATATCCTCTCCAACACCTATTGTTGCTTCTATCCTTGATGGTCACCATTCTAATTGGGGTGAGATGGAATCTTAGGGTAGTTTTGATTTGCATTTCTCTTATTACTAAAGATGGTGAACATTTTTTCATATGTTTGTTGATTGCTTGTAGATCTTCTTCTTCTGTGAAGTGTCTGTTCATATCCTTAGCCCATTTGTTGATTGGGTTATTTGTGTTCTTGCTGTAGAGTTTTTTGAGGTCTTTAAATATTCTGGAAATTAGTGCTCTATCTGAAGTATGAGTGGCAAAGATATTCTCCCACTCTGTAGGCTCTCTCTTCGCATTGCTGATAGTTTCCTTTGCTGAGATAAAGCTGTTTAGTTTGAATCTGTCCCAGTTATTGAGTCTTGCTTTTATTTCTTGTGCTACGGGAGTGCTGTTAAAGAAGTCTGATCCTAAGCCAACAAGTTGAAGATTTGAACGTCCTTTTTCTTCTATAAGATGAAGGGTCTCTGGTCTGATTTGAAGGTCCTTGATCCATTGTGAGTTGATTTTTGTGCAGGGTGAGAGATAGAGGTTTAGTTTCATTCTGTTGCATATGGAATTCCAGTTTTCCCAGCACCATTTGTTGAAGAGGCTATCTTTTCTCCATTGCATATTTTTGGCACCTGTGTCTAGTATTAGAAAATTGTATTTATTTGGGTTTGTGTCCATGTCCTCTATTCTGTACCATTGATCTGCCTGTCTATTTTGGTGCCAATACAATGCATTTTTGTTACTATTGCTTTGAAGTATAGTTGAATCTCTGGTATTGTGATACCGTTTCATTCTTCCTGCTAAGGATTGTTTTAGCTATTCTGGGTTTCTTATTCTTCCAGATGAATTTCATGATTGCTTGCTCTATTTCTGTAAGGTACTTCATTGGGATTTTAATTGGAAAATGCATTGAATCTGTATAGCACTTTTGGTAGTATGGCCATTTTGACAATATTAATTCTGCCTATCCAAGAACATGGGAGATCTTTCCATCTTCTAAGGTCTTCCTCATTTTCTTTCTTCAATGTTTTGTAGTTTTCATTGTAGAGATCTTTTACCTCTTTGGTTAGATTGATGACCAAGTATTTTTTTTTTTGAGGCTATTGCAAATGGAGTTGTTTTCCTCATTTCCCTTTCAGCTGTTTTGTTGCTTGCATATAAAAATGCTTTAGATTTATGCGTGTTGATTTTATAGCCTGCTATTTTGCTGAATTCATTGATGAGTTCTAGAAGTTTTCTGGAGGATTGTTTTGGATCCTCTAAATAAAGAATCATGTCATCAGCAAATAGTGGCAGCTTAAGTTCCTCTTTTCCTATTCGTATCCCTTTAATTTCTTTAGTCTGCCTAATTGCTCTGGCAGGAGTTTCGAGGACAATGTTGAATAGAAGTGGTGAAAGAGGACAAACCTGTCTTGTTCCCGTTTTTAAAGGGAATTTAAAGGGTTTCAGTTTTTCTCCATTAAGAATGATGTTGGCCTTGGACTTAGCATAAATAGCCTTTACAATGTTCAGGTATGTTCCTACTATCCCTATTTTTTCTAGTGTTTTGAGCATGAAGGGTGTTGTATTTTGTTGAATGCTTTTTCTGCATCAATGGAAATAACCATATGATCCTTATCCTTAAGTCTATTGACATGATGGATTACATTTATTGATTTGCGGATGTTAAACCATCCTTGCATTCCAGGAATGAACCCCACTTGATCGTGGTGCACAATTTTCTTAATATGTTTTTGGATACAGTTTGCCAATATTTTGTGAAGGATCTTTGCATCTATATTCATCAAGGATATTGGTCTAAAATTTTCTTTCCTTGATGTGTCTTTAGCTGGTTTGAATATGAGGGTGATATTAGCTTCATCGAATGAGTTTGGTAGGGTACCCTCCTTTTCTATTTCCTGGAATACTTTGAGAAGTATTGGAATGAATTCTTCTTTGAAGGTCTTATAGAACTCGACTGAGAATCCATCTGGTCCTGGGCTTTTCTTGGATGGTAGATTTTTAATGTCTTCTTCTATTTCATTGCTTGATATTGATCTGTTTAAATTGTGTATGTCCTCCTGGTTCAGTTTGGGAGGAGCATATGTCTCTAGAAATTTGCCAATGTCTTCGGTAGTTTCTATTTTGTTGGAATACAGATTTTCAAAGTAGCTTCTCATTATGTTATGTATCTCAGTGGTGTCTGTCATGATGTTTCCTTTTTCATCATGAATTTTAGTAATTTGAGTTTCCTCTCTCCTTCTCTTTGTTACTGTGGCTAAGGGTTTGTCTATATTGTTTACTTTTTCAAAGAACCAACTTTTTGTTTTGTCAATCTTTTGAATTGATTCTTTTGTTTCAATTTCATTATTTCAGCTCTGATTTTAATTATTTCCTGTCTTCTAGTACTTTTGCTCTTATTCTGTTCTTCTTTTTCTAGGGCTTTGAGCTGTAATGTTAAGTCATTTAGTTGTTGACTCTTCATTCTTTTCTGGAATGCGCTCCATGTAATGAATTTTCCTCTTAGTACTGCTTTCATAGTGTCCCAGAGATTTTGATATGTTGTATCATAATTCTCATTGACCTCTAAGAGTTTTATATCTCCTCCCTGATGTTTCCTGTTATCCATGTTTCATTCAATAGCATATTATTTAGTCTCCAGGTGTTGGAGTAATTTCTCTTTTTTATTTTGTCATTGATTTCTACTCTCAGTTCATTATGATCTGATAGAACACAAGGGAGTATCTCCATTTTATTGCATTTCCTAAGGGCTGCTTTGTGGCATAACATATGGTCTATTTTTTAGAAGGTTCCATGTGCTGCTGAGAAGACAGTGAATCTGCTCATTGATGGATGGAATATTCTATATATGTCTATTAAGTCTAGGTTATTGATTGTGTTATTGAGTTCTATGGTTTCTGTGGTTGGTTTTTGTTTGGAAGATCTATCTAGTGGTGACGGTGGTGTGTTAAAGTCACCCAGAATTATTGTGTTGTGGTCTATTTGATTCCTGAAATTGAGAAGGATTTGTTTGCTGTACAGGGATATACCATTGTTTGGGGTATAAACATTTACTATCATTATGTCTTCCTGATTTAAGTTTCCCTTAAGCAGTATGAAGTGTCCTTCTTTATCCCTTCTGACTAACTTTGGCTTGAAGTCAACTTTATCTGATGACATAAGGATGGAAACCCTGCTTTTTTACTGAGTCCATGTGTGTGGTAGGTTTTTTCCTATCCTTTCACCTTTAGTCTGTGGATGTCTTTTTCTATGAGATGAGTCTCTTGCAGGCAGCATATTGTTGGGTCTTTCTTTTTAATCCATTCTGCAAGTCTATGTCTTTTGATTAATGAGTTCAGGCCCTTAACGTTCAGGGTTATTATTGAGATATGATTTATATTCCCAGTCATTTGGGCTTCTTTTTGGTTTTTAAGTTGGCTTGGTTTCTCCTTTGAGTGGTTTTTCTCTAAGGTAGTTCCTCTCTTTGCTGACCTACATTGTTGTTTTTCATTTCCTCCTCATGGAATATTTTGTTGAGAACATTCTGTAGCACAGGCTTTCTATTTGTAAATTCTTTTAACTTTTGTTCATCATGGAAGGATTTTATTTCATCTTCAAATCTGAAGGTTAGTTTTGCTTGGTATAGCATTCTTGGATGGCAACCATGTTCTTTCAGAGCTTGAAATACGTTGTTCCAGGCCCTTCTAGCTTTTAGAGTCTGGGTTGAGAAGTTGGCTGCTATCTGTATTGGTTTCCCCTATATGTAATCTGATGTTTTTCTCTCACAGCCTTCAAAATCCTGTCTTTATTTTGAATGTTAGGCATTTTCATTATAATGTGCCTTGGTGTCGATCTGTTGTGATTTTGTGCATTTGGTGTTCTGTAAGCCTCTTGTTTTTGATTTTCCATTTCGTTCTTCAGGTTTGGGAAATTTTCTGATATTTCATTGAATAGGTTGTTCATTCCTTTGGTTTGTATTTCTAAGCCTTCCTCAATCCCAACAATTCTTAAATTTGTTCTTTAACAAATGTCCCATAGTTCTTGGAGATTCTGTTCATGATTTCTTACCATCTTCTCTGTTTGGGCAACTTCATTTTCAAGATTAAATATTTTGTCTTCATTGTCTGAGGTTCTGTCTTCCATGTGGTCTAGTCTTTTGGTGATGCTTTCCATTGAGTTTTTTATTTGGTTTTTTGTTTCCTTCATTTCAAGGATTTCCTTTTGGGTTGTTTTTTTTTTTTTTTTTTTTTTTGAGAATTTCTATCTCTTTGTTGAAATGATCTTTTGCTTCCTGCACTTGTTCTTTCAACTGCTTTTGGTATTATCATTCATTGCCTGCATTTGCTCTCTTATCTCATCCTTTGCTTTGTGAATCATCTTAATCATGTATAATCTGAAGTCCTTTTCTGACATTTCTTCTAACATACTGTCACTGGATTCTATTAATATAGAATCTAGATTTGTTTGGATCATTTTCTTCCCTTGTTTTTTTGTGTTGTTCATGTATCTTCCCCTCTAGCAGTGCAGATTTGGGGTATTGCAGATTCCCCCCTATAGCTTATAGTGGCCCTATAGGTTTCCAAAACTTTTTCTTTAAGGGGAGATCAATATTAGCAGTGCCCAATTCAGACACTATGCAACCCTAGACCAAATAGCTCCTATGAGGACAATAACAGTATTGTCATAATGAACAGAATGAGTTCAACTATTATCTTCAGTAAAACAAACAGATTTCAATAAGGTCTGAAGTTTCTAATGGAGGACAAAGAGGATGCAGAGGGATGTAGGATGTAGCTGTTATTGGGTTAAGAAAAGAATATACAGAATTTTAGATAATAGAAAGGGTCAGAGAGTGTAATCAAAAGAAATTGGATGTTAGCATGCAAAAAGGGAGAAAGAGACTCTGAGGGAACACGTAAACAAAAGGAAAAGAAAGCCAAAAAAAGTTAAGAAATAAAAACTTAAAATTGTTCAAGAAGCAGAAGAAAGAAAATCTACACTATAACAGTCATATAGTATTTAAACTTCCCAGTCTTCAGTAACCTGATGCATGAAAGGTACCTGACAATGAGCTTCAAGTCTCCAGCAGGCATCTCAGGATGGGATTTGCCCCACCTAAAGATCGGACCTCCGGCTTCCAGGATTATCCCAGATGGCCACTCTGGCTTCCAAATGTGTTGGCAAATGGGGAGCTGCAGCTAAGGGTGTGGACATGGTTGGCTGGAGATCCTGGAGGCAGGGTGCAGTTGGTCAGGCAGGGGTCCTGGAGGTCTGGTGTGTTTGGTCTGGTTGTGGGATCCTGGAGGCCAAGTGTAATCAGTGGGTCTGGGGTACTGGTGATAGATGCAGTCAGTTGGTCTGGGGGTCCTGGCAGCAGGGAGCTGTGAGTCAATGTGAACACCCTGGAGGCAGCCAGTGACTGGTCAGGCTGAGGGGTCCTGGAGATGGGGCTCAGTCAGTCCAGCCTGGGGTCCTATGGGGCCTGGCTGTTGTCTCAAAATGGCGGCAGCCACCTGTAAACAAACCTGCAGGTACTTTCACAGTGAACTTCCAGGCACTGGCAGGCAGCTGGCGCTCCACTGGTGGTCTACGGTCATTCTCAAACTCCTTGAATTCTACTTATGCAAAAAGTTCATAGGCTGCAGATTAAGGACCAAGGGCAGCAGATGACTCTACAGCTCCCTTCAACCTCAAGTTCTGGAGGCTGCGAAGTTCAAGTCCAAGGCTCTAGCAGATTCAGTCATCTGATGAGGGCTGCTCTGTACTCCTAAGATGGCACCGTGATCCTGCATCCTCCAGGGGGAAGGCACAGTCTGTCGACACTTTGGTTCTTCATTCAAGTAGATGTATTTTTTGCCCACATCTACTCTATATCATCAGTGCTTCAACCTCAAGTTCTGGAGGCTGCGAAGTTCAAGCCCAAGGCTCTAGCAGATTCAGTCATCTGATGAGGGCTGCTCTGTACTCCTAAGATGGCACCGTGATCCTGCATCCTCCAGGGGGAAGGCACAGTCTGTCGACACTTTGGTTCTTCATTCAAGTAGATGTATTTTTTGCCCACATCTACTCTATATCATCAGTGCTTCAACCTCAAGTTCTGGAGGCTGCGAAGTTCAAGCCCAAGGCTCTAGCAGATTCAGTCATCTGATGAGGGCTGCTCTGTACTCCTAAGATGGCACCGTGATCCTTCATCCTCCAGGGGGAAGGCACACTCTGTCGACACTTTGGTTCTTCATTCAAGCAGATGTATTTTTTTGCCCACGTCTACTCTATATCATCAGTGCAAACAAGCACATGGAAAAAAAAGCAAGTAGCATCTTAGTATTACTATCCAAATAGTTTGATGTACTGGATCCCTTGAAAGGATCTCAGAGATTCCAGAGGTCCACAGACCAGGATTTGGGAATCATTGGTCAAGGGTTATGCCTCAACTTTTCTTTGGATGAAGAAATAGAAAAGAGGGACTTTTTTGGGAAAGCAAAACAGGTAAAGAAGGTCCCAGAAGAAATCTGGGAAGTTGAAAATCTTTAATCAAATGACTCCTGGGATCCCAGTCCTGAGGCAGGAGAGATGAGAAAGTTTTAGCCATGCTATGGTTTGGGTAAGTCTCCTCAATGGGCTCGTTTTATTGTGTGTGTGCTGGGAATTGGACCCAGGGCCTTCATACATGTGAGGCAAGCACTCTACCAACTGAGCTACATCCTGGCCCAAAAGGCCCTGTTTTAAATGTGTGGTTGTCAGCCCATGGTACTATTGGCAGACTGTAATGCAGGCAGTCAGGTTCTTTGTCTTACAAATTCAAGGAATGAAATCCACAGGCACAGGAGTGAGAGCAAAGTAACAGGATTTACTAGAAAAGCAAAAGAAAGCAGAGTTCCCAAAGGGGAGGGGCTCCAAGAAAGGAATGCCAAAGGGTGTCTGTTGTCTAGGGATTTTTAAAGGCATAGCTAATGGCGCAGCATAGTTGGTTGGTGGTGTGAGGGATGCCATCAAGGACCAACTGAGTTCTTCAAGCTCTGAGTTTAATAAACCAATCAGAAGTACATAATTTCAATCCCTTATTTACATAATTAAGCGGACAGGTCCAACTGTGTGGTCTGACTCCTCTGTTGGGGAGAGGAGGCACTTCAGGTAAGGGTCTACTCTGTGGTTGGCTGTTGCTAGGGTAGGGGCAAGGGTAACTAAGGAAGGGTGGCTATGTCTGAAGCTGTGAGGAACAGAAATAGGTGTTCTAAATAAGGTGGAGTCACTGTGGTTTCATCTGTCAGTGAGTAGAAAGCCACCGGATGTTCTCCCAGGATGATGCCTCCTTTCAGGTTGTTTTGATGTCCCCCTCCCTTCCTTTCCTTCTCCAGGGCCCTTACCCTGGCTGCCTGTGGGAGACCTATCTTCCTGCCTCAGTCAAACCCTTAATAGCATGTAGTGGGAGAAAGTGAGGTCACTGGGGACATGCCCTCCAAGGGACTGTAGAAGTCTTCCTCTTCCTTTATTCTTTGCATCACAGCCGCCATAAGGGAAGTAGCCCATTCCACCCAACACTCCCACCATGAAGTACTACCCACCAAGGTCCAAAAGTAATGGAGCCTATCAAACATGAACGGAAACATCCAAATTGTGAGCCAAAATATACCTTTCCTCTTTTTAATTTGATTGTCTCATTTTTTATAGTAATAGAACATTGCCTAACACAACTGTATTACAAATTGATTCTAATATCCTTAACTTTCCCACATTTACACTATTGTGAAGATACTAAGACTGAGGGAAAAGCTATGGAGCCTATCAGAGTCATCTTCTTTCTTATAAAAATTCAGGAATATCTTAGTGTGGGTGTTAATATGTTAATAATTTCCTTATCTTGGCCACACATTAAAATATGACCCTTCAAAAAAATCCTCTTACCTGGAGGTTGACAAAATTTTCTGTAAAATAGAAATACAATAGTCAATATTTTATATTTTGTGGATGTTACAGTTTCTTTTGCACCTACTCAAGTCTATCATTGTGACACCCAAGTTCCCCCTGCCCGGTGATATATGGGTCATGATATTTGAATGTGATAAAATGTTCATTTGTCACAAAAATAGTCTTCTATTTTAATCAGACATTTAAAAAAAACTTAAAGTACTCTTGAATTTACACGCTATACAAAAGTAGAATGGGTTGGATTTGTACCATGGGTAATAACTAGCAGACCTCTGCTCTAACTCAGAGGAGAGAATCTCATGGCAAAATTTGAGGGCACCATGACTGGTAAGTTGGATGAATAAGATCTTTTAAGACTCTTCCATTTATACCATTATTTCAGGTCGCCTTCATGCTGATTCAGGCAGCCCTGAAATGTGATTCTGTATCACATTTTATAACACTGTTAATAAAGGTCAAAGGTCTTGTGACAAAAGAAAGGTCATGAAACAACGTATGCAACACACCTAGCACATACCACATAATATAGTATGATAACAAGACAGGTGAAAGTGTTTTAAATTCTGTCAGTTCTCATCTATAGTTTTTCCACAAAATGGTATTTGTACCAAAATGAAAAACAACAAAACAAATGCCCCTCTGCATTTGAACCTAGGAAAAATTTTTAAAGGAGAAAGAAAAAGAGAAATTTGAGTTTCTCTAAACAACTCATTTCTGAAGGACCTAACCTATAAAACAATGCTGTTATTAAACCTCATATTAATTAATAGGGTTTGCTTTACCACAGGAATTTCCTTCCATTACCTCTTCAGAGTTTAGCTCCATTTTAAATTTTATATTCTTTATAAACCCTTCCTTGTCTAAATCTTCTCTCATATTTTGATCCTGGGCATTCACTTATTGTAATTTTTATTTGACAATTATAGGCTAATTTATAGGGTTTTCTGGTGTTTTCTGAGATTGTTTTTTCCTCTTGAATATATAACTGTGAATTCCTTGAGAACCACAATCCTCTTCTAGTTTCTTGTGCTTTCTAGGTCCCTTATCATAATGTCTCATTCCCAGTAAGATGACTCAATAAGTACCTGGTTAAAAGCAAATGCAAGTAAAAGAATACATTTTTTGACCTATTATTCTTCATGACTTCTCTATTCAATTTCTCTTCTCTCTTAGAAGGAAAATTTCACCATCAGCATTCATCTTGATTTAGATTTTTAAAATACACTTAAGAATTTTTTTTCTGACTTGGAATTTAAGAACTAGTTAACTTTTCTACATAGCGATTGGTATAACCCTTGATCAAAAGTATGGACTCTCCAGCATTCTGCTGAAATTAACTTAGGATTTAAGAATCAAATCTTGCATAATTGAGATCTTATGCCTAATGATCAGCATGTCCTCATCTCCTCCTGGCCCAAGTCACCAGCAAGTACCACTCCACTTTCTGATTCTATGTGTTTGACTACATCAGATTCCTCAGGTAAATGGACTCATGTAATCTTGGTCCTGGACTGGGTAATTTCACTTGTACTCAATTTTCATACACATCATGGCATATTTTAGTATTCCTTCCTTTTCTAAGGTTAATATTTTGCAGCATTTATACAGCATATTTTCTTAATTTATTCAATTTACAATGGACATTAGATGTTTTCCAGGTCTTGGCTATTGTGAATAGTGCTGCAGCAAACCCTGGAATACTAATATCACTTGAGATTCTTCTGATTTCATTCCTTTGTATTTATACACTAAAGTGGGAATTCTGAATCATATGGTAGCTCTATTTTTAATGTTTCGAAGAATCTCCATACTGCTTTCCACAGTGACTACTACACCATTTATCATTCCCACTTACAATGTACAATAGGTTTCAATTTTTCTAGATCCTTATCAACATTTAGTCTTTTGTTTCTTGATCATGGTCATTCTAACAGTGTGAAATAATTTCTCATTTTGCCATTAATTTGCATTTTCCTGGTTATTACTGTTTTTCATCATCTTTTCTAGACCTATTATCCATGTGTATGTCTTCTTTGGAGAAATATCTATTCAGGTTCCTAACCCATTTTTTTTTTTTTTTTTTTTTTTTTTTTTTTTTTCATTTTCAAAATGCATCACTTTATTTTCCCCACAAGGTGGTCACACATTATAAACCTTAGGCATGTGACAGTCACATGATTTCTTCAGCAAGCTCCAAGGTTTCAGCAAGCCTTCCTGGAGTTTACAGCCAGAGGAATCCTGAGGTTTCAAATATTAAAGCTTTCTCCACAGCCACAAGTTCCTTTGATGTTTGGGTTATTGAAGACAAACTCACTGGATAATTTGTCTTCAACATAGTCCATTTCTGTTCCTAAAAGTGTCAGCTGTGCTTTCTTTTCGATGAACACTCTGACTCCATCTTGAACAACTTCTTCATCAGAATCTCCTTTTGTCTTTGTATATTCCAGCGTGTAAGAGAGGCCATTACAGCCCCTAGTACGGACACCGACTTTCACACCTACATGTTCAGGCTTATCTTTAAGAAGTTGTTTTATCTTGTTTACTGCTGAAGGTGTCAGGGTGAGGGCCGCTCGGGTGGGCTGCAGCTTCCTCTTGCTCACAGCCCGGACAGTGGCCCGGACTAAAGAGGCCGACATCTTCACCGTCCCGGCGCCCGGGTGCCTCGGGCCGGAGCTCGGCCACCTCAACCTCTCTCCATGGACACCACCGGCGCATTGACGCCACAAGCTTCGGCGCACGGCCCCTAACCCATTTTTTAAGAATCAATTTTTGTTTAATTTGTTTTATTTTCACACCAGTGAATGTGAGAATTCCTTATATATTTTGGAAATTAACTCCTTACTTGATAAGTGGATTGCAAATATTTTCTTCCAAAACATCTGTTGCTTTTCTACTTTGTGTATTATTTCCTGTGTTGTGAGAAAGAGTTTTCATTTAATGTAGTCCCATTTACCTATTTTGCTTTTGTTATCTGTATTTCTGGGGTCACATCTATGAAATTATTGTGAGATTAATATCACAAAGCTCTTTCACGTGCTTTCTTCTGGATGTTTGAGATTTCTGGTCTGCCTTTTAGGTCTTCAATTGATTTTGAATACGGCACAAGACAGTAATACACTTTCATCCTTTTGTACATAGTTATCCAGTTTTCCCAGTATCATTTGTTGAAGACACTATTCTTTATCCATTGAATATTTTTTGAACCCTTACCAAAAATAAGTTGAGTATAAAGATGGGGATTGATTTCTGGGCTTTCTATTCTAGACCATTGGTTGATATGTCTATTTTAATGCCACTACCATGCTATTTTATTATTATATCCTTGTATGCTGAAGTTAGGAAAAATTCTTTGTTCTTCTTGTTTGAGACTATTTTATCCTTTTAGGGTCCTTAGAGGATCTACAGAAATTTTAGTGCTGTTTTACTATTTTTGTAAAATACATCATAGGGATAGCAATAAATCTATAGATCACTTTGGTTAGTGTGAGCACTTTAACAGTATTGTCTTCCAATTCATGAATAAAGGATGCCTTTCCTTTTGTTTGATTTTTCTTTAATTTCTTTCATCAATGTTTTTATACTTTTTAGTGTAAAATTCTTTCATCTCTTTATTACTAAGTATTTTATTGTTTTTGGTGCTATTGTAAATGTGATTGTTTTTCTGATTTTCTATTTGTTATCAGTATATACAAACACAATGAATTTTGCATCCTACAACTTTACTGAATTCATCTATTAATTCAATCATTTTTTGATGGCACCTTAGAGTTTTCTATATATAAGATTATGTCATTTGCATGCAATGATAATTTTGCTTCTCCCTATTTGACTTGGATATCTTTTACAAGTGCCTAATTGCACTCAATAGAAATTTGATTACTATGTTGAATAGAAGAGGTAAATGCAGACATACATTGCTATAGATCTTAGAAAAAAGCCTTTTAGTTTTTCATCATTGTGTATGATATTACCCATGGGCTTTTAAAATTTAACCTTTATAATTTTGAGGCAATTTCTCTATTCCTAGGTTGTTTAGAGTTTTGCTCATGAAAGTTTGTCAAATTTTGTCAAATGCTTTTTCCATATCTGTTGAGATAATCATATGATTTTTATCCTTTATTTTGTTCAAGGAGTGTATCATATTAATTGATGATATATTTAACCTTCCTTGTATCTTAGAAATAAATCTCACTTGGCCATGTGTATGATCCTTAAATATGCTATTAAATTTCATTTATTAAGGCTTCTTGAAAATTTTTAAATATATGTTCATCAGGATTATTGGCCTGTAGTTCTCCTTTCCTTTGTGGTGTCTTTGACTTTGGTATTAGGATAATTCTGGCCACATCAGATCACTTTGGAAGTGTTTCCTCCTCTTCTATTTCTTGGAAAAGTTTGAGCAGGATTAGATTTAATTCTTTTTAAAATATTTGGTAGAGTTTTTCAGTGAAGCTACCTGGTCCTGAACTTTTCTTCATTGAAATATTTTTGATGATTGGTTCAACCTCATTACTGACAGACATGTTCAGGTTTTCTATTTCTTCATAATTCAGTCTTGGTAGGCTGGGTTTCTAGTAAAGTATCCATTTGTTCTAGATTATCCAACTCTTTGGTGTATAGTCGTCCATAATATTCTCATTATCCTTTTCATTGCAGCAGCATCAGTTAAATGATCTCCTCTGCCATTCTGATTTTATTTGAGACTTTTCTCTCTTCTGCTTTGCTCCTTAGCCTAGATAAAGATCTGTTAATTTTGCTTATTTTTTTCAAAAACCAATTCTTGAGGAAGCGGGCGCCACCTGGCGCTGAGGCTGCGGCCCCGGAGCTGCGGATGGCCGCCTGGCGCCTGGAGCAGCCCGAGCCTGAAGCACAGCCAGGGCGCAGCGTGCCCCCCGCCGTGCCCGACATGATATTTCCACAAAGCCGGCTCCTCGCACCTACCCCAGCCAGCTCAAGTTCACCACCTCGGACTCCTGCGACCCCATAAAAGACGAGTTCCAGCTCCTGCAGGCCCAGTACCACAGCCTGAAGCTGGAGTGTGACAAGCTGGCCAGTGAGAAGTCTGAGTGCAGCGTCATTATGTGATGTACTGCGAGATGTCCTCGGGCCTGAACATCGAGATGCACAAGCAGGCTGAAATCGTCAAGAGACCCAAAGGGCATCTGTGCCCAGGTCCTGCCCTACCTGTCCCAGGAGCACCAGCAGCAGGTCTTGGGAGCTATCGAGAGGGCCAAGCAGGTCATTGCGCCTGAGGTCAACTCCATCATCCGACAGCAGCTCCAGGCGCACCGGCTGTCCAGCTCCAGGCCCTGGCGCTGCCCCTGACGCCCCTGCCGGTAGGGCTGCAGCCCGGGTCGCTGCCGGCCCTGAGCGCGGGCACCCGCCTGCTGTCACTGTCGGCGCCGGGCTCGCAGGCGCACCTCTCTAAGGACAAGAACGGCCACGACGGGGACGCCCACCAGGAGGACGACTGGGAGCAGTCGGATTTGCTGCGGCTGGCCGGCCGGGAAGGGTGGAAGGGGACACAGGGGGACAGGCCGGGACTCGCACAGTGCAGCCGTGTGGCCGGCGTAGCTCGGGTCGGCCAGGCTCCGCGGTATTTATGGTCGCGCCGGCTGGGGCCGGGGCCCTGCGACACAGCCCCCTGGCGTGGCTCCCGCCCAGCCCGACCTCTTTCCTCCCCCGCAGCCTGAACAGGTGACACCTGCCCAGGTGGGCCATGCGGAGGAATGGAGGACAACCCGGGGACCAAGTCCGCGGGAGCAGAACCTCAAGAAACCCCAGACTCCCAGCACTCCCCTCCCGCACACGCCGCCGCCGCCCACCCTGGCACTGCATGCGACCCCTCGCGCCGGGCGCCCGAGTGGCCCAGCACCTACCTGCTCCCCCTCCGCCTCCGCCTCCCCGGTCAGTTGCAGACGCCCCCAGCCACCTGGTCCCCTCCCTTGGACCATGACGGGGCGAAGCGCAGAGAGCTTAGCTGGACACGCAGGGTGTCGGGGCGACCCACGAGTTCCCTTCTCCCCTTCCCAAATAAAGATGAGGCTACAAACAAACGAACAAAAAAACCCCAATTCTTAAGTTTCATTGATTCTTTCTGTTTTTTTCCCCCCTATTCTCTACTTTGTTTATTTCTGGGCTAATCTTTATTCTTTCTTTCTTTCTGCAACTGTAACCTTAGTTTCTTCTTCTCTGTTTCCTTATAGTGTGAGGTGAGATAATTTAGATATTTTTTCTCTTTTAAATAGCAATTTTCACTATAATAATTCCTCCATACTGTGCTTGCTACATTAGTTGTAGTATGCTATGTTTTTGTTTTTGTTAGTCTCAAATATTTTTAATTTTCCTTTTGATATCATTTTTGATCCTTTGTTCAAACGTGTCAATTTCCACACATTTTTAAAGTTTCCAGTTTTCATTCAACTATTGATATCTACTTTCATTACATTATGTTCAGAAGGGGTACCTGTTGTGACTTCAGTCTTCTCAAATTAGTTGACTTGTTTTTTGATCTAATACATGATCTATTCTTCAGAATGTTCCTTGTGTATTCTTTAGAAGGATGTGTATTCTACTGCTCTTGAGTGGAATGTGAGATCCATTTGTCCTACAGTGCTGTTCAACTCTGCTTTGCTGTTACCATTTTTGCTGATTATTATTTCAATATAGTTGTTCTATCTATTATTGAAAATGGGACTTTTAAAGTCTCATAATATTATTGTATTGCTAGCTACTCCTACTAGTTCTGATAATATTTGTTTCAAAAGATTAAGTGCTCTGATATTGGGTACATACAGTATTTGTAATTTGTATATCTTCCTGGTAAATCAACACCTTTTTCATTGCATAAAGTACTTTGTATATTTTAAGAGTTGTGATTTGAGCCTATTTTATTGGATGTAACTATAACCCACTCACCTCTCTCTTTTAGTTGCCATTTGTGTGTAATATCTTTTTCCATCTCTTCACTATCAGTCTATGCATGTTATTATATCTAAGTGAGTTTCTTATGAATAGCATACAGTTTTATCTTGTTTTAATTTCATCCATTCAATTACTCTTTTATGATTGGGGAGTTTAATCCACTTACTTTGAAGGATTATTTCCATTTTATTAATGGTTTTTCATTTATCTTATAGTTCTTTTGTCCCTCTTTATTTCTCTGCTGTCCTTTATGTTTTATTGATGTTCTATATTGATGTGCTTTGATTTCTTTGTGTGTGTACGTGTGTGTGTAAATTCTATAGGTATTTCCTTTGTTGCTACCATAAGGCTTGTGTAAAAGATCTTGTTATAACACTGCACTTTAAGATTGATATTAGCTTTCATCATACATGAAAATTCTACATTTTTATAACTGCCACCCCACTAACATGTTGGTTATAGTTGTTTTTATTTCTTGTATCTTTTGAATTTATATAATACAATAATGCAGTCTTCTGTGTTTGTCTATATATTTACCTTTACCAATGAGTTTTATACTTTCTTATGCTATCTTGTCTTTGTTTTTAGGATTTCTTGTAATGCAGGTCTAGTGATGATTAAATACTTCAGTTTTTATTTGTCTGACAATGTCTTTATCTCTTCTTCATTTTTTGAAGGAGAGTTTTATCAGTAATAGTATTCTTAATTAGAAGATTATTTTTTCCCTTTCAGAATTTGAGATATCTTTCCACTCTCTGATGTCCATAGAAAAATCTGCTATGTTCATGTAAGTTTCCATTTACAAAACAAGTTGCTTTTCTTTCTGCTTTCAAAATTCTCTTTTGTCTTTAATTTTGAAAATTTTAGTATAATGTGTCTCAGTGTTGATTTATTTGTACACGTTTTAATTGAATTTACTAATGGAATGGGATGCCCCTTTTGTTCCACAGATTTAGGAAATTTTCAGTGTGCACTTTCTGGTCCTTTCCCTTCTTCTGACCCTTTCACAATGTATATGAAATTGATGGTATCTAATAAATCCCTGTAGCTTTCTTCGTTCTTTTTTGTTGTTGTTGTTATTTTTTAAATTACTCTTCACTCCTCTGACTGAATAATTTCTGATGACCAGTCCTGAAGTTCATTGAACCTTTATTTTGCTTAACTTAGTCTGCTAATGAAGACCTCTAGTAATTTTTTTTTAGCCCAGTTACTATATTCTTAAGTTCAAGAATCTTGGCACTTTTAAATATTTTCTTTATCTTTGTTGAGATTCTCATTTTTCTCATGAATTTTTCTGCTTACTTTTATGTGCATATTTTTGACAGTTATTTTGAATTCTCTGTCAAGCAAATCCTACTTCTTTTGGGTCAGTCTCTAGAAATTTACTTTTTCCCTTTGGGGGAACATATTCCTTATTTCTTCATTTTCCTTGATTCCTTAACAATACCTTACACATTAGGCAAAACAGTCATCTCTATCAGTCTTCACGGACTAGCCTCATATAGGAGAGGACCCTCATCAAATCAGTTTGGTCAGAGATTCTAGGTGCCTACCCAAACTTTCTGCAGTCCAGTCCACTTTTTTTTTCTTTGTAGTCCCAAGATATTTAGGGTATACTGGATCCTATTTAGAGTTACTGGTTTCTTTAGTATCAAATGATGCCAAAGCCCAGTGTTTTCTCAGGAAGCCCTCAGAAAACTTGGATCATTGGACATTCTGTCCAACTCTTTCTTTCCCCAGAGAGAAGTTGAGATCTGGGAGTTTTGTTTGTTTGGTTGTTTTGCTTTCTGCCTCTTCACTCTTGCTGAGTCAGGGGAGAGGGTCATGGACACTAGATGCACGTTAATTCAAATAACCATCTTTCTTCTCAGTGACCTCCAGCTGGTGGTCCTGTCAGTGCTAGAAGCGGATTGAACAGGACGCAGTCCTCTTGCTAATCCCAGGAAAAGTTGGATCATTGGACATGAGTTGTAACTCTTCCCTACCTCCCAGAAGAAACTTGTAAATTGAACATTCACCAACTCTGTGTTGATCTGGGGGAGAGGATGTGAGGCTATTGCACCTACTAACTTATACTATTATCTCTGGCCCCAGACAACTAGATTTTGCCAGGTTACATAAACACTCTGAAATGGCTGAAAAACAAGCCAGTCTTTGTGGTAGCTCTCAGAAAGTCTGAGGCCTTAGACACATAGTCTATGGCTTTCCCTCTCTAAATAGAAGCTGGGGCTAATGTTTACCTGACAATTATATGGAACAATACTGGAGGTGGGTGGGGATTATGCAAGAAAGTGTTTGAAATTTCCTCACCAGCTTGGATGTATATAGTTTCATACACACCCAGAGTGCAGGAATAATCTTTCAACTACTTTTTGGATTTCTTGTGAAAGAATTTTTCTATTACTATTGACTGGTGTGCTCAAGGGGGAAGGAAGGTCCAAGGTTTCTTATTCTGCCATCTTCCTGATATCCCATTATAATTTTAAATGCAGACATATTTTGATTTATCAGTTGCACTTTTATTATTTGTTTCTATGTACACACTTGTTATGGTTTGGATGTGAGGTGTCCCCCAAAAGCTCATGTGTGAGACAATGCAAGAAGGTTCGGAGAAGAAATGATTGGGTTACAAGGACCTTAACCCAATCAGTGGATTAGTCACCTGATGGGATTAATTGGGTGGTTAAACTGAAGGAAGGTTGGGTGTGGTGGAGGAGGTAGGGCATTGGGGGTGTGGCTTTGGGGTATATATTTGTGTCTGGTGAGTGAAGTCTCTCTGCTTCCTGATCACCATGTGAGCTGCTTCCCTCTGCCATACTCTTCCCCAATGATGTTCAGCCTCACCTTGAGTCCTGAGGAATGGACCTGGCTGTCTATGGATTGAGACCTCTGAAACCATGAGCCTCCAGATAAACTTTCCTGCCTCTAAGATTTTGCTGGTCGGTCTTTTTGTCACAATGGTGAAAAAACTGACTAAAACAACACTAATCAAAATACTTAAGATACCTGAAGAGTAACGTACATTACCATATAATTTACAGTAGGAAAAAGATGGAACAATGAATATGTGCATTAGTAGAAAAATTGTTAAACTAAATATATTGTTTTCAAAAAGAACTATGTTGTGATGAGATAGGATTATATAGGCTGATACCAAAATTTTTCTGATTTATTAATTAATAGTCCAAAATCCATGTGCAGATTGGTATAAATAGTTCGATTGCATTTAGGAATATAAAAGGATATTGCACATACAGATTTATACAAACATATTATTTTCATTTTGCCTAAGGATGCATATAAAATCATTACCTATGGTAATGTTGTTTGAAAATGCTTGTGAGATGAGATTACTTCATCTTTTCATTTACTGCTTCTATCATAGTATGTGCCTAATATATATACCCAATATATACATATTGTGAATTTTAGGTCTGAATTTACAGCAGGGTTTGGTAATTAGCAGACATTCAACAAGTGTCCAATCTTCTCATTTTGTCTTGTCACAAAATTAATACCAAACTCCTCTACATCATTTTTTAAAATTTTTCTTCCACAAAAGTTGATGCATAACAATCTATACTGTTATTCTGTTTTTAATTTGGGCATACAATATATTGTTTTATTTTTTAGATTGATTTGAAGTAAAAAAGTTATTAAAATTTTTTTCTCTTAAAGTATCTTCCAATTTAAATTGGAGCATATATTTAATGCAGGAATTTAAAAAATAGTCTCACTGATTATTATTTCTTTAGGTAAAAACACAAAGTTGCTACCAATGATTCTAATGTTGTCTGACAAAGCTTACTTTCTAAAATCCCAGTTAATAAAAAATAAGAATGTTTTCACCAAAACCATGTGAAAGAGAAGAAAGGAAGAGAAGAGAAGAGAAGAGAAGAGAAGAGAAGAGAAGAGAAGAGGAGAGAAGAGAAAAGAGAAAAGAAGAATGGAAAACCCTCTCTTCTTGGGAGGCCAGCATGACAGAACAGAACAGGTCAGAAGTGTGTTAGAAAGTATGATCCATCTTATCTGCATGAACTCTTGCTATACCTGAATTATTGCCTTTCTACTCTAGAAGTTATTTTCCTTGGTATTTTAAATTATTTAGTCTGGTTTTGGTCACCTGTGGAAAATCACAGTATAAATTGCCTAATTTCAATATATTTGTATGGCAATCCTTGAAAACCAAATGTGGTCTAGCATCAAATTATTCCCAAGTGTTCAATGAAAAGATTTAGACTTTATAGACACTGACCATGCTGCCATGTGTCTGCTGCCCACTCCACCTCATGGCAACAAGGGAGTCATTGTTAAAGGCAGCATGAACTCCTCAGGAGCAAGTCTATAGAATGCTTTCCCGGAATGTAGGTAGACAAATCCTAGTAAATACACAAAGCTTTTAATCAAACTTGAAAGTTCCTTTGGGACCCCCTAAAACTGTAAGTTCCAACTAAACTTATGCTTAAGACATGTTCAGGTTGAGAGGAAATTTTTTAAGCAACATATTAAAATACTTGTACAAATGGATACAACCTGAATAATAAAAGTGTAGAATCTGACCTGTATAACGTTAGAGCTGGAGGGAAAATAAAAAAAACCTACAGAGGAAATCTCTAATAGCCACTTCATTTATTAAAGAGTAAGCATTAAGTTTTGTTGACTTGTCTAAGTTGATGCAAGAAATTAATATGATATTCAAGAAAAAGATCTAGGTCCTATCTCTTCCATGGAAGCTGCAATGAAGTGAATTAAAGGATATGCACTAGAGAATATATTAATTTTGAACTACTTAAAATAAAGGTGATTGTGGAAAACTTGAAATAATATAGAACCAATTCTAAATCTTGCCTGAGTCACTTGATTCCTTTCCTACCAATCATTCATCAGAGCCAAAATGCTTATCTAAATTCACTCTCTTTCTTCCCTAAATGGATCTAGCAAACTCTCAGAATACATAACAGTTTCAAAACACCAAAAGCACATGGGTACAGTGGGCAGAGGAATGGGAACTTTTAGAGGTCTAAGTGGAGTGACATTTCAAGGCAGTGAAGAAAGACCCATTATGAAGGCTTCTTGGGAGAGACACTTGAATGCATTTTGAAGGAAAAGAAATGAGATAGCCATGTAGATCAGAGAGAAGGACATCCAGACCTGATGGAAAATATCATGAGTTTAAAATGAAATTGATACACTAAACTACCAAGCATGATGGCTTTGCCTCACCAAACACTGCAGAGTTTCCCTATTTTCCCTTGTGATTACAGGGTTGGTCAGTAGTTGCAGCTCACTGCTTCTACCCAGCATCATATTTACTTTAATACATATTGTTAGCCTAGGAAAAGATCCAAATTCAAAATTTAAAAAAATTACTAATAAATGGGCATGAGTTTCACACCATCTCAAAGTTGAAAAACTGCAAATCCAGCCTAGGATTTGCAGACACATAATATAGAGAACTTTGAATACCATGCTGAATTTCAACTTGATTTGAATGTTGACCATGGGCTTTAAAGCAGTCATTCTGTGGTCATGTGAAAATCAAAGTAAAATAAGTACAAAGAAATTTTTTTTAAAAACTGACAAAGTAAAGTGAGACATTATTAATATAGACCCAAGGCTGCCAAGGGAGCTTGGTTAGAAGAAATGAAGAGATTGGAGAAAGGAAAATCTGATTGTCATTCAGATTTTCTTCTTGCAGGCAATGTATATATGCATAGCTTATATGCATATATGATTACACGACCAATGTAATTCTACACCATCTACAACCAGAATAATAAGAAGTTATATTCCATGTATGTATATGTCAAAATACATTCTACTATCATGTATAACTAGCTAGGACAAATTAAAAAATTAAGATTAAAATAATGTGTTTCTAGCATAGCACCCTAGCTAATGTAAGCTATTTAAGTCTTCATTTTTTGGAGGAGTGTAGACATGGAAAATGAGTCAAGGTGATTCTTCAAAACCTCTGAACTGAGACCATAACTAGATGCCATTATATGAAGCAAGAAAGTTTTGCATTTGGTAAGTCTTCTGTTGTCATCAGTAATCAGAAAGTGTAGAGCAGTTATGTAGTCCATTTTTAACTCATTAACTGTGTCAAGCTGTGGAGTAGACATTTGTGTAAATTGATTTTACATTAATTGATCATTTTCAGTCACTCAAGTTAATTCCTATTTTCAGAAAAACAATCCCATGTTCATGCAAGTGAGGTCAAATCATTTTTTAAAACAAGGAGTATAAATTTTGAGATAGACTCTATATAGGAAGAACTTCCTCCCTTCTGCTTCCAGTAGAAATGAGATTCCAGTATTTCCAAAGAAATTTCCTGGACTAAAAGGAATCATTAACTGAGTTTGCTAAAGTTATCCAGTTTCCACAGAGTATTAGTGCTTCTGCTGATCTCCTTAAATTCTAAACCTGTCTCAGTTTAATGGGGTTACAAATGTTATCATTAGGCTTCCCATCTTGAGTTCATATGAAAATAAAATTTACCCTCTGCTAAACCACAAAGTAAATAAATAATTAATTAGATTGCTGCTTTGGCAGCTGGTTGAGGAACTAGAAACGAGCCAGAAAATGTTATTTTACTTTCTAAAACACGAAAAGAATATTAAAAATTAGTATATTTGGTCACTGAGCTAAAGAATCCTGGCAGAGAGCTTTTTCTGAATCACTAAAGGTCTACCTTTAATAAGAAATAATTAACAACTTTTTCTTCATCTCTGTTTCCTTCCCTACTTTTTTCCTTTTTAAAACAGATTAGTTAACTCTAGTGGAGTTAGCACCACAGATTCCTTCTTCTGAACTGAGGCCTTCATTTTCCCAGCTAGTTGGAATGTTGGAGCTGATGGCCATCTGCTGGGTCCCTCTTTAGGAACTGATCTCGGCTAAAAGCTCCTCCCAGGTGACAGTAGAAGTCATGAAAAATTGAAAGAAGTGGCCAAAGTGCTAAGAATAAATAACAGCCAACCTAGAATTCACCAACCTACTAAGTGAAGATTTAAGGGTGGGACAAACAAAAGAATCTGAGATAAGAGAAGATACAGAGAATTTGCACTTAATTGCTGAAAGAACTATATAAGGAATTTGAACCCAGAGAAGGGAGTGAAATGAAGGAACTAAAGAAAGATAAGCATGCTAGAAAATCTGTACAACACAATAGTAATCATAATGATCTAAGTGTAGAGAAACATAGTAAAAGTGCTGAACAATAATATTACAAGAGTTGGTAGAGGTGATCTGATTTAAAGTATACTAAGATTCCAATGTCAACTGGGAGGACAAAAGGAGTAGTGACTAACTTCAAACACAATAAATCAAGTATGCATATCAAAAATGTAAGGGCAATCACAAAAATATCAAATGTTTAATTTCTAGACAAGCAGTAGGAAATTAAGTGGATCTTGATCAATCGACCAGATGGCATAAAAGGAGATGACACCAATAGAAAGAGTAAGTGTTATGAAAGTCATGATGACCCCTGGGAGTGTTCTTTCCATGTCTGAGATCTTCATTTCTCAGGGACCAGGAGTGTTAACTATTGATGGGAAAAATCTTGTTCTGGTTTACTCCTTTTCTCTGTTGACAGCATACATTAATTGACTTGTCAGTGCACTTGCAAGTGCCCAGTTCAACTGTGGCAAGATGATATGGATCTTCAGAGCCTCTTAGTTCCAGAACCCCCCATGGGATGAACTGCTGCAGCTTTTGCTCCAAATGCATCACAGTTCAATTTCTTGCTCTGTCAAGTCCAGCTTCCTAAATATCTAACCTCTTAATTCTGCAATCAGCCTTGACATGTATTATCTGTGTGACTTTAAACTCCTTTGACCTCATTTTCTTCATCTGTAGAATTAGATTACCATGGTAGTTAAATAGGAGGTACGTAATAGTGTCCGATAATATTGTTCACTCTATATGGAAACACAATAATAAGAATATTGAAAGAAAAAAGATAAAAGTAGAATATCTTTGTTTTACCTAAAGCTTTGAAAAGAGGTGGTAATGAAGTTTGAACTTGGAATATGATTAAGACAGTGCAGAAAACAGATGAAATATTAGACTGAATATGAACCAAATCACAAATACATAACAAACTACAACTAATTTGCTTGGGATGGTCTCCAGACAAAAGTAGCAGGAGGTAAGGATGGAAAGACTGGGCTTGCCAGTGCAACTTGGATTTTACTCTGATGTATGCAATCTGAGATTATTATACCTTTACAAATAAAGGAATGACATCATCAGACATGAATTTTTAAAAATCTAACAGTGGCAAGGATATATTAAAAAGCTAAAATATGGGGCTGAGGTTGTAGCTTAATGATAAAGTGCTTGCCTAGCATGTGTGAGTTCAATTCTCAGCACAACATATAAATAAATAAAATAAAGATCCATTGACAACTAAAAAAAATTTAAAATAAAGAGAAAAGATACAAAAAATCCAGAAGCTAGAAGATATGCAAAATATCTATTTCTTTGGTCCAAGCAAAAGACAGGACCAGGCTTAACTAGCTCAGAAGCAGAAAAAAGACTGAATGACAGAATTTAGAAAACTTACAAGAAAAAATAGAAAGAATTTGGGATGCATAACTGGAAAGAAAGAAAAAAGTGTCAAAGCCAGTCTCTAAGTGTTCCAGCTTAAGTAAGGGATTGAAAAATGAGAGAGACAAGTTTCATTTTGAACATGATCAATTTTACGTATTAGATTAGCAAAAAATTATACAAGGGGATTAGAGTGAAAGAGGCTAAATTAAACTTCAAACAGGACAATACTGGAAGAGTGGTGTCATTGTACAAGGGAATAGTCATCTACCAGTGTGTCTGGGAAGTAATCTTCTACCTGGTTAGGTTAGCATATTCCTTTCCTATGGAAAACAAGCACTTAGACATTGATCACATAACAAGTCATAGTACTTCATTCTGAATACCTGAATAGGGATTTCAATAGACAATCAGACTGCTTTCCATGCACTGTTCACCAATAATTTATAATATGCACAAACAGCCTTCTAGATTAGATTTATATCCATGCATTTAAATTAAGATCCACTTAGTCTGATGCCTCAGAGTCTAGCTGAAAAGATGCCAAAACTTTGGCTTTTAAGTTTTGAGGCTTTGGGAGGATTAATTCGTCCAGCAGAAGCACAAAAATTCCATATGTCCAAGTTTGGATGCATTCGCTACTTCTGAAAGAAACAATGATGACACTATACTGACTTTGAAAATGAACAAATAGAAGGAAAAATCGTAATGCAAAGCCAAATTCGGATTCATTTGCACATATTTGAACTTAAAAGACTTTTGTCAGCATTTGACTGAAGCCCTGTTGGAAACTACTTATGAGTCATTTCTAGAAAGCTCTTTTCAGGATGCTCAGCTTTGAATTGCATCTAAAGCCCTGATTTGCTTTCCCAGATCATATAACAGATTGACTGACTCTGTATTTGTGTCCCTGAAGCCCCTGTCAACAGGACAAGTGTAAAACTATCTTTAAATCTACTGAAAACATAAAGCCTAAGATGAAATTTAGTACTTTCACTCTTAACTGAAAAAGACTTGGATTTAGAAGAAGGCAGACAGGAATTAAATTTGAAAAATTCATCTGGATATAAAAGCAATTCATTCTTAGACCTTAAAATGTGCCTATGAGAAATTAAGTACCTAAAAGTTTCAATAGTATTCTTAAATATCAAATAGTTCCAGTGGCAATTTTACAGAAAATATTACATGTATTTCATTACAAAACTGAGTTTTATTGTCAGAGTATATTTATTACCATTTTCCACTAAATCGATGGACCTCTTTTTCTGAAAATTCATATTGTAACCATTCATGTTGACGTTTCTCCAAGTAATCAGCATTCACTGAGTTTGTAGAAATGCTGAAATGTTCTTGATGAAACAAAAGTAAAAATATTTTTATAACATATCTATTGCGTTTCAAGAATTATAGAAGGTGTCAATGACGAAGGTGGGGCATTCTGGCAAAGATGAATTATGAATATCACTACCTATATACCTGACCCAGTGATCCCCCAGAGATCAATATGACCAACAACTAGTACTATTTTTTTTTTTTTTTTTTTTTTTTAACAATTCTAATCATCCATTTAAAGTTTCTACAAATAGAGCGAGACGGCCCCGGAGCGCCGGGGAGGGAGCCCAGTCTCCCGCTGCCGCCTCCAATCCGCGAGCAGGAGCCCCGCCCTCGACGTCAGGCCGCGAGGGGGAGTGAAGGCGGGCGGGCAAGGGGGAGGGCGAGCGAGCGCCGGGAGGGGGCGACCGAGGGAGCGGGCGCCTGCGCGTGTGGCTGGGGTGGGCTGGGAGCCGCTGCCCGCCCCCTTCGCCTTTGCTTCTCTCCGGCTCAACGCTCCCAGCCGGGTCGCGGAGCAGCACCATGTTGGCGCCGGCGGCCAAAGTCAATAAAAAGGAGCTCAATTCCAACCACGACGGGGCCACGAGACCTCAGAAAAAGAACAAGAAGCAATCGAACAGATTGATGACGTGCAAAGTGAAATAGACTTAATGAACAAGCCAGTGAAGAGATATCGAAAGTAGAACAGAAACATAACAAACCCCGCCAACCAATTTTTCAGCAGAGGTCAGAATTGATCGCCCAAATCCCAAATTTTGGGTAACATTTGTCAACCATCCACAAGTGTCTGCACTGCTTGGGGAGGAAGATGAAGAGGCGCTGCATTATTTGGGCAGAATTGAAGTGACAGAATTTGAAGATATCAAATCAGGTTACAGAATAAATTTTTATTTTGATGAAAATCCTTACTTCGACAATAAAGTTCTCTTCAAAGAATTTCATCTCAATGAGAGCGGTGATCCATCTTCAGAGTCCACTGAAATCAAATGGAAATTTGGAAAGGATTTGATGAAAACGTTCAAGTCAAACGCAGAATAAAGCCAGCAGGAAGAGGCAGCATGGAGAACCAGAGGGCTTCTTTACCTGGTTTACTAACCATTCTGATGCAGGTGCAGATGAGTTAGGAGAGGTCATCAAAGTCGATATTTGGCCAAATTCATTGCAGTACTACTTGGTATGAATGATGAAGAAGGGGAAGGAGTAGAAGATGATGATGAAGAAGAAGAAGGAGGAGGAGGAGGAGGAGGAGGATTGGAAGATATTGATGAAGGGGATGAGGATGAAGGTGAAGATGAAGATGATGATGAAGGGGAGGAAGGAGAGGAGGATGAAGGAGATGACTAATTGAACACTGATGGATTCCAACCTTTTTTTCTTTCTTTTCTCTTTCTTTTTCTTTCTTTTCTCTCTCTCTTTCTTTCTTTCTTTCTTTTCCTTCCTTCCTCCCTCCCTCCCTCCCTTCCTTCCTTCCTTTTTTTCTTACTTTCTTTCCTCTTTTTCAGTACCTGGGAGCAAGTTGCAGTCCTTTTTTTTCATTTTTCTCCCCCCCCCCCCCCCCCCCCCCCCCCCCCCCCCGTCGCCCTGTTCTTGAGGTCTCTTTTCTCAAACTATGGTTCTCAGCTTATTTTGGGGGGAAATATCTTGAGCAGAGTATAATGGGAAAAGAATCTACACTCTTCTGTTCTAAATTCATTTTTATCCCTTCCTGTCTCAAAACAAAAAACTGTATGGAATCAACACCACCCTGCTCTGTGGGAAAAAAGAAAAACCTTCTGCTCCCTTCACTCTGCTGGAAACTTGACAGTGCTAGGCCCTGCGTAGTAGTGCATAGAATTCTAGCTTTTTTCCTCCTTTCTCCGTTTATTGGGCTCAGAGATTACACTGTGTCTGTATGTGAATATGGACAGTTAGCATTTACCAACCTGTATCTGTCTACTTTTTCTTGTTTAAAAAAAGAAAAAAAAAAAAAAACTTCAAAAATGGGGTTATAGAAGGTCAGCAAAGGGTGGGTTTGAGATGTTTGGGTGGGTTAAATGGGCATTTTGACAACATGGCTTCTCCTTTGGCATGTTTAATTGTGATGTTTAACGGACATCCTTACAGTTTAAGATGACATTTTTAAAATAAAATTCTCTCCTAATGATGACTTGAGTCCTGTTACTCGATGGGAGAATCAGCAGAACCTGTAGGATCTTAATTGGAATTGACATTCTCTATTGTAATTTTGTTTATTTTTAAATTTTCTTTTTTGTTTTCACTGGAAAGGAAAGATGATGCTCAGCTTTAAACGTTAAAAATGTACAAGTTGCTTTGTTACAATAAAACTAAATGTGTACACAAAGAATTTGATGCTTTTTCCTCTCAGAATAGATGTACTTTTAATATGACCTTCCAAGTTTGACTTGTATAATACCATCTTCATCAAACTTTGTCACCCTAACTTTGTAATTTTTGATACACTTTGCGGGATGACCTCAGGGCAATGTGGATTGAGTAAAGGAATTTGAATCAATGTCTTATGTTTCCATAGCTGGGAAATATGGATGCAATTTGCTATTGGCTTCTGAAAATATACATGTCATTTGGGATACTAGAAACTCAAAACTGAGTTCTGAGTTATACCCTTGATTTTTATTGCAAATTGGCAGTTTTTAAAGTGGGCCTTCATTTACCTGGATATAGCAACGCTCACTGCCACCATCAAATGGACCTGGTGCTCTAATGTCAAGTTGTACATGGGACAGTTCCTGGCATGTCTTCATTGGCCCTATAAAGTGAGGCCAAGAAGATGGACTCTTAGAGTAAGAAGTCCATGCTGGTAGTCAGGAAGATGTTTTTGTCTCTTAAGTCCCAGGTATCTGGCATAAATCTCCATTGTCAATGTGTGGATATAGGTGGGATGATAGACTGCTCTGTCTGCTCAATGCTGCTGTGCAGAGAGTAGCATTTTGAAAAGCTACCTGATGCATAAGCTTTTTAATGCTGTAAAATATAGCTGAAATTAAATGCCACTTTTTCAGAGGTGAATTAATGGATAGCCTGGTCAAATTCAAAGCTTTTTGTTTTATAAAACTTTATATATGGAACTATTCCACCAATAGGCAAAGTGTAACCCAAACCTGTCTAGATGGATAGTATGTAATTTCTGCACAAGTCTCTGTTTAGTAAATACATCACTATATACTGGTTGGAATCTTGCTCCAATAAAGGAACATAAAAATTTTTTTTTTGGGGGGGGAGTTTCTAAAAATAACATTTTATTCTATATTTCTCTGATTTTCAGAGTCTAGAATGAGTATCATGTCAGTGCATCTATAAAGCTTGAAACATGTCCCTAAATTTCTTTACCAGTGCTCTCTTTGAGAGATAGGTAAAAAGTCCTGTCTTAGAATTCAAGTTCTGATTGCCTGACCAATGCAGTCTCAGTAGAGGGAATGCTTTACCAGTTTCAGAGTCTAGGTCTTCTAAAACTGGAAACTTCCACATTCTCTTGGCATACTCTCTCTTGGAATTCAGCCATATGCTATGAGAAAGTAAAGTTGCTCCAAGGAGATGGACATGTAGAGAAAAAAGCTACAGCCAGCCAATGTCAAGTGGAATAAAGATGAGTCATTTCCAACAAGTTCTTCTCAAACTCACAGATTCACAAAAAAAGGCAATCAAAATGCCAAAATGGCCAGAATCAGCAAAACAAAGAAAATATCTAGAATTTATGTCTTATATTTTGTGTTATGTATTATAAATTGTTATATACGTGAAGCATCACATGTAAGTGCATCATATACAGTGAAATGTAAACACATGAAGACGTTTAGAGCTGATTAGATACAATTGAAGATAAGTGTAATAAGCAGAAAATTAAATGGGAAAATTGCATCAAATTTAACACAGAAGGAAAAAGGTATAGAGAATACGAAAGAAAGGTAAAGAGAAATGAAGATTTTTTGTGAGAAATGAGGAGTAAGCTTTTCCAAATCAGCAAAATGGAGGAATAGGTAGTATCAGGTCTCACACCCCATCAGGGACAAAAGCATCTCTTTGAAAACCTCAATCCTTGAAAAATAAGACTGAGACACATGGGAAGACCAAAGAACTAAATATAAACCAAATTAGAAGTATAAGAAAAATTGTCTTACCTTCACTATGCAATCCCTCCTTAAGTCAACACAATGCCAGACAAAAAGGATTTCCCTAGGAGCATAGTCTCTTCAGGGGAAAAAGAACAGATGGCAGATATACAAATTCCTTAAGCATTCTAAGATGCTTTTCAAGAAGCCCAGTCTGGTATCACTTTATGGGGAATATTTTGGGGAATGGCACACGTAGATAGCCCAGGATCTAATAGAAACTAAGAAAGTTGTGAAAGGTCATGTTAACCAGTGAACAAATCCTGGTGATATCTTTGTGGTACTGCCAGCTGTTGCATCCGAGCAGAGATGCGGGCCAACTTCATAGCTTACCTGCAAAACTGAACTGGTTGTCTTCAGAAATGCACTAGGAAGTTGAACCATTTTTGAGCCACTGATTAACATAACAGCTCAGAGTATAGCCTTGCCCAATTGCAGTTCCCAAATAGTGATCCCAAACAGAGAAGCCATCATCTATACCTAGCCAACAGTTCTCTTGAGCACAGAACCAGACAGTGCTGTTTCCAGACAACATAGCCCAGCCGACATCTATACCTTACATCAGGGCAAAGGCAATATCCCAGATAATTAGAGAATTCACAATAAGTTCTGCCTGCCCAGGGTCACCACTAGCATATACTAAATAGTGAAAGTCTCCAATATGTCTCTCAGAGAATTTTTTAGCAGAAACTGTACAGTCCAGGAGACAATGGGATGATATATTCTGAGTGCTGAAGGAAAATTGCCAATCAAAAATAATTTATCCAGCAAAACTGCTTTGTAGAAATGAAGAAGAAAAAAAACTTTTTCCTAATAAATAAAAGTTAAGGGAGTTTATTACCACTAGATTTGCCCTACAGGATTTGCCAAAGGGAGTTCTTTAAGTAGAAAAAAAAAAAAGACCAATAATTACTAAACATGAAACACACAAACACAAAAAAAATCTAATGGTGTTAGTAAAGTAGAGCTATATTCAGAATATATTAGGGCTGTAATAGTGTGTAAAGAAATTTTATTCCTAATATGAGAATTAAAGGACAAAACTATTAATAACAACTGTAACTAAAAATGAATTGTCAAGGGATATACATTATAAAATGTTATAATTTCTGACACTTAAAAAATACAAAATGGGGGAAATAAGACTGTATCATTGTTTTATGCAATCCAACTTAAGGTGCTACTAGCTTGAAATAAACTGTTACAAATATAAGACATTCTAGGTAACCCTAAAGATAACCACAGAAGGGAGGAGGAAGAGGAGGGGGAGGGGGAGGGGGAGGAGGAGGAGATCAAAGCATACCACTATAGAAAAACATCAAGCCACAAAGGAAGATAGTAAGAGAAATTGGCTACAAAACAACCAGAAAAGTTAATATAATGACACTAGTTAGTGCTTACCTCTAAATAACTGCCTTGAATATAAATGGATAAAATTCTCCAATAAAAAGACACACAGTGTTGAATGAATAAAAAAATTAAGACCCAACTGTATTCTGCTTAAAGACTCACCTCACTTTTAAGGACATACATAGACTAAAAGTGGAGAAATGGAAAAAGATATTTCAGGCAAATAAAATCAAAAGACATCAGGGTTAGGTAGCTATACTTACATCAGATGAAGGAGCCTTTAAGTCAATACTGCAAAAAGAAAGAAGGACATCATATAGTAATAGGGTGGTTAATTTATTAGGAGCATATTAAGATTATAAATATATATGTACTCAACTTTAAAATGCCCAGGTATATAAAACAAATATTTAAGGATATGAAGAGGACAGATTGTAGCACTAATAGTAGGGAACCTTACTACTCCACTTTCAACTATGGACAGATCTTAAAAACAGTAAATTAATAAAGAAACATTGGTCTTGAGCAATCCTATAAACCAAATGGACCTAGAAGATACATATAGAACATTCCATCTAACAGCAACAGAATGCACATTCTTCTTAAGCACACATGGAATATTCTCTGGGATAGATCACATATTCAGGCACAGAAAAAAATAAGAGACTGAAAGTACATCAAGTACAATATTATTCAGCTTGAAATCAATAAGAGGAATTTCAACAAACTCACAAATCCATAAAAATTAAATTTAGAACAATCAACCAATGGACTAAAGAAGAAATGAAACTAGGTATTAACTAATACCTTAATAAAATTAAAATAGAAGCATAACATACCAAAACTTTTGGTATAAAGTAAAAGCAGCTCTAACAGCAAATTTGTAGCAATAAACATCCACATCAATAAAGAAGTATCTTAACTTGATATTGCTATTCAAGAAACTAAAACATGAAAAAGAAATTAAACCTATGTTAGCAGAAGGAAGGAAATAATATGATTAAAGTAGAAATAAATAGGAACTGGGGAGATAGCTGAGTCGGTAGAGTGCTTGCCTTGCAAGTACAAGGCCCTGAGTTTGATCCCCAGACCACAAAAAAAAAAAAAAAAAAAAAAAAAAAGAAAGGTAGAAATAAATAAAATGGTGGAAACTGGAAAAATAATGCAAAGATTGACAAAACTAAGACTTTGGTTTTTAAAAAGATTTTAATACATGAAAAAAACTTTAGCTAGACTAGGAAAATAAGAGAAAAGACTCATAATAAAAAATAGAAGAGAGATGACAACTGGTAACAGTAATGTGAAAGATCATATAAGACTACTAAGAACATTTATGTCCATCAAATTGTTTGATCTAGAAGAAATGGAGAAATTCTTAAATAAATGTGACCTACTAATACTGAATCAGGAAGAAATAAAAATTCTGAAAAGACTAATAATGAGTAAGAAGATCAAATAAAAAATAAATAGTCCAACATCAAAGAGTACCTTTATGGCATTCTGAATGAATTTTATAAAACATTTTAAGAAGAACCAATATCAATCCTTCTCAAACTACCTCAACAAATTGAAGATGAGGAAGTAGTTCTAAACTCATTTTTACAAATCTAGCACTATCCTAATACCAAAGCCATACCAGTGCAATACAAGAAAATAAAATTATAGGCCAATATTCTTTAATATCATAAATGCAAAAATTCTTAAGAAAATATTAAAAAACTAAATTCAACAGCAAATTAAAAGTATCAAATTTCAACATCAAATCAAATGGGATCCTTGGGGATGCAAGATGGTTCAATATACACAAATCAATAAATGTGATACATCACATTAACAGAATGAAGAAAAAAATATTCATCTCATTAGATGCAGAAAGGAAATTAACAAAATTCAATATCCTTCCATGATAAAAATGATCAACCATAAAACATCGATGAAAGAAATTTAATAAGTCACAAGTAAATCAAAAGATATCCCATTTTCTTGGAATGGAAAATTTAATAATGGTACATATATCAAAGTGATCTATAAACTTTAACACAATTCTTTTCAAAATTCCAATGTTATTTTTCACATAAAAAGAAAAATCAATCTTTATTTGGAAACCCCCCAACGTACACACACACACACTCACACACACACACCAACAACAACAAATTGGCAAGGTAATCTTAAGGAAGAACAAAAACAACTTAATAATTTTGCTACCTGATTTCAAATGACACCACAAAGCTGTGCAACTTAAAATAGCATGTTAATACCAGAAATATATAATAATGATAGACACATCAGCCAATGAAATAAAAGATAGCCCATAAATATACTCACTGTTTGGTGAATTGGATTTCAACAACAATGGCAAGAATACACAACAGTAGAAGGATAGTCTGAAATTAAACCCTCATTTCACCTCATATACCAAAAAATTAACTCACGAGGGATTAAATATTAAATATTTAAATGTAACACCAGAAAATGTAATACTATAAGAAGAAAATCTGACATGGGTCTTGGTGGTGAGTTTTTGGTTATTAACCCAAATGCATAGGGAACAAAAGCAAAAATAGACAAATGGAATTGCATCCAAATAAAAAGCTTCTTCAAATCAAAGAAAATAGTTAACAGTGTGAAAGGACAACCTATGGATTGGTAGAGTTGCTCACAAGCTATACATCTGATAAGGTGTCAATAACCAAAATGCATGAGGAATGAAAATAACTACAGCAAGAAAAATAAGAAAACTTAAAAATGGGTTAGGGATATGAATAGACATTTCTCAAAAGAAGACATGCAAAGGGCCCACATATATGTTTTCAAGATGTCCAGCATTACTTATAATCAAAGAAATACAAATTAAAATAACATGATACCTTACTTCACCACTGTCAGAATGGCTATTATTAAAAAGACTAAAGATGATGAATGTCAGCAAGGATATAGGAAAAGATATTTTAAATTAATTCAGCCATTAGAGAAATCTGTATAAATATTCCTCAAAAACTAAAAATAGAATTACCGTATGACTCAGCAATCTCATTCCTGGGTATTTACCTGAAATATATGTTGACATATTGTCAAAGAGATGCCCAGACTCCCATTTTCATTGCAGCACTATTTGTAATAGCCAAGCCATGGAATCAACCTAAATATTCATTAACAGAGAAATGGATGAGAAATGTTTATATACACAGTAGAATACTATTTATCTTTTAAAAAGAAGGGAATTCTGTCATTTGCAAGTACATTGAGAACATTATGGGAAGTAAAATAAGCCAGTCACAGAAAGACAAATTCTTCATATTCACATGTGTAGAATCAAAATCAGTGGAACTCAAAGAAGCAGAAAGTAGTATGATGGAATCATAGGTTGGGGGGACAAGGAAAACGAGGAGATGTTGTGAGCGTGCTATGTCATTAACACAGACCAAACACACTTGTGTCTTTCCAGTGTCAGAATTTATTGAATAAATTAACAGGCTACACCACTTATATCAGTGGCAGTTCACTGAATACTGTGGGGCACCTGGTTGTCATAAGCCAGGCAATCACAACAATCACAGGTTCTTCTATTCCAATTTTAATTTTGAATATTTATAACATTCAAGTCACAGATCAGATTTCACAATTATACACACACACACACACACACACATACACATTACAGAAATACTAAGGAAGATCAAGGCAGTCAGAGGGGTTCAGGAGACTGAACTATGAGCAGGAGCAGAGAACAGATGTGAGAATGCAAAGAGCCACTGTATCTTGTTGGATGCGATTACCAAACAGCCAAAGAACTTGTTCAGGGCACAGGGCTGTCAAAGTGTCAGACTTTATTCTAGGTCAAGATCTGAAGGGATGGCAGTGTCAGCTTGGAGTGTCAGTCTGAGATGTCAGCTTGGAATGGAACTTCCAAGGTCATCACAGGCAGGAGAAACTATGCCCAAGGACAGCATTTTTGAGGTTTGTACTGTGGTGATTTTCCAGGGCAAGTCTCAAGTGATGGAGTCAGGGTGCTGCCATGTTCAGTCTTCGAGTGTCCTTGTTTTTATGGGTCTCAATTGGGAGCTGCATCATTTGGTGATCTGATATGTTTGATAAGCTCCTGGGTCCGTTTTTCCCATATGAGTGTGATACACCCACAAATTCATGTGCTTCTGATTAATTTGATAAGTTTCCACGTAGTCATTTTTCTTATCAGGATTAATTTTTTATCAGTTTATGCCTTATGGCTATGCCAGGCAGATGGTCATCATTTACTTGTGCAAAAGAGGTGTAGAGACATTCCTCAGCACTTCAACTCAAAGAATAGACTAGCTTATGGCAAACTACTGCTTTACAAAATGGAGTAACTGAGGTTTTGGCACAGCCTGAAAACTGCTTTCTATGCACTATGGAGTAATTCAGAGCAGAGGACATCCTGCTCTCCATACGAGATAATGGTCAAATGACACAAATTCTCACACAAATGGGTTTCTTTCCTTTTCTTTTTTCTTTTTGTAGCTCTATTGCACAGTGTAGTGAATGTAGTACATGGCAGTGTATTGTACATTTTGAAATTGGTGTTTATTTCAAATGTTCTCCCTACAAAAAATGATACACATTTGAGATGATATGTTAATTATCTTGATTGAATTACCCTACATGGTATTCATAAATCATAACATCACTTTGTACCCTATAAATATACACAACCATAATTTGCCTATTTATAATTTTTTTTAAAAAGGTGGAATAGGTAAAATTTGAACTGACAGTGACTGAAATGTCCAGAATTTTAGAAAGACATGTATTTCCCATTAAAAATTCCAAAGTATTGAAAGCTGTTTAAGCAGGAGATCCACATCCACAATAGTTCAAGGGCAAGCCATGAAAGACAACAAGGAAATCTTAAAAGTAGCTCAAGGAAAACCACTGTTTACTTGTGAATGAACTCAAACTGATAACCTACTCAACACAGTGGTTTTATCATCTCTAAAGTAAAAGGAGAGAGCAAAACACCATGTCCCCAAAACCCCCCTTCTGTTCCCCTAAACCTAACCAACTTAAGGGAAAAATGGAAATAAGCCAGAGCTGAAAAGTCCAGATACATGTTAACTTAAAGAACACTGGCTTTCTCTTGCACACACTGATAACTAGGGCAAATTGGTGCTATCTGTAGAAGGCTACTTTCTTGCATGCTTTTCATTAAAGTTGCAATTTATAATACTGGCCATGCAAGCTAACTAAGCAAGCTAATGCTGATGACATCACTGCTACTGCAGATTATGTGACATATAAAGTAAATCCTTCTCTGAGTGGGGTACTAGGTAGGAGTCAGCCATGAATGAGTGAGTAGGGAAAGGACAATGAAGGGCCACTGAAAACCACAGGGAAGCTTATCTGACATGGAAGCACCTGGAAGATGGGGGTTCGGAATGCTAAAGCCTACACAGCCACAGTTACATCCTAGTAAGAAGTTACTGTTTCAAGATCATGTCACACCCTACCAGGTGGCTTAGACCCTCCCTTATCACAAACCCCAACCAAACATCACCCTGGCAACAAAAACACCAAGATCCTCACAAAGAAAGCTTGCTGAGGGCTATTCAAATGGTGATAAACCATTTAAGGGGGCAGGACATTGAGACAAAAACAGGGGTACTCAATTTCATTTAAAACCCCTACTCTATGAGCAGCACTCCATCCTCTCTTGAAGACAGTCCATGCAGTTCCTATGTTGTCAGTCAAAAGTCTAAGTCCCCCCCTGTGGGACTCTAGAAACTTTCCTGGGATCCCCAATAAAACTGGAGGGCAGGAAGGACATGCCATCCTTCTCTCTGAGAGGACTCACTCTCACCCTTGAAGTGTCCCCCTTTCCCCTTTCCTATCCCTTCTAATATATAAAAGGCTGATACTCTGCAGACATGTCTGAAATCTTTTGGGCATATTTACAAGTATCAGGAGAAAGGATGGCTTTCCTTCCTCAGATTCTCGGCAGGTCTCAAGTCCCACGACATGGTGGGTGTGGAAATGAGGGTCCTGTGGAAAGAATATGTGTCACTCATCTAGCAGGCCTCCAGTGAATAAAGCACCAGGAGGGAAAGGAGGCTCTGCTTGGCAAAGCACC
Source organism: Sciurus vulgaris (assembly GCF_902686455.1). Classification (NCBI taxonomy): domain Eukaryota; kingdom Metazoa; phylum Chordata; class Mammalia; order Rodentia; family Sciuridae; genus Sciurus; species Sciurus vulgaris. The sequence goes on from NC_136473.1 coordinate 49,159,035, forward strand.
TTGAGGGACAGAAGGCTATATGTCACCCTGAACGCAGAGCTGTCACCCATCTCTTGTAAAGTTTTGCAATAAATCCTATGGCTCCCATGCTGTCTCCTGGCACTTTCTTTGGCCTGTCTGCAACCTAACCCACTGCCCTGGCACAACTGGGTTGTAGATGAGACAGTGGCAAAATTACCTCCCACATACTGAAAGAAAAGAGCCATCAATCCAAAGTTCCATTCTCAAGATAGTTGTCCTAAAACCAAAAGGAAGTAAAGGTAATTTAACTAAATAAAAACAGAAAGAACTTAGACAAACTGTGAAAAACAACTTTACAGGAGATCCCTCTTTATTCCTTGGAATAAACTGCCCTCAGAAAGCATATCTTCTATTCTACCATTCTAAAGACGAACCACTACCCACTATTAAATAGCCTGTCTCTCTAGTAATGGAAATGTTGTTACCCTTATATTTATCTACAAATTCTTTCTTAATTTTCAGAATGTGGGCAACTTACAGGGATACCTTTGAAAACTCCCATAATGATTCTATTGACCCTCACTAGAATAGTAAAGGATAAACAAAAGGAAGAAAAATGACCCCTGAAGCAAACTCTTAGATTCTGGAATAAATTTGGAATAAATTAAGTGATAAAAAATGTAAGTAAAAATAAACAAAAATTGATTTCATAGCACAGTTACAATAATGCTTAATTGGTTGGAATTTTTGGAGATCTCCATAGAGGTTAAGTCTAGGTGACATTAATGTCCAAGATTAGAAAGGGAATGGTGACCTTAATTGAAACATTTCCAGGTCTTCAATAGCAAAGAACAAAAGAATTTAAGAAGTAAACATCTTCAAGAAATTGTAAAAATAGAATGAGAAAAAAATGATAACTCTAAGCAAGGATAAAAGAAAATAAACCTAGAGTTGTTTTAATTTGCATTTCTCTAATTACGAGGTGCTGAACACTTTTTCATATATATTTCCATCTTACTCCAATTAGAATGGCTATTATCAAGAACACAAGCAATAATAGATGTTGGCGTGGATGTGGGGGAAAAGGCACATTTTACATTGCTGGTGGAATTGCAAATTGGTGCAGCCACTCTGAAAAGCAGAATGGAGATTCCTCAGAAAACTGGGAATGGACCCACCTTTTGACCCATTTATCGCACTCCTTGGTTTATACCCAAAGGACTTAAAATCAGCAGTAATGCAGTCATGTCAATGTTTATAGCAGCTCAATTCACAATAGCTAGATTGTGGAACCAACCTAGATGCCCTTCCACAGATGAATGGATAAAGAAACTGTGGAATATATACATGATGGAATATAGTTCTGCCACAAAGAATAATAATATTATGGTATTTGCAGATAAATGGATGGAGCTGGAGAATATCATGCTAAGTAAAATAAACTAATCCTAAGAAAACAAATGCTGAATGTTTTCTCTGATAAGTAGGTGATGATACAGAATGGGGGTCAGGGGGTGGGGGGTGAGAGGAGAAAGGAGGAACTTTAGATTACATAGAGGGAAATGAGAGGGAGGAGGGGAAGGGGATATGAAAGATGGTGGAATGAGACAGACATCATTACTCTATGTTTGTGTATGATTACATGAATGGTATGAATCTACATTGTACACAACCCTAGAAATGAAAAGTTGCACCCCATTTGTGTACAGTGAATCAAACTGCAGTCTGTAAATATTTTTTAAAAAAGAAGATAAGCCTAAAAAACATTAGCAGAATATAAATAAATGAATAGGTAGAACAAATACTGAATGTAATAAATATAAACTACTTCAGCTGTCTTAATGGAATTAAACTAGATATCAATAGCAAAACAGTGTCAGATAAATCTCCTTAATATATGCAATTTAGAAAATATTTTGAATCAAATGAAGATGAAAATACAAAATAGTAAAATTTATAAGATGACCATGGATACACAGTAAGAAGGTGATATGAAAATGGAGGCAGAGATTGGAGTTATGCCCTTTACCAGGAATCCCAGCAATTCTCAACAACTAGGAAGCTGAGGCAGACACATGGGTTGTTTCTCCCTCAGAGCCAATAGAAGATATCAACCCTACCAAGTCCTTCATTTCAGACTTCTCACTTCCTCAGCTCTATAGCGCCACCTTGAGTATGATCAGGAAAACATTTTATAGCTATAAACAACTGTAGTAACGGAGGAAGGTGGCAGAAAAGCATTTGGAATGAATAGTCCCAGAGTTTAACAGAAACTGAGAGAGTTGCATAGAGAAGGTTTCTCTAGAAAAATCTTTAAATATGACAAGAGTTGTCACTTGAGGAGAAATTTGTTTCTACTATTACATTAACCCATTGGCTTTATATTTGAAAAAATGCTGTAAATGGTTTTGACATGTAATAGTCACTCTTCCTTGTTTTTCTGAGTTATGTGTCAAGAGACTGTCAGAAATCATCAAGTATCTAACACAGGGCAAGATTCCGCTGGGCCATCTACAGTGTCACCATGAAAGAGAAGACAGCAAGATATCTTTGGAGTGATGTGAGGTGATGCCATCCAGTGGAGTCAAAGAATAGCGAGGCTCTCGAATTCAGAACGGTTTATTGTAGATTCAGGAAACCCTACGCTCAAGGAGAGCCGGCTTATATCCCCCCAGGAGGTGAAGGGTAGGGCTGAGACCAATTATGCGAAGATTAGGCGAGGAGCCAGCTGCCCAATCATGGTAAAGGTCAAAACGAGCAGGCATGATCAGGAGCACTTGGGAACACCTGTGCATGCGTGGACTTAATTGGATACGGCCAATGACAAATTACCTGAGTGTGCTTATGTTAATTAACCTCCTCACTGCCCGGTGTGACCAAAACAACTTCTGGCTGGCTGCCAGGTGCCATCTTGGTGTAGTCCCCAATGTACAGGTTTATTCTAAATGCATTAAAATTGGGCAAATGCGTATCTCCACTGGAAAACTTAAGATTCTGAGCTAAATTATGGCTCTAACTACAAAGAGTGATATGATGTGATAAAAGATCTTATGTGACATTTTCTTTAAAAATTATTCTTAGAAAACTGAAAAGTTGTAACCCTCCCAAATTGGGGCTAAACCCTGTCCAGTTTTCAAGATAAAGAAAGAATATCTCCAAAACTAATGTTTGAAGGATTAATTTAAGGAAGCTCATAGAGGAAGTACTACAGGATTAAATTATCATATGAGAAAAAAAAAAGAGTATAAAAAAATAATATGTTTCTATTTTAGGAAATTAGAAAAGAAGAAAATGAAAGAAAGAAAGAAAGGAAGGAAGGAAGGAAGGAAGGAAGGCAGGAAGGAAGGAATAAAAGAAAAGAAAAGAAAGAAGGAAGGAAGAAAGTCCAAAACAGGAAGAGATAAGAAAATAATAAAAGAACATAAAACAAGCAAGAATACCACTACAGGTACTACTGATATTAATAGAATAATAAGAGAATGCTAAGGACAATTCCATGCCCAGAAATTAGATAACTTAGATAAAATGAATCAGTTCAATTGAAGACATAAATAACGTAAAAACAAAACAAATCAAACCAAACAAAACAGAAGAGAAAAACCTCACTTAAAAAGAAACAGGTAATCTGAATATACCTATCCCTATTACGTAAATTGAAACTGTAGTTAAAATTCTTCCCAATTTAAAAAAGTTCTTCCATGGCTAGGCAGTGTCATTGGTGAATTGTTAAAAGCATTTAAGGAAGAGCCAGGTATGCATTCCTGTAATTCCAGTGGCTGGGGAGGCTGAGGCAGGAAGATCGCAATTTCAAAGCCAGCCTCAGCAACTTAGTGAGGTCCTAAGCAACTCAATGAGATCCTGTCTCTAAATAAAATATAAAAAAAGAGCTGGGGATGTGGCTCAGTAGTTAAGCATCTCTGGGTTCAATCACCAGTACCAAAAAACAAAAACAAAAAAACCATTAAGGAAGAAATTATAGAAATTCTACACAATCACTTCCAGAATTTAGACAAGAAGGCAAAACTCCCCAACTTATTTTATAAGGCCAATAAAAACAAAATCACCAAAGATGACACAAGAAAACCTCAGATAAATTTCGCTAATCTCTGCAAATACAAAACTCTTCAATGAAACCTTAGGAAATCAAATTCAACAACATATAACTAGCACTACATATCATGACTAAATTGGATTTATGTTGAGAATCCAGGGCTGGTAGAACATTTGAAAATCTGTGATTTCATATATTAGCACACTAGAGTAGAAAAACTAAATGGTCATGGATTAAAAAACCTTGCCAAACTCACCATCAATATATGACATTTTCGGCAGACTACCAAATTTGGTATAATGCCCTGTTAAACAGTGCTCATCATGCCATTATCAGGCACTTGCTTCAACCTTCAATTTCACTGTGTGGAGCATTATTGTCCCAGTGTCTGTGACACTGGCCTATAGTCTGCATCCCTCAGGGTCTGGCACAAGGACCCTGGGCCCTGTGCCTGACAGGCAGTAGTCAGGTCAAGAGAATGAATCCTTATGTGAAGACTGATTAGCCAGATATTTCTGCCTTTAAAGGTGAGTCGAAGGGCCTCTTGGAAAGTCATACCAAGGGAATTTCTGAGTGCAGCCTAGTTGTAAGGCAGCAGCAAAGGAGGTGGGGCCTGGTGGGTGGAGTGAGTACAGGTCATCTTTCCTCTCTTGCTAGCCCTTTCCAGGCCTCCTTCCCACATGCTGAGTGATTGGCTCTGTCTTCTCTAGGGATCACAGCAGCCAGCCACCTCCACTTAGAGGTCAAACATACCAGGATCTTTTAATTGGGTTTTTAGAGTGAGCTTTTTAGAACATAAACTAGATCATGACATTCTCTCGCTTTAAACTCTCCAGTAAATTCGAATTACATATAAAATACAATACAAACTCTTTTCTCTGGTTTACAAGGCTATATTCAATCTGGCTCTTGCCTAGCCTTCAGCAACAATTTATTCTTCTCAAGGCACACTGGTTTTTGTTCTGTTCCTAGAGTTCACAATCTTATTCTTACCCATGGTGGGACTGGAGAAGTTTTATTTCTTATTTTCAAATCTGTAGGTCTTTTATTTGCTTTAGTTGCCTTTTACATTTGTTAGAATGTCTAGGATGATGTTGATGTGACTGTTAATATTGTTGCCTTGTTTTTGATCTTATGATGTTAGGTGTAGGTTCCATAGAGAAAACCTTAGAGATGTTAAGAATGGTCTTTAATTCTTAATGACAATTGTCAAAATTATAAGCAATAATAACTGTTGGCCAGGGGGGAAAGAGGTGCACTTATGCTTTGCTGGTGGAACTACAGATTGCTGAAATCACTCTGGAAAGCAGTATAGAGATGCCTCAGAAAGCTTGGAATGGAATCATCATTTGACCCGGCTATCCCACTACTCAGTTATACCCAAAGCACTTAAAATCAGCATACTACAGTGACTCAGCCACATCAACGTTTACAGAAGCTCAACCTAGATGCCCTTCAACAGATGAATGGGGAAAGAAACTATGATATATATATATATATATATATCATACAATGGAATATTACTTAGTCTTAAAAAAGAATAAAATTATGGCATTTGCAGGTAAATGGATGGAACTGGAGAATATCATGCTAAGTGAAATAAGTCAAACCCAAAAAACCAAAGGATGGATGTTTTCTCTGATAAGTGGTTGCTGATCTGAAATGGAGGTGGGTAGGGAAGAATGTATGAACTTTGGATTGGGCACAGGGGAGTGAGGGGAGGCAGAGTGTGGGGGTGGGAAGGATGGTGGAACCAGACGGACATTATTACCCCATGTACATGTGCGATTACACAACTAGTGTGACTCTGTATTGTGTACAGCCAGAGAAGTTGTGCTCCATTTGTGTACAATGTGTCAAAAATGCATTCTACTGTCATGTATAACTAATTAGAACAAATTTTTTTAAAAATAAAATTTGAAAAAGCAAGGTATAAAAAGTGCATTGCAAAGGAAGATTTTGTATGGATGACTTGATGATAATGAAAACAATGACAACTCATTATGGTGTGTTCCTAAGGTCACTGTGAAGTGGAATGTGGAGAGCAACCCAGAGTGTGACCCAATATTACTCAGCGCAAACCTGAAGGGTCAACATACATAACTCCTCAGGTTTGCCCAAAACCCATCCTCAGGGAACACGTGAGGAGTGTATTGTACTCTGTCCAGCCCTTTCCCGTCCCCAACTGGGAATCTAAAGTTACACCAGTCATTCCACTCATAACTTTATAACCTTTGCCAAGTCACTTAGTCTCTGCATGTCCTAGCTTTTTCATTTTTTCCTAGAAGTATCCCTATGAGGATTTGCAGATAAGGGTTCAGGTAAATAACCATTAAGAACAGTTCTTCTGTTGTTAATTTTTTAAATTAAATTTTTAATTCATTCTAATTAATTTTACATGATAGTAGAGTGCACTTACACATTTTGATAAGTCATACATAAATGGAGTATGATTTCTCACTTTTCTGATTGTACATATTGTATGATCACATTGGTCATGCAGTCATTTATGTACGTGAGGTAACAATGTCTGTTTCACTCTGCTGTACACAAGAACAGTTTATGTAGTTCTACAGCATATGTCATAAATCAGTTATTTTCTGTGCATAATTACTTCTGGGAATGTAAATTCTACAGACTCTTACTTGACAGTCTTATCTGCTATTTCTGTAAGGGAAGGTCCCAAAAAAAAAAAAAAAAAAAAAGAGCAGAAAAACATACATGCCTACCACTGGAGAGCCCCAGCATCTCCTCTTGTGACAAAAGTGACCACTTCTCAATTTTTTCCCCAAAATTAAAGATGAAAGTCATGGTTGCAGAGGATAGGAGAATTAAAACAACATTGCATTTTTTCACTTTAATTTTACAGAAAGAAGTATATTATTTATTTGGCAATTAGTTTTTCTGTTAAAAATACTAAGCATATTTTAAAAATTGTGCTTACTGATGTTTATGAGGGATCAAAATAGTTTAATAAGATTACAATTGCTGGTTAAAAACTGTTTATCATCTTAATACAAAAAAGGTAGGTGAATAAAGTTCACATATGTTTAATGAAATTCAACAGTTCTGATATGCATATTTAAATATCTGACTTTTCATTTAGCTCTTTAGTGATCTTAAATATCCTTGTTTCCAGTGTGGTAGAATTTTATATATATGAAGACGTTGATGTCTGAGGTAAACAACAGCCTACAGGCCAAATCCAATCCACCTCCTGTTTTGATCAGTCTATAAACTAAAAGGCTTTAATTTTCCTCTTTAACATTTTTAATGGCTAAAAATATCAAGACATGATATTTCTTTGCACATAAAATTTTATGAAATTCCAATTTCACTGACCATAGATAAAATTTTATTGGAGCTGGGACACCTTCAGAGCAATAGAAATAAGGGGAGCCAACGTGACCAGGGGGTCCTGATTGATTTTGGCGACATCCTTCTCATAGCTGTCGATGTGCAGTCGAATGGTGGCCCCTGCACTCCCAGTGCCACTTAGTCGGAAGATGATGTGAGAACCGTCTGCAAAAATGAGCCACAAGCCCTGATTTCTTGAAATGCTTCCATCCACAGCGTCACTGTATTCAAAGTTACCAGCTTTCTCCACAGTGTAGACTTTGTCACCCGCAGAGAACTGCTTCCCCACAAAGGAGCAGTCAAACATCAGGGTCTCCAGGTCCTTCATCATCTTGTTTGCGCCCTCTGCTTCCACCTCCTAGTAATCATACCTGGTGAAGAAGTTCCGGCCATACTTTTGCCATTGATCTTTGAGAATGTCCTCCACGCTCTGTTTGCGGGTGGCCAGAATGGAAAGCCAAGCGAGGACAGGCCACAGTCCATCTTTCTCACGGATGTGGTCAGAACCAGTGCCGAAGCTCTCCTCCCCACAGGGACAGTTTGCTTTCACCCATTAAATCCCCCCAAAACTTCCAGCCAGTTGGGGGCTCGTACAAAGCGATCTTCGTAGCGTTAGCCGCCCGATCCAGAGCCCGATCCAGAGCATGCTGCGTACAAAACCGCGGACCCCGGTGTGCTGGAAATACGGAATGCTGAAGATGTTGGCAGCGATGACAGCCACAGAGTCTGAAGGATTCACAAAGAGCCCATGCTTGCCCAGAATCGTGTTTTGATCCCCATCTCCATCGAGGGCAGCCCCAAAGTCATGCCCTCCAGACTTCATGGTCTCCACCAGGTCAGCTGCATAAGTGAGGTTGGGGTCAGGGTGGTGGCCTCCAAAATCCTCCAGAACACAGTTTACGGCTGAGTTTGCTGGGGCACCGAGTTCTTCACAGAAGATCTTCTTTACATGTGGCCCCACACTCCATGCATGGCATCTATACGGATCTTTAGTCGGTTTGGACCAGAAAGTTCTTTTAGTGCATTGAAATCAAAGATGTTTCTCAGCACAGTGGCGTAAGCTTCCACTGAATCCACAATTTCCACTGTGAAGGGCTTTAACTTGTTTTCCAGGTCAAACTGTTGCTTACCCAGAACGCCAAGGTCCATTTTCAGATCAGGGCAAATTGCATACTCTTCGATTGTCTTGCTGATTTGGAAGATTTTATCAGTTATCGCTTCTGGAGAAGGACCTCCATTAGAAATATTAAATTTGATTCCAAAATCTCCGTTGGGTCCCCCTGGGTTGTGGCTGGCTGTCAGAATGATCCCACCACTGGCTTTGATTTTTCTAATGGTGCAGGATGCAGCAGGGGTGGAGAGAATTCCATCCTGTCCAATAACCAAGCGACCAACCCCGTTGGCGGCGGCGATGCGGACGATGAGCTGGACGGCCTCCTCCATGTGGAACCTGCAGTCTGTGCCCTTCGCCAGGGTGGCCTTCTGCCGCTGCCCGGGTTCCACCGTGGAGATGATACTCTGGATGAAATTGTCGCGTAGTTGGCGTTGCCCTGGAACACCTTTACCCGCTTCCTCAGCCCGCTCGTGCCGGGCTTTTGGTCGGGGTACGCCTGGGTCTTAACAGGATTTTCACCACAATGGCGACTCGCTGCCTGGCGCTGGCGCGGACACTGCTACCCGAGGGGCGGCCGCGGCTGGGGCTGCTGTCGCTCTCTGCAATATATTCTAACTGGCTTTTTAAAAAAAAAAAAAAAAAAAAAAAGAAAGAAAGAAAGAAAGAAAGAAAAAAAAGAAAAAAAATTCTTGATCTACGACATCTTTTTCACATCTGAAATTTCCTATCTCTGCTTTTTGTCTTTCATCTTATTTTCTATCCTAAAAGTTGTTACAACAAAAATGTTAACACTATATAATAATTTGCTTTATTTACTACATATAAAGACTAGTGGAAAATGTCAAGGTAATAGTGCTGTTTAATATTTAGCATATGAGAGAAGGTTATGGAACCCGGTGGAACCCATTTTGTCATGCTACTTCATAAGACATTCTACATCCCTTAAAAATATCAGGTAGACACTACTTTGTTACCCAATTTAAAACATACCATTCAATTGAAAGAACTAGTATTACATATTTTTAAAAGTATTTCAGAATTCGTATTCTTTAGTCATTAAAATTGGGCATTCTTCCTCATATTTAGTGTGAATATTTCGGCTTCATTGTATTGGTTTCACAATACAATATGTACAATCAGAAAAAAGAGAAATTGTATTCTATTTAATATAATTTATCAAAATGCATAAATGCATTCTACTGCGAGGTATGATTAATTAGAATAAATAAAAAATTAATGAAAAAAAAATAAAGTCCTATCCATTTATGACAAAAAAAATAGAATTTAAAAAGTGGTGGCGGTGTAGCTCAGTGGTAAAGCACCAAGGTTTCATCCCCAGTACTACAAAAATAAATAAATAAATAAATAAATAAATAAATAAATAAATAAATAAATAAACTACATCAAATTTATTTGTGAATCTCTTCACATCAGTTCATTTCTTTTCACTCTATTATACTTCCTGGCCCCACCCCATTGGTGTTTATCTGAACTTGAGAAGAGCCTCTGGGAGAATCAAGATTGATGCACTCAAGCCCCTTTCCATTTTGTTCTTCACACTATACCAGCAGAAATGTTGAAGAAAGCAAATCTGGTCACACACCTTGGTGTGATGTTTCCCGATTCAATCATCACCTAAGCCCTGCATGCTCCGGTGCTCTGGGCTGTCAACAGCCATCATTCCCTGTGGCTGATAGGGCCCTAGGAGAGACTGCTGACTCTGCAAAATCTCGGGAGAGCCCAGACTTGGAGGAGCGGTTTGGCAGGGCAATGCCGCTGGGGACTGTGCTAAGCTGGACCCACACGTCCTCCTGCACCCCTCGGATCCTCCTGAGTCACCTCGAGCTGGTGGGGCTAACTGCCCGCAGCACGATCTGGGTGGCCTGGCGGCCATGAGGCCTGGTGTGGCCAGACGAGGACAACGCCACCTAGCGGGCCTGGAGGGTAGTGCGGGCTGCCAGGCTTCAGCGGGTTCCCTAGTCCTGGCAGGAGGTGGTTGTATTGCAGGCGCGCAGGACCGCGCCCCCAACGCACCCTGCCTCTTCTCCTGCGGAACATGTGAGGGTGGCATTTCTTGAAAGCTCTAGGCCCCTGGGACTCGCTCCCTTCGTCTTCCCACTTTCCATCGCAGCTGGGCTGGCGCCCACCTGGAATCTCCGTCTGAAGCGGAGGGGACCGGAAGCGTCTCTGGTTGCCATGGACACCGTGACCTCATCGTGTTGTCCTGCAGCCTTTCCGTGACATCAGGCGGTGTCCGCAGCGCAGCCAGGATGTCAGGGAAGCCACTCATCAAAACCCCTGTTGCCCAAAACCCAGAAGCAGCCCCTGGGGACAGAAGCAAAGTGCGTTCTTTTACCAGAGCCTTCGATCTCGGCGCTCTCCATTCCCAAAATTCCCGATGCCAGCCCCTCCGGATTTGAATATTGTAGTTCTCGCCTCTTTTGCTCTCATGTCACAGGAGCACTGGAAACCAAGTGAGGTATTTCTTTGAAAAGGATCCAAACGAGAATAGATGGATTTTATACGGAAGCGAATGACTGAGATTTCAGTGGAAAACTGCAACTAATCTCACTGTAATGAATCTTGAGAGGAATTGCAGCAAACATACCTACTGGACGTTTGAAAATTGGATGTGGATTTTTTTTTTTTCTGCCAGGAAATATTGTTCGTGTAATCACAGACCATGTGAGACCTCACCTCTTCCCTTGGCCTATTTCTATTTACAGATGGGGTCTGGCTAAATTGCTTAGGATTTCCGTAATTTAGGGAAACTGGCTATGCCCTTATTTCACTTACCATGATATTCTCCAATTCCATCCATTCATCTGCAAATGTCACATCATTCTTCTTTATGGCTGAATAACATTTCATTGTGTATATATACCACTGTTAAAGGGCATCTAGGTTGGCTCTACCATCTAGCTATTTTGAATTGAGCTGCTATAAACATTGATGTGGCTGTGTTACTGTAGTATGCCAATTTTAAGTCCTTTGGGTATAAAACGAGGAGTGGAATAACTGGGTCAAAACGTGGGTCCATTCCAAGTTTTTTGAGGATTCTCCACACTGCTTTCCAGAGTGACTGCACCAATTTGCTATTCCACCAGCAATGAAAAAGTGTGCCTTTTCCCCTACATCCACACCAACATCTATAATTGTTTGTGTTCTTGATAATAGCCATTCTAATTGGAGTAAGATGAAATCATAGTTGTTAATTTGCATTTCTCTAATTACTAGAGATGTTGAACACATTTTCATATTTTTTAATCACCCGTATGTCTTCTTATGTAAAGTGTCTGTCCAGTTCCTTCACCCATTTATTAATTGGATTCTTTGTATTTTGGTGTAGAGTTTTGTAAGTTCTTTATAAATTTTGGAGATAAGTGCTCTATCTGAAGTGCATGTGTAAATTATTTTCCTCCACTCTGCAGGCTGTCTTCTCAAATTATTGATTATATCCTTTGCTGTGAAAAGCTTTTTAATTTAAGTCCATCCCATTTACTGATTTTGCTTTGATATCTTGTGCTTTGGGAGTCTTGTTAAGGAAGTCTGATCCTAAGCCAACATGATGAAGATTCAGACCTATTTTATCTTCTATTTGGTGCAGGGTCTCTGGTCTAATTCCTGAGTCCTTGATCCATTTTGAGTTGCATTTTGTGTAGGGTGAGAGATAGAGGTTTAATTTCATTTTACTGCATATGGTTTTCCAGTTTTCCCAGCACCATTTTTTGAACAGGTTATCTTTTCTCCATTGTATGTTTTTAGCGCCTTTGTCTAGTATGAGGTAACTGTATTACTGTGGGTTTGTCTCTTTGTCTTCTATTCTGTACCATTGGTCTGCCTGTCTATTTTGGTGCCAATACCATGCCATTTTTGTTACTATGGCTCTGTAGTATAGTTTAAGTTCTGGTATTGTGATACCTCCTGCTTCACTTTTCCTGTTCGGGATTTTTTTGGCTATTCATGATTGCGTTCACTATTTCTATGAGCAATGTCATTGGGATTTTAACTGTAATTGCATTGAATGTGTATAGCACCTTTGGTAGGATGGCCATTTGACAATATTAATTCTGTTTATTCCAGAACATGGGAGAATTTTCAATGGAAGTACATGTTTGAGAGTTCAATGGATATGACTTCCTAAACTAATCTCACTGTAATGAATCTTGAGAGAAATTGCAGCTAATATATCTACCAGAAGTTTGAAAAATTGCATGAGATTTTTTTTTTCTACCAGCAAATATTGCTCCTGGGATCACAGATCCCATGAGCCATCACCTCTTCCCTTTGCCTACTTATATGGGTAAATTACTTAAGCATTCCCCATTTAGAGCAACTGGCTTTGCCCATGAGAACCACTTTTCTTAACCTCCCCCATACCTGAGAAGATAGGCAAGATCCAGCACCTCCAGGGGGCTGTGTATTTTGCCCAGATATCTGCTGGTTAGAATGTTTCACAGGAAAAATCCAGAAGGAATAAGAAGGGTGGGAAAGGAATGAGTAGACTATGATTGTGTGGCACCCATACACAATGGAATATTACTCAGCCATAAAGAAGAATGAAATTATGGCATTTTCTGGTAAATGGATGGAACTGGATACTATCTTGCTAAGTGAAATAAGACAGTCCAAAAAAAAGCACAAAGGCCAAATGTTCTCTTTGATATGCAGATGCTGACTCACAATAGATAGGGGGGAGGGAGGAGTGGATGTTCACCGAATTGGACAGGGGAAAAGGGAGAAGTGAGGGGAACAAAAATGCAAAGGACAGTAGAATAAATAGGACATCAATTTCCTATGTGCATATATGAATACACAACCAATGTAATTCCACATCACGTACAACCAGAAGAATGGGAAGTTATACTCCATGTGTGTATAATATGTCAAAATACATTCTACTGTCATGTATGAAAAGAACAAATAAAATAAATATAAATAAAATAATATAAAATAAGTGAAGCCAGACACTTCAAAAACAGCAAAATTATATGATAAAATAGTAAACCAACAGAAGTAACTATACATTGTTCACTTAAGGTGGAAAACATTTTGGGCTCGGATGTGGTATCTATAATATATATATATATTATATATATATATATATATATAATATATATATATAATGTGGCCAAGAAAACACTTAAAAATTATGAAGTACAGATTAGCAAAAGTACTGGTAACACCTATCACACTACCCACAACCACAGTGACAGCATATACAAAACAATACCCATTCAAGTGTGTACATAAAGGAATTACAGAAAAATAGTAGAATTACTCAAGGAAAACATAGTAGTTCCTGGCAATTTTAATAACTTTAATAGCCCAATATGACCCATTCTAAAATCTAATGGGTCATTCAAATAATGATTACATTATAGAAACCAAAATAGGATATCTCCCAAACTCCCAAGACCATTATTAGATGTAGAAGTCACCAATAAAATAACACCATATAATGGAGAATTCTACATGAAAATTGACATGTTATATATGTTCTTTGCAATACCTATAGTTAAAGAAAGCTGAGAATATTACAGTTTTATGTCAGATGGCAAATAATATCAATTTGTAAGATTCCTACAGAGCTAGTTAATTGGTTCTATAATAGCTCATTCAATACTACCCTCCCAAATTAATCAAGTAAATCATGACTCCTTGATCATATCCTATATAGATGATATATTAATGACAAATAATAAGGAAAAACTAGAAGAAGAAAAGAAACAATTAATAGATGAACTTAAAGACAAAGTTGAACACTAAATGACAAAGAAAAACAGGACCTGATACCACCTGTAAATTTAGAAGTTACATGGTCATCGAATGGGAGCCAGATACCAAATACAGTGACAAACAAAATTTTGGCAATAGGGACACTGAGATAGCTAAACAAGAAGCACAAAGGCTGATAGAACTATTTGACTACTAAAGATAATATATACCTTATCTAAACATTATCTTAAGACCTATATGTAAAATAATAAATCCACAGACCTTCAAATGGGGGGCAGAACAAGAACAAGCACTACAAACTCCAAGATTATGTCCATATCTTCCAAAAATTACATTATCCAACACCTCATGCACAACAACTTAGATAGAAATCATAAGGGCACAAGATTATGGCCCATAGCCATTATGGCCCAAGGTACAAATACAATTTTGTTCCAGTGAGATTATGGATCATAAAATTTCCATAGGCACCAAATAAATATAAATCTTTGAAAAATAAGTTCAGGTAATTTATGAGGCACTAAAAGACAAAGAGCCTCTGAACTAGCAAGAGAACTGTTATAATCAGATGTATGATACCTTACTTCACTGCAAGGGGTTAAGTGCTGAAGAGCTGTCAGGTATCTGAATAGATCAAAACCTCGTTTTGTGCAAAAGTACACACAAAGCAGGGATACTGGCTTCCAGGGCCAACCAGGGCTCCACACGAAATGGAGATCAACTTGCTGGAATTTGCAATTCTGCCCTAATGTATTCCCTTTCATCTGCTGTGTTTCAAGGACTTCCTTCTCCAAAGTTATAATCCTTTACTGTTTTGCTAGTTTTAAGAGGTTGTCTCACACAGATCCTCCCCCAAGTATCACTGCAATCTCCTAGGTCCTTGAGATGGGAGTCCAAGGTCCTAGGGTGACATCTACTATGCTGTCTCTCATTATGTTATCTGCAGACTTTATAATACCTAAGTACTTTAAGTGCCAATTGCTTGCCCTTGTGACTTCCTGATCAGGGGTTTTTTTTTTTTTTCTTTTAAAAATGTTGCAGATACCTCTTTTTTTGATGCATTAATGCGGTCACATTATTAGCATCCTTTATATCCAATGTTATATCCTCTGGACCTGATATTGAAATATTACATTTTTCTTTTAAACTTCTTGGTGGAAAATGTCACTGCTGCAGATGCCACTGCCATCGCCCAGAGGTCTTTTCTTTGGGTGCAGTGGCAGTCTACACCAATGACAATGCTGCCTCCAATGCTGCTACCCCCAATGCCGTTGCTACCATGCCCAGAGGTCTTTTTCCAGAGCGCTACTGCCTACACCACTGCCGAAGACACTGCTCCTACGCTCACTTGGAGGTCTTCTCTCCCAATGCTGCTACCACTGGTGCTGCTGCCCCCAACCAGCATGCTGCTGCTGCTAACAACCCCCCCCCCCCCCCCCCCCCCGCCCCACGGCTGGCTTGACCTGCTGCTGGCCCTGCCCAGAGGTCCACTGCCATAATGTCTGCAGGTTTGGTTACACAGAGCCACCTCCAACTTAGGATGCTGGGCAGCACTTGGGGGGTCAGGATGCTAGCCAGTTTGCCACCACAGCCATCTCAGGGTACAGTTACCTCTATTTAGGGGCACAGGCCAGGACCTGGAAGTCCAGTGTCAGAGTGCCCGCAGGATCGGCTGTGCCTGGAGTCTTCCCAGTGGGAGTGCTGATGACTGCCATCTTGCAGCTTCCTTTCAGGTTTGCTCCTCTATGTGAGCACATCCCTGGTGATCTCTCTGCAAACTGGAACAGCACTGAGATCATGGGACTATAACATGACCAAGCCTGGGGTATCTGAAACCCAGATCAATGGGATAGTAACTGGGTCTGCATGGGCTGTTCTGGGCTTTGTAAACCTATGAAGAATCAGAAAAAGAACTATACTCCTGTGCGGTGAAATGTTTCCCTGAATAACTTCTATTATCCTAGGGGTCCCATAGCCTGCATTCCATTATACTTTTTGTAAAAGCTGCTGATGGTTTTGTTGCTGCTAAAGCTAAACCTGATTATGTGTAGATTTCTACCATTGTTATTGCATATTTTTGTGGGTATTGTTGTTGTATTGGCCCTATAAAGTCTATCTGCATAGTAAAGTTAAATGTGTTTGGATTGTGTTGTGTCTATTGGTATTATGAATTTTAAATTTTTTAATGAAGATATTTCACATCCTGTATTGCTCCTTGTATCTCGTTCCAGATTACATTCTGGTTCCTAATTGTCATCACTTTTATATTGATCTTGAGACCCATATGTCCTCTGAATGCATGCATTGTTAAAATAACTCATGTAATTTTTGCATGTGACACTTCTTGTTTATTTTTTTCCTTGCCTTTTTATTTTAATATTTGGTCATCTAGGATATTTTCCAAGTGTCATCTTCTTTTCTAAGTTATTATAGGTTTAAGGGTATGTATGTATGTAGTATTATATGCATCATTAATTTTAATTTGAGTACAACAGGACTGAAAAAACTTTAAACTCTGAACCATACAGTTGTTCAGTTTTCCATTGAGTTTTTTTGGTTTGTTGATTTGTTTTGTTATTGTTCTTCTTTTTAAATAATTTTTTTTTCTCTTCTCTAGCATCTCTAGATGCTATTTTTGGGACCCAGCATTTTTCATGCTTCAGTTTGTCGAAGACTGTGATGTAAGGATGGTATTTTACAATTTTGTTGTGTATTCTTATATTTTTAATTTTTTATTGTATGCAGTTTTCCTCTTTTTTTGTCTGTTTTCCTGGATTCACTATCTTTTCTCCTGCTAACGGTCAGTCTCTATCAATTCTTTTTCCACTCCTACTATAGATTTTTGCTTCTGCCTCCTCCTCCCTCATGAATATCATGTCCTATACCATTCTGTTCTCTCCTTGTCCAACACTTGGAATTGTGAACACTTCTAGCAAATTTGCTATGTGTAGGGTGGATGGTAATTGAACTTGTCATTTCTGTTTGTTGTGAGAAAACTGGAAATCTTGATAGGATATAGTAGGCTTGGGACTATGTGTTCTTTACATTGAGTGCAGTTGCTATTGGTCTCCACACTTGAAGGTGAGGTGCTGGAAACTGTCAGGGACACTATAGGTCTGCGGGGTAAAATTTATGCTTCCTTATATCTATACTGTTAGATGGGAAAAGGCATAAAAAAACATGAAAAAACAAGGGAATAAATCACCCCAAGAAAACCAAGATGCTCCGATGACAGAATCCACTGACAAGACAGTAGAAGAAATGTCAGAGGAGTTTAGAATGTACATAGTTAAACTGATGTGTGAAGTAAAGGGTAGTATGAGGAGTGAAATCAAAGAAAAAACACAAGAAGTGAAAGATCACTTCAATCAAGATTAGATATTATGAAAAAAACAGATATCCTCAAAATGAAGGAATCAATAAACCAAATTATTAATTCAATAGATAGCATTACCAGCAGACTAGACCACTTAGAAGACAGAATCTCAGGCAATAAAGACAAAATATATAATCTTGAAAATAGAGTTGACTAAGCAGAGAAGATGATAAGAAACCTTGAACAGGACATTCAAGAATTATGAGATAACATGAAAGGACCAAGTTTAAGAGTGATCAGGACAGATGAAGGAGTGGAGATACAAACCAAAGGAGTGCATGATCTTTTAAATAATATAACCGAAAATTTTCCAAATCTAAAAA
Organism: Sciurus vulgaris; assembly: GCF_902686455.1. NCBI lineage: Eukaryota > Metazoa > Chordata > Mammalia > Rodentia > Sciuridae > Sciurus > Sciurus vulgaris. Next base: position 49,176,956 of record NC_136473.1, read on the forward strand.
ATGAAATGGAAAATCAAATACAAGAGACTTACAGGACCCCAAATGTACAAAATTAAAGCAGCCCCAAACAAAGACACATTATAATGAGAATGACTAACACAGAGAATAAAGATTAAAACTTAAAAACCATCAAAAACACAAAATTACCTATAGGCGAAACCAACTCAGATTTCAACTGATTTCTCAACCCCAATCCTCAAAGCTGGGAGGTAATGGAATAATATATTTCAAGTACTGAAAGAAAATGGATGCTAACCAAGAATTTTATATCCAGAAAAATTAAGTTTCAGATTTGAAGATGAAATAAAAACTTTCCATGATAAACAAAAGTTAAAAGAATTCACAACTAGAAAGTCTGCACTACAGAAGATTCTCAACAAAATATTCTACGAGGATGAAGTAAAGTGAGGAAAAAAAATTGAAAACCAGTAAAGAGAGGAACAATGCTAAAGGAATAGTCAATCAAAGAGAAACTAAGTCAAATTAACAACCAGAAATAAACCAAAATGACCAGGAACACAAATCATACATCAATAATAACCTTGAATGTTAACAGTCTAAACTCATTAATCAAAAGATATAGACTCAGCAGACTGGATTTAAAAACAAGACCTAACAATATGCTGTTGCCATGAGACACACCTCATAGGCAAAGACATTCACAGACTAAAGATGAACGGATGGGGAAAAAAATCACTACAATGGATCATGGAAACAAGCAGGGGTTTCTATCCTCTTATCAGATAAAGTGGACTTCAAGCCAAAGTTAATCAAAAGGGACATAGGCTGAACTTAAAGAAGTGTTTGGACTTGTTATCTATGTAGGTAAAGCAGAAACAAGCCCATATCTTGTAGATAAGGCACATTTACTGTCCAGTGTTTGGTAGACTGGTGACTCCAGTCATTGCCAACTTCTCGTGTATGGCAGTGGATATGGAGCAGGAGACAGATACTGTCTGGTTTTTTTTTTTTTTAATTTTTACAGAATGCATTTTGATTCACTGTACACAATGGGGTACACATTTTCATTTCTATGGTTGTACATACAGTAGATTCCCACCATTTGTATAATCATACATGTATATAGCGAAATAATATTTGTCTCATTCCACTCTTCCTTCCCCCACCCCTCCCCTCATTTCCCTCTACAACTTCAGTGTCTCTCCATTGTTACCTTACCACTCCTCCATACACTGTTTGTTTTGATACTGGTACAGGACAAAGTAGCAAATGAGCTTAACTGTACACCACCTGGATAGTGATAGCAAATGAAGTGTCCCTCACAGTGATATGTACTGATAGTTGTGCTAAGTCTTGGGGAGCAAACTCCACGGCAAGAACTCTAAGAGCTAGACTACCAGAAGCAGGTGACTGTGTTCCCTGACTAACCCAAGGAATGACAAAGCAGGTGCTTTGGCTAAGGTGTGGGGGTTGGAATGGGCACCACTTACTGACCTGGTGGTTTGGTTGCAGCACTGCATACAGAAGACAGGTGTGAAAATCATGTGGAATATAGTCAAATAATAGGATCTGCCTTTGACATGGAGCACCCTGGTAGATGCCTGCCAGGAATGTATAACTGGAATGCAACAGTATCCTCACTCTCACCTTCTTGGAGCCACAGTTGGCCAGCTAATGCATGGATGCATCTCCTTGACACCATGGCAGGTTGACTACGTGGGCCTTCTACTGACGTCAAAGAGGGTCTTGACAGCATTTTATATGGCCATAGTCCTGTTGTTTGCCTGCCCAGTAGCCAGGCAAATCAGTGTACTAATATTCATACCCTGACAGTGTTAACAGCATTGCATGGCCAGCACACAATAGAGAGTGATCAAGGGCATTGTTGTCATTTCCCTTTGGTCAATTATGAGTTCCCTGGTGTTGGTACACAAGCAGCCTACTGAGATACAGGCTCAGGCTGTACAAATGTGGGATTACTGCCTAGGGAAGTTGCCACAAGCAGCAACTGTACTTTCTCAGGACTCAAAGCCGGTATGCATTCTCCAAGAATGACTTGATTTACATATAACTGCATGCCACATGAGCATTATCCACCAGCAGGTATTTGACCCCAGAAGGAAGAGGACTAAAAAGAAGTTACTCATGCAGCTGCATGCAACTGCCAACATTATATTAATTTCAAGGTCTCTCCCTTTCTTTCCACTATTGGGATGGCACTGACTACTTTATACCATTACTTGGTGAAGTAGAGAAATGAAGTTTTGAACTCTGTGGGTCATGAAGTCTTTCCCCTAGTAATTTCTCCCTGAGAGTGCCCAGCAGTTTTGTTTTTCCTTTTCTTTGTAGATTAAGTCTCTTTTGAGCCAATTCAGGTTCTTTTGAAAAAATTTTGGCTTTTGCCATTTATCTGACAGGGAGGCTTGTAATTGGCATGAGAACATAAATGTCACCAAGCATAGTGGTGCACACCTGTAATCCCAGCAGCTCAGGGGGCTGAGACAGAAAGATTGCAAGTGCAAAGGTAGCCTCAGCAACTTAATGAGATCCATGTCAAAATAAATAAAGGACTGGACATGTGGTTCAGTGTTTAATTGCCCCTGTGGTCTATTCCTAGTACAAATATATATATTACTTCTGTGCCAGGACCCCTAGGGATAATTTTGTTTGTCTGATCTATTGTAGTATAGCATGGGCTATGTATCTGAAAGTGCACACTAATGCAAATTTATGTGTTCTTTTGTCTATTAGTCTGTGCTTGTGATGAATCACAAGTAAAGAAAAAAATAAAGGCAAAAAATCTGATGTGTTTCAATGACAGTTTCTATTAAAAGTTTCTTTGGTTAATGGTTCTTGGTTTATTCTGAGCTGGTTAATTTGGGTGTCCTTGATCAGAAACTTTGTGAGAACAAAGCACAAGAAATCAAAGCAAGGATCAATAAATGGGATGGATTCAAACTAAAAAGTTTTATCTCAGCAAATTTTTAAAAATAAATCATTGGTATATGAAAACAGTTTATTATTGCTTTGTTCCTGGGTTTTCACTAAATGCAGGGTTACTAACAGCTAAAATTCCAATTAACAGATATAATTCTATCTGGAAAATTTTGAAAAATTTCAGCTGTTTTATTAAAATATTGTAGAGACCATAAAATATTTCACCTCATTAGGAAAAAAGAGGAGAAATTTGACTAAATTCAAACATTTTGTAAGGATTGCTTCAGAATGTCAACTTGGGGAAAGAAAGGAAATGGCAATTAGTAGATAGAGATAAAAATGAAGTCATAGGTATGAGAATAAATTTTGGTAAGGAAAATTAAAAGGAAAAGAAAATTTTCTGAATGAGAAAGCATTTTGTATGATTAAATATGTTTATCCTAAAGTTCAAGATGGAAAATAAAGTAAGAGAGGATAAAAGTAGGGATAAACACAAGTTGTTGAGTGTCTAAGTAAGTTGCAAATTTGTGCAAAACTAATATGAAAAAGTTTGCATTTGTTATTGACTATAACACTTATTTAAAGTTATTTAGCAGTTTTTTTAGGTCAAAATTTAAAATACTGATATAAAACCATAATTTAATTCTCTATGTTTAAAACAACAAAGCTTTCTTAAAACATTGATCTGCTCTTGTCAAGATAACTTTTATATCTATTAGGTTTTATTGCTTAGGAAACTAAATTTTAAGAGTTAGAGTTTGTTTAAATGCCTTTCAAAGTCTTTTAAATGATTATTTAAAAACTCTGGGTAAAAAAAGTTATTTTGGTTATTATAGAATACACAACATCCCAAATATGTGTGACTATGTATATATACATATGTGTATATGTATATAATCTGAGGGCTAGATATGCAAAGATTTATAGAATTAAAGTTTTGTAGGTTTAATACAGGTAAGGTAAACAATGAGTGCATCTTCTATACAATATAGATTTTATCTGAAACAAACATATAGAATGGTCAATAAACTTTGGCATTTCTGCCATTTGTATTTGGTTTACATCTGTTTGCTTTGACTGAACAGGTATTTTGTTATTGTATATATAATACACACTTGTACAACAGATAATGAGTCTATTTGTGATCATTACCATTGTTTCCCTAATTTTCTAAGCCCTAATGTGCATACTTCCCCTTTAAAATGTGCAAGTATCTTGTCATTAAGTTGTCATTCTCAAAGATATTTCTCAAGAAAAAAAATTATGAATTAAACACCTGTAAATTCTTCTTCATGTCTGGTATAATGCAGCAATTGATCATCCAGCCCATAGTGATCGATTGAGTAAGGCTTAGTTTCTTGTTCTCTTCTGACATAACTGACTAAAGCTCATGAAGCGACAGCTGGCTACAGTTTCTCCATTTCCATATTAACAACTCTAACTGAGACAGGTTTTTCTTTAATCTATACATTTTGACTAGTTTTAACCTCTGAAGAAGTTCTTCTTTGTCCTGAACCTGCTTCACCAATTCCGCTTTTTCTTCGTTTAACTCTTGTTTAGGATTCTCAAGTCACAAAATCAAGTGACTCAGATTTACATGCACTGATATTCTTGGTATTTTTCGAATGTGCATGTTCTTCAGATTCACTGCCTTTGTTTTTGGAACTTTCTTGAAATTCCAAAGAGTTTTCTTCTTTTGAAGATGCTGGTTTCTCTGAAACAGTCTGATCATTTTCTTTCTTCTCTACTTTAAGGTGTTCTATCACACTGCAACAGGAATTAAAGACAATCTTGTTTTCCTTAATTTGTCTTTAAGTGTTGCACTCCTAGGTTGTTTTTGTGAACTATCCGTATGGGGAGGCGGTGGCTCCACACAAGCCTGTGGAGTCGTAGGCTGGATCACAGCCGAGTTTGATGGACTTTGCATAGTGGAAGTGAGATCTTGATTTACTTCTGCTTCCTCGTTTTTGTCCCCAACACCGTCCTCCTGGCTCGGGTCAGGCTGGTCTCCGTCACCGCAGCACTGGCTTGCCTCAGACGTGGCGAGACCAGAAGTGTACAGCGTGCAAACCCTCCTAAGGCAGAGACCTCCGCAGAGCGGGGTTGGGTTCCAGCAGGTGGAGAATCAAACGCGCTAGAAATCGACCGAGGAGTCCCTGCTCCTTCCGCTGAGCAAGTTCCTAGCCTTGCTGCCCCAAATCCAGCGGTCCCGTCACTCGGCGTCCCACGCTGTCCGCCTTGGAACGTGGCTTCACACTATTCAGACAATCTGGGATAAAATGTGGTCAAACAGGACTTGCTGTGGCGCAGGACCCGAAGCTGTGACACTAGTTATTAAAGACTACTTTGTATGTTAACTGTATTCACATACAGTTAACATACAAAGTGTACCATCTTTTTAAAATGTACCATCTTTTTAAAATGTCAAGGTTAGAAGAGCACTTTACCAAGGTAGTGTCCTCCAGACTATAATTGTTAGTAGGATAATCTTTTTCAGGTGTACATAAAAGTAGATTAAATTGAGTGGGATTTATTTATGTCATTTAATATTTTCTAACTTCATAAAACTAACTTATTAATAAGTTATATGTGAAGAATTATGTTACTCTTTACACTTGAGGCTGGAAAGATTTGCTTAAAGGTCGACAGTGTTGAATATGGAAACTATTTGCTGTTTTTTTTTTTTTTTCACACGAAAAAAGAAAATTAAGAGTTCTGTTGGATTCATGTTTCAGCTGTAATGATATTATGTTAACTGATATTCCAGTACTCAGGAAATAATGTTTTCTTATACTCCTAAACAGAATGATATTTAGAAAGAAAGCAAAGATTAGCTTCAAATGAAAAACACCTAATTTTTCAAAAGGCCAGTCTCATCTAAGATAAGGTTCTGCCTCTTGCCTTTCTCCATATTAGGATGACCCCAATGTAGGCTAAATTTTAATTTATGTAAAGTTCTGTACAAAAGAATAATTCTTTGTGGTAAAGATTACTGTGATCCCAAATAGAGATATAATGCAAAAATAAGTAAGGTTTTGAGAAAATTATGAAATGTATTTAAAAATTGCAATATGTCTTTTAAAATGAAATTGAATTTGTAAAAGACGTGTACATGATTGAATTGGTAAACCTTTTTCATAGAGGCTAAAGAGATATCAAAAATGTATTAGTTATAATACAGTTATAATTCTTGACTCAGAGCTGTTATACAAACTAAATATGGTTTTGCTCTCATTAATTTCATTTTTTAATCCTTTTGAAACTTTATAACTGATTCACCAAGCAGGTCCTCTACCCACTAGTTCCTGTCCTGAAGCGTCATGACATCAATGACGGCCAATGAATTGTCCTTGCCACCCCCTTTCTGCCTCAGCTCTTTTTCTTCCCTTTTACTGAGTTGTTGGGTGTGTGAAAGGAGAAGCCTAGAGACATGGAACACTTTTTCTGCCTATCACAAGTGCCACTGCCACCACAGTCTTCACCATCTTCTCTCTTCTGCCTATTGGGCAAGAAGCAGATGTGTGTGTATTTGATGGTTGGATTGAATGCTTCTGGTAAGTGACCTTTCCGTATAAACTGAAGTTAGGGGAGATAGTAACCACTACCACTGGTTTTAAGTGGAAACAGTAGATAAAAGAACATTTGTTTCACAGTATAGGATGTTGGAGGTCAAAATAAAATTAGGCCTCTGTGGAGGCATTACTTCCAGAATACCCAGGCTCTTATTTTTGTGGGAGATGGCATTTATTGTGAAAGAATTCAGGAAGGAGCCCAAGTACTGCAGAGAATGCTTGAGGAAGATGAGCTGCAAGATGCAGTGCTTCTGCTTCTTGTGAACAAAGAGGATTTACCAAATGCTATGCCTATCAGTGAAATGACAGATAAATTAGGCCTTTAGTCTCTTCCTAACAGAACAGGGTATGTTCAAGCCACTTGTGCTACACAAAGAACTGGTCTTATGAGGGACTTGACTGGCTATCAAATGAGCTTTCAAAACGTTATATGAAACTGCATATCTAACCAAGGATACCTTTTCATAGAATTGGTCTAGGCTTGCTACAACAAAATTAGTTTTGATCTTGGTCATTAAGCTGTATCTGGGACTGAATATTACAGTGTTTAAACTTAGTTTGTTGCCAATTATTGTTTACCAAGTATACTGTTGCTCTTTAGCAATATGCTTGGTTTTGAAGAAATTCTCCTTGGAGAAAAAAGTATCCTCTTTTAATTCATACTTCCTTTAAACCTAAATGCCTGGACATACCTATTGTGACACCGTTAAATAAATCAGTTTTGAATGTCTTTTGAATCCCCCCAAAAATAATATTTTAAAGTTATTCCCTTGCTACTTTACTGATATCTATATCATTCCTGGAACAGTCTGCTGATTTAAACATATAGCATTCCATTTGTATTTATTTCTATCCCTTGCATGTGTTTGTGTGTATGTGTGTGTGTGTGTGTATTACTAGGGATTTAATCCAGGAAAAGTTGCCTATGCAGCCAATGTTCTGCCAAAGGTTCTGAAACAAAGGGTATCCAAATAATAACCAGCTTAGAATAAACCAAGGACCACAAAATAAACCAATATATTCCCAATAGGAACTAGATGCTGGTTCTGATCATATATATATATCCTTTATCAAGTCAGTCTTCATAAACACATACTAACAGCTAGGCTAAAATAGACAAAAGAGTACATAAAACAATTGCCTTAAACCTGAGTGCACTTTCAGGCTCATAGACCATGCTGTACTATAGTAATAAATAATCTGTTTTATAGGTTTATATATTATATATATATATAAATATATACATATACATATATTTATATATGCCACAAGACACAAAATTCTATCTAAGAGGCACTGACATAGAATTAGTGCTTTCCATTGATCCATGCCTTTGCCTGCAAAAATTTTGAGACTGGCTCATTTCACTTAGCATGATAGTCTCCAGTTCCATCCATTTATCTGCAAATGCCATGATTTCATCTTCAGGTTGAGTAATATTCCATTGTGTATATGTACCACATTTTCTTTATCCACTCATCTGTTGAAGGGCACCTAGCTTAGCTATTGTGAATTGAGCTGCTATAAACAATGATGTGTCTGTGTCACTGTAGAATGCTGATTTTAAATCTTTTGTGTATAGACCAAGGAGTTGGATAACTGGGTCAAAAGGTGATTCTATTCCAAATTTTCTGAGGAATCCATACTGCTTTTCAAAGTGGTTGCGCTAATTTGTAATCCCACCAGCAATCTATGAGTGTACCTTTCCCCCCACATCCTCAGTGATATTTATTCTTACTTGTATTCTTGAAAATTGCCACCAAATGCTAATCTTTTACCCTGCTTTTTTTTTTTTTTAATACCCATAAGTCATTTCAGGCAAATGTGAAGAAACTAAATTCTTTTTACAAGTTTATTGATTATCTGAATCTGAAGTCATTCAGGGAGTTATAACTTTAGAATGGACCATTTCTTTGCCTTTTATGACACCCATCAAGCCACAAAATGTTCTGTGGGGAGGATTATCCTTCACCTACCAAGGCCATAAAAGAGCCTTGATCTTTCCCTCTCTCTCTCCATTTCCTTCTCTCTCTCTCTCTCTCTCTCTCTCTCTCTCTCTCTCTCTCTCTCCCTCTCATACACACACACACACACACACACACACACACACACACACACACACACTCCCATAGATAATTCTTAGTAACATACCTAGAATGTGGTCTCCTAATCCAGACCTCCAGGTCAGGAACTCCAAAGGTGAGGACCTATATTCATGGATTTGACTTTTACTTAAAATTTTGGTTTCTATTTAGAGTGTGACAGATAGAAATACCTGTTTCACCTCTTCTTTGAAGTTCAAAATTGAGTTTCATACTCAAAATGAAAGGAATTTTAAACATTTTGATTGACGTCTGAGGAAAATATGTGCTCCCCGATTTATTAAAAAAAAGGACGTGAAAGATAATAAAATTAAGGCTGAGATGTATAGTTCAATTATAGATTACTTGACCTGGCCTGCACAGACACAAGGCCCTGTGTTATATTCCCCAGAATTCCAAAAGAAAAGGAGGAGGAGGAGGAAGAGGAGGAGAAGGAAAAGGAGGTTTGGTAGTGTTACTCAGTGGTGGCATATTTTCCTAGCATACACAAGGTCCTGAGTTCCATTCCCAGAATTATATAATTTTTTAAAGGAAGAAAGAAAATAAAAATGTACAATACAATCTAATGAATAGGTGAGAATATTGGGGTTACAATGCCTTGCAGCTAAGGCAACTAAAGGCAACTGTCTTTATCCTGTGAATCAAGTAATTATGAAGACAGTAATATGCTTCTGAATGCTTTTTAAGGTCCACCTACTTTTCTCAGAATGTCTGCAGGAACCGAAAAAAAAATCAGGACATTAAACAAGAGACTGTCCTGTTCCCTTCCTCCAAAAAAGGGGAGAAAAAAAATCAAGATAGTGATTACCCTAAATACTAAATAAGCATGTATGTCTCCACTCACTCATTTTGGACAAACATATGCAATATTTTTATTTTGTTTTGTTTGGGGTTCCAGTGTTAGAGATTTAACCCAGAGCCTCACAAATGTCTTGTCTTTGTTCATTCCTCAATCTTGGGGAAATTAGGGTATTAATCAATAAGGCTCTATAGATATCCTATCCAAGTGGTAAACTAATATATAAGAAGGGAGACCAGCAATTTCTTTAAACAGTTACTGAAGTATGTAAGTGAAAACAACTAGATGCTTAAGTCTAAAAGTAAATTACTAAGCAGAATATAAGATGGAGTCAAAGAAGATGATGTCTAAATTAATAAATTATGGGGTTCTTTTTTCTAAATGGCTCTATGAGTGTGGCTTTCGTTTACCCATTTTATAACACATTTGCCTCTGGTTATACTTTCCTGTTATGTGTTAGGAACCAAGTAGTTAGCCTGATATTGGCTAAAAAATAAACGTGTTACGTTTTTACTGTAAATGCCAATATAGGCTCCACAATATAGGCTTACTTACTTTTAGCAACTCGTGAGGAGCTTTTTGATTAATTTAGCTTGATCCTATTCCAGCTGGGTTATTTGCCAGGACTGTGCAGAGTCTCAATGACCACATGGCTTCAACTGGAAACATTGGACGCCTTCCCCCCTCCAAAGGCCCTCCATTTTTCAGAACATGTGCTGGTTGTTCCTAGCATCTGAGATGTTCGCAATACCTCTAATTAGGAGAGCAGGTGACTCACCAGAGTTCCAGGACCCTTTAGAAAAGTCCTGTTACTCCCTGGGTCCTAGCTAACTTTGGAGGAGAAAAGCCAAAATATCTGCTCTTTCCTTTAGCTCTTCTATTTTCCTTGATTTTGACCTCCAAGTTTTGAAGGTTACTAAATAACCCAGAAACCCATTTTCTCTAATCTTTTCTAGTGACTATTGGTCAGTGTTCCTATTAGGAGTCAGTGGCATATCTAATATGCCCTGTTGATCATGCTATTATCTTGAAATATGGCTCGGGTTATTCTGTTGAAAGTGGTACTTCTGTGAATTGTTAACTGGCAACAGTTACAAAGTTTTACAAAGAAAATATAAACCATCATTATTAAATCCAGTTTATCTTTAAAATAAATGCAATGCCTTAAAAATAAAGGAGATTCAGTTTTCTTTATTAGGTCACCTCTCACCTTATGGGAGCTCTGTCTCTTTTCTTCTCACTTGAATAAACCTTATACTTTTATTCCTCTCCTGAGGAAACAATGGAAAGGGGGAGAATAAAACAATACAAAGTAAAATTAAACCAGGGAGATAAACAAAGGTTACTTATAAACTTCAACTGTTATGCCATGTTTCCCTGCATTATCTTTTTACACAGCACATATAACTACCATATATATCTTTTTAAAATAACAGCTATTTGAGATATAATTGGCATAGTATTAAATTAACTCTTTTTTTATTTTATTGTTTTATTATTTTTAGTTACATACAACACCAGGATATACCCTGACATAATCCAAAAGAACAACCTACTCCAATTCAGACCACCCACACTTCCCTTTCCCTCCCTCTCCCAACTCCATTGATCCCTCTTTAATCCATTTTCAGTTTACTTTGTTTGTTTTTTAATTAGTCTCCTGTGGTTAACCCAGTACTGGGACCCACCATGCCACATCCATGCATGCACATATGAAAGGTCAGTCAGATTCATTCCACAGGTCCCCCTTTTCCAATCACTTCTTCCTCCTCCTAAATTCTCTTCATCTACTCTACTGATCTTTCCTCTATTTTGATGAAATTCCCTGCCCCGTTTTTCCTCCCCTCCTCCCCTCTCTTTCTTTTTGGATTACCTTCTGGATATCAGAGAAAACGTTTGACCTTTAACTTTTAGGACTGGTTTATTTCACTTAGCATGTTAGTCTCCAGTTCCATCCATTTACTGCAAATGCTATAAATACCGTAAGTTCATTCTTTTTGTGACTGAGTAACATCCATTGTGTATATATACTACATTTTCTTTATCCATTCATATGCTGAATAGCATCTAGGTTGGTTCTATATCTTGGTTATTGTGAAGTATCCTGCTATAAATGTTGATGTGACTGCATCACTGTGGTATGCTGCTTTTAAATCTTTTGAATATATTCTGAGGATATAGCTGGGTCATATGGTGGTTCCATTCCTAGTTTTTTGAGGAGTCTCCATACTGCTTTCCATAGTAAAAACTATAAAACACTAAGGAAATTGAAGGAAAACATTAGAAGATCGAAAGACCGCCCATCTTGGATAGGCAGAATCAACACAGTCAAAATGGCCATACTACAGAAAACATTATACAAATTCAACACAATCCCCATCAAAATTCCAATGACATTCTTTACAGAACTAGAAAAAGCAGTCATGAAATTCATTTGGAAAAATAAGAGGCTTAGAATGTCCAAAACAATCCTTAGTAATAAGAGTGAAGCAAGAGACTTCACAATGTCAGACCTAAAATTACATACAAAATTATAGTAACAAAAACAGAATGGTACTGTCACCAAAACAGGCATCAAAACCAATAGGGTAGAATAAAGGCACAGATAAAAACCCACATAAGTACAGTTATCTGATATTAGACAAAGGTTCCAAAAATATCCTTTGGAGAAATGGCGAACCAGGTTATCAAATGCAAGGCTGCAGTTGCCTGGGAGGCTGGAAAGCCTCTCTCTATCGAGGAGGTAGCAGTAGCACCCCCACGGGCTCCTGAAGTTCGAATTAAGATCATTGCCTCTGCACTTTGCCACACTGATGCCTATACTCTGAGTGGAGCTGATCCTGAGGGGTGTTTTCCAGTGATCTTGGGACATGAAGGTGCTGGAATTGTGAGAAGTGTTAGTGAAGGAGTTACTAAGTTGAAGGCAGGTGATACTGTTATCCCACTTTACATCCCACAGTGTGAAGAATGCAAATTTTGTCTAAATTCAAAAACAAACTTTTGCCAGAAGATAAGAGTCACTCAAGGGAAAGGATTAATGCCAGATGGTACTAACAGATTTACTTGCAAAGGAAAGACAAGTTTACGTTACATGGGAATCAGCACGTTTTCTGAACACACAGTTGTGGCTGATATCTCAGTTGCTAAAATAGACCCTTCAGCACCTTTGGATAAAGTCTGCCTTCTTGGTTGTGGCATTTCAACTGGGTATGGTGCTGCAGTGAACACTGCCAAGGTGGAGCCTGGCTCTACTTGTGCAGTCTTTGGCCTAGAGGGAGTTGGATTGGCAACTATCATGGGCTATAAGGTTGCTGGTGAATCCTGGATCATTGGTGTGGACATCAATAAAGATAAGTTTGCAAGGGCCAAGGAATTTGGAGCTTCTGAATGTATTAATCCCCAAGACTTCAGTAAACCTATCCAGGAAGTGCTCATTGAGATGACTGATGGAGAGTGGACTACTCCTTTGAGTGTATTGGTAACGTGAAGGTCATGAGAGCAGCACTTGAGGCATACCACAAAGGCTGGGGTGTCAGTGTGGTGTTTGGAGTAGCTGCTTCAGGTGAAGAGATTGCCACATGTCCATTCCAGCTGGTGACGGGTAGCATGTGAAAAGGCACTGCATTTGGAGGATGGAAGAGTGTCGAAAGTGTCCCAAAGTTGGTGTCTGAATATTGTCCAAAAAGATAAAAGTTGATGAATTTGTGACTGGTAAGGTGTCCTTGGACCAAATTAATGAAGCTTTTGAACTTATGCATTCAGGAAAGATCATTCGAACTGTTGTAAAGTTTTAAATTTAAAAGAAAAAAATGTATCCATCCATTCCTAAGTTTTGTAATCTGATGTGAACAGCCAGACAGACAGGAAGGTCTTCCAAGTTCATAGCCTCTTGGACCTTCAGTAACTACTCTAGAGAATAGTGTTAATATGTGTGATTCATAAGTCTGCAATCAAGGACAAGGCTAATACCGTCCAGATCTGTTTTCTGGACTCTCCTTCACATAACTAATTATAGCTCATTAACAAATGTTACGACATAATGAAAGTGATTTCTAGCAAAAAAAAAAAAAAAAAAAAAAGAATGTATATTCCTTTGGATCAGAGATTTTCCTTATTCATAGCAGTTTATTCTAGAATAGATATGTAACAGGGACTTGACAAATTGTTGAATGATGAATAATTGGTACGAGAAAAGTTGAAATGAAAAAATAAACAGATAAATGCTAGGATAGATAAATTGATATTTTGCAGTATGTGTGAATGAGCCCAGGGACTCACCTATACTAAGAAAGCATTCTACTCCTGAATTATGTAACTCTTGGCCCAGGCCAAGAATATTCATTTCTGACAGAATAAAAGTTGCCCCCACAATGGAACCACCTTCAATATTTATATCTACCAATATTACAATTGCATTTACCCTTTGATTCAGCAACACCAGTTGAGAGAATTCAGCCTATAGGAGTACCTGTACATTTGACATTTAGACAGGGTTATTCATGAAATTTCCTCATGTAGGTGTCTGTTTAAATGAAATGTGACCATCCACATGATGAAATACAATGCAGTTGAGGGAGGAATTTTTTAAAAAGTGAAAGGAGGAAGGCCTTTATGTGCCCATCTGAAAAGATCTCTGCTTGGCCTCAATTGTTTGGCCATACTGGTCTGAGTCTCAGACAAACAGATCTCTTTTGCTAGCACCTCAAGAAGTCACATGAGCAGTATACTGTCAGTGTCTGGATCTTCACATTCACTGAGGTTTGGACCCAGAGCCCCTACCCTGTTCAGTCACTGATTAAAAAGGGGGACCCTAGCCTACCCCTTGGGTCCCAAACCTCCTGGATGAACTGCATACCTGCTCTACAGGGTTAACTAGAGCAGGAAAAGCCACAGAGAGTTTTGTCTCTGAATATCAAAGCCAACTTCATTAAAGAAATGAACAAAGAATTTCCTTACATGCACATTTTACAAATGAGGAAACTGAGGACCCATAATGACAAAAGTAAGGGAGATCATGAGTAGCATGGCCATTCAGAGCATGAATCTCAGATCACATTCTCCACAAGCCCCACGTAGACTTGTCCTATACTGATGGACTTGAATTTGTTTCTGACCTGTTCATCCAGACACCTGCTCCCAGCTGAGCTCAGCGTTTGTGCCTGTGATCTGCTTTACATTATTTAACACCTTCTTGAGTCATATTCTTCAAGGGGGGGCTATTCGTGTGCAGTGATATATTCCAAAGCCTCTAGAACAGATTATGGCACACAGAAGACACTCACTGTTTACTGTGTGACCCTCCCAAAAGCACTACATTGAAAGTGCAATTATTTTACACATAAGAAGTCTCAGACACAAAGACATCTTGAGTTCATCCATTGATACTTTCATTCATTCACACATTGAGCATCTACTGTTAACTGTTGAATGTTGGGGGGGAAAATGGTGAACCTCTGGTATGTTCCTTGCCTCAATGTTCCCAGCCTAACAGGTGGGACAGCAACATACCTACATGCCATAGTGAGGCTTTAAACTGGAGCCTCCTGTAGAAAAAAAAAAATGGTGCCAGTTCTCTAGTGAGCACTAGAGCCAGTTACATAAATAGAGGTATCTGCAGTGCCAGAATTGAGGCCACCTCCATCACTAGGTCTTGTGCCCTTTCTGGTACCATAAGAAAGTGTGTATCAGTCCCAGAGAAGATAACTCTAGTACTGCTCCAGGACTTGTCTGAAATAGAGCAATCCCAGCTTTCCTATATAATATCTTCTGTTCTAATTCCACAGCCAGAGCCCCTAGTGACTCTAGCATCCACCATAGTACCAGCCCAGAGCTACCTTTAATTCCAACTCCTGAGCTATAACCAGGGCCAGCTCCAGTGCCATGGTCTTATGTCTATTCCTAGACTGGCGGCTATTTATTTTAATATTTTATCTTCCATATTCTTTGTAGATTATCATATTTTATGCTTAAAATTTTACATAAATCAAAATTTAACCTTGTAATCACTTTAAATTGTACTATTTGAGGGCATCAACTACATTCACTATCAACTCTATTTCCAGCATCAGCTTTGGAAAAAAATCTCAAGAACTAGATTCAGCTAGAGAAGCAGTGACAAAGCTAGAGGTATTGAATGTGGTACCCAACTATCAGTGGCCATAGGGCTAATTCACAACCATTTCTAGCTGCAAATCAGGACCTAGATCCCATTCTGCAGCAGCCACAGGGAAGAGCTAGTTCTGGCACAGGATTTTTCATCCCCCATGAAGGTGCAATTTTGTCTGTTCTTGGGCATCCCTGCTAGAAAGGACTCCACCTATAAAGTCTAGTACCAGGCATTTCTGATGCTGTAGAACTTGAGGCAGCTCTGTACCAACTGCTTGGAAGAGTCTGGCCAGCCTGGGGAGCTGGAGCCTGCTGTGACAGATAACTTGATGCCCACTCCTGAGCTCCAACCAGTACGTGCTCCGTTGCCAAAATATCCCTTTTTTCTCCCTGAGACATTCATTATATCTATATTTTTAATTATTTATGATTTATTCTATTGTGTATTTTAAGTATTGAATTTAAAAAGTTAGGGATTTACTAACTTTAATTGGGGGTATTTAGTCCATTCATGGTGCTATGCAACCATAACCATTATCTAGTTACAGAACATTTAATCATCACAAACAGATGCCATATGTCCTTTAGGCAATCACTCCCAACTCCCCACACCCTACCCTGAAGCCATTAATCTGCTTTCTGCCTCTGAATGTCTCTCATTGACCTGCAGGTCACTCATGAGTACAGCTCTATTCCCTCCTCAGGAATGATGTTTGATAAGCCAATGTGTTCTATGTCATGAATCCTACCATGCACTAGACATTGTCCTAAAGAAGTGACCCTTATCCATACGACAACCAGGGGCTAGCTTAATCCCCCCAACATGAAGCAGGATAACCTTATATTACCAAAAGCATCATCTCATTGATTTCAAGCACGGAAGAGGTACAGGGTCACCTTTCTCAAGTTCCATCTGACTGGTGGCTAAGCACTTAAGATCAAAGTTCACCAGACTGCCTAGGCAATTTTTGCCACCCTCTATCCCAGCTCATTCCAGACCCCAGTTTTACCTGAACTTCTGCTGCAGAGAATACTACTGTTTTAGTCAGCTTTTTTACTGCTTAGACTAAAAGACCTGTGAATTTTCAAGGAGGAAAAGAGGTCATGGTTTCAGATGTCTCAATCCATAGACAGCCAGCTCCATTCCTTGGAGCTCCAGGTGAGGTAGAACATCATGGCCAAAGTGTATGGTGGAGGAAAGCAGCTCACATGATGATCAGAATTCAGAGAGAGAGAGAGAGAGAAAGAGAGAGAGAGAGAGAGAGAGAGAGAGAGAGAGAGAGAGAGAGCACTTTCCAGATACAAAATATATACCCCAAAGACATGCCTTTAATGACCCACCTCTTCCAGCCACATCCTACCTTCAGTTACAACTCCTTTAATCCCTATGGTGGGTTAAGGCTCTCATAACATAATCACTTCACCTCTGAGCCTTCTTTAATTGTCTCACACACTAGCTTTTTGGAGACACCTCACCTTTTAAACCATAACAAACACCCACCAGAAGACAGGTCATTCTGTCCGCTGTGAGCCACTGGTAGCAGAAGCATTTTTTGTGATATGGGAACAAGAGGTTGCAAGGACTTTAATCAAAGAGCACTGTTAAAATATCAGGGACCCTGATGGTCCCAATATCTACCCTAAGATTCCTCACATTCCTGGTGATGGTGCCCACCATGCATGTCCACAATTACCCAAAGCACCAATCATGCAGAGGTGTGACTGTGCAAAGCTGATGCTCCCAGGTGGTTGCTAGGTCCTAGCATATAACCCAGGACCAGTGACATCCCCCACTCCCTGTCTTCTGTAAAGCTCAGGGGCAGTCACCTTATAAGCACCAAGGACATTGATGACATGCTCAGTGTACACTTGGCTGATTCTGCCAGTTGCTAAGTGGCAGAGATATACATGTGCTATGTTCAGATCCCCTTATGGCCAGCAGAAGGTGACTGTACACACTTCCCTTCAAGGCATTGTCTTTCTGATGCCAGATTTCCTCACCCTGCACCCACCTCTACTGAATGCTATGGAATCTCTGAGATCATCTCCTCCTCTTTAACTTACGCCACATCTGTGACTATATCCGCACATGAACTTCCATGGGATGCTGCAGCCAAGGCTGCTCACTGTGACTCTTCCTTCAGAATTTGGGCAGTACTGCTCTCTATGCATTTGGCTGTAGGAGGTAAGAAAACAGAAAGAATCCTGATGGGCTGAGAAGTAGGTGTGGTCTCCTCACACCTGTGTGATCTCAAGTTTGTATGCACACATGTGCACACACATACACACATATAAACACACCATGCCACTGGAGAGGGTCTGGGACTATCCATGTGGGGATCAGAGAGGTGGGGTATCCCATGCTGACCTTCCCTTGGATGCCTGTGTCACCTCTGACCTCCTTGAGGAAAACCATCAGAAATATCAAGTACTGACCCAGTATCTCCAGACTTGGATAAGACCCCCTACTTCAAGCTTTTCTGAGACCTGAGCTGACAAGATGGTAGACAGCATAAGAATACCACATACTCTCTTGGTTCTTCTTAAAAGAGATCTGTTTGGGACTAGATATGGAATGTGTGTACCTGGCTCCCAGGGTTCCAAGTTGTGTTTGGTTTATTATCAGAGAAACGAGGTCATTTCCTGGGATCTCCTCACCTGAGCCTCTTCCTCATACAAGCCCTCCTCAAAGCCCTCCTGGGATGCCAACTCTACCCCTCTCCTCATGACATGTGCACAGCTGGACACAATTACAAAAGCACACCCTGACCCACCATCCCCAGGCAAGACTGGGTGTAGCCATTATTACCCCAGATTTGGGGATATAGAGTTGGGCTCATACCTGTTCCCTCATTCTTTCAGGTGTGTGACCCTGGACAACTTAATGTGCCTCTCAGGTCTTCACTATTCTCCCCACATGTTCCCTGGGAATCATTCTAGCATTTACTTCTGAGGCTGTCATCTGGTGTATTTATGTTACTGGCTATTCCTTAAGGCTTGAATCACATGTTGCTAATGCACACACTTAGAAATGGAACAATAACAAGAAGGGGAGAGAAAAAGAATGACATACAACTCAACCCAGACCTGAGTCCCACAGAGAGAACTAGGAAAAGTCCCTTCCTTCTTGGCTGGATTTCTCACTCTGCACCATGGGAAAGTTGAAGTGGCAGATCCTGAGATCATTTCCTCTGGAAAAAGACCTTCCAATGGCTTCCCATGAGATATAAAATTGGATTATATGCCTCTTCTCATTGTATGATGTGGTGACCCCACAGAAATCTCAGGCGCCTCCTGGTATGTAAGGTCTCTAGCACCCTCTCTTGTAGGTGGATCAAACCCAGCATCTGAGTTCCAAGGAACAGAAATTGGCAAAAGTTATGGGGTATCACTTCCAAGACTGAGTAATGGAAATCCGAAGTCCCTCTTTTCTGCTTTCCCCTCTCTCTCTCTCTCTCTCTCTCTCTCTCTCTCTCTCTCTCTCTCTCTCTCTCTCTCTCTCTCTCTCTCTCTCTCTCCCCCCTTCTCTCTCTACTTCTCTTTGTAGGGAATTAAGCTGAGATATTATGAGTCACCCAGCGTAAGACCCCAAGGTTGAAGGTTCAGCAGTGTCCTGTACAACAAATAAAAAGGCACTGAGGGTCACCCAAACTTGATCATACCAAAAACACAGAGATAAACAGATAAATCCCTTCAGCTCTCCCTCTGTGTAGGCCTCCTGAAAGAATCGTAGGCACTGTCTGTGGCTGTTAGAACTGTTAGGGGGATGCTGTCATGTAGCAGTAGGCCACTAATGTGGTCTCTAGGCCCTGGGGTCTGACATTCTCCTCCCAATTCTGCCTCAGTTCTCTTCAGTCTCCTTTATGGCCTCCTTTCTAACCTCCTCCTAGGTCAAAGTCACTTTGTCTCTCAGTCTCTGCACACATGAATAGTTAGATACTGGTAACATAAAGAGAAACTTGGAAAATGGAAGAATATGATGAATACAGATTTGAATGCATCATATTTGGAGTATCTGAGGCTCCATACGTGGGATGTTCAAATATAAATTGGATTTATTGCAGAGTTCAGGAAAGACATATAAGCTGAAGAGAAAAGATCTGAAAAGTAGCAGAATTTCAAAGATGCCTGAATCTTATGAAATGACTTGAAGGGAACCTAAAATATTGAAAAAAAAAAAAAAAAGAACAAGTACAAAATCTGAGAAAGCACTAGTATTTACTAATAGTAGAAGAACATAGCTTGCAAAAACCAAGATATAAATTTTTGAGTTCATAAATAAATAAATACTTGGATGTCTATTAACTTGACATATTCATAATTCTATGGAGAAAAATCTCCTTGATTTTTCACAAAGAAGTTGAGAAGTGATTTTTAAAAACTGTCCAGGTTTTCTGTTCTGCATAAGGAGCTTAGAAGTCATGGCTCCATCACTGCAAAATATAAAAATCTAAAAAGAATAAAAGCTCAGCAGCTCTTCTTGGAGCTAAAAATGAAGAGACACTTCCCTCAAGATTGGGAATATAACCAGGGGTGAGTGGTGGAGATTTATAATCCCAGTTACTCAGGAGAGTTCAAGGCCAGTGGGAAATTTATGAGACCTTTTGAGGCAGGCCCAAAATGACTAGATAGGCTCCCTCGCCGAGGTTTCTAGCAAGCTGTTATGTTTTTAGCGTGTTGCCAAGGCTGTAATTCAGCTATGTTATGGTCAGTGCGTAGTCTGTATCAGAAACACTCTGATTCTGTACTCAAGGTCATAAACATTTGCTGTGAGCATGCACCCATTTGTGTAACCTGTTGTCAGTGTGCCTTCTTTGTTTGGCCTGCATATAATAAGGGCCTATGAAAATGATCTGTGGAAAGGTGCTAAATGGAACTGACTCTGGCTAAATGGAAATGACTTGGGACCAAATCTACAGCTGGGTGCTGAAGGCTGTTGCCACCTTTGATGTCTATCATCCCAACCACATCTTGCATCTTCTTCCACCTACCAGGAACCATGAACCTTGCTTCTAGGGCCTGAGCTTCATCCTCTGCTTGACAATTGGTGTAGTCAGCAGGATGTTCCACAGGTGAGAGATGCATGGACCTGGTGGACAGGAGGGACCTTTGGTCACTGAACAGCATGTAGTACTCAGTTGCCAATGTTCTATTAACATAGATTCCTGGGTAGAGTTGGGGTACAGCAGATGGGTTCCAGATGAGCATAGATAAGACTTTTGATAACCCTGCAGTGGACACGGACCTGGTGGAGCAGAGTGTAAACTGAACAACAGAACATGGACAAGACAAGGAATAAAAAGTATTTGAGCAGAAATCAATAAAATTGCAAACAAAAACTTGACAAAGAAAATCACAAATAAAAACTTGTTATATTAAAAAAATTAATAAAGCCCACAGTCTAAAACAAGACAAAAAAGGTGGGAAAAGAGACTATAAACTACTAATACCAAAAAATAAAGAGGGACCATCACTTCAGATCCTGTGGACACTGAACTAAGAAAGTAAGAGCATGAACAACTCTATGTCCACATATTTGATTGCCTAGGTGAAAAGAACCAATTTTTCCAGAGTCACTATTTACCCAATCTGAAACAAGAAGAATTACATAATTTAATAGGCCTGTATATATTGAAGGGGTGGTAAAAATAACTAAAAGCCTTCCAAGATAGAATGACCAGGCCCAGATGGTTTCAATAGTGAATTTAACCACATACTTACAGAAGAAATTATATTAATTCCATATAATCTCTTTTAGAGGTAGAAGAAATCTGTTTAGTTTATCCAAGGCATCTACCAAATGAAAAAAAAAATTCTATTTTAGGAAGCTACCAGTCTTACAAAATGAAAGCAAATCAGTTTGGTGGGCTGAATTGCATGTTGTTTGCTATGGTGTTTCAGTTTCTATCAACTCATGGTAACTATTTGATGACCCAATCACATGATTAGGAATGAAGGTAATAGAAACTTGACCTATAAAAGAGATAAAGTATGAAGCTTAGTCCTATGGGAATTACAGTGGGAAATTGAGGGACATGTTAATGCCTATCAGAAGAACTCTTTTCAAGGTTCAGGAAGTAATTGTAATAAAAAAAAAAATCAGATATCCCCACGTGGTTGCTTCACAGTCCATCTAGGACTAGGAAAAGAAGGAACCTGGAGATACTACATAAATGCAAAGGTAGAATGAATACAAAGTCCCTTGCCCCATCTTAGGCATAATACACCACTAACAGATGTTTTGTGAGTATGCAGATAGCTAAATGGCAAATTCCTAGCAGGAAGGCCCTGAACAGATTTAGGAAGTTCGACTAATACCAGTAGCCCCCAAAATCAAGAATTGTGTTCTGACAGAAATATATACTGATGCTATATCCAGTGAAACTATCCTCATAAAGGTGAAATAAGATATATTTTGATAAACAATAACAGAGAAAACTGAAGGCCAGTAAAAGTGCAGTGTAAAAATGACATACAAAATTCTTAGAATAGGAAGAAAATGACACTAGGAAAAAACCTGGATCTATATAAAAATTGGAGTCCATAGAAATGGTAAACGTATAGATAAATATAAAAGGGTGTATGTGGGTACTCAATTTAAAATATACACTCTTGTTAAAAGCAAAAAGTATAGCATATATGTGGGAAGCATTAACATCTATAAATGGAATATATAAACATAGTACAAAGTACCATAGTACTGTAGATTGAATCCTAAATGAAACTATGAAATTATAAATTTCCCCTATTTTCTATGAAATAATAGATTAGCAGCAGCTCTTAAGTTTTTTGTGATAAGGTATTAATATTTTAACCACTTACAACAATTAAAAATTAATGCAAAATTATATAGCTAAAAACCCAACAATCCAATAATTCCAGCACAGTGGTAGAATCTGAAGCTCTGAAATATACTCCCACAAAGAGAATAGCAATACATGAACAAAAATTTAACTTTGTAAGAAATCCATAAACTGTTAAGAAGTTGCCACACCCAAGATAATGAGTAGCTATGGAAAACTATATCAAAACTCTAAGAAAAGTCAAGGTTTTTACATCCCCACACTGCTATCCATGCAGAAAGAGAAAGGTATGATTTGGAGGATACTCTACAAATTTCTTGCTTCTCCCTGAGGATGGAAAAAAGAACGGAACAGGCATTCAACCTCTTTCTTGTTCAGGTGCTGGTTAAGGGGCTGGATTCTGTCTGCCCTGTCTCAGAGTGTCAACAGGAGGAACATTATAATTTGAATGCCAAGTTCACTGAAAACAGAGGCATATACAACAGAGCATTGGACATCCCTAGATCCCAGAAGAAAGAGGAGTATAAATTGAAAAAAACAAGAAATATTGAAGAGGGAATAAAGAATTTATGGAATTCCATCAGCTGGAATAGAAGAGACAAAAAAGTAGAAATATTATTATAAGAAATAAGGTCTTAAAACTTATAATATGTGAAGAAAGCAAGGGACTCATTTTCAAGAGGTTTAATGAATTCCAGCTATTATAAACATAAAGAAATATAGGTAAGTCTAATCAAACTGCCAAAAGTTAAAGAGAGCATTTTAAAGCAATGTAAGAGAAGTGTTTCTTCACATATGTATGAAAGTATCCATAAATTATCAACAGATATATCAATGGTAACATTGCAGTAAAGAAGGCCAAGAGGAGACCACCAGCAGACCATCTGTGAATCACCTGCTGCCCAGTGCCTGCTGCTGTCTGGAAGTCCATTGTCACAGTACCTGCAGGTTTTGTTAAACAAACCACTGCTATCTTGGGACACCAGTCAGGGCCTGGGAGTCCAGGGCCAAGGGGCCTGTAGGTTTGTTACCACCACCACTGATGCCATCTCAGGCCATGGCCACCTCAGTCTGGGAACATGGGCCAGGGCCTAGAGCTATATTGTCTGGATATCTGCAGATCTGGTTGCACCTCACATTTTTCTGGGAGTGCTATAGCTATCATCTGGTAACCTCTTTGCAGAGTCACTTCTTTTTGTGAACACATCCCTGGTAATCTCTCTGCAAGCTGAAATGACACTGAGATCTTGGGACTACAGCAAGGCAGAGCCTGGGTTACTTGAAGCCCAGATTTGTCAGATAGCAGTTGCGTCTGCATAGGCCTGTCTGGGCCTGGAAAGCCTGTGGAAAGCCAGAGACTGGGGTCAGTTCCCTAGGGGGAGCACAGGTTAGAGAAACTGGAGGAAATTGAGCTCTTTCCAGCTCAGTTTGTTCTGAAGTGCACAGGCACAGAAAGGGAGAGTTACAATGGGCAGGAAGACTAGAAGAGGGTGTGAAAACATCTTGCCATTGGCTCACCCAGACAACTGGTCTGCCCCTCACTGGACTAGAGCCACCATCAAACTTCAGACATCCCCACACATAAGCCAAGAAGAGAACCTGAGAAAATTTTTGAAAGCCAACAGAAGCAATCATTTGATTATTCATTGAGACTTTCCTCTTTTTTTTTTCCCTCTCTCTCACATATCTACCATTTTTGAATCCAAATGTTTTTCATGCATCAATTCATTGATGAATGGAATGTCTGCATAGTATATTATGCTTTTCTTATATATTCTTATATTTTTATTTAAAGAAAATCTGTATATATTTTTTTCTCTCACTTATGTGACTCCCTGGATTCTCTTTCACACTTCTCCCATGATAATAGCCAACATTTATTCATTCCTCTTTTGCTCTTACTATAAAATTTTACATCTATCTTCTCTCCTTCACCCCCATAAACA
Organism: Sciurus vulgaris; assembly: GCF_902686455.1. Classification (NCBI taxonomy): domain Eukaryota; kingdom Metazoa; phylum Chordata; class Mammalia; order Rodentia; family Sciuridae; genus Sciurus; species Sciurus vulgaris. The sequence goes on from NC_136473.1 coordinate 49,201,181, forward strand.
TCACATTTATACTACATCTCTTCCCTCATTGTCTATCATTTGAAATAGTAAACCCTTTTATCAAACTTGCTGTTTATATTGTAGACAATAATTGAACACATCATTTCTGTTTATTGTGAGAAAACTGTAGATGCCATAATAGGAGTTATTTGGTTTAAGGTTGTATATTGTTTGTATTGGGTGCTGTTAATATTGGCAAATTTCAGTCCCTCCCCTTAAAGGTGAGGTCCTGGAAGCCTTCAAGGACATTACAAGACTACAGGGTAGAAACTGTACTGTGCCAGATCCATACTTCTCGATGGGAAGACACACAAACAACATGAAAAAAACAAGGGAACAAAGCACCTCAGACAAACCAAGAGATTCCAACAATAGAATCCAGAGACAACAGAGTAGAAGAAATGTCAAAGCAGGAGATTAGGAGGTACATAGTTAGACTGATTTTCAAAATAAAGGACAGTATCACAGAGAAAATACAGGAAGTGAAAAGTCACTTCAATAAAGAGACAGAGGTTATAAAAAGAAATCAAACAAATCCTCAAAATGAAGGAGAAAATAAACCAAATTAAAACTTCAATGGAAAGTATCACCACCAGACTAGACCTCTTAGAAGACAGAATCTCAGGTAATGAAGACAAAATATATACTTTTTTTTTTTTTTTTTTTTTTTTTTTTTTTTTTTTTTTTTGCAGTGCTGGGGACTGAACCCAGGGCCTTGTGCTTGCAAGGCAAGCACTCTACCAACCGAGCTCTATCCCCAGCCCCAAAATATATACTCTTGAAAATAAAGTCTGCCATACAGAGAAGATGGTAAGAAACCATGAATGGAACTTCCAAGAAATATGGGATAACATGAAAAGACCAAATTTAAAATTTATCAGAATAGATGAAGGAATGGAGATACAAAGTTTGTGAAAGGAATGCACAAACTTTTCAATGACATAATACTAGAAAATTTCCTAAATCTAAAGAATGAAATATAAAATCAACTACAAGAGACTTACAGGACCCTAAATGTACAAAATGACAACAGACCCACACCAATGCACATTATAATGAGAATGGCAAACATACAAAATAAGGATAGAATTTTAAGGACTGCAAGAGAAAAAAATCAAATTATATATAGGGGGAAACCAATTCAGAACTCAGCTGATTTCTCAACCCAGACCCTCAATGCCAGGAGGTCCTGGAATAACAATATCAAGCTCTGAAAGAAAAGGAATGCCAGCAAAGAAAAGGATATCCAGCAACACTAAGCTCCAGATGTGATGATGAAATAAAAGCTTCCATGACAAAAAAGTGTTTAAAAAATTCACAAGTAGAAAGCCTGCACTTACAAAACATTCTCGGAAAAAATATATCATCATGAGGAGGAAATGAAAGAAAACAAACAAACAATGAAAACCAGCAAAGGGAGGAACTACCCTAAAGGAAAAGTCAATCAAAGCAGAAACTATCAAGTTAAAAACAAAAAATAAACCAAAATAACTGGGAATACAAATCTTATCTCAATAATAACCCTGAATGTTAATGGCCTAAAGTCTTCAATCAAAAAACCCAGACTGGGCAGATTGAATTTTAAAAATGGCCCAAAAATATGCTGTCTTCAGAAGCCTCACCTCCTAGGAAAACACATACACAATCTGAAGGTGAAAGGAAGGGAAAAAACGTATCACTCACATGGACTGTGTAAACAAACAAGGGGTTTCCTTCCTCATATAAGATAAATTGAACTTCAAACCAAACACAGTCAGAAGGGATAAAGGACATTTCATACTGCTTAAGACAATAATACATCAACAAGACATAACAATTATAAATATATATGCCCCAAACACTGGCACATCTACATACATAAAAAAATCAAATAGACCATAACAAATAATACTGAGTGACTTTAACCCACCTCTCTAACCACTGGATAAATTTTCCAAACAAAAACTAAACAAAGGAAGTATAGAACTAAAAAGTACAATCAATAATTTAAACAACATATATAGAGCATTTCATCCATTACCAAGAGAATACACTTTCTTCTGTGAGCAGCACATGAATCCTTCTCCAAAATAGACCATATGTTATGTCATAAAGCAACTCTACCAAATAGAAAAAAAAAAAATAGAAATACTACACTGCATTCTATCAGATCATGATGAAATGAAAGTTAAAAATAAATAATAACATAAAAAATAAAAGCTACTCCAACACCTGGAGACTAAATAATATGCTATTGAATGATGAATGGGTAGCAGAAGAAATCAGGGTGTAAATAAAAAAATACTTAGAGATAAATAAGAATACCAATAGAACATATCAAAACCTCTGGGACACTATGAAGGCAATACTAAAGAAATTTCATTGGATAGAGTTCATCCTTTAAAAGAATAAAAAGTCAAAAACTGATCTAACATTACATCTCAAAGTCCTAGAAGAAGAGAAAAAATAAAAATCAAGAGGAGTAGAAGATATGAAATAATTAAGATCAGAGCTGAAATCAATGAAATTGAAACAAAAGAAACAATTTTAAAAGTTGACAAAATGAAAAGGTGGTACTTTGAAAAAATAAATAAAATTGATATACTGTTAGCTACACTAACAAAGAGAAAGAGATAGAAAACTCAAATTACTAAAATTTGTGATGTGGATGCCTGATCAACATCTCAACCACTAATGAACTTCCAGATGAAACCATAGATATCAAGGAGTAGACCACACTGTTCTGAAGCAGACCAGAGACATCATGAAGCATCCAACTTACCATTTTCTCACCCACAGAAGTGTGACCCATAGTAAGTATAAATTCTTGGGTTAAGTCACTAAGTTATGTGATACTTTGTTAAACTGAAACACTGAAAAAGTCATGAGAGACCATAGATAGTAGCTTTATTTGAAACATGAACTGTGAGAATTTAAATTAAATTGTGGTTGCACCAGATAAAGACTAATTCCTGATTGTGATTTAGAATCCAACTGAGTTTCCAGAGGGGTTTCAAGATGGCGGACTAGAGGGTGGCTGCATTTCATGTTGCTCCAGGACTCAGGATTCAAAAGAGTAGATATTGAGAGACTTGGGACTAACTCAGAGCTGCTGGATGAGTCTCTCCTGTTGGGGAGGCGTCCCGGATGGGGCGGTAGTCCTGGATCACAGGGAACTTTGTGAAGTAGAGTTGCCCAATGAGACACCCCTCCCCCTACTAGAGCAGTGAACTCAGACAACTGGGAGCATCATAGAGGAGGCCGCTCAGCACAGCACTTGGACTCGGAGCAACCACTGGGGCTCTGGGTGGCTGCCCAGAGGGGGAGCTGCACGGCGAGCTGTTTGGACTCAGAGTGACCACTCCTAAACACTGGGGGACTGCCCGGAGGAGGAGGAGGAAAGGGGCGGGTCATTTGGACTCGGAATGACTGCACAGGGCTATGGGTGGTTGGTGGGAGGAGGAGGCACGCAGTGAGTTGCTTGGACTCCTAGCAACCACACTGGAACACCTGATGGCTGCCGGAAGGAAGAGGCATGCAGCGGGTCGCTGGGACTCGGAGCGACTGTACAGGGCTCCAGGTGGCTGCTCAGAGGAGGGGCCACATAGCCAGGCAATAAGGTTCAGAGCAGGGTCCCAGGACCTAGGAAGCTTCTTGGTGGAAGAGCCGCACAGAGACAAGCTCAGGGGCAGAGCGAAGGTTCCAGGACTGCGGGCAGATTCTCTGAGGAGGGGCAGCCTAAGGAGACTCGTCTGCGAAGGGTGAGGCTCTCAGGCCTAGGAGGTAGGTCTGGGCCCCTGGGAACGTTGCAGAGGAAGGCAGCCCAGCCCAGGTGGTAGTTGTGAATTGAGGGGAACCTCTAGGAGGGGAACTGACCAGCGAGACCTCCCCACCGGGTGAGTCTTCCCTGCCGGGTGAGGTTTTCCCACAAGGACGGTAATACCAGAGACACAGGCCCAAACAGGCTTTGCCTCAGCCCACAGCCTAGTTCCCCTTTGGATGACCATTGGTCAACAAGTGGAGGCACCTCTGCCCACTAACAGGGAATATACCCCACCTGAAGGCCACCACCCAGAGAGAGGCAGCTTCCTTGTGGAACACTGCATTATCAACTTCCTCTAAGACTTCAGACTACTGAAGGCTAAGAGGGGATATACTAGAAATCTTCAGGGACATTATAAGTCAATAGAGGAAATCTGAAATATCTCAGCAGTCCACTGATACCAGAACAATATGAGAAAACAAGGAAAGAAAATGCCCCAAACAAATCTACATGTTACATCAATAAAACCCAATGACAGCATGGCAGAAGAAATGACAGAAAGGGAGTTCAGAATGTACATAATTAAAATGATCAGGGAAGCAAATGATGAGATGAAAGAGCAAATGCAGGCATTGAATGATCACACCAATTGACAGTTAAAAGAGCAAATACAGGAAGCAAAAGATCATTTCAACAAAGAGTTAGAGATATTGAAAAAAAAAAACAAACAGAAATCCTTGAAATGAAGGAAACAATAAACCAAATTAAGAACTCCATAGAAAGCATAACCAATAGGATATAACACCTGGAAGACAGAACCTCAGATATTGAAGACAAAATACTTAACCTTGAAAACAAAGTTGAACAAACAGAGAAGATGGTAAAAAATCATGAATCTACAAGAACTATGGGATATCAAGTAAAGGCCAAATTTAAGATTTATTGGGATTGAGGAAGGCTTAGAGAAACAAACCAAAGGAATGAACAATCTATTCAATGAAATAATATCAGAAAATTTCCCAAATCTGAAGAATGAAATGGAAAGTCAAGTTCAAGAGGCTTATAGGACTCCAAATACACAAAATTACAACAGACCCACACCAAGGCACATTATAATGAAAATACCTAACATACAAAATAAAGACAGAATTTTAAAGGCTGTGAGAGAAAAGAACCAAATTACATTCAGGGGGAAAACAATACGGATATCAGCAGATTTTTTCAATCCAGACCCTTAAAGCTAGAAGGGACTGGAACAACATTTTTCAAGCCCTGAAAGAAAATGGATGCCAACCAAGAATCTTATACCCAGCAAAACTTACCTTCAAATTTGACGATGAAATAAAATCCTTCCATGATAAACAAAAGCTAAAAGAATTTACAAAAAGAAAGCCAGCATTACAGAACATTCTCAGCAAAATATTCCATGAGGAAGAGATGAAAAACAAAGAAACAAATCAGCAAAGGGAGGAATTATCCTAAAGGAATTGTCAAATAAAGGAGGAACCAAGTCGTGTCAAAAAACAAATATATAAATAAATAAATAAAATTTTAAAAAATGAACCAAATGACCGGGAATACAAATCATATCTCAATAATAACCCTAATGTTAATGGCCTGAATTCATCAATCAAAAGACATAGACTGGCACATTGGATTAAAAAGAAAGATCCAAAAATAAGTTGCCTGCAAGAGACTCACCTCATAGAAAAAGATACCCATAGACTAAAGGTGAAAGGATGGGAAAAAACATACCATGCACATGGACTCAGCAAAAAAGCTGGAGTATCCATCCTTATTTCAGATAATGTGGATTTCAAGCCAAAGTTAGTCAAAAGGGATAAAGAAGGACATTTCATACTGCTTAAGGGAAGCATAAATCAGCAAGACATAACAATCATAAACATCTATGCCCCAAACAGTGGCTCATCCATGTATGTCAAATAAATCCTTCTCAATTTCAGAAACCAAATAGACCATAACACAATAAGACTAGGTGATTTTAACATGCCGCTCTCACCACTGGACAGATCTTCCAAACAAAAATTGAACAAAGAAACCATAGATCTCAATAACACAATCAATAATTTAACTTAACAGACATTTATAGAATATACCATCCAACCAAGAGCAAATACACTTTCTTCTCAGCAGCATATGGATCCTTTTCTAAAATAGACCATATACTATGCCACAAAGCTAATGTTAGCAAATACAAGAAGATAGAGACACTACCTTGTATTCTATCAGATCATAATGGATTGAAGTTAGAAATAAATGAAAGAGTAAAAAAAAGAAACTACTCTAACACCTGGAGATTAAACAATATGCTATTATATGATGAATGGATAACAGAAGATATTAGGAAGGAAATTAAAAAATTCTTAGAGGTAAATGAGAACAAAGAAACATCATATCAAAATCTCTGGGACACTATGAAAGCAGTAGTTAGAGGGAAATTTATTTCATGGAGCGCATTCAATAAAAGAAGTAAAACTCAACAAATAAACAACCTAACACTACAGCTCAAAGCCCTAGAAAAAGAAGAACAGACCAGCACCAGAAGTAATAGAAGACAGGAAATAGTTAAACTCAGAGCTGAAATCAACGAAATTGAAACAAAAGAAACAATACAAGAAATTGACAAAATATATAGTTGGTTCTTTGAAAAAATAAACAAAAATTGATAAACCTTTAGCCACACTAACAAAGAGAAGATGAGAGAAAACCCAAATCACTAAAATTCTAATGAACAAGGAAATATCACAACAGACATGATTGAAATACAAAACATAATTAGAAGCTATTTTGAAAATCTATACACAAACACAACAGGAAATTTCAAAGACATCAACAGGTTTCTAGAGACATATGAATTGCCTAAACTGAAGGAGGAGGACACACACAATTTAAATAGACCAATTTCAAGTAATGAAATAGAAGTCATCAAAAGCCTACCAACAAAGAAAAGTCCGGGACCAGATGATGGGTTCTAGCCGAGGTCCACAAAACCTTTAATGAAGAGCTCATTCCAATACTTTTCAAAGTATTCCATAAAATAGAAGAGGAGGGAACCCTCCCAAGCTCATTCTATGAAGCCAATATCACCCTGATACCTAAACCAGACAGAGACACATTGAGCAAAGAAAATTTCAGACCAATATCCTTAATGAACATTGATGCAAAAATTCTCAACAAAATTTTAGCAAATCGCATACAAAAACATATTAAAAAGATAGTGCACCATGATCAAGTGGGTTTTATCCCACGGATGCAAGGTTGGTTCAACATCCGGAAATCAATAAATGTCATTTACCATATCAATAGACTTAAAGTCAAGAATCACATGATTATTTCAATCGATGCAGAAAAAGCATTTGAAAAAATACAGCACTCCTTCATGCTCAAAACACTAGAAAAAATAGGGATAGTGGGAACATTCCTTAACATTGTAAAGGCCATCTATGCTAAGCCCATGGCTAATATCATTCTAAATGGTGAAAAACTGAAAGCATTCCCTCTAAAAACTGGAACAAGGCAGGGATGCCCTCTTTCACCACTTCTATTCAATATCGTCCTTGAAACTCTAGACAGAGCAATTAGACAGACCAAAAAAATTAAAGGGATAGATGAATAGGAAAAGAAGAACGCAAACTATCCCTATTTGCTGACGACATGATTATATACTTAGAGGAACCAGGAAATTCCACCTGAAAACTTTTAGAACTCATAAGTGAATTCAGTAAAGTAGTGGGATATAAGATCAATGCACATAAATGTAATGCATTTTTATACATAAGTGATTAATATTTGGAGAGAATAATTAGGAAAACTACCCCATTCACAAATAGCATCAAAAAAAATAAAATACTTGGGAATCAATCTCACAAAAGAGGTGAAAGTACTCTATAATGAGAACTACAGAACACTAAAGAAAGAAATTAAAGAAAACTTTAGAAGATGGAAAGATCTCCCATGTTCTTGGATAGGAAGAATTAATATTGCCAAAATGGCCATACTACCAAAAGTGATATACAGATTCAATGCAATTCCAATTAAAATCCCAATGATGTACCTTACAGAAATAGAGCAAGCAATTATGAAATTCATCTGGAAGAATAAGAAACCCAGAATAGCTAAAGCAATCTTTAGCAGAAAGAGTGAAACAGGGGGTATTGCAATACCAGATCTTCAACTCTACTACAAAGCAATAGTAACAAAAACGGCATGGTATTGGCACCAAAACAGACAGGTAGATCAATGGTACAGAATAGAGGACAAGGACACAAACCCAAATAAACACAATTTTCTCATACTAGACAAAGGGGCCAAAAATATGCAATGGAGAAAAGATAGCCTCTTCAACAAATAGTGCTGGGAAAACTGGAAATCCATATGCAACAGAATGAAACGATATTCCTATCTCTCACCCTGCACAAAACTCAACTCACAATGGATCAAGGACCTTGGAATCAGACCAGAGACCCTGCATCTTATAGAAGAAAAAGTAGGTCCAAATCTTCAACTTGTTGGCTTAAGAGCAGACTTCCTTAACAGGACAGCCATAGCACAAGAAATAAAAGCAAGAATCAATAACTGGGATAGATTCAAACTAAAAAGCTTTCTCTCAGGAAAGGAAACTATCAGCAATGAGAAGAAAGGGCCTACGGAGTGGGAGAAAATCTTTGCCAATCATACTTCAGAGAGAGCACTAATCGCCAGAATCTATAAAGAACTCAAAAAAGTCTACACCAAGAATGCAAATAATCCAATCGACTAATGGACTAAGGAAATGAACAGACACTTCACAGAAGAAGATCTACAAGCAATCAACAAACATATGGAAAAATGTTCAACATCTCTAGTAATAAGAGAAATGCAAATCAAATCTACCCTAAGATTCCATCTCACTCCAATTAGAATGGTGATTATCAAGAATACATGCAACAACAGGTGTTGGCGAGGATGTGGGGAGAAAGGTAAACTCATACATTGCTGGTGGGGCTGCAAATTAGAGCAGCCACTCTGGAAAACAGTGTGGAGATTCCTTAGAAAACTTGGAATGGAACCACCATTTCACCCAGCTATCCCAGTCCTTGGCCTATAGCAAAGGACTTAAAATCAGCAACTACAGAGATACAGCCACATCAATGTTCATAGCTGCTCAATTCACAATAGCGAGATTGTGGAACCAACCTAGATGCCCTTCAATTGATGAATGGATAAAGAAACTGTGGCATATATATATATATATATATATATATATATATATACAATGGAATATTACTCAGCCATAAAGAATGATAAAATTATGGTATTTGCAGGTAAATGGATGAAATTGGAGAATATCATGCTGAGATAAGCCAATCTTAAAAACCAAAGGATGAATGATATCGCTAATAAGTGAATGATGACACATAATGCGGGGAGGGAGGGGTTAGTATTAGGGTTAGAGTTAGGGTTAGGGAGGGGGGCAAGGATGGAGGAAGGAAGGACCGTATAGAGGGAAAAGAAGGGTGGGTGGGGTTGGGGGGAAGGGAAAAAATAACAGAATGAATCAAGCAATATTACCCAATGTAAATTTATGATTACACAAATGGTATGCCTTTACGCCATGTACAAACAGAGAAACAACATGTATCCCATTTGTTTACAATAAAAAAAAAAAAGTCACTTAGGTATGGGCCTGTCAGCATATGCCTGTAATCCCTGAGGCAGAAGGATGGCAGGTTCAAAGCCAGCCTCAGCAACTTGGTGAGGCCCTGAGCAACTTTGTGAGATCCTATCTCAAAATAAAATATAAAAAGGAAAAAAAAAAAAAAGAATCCACTGAATAAGCCACACTCTTGGCTCCCTATGCCATTCTTTAATGTAATGCCTCAAAGAATAATAATGCTAATCATGTCAACCAAATGGCCCATGGGAATCACCCTAGAGTCCACAGAAACCAATGCAATGACCAAGGTTGGTCTTGCAGCAGCTGTGCCTAGCCCCACCAGAAGAATTCTTCTGCTGTTCTAGTCACCCCAGTGTTCCCAAAAGGGCTCTCTTTCCTCATTTCCAGGTTTTGGAGCAAGAGCTTGTGAGAAGCCCACACCGAGCTTCTTTCTGATCTTTAGTTAACTTTGTTGCCCTTGGAAAAATAACCAAAATGCTTAAAAAAAAAAAAAAGTTTACACTATGACTCAGCATTGAAATGATTTTATCGTGAATGTAGAAAAGCATAGAACCAGCAGCATGGCATACATTTGATGTTAGTGAAGCAAACACTCATCATTGAAGGAATGATTGAAATTCCATATTTTCTTGCAAAGCAACCACAAAATGTTTCATAAGACCTAAGGAAGGAAGATACCCACAAGTAGATGAAGCTCTATTACATTTTGTCAGCAAGGCACATGTAAAAGGATGGCCAAGCAATGGAATTAAAAGCAGGAAGATTGACAAAACCCTCAGAACTGATGAACAAAATTCAAAGCATCGTGAGGCCAATGTAACCGATTCATGAATTGAGCTGAATCATTAGACATAGTTTTATGCAAAGCTTCCCATTGACATTAAACAAGAAATGCTACATCACCAGTACTCTTGAAGACACTTAGGATTATGTTCTGTGGACAAATAAAGGCAAGGAGAACTGTGATGTGAAAAGTGATTCAAAAGAGTTGGGTTCAGAATAAAAATGTTAGAATTGTCTCTCTTGCTTTTCTCTCCCCCTGACTCACTTTCTTTCTTCTCCTCACTTTCCACTCTCTCTAGTGCATGTCCTTTCTCTTTCCTTTCTCTTTTCCTCTCATTTTCTCTCTTACCCTGCAGGGAGACACTCTGTTTGCTTAATAAACTCCCTTATGTGATTTCCTGTGTCCGGTGTAGTTTTCGTGGGATTTTCTTACATTGGTGCCGTGACTCGGGATGGGATCTTCCACTGTCTCTTAAGCAAGTGGAAACCCATCTGATTCCCCAGTGACCCCCAGACACAGCCTCACCTTCCATTTTGCCCAGACATTCTGCTCTGCACCCATCACCAGACTTCAGATTGTTGAGTCCCCTAGGCGGGTCCCCCTAGGCCAATTTAAACGCTCCTCTGCCGACTTGTGAAGGGACCATTGATCCCGGACCCTCGAGGTGACTGAGGGGTGGGGGCCATGACTTTTATAGTTAGAGCTGGCCCCTATAGTTGGTCTTATCTGCCGGATGGATTCCTGATTTTATGGTGGAGATTCTCTCTCAGGGTTGAGGCTCATCTCACACTCGTGCTTATACTCGCACTTGTACTCGAAAACCCTGCTATCAGGTCCTCAACTCTTCTAGGCTTTTGCCTGGCCCCACATTGATGCTTGTGTGACAACACCATCTATGTGCTGCCTTCTCATCTTCAGTCGACTACTCTGGCCTTGGGATAAACTGGTGACAGACCCATGGGATCTGGGTCCTCCATTCTGGCAGATTCAACCCTGGGAACCCTTCGCCTGAACCCTGGCTTAAAGCCATCAAAATTCACTTGTGTAATTAATCCAAAATGGGCGCGTAATGGCACACAGCTTCCATGAGCGAGCGGGCAGATGGAAAGGGATTCCTTATCTTCAAGTCTCTTCTTTCTTGTGCTTCTATGCTCTTTCTACAAACTTGAATGCCTCTTTCTTCTCCCCCTCTTAATCCCTCCTCCTCCTCCAACTTCAACTCAGCTGTTTCTGCTTCCATTCCCCAGCCCAGCCCACCTAGTCCTCCTGCCATGAGGTCCCACATACGTGAGTGTGGAGGAAGTAACCAGCCCAAAAGTCAGTGGCATGTCCCATTAAGGAGTATGATATAGCAGCCCCATTCCCCACAAGTAGTGGGAGACAAGGTTTCACAATTTTCTGCATCCAAATCTGAATTGATTACTAGCCAGGAAAAAGGGTTAAAATGCCCTAGGCATCAAGTTTTTGCTAGAACCTGTTAGCTCCTTTCAGATCTCAGTCAAGGCTTACATTGAAATGTAAATGGAGAAAGGCACAGTGGGAGACCAGTCTCAAACCCAAGAAAAGGAAAAATGTTTCCATTTTAAATTTCTCCTGGGCTGCAATATAGATCACTTTATTTCTCCTTCTCATCTTTCCTCTCTGCCTTTCTCTTTCTCATTTTCTCATGCTATAATTAATGGCCATTATCATTTTTCTTCTAGGACTTTTATTTTTCTTAAATGATATATTTTTGAGCTCACAATTTTGATCCTATATACCTAGGTTAATGATTTTTTATCAGTTCTTTTTATCCAACTCTAGAGTTATTTTTGAACATCTGTTACATTGCAATGGAGATAAACATTACAAGGCCTTTACTTTTGTGTTAAATATAAGCACACATAAAATTTTAAATTTAAAAAATAGTCCAAATACTTTTAATTCACATGATTTAAAAAGGTTCAATTTAAATTGGGTAAACTAATAGTAGCAAAATGTCTTTAAAATTAACTCACAAGTCTCTAGGTGGTCAAACTCATTAAATGTTGATGTTTATAAAATGTCTAACATCAATTTTTCTAGGACTTTTCCTCCACAGGAAAGAGATGGCAAATACTGTTGGTATATCTTGGTTTTTTTTACACTTGTCTGACATCTTGGTTTTTTTACAATAAGATGAGTGAATTAGAGTCGACATGTATGGGATTACTCAAATGTGTTTGTTAAAGACATCTAATTAATTTATAAAGCTATTCCATGGAGTAACATACTTCAACATTATTCTTTGTATATTAAATGTGTTCATATTTTCCAGGTATACAAGCCTTTAAAGCAGAAAATTTATCAAGCTGCTATTCTCCAAATTAACCTTGTCTGTACCTGTCATCAATAGGGTATATGTAAAATTTGTTACACTAAGATTAAAGAAATTTGAGAGCCTGATTTGTTTAAAGGTTAATATTGTGAAACATGAAAGCATTTTGCCACTCTGCCACACAAAAGGAAAGTTAAAAGCTCTCTCAGCCTTTCTTTGATTCATTTTTTAGATATAATGTTAAATTGTGTTAAACCTCTTAAAATGACATTTAAGAAAGAGTGTAATGTGCAGTAGCAAAAATGGGAAAACAGTCACTGAGATTGGGGTCATGACTGTGGCATGCCTGGTGCCTGGGAGTGTTCCTATGCAAGAGCACAAGATGCATAACTGCTGTGGCAGTACCCTCCCTGGGAACGCTCTAAACAGGAGTCCTATCAACTCTGACATTTATCTCAGGCACAGCTCTTGGGCAGGAAGGAATTCTTTTGAGAGATAACCAGTGTTTCATCAGCTCCCTTCTCTGGTTCCTGCCCACCTTATAGTAACTTTGGACATTAGACTTCCTTGAGAGCTACACAGAGCTCCTAACATTGCACTTTGCAGCTCTGAAAAAACAACAAAAAAGTTACTTTACTGTCCTAGTCTTTGTAACTTTCCTGAAAACAAAGAATAATGCTTACATACGTATATAAAGATTGCTGACATAACTCTTTAGATCTGCATTTCCAGCTCCATCTGACCTCAGCTTAATCTCCAAAATCTGTGTTTATAAACCTTTATTTTCTAATACTCCTTTGCCCCTCACTGAACTTGAGAATTTGGTCATGCTGGTCATGGCAAAAGAGGAAAAAATTAGCTTCAGGATTAGAATAATTTACCTAAGATTTGTGAAAAGCCCCGCCTTACCTGAGATAAGGCTCTGCCTCACAACCCTGCTGCACATTAGAATGGCTCCAAAGTAAGCCATTTAAACTCATTTAACTCATTTAAAGTTGTGTTCAAAAGTTTGATGTTTGTCATAAAGATTACTGTGATCTCAAACAGGGGCTATAATGAATAACTCAGTCAAAATTCAAGATAGCTATTGCACAAACTGAATGTTTTACTGTTGGTGATTCCATTTTGTATTTTCCTTGTAAACTCTAACTGTTGCCTAATTAATATTTTGCAGAAGTACACCATAGATTAACTTGAAATAACTAGTAAGCCATTACCTATAGGACAGATAATGTAGACCCCCAATTAGATAAAAGGGGGTAAATAACTGTAAAGTTATAGACATTGAAGCTAAATCCCAGCACTCTTACTTTATGACTGGTGAGACTGGCTTGCTGGATGGTTAAGATCAGACTTAGAGATTGAGATTAAACACAGAGGCCAAGAAAAGCCAGTATTTGGGTCTTGCCCTCAGTCAGCCTGAGTCCAGGGAACAAGAGAACTTCTCTAAGGAGCTTTGAAACTCTGGGTCACACGACCTCCTGAACAGGGAGATTGATGAGGCCACTAGAGGATGAAAAGGCAATCAGTGCACCTGCTGCAGAGGAGGGTCAAGGAAAAAGGGAGCTATCCCTGGTGCTTTCAAGGGAAGCCATCTCATTGAGGAGACCCTGCCTACCAGATGGCACTAAAGCTAAGGCTTTCAAGTTCTCTACCAGTGACCCCTGTGGGAACTCAGCTGACTCTTTAACAGACAGGAACAGGTCACTTTGACCAGCTTGATCTTAGACACCTAGCAAAACAGTTAAAACCAAAATATAGCCATTCTTGGGCATTTACACGTGTAGGCTTAATCTATGTTTGCTAGTAACAGAAATATAGATAGCTCTACTAAACACAGGTTAACTATATTTTCTGGGGACATCGATGACATTAAGATTTAAATGTTGTGTTTACATTCCTGATAACTTGGACAATGTTAAAGTTCCCAAATAAAGGCCTTGTCCTCTAGTCAGTTTAACACCTACAGCCAGCCTTTGCTAGGCCTTTTTATGGGAAGAACTCAGTTATTCCACTCCCTGGTGAGGAATTATTGACTTCTGTCATCTTTATGATATTCGTTGGCATGTTCCTGATTCTGCAACATTTATATTGTATTGATCTCATTTCAGTACTCATGTCTTCTTCTTCTTCTCTCATAGAAGCACCCATCCCCAGATGCCTTTACAACCTGCTCTTCCCAGCCAGACTTCTACCATGGACCCCTGGATTAACCTGATTTCTGAAAAGGAAATTCCGAACTGCTTGTCCCACGCTGCCCCCTTCCAGCTCGAAGAAGCCAGATTGGTCATTGCCCTCTTTCCCTAAAGCAGTAAAGGAGTTAAGCTAGAATTGGGGACAGGCAGTTAGTGTAAAAATCAGGGATCATTAAATCGAGGAAATGAAGTCCATGAAAGCCATCTGCCTCTGGAAGTCTGGAAGATGAACACTGCCCCTGGGAGAATGGACTTTTTACATCTCACCTGCAAAACCTAGTCACTTAGGCAGGAAGGAAAGATAAGGCAGGAAAGAAATGGAGAACAAAAGATTTCTTATAAAAACAGAAATGGGGGAATATAATACAAAGCTGCTCCCCCGCCCTTTCCGTTGCATTACAACCTAGCTTGTCAGTCTGAAAGCTGCTCTCCCCGCCCTTTCTGGTGCAGACATTTTCCCCACCTCCCAACTACTGTCAGTCTGTGAACATCTCAGCTAGCTATTAGTTCATCAGTCAGCTTGCAAGTATCCTTCTCCATTATTGGTCCCCTGTTAGCCTGGCGGGATTCTTAAAGATAGCTTCACTGCCATCTTTTCTCTCTTGCTTTTCTCTCCCCTGGACTCACTTTCTTTCTCCTCCTCACTTTCGACTCTCTCTAGTGCATGCCCTTTCTCTTTCCTTTCTCTTTTCCTCTCATTTTCTCTCTTACCCTGCAGGGTGACACTCTGTTTGCTTAATAAACTCCCTTATGTGATTTCCTGTGTCTGGCGTGGTTTTTGTGGGATTTTCCTACAAGGGGGTACAATTTATTTTTTATGTTTTGTCACCTTTTTATTTTTATTTTTAGATATACATACCAATAGAGTATTGAGGTACAATTTATATATCATGAAATTCACCTTCTTAAAATATTAGGTTGGTCGCCTGTGATTCCAGCTAATTGGGAAATTGAGGCAAGAGGACTGCAAGTTGGAGATCAGTCTGGGCAATTTAGCAAGATCCAGTCTCAAAATAAAAAGTGCTGGAGATGTAGTTCAGTAGTACAGAGCCCCTGGATTCCATCTCCAGTACTAATAAATAAATAAATAAATAAATAAATAAATAAATTTAGACAATTTTGTTTGAAAGATGGTCACAAGTCCCCCTTCCTATTCCCCTCCCCTTCATCCTACCTGTCAACCCTTGGGTCCTGGCAGTATTGGATGAGACCACCCAGTGTCCTGCGGCTGGGGAAGGGTGGGCAGGGGGGCAAGCATCTAGAAAAGCCAAATGCAAATAAAATCTTCATAAATGTTCTCAACCTATGCACATGCCTTTATAAATTGTTTTTTTTTTTTTTCACCTAAAAAAGAAGTTAGAATTATTTCCCTTGTCCTTTACAGGTTGATGTGATAAAAATATTTTAAGAGCATGTTTGAATAAATACAAAACATTTCTTTGATACAAAAAAGTGATCATAAAGATATGTGCTTATTTTTGTTCTTTCCCCATATTTTTATTGACCCTTGTTCATATGTGTCCAGCATCTTATGCATGCTCACTCATAACCTCAGAAAAGTCAGAGAAATGTCAAAGTTCACCAGGGACTGGAACTCATCACTCAGCAAGCAAAATTTTCCAAGAGTGATATTTCTAATGTAACAACATCACTTTTTGTAAATATCAAAAGTTCATTCTCATATTGATACTGTAAAAAATATTAGAATAAAAAGAAAAGAAAAGGGTTGGGGATATAGCCCAGTGGTAGAAAGTGCCTGGGTTCACTCCCCAGTACCACAAAAAAATCATTGTGCAAACTTCAAAGTCCCACTGTATGTTAATTACTTATTTTTAAAAACACATTTCATTTGTCTTTTCATCTGTCCAACAGTCCTTTTATCCATCTTCCATTTAGAATTATTTTTCTGAGAGCTGTACCTGAACATTACATTCATCTCTCTGGTTTCTCATAACTAGAGGAAAAATTCAACACAAGGAATTCACTGAAGTCCTGCTTTCTATCACATCTCTTCCAAATGGGGATTGTACGTGGCTTCTGTGATTAGGGTTGATGTGGGCCTTCGTAGGGGTGGAATGGCAGTGCTGACAGCTCATGGTCTATTCGTGGTTTTCTTTCTGCCTGAGGTTATAACTTGTCCTGTTCAATATCCTATTTCTTCTCTTATTCTGTAATTGTCCTTCAGTGATATTTTTCAAATCAAGGAATCTCACCCTTGGGCCTACCTAGGTACCTCCAACTCAGGATACAGAAGAAATAGAAATGACTTTAGCATGACTATAGGAATTAGATTGCCACTATGGTCTAGTCTATCCTCATGTCTTTTTTTTTTTTTTTTTTTTTTTTTTTTTTTTTTGACAATTATTGTTCCTGTACTGATCATCCCTGGGATCAAAGTATATATACCTATATTAGAAGGAAGCATTCATCCTGGAATTGGAGATGTTGGTTCTATGAGAATACTCACAAGAAAAGGCAGTAGGAAGATCATACCAGTTATTATTGGGTTACCTTAAACAATTTATTTCCTCCTCTGTATTTTAGCTATAATTTCTGTGCAATGATTGATCATGATTTTGAGCACTTATTCAGTGACAGGAGTTCCAAAATTTAATTTATACTAAACACAAGAGAATGAATAGTTTAGTCCCTATTGTAAAGATAACGGCAGTGATGACAAGCAAATGGAATTTAGAATCCAATAAATTTAAGACTCGAAATTTGTCTTCTCCTATCCATTAATATTGAAAATATATCATTGGGTATCTGTTATATCCAATGATTTTTGTTTTGTGTTAATCTAATTCATTAAAATAGTCTTTAAAATACATGTAGACAATATATGTCATCTTTCCCCACAATTCTCTGAAGACATGACCCCTGAATGAGCTATCATTATTTGTCCAGTTTGTATGGTTCAGACATTTTCTCTTCCATTTATATTCATGTCTGCATATAAATATAGAAAGTATGATACATGATGAAAATTAAATTTTATGTACATTTGAGTTTGGAACAAAGTAATATAAAATATTATCTAAAACTCAGCAATCATAAACTGCTTAAACAACTTTATTGAGATAAAATTCACATATCCTAAAACTCAATAAAGCTGTACAATTTGATAGTTTTAGTATATTCACAGATTTGGGCAATGATTACTTATCAATTTATGAACAATTTCATCACTTGAAAAGAAACCTAGTGCCCTTCTGTTATCTCTTCCCTATCCCCGACCACTCCAATGCTAAACAACTACTCTTAGTTTCTATAGATTTTCCTGTTCTGACATTACATATAATAGATGATGAGGTCAAACTGTTCTCAGAGGCATCATGCCCACTGTGCAACATTCTTCAAGGCACAAGTAGAGTCTGGGCCTGTCAAATGCAGGGAACATAGTCCCAGCAAGAGGAATCTGGTGGCATGGGACAATTGATATCCTGTCACATCAGGAAAATTAGTCAACCAACTGGCAGCTGACAGGAAAGGGAGCCCAGTGTTCTTGGAGGCATCAGTGGGGAGTGATGTTTCCACCTCACTGAGTGAATAAGGAAGGAAGGAAGCAGGCCTATTTATCTTGCTGGTCCCCATAGATACTACTATTCCAATTAAAACTGTCCACAGGTAGCTATTGAGTCCCTCATCCTTCTGGGGTCCTAGGGAAACTGGAGTTAGAATTTAGTCTGAGGAAGATTTGAGACAGGCAAGGAAGTTGAAGGCAGTCATGGAGGGATGGGGATGGCAATAACTGCAAGGGGTGACGGGAAGCCCGCAGCAGATCTGTCATTAGTGGGATTCAAATGACCATTTAATGTAGGTGATATTCTATTTGTCAGGTGAGATAGTTGAGCTTTCTTATTCATTAAAGAATCAATGAATTCGGATTCCAAAGGTCATTTTTGTGGAGAAGATACAGCATCTCTACTAGAACATATGAGAGATTCTGAATAACTGGGGCCAGAAGAATTCTGAGGTGGCTTTAGTTTTCTAGAGAGCACAGACTCCAATAACCATTTTTCTGTTTCTTTGTATCCCCATTAGTCTCACTGAAGCTCCTTAAACCATAATCCTTTCAAGTATAGGAGAGGTCTTCTAGATTCAGATTGGCTACCTGTTGCAAAATTGCTCCCAGGGAGTTCTTGTCCTTTTGATTGACACCATTTTTCTGCAGTTGATCCAGCATTTCAAGTTTTTGTAGGTCATTGCTCCAGTAAGCGATTCACCCTGTCCCAATATTGTCACTGAGAAACACTGCTGCTGCCACACATCTTTCTAATTATGCCTGCAGGGTTCATGGGGGTTAACCTTTTCCTCTCAGGCACTGCATCTGAGGTGGCAGCTTGAGGTGCTTTCTGAATTCACACTCCTTTCCCTACATATGGTTCACCAAGTTTGATAACTTTTGTGCTTTTGTTGCAGAATTCCTCCTCTGCCAATGGCATTCTTTCTCCAGTTGACCCATCTGAGTGGTTTGTTGCACCTACTGTAATTTTATTTTGTATAAATTTCAGGCAAGTGAGTTAGGAGGCTCCAGAGCTGGAGAACATTTGCTTGATATAGTCAAGGGTGCCATGAGGGTTCTCTGCCCACATTTGACAAATAGAAGTTAAAGATATGTAGTTCTGGGCTAGGGTTGTAGCGCAGTGGTAGAGCACTTGTCTAGCACATGTGGAGTACTGGATTCAATTCTGTGCCGCATATATATAAATAAATAAATAAAAATAAAAAGGTCCATTGACAACTGAAAAATATCTAAAAAAAAGTTATGTAGGTCATTATGTGGATCACTTTGGGAAATTTTGAAAAACCCTTAAAGCTCTTGGAACTGAATCAAAGGTTGAAAAGGAATTAAATTTTGTGACTCTGGTAAGTCTCAAGTACCTAGATTGCAGTCTTGTTGAGCTTCATATGCAGTACAGTGATGTTGTCCTGCCCGAAGAGTCTACAGGACAGTCTGTAGCTCTGCTTCTCTCTCAGGGCTGCAGCCCTCTCTGCTGCTATCTTAAACTCCCTGGGGTGCAACCACTGAAGCTTCTTGGGCTCCATCCTCTCATGGTTGTGGCAGACCCTGCCACATCTACTGCCATCCCACTGCTGAGTATTGTCATGTACTGTGAGCAGCCAGACTTGGAATTCTCCTCTACACTTTCTTAATTTGGTGTTTCAAATTTTAAACTTTTAGCACTCTTATATACGGATGCAGTCTTCTCCCTACAGTGTTTTCATAGCATGATGTTTTGTTTTCATGCCCCTCGGGTGTATTATATCTGTTTTTAAATTTCTCCAGCGATGAGAAATTTAAAATATGTTTAGGGCTTAGCAAGGCCCTAAACAACTTAGTGAGACTTTACTTCAAAATAAAAAGTAAAAAATATCTGGACACAGTGGTACATACCTGTAATCCTAGCAGCTCATGAGGCTGAGGCAGGAAGTTCACAAGTTCAAAGTGAGTCTCAGCAATTTAGTGAGGCCCCAAGCAATTTACTGAGACACTGTCTCTCTATAAAATATAAAAAAGGCTAGGGATATAGCTCAGTGGATAAGCACCCCTGGTTCAATTCCTGGTATAAATACGAAAGTATATATTTGGTTCTTGATTTTCTAAATTCAGTCTTCAATCATTTTCTAAAATTATTCCAAGTCCTTCCTAGAAGCATCAGAAGCATTTTCTTAATAATATATTTCTATTGAAGAATAACATTAAATGTGTAAAAATCAAACTTTTTAGAATAAATGTCATCATCGAAGACCTAAGAGAATAAGAAAAGCCTGATGAGTCATATGGGCTAGTGGAGGTATTTTGGCTTTGGAGTCAGGCAGATTTGATCCTGAATCCCAGTCCGGCTGTTTAATAGTTGTGGGGTTTTAATATGTTTTTTACATTGAACAGTTATATAAACTTCATGTGCAAGAAAAGGCAGAAAAACACTGAGTGGCAAATGTCAGCATTTCTTTAGCCTTACCTGTATCCATGATCTTAATAATGTGCTTTTACCCCTGTACCACAGGAGGAAACACATCACAGCCTGTCCATTAGGTCCAAGGCCAAATTGCAAAATAAGAAGTTTTCCTTTAATCTACTTAAACTCCAGAGTCTAGATTGTTGAAGATCTGAAGATATGGGACCCCCACCTCCCAGGGACACCCATCCTCATTTGTTTACTGCATGCTATTTGGAATGGGTATGGATCTGTACCCACCATCAGGGGGGAGGCAGTGGTCTACTCTTGGACGCTTCCTGTTTGGAGCCCCTTGCTCTCTCTCAGGGCAGTGTCTCTCCTTTTCTTTGACCTTAAGGAGAAATATTGATAAGAATGTGTATTCTGTTACCTCTGGCCTACAAAGAAGGACTTTAGGCTCTTAAACACCCTGAGGTCAGGTGAGCCATAGCTCTCAAAGCTGGAATGAGGTTGCTGTGAACTGAGATGTGCTGGAGGCTGAAAATTATAACTTTAGAATATGTAGTTTCAAAAAAAATACACTTCATTAATGATTTTATACTGGTCCCATAATAATAATCATGATATGTTATTACAATCAATTTCACCTGTTCTTTTTAATTTTTAATGTAAATACTAGAAAATTTTAAATTACATTTGTTCCTCACGTTTTATTTGTATTGGACAATGCTACCCTAGCGGATTGTTTCCTAGTTCAAAGATCAATATGCCTCCTTATAAGACTAGAAGTACAAAATTTTAAAGACATTGTCATTATATCATTTCCATTCATGAATATTGTATACACATATTTAATGCATAAATTGATATGACCTTGTATACAAGGTTAAAAACAAATGTTCTCCTGAACGGGAGGACTGTAGGTTTCCCCGTAGTGTGAGGAAACCGTACCTTAAAACAGCTGCATACTAAGGCTCTGGGTTCAATTCCCAGCACAAAACAAAAAAGCTGGAGACTTTGGGCAATTCTGCAATCCCAGAGACTAGAGAGGCAGAGGTAGGAGGACCACAAGTTCACCACCCAGAGCTGTTAGCGAGACCCTGTCTAAAAGTAAAAATTAAAAGGACTGGGGCAGTCGCTCAATGCTTCCTTGCGTTCAATAGCTAGTACCCAGGGGAGCTGCAGCCAAGATCCTGTCTTTGACCTCCTTTATTCCTGGGTCGGATGCAATCTACTGTTACTCAGACTGTAGGCTCATTAAGCTCAGAGTCAGGGGGCGGGGCCTGAATACCTGTCCAAGCTGGAGAACTTGGGGAACCTTCCAATCCAGTTTACAGCTAGTGCAGAGGAGCGGGCTTCCGCGCTCTGGTGTGGTCGCTCTGAAGCTCGCCATTGTTCGGATATAGCTGGGTTCTCGCTCCTGTGCTCAGGAGAGCCAGTTTGCTAAGCTGTGCACGTGCTGGAAGACCTATAGGGAGAAGCTGGCACCCTGGAATTGGAAATGGTGAGTGTGCGGGTGGAATCTTGAAACTTGGTTGGACGGCTGTCTGGAACTGGTGGAACTGGCTATCGCAGGAACTGGAAATAGAAGATGGGGACTCCCAGCCACAGTCTTCAGAGTCAGCAGGCCCAAGTCCTTCTCTGGGGCAGTTCAATTGCCAGTTGTCTGGTTAGTCTAGTGGGGGTAGGTCAGCAGCTGGGACTTTGGGCGATCTGTCTCATTTCTGCGTGGTGTCTTCGGACACTGCCTGAGCCCTATCTAGGAAGCAATGTGTTGGCTGCTCAGCCTCCACCCACATTGTGTGGTGATAACTGGAGTGATAATCAAGGGAGAATCCCGACTCCAGGTCCACTGTTTCTGCATGATACAGCCGTGGTCTGTAGAGACCCCAGATTCTCCTTCACCTGAACTTTCTGAATGTATGGCAATCAGGATCTCAAATCCAGAACCCTGTTCCCCCAGCCTAGCTCTTCACAGACCTATGAATAAATTCCTATTTCCAGCTTCCCATCCATATTCCCCAAAACAACTTCTCCTCTTCACATTATCAACTATTTTTTTTCCATGTTGCATTTCAAATAGAGGTAGTATCTTGTAATTTTTTGCTCTCAAGTACTGGATAGCACTTTTTAGAAGATTTTTTTTTTTTTTCTGTTTGTGAGTATTTCACATGAGAGGTAAGCAGAGAAAAATCACTTGACTCTGTTTAAAAGAAAAAAATCGTTACTGCCCTCCCTTTGTCTTCTCTAAACAAACGCGCCTTATCAGAATGTCTTTGAGATTTTCTCTTGCAGACTGCAATATGGTATGTCCTAATCCCACCCTCCCATCTTTTCCTAGTTCTGGGTTTGAGCACTGCCTTAAACAAGGTGCTCACACCTACCATGTAAAGTCAAGTGACTATCAAGTGAATAACTGTCCTCCAGAGAGCAGTTTGAAAAAAGCATGGGGATGGAACCTCTCAGAGGAATTGCTGGATGCCCTGAAACTGGAACGAATCTCCCAGTATATCCTTCATCTAAACAGCATTTCAGTTGTTTTCTTATATTGGCTACTGTGAATATCACTACAATGAAAATGGTAGTACAGCCATTTCTTTGACATAGTAATTCCAATTCCTTTGGATATATACCCAGAATTATTTTTACTGTTGCGTATGGTAGTTCTATTTTTGTTTTTGAAGAACCTTTATCCTATTTTCAAAAAAAGTCTGTTCTTATTTAATTATTTATTGTCAATGAACTTTTATTTATTTATGTGGTACTAAGAACCAAACCCAGTGCCGCATACATGCTAGGCAAGCGCTCTACCACTGAGCTACAACCCCAGCCTGAACTAAATTTATTGTCTCACCAACAGTGTACAAGGGTTTTCTTTTTTCTGTATCCATGTATTCTGTAGTTCTCTTTCAACTTTCTGACAATAGCCATTCTGATAACTGTGCTCAGACTACAATAAACCTGCTATATGATGCTTTAAATCCCCGTTGGAAGTTAGAATCCTGGCTGTCACATAGCCATTGGAAGCACATGCTCTTGTGGGAATAAAGAGGGATCTGTTTTTTAACCCCTTCTCTGCACTACTGCTGGGATTGCCTCCCATGGCAGTGCTTGCACACCAATATAAAACCACTTTTTTGGTGATTTAGGGAGGTTTGCACATGCTCAAGTCACTTTCACTCTCAGCTCAATGGTTTAGGATGTAGTCCCTTGAATGGAAGATGTTGAAGTTGAGAGTGCATGCACAAAATTTTTCAGAGAGGAATTGGTAGTCTTGGAGTTATTACTGGAATGAACTGGGGGAGGGACCCAGGAAATGCTGAGCTCCCCAAGCTGCCAGTAGTCTATTTATTTTCTCCTATTAACTCTGATACAGGCTAGATAGAAGCTCAGCTATTAGCAATAGCAATTGGCAGATTATACCGACAAATCTCTTCTAAGGATAAACTGTAGGCTTTGAGATTTAAGTCTTCTGCACCGATCCCTGGAAATAAAGCCCATGGAAGTACATGCATAGCCATTGAAAAAAACCGCTTTTTGCTGTGGCTTAATACTTGTGTGTATTTATTCTCTTTCTCTCCCAGCACTAAATAAGATTCAAATTATAGGAAACTTTAGAGCTATATGCTATATGTCTGGTCCCAATCTTTCTCTACTCAGGTTGACACTGGCTGTGGTGATTCCGTCCCAGTAAAAAACCACATTGCCCAAGGCAGGACAAATGCCCAGTGTACCACAACTTTCCCTACTCCTGATGGTAGATATTTTCTCAGTTGTCCAATGTATACATCTCTCAACTCATTTATGAGTTTGTTTAAGAGGATGAAGGGTAAATTAAGAGCCTCCTGTTCTGCTACATTTCCAACATCACCCACATCCGCCCTCAACACCTACATTGTATTGTGATGCTGTGGTTTAAATCAAGGGCCTTGTACATTCTGCACACACATTCTTACCAGTGAACTATGCCCGCAGCCCCAACATCTCCCTTTATATTGGGTTGCATCGCCCATTCGCATTTTATGTTATTCTTGATAAGATTGGATTTATATGGGCCTTTCTATTGCTTTTAATAATATATTTTTTTATACATATGGATTTTGTTTGTGTTGAGGTTCCTTGTTTATTATTGCGATATTATTTCATAATATACATTAGTGTCAGGTAATGATAGCTACTTTTGCTCTTAGAATTCAGAAGTTTTTTGGCTAATTTTATATATATTTAAACTTCCCGATGAATCTTAGAAACTTTTGCTTTGGTCCCCTCTTCCATTAAAAATAAATTGTGTTGAAATTTTGTTGGGATAATATTATAGATTAATTTGAGGGAAAATGGTCATCTTTGTAATGAGAAGTCTTACCATCCACACACCTGGTATATGTAATTGAGGCTTCTGTGTGCTTCTGTAAATTTTAATTTTCTCATGAATTCTACATGTTTCCATTTAAAAATGTGTACACATGAATTATCACATGTGTGTGGCAACTGTATTAAACTTACTGTGGTGTTTTGTTCTATTTGTTAGACTGGATGTAATGTGAACAAAAATGTGGCTGTGCCCTAGAAACAATTTTCTGCATACTTTATCATTTATCTTTTCCTACATTTATGTCCTCTTCCTCCCACCGCCCAGGTTTCAACTGTTTGGACCAATAAGTCTATATCATTCTGTTAGCATTGTTCATATGTGCAGTTACATAAGTCTATGCTTCTCCCAAGGGAGTATCATATATCTTTAATAGCCAGTTTTCACAAATAGTTGATAACAACATTTCATCTTCAGCTCATGAGCATTCATTCATTTGTTCCATGTCTTCATCAGTACTATTTAATTTTGTCTATATGTTGTGACTTTTTAAAATTTCTTTCATTTCTAAAGACATTGAGCTTTTTTAGAATTATTGAATACTTAGGTTTCTACTACATAAAGTGGCTATTCAAGTCTCTTACCTGCTTTTGAGGCCTCTATCTTTTCTTATTAAAAGTGTTTGGTTATATGTGAGACAATTAGTTTTCCCTATCTTTCACTTCTCTTTGCACTTTTCAGTGGTGTCATTTGATGAATAGAATTTTTATTTCATTTTTTCCCAACTTAAAGTTTTATAAATATTGTTTTATGTAACTTTTAAAATTAATAAATGTCTTTTTCTTTTGCAGGGGTTCTGGGCAGTGAAGCCAGGTGTGCCCTACTGCTAAGCTATATCCTCAGTCCTTTTTGATTTTGAGGCAAATTTTCCCATTAAGTTGCCCTAGCTTGCCACAAACTTGTGACCTTCCTGCCTCAGCCTCTTGAGTAGTAGGTATTACAGGTGTATGCAACCACATCCATCCCATAACTCCCTTTCTTATAACAACTTTTGAATGTTTTATATTTTGCTTTTACACTAAAGTATTACCTCTGAAAATGTTTATCATGTGGTATGAGAAAGGGTACAGTAGCTTTTTTTTTGTGTGTGTGTGTGTGTGTGTGGTTACACAGTACCCATTGTTCCATTGTTCCAGTGCCTTTCTTTGGAAAAGATGTCATTTTTCTACCTTGCTGCAGGGCAATCTCTGTCACTTATTGTTGTCTAAATGGCAAGGGCCTTTTGTAAGGGTCTTTCTTTAGTTCCATACATCTGCTTATTCATCTCATTATGAGGTCTACACTGATTTTATAACAATTTAATAGCATTCAGCCCTGTGCAACATGTTTTGATCAGTGACAAACTTCATATACAACAATGGCCACAACATATCATCTAGGTGATAGCAGTGTATTATCTAGATTTGTGTCATTATACTCTATGATGTTGGCAAAATAACAGTCACCTTCTTAGTCTCTTTTTAAGATTACCTGTATAAAATTGTGTTTCCTTTTTTAATTTAAGCTTGAGATGCATCCACTTTTTTTACACCTGGATCGAGTATAATGGCACATATAGTGGTATAATTGTCCCTTGTGTCTATTTAAGATATATATTTTTATCTTTTGACATACATTCATATCCATGAACATAATTAGCATATCCATTACCCTGAAGTATTCCCTAGTACCCTTTTAAAGTCCCTTCTTTCTGCTCTTCTATACCACCTTTTATTTAATAAGTTTAATCTTATTGAACAAAACAAAAACAAAACAAATATCAAAATTATATAGATGAATTATCACAGAGGGAACACAGCATGTAACTACTACCTGCATCAAGAAATAAACACTGGGCTGGGGAGATAGCTCAGTTGGTAGAGTGCTTGCCTTGCAAGCACAAGGCCCTGGGTTCGATTCCCAGCACCACAAAAAAAAAAAAAAAAACAAAAACAAAAACAAAAAAAACAAAAAAATAAACACGATTAATGCCCTGGACAGCCCTGCTTTCTCTTCCTCTCATTATCCTTTCCATTCTTCCTAGTGGAAACTCCTATGTTTTTGTTTTAGCTATTACTATTAAGAGTATTCTTTTTATAAAAAACAAAAAAGTGTAACAATTTCTATATTGTTATAAAGAAGGTGGATTAAAAAGAGGGCAGCCATGAGGCTAGGCTCCAGCCCTGACTCCAGACTATTGCTGAGTGAAAGGAATCTGAGTGAATTTCAGGGAAGACATGCAGGGGAAGGATGGGACTGCATGCGAGACTGGGGGATATGGAGGACCCTTAGAAGAGGCTACCTTGGAACGGAGGCTGGTGGGATAGGTGGGTTGAGGGAGGCAGAGTGTTAAGGAAGGAGAGAGGTGAAATGGGACCAGCTGGGGCGTTCATGTGGGGCAGGTCTTAAGGTGGAACAGTGGCTTAGTGAAGTGTTGGGGAAGTGTCTGCAGAGACAGAAATGAGAAGCCTTGGGAGAAAAAGAAGGTGGCTGTCTCTGCCCTAACCTCCAGTCCCTGAGGGACCTCCCACCCCCAGCCATCAGCAGAGAGCTTTGCTGTCACCTGTTTTCTGCTTTCTGCCACTTGGGCCTTTTCCTCTTCAGCAGCTTTATTCAGCTTCAGCTCGTCATCATCCTGTTCTTTCTTCTCATCTTTATCCTCTTCATCCTCTTTCTCCCCATCCTCAGCAATGCCTTGTTACTCATCAGCTTTGTCCTCCTCCTCCTCCACTACTTTTTACTATTTCCAATGTGCCTTCTCATCTTCCTCCTTCTAAAATTTACTTTAGACCAGGTGTAGTGGTGCATGCATCTAATCAGAAGCAGGAGAATTACAAGTTTGAGGCTAGCCTTGGGAATTTAGCAAATCCCTCTCCCAAGATAAAAATTAAAAATTCTGGAAGTAAAACTTAGTGCCAAGGTGCCCTGTGTTAAATCTCTGGGCTCACATTAAAAAAAAATCAACAGAATGTTCTAGCAATTCAAAATGCACTAAGATTTGAGTATTGGGTTTGTATTGAACTAAGTATTACATGCAGAAAATAAAAACAGTTGCAGTCTGTTGAAGAACTACAAAAGGAATTTCTCCTTAATTATCAGGGAGGGTTTTGGAAGGAACTTCCATGCCATATACCCCATTTGAAATTATTCCTAAATGATTTCATTTCTCTCCTGATGGAGCCAGTATTCTGAATGATACTTTCCTTACTTTTTTCATAGTTTTCTAACTGTAAGTTCATCCCTTCAACAGTATTCTTTAACTCATATTTTTCATTGAAACTCTTGTATATATTATTGTTCATTTCCAGTTATGAATCTTTCATGGAATTGTAGTATATTTGCTGGTTATTTAATAGACTATTTATTTCAGTGTCCAGGTTAAACCCAGGGTTGCTCTACCACTGAGTTATACCCCCAGTCCTTTTTAATTTTTATTTTGAGATAGAGTCTTGCTAAGCCGTAATAGGCTTTATTTCTCAGTGTAGTTTTAGATTTACTCCCAAATCCAGCAGACAGTGCACAGCTTGCATTTACCCCTTTGCCTTAGCTCATAGTTTCCTCAATTTTTAACATCTTATACCTGTCTAGAGTGTTTCTTATAACTGCTGAGTCACTATATCACATTTCACAATGAAACAATGGATTACTAACTAAAGTTCATACTTTACATTATGTGGTTTTGTTTTGTTTTGTTTTTTGATTTTTTTGTTTGGTTGGGTTTTTTGTTTGTTTTGTTTTGTTTTTTGATATGTGTGTGATGCAGTTTTTTTGATATGTGTGTGAACCCACGAGTTTCCTACCACAGAGCTACATCCCCAGACCAGCTTGTAAAATTTGAGTCAAGGTCTTGGTAAATTGTGAACCCTGGCTATAACTTGCTAACCTCCTACATAAGTCACCAGAATTATAGGCATATGTCCCCACACCAGTTCA
Source organism: Sciurus vulgaris (assembly GCF_902686455.1). Classification (NCBI taxonomy): domain Eukaryota; kingdom Metazoa; phylum Chordata; class Mammalia; order Rodentia; family Sciuridae; genus Sciurus; species Sciurus vulgaris. Next base: position 49,230,059 of record NC_136473.1, read on the forward strand.
GTTCACTCTTTTGAGTAGTATACTTATATGCATTTTTTTTATACACCATCACTGTATCATGCTGAAAATTTCACTGTCCAGAAAAATTTTCTATGTTCCATGTGTTTGTCACACTTTCCATTTTTCTGTTTTTTTCCCCTAAATTCCTGGCAACTGTTGATGTATTTATGGTCTATACAGTTTGTTTTTTTCTGAATGTTATTTACATGGAATCATACTGTATAGGGACATATTAAACTTGCTTCTTTGATTTAATACTATGTATTTAAGTATCTTCATATCATTTTATGTCTTTATAGCTCATTTTCTGGATAATGTTACATTGCATAACTATGCCACAGTTTATCCACTCACCTATTAGGTACATCTTAGTTGCCTCTAATCTTGGCAAATTCTGAATGAGACTACCAGAAATGTTTATGTGAAGATTTTTCTGTAGATAATCAGTTTGTTGGTGTAAATACTTAGCAATGTGATTGCTGAACCATATGAAAAGACCATGTTTATGTATGTACTAGAGTTCTAAACTGTGTTACAAAGTGACTATTCTACTTTTCATTTATGCCAAGAATGAATAAGAACTTTTATTGCCTCAAATTTTTTACTGGCTTTTGTGGTCCCAGTGTTTCTGTTTATATATAGTGTACTAGGTATGTAGATGGTACTTTGTTGTTGTTTTAATAAGCAATATCCTCATGACATGATGTTGAGCATTTTCTCATAAGCTTATTTTATGTAAGTATGTATTGGGTGAAATGTCTTTCCAGTATCTTTTTCCATTTTTCAGTTGGTTCCTTTATAACTGTTTTAAGTGCTCTTTGTATATTCTGGGATTTTATCAGATATGTGGTTTATATTTTATTCCAGTCTTTGGCTTTTCTTTTCATTAAATTAACAGTGTATTTCACAAAACAAAATTAATTTCAATAAAGTCAAATTTTAATTTTCTCATTTACTGATTTTTTTTCTCTTTATTTCTTTCTTTAAACACATTTATTGTAGTAACTACTTCATCACAGGGTTGACTCTAATCTGTTGGACAAAGATGATCTGAAAGCAAAGCTCACTGAGTTGGGTAAAGAAAGCAAACATTCCCAGCCATTTTTTGCATGAACATGAATGACATTGTTTAATGCAGACCGAAGGCCACACATTTTGGGAGAGTACATTTTACTGGTAGTGCAGAGTCTCTTCACGAAAGATCATAAAAATACAATACAGTGTGATGAGCCCAACTTAAAAATGAGGTGCAGCAGTCCACATCCACACATGGCTAAGAGGACAAGAGAAGCTGTCTGGTGTCCACTCGGGCTCATTCCGGAAGGTAATGAGGTGTAGGGAAATAGGACAGGTTGAAACTTGGGAAGGAAACCATGCCTTGACAGTTACATAAAGGCAAATGATCATCTCCATGACCGAAAGAACCCAGGTGAAACCCTCTCCCAGCCAAAAGAGGAGGTCAGCATCCTGTGCTCAGGCAGTCTCCAAGCTCGGTGATGGGACACATCTCTGCACCTTACTGAAAACATTAAAGGGACAGGGAATCTGCTTTCATGGGACAATGGACACTTCTAAAGGCTGGCATTCGACTCTTTAAAATGAAATTAAAAGTTAAGCACAACCTAGGGAAGGATACACGGGAAGTGATTATAGTGTAACCTTGGTTGTCCAGTGGGTATAATTTAAAAACTCAAGATTTTAAGAGAATTCCAAAATTAAGATACGGAGGAGCAATCCTAAAACAACTTGATCTCAACGAGAATTCCAGTGGCGTGTACTGAGAGCCTGCTGCTGCCTGGAGCTGGCCCGCCGTGGGACTCCGCGGCCTGAAGACCCCCCAATGCCCTCTGACCCTACACTTCAGTAGAAAAGGCAAAGGGAGAGTCAAAAGTGAAGATGAGGGCTATGCTTTCATCACCGTCAAGGTATTTTAGGTCATTCCTTTTACCTGTCATGTTTTAGCTGTTTAAAGTGACATTTTCCCTGCACATTTACCAAATCAGTATCTTTGAAACAGATCCCCAGAGGGTTCAAAGGATGTGCCTTCAGAGTACCATCCAGTGAAAGGTGACTAGAGAAAGCAGTCTGACAGGCACTGCAGAACTTGAGGGATCCTTTTGCTCACATTAGCAAGCAACTGTAAAACTGGATCCTCAGAAAGTATTTATTGAAATATTCCCTTTGGCAAAGAAAAACACTTCATGCCTGACAGATTCTAATGGTTCTTTCAGGAAACAGAGAAATCCCACACCTGTTACTGTTGCAGGAACTAAGGAGTCCAGCAGGTACCAGAGCAGCCTTCAAGTCCCCCAAGGCGTAGGTGGCAGTTAGCGTGCTGGTAGTGGCAGCCAACTTCCTCAGACAAGCTATGCACACCTGGTCCTGCTGGGCTACTTAGATTCTGCTCTGATGTTCTGAGATGACTGGGTGTTTACCAAGCTTGTTTGTTTTACAGCCTTGACCTACAGAAGTAGGTCAAGAAATACCTGTAGCTACGTGCTACAGGTATTTCTGCTCAGTTTTAGTGCAACCTGATATTGGTAAACTACTCCAGTTTCATTCTCTACAGGTATGAGTGTCACCTTTTACTTTTATTTTAAAGATCCACTAGGTTTTTTTTTTTTTTTTAATGTTCCCCTCCTTACTAATCACTAAGGAAAATTTTAAGTTCAGATCTTACATAGAGAAATGACTTGAAGTATTAATGATGCTTTGTCCCTTCTCTGGTGCGGTCTCAAAAGGTTTTTTTGGCTGTTAGTTTTCATAATTTTCTTCTGCTGCACACAAAAATAAAACCCACTTCCTTATAAAATTAAAATAGAGTACGGGGGAAAGCAGACACTGTTCTTTGAATAAAAGTGTTCGTGAATGGACAATTTAATAAACAACCCCACCGCATTAAACTGTGTGGGACCAATCCTGCTTTATATTTTTAAAAAAATCTCTGGTTCATTTAGTATAATAAAATTTATTGTTGTACTGCTTTTGTGCTAGGACTTCACTCCCACTTAACAAATTCCCCTTTCTCATAATTTCCCTAAAATTATATAAGGTTCCATTTATTCCTAGCTGGTGAAATTTCTGCACCTTATGCTTGTACAACCCAATGCTGCCTGTGTCTCATGTTCTGAATAAAAGCACACAAAACAGAAGAAACACAAATGAAACAAACCACACCACATCGTTTGGATAATGATCCAAATGGAAAAGTTAATGTGTTGTAATGACATTTGTTTTGCATCATCAAGAGCAGCAGACATACTGAATATCATTTGATTAAATCATAATACTGAGATTGAGATGTACGTGTATAAATCACACGTAGGCTCCGTGAACTGAAAGCTCTCTATAAATACATAAAAGTCTATATAAAGTGCAAAACCATCAAGATCAATGTGAGATTGCGGGCATTTTAGTACTCCCACTCCTCAGATTTCAGATTGAGAAAGCTGAGGGTCTTCTGAGCACGCTTCACGGCCTGTTTCCTGGCAGCCTTACACTTCTCTTCTCCCTGAAGGTCCACGGCATCCAGGGCCAGCAACTGCTTGGTCAGCAACTCCTTCAGCCGAATGTAGTTCTAAAGGGATCGATTTCCGTCAAAGGAGAGGTCTTCTCCCTGGATCCCCGACAGGTTTCCAAGAACGTTCCAGACCGCCTTGTGTGACGGGTGCTCCTCACAAGCAAACACCTTCCTGTTTTCAAGGGCTTCCTTCAGGTCGACACGTGATCAGAGTTTGCACTTCAATCACTGCTCTTCTCCTGGCTTCCCGGATGCAGGGATTTTTTCAAGACTCACTTCATCCAGTTGTCCAGTCAAACCCTGCAGTTCTGTCTTGGAGCTCAGGTACAATTCAGGAGGACTCTGAGCTTGGAGAAGTTCATTTTTTATTTCTCTCATCCTCTTGAGGACCTTTTCTATTTTCAAAATGGAATGGTTCTGATCCAAGTCAAATTCACAAGTAGTATTGACTTCCTCTTCTAAATCTAAATACTTCAATTATTTGTTGATATCTTCTACTACTTCTGTCTGAGAATTTCTGATTTCTGTACGTCCACACACATCTGAAGCATCCAGGTCAGCAATCAAACCTGAGAGCACACATAAGTGCCTGCAAGTCTCAGTACTGTCCACTCCCATCAGAAGTGCGATCAGAGTGCCTCTGGCCGTGTTCACCTTGCACATCACAGAGCTGATTTTGGCGACAGAAGGATGTGCATCCTCGGAAAGTGGCAGGGAAGGCTGTTTTCCCATGCAGTCTTCAATAATCTCTTGCACAGCACAGATTTTGGTTAGAGTGTGATACCTTGCTTTCTGTAAGGAGATTTTCCCTCCGGTTTTAACATCCGTCAGCCTCAGAATGATATCCTGGAGGCCTTCCTCAAATGTATCAATCACACAGTTGCCTCCGCGGTAAAAAGGCATGACCTTCTCTTTCACAAGAGCTCGGGCTTCCTTAGAGATGTTCTGTATTTTGATCCGGTGTGAGTGGTTTGCATTCTGCTCCAACTCTTTGAGAAGATGTTCTGTCTCCTGTGCTGCCCTCCTCCTAGCTTGCTGAATGTCTCCCTTTCCTTCTGTATCCACAGAGTCTATTTCAAAGAGTTGTTTTGTTAGAATCCTCTCCAGTTTCTTATAATTCTTGTCATCTGACAGACCACTGAAGCCGATTACTTTCTGTTGTATACTTTTTACTTCCTTTTGGATTTCCTGAAGCCTACTAAAAGAAGGATCTTGGTTTCCCATATCCATACTTTTGTTGTGTTCAGTTTCACAAGTACTGTGCTGCCAGCGCCATCCCTGATCCTTCTTTTGATTTTATGTCTGAAACCTAATTGCCAAACACAAAGTCATCTTGTTTCTCCTATGTTTTCAAAATTCTAAATTTTGTATTTTACATTTATATTTATAATATCTTTTAAGTTAATTTTCTGAAAGTTATAAGTTTTTGGTCTGATTCATTTCTTTGCATATGGATATCTATGTATTCCAGCATTTATTGAAAAAACTGTACCTTCTCCATTGAATTTCCATTGTTCCTTTTTCTTTGGTGAATAATTAGTTGACTATATTTGTCTAGGTTATATATTCCATTCCATTGATCTATTTTCATTTTATTTGTCAAATATTGAGGCAGGAAGGTAGCCCATAGGCCGATAGGATAAGGGCCCTTGAAGAACAGGAGGGGAGGAGGACATCATGCTAACTTGAAAAGAGACATCCTGAGGGACCTCCTGTGACTTGCCACACCCTGCCAGCATTAATCACAAAGCCTTCTCACCTATAAAACTGCTTCTGTTCTCCCAGCTGCAATCACAGCAGCCCTTCCTTAACTACCCTTCTCCTTACCCCAGCAATGACTGACCACAGGCACACCTCTACCCCAAATGCTTCTTCCTCTTTCTAAAAGATGTGCCAAAATCCACTGGGTGAGACCAATCCTCTTAATTATGTAAATAAAGGATTGAAATTATGCACTTCTGATTGGCTTATGAAACTCAGCGCTTGAAGCACTTGATTGGTCCATGCTGGCATCCCACCCCACCAATCACGTGTGTTTGGCCATCAGATATGCCTTTAAAACCCCTGGACAACAGACATCAGTTAGCGTCCCTCTCTTCCCTTGTCCCCCACCCTTCAGAGTTCTTTCTTTTTACTACTCTGATAAATCCTCTTACTTTGCTCTCACCCTTGGGTCTGTGGATTTAATTCCTTGAATTTGGGAGACAAAGAACTCGACTGCTTAGATCCAGTGTTACAATGTCACACTGTGTATTACTAAAACTTTATGATAAATCTTAAAATTGTATATTGTCATCTCTATGAATTTATTCTTCAGTATTTTGTTGAGCATTCTTGGTCTTTTTCCTTTTCAGGTAAAATTTAGAATCCATTTTTGATATTTATAAAACAGTTTATGACTTTTATCAGGATTGCATTGGATCTATTTATTGGAGTTGTGGAGAACTGACATTTTAATAATATTGAGGCTTCTGATCTGTGAACATGGAATATCTCACCCTTTATTTACATATTATTTGATTTTTTTCATCAGAAGTTTTTTTTTGGGGGGGGGGCAGGGATTGAACCAAGCATATCCTGATGAATGCTAGATACATACTGCCTCTGTGCTACATGCTACATCTCTAGCCCTTTCAGCAGAAATTTATGTTTTGTTATGTAAATCTCTGAAAGATTAGTATATAAGAATATTTTTCTGTTTTTCACTTGGTGCTGTGTAAGTAGTATTGTGCTTTTTATAATCGAATTGTTCATTGATCATGTGCATGAACATAATTGACAAATATTAATCTCATGTCTCTCAAACTTCATGTAATTTCTTGTCATTTCAGTTCAATGAATCTGAAACAACTTTCCTATGTACATATATGAATACCACAATGAATCTCCACATCATGTACAACCCCAAGACTGGAATCCCAATTACGATAAGATATACTCCATATTTGTATAAATATGTCAAAATATACTCTACTGTTATGTATATCTAAAAGGAACAAATAAAAAAAGAATTGAAAATGAGTGAAAACATATGAATATTATATAAAATGTATTGAGAAAAAAATGGAACCCCTCTTAAACCAGTATGGAAAAAAATGTCATTTAAATGCTAGTAAGGAATTAAACTGAATACAATGGATAATGGTTCAAGAATGTTCATAGAAAGCTGGGTGTGGTGGTATATGCTAGTGACTGAGGAGACAAATGCTGAGAATCACAAGTTCAGTTTCAGCCTGGGCAACTCAGTAAGACCCTGTCTCAAAATAAAAGGACCAGGGATATAGCTCAGTGGTAGAACCCTCTTGATTGAATCTCAAGTATGGCGGGGAAGGAGAGAAAGTGTTCATGAGACGCTGTAGTCCTAATAGGCCAAAACAGGAAATGATCCAAATGTCTTTTTGGTTTTCCTTTTTGGTACTTGGAATTGAGCCAGGTGGGGCAGGAGGTGAGTTTACCACTGACATACATCCTTACCTCTTTTCTTTTCTTTTTCTTTTTTTTTTTTTGAGAAAGTCTCACTAAATTTTTCATGCTGGCCTCAAACCTCAGTCCTCTTACCTCTTTTTGGATTTTTGGTTTTTATTTTTTATTTTTAAATTTTCTTTTGTAACCAAAGTCGTATGTGCCTTTAATGTCCAGGCAGGCTACTTGAGGGGGATGAAGTTGGAGGAGTGAGTAGCCCCAATGTCAGGCTGGCCATGTTTCCCAGGCTTATAGGTGATGGAGAACTCATCCAGGTATTGTCCAGTCATTTCAGACTTGATCTCCACTTGGTTAAAAGTCTTACCATTGTAGACACCAATTAGGCTGCCCACCATTTTAGGCAAGAAGATGGTGTCCTCAGCCTCCCAAATCTCTGGTATTACACAGTTGCCACATTGCTTGGCCCAAATGTCTTTCAATAGTAAAGTTATTAAACAAATTGTGCTCCATTTTTACAACACTGTATTGCTCAGTAATACAAAGGAACATGCTACTGATGCACATCAACTAGATAAGTCTCACAAATATTGTGTTGAGTGAAGGAGTCTGACCTAAAATAATATATATTGCATGATTTCAGACAAAATGAACCTATGGTTAAAAAAACACAGCTGTAAGTTCTATCTGTGGAAGGAAAAAAATGCCTAGAGGGGACTATATCTATATGATGGGGATATAGGATATATGGACCTTCAGGAAGCTTCCTACATTTCCTAACTGCTCAGGTTGCCCTCTCTCACTATTTAGGAATGAACCATGTTGGGCTATAGCCCCACAGGGAAATTGGTACCCAAATCTTGGAAAGATGTTTATTTGACTTACTGTCAGTTTCCTAGTGAACTGTGGATTCAGTACATTACTTACCTGAGCTGCTAAACTGCTTTTTTGGTGCCATGTTATTCCAGTTTGGCCAAAGATTTATGAGTTTCACTCTATTATTCAAGTAAAAAGTTTTAATTTTCCTGGCCAAAAATCTGAGTGTATTGAATTATGTGGCCTAAAGAAGCAAAAATAAGTCTTTCGGTAATATATTTGTTTTAAGCTATATTTAAATGATGATAATCAAAACACCTATGAATACCCCCATCCAGATAAACATAAGCTCTGGGCACATGTAGAATGTTTCACTGATCTCATCTACCTTCTGGACACAGAGGTATTAACTAATTTGGATACTGAGTCTATTTCTCTTTTGTTATTCATTAGTTTTACAATGTGTTTCTCAAGCTTCTTTGTGCTTCTTTTGAGTTTTCAGTAACTTATTGTTACACATAATTATATTAGCATTATTCTTAAAATTAATTTTATGCTTTCTTTGCCTCAATCTGTGTACACAGCTGTTATCTGGAGCTATATCATTCAATTTATTCACCTTTTCCACTGCTTATGGACTTTGGGGGACTTTATAATATGGATAAAGTCAATTTTACTAGAAAATGTCAGTGAAAATATATTAATTAACTAAATTAACTATCTGATAATCCAACCATGTGTGTTTCTTATGAACATTTATCTTTATGTGTGTCTATGTGTGTATATATTGCATTATTTGGATAACCATTGACATCAAGCTTTTTTTTTTTCTTTTATTCTTTGTGATCTTGAGCTCCCAGAATTAAATCCTCAGGCTTCCGTGCCTTATCACCAGTGACTGATTTCATCTGAGACTATATGTAGTGCATTATTACATAGCAATTAAAATCTGGCACCAGAGATTGAGAATATTCTTATTTTTCAGAATACAGATTTTGTTTGTGAACTGTTACTGAAGGAAACTCCTTATCTGAACTAGCTCAAATGTTTGCTTTTATTTGCTTTTGATTTCTTTTTTATATATTACTGCCATATAGCTCCAATTTTCCATGTGTTTAATACTTTTATTCTCTACTTGACAATCGGCCTTTTTTTGTTAAAATGAATACACTGAAAGATAAAGTATCAGAGGCTTTGGACTGCAGCTGTCATCCTCATAGTAAATCAGTGACACTTAGTGCCCTCCTTTCCAGTGTAGGCCGACCTAGCCTGGGTAATGCTTTTGGTCTGAGTCCAGTGGTGTTGGCTAATTTGGACACTGAGTGTGTAATATCCTGTACACACTTGTGACTCCATTCAGGAGGAATAGTCCTCTGAACGAAGGAGAGGAAGACAACTGTGCCAGCCCCAGAAAATCAAAATCAAATTCAGCCAAAATGTAAAAGTCCCGGTGCAAGGAAGAAACTTTTCCTGAAAAGAACTGTAGCCAACAACCTATCATTCTGACATTAGTTAGACAGGGATCTGGTACCACCTCCTGTCACTCTGGACCTGAGGTATAACTTTGGGTCCTGGATATAACTTTCCACTTAGGAATGCATTCAGAAAGAAGGGTGAGACATTGTACAGGACTTTGTCTCTCAGGCCCCAGAGCTCTGGAGTCTTTTTCTGCTTGTGAGACCCAGGTATCTCTGCTGGGACCTGTGTTACCCTGTGACCTGAAAAATACTATCACATCCTTAGGAAGCCTGTCTGGATGCCTGGAATTCTGGGAAATGATGAATATGCTGTGCTGGGCCTCCTGATAAAATGAGGGCATCAGAATTGGAACCAATCAAAATCAGCTGTGGAGGGACTTGATTCTTTCTACATTTTCCTCTAAATCCAGTGAATCCAAGTCCACTGCTTATACAGCTTGGCCCTATCTCCTCTGTAACATGAGGTGGGAGCTTAGCCTGCAGTTGGTATGTCTAAGTATCCTGTCCCTGCACAGAGATTTAACTTGGAATCTGTGTGTCTTCCAGATTGTGCAGTGTCCATGAAAAAGTCATCAGGAGAGAATCCAGCTTGGTATATGGAGTCCTGTAGAAGCATCTGTGTTCCTAGGAGAACTTAGTCCATCCTCTGGCCCTTGGGATCACTTATTTTTCCTGAGTCCTTGAAATGTATGAGAATAGGATGTTAAATCTAGGACCATGTTTCCACATTCTAGCTCATCCTCACACTGACAAAACAATGTTAAAATTTGAATTCCCTCTCTATTCCAAAATCTCAATTTCCTCTCTGTTTTTCCAGGCAACATTGGAAATTGATTGGCACAGTATTTTCATTGTCATTTTTCCCTCAGTAATGAATGATACTCGTATAAATGTTTGTTTTCTAGTTGTTAATAGTTCATATAGTTAGAAAATAGAAAATATCACCTAACTCTACTGTAAAACAATTTTGTGCCTCTCCTTTTTTGTCTTTCCTACACACAGTCATCTTATCAGAGTATCTTTGGGTTAAGGTTCCTTTTTGGAAACTCTGCAGGGTGGTGTGTCCTCTTTATTCTATCATTTCCTAGTCCTGTATTTCCCAAAACTGCCTGAGGCTGAACTGGTGCCCACAGGTGTCATTTATTTTGGATTGTCTAGTAAATAGCAACCTCTAGTCATCTCTTCCTATAGGACAGGCTGGATATGGGGTGGATCCTAAAACAGGAGTAACTTATCTCCCTGGGGATGAAAGGAATCTCTTCTTATCTACTTTACCTACATAACTAACATCTTGGGGCATGAAAATTTCCCTCATAAACATAAATGATCATCTAATTAGATGCTTGGATTGAGGGGAAATACAGAAATTGTTCTCTCCTGTATGTTTTCTCATAGTGGTGAAGGGAGGAAGATTATTCCAAAGTACAAGGAAAAATGTGTGTAAGAGCCTGCAGTGTACTTCCTGTAAACTTTTTTGGTAATGGGGATTGAACCCAGGGCCTTGTGTATGTTGGGTAAGTGGTGTACAACTGAACTACATCCCCAGCCCACACAATGTACTTCAGTGAGCAAGAACAGAGATGGGAAAATGTCCAAGGTTTCAGGATGATTTAATGTAAAGCTTGGGTCTAACATATCTTAAGAGTCAGCACTGGTGTTCCCTGGTTTGTCACTCTGAAAAGATCTATTGATTTATTTCAGATTCAGTTTTTCATGAAGTACAAAATTTGTTTTATTAGTAGATCTTGAAAGATAAAGACATATTTCCAAAGAGGCAAGACAAGAGTTGAATTTAAGAAAAAAATTGGTCTTATTAAATTACTTAAATTTTTTTATTTATCTTTTTTCATCCCCAGAGTGAGTATAGTAGGTTTCTCAGGTCAATTATTTTTTTGGGAGGTGATTTCAAATTGAATTTCAGGTATTAACTTTGGAAATGCTACCAGGAAAAATAAACATGGAAAATATTTCTTCCATTATGGCTGCAGAAAACATGAATACATAGATATCCTTGAAAAGTGGTAAATCATTTGGTGAATTATGAAGATTCATCAGAACATCAGTTTCTCTTCTTTGAAGGTTTCTGACAATGAATCCTATATCCTAGTCTTTGGATATTGGAGTTTAATCACAAAGCCTATAGGACAGGATTTGGCAAATCCTAGAAGTGTTCACGTATGACTTATTATAGAGATAGTGATGAATGACATTTATTGTTTTGTAAAAATAGATACTTTTGCTTTTCCTTTTGAGGTATGACATAAAAGTGCCATAAAATTTCTTTCCTTTCTATATGTCAACATACACATGGAGATTGAATGTTTTTACTGGATTCTTTCAACATTAAGCACTTTTCTCATTTAAAACTTTGTAAGTTGGAAACAGAGTGGACTGAGCCTAATGACTTCAAGTTGCAACCAATCTTTAGCCTCTAAGAGTAGGTCCTTAAAGATCTATTGGTTCTGATGGCATAAGGCACAGATTTTCAAAATGTAGTCTTGAATTGTAGAGACACTCTCTCCCAAGGAAAATGTCCTATTTTAGGAACTTTTATTCCATTCTTATATTCCAGTCGTATTCTATGCCATGGCCAATTGATTTCATGAATTCATGACGTGCAGTATTGAACTTTTTTTTTTTTTTTTTTTTTTTTTTTTTTACAAATAAACATGGTAAGACATGGCTACCATTGATTCCCTTTGGAATGTGTTCAGTTCTGTGGATAGTGTGATATTAAACTATGAGTGTTTGTATTCCATCTGGATTCGCCATCAATTTTAAATACACAAGAGTTAATGAAATCCACATTTAAAGAGTACTACACTTATTGTTCAAAACTACTTAGAATGTCTTGGGACAGGAGAATAGAAGAGATGCGTTTTCTAGAATAAAAAAAGAAGTGTATTTGAACTCTATTAATAGACAAAGGGAGACATATACAGCTTGAACTTTATATGAAACTGATTTCTTTTATAAAACTGATGTCTTAAAGAGTAGATCAGCATTATGTTTTTTGTTTTATTTTGTCCACTGAAATTGCAGCAGTGATGATGTGTCCTTTTTGTGCATTGACAAGTGATACAAATTTGTCTTATTATAGATATTTAACCTCTTTTACTTGGTTTAAGTGCTGTCCGGTAGATTCTCAATTATAAAGTTAATTGGCTCTTTAAGTATCCTTGGGGGTTTTCCTTAATAATCTGTGTAAACCATCACATTTGATATAGAAACTTTTCTTTCTTTTTCATTTCCCTTTGATTGTGTCTTGCTTTGGAGAATAAAGGCTCTCATTTTTGTTGACTAGAGAATAAAGTCACTTCTGTTGACATTATTAGTAGAGGTTTTAAACCAGTTGTGTAGGTTATTTTATTTCACCTTTAGGTCACAGACACCTACTTCCTTTTTACTCCCTTCTATTTTTGTAAAAGAAAAAGAATCTTAAATTTTATTTCCAACTATCTTAAAATTTTAAAATATAGCTCAAAATGAATGATAAATAAAGGAAACATTGAAGAAAATACAAGGCTCAGAAACTGTAGCTCTTATTTTAGTTTCCATACTTAAATGCGGGTGTCTCAATAGTGTCTTTTTAAAAAAGGTGCAAAAGCATCAACCCTGAATAGTTTAAATGATTTAAACATGAACCCATTTTTATTTCCATTGATAATGAAAATTAACTTGTTTTTAACATGTAAGTGTTGTCATTTCTATGTGTATGTATGAAATTAAAATATTGTTTATACATTATTTGATCATTTTTGTTTTGCTGCCATCACAAGGTTTCCAATGTTATTTGTTATGAAAACAGCATTGTTTTGACATTCACCTGTCATTTTGATCTTTATATTCCTTTTGTATTAAGTCTAGCTCAGGTAAACTTGAACAGTCTGCACTCTATGATTTACTAAATGTTTGACAAAATGTTGTCATGAAAGATAAAAAATATTAATGCAGAACCCTGAAAACTTAAGAGTTACACCTTCTCTATTTGAAGTAATCAAAAAGTTTTATCATTGCTATACTTACTATAATATAAAGCTACTCCCCTGCCCTTTATGCTGCAGTCATTTCCCTGCCTCCCAACTTCTTGTCAGTCTGTGAACATCCTAGCTAGCTATTGGTTCATCAGTCAGCTTGCAGGTATCCTTCTCCATTATTGGTCCCCTGTTAGCCCGCGGAATTCAGCTGTTTAAGAACAGCTTCCCCACCATTTCTCTCTCCTCCTTGCTTTCATGCTCTCTCCTCCATTTCACTCTCTCTCTCTCTTGTGTGTGCACTCTCTCTCTTTTCCTCTCATTTTCTCTCTTACCCTGCAGGGAGACACTCTGTTTGCTTAATAAACTCTCTTATGTGAGTTCCCATGTCTGGAGTGGTTTCTGGGTTTTTACATTGGTGCTGTGACTCAGATGGGCTCTTCCACTCTCTCTTAAGCAAGTGGAACCCCATCTGATGCCCTAGTACCCCCCAGACATGGCCTCACCTTCCATTCACCCAGACGCTCTGCTCTGCATCCATCTCCAGACTTCAGATTGGTGTGCTCCCTAGGTAGGTTCCCCTAGGCCAATTTAAACACTCCTCTGCTGACCTGAGAAGTGACAGTTGAGTGTCTGGGGCCCTCGAGGCGGCTGAGGGGTGGAGGTACCCCAGCTATGACTTTTATAGTTACAGCTGGCCTCAGTTGGTCTTATCTGCTGGGTGGGTTCCTGATTTTATGATGGAGATTCTCTCAGGGTTGAGGCTCCTTTTCATTCTCTCTCTCTCTCTCTCTCTCTCTCTCTCGAAAATCCTGATGTCAGGTGCTCAACTCTCTCGGCTTTTGTCCAGCACACAGACTGATGCTTGTGTGATGACACCACTGAAGTGCTGCCTTCTTGTCTCCAGCTGGCTAGTCTCTAACCTGGGATGCCAGGGCACAGACTTGGCTGTTTATCCATCTCCACCATGGGATCTGGGTCCTCCATTCCAGCAGATTCACCCCTGGGATGTCTATTAGACAACTTTAGAATCCTTTGCCTGACCCCTGGCTTAAAGCCATCAAAATTTAATTATATTTGGCCACAGTACTCTTTAGATAATCAATCCAAAATGGCCACGTAATGGCACACAGCTTCCGTGAGTCAGCAGGCAGATGGAAAGGGATTCCTTATCTTCAAGTCCTTTCTTTCTTGTGCTTCTTTGCTCTTCCTGCAAACTTGAACACCTCCTTTTGGCTTCTTCTCCCACTCTTAATCCCTCCTCTTCCTCCTCCAACTTCAACTCAGCTAACAAACCACTACCATAGTGGTCCACTGTGACAGAGGCCCCTCTGGCCCCTGTTTCTCCATCTCCTTTATCCCATTCTGTTTCTGCTTCCATTCTCCTGCCCAGCCCACCTAGTGCTCCTGCCATGAGGTCCTGATACATATTCTAGTCCCCCCTACATATTCTACTCCCCACTATGGGAGGTGGCTGGTGTGGAGGGAGTGACCAGCCCAACAGTCAGTGGCATGTCACAGTAAGGAGTATGATATAGCAGCCCCTTTCCTCAAAAGTAGTGGGAGATAATGTTTCACAATTTTCTGCATCTAAACCTGAATTGATTACAACCAGGAAAAAGGGTTAAAATGCCCTAGGCATCAAGTTTCTGCTAGAACCTATTATCTCAGCTCCTTTCAGATCTCAGTCAAGGCTTACATTGAAATGTAAGTGGAGAAAGCCAGAAGGTGCAGTGGGAGACCAGTTTCAAATCCAAGAAAAAAAAAATGTCCATTTTAAATTTCTCCTTGGCTGCAACACAGAACACTCTATCTCTCCCTCTCACCCTTCTCTCTGCCCTTCTCATTCTCACTCTCTCATGCTATAACTAATGGCCACTATCATTTTTCTTCTGGGACTCTTGTTTTTCTTAAATGGTATATTTTCTGAGTTCACAATTTTGATCCTACATACCTAGGTTAATGTCTTTCAGTCAATTCTTTTTATCCAACTCTAGAGTTATTTTTGAACATCCGTTACATTGTAATGGAGACAAACATTACAAGGCCTTTGCTTTTGTGTTATGTGTTACGTGTGTACAACTAAATATAAGTGTGAATAAAATTAAAATTTAAAAAAAGGATCCAAATACTTTTAATTCACGTGATTTAAAACGGTTCAATTTAGGGTAAACCAATAAGAATATCAGCAGGTTTTCCAATACAGATCCTAAAAGCTAGAAGGGCCTGGAACAACATTTACCAAGCCCTGAAAGAAAACGGATGCCAACCAAGAATCTTATACCCAGCAAAACTTACTTTCAAATTTGACAATGAAATAAAATCCTTTCATGATAAACAAAAGCTAGAAGAATTTACAAAAAGAAAGCCGGCATTACAGAACATTCTCAGCAAAATATTCCATGAGGAAGAGATGAAAAACAATGATGCAAATCAGCAATGGGAGGAACTAGCCTAAAGGAATAACCAAATAAAGGAGAAACCAAATCATGTCAAAAAACAAAAATGAATCAAATGACTGGGAATACAAATCATATCACAATAATAACCCTGAATGTTAATGGCCTGAACTCATCAATCAAAAGACATAGACTGGCAGATTGGATTAAAAAGAAAAATCCAACAATATGCTGGCTGCAAGAGACTCATCTCGTAGAAAGAGATACCCATAGACTAAAGGTGAAAGGATGGGAAAAAACATACCATGCACACGGACACAGCAAAATAGCTGGAGTATCCATCCATCCTCATTTCAGATAATGTGAACTTTAAGCCAAAATGAGTTAGAAGGGATAAAGAAGGACATTACATACTGCTTAAGGGATGCATAAAATAGTAAGATGTAATAATCATAAATATCTATGCCCCGAACATTGGCTCATCCATGTACATCAAATAAATCCTTCTCAATTCCAGAAATCAAATAGACCATAACACAATAAGGCTAGGTGATTTTAACACACCTCTCTTACCACTGGATAAATCTTCCAAACAAAAATTGAATAAAGAAACTAGAGATCTCAATAACACAATCAACAATTTAGACTTAACGGACATATATAGAATATATCATCCCACAAAGAATGAATACACTTTCTTCTCAGCAGCACATGGATCCTTCTCTAAAATAGACCATATTTTATGCCACAAAGCTACTGTTAGCAAATACAAGAAGATAGAGATATTACCTTGTATTCTATCAGATCATAATGGATTGAAATTAGAAATAAATGACAGAACAAAAAACAGAAACTTCTTCAATACCTGGAGATTAAATAATATGCTATTATATGATGAATGGATAACAGAAGACATCAGGAGGGAAGTAAAAAAATTCTTAGAAGTAAACGAGAACAAAGACATATCATATCAAAATCTCTGGGACACTATGAAAAGAGTACTTAGAGGAAGATTTATTTCATGAGGCGCATTCAACAAAAGAAGTAAAACTCAACAAATAAACGACTTAACACTACAGCTCAAAGCCCTAGAAAAAGAAGAGCAGACCAACACCAAAAGTAGTAGAAGACAGGAAATAGTTAAAATCAGAGCCAAAATCGACGAAATTGAAACAAAAGTAACAATCAGAAAAATTAACAAAATAAATAGTTGGTTCTTTGAAAAAATAAACACAATTGATAAACCCTTAGCCACACTAACAAAGAGTAAGAGGGAGAAAACCCAAATCACTAAAATTTGGAATGAACAAGGAAATCACAACAGACACGATTGAAATACAAAACATAATTAGAAGCTATTTGGAAAATCTATACTCCAACAAAACAGAAAACCTCAAAGACATAGCATGGAAAAAAATAAAATACTTGGGAATCAATCTCACAAAAGAGGTGAAAGACCTCTACAATGAGAACTACAAAACACAAAAGAAAAAATTAAAGAAAACCTTAGAAGAAGGAAAGATCTCCCATGTTCTTGGATAGGCAGAATTAATATTGTCAAAATGGCCATACTACCAAAAGTGCTATACAGATTCATTGCAATTACAATTAAAATCCCAATGATGTACCTTAAAGAAATAGAACAAGCAATCATGAAATTCATCTGGAAGAATAAGAAACCCAGAATAGCTAAAGCAATCCTTAGCAGAAAGAGCAAAGCAGGGGGTATGGCAACACCAGATCTTCGACTCTACTACAAAGTAATAGTAACAAAAACGGCATGGTATTGGTACCAAAATAGACAGGAAGAGCAATGGTACAGAATAGAGGAGACAGACACAAACCCAAATAAATACAATTTTCTCATATTAGACAAGGGGGCCAAAAATATGCAATGGAGAAAAGATAGCCTCTTCAACAAATGGTGCTGGGAGAATTGGAAATCCATATGCAACAGGATGAAATTAAACCCCCATCTCTCACCCTGCACAAAACTCAACTCAAAATGGATCAAGGACCTCGGAATCAGACCAGAGAACCTGCATCTTATAGAAGAAAATGTAGGTCCAATTCTTCAACATGTCAGCTTAGGATCAGACTTCCATAACAGGACTCCCATAGCATAAAAGCAAGAATCAATAACTGGGATAGATTCAAACTAAAAAGCTTTCTCCCAGCAAAGGAAACTATCAGTAATGTGAAGAGAGAGCCTACAGAGTGGGAGAATATTTTTGCCACTCATACTTCAGATAGAGCACTAATTTCCAGAATATATAAAGAACTCAAAAAACTCTACACCAAGAATACAAATAATCCAATCAACAAATGGGCTAAGGAAATGTACAGACACTTCACAGAAGAAGATGTACAAGCAATCAACAGATATATGAAAAAATGTTCAACATCTCTAGTAATAAGAGAAATGCAAATCAAAACTACCCTAAGATTCCATCTCACCCCAATTAGAATGGTGATTATCAAGAACACAAGCAAAAATAGGTGTTGGAGAGGATGTGTGGAAAAAGGTACACTCATATATTGCTGGTGGGGCTGCAAATTAGTGCAACCGCTCTGGAAAGCAGTATGGAGATTCCTCAGAAAGCTTGGAATGGAACCACCATTTGACCCAGCTATCCCACTCCTTGATCTATACCCAAAGGACTTAAAATCAGCATACTACTGAGACACAGCCACATCAATGTTCATAGCTGCTCAATTCACAATAGCTAGATTGTGGAATCAACCTAGATGTCCTTCAATTGATGAATGGATAAAGAAACTGTGGCATATATATATACAATGGAATATTACTCCACCATAAAGAATGATAAAATTATGGCATTTGCAGGCAAATGGATGAAATTGGAGAATATAATGCTAAGTGAGATAAACCAATCTCAAAAAAGCAAAGAACGAATGATCTCACTGATAAGCAGATGATGATACATAATGGGGGGTGGGAAGGTTTAGTGTTAGTGTTAGGGTTAGGTTTAGGGTTAAAGTTAAGGAGGGTGGCAAGAATGGAGGAAGTTAGGACTGTATAGAGGGAAAAGAGGGGTGGGGGGAGGGGGAAAATAACAGAATGGATCAAACAATATTACTCTATGTAAATTTATGACTACACAAATTGTATGCCTTACTCCATTTTCAAACAGAGGAACAACACGTCTCCCATTTGTTTACAATAAAAAAAAATAAAAAATAAAAAGGTTCAATTTAAATTGGGTAAACTAATAAAAGTAAAATGTCTTTAAAATTAACTCACAAGTTTTTAGGTGGTCAAACTCATAAAATGTTGATGTTTATAAAACATCTAACATCAATTTTTTCTAGGATTTTTCTTCAACAGGAAAGAGATGGCAAATGCTGTTTAGTACACTTGTCTGATACATGTATGGAATTACTCAAATGTGTTTGTTAGATACATGTGATTAATTTACAAAGTCAAAATGCTAATTATTAAATAACATTGAGTACTCTCAACTCCTTAAATTCTATGGAGTAACATACTTAAACATTATTGATGTTTTCATAGGTTGGTAAAATTTACTCTTATTGTTAAACAAAACTGTAAAGTATTGTAGTATGTTACAGAGTCTAAATTTTTTTCTTTAAAAACTAAATTTGGTAATAATTGTGGAATGATCATTCTTTATATATTAAATGTGTTCATATTTTCCAGGTATACAAACCTTTAAAGCAGAAAATTTATCAAACTGCTGTTCTCCAAATTAAACTTGTCTGTAATGAAAATTTTAAACTTATAAGAAGATTAAATGTTATTAGGGATTTATTTCTATCACTTAATGTTCTATTATAGAGCTTGTCATCAGTAGGGTATATGTAAAATTTGTTACTTTTTACACTGAGATAAAAAAAATGAGAGCCTGGTTTATTTAAAGGTTAATATCATGAAACATGAAAGTGTTTTGTCACTTTGCCACACAAAAGGAAAGTTAAAAGTCCTCTCAGACTTTCTTTAATTCATGTTTTATATATAATGTTAAATTGTGTTAACTAATGTTCATATAGACTCAGGAATTAATATATGTAAACTTCTTAAAATGACATTTAAGAAAGAAGCAAAGATCAACATCAGAATTAAAACACTTCACTTAAGATTTGTAAAGAGCCATGCCTTACCTGAGATAAGGCTCTGCCTTCCCTTCCACCTTACTGCATGTTACAGTGGCTCCAAAATAAGCCAGACTCCAGCTTCTTTAAAGTTATATTCAAAAGATTGGTTCTTGTTGTAAAACTACCGTGATCTCAAACGGGATATAATGTAGAGCTCAGCCAAAAATTCAAGATAGCTATTATACAATCCGAATATATTTTTACCCTTGCTAATTTCATTTTGTAAAACTGTTACCTGTTTGGCAGAGGTACTGGTTCAAGAACCTAGGTAACTTGTGATAATAAGCAATCACCTACAGAACAGATAGTATATAATGATAACTTCCAGTACTAATACAGACTCCAGTTAAATAAAAGGGTAAATAATTGTAAAGTTAACTTAAAATATACACTTGTGTTAGCCCACTAGAATAAATACTGGAAGCTATAAAAGAGATATTCTTAGGCAAATGTGCCTGATAACTATCAAGAGAAACTGCCAGAGTCAGAAGTTTTTAGTCAGTTTAAGGCCTACAGACACAGGTAGGCTTAATGTTTGCTAGTAACAGAACTATAGAGATCGCTACCAAATGTTGTGTTTACATTACTGATAACCTGGACAATGTTATAGTTCCCAAATAAAGGCCTTGTCCTCTCCAGCCTTTTTTGTGTCTTGTTATGGGAACAATTTCTCAGTTCTTCCACCTCCTTGTGAGGGATTATTGAGTTCTGTCATCTTCATGACATTCATTGGCATGTTCCAGGTTCTGCAACATTTATTTTGTATTAATCTCATTTCAGTACTCATGTCTTTTTGTTCTTCTCTCATAGAAGCACCCAGTCCAGATGCCTTTACAACCTGCTCTTCTCCAACCAGACTTCTACCATGGACCCCTCAATTGACCTGATTTCTGAAAAGGGAACTCCAAACTGCTTGCCCCATGCTACCCCTCCCAGCTTGAAGAAGCCAGAGTGGTCATCACCCCCCTTTCCCTACAGCAGTAAGGAGTTCCTAAAACTAGAGGGGGGAATGAAGCCAGAATTGGGGACAGGCAGTTAGTGTAGAAATACAGGATCAGTCAAATCAAGGAAATGAAGTCCATGAAAGCCATCTGCCTCTGGAAGTCTGGAAGTTGGCAACTGCCCCTGGGAGAATGGACTTTTCCCATCTCACCTGCAAAACCAGGCCTAGTCATAATGGCAGGAAGAAGAGATAAGGGGGGAAAGAACTGGAGAACAAAAGATCTTCTTATACAAATAGAAATGGGGAAATATAATATAAAGCTGCTCCCATGTCCTTTATGCTGCAGTCATTTGCCTGCCTCCCAACTTCTTGTCAGTCTGTGAACATCCTAGCTAGCTATTTATTCATCAGTCAGCTTGAAGGTATCCTTCTCCATTATTGGTCCCCTATTAGCCCGCAGAATTCAACTGCTTAAGAATAGCTTCCCTGCCATTTCTCTCTCCTCCTTGCTTTCATGCTCTCTCCTCCATTTCACTCTCTTTCTTGCGTGTGCACTCTCTCTCTTTTCCTCTCATTTTCTCTCTTACCTTACAGGGAGACACTCTGTTTGCTTAATAAACTCTCTTATGTGAGTTCCCATGTCTGGAGTGGTTTCTGGGTTCTTACACTTACTTTATGATATAATGCATAAATTACTTAAAACTTTTAAGGTAAAATCTATAAATAAATCCTTAGTGTTCTATCTTATGACTTTCAACAGTGTTTCTTGAACCACTAGCAAGCTTGCTACATTTTCATATAGCCAGGCCCCTAATCAGAACTTATGAATCAGAATCTGCATTTTAATCATATCTCCAATTTATGGTTGTACACTTTAATATTTTAGAAGTCACTTTCTAACTCACCTTGTCAGTTTATCTTGTGAAATATAAATATCACACTTAAGATGTATATACTTCTATTGATGACTCCATCTTACATTTTTATGCTTTAAAAAATGCAGCATTGGCTTTATGGACATTTATGTCATTCATTTTCCTCAGATTTTGGTAGTATGTTATATTTTTAAATAATTAAAAACCCATATATGTTAGAAACAGTTATCCTCTGTCTCTTATTTCATCTTCTGTCAGATTAAGAGCTCTATTAATGGCTATGTAGTTGATGTGCTATAGTACTTATTTATTTTTTCATTTCAGGAATTTTTGACATTTAAGCATGTGACCATTGATTTCTGTCTTTAAGAGTGGGAATGCCTGGACCCTGTTCAGTCAAATTTATACAGGGATGTGATGCTAGAGAACTACAAAAATCTGGTCTCCCTAGGTGAGAATAACTTCTCTCCAGAATTCCTAAGCACTACGAATATTTATTTACTTTCACTGGGCCAAATATCTTTTCTAAGCTTCTTTGCATGGGGTTTGGATTCCTTTTTTCAAGGAAAAAACGTGGGTTTGTAGATATAGGCAAGAACACGTTCATAATATTTTCTCTTGTTTATAACCTCCCCTATTCTTTATGTAATATACATCATTAAATATAGATTAGTGGTAATTGTAAAAATTCAAAGACATAAAATATTGTGCTGCCAATTTCTTCCCTTTATCTTTGATTTGGTAGTAGCTGGAAGTGAGCTGAGTATATGCAAGTAGAAAATGTTTCTTAACTGTTTTCATGGGTCTGTCAGGAAATAGTTGGAGAAATAGTTTTGTAGAATTTTCTAATGTATCTTCTTTCTATTGAGCACAGTATGGGGATAGAAATGTCAGAAATTACTAGGAGAATTCCAAGGATGTTTCATGTTCCATTTTCCATTAAATGGGTCTTTCTGTGACTAAGCCATACCTGGTCACATTATTAGAAGAATGGAAAGAGCCCTTGAATGTGAACAAACAAGGGACCATAAACCCAGGTAGGTAGGAATGAATGAAGTAAAGAACACAGGTGAGAGGCAAAAAGGCCCACTTATTTTACCACTAAATCCTCTTGCATTATCTCACATATGAGCTTCTGGGGGGACACCTAATATTTAAACCATAAAAGAAAGCATGTCTGTCAAAATTAAAACTCAAATTTTCGATGTTTTGAAATCCAGAAGGTTGTTGCGTAAAGAAAAAAGAATTATGCTTCCAAATTTATTCCTATTTTGAATGTCGTTGGGCATTTTGTGAACCCTTGAGCTTGCATATATTTTTTAGAATAGCTTCTATTTCTTAAAAAAAAGAAAAAAGTTTTTTATTCTTGGGATTTTGATATAGAGTGCATGGAATCTCTAAATCACTATGGGTAATATAGAAATCTTTTTACATTATCTTCCATTTCTGGAATAGACTGCTTCAGGGGCTGAAGTTGTGGCTCAGTGGTTAGAGCTCTTGCTTCACAACTATTAGGCACTGGGTTCAATTGTAAGCACCACATTAAAAAAAATTAAAAAAAAAAAAGACTGTTCATCAGTGTATTGTTCCATTGCCTAATATTTGTGGATTTTCTGATTTCTATTCTACTTTTGATTTCTAGTTTTATTCTTTCATGTTTAGAAAAGTATTTCAGTATTTTAATATATATTAAGGTTTGTTTGTGCCATAACAGCTGGTCTATTGAGGATAATATTCCATGAACTATTAAGAAAATGGAGTTTATGGGTCTAATTGTCTTATATTCCTTTACAAGGCTTTGTGTTTCCTGACTAACATTCCATCTGGCTATATTTTCCCCTAGTGTGAAGAGATATTGATGTCTTATATTATTGTTCAGCTTTTTATTTCCTCAATTCTGTCAACATGTGCTTCCCATATTTGAGAAATATATTTGAGAAATTTGAGTTGTGTATGCATTTCTTGTTATTTTAGAATACTATAGAACGGCTCATTTTATCTTTTTAATATTCTACTTGCTCTTCATAAAGTTTTTGACTTAAAATGTCTTATTTTATATGACTTCCTGTTTTATAGTGAGCTTTGCAGAAGATATTTATGGCCAATTTCCTCCCTTTTGGTCACTTTAATGAAACATTTTTTCCATCCTTTTACTTTTAACCTACTTATGCCCTTACACCTAAAATCAGTGTCCTATAGATAGCATACAGTTGAATTTTTTTTTTAGTTTTAATTCTGTTAGCCAATTTTTGTTTTGAATTAAATATATATTTAATTTATACTTAATTTATATTTAATACAGCTTATTAAATATAAATTAATTTAAGTAAATCAATGAAAAGGGTAAAATTGTCACAATAATTTTGTAAATTATTTTCTGCATTCTTTGTTTCCTACTCTTCTTATTCCTTTGTATTTCATTGATTTCTTTATAATGACATGCTTTGATTCCTTTTCCAGTTTCCTTTGTATCTTTCAAAAATACATATTTTATTATTTACATGGGTATTATATAAAAACAGTTTAAGCCCAAACTTTTTTTATTTGTTCTGTTTAATTAATTATACATGACAGCAGAATGTATTCTGATGCATTGTACATGAATGGTGCATAACTTTTCATTTCACTGATTGTGTGTGATATGGAGTCATACAATTTATGATCATATATGTATCTAGGGTAATGTTGTCAATCTCATGCCAACATCTTTTTCACCCCTATGTTCCCTCCCCTCCCCTTCTTCCCCTCTTCCCTATTCAAAATTACTCCATTCTTCTCTTGCCCCCAAGCCAAAAAAAAAAAAAAAATAGGTATCATTATCCACTTATCAGAGAAAACATTCAGCCTTTGTTTTTTTTGTATTGACTTATTTCACTTAGCATGATATTTTCCAACTCCATCCATTTACCTTCAAATACCAAAATTTTATTCTCCTTTAAGGCTAAGTAATATTCCATTGTGTACATATACCACAGTTTATTTCACCATTCATCTATTGAAGTGCATCTAGGTTGGTTCCATAGCTTAGCTATTGTGAATTGATCTGCTACAAACACTGATGTGACTGCATCACTATAGTATACAGATTTTAAGAACTTTGGGAATAGATGGAGGAGGGGCATAAATGGGTCAAATGGTTGTTCCATTCCAAGTTTCCTGAGGAATCTCCATACTGCTTTCAAGAGTGATTACACTAATTTACAGTACCACCAGCAATATATGAGTGTCCCTTTCTCCCCACATCCTTGCTAACACCTGTTGTTGCTTGTATTCTTAATCATTGCCATTCTGACTGGAGGAATATGAAATCTTAGTTTTGATTTGTGTTTCTCTAATTGCTAGTGATGATGAACATTTTTCCATATGTTTGTTGATCAGTTGTATTTCTTCTGTGAAGTGTCTTCAGGTCCTTTGCCTATTTATTTATTGGGTTATTTGGGGGTTTTCATGGTGTTGTATATTGAATTCTTTATATATATCCTGGAGATTAGTGCTCTGATGGGCATGTGGTAAAGATTTTCTCCCATTCTGTAGACTTTCTCTTCACGTTTCCTTATTGTTTCCTTTGCTGAGAAGAGTTTTTAGTTTGAATTCATCTTATTTATTGATTCTTTTTAAAATTTTTTTAATTTTTTTATTGTAAACAAATAGGATACATGTTGTTTCTCTGTTTGTACATGGAGTAAAGGCATACCATTTGTGGAATCATAAATTTACATAGGGTAATGTTGTTTGATTCATTGTTATTTTCCCCTCCCCCCCACACCTCCCACCCCTCTTTTCCCTCTATACAGTCCTTCCTCCATTCTTGCCCCCTCTCTAACCCTAACTCTAACCCTAACACTAACACCTCCCACCCTCAAATATGTGTCATCATCCACTTATCATCCAGATCATTCGTCCTTTGGTTTTTTGAGATTGGCTTATCTCACTTAGCATGATATTCTCCAATCTCATCCATTTGCCTGCAAATGCCATAATTTTGTCATTCTTTATGGCTGAGTAATATTTCATTGTATATATATACCACAGTTTCTTTATCCATTCATCAATTGAAGGACATCTAGGTTGGTTCCACAGTCTGGCTATTGTGAATTGAGCAGCTATGAACATTGATGTGGCTCTATCTCTGTAGTGTGCTGATTTTAAGTCTTTTGGGTATAGGCCAAGGAGTGGGATAGCTGGGTCAAATGATGGTTCCATTCCAAGTTTTCTAAGGAATCTCCACACTGCTTTCCAGAGTGGCTGCACTAATTTGCAGCCCCACCAGCAATGTATGAGTGTACCTTTTTCCCCCACGTCCTCTCCAACACCTGTTGTTGCTTGTGTTCTTGATAATCGCCATTCTAATTGGGGTGAATGGAATCTTAGGGTAGTTTTGATTTGCATTTCTCTTATTACTAGAGATGTTGAACATTTTTCCATATGTTTGTTGATTGCTTGTAGATCTTCTTCTGTGAAGTGTCTATTCATTTCCTTAGCCCATTTGTCGATTGGGTTATTTGTATTCTTGGTGTAGAGTTTTTTGAGTTCTTTATAGATTTGGGATATTAGCGCTCTATCTGAAGTATGATTGGCAAAGATTTTCTCCCAGTGTGTAGGCTCTTTCTTCGCATTGCTGATAGTTTCCTTTCCTGAGAGAAAGCTTTTTAGTTTGAATCTATCCCAGTTATTGATTCTTGCTTTTATTTCTTCTGCTATGGAGTCCTGTTGAGGAAGTCTGGTCCTAAGCCAACATGTCGAAGATCTGGACCTACTTTTTCTTCTATAAGATTCAGGGTCTCTGGTCTGATTCTAAGGTCCTTGATCCATTGTGAGTTTAGTTTCATGCAGGGTGAGAGATATGGATTTAGTTTCATTCTGTTGCATATGGATTTCCAGTTTTCCCAGCACTATTTTTTGAAGAGGCTATCTTTTCTCCATTGCATATTTTTGGTACCTTTGTCTAGTATGAGAAAATTGTATTTATTTGGGTTTGTGTCTGTGTCCTCTATTCTGTACCATTGCTCTTCCTGACTATTTTGGTACCAATACCATGCTGTTTTTGTTACTATTGCTTTGTAGTAGAGTAGAAGATCTGGTGTTGTGATACCATCTGCTTCACTCTTTCTGTTAAGATTTGCTTTAGCTCTTCTGGGTTTCTTATTCTTCCAAATGAATTTCATAATTGCTTGCTCTGTTTCTGTAAGGTATGTCATTGGGATTTTAATTGTAATTGCATTGAATCTGTATAGCACTTTAGGTAGTATGGCCATTTTGACAATATTAATTCTGCCTATCCAAGAACATGGGAGATCTTTCCATCTTCTAAGGTTTTCTTTAATTTCTTTCTTTAGTGTTCTGTAGTTCTCATTGTAGAGGTCTTTTGTGAGATTGATTCCCAAGTATTTTATTTTTTTCGAGGCTATTGTGAATGGGGTAGTTTTCCTAATTATTCTTTCCAAAGATTCATCACTTATGTATAAAAATGCATTAGATTAATGTGCATTGATCTTATATCCCGCTACATTACTGAATTCACTTAGGAGTTCCAAAAGTTTTCTGATGGAATTTCCTGGTTCCTCTAAGTATGTAATCATATCATCAGCAAATAGGGATAGTTTGAGTTCTTCCTTTCCTATTTGTATCCCTTTAATTTCTTTGGTCTGTCTAATTGCTCTGGTTAGAGTTTCAAGGATGATATTGAATAGAAGTGGTGAAAGAGGGCATCCCTGCCTTGTTCCAGTTTTTAGGGGGTATGCTTTCAGTTTTTCAACATTTAGAATGACATTAGCCATGGGCTTAGCATAGATGGCCTTTAAGGAATATTTCCACTATCCCTATTTTTTCTAGTGTTTTGAGCATGAAGGGGTGCTGTATTTTATCAAATGCTTTTTCTGCATCTATTGAAATAATCATGTGATTCTTGACTTTAAGTCTATTGATATGGTGAATTACATTTATTGATTTCCTGAGGTTGAACCAACCTTGCATCCCTGGGATGAAACCCACTTGATCATGGTGCACTATTTTTTTAATATGGTTTTGTATGCAATTTGGTAAAATTTTGTTGAGAATTTTTGAGTCAATGTTCATTAAGGTCTGAAATTTTCCTTCCTCGATGTGTCTCTGTCTGGTTTAGGTATCAATGTGATATTGGCTTCATAGAATGAGTTTGAGAGGGTTCCCTCCTCTTCTATTTCATGGAATACTTTGAGATGTTTAGGAATGAGCTCTTCTTTAAATGTTTTGTAGAACTCGGCTGAGAATGCATCTGGTCCCGGAGTTTTCTTTGTTGGTAGGCTTTTGATGACTTCTTCTATTTCATTTCTTGAAATTGGTCTATTTAAATTGTGTGTGTCCTCCTCCTTCAGTTTAGGCAATTCATATGTCTCTAGAAACCTGTTGATGTCTTTGAAATTTCCTGTTGTGTTTGTGTATAGATTTTCAAAATAGCTTCTAATTATGTTTTGTATTTCACTTGTGACTGTTGTTATATTTCCTTGTTCATTCCGAATTTTAGTGATTTGGGTTTTCTCTCATCTTCTCTTTGTTAGTGTGGCTAAAGGTTTATCAATTTTGTTTATTTTTTCGAAGAACCAACTATTTATTTTGTCAATTTTTTCAATTGTTTCTTTTGTTTCAATTTTGTTGATTTCTGCTCTGAGTTTAACTATTTCCTGTCTTCTACTACTTTTGGTGCTGGTCTGTTCTTCTTTTTCTAGGGCTTTGAGCTGTAGTGTTAGGTCATTTATTGTTGAGTTTTACTTCTTTTATTGAATGCGCTCCATGAAATAAATTTTTCTCTCAGTACTGCTTTCATAGTGTCCCAGAGATTTTGATATGATGTTTCTTTGTTCTCATTTACCTCTAAGAATTTTTAAATTTCCTTCCTAATATCTTCTGTTATCCATTCACCACATAATAGCATATTGTTTAATCTCCAGGTGTTGGAGTAGTTTCTTCTTTTTTACTCTTTCATTTATTTCTAACTTCAATCCATTATGATCTGATAGAATACAAGGTAGTATCTCTATCTTCTTGTATTTGCTAACTTTAGCTTTGTGACATAGTATATGGTCTATTTTAGAAAAGGATCCATATGCTGCTGAGAAGAAAGTGTATTTGCTCTTGGTTGGATGGTATACTCTATAAATGTCTTTTAAGTCTAAATTATTGATTGTGTTATTGAATCTATGGTTTCTTTGTTCAATTTTTGTTTGGAAGATCTGTCCAGTGGTGAGAGAGGTGTGTTAAAATTACCTAGTCTTATTGTGCTATGGTCTATTTGGTTTCTGAAATTGAGAAGGATTTGTTTGACATACATGGATGAGCCACTGTTTGGGGCATAGATGTTTATGATTGTTATGTCTTGCTGATTTATGCTTCCCATAAGCAGTATGAAATGTCCTTCTTTATCCCTTCTGACTAACTTTGGCTTGAAGTAAACATTATGTGAAATGAGGATGGATACTCCAGCTTTTTTGCTGAGTCCATGTGCATGGTATATTTTTTCCCATCCTTTCTCCTTTAGTCTATGGGTATCTTTTTCTATGAGGTGAGTCTCTTGCAGGCAACATATTTTTGGATCTTTCTTTTTAATCCAGTCTGCCAGTCTTTGTCTTCTGACTGATGAGTTCAGGCCATTAACATTCAGGGTTATTATTGAGATATGATTTGTATTCCTGGTCACTTGGCTCATTTATTTTATTTTATTTATTTATTTATTTATTTTTTGACGTGGCTTGGTTCCTCCTTTATTTGACAATTCCTTTAGGATAATTCCTCCCTTTGCTGATTTGCTTCTTTGTTTTTCATCTCTTCCTCATGGAATATTTTGCTGAGAATGTTCTGTAATGCTGGCTTTCTTTTTGTAAATTCTTTTAGCTTTTGTTTATCATGGAAGGATTTTATTTCATTGTCAAATTTTAGGTAAGTTTTGCTGGGTATAAGATTCTTGGTTGGCATCCATTTTCTTTCAGGGCTTGAAAGATGTTGTTCCATGCCCTTCTAGCTTTTAGGGTCTGGATTGAAAAATCTGCTGATATCCGTATTGTTTTCCCCCTGAATGTAATTTGGTTCTTTTCTCTCACAGCCTTTAAAATTCTGTCTTTATTTTGTATGTTAGGTATTTTCATTATAATGTGCATTGGTGTGGGTCTGTTGTAATTTTGTGTATTTGGATTCCTATAAGCCTCTTGAACTTGACTTTCCATTTCATTCTTCAGATTTGGGAAATTTTCTGATAGTATTTCATTGAATAGATCGTTCATTCCTTTGGTTTGTTTCTCTAAGCCTTCCTCAATCCCAATAATTCTTAAATTTGGCCCTTTCATGATATCCCATAGTTCTTGGAGATTGTGTTCATGATTTCTTACCATCTTCTCTGTTTGTTCAACTTTGTTTTCAAGGTTAAACATTTTGTCTCCAATGTCTGAGGTTCTGTTTTCCAGGTGTTCTATCCTATTGGATATGCTTTCTATGGAGTTCTTAATTTGGTTTATTGTTTCCTTCATGTCAAGGATTTCTGTTTGTTTTTTTCAATATCTCTAACTCTTTATTGAAATGATCTTTTGCTTCCTGTATTTGCTCTTTTAACTGTCGATTGGTGTGATCATTCAATGCCTGCATTTGCTCTTTCATCTCATAATTCAGTGCCTGCATTTGCTCTTTCATCTCATCATTTGCTTTCCTGATCATTTTAATTATGTACATTCTGAACTCCCTTTCTGTCATTTCTTCTGCCATGCTGTCATTGTATTTTATTGATGTAACATCTAGATTTGTTTGGGGCATTTTCTTCCCTTGTTTTTTCATATTGTTCAGGTGTCAATGGACCACTGAGATATTGCAGATTTCCTCTATTGACTTATAATGTCCCTGAAGATTTCTAGTATATCCCCTCTTAGCCTTCAGTAGTGTTGGGGGAAGTTGATAGTGTGGTGCTCCACAAGGAAGCTGCTTCTCTCTGGGTGGTGGCCTTCTGGTGGGGTATATTCCCTGCTATTGGGCAGAGGTGCCTCCATTTGTTAACCAATGATCATCCAAAGGGGAACTAGGCTGCAGGCTGAGGCAAGGCCTGTTTGGGCCTGTGTCTCTGGTTTTACCATCCTTGTAGGAAAACCTCACCTGTTGGGGAAGACCAACGAGACCTCCCCACCAGGTCTCGTTGGTCAGTTCCCCTCCTAGAGGTTCCCCTCAATCCACAAGTACCACCTGGACTGGGCTGCCTTTCTCTGCAACATTCTCAGGGGCCTGGACCTATCTCCTGGGCCTGGGAGCCTCACCCTTTGCAGACGAGTCTCCTTATGCTGCCCCTCCTCAGAGAAGCTGCCCGCAGTCCTGGAACCTTCACTCTGCCCCTTGGCTTGTCTCTGTGTGGCTCTTCCACCAAGAAGCCTCCTAGGTCCTGGGACCCTGCTCTGCACCTAATTGCCTGGTTATGCGGCCCCTCCTCTGAGCAGCCACCTGGAGTCCCGTACAGTCACTCTGAGTCCCAGTGACCCACCTCTCGCCTCTTCCTCCCAGCAGCCTCCCAGTGTTCTGGTGCGGTCGCTAGGAGTCCAAGCAACTCAGTGCACACTTCCTTCTCCCGACAACCTCCCGTAGCCCTGGTGTAGTCACTCCGAGTCCACATGACCTGCTGCGCTCCCCCTTTCCTCCAGGCAGCCCCCCAAGCATTCATGAGCAGTCACTCTGAGTCCAAACAACTCACTATGCACCTCCTACTCTGGGCAGCCGCCTGTGGCCCTGTTGCAGTCACTCTGAGTCCATGTGACCCACTGTGCTCCTCCTCCTCCTCCAGGCAGTCCCCCCATGTTCAGAGTGGTCGCTCTGAGTCCAAACAGCTCTCTGTGCACCTCCTCCTCTAGGCAGCAGCCCGGAGCTCTGGTGCAGCTGTTCCGAGTCCAAGAGACCCTCCTCCTCCTCTGGGCAGCCCCTGGGTGTTCAGGAGCAGTCGCTCTGAGTCCAAACAGCTCGCTGCGCAGGTCCTCCTCTAGGCAGCCCCCTGGAGCCCTGGTGGGTTGCTCCGAGTCCAAGCTTGTGCTGGGCGGCCTCCTCTACGATGCTCCCAGTTGTCCAAGTTTACTGCTCCAGTTGGGGGAGGGGTGTCTCTTTGGGCAACTCTACTTCACAAAGTTCCCTGTGTTCCAGGACCCCTGCCCCATCCGGGACACCTCCCCAATGGGAGAGACTCACCTGGTGGCTTTGAGTTGGTCCCAAGTCTCTCAATATCTCCTCTTCTTGAATCCTGAGTCCTGGAGCAACATGAAATGCAGCCACCCTCTAGTCAGCCATCTTGAAACCTTGATTCTTGATTCTACTTCTGCTGCAGAAGTCTTGTTAAGGAAGTCAGGTTCTAAACTAACATGATGAAGATTTGGGCCTACTTTTACTTTTGTTAATATGCAGGGTCTCTGGTCTATTCCTAGGTCCTTGATCCACTTTGAGTTGAGTTTAGTACACAGTGAGAGATAGAGATTTAATTTTATTTTGCTCCATATGGATTTCTAGTTTTCCCAGCATCATTTGTTGAACAGGCTGTTGTTTCTACAATTTATGTTTTTGACACCTTTGTCTAATATGAGATAACTGTATTTATGTGGGTTTGTCTCCGTGTCTTCTATTCTGCACCATTGGTCTACCTGTCTATTTTGATGCCAATACTATCCCTTTTTTGTTAATATAGATCTGTAGTATAGTTTACGGTCTGGGATTGTGATGCCTCCTGCTTCACTCTTCTTGCTACGTATTGCTTTGGCTAGTCTAGGTCTCTTATTTTTCCAAATGAATTTCAAAATTGCTTTCTCTATTTCTATGAGAGAAGACAATGGGAGTTTAATTGGAATTGCATTGACTCTATAGAACACTTGGTTGCATGGCCATTTTGACAGTATTAATTCTGCCTATCCAAGCGCATGGGAGATCTTTCCATCTTCTAAGGTTTTCACTAATTTCTTTCTTTAGTGTTCCATAGTTTTCGTTGGAACACTATGGAAGAGTAGAGGTCTTCCACTTCTTTTATTAGATTTAGTCCCAAGTATTTTATTTTTGTTGAGGCTATTGTGAATGTGGGGTAGTTTTCCTAATTTCTCTTGCAGTGGACTCATCACTGATGTATAGAAATACATCAGACTTATGGGTATAGATTTTATATCCTGCTACTTTGCTAAATTCATTTATGAGTTGTAGAAGTTTTCTGGTGGACTTTTTTGGATCTTCTAAATATAGAATTGTGTTCTTGGCAAAAAGTGATAGTTTGAGTTCTTCTCGTATGTATCCTTTTAGTTTCTTTGGTCTGTCTAATTGCTCTGGCTAGAGTTTCAAGGGCTATGTTGAATAAAAGCAGTGAAAGAGGACATCCCTGTCTTGTTCCAGTTTTTAGGGGGAATGCTTTCAATTTTCTCCATTTAGAATGATGTTGGCCTTGGGCTTAGCATAGATAGTTTTTACAATGTTGAGGTATGGTCCTACTATCCCTAGTTTTTCTAGTGTTTTGAACATAAACTGGAGCTATATTTTGTCAAGTGCCTTCTCTGTGTCTCTTGAGATAATTATATGACTCTTTAAGTATGTTGATGTGGTGAATTATGTTTATTGATTTCTATATATTGAACCAAACTTGCATCCTGGGGATGACCCCTAGTTAATGATGGTGTACTATCTTTTTAATACATTTTTTATGCAGTTTGCCAGAATTTTGTGAAGAATTTTTGCATCTGTGTTCATCAGGGATATTGGTCTGAATTTTTCATTCCTCAACATGTCTTTATCTGGTTTTGGTATCATGATATTGGCTTCAAAGAGAAGTTTGGTAGGGTTCCCTCCTTTTCTATTTCATGGACTATTTTGAGGAGTAGTAGTATTAGTTCTTCTTTGTAGGTCTCGTAGAACTTGGTTGGGAATCCATCTGGTCCTGGACTTTTCTTTGTTGGTAAGCTTTTGATGGTGCTTTGTATTTCAATGCTTGAAAATGATGTGTTTAAATTGTGTATGTCTTCCTGATTCAGTTTGGGTAGTTCATATGACACTAGAAATTTGTCAATGTCTTCAAGGTTTTCTCTTTTGTTGAAGTACAAATATTCTAAATAGTTTCTAATTATCTTCTGTATTTCAGTGGTGCTGACATGATATTTTCTTTTTCATCATGAATTTTAGTAATTTGAGTTTTCTCTCTCCTCTTCATTAGTGTGGCTAGGGGTTTATCAATTTTATTTACAGTTTCAAAACACCAACTTTTTGTCAATTTTTTCAATTGTTTCTTTTGTTTCAATATCATTGATTTCAGCTCTGATTTTAATTATTTCTTCTCTCCTACTATGTTTGGTGTTGATTTGTTCTTCTTTTTCTAGCACTTTGTTAGGTCATTTATTTGTTGACTTTTAAATATTTTCTGAATGGGTTCAATGCAATGAACTTTCCTCTTAGCACTACCTTCATAGTGTCCCAGAGTTGTGACATGTTGTATCAGTATTCTCATTTATCTCTAAATTTTTTTAATCTCCTCCTGGATGTCTTCTGTTATCCATGCATCATTCAATAGTGCATTATTTAGTCTCCTGGTGTTGAAGTAGTTTCCTTTTTTATTTTATAATTGATTTCTAATTTTATTCCATTATTATCTGATGGAATGCAGGGTAGTACCTCTATTTTTTGGTATTCGCTGAGAGTTTTTTTGTGGCATAACATATGTTCTAATTTGGAATAGGATCTATGTGTTGCTAAGAGAAAAGTATATTTGCTTGTTGATGGATGGAATATTCTATATATGTCTGTTAAGTCTAAGTTATTGATTTATTGTTGAGTTCTATAGTTTTTTTGTCTAGTTTGTTTTTAGAAGATCTATCCAATGTTGAGAGTGTTAAATTCACCCAGTATTATTGTGTTGTGTGTGGTCTATTTGAGTCTTGAAATTGAAAAATCTTTGTTTGATGTATATAGATGCTCCATTGTTTGAGGAATAAATATTTATGATTATTATGTCTTATTGATGTCTGATTCTCTTACATGAAATGTAAAGGAAACATCCTTTCTTATCCCTTCTAACTTTGGTTTGAAGTCCACTTTGTCTGATATGAGGATGGAAACCCCTTCTTTTTTACCCAGTCCATGAGAATGATATGTTTTTTCCCATCCTTTCACTTTTGGTCTAGATGTCTTTTCCTGTGAGATGGGTTTCTTGAAGGTAGCATATTGTTGAGTCTTTTTTTCTTTTTAAATTCTATCTGCCAGTCTATGTCTTCTGATTAATGTGTTCATACTGTTAACATTCAGGGTTACTATTGAGATATGATTTGTATTTTCAGTCATTTTGGTTTATTTTTTGTTTTTAACATGACTTGGTATCTCCTTTGATGGGCTTTTCCTTTAGTGTACTTCCCTCCTTTGCTGTCTTTGTTCATTTTCATTTCTTCCTCATGGAATATTTTGCTGAGAATGTTCTGAGTGCAGGCTTTCTATTTGTAAATTCTTTTAGCTTTTGTTTACCATGGAAGGTGTTTATTTCCTTATCAAATATGAAACTTAATCTTGCTGGATATAAGATTCTTGGTTGGCATTAATTTTCTTTCAGAGCTTGATATATGTTGTTCCAGGACCTCCTGGCTTTGAGGGTCTGAGTTGAGGAATCTGCTGAGATTCAAATTGGTCTCCCCCTATATGTAATCTGATGCTTTACTCATACAGTCTTTAAAATTCTATATTTTGTACTGTAGGCATTTTCATTATCATGAGCCTTGGTGTGGGTCTATTATAACTTTGTATATTTGATGTCCTATATGCCTCTCATATTTGATTTTCCATTTCATTCTTCAAGTTTGGAACATTTTCTAATGTTACTTTTTAAAATATTGTGCATTCCTTTGGTTTTGTTTCTGTGCCTTCCTCTACCCTAATAATTCTTAAATTTGGTCTTTTCATGTTATCCCATATTTCTTGGAGTTTCTGTTTATGGTGCCATCTGCACTGTGTGGTTGACTTTATTTTCAAGATTATGTATTTTGTCTTCATTGCCTCTGGTTTTGTCTTCCAAGTGGTCTAGTCTATTTATGATGCTTTCTATTGAGTTTTTACTTCTGTTTATTGTTTATTTCCTTCATTTCAAGGATTTCTGGTTTTTTTTTTCAGAATCTCTATTTCTTTATTGAAGTAATCTTTTGCTTCCTGCATTTGCTCTCATAGTTCTTTATTGAAGTGATCTTTTGTTACCTGCATTTGCTCTCTCATATCATCCTTTACTTTCCAAATCATTTTAATTATGTACATTCTGAACTCTTTCTCTGACATTTCTTCTACTGTGCTGTCAATGGATTCTATTATTGTAGCCTCTTGGTTTGTTTGGGGCACTTTCTTTTTTTTTATGTTGTTCCTGTGTCTTCTCCTCTACCAGTGTGGATCCAAAGAATCTAGTTTCTACCCTATAGATTTATAGTGTCCCTGCAGGTTTCTAATACCTTGCCTTTAAGAGGAAGATAAGTGTTAACAGCACCCAATGCAAACAATATGCAGCCTTAAATAGCTCCTATTAAGAAGTTTACAGTTTTGTCACAATAAACAGAAATGATATGTTTGGTTATTATCTACAATACAAACAGTAGGTTGACAATAATGTCTACAGCTTCTAATGGTGGACAAAGAGAGAACAGTATGGTGTATGGTGTGATGTTTATGGCGTAGGAGGGACTCTCCGGTGTAATGAAGCCTGGAGGGACCTTGGTGATGGTCTTCCAGGTCCTGGCTAGATGGAAGCAGCCATGTTTGTAGTTGGCAGTGGCAGCATCAAACCTGTAGGTACCTTGGTGTTTATATTTGTTTTTCCCAGAAAACTTGAAAATTTCATGATTGGTGTGGCTCTACAACATTATTTTATATTGCAGTGGAAAGAATTTTCTGTATTTCTGATAGGGCAGGTCTAATGATCTTTTTGAGTATTTGTATATCTTGAGAGTCCATTTTTTTCATTCTCGAATGATAGTTTTGCTGAATACGTTATTTGTGCTAGGTAATTTTTGTCTTTCAGCCCTTTGACTGTATTTCTCATTCCATTCTGGATTGCAAGGTTTCTACTGAGAAATCCACTGATAATCATGCAAGGCAACCCTCATAGATGATACACCACTTTTTTCCTGCTGCTCAAAAGGTTCTCTTTATGGTTTTTGAAACTTTAGATATAATGCTCTTCATTTTTTATGTCTTCATTTTTATCCCATTTGGGGATCATTAAGCTTCATAAATTTTATATATGTTTCATTCTTAATGTTTCTAATTTGTCAATCTTTATTTCTTATTGAATTCTTTAGGTCTGAATTTCTGCTTGCTCCTATTTGCTATTTTCATCTCTGTGTTCATATTCTCACTTTACTGATTTAATTCAGTTTTTCTGTTTTCTGTAGGCTCATGAAACATTTTCAAATGGTGATTTAAGAGTTCTGCAGTTAATTCATAAATCTCTGTTTTGAAATAGTAAATTACTATGGCTTTATTTTGTCCCTTTGATTTAGCCATTTTCCATTTTTCTCTATATGCTGTATAGTCTCATTTAGATTTGTCCATTTAAAACTCAACCAACAATAGATTAGCAAAGTCATTGTGGAAAAGAGTACAAAAGTTAGTAAATTAAAATGGAGTGATCATAGAACCCAATAATTCATCTAAAGGAAGTATATTGAACACTTAAAGCACTAAAAGCAATGTAAGTTTACACTGTATTTTAAACTGATAAAGCATTCACTTCTATTCCATATGAAAATTCTGTCTTCATATTTCCTCTGAATATTACATTATTGATATCACAGCTCTTTTTATATTGTATAAACATTAGCAGGGTTCTAAGATGCTTTTTATTCTTTCATATTTCAAATTTTACATAACCAAAGGAGATAAAATCAATATATTGAGGAGATATTCCAATCACCATGGTCAGTGAAGCATTGTTTATATTAGTCAAAGTACGGAACATCTTAAGAGCCCATCAATGAATGAATAAATTTAAAAATATGGGAGTTTTATATATATGTGTATATAGTTTGTGTGTGCATATGTGTGTATACATATAAACATATACAATGAATTATTATTTATCCATATAAATTAAAATCTTGTCTTTTAAAGCAATAATGGTTAACATATAGGATTTTACATTATGTGATATAAGGTAGACACAGAAAGCCATTTACTATGTTTCACATGTAAAATCTGAAAAAGTTTAACACAAATGTAGAGTGAAATGACACTCACTATGGCCTCATTTGTTGGAGTGTAGGAATAATGGTCAAGGACTACAAAATTTGAATTTCACATGCATAAGAAGGTAAGAGTCCTTATAGCATGAGAATATTTACAATTGTTCTACTCATAAAAGCTAATATAATAGATAAAAATGTACAAGAATGATAATTATGTCCAATAATTTACATATTATTTAGCTGTATATAGTCATTGCATTGCAAATATATACTTTAAAAATTCTTATGTATGTGGCAAACACAAAATTTAATTTTTCAATGAAATCAATCAATAAATAACAATAAAAAAGTTTAAAAATTTTTTAAGACTGTTATTTGTCCCAATCACTGTATTGGCTGCATCCAGGCATTACTGACAGCATTCAGATATGCTAGAGACTATTGAAATCCCTCAAATCTGTTTTCAGGATATCTTCTCTGCATTGTCTTTGCATTCCTTAGTTTTAAAAGATTGCTTATATTTTATATATCTGTGGAAAAATGTTGTCCTTGTATTTACTACTCTATCTCATCCTACTGATATCCCTACTATCTAATTACATTCATCATATTTACCAAATGTATTTACCTGAATCTTGTGAGATAATTTAGTATTTTTATTTCTTTCAGTTTTATCTTCTGATTGTACTGAAGGCTTTTCAGCAAATCAAGGTGTAAAGTATTTATTACAAAAAGGGACAAAATGAAGATTTGGAAATTGCAGCCTCGAAAATTTACCCAAAAATGGGAAAGTGTGGGTGAGTGTGATGATCAGAGAGTTTAATGGAAACAACAAATGTATGCCAACAATCCTTGCAAAATACTTAACTATAAACAAAGAACGAGAACATATAACATATAAGAAAAAACTCAATATGTGCTAGTCACTTTTGAAGAACCATGCATTTCTATATGCAAATATCCACAGAAATTTTTTAAATACAACTTTTCTCTTAAAGAAAAATTGGAAAACATAAAAAGAGGTTTAGATCATGTTTCAGTTAACAAATTGAACAATTTCAAATGAAACATTGAGTTAAAGTTTCACTCAAATTTTTTTAAGTACAGGAGATTTAAAAGTAAAGGACATTTCTATGTTTCATAAATTTGAGAGTTCCTTTACAAAAAGTTTATTATTCTGTAATCAACAGATAATTCCTCTCTATGCCAAAATATGTAATACTATTGCATGTGGTAAATTACACATTATTGCCTAATCAAAATGCAGATATAGATATTTGTATTTATTTGTATATATATATATATATATTTGTATATATATATAAAATGAAGGTATGAATACTTGTAGCAAAGTCTGTAGCCACAATAAATACTGGTGTATATATATGGTGTAGAAGCATATGAATGCAATGTAACTCATAACAACTTTTACCATGACTTAGATTCTCATAAACATCAGTATACTTATTTTCAAGACCTCCTTTGCAATTAAAAGAAAATGTGGAAAAGTCTTTCTCAATGTTCAAAACATAACATCCACCAAATATATATATATTCAAGACAAGCCTTGCAAACCTAAAGAATGTGTATACCTTAAGCCTTACTCAACATTGCAAAATTATTACTCGAGAGAAAACCTACAAATGTAAACAGTATGTTCCAGTCTTTGAGAATTATTCAGGCCTTGATAAACACCAGAGAGTTCATACTGAATGTGTCAGAGTTTTTAGTCAAATTTCAAATCTTAAACAACATCAAAAAATTTATACTGGAGAGATACCCTACAGATAGAAACAATGTGTCAGAACCTTTAAGAATAGTTCAGCCCTTTCTAAACACCAGAGAATTCATACTGGAGAAAAACCCTACAAGTGTAATGAATGTGGCAAAACTTTTAATCAAAACCCAAGCCTTAGCATCAGAGAATTCATAGTGGAGAGAAATCCTACAAATGTAAAGAATGTGACAAAGCTTTTAGTCAGATTTCAAGTCTTAAACAACATCAAAGAATTCATAGTGGAGAGAGACCCTACAGATGTAAACAATGTGTCAAAACCTTTAAGGATTGTTCAGTTCTTTCTGAACATCAGAAAATTCATATGGGAGAAAAATCCTACAACTGTAAAGAATGTGGCAAAGCTTTCAATCAAATCCCAAGTCTTATTCAGCATCAGAGAATTCATACTGGAGAGAGACCCTACACATGTAAACTATGTGTCAAAACCTTTAAGGATTGTTCAGCTCTTTCTAAAGACCAGAGAATTCATACTGGAGAAAAACCCTATAAGTGTAAAGAATGTGGCAATGCTTTTAATCAAATCCCAAGTCTTATTCAGCATCAGAGAATTCATACTGGAGAGAGACCCTACAGATGTAAACAATGTGTTAAAACCTTTAAAGACTGTGCAGCCCTTGCTACACACCACAGAATTCATACAGGAGAGACACTCTACAAATGTGAAAAATGTGGCAAAGCTTTTAATCAAAGTTCAAACCTTAAAAAACATCAAAGAGTTCATACTGGAATAAGGCCCTACAAATGTAAACAATGTGGTAAAACTTTTAAGCAAACCTCAGCCTTTACTCAACATCAGAGAATTCATACTGGTGAGAAACTGTACATACGTAAACAATGTGTTAAAACATTTAAGGGTCACTCAGCCCTTTCTAAACATCAGAGAATTCATACTGAAGAGAGACCTTACAAGTGTAAAAAATGTAACAAGGCTTTTAATCAAATTTCAACTTACTCAACATAAGAGAACTCATACTAGAGAAAGACCTTACAAATTTAAACAATATTAAAACCTTTAAGGATTGTTCAACACTATCTAAGCACCAAAGAATTCATAGTTGAGAGAAATGCCACAAAGTAAAAATTGTGGCAAAAATTTTAACAATTAATCAAGCTTTATTCAACACCAGAAAATTCATAGTTCAGAGAAGCCCTTAAAATATAAAGAATATGGTAAAGACTGTATTCAAATTTTAAACCTTCTCCAACATCAGGTAATGGATCCTATATAGAAATCTCATGTGTAATGAATGAAAAGAAAATTTTCTGAAGTGTACACCTCAGAGAACAGCAAAAATATTTATGCTATAGGAAAAAATATAGTTTTTAAGGGTGTATCAAATAATTTATCTGTACATTATATACATGTACAAGTGTTACTGATGGAAAATCCTGTAGACAATGTAGCAATAGCTTTAAATTTTCATTAAGGTTTGCTGGTCATCATTATTTGATATGGTATAAATTTTACAAATATGGAGTATAGTGCAGATAGCTCATCTCAGAAGAGATATAGATTCATTATAAATTCAAGCTTAATAACCTTATTCTTGAAGCCTGGAGAACAAAATTCTTACATCTTGTATGACTTAGCATCATGTCAGAAGAATAAAGTTCATTCCTGAAATTCTTTAGTCTGCATTGTTTCCAGTGACTTTACAGTGAATATTGGAATATATTCTTCTGATTATACATAATTTTTTACTAAGTATAAGTCAGTGTTTTCTATTATGTAACACTTTGTATCTTGAAGGATAGATTATTCTATTTCACATAAGGCTATAGTTAATGGTACTATACTATTAGGTAGATTAGAAGTAAGATCACTATTAATCCTTTTCCCCAGTGTTAAAAAATTTCAAATTAT
Source organism: Sciurus vulgaris (assembly GCF_902686455.1). Taxonomy (NCBI): domain Eukaryota; kingdom Metazoa; phylum Chordata; class Mammalia; order Rodentia; family Sciuridae; genus Sciurus; species Sciurus vulgaris. Next base: position 49,271,446 of record NC_136473.1, read on the forward strand.
TTGGAGAACTGTTACCATGTTATATTTTTATTTCTTCACCATTGTGTAGTTACTGAGAGATTGATAGTTCTTAGGTGTTATAGGAACATGGTGGTAAGCCCCAGATTTCTAAATTTCATATTCTAAAATTTTACTGTACATTGTTTTTCACAGGCCACCATTTTGGGCCTACAAAATATGAAAAATAAATAAATATATTAATAAAATCCCAAACCAGACTTTGGTTGTGATTTACATAGACTGAAATATATATTTATATAGTTTTTGGTTCTTTTATTATACATGACAAGATTCAATTTTATATATTTAAACAATCATGGAATATATGTTCTAGTTTGGACCCCATTCTTATGAATGTACATGATGGTGAGATTCACTATAGTGTATTCATACAAGTACATATGAAAATTATAAAATATACATTTTTTTAGTGCTAGGTATTGAAACTGAGGATGCTCTACCACTGAGTTACAGACCCAAGCCTTTTTATTTTGCAACAGATTCTAGCTAAGTTGACGAGACTGAGCCACAAAGTTGTAGTCCTCTGGCCTAAGCCTCCTGTGTCACTGAGATTACAGGCATGCAACTAAATTCCTTGTGAAATATACAAGTATTACAATCTGGTGAAAACTTAGGGTTAATTGAACTATGGGTGTAATAAATGTCATGCATGCATATGTGTATATGTGTTATCTGCATGCATGTTTGCATATATATATATATATATATATAGTGCTGGGGATCAAACCCAGGGCCTTGTGCTTACAAGGCAAGCACTCTACTGACTGAGCTATCTCCCCACCCCCTATGCATCTATATATTGAGAAGAAAAGAGATTTGAACTGAAAAAATTTTTAAATTGCTAATAATTTATGAGAAAACTAATAAACTAATGAAAAGTCTACTTTATGGACATTGAACTTATTCCTACCTCAGTTCCTTGTTTAAAATCTCACTATCCCAATTTTGTCATTTTTTACTTGCTTCTTACTCATGTAAGTTCTAATATATGACTTATTCATTGAAAGTATTATTTATGACTTCATAAGAATGACTTTTATGACATTATGTATTCAGATATTGACTTGTAGATACAATTCTGCAATGAGAATATTGATACATTTTACATTAGTAGTATATTACATTATTTCCTTCTGAATGGGAAAACATTAATTTTTTATTTATAATGATATGTGATATCACAAAATTTAAAAAATTTTCTAAGCCAATTCATTCAGGTGAAAACTGGGTAGACCAGTTCTCATGAGACTGTCTTGACATTTGTATAGAGGGGAAAGTTGTGAAAAAAAATTGCTAGGAATACAATAGACTCTCCATAATTATGAGCAAAATATTCTTATTAAAATGAGGTTGATGTTTCATATAAGAGAATTAACTATTGAAGTAAAGAAATTATGTTTTTTTCTGTGTTTAAAAAATCTATATTTTTTATTGTAAACAAATGGGATACATGTTGTTTCTCTGTTTGTACATGGCGTAAAGGCCATTTGTGTAATCATAAATTTACATAGGGTAATGTTGTTTGATTCATTCTGTTATTTTTCCCTTCCCCCCACCTCTCCCACCCCTCTTTTCCCTTTATACAGTCCTTCCTTCCTCCATTCTTGCCCCCCTCCCTAACCCTAACTCTAACCCTAACACTAACCCCTCCCAAGAAATTATTTTAATTCTGCATATGATGCAAGGACATTTCTTCCAGAACTATATGAATTACTCATTCTAAATTTAGGAAGAAGAATATTTTTATTTTATAATTATCTCATTTCTCATTGACTTCAGATTTGTCTTCAGTTATGTAGGCATCACAGCAATTATCCTTCATGGGTTATGTTTTAGTTCTTCATTTCTTAATTTTCTATACATTTCATGTCATACAGGAATTTTTTATCTCTGGTGAATTGTTTGGAATTTAATGTGAAGATAAATGTTGTTTTGGTAATATGTTTGGAGGTTTTGCTCTAGTTTATTTTATGTATAATTAATATTTTGTGTGAATTCACAAAATATGTATATATTATGAATTAATATTATCAGTTCAAATATCATTTCTATTTTTTCTTTGCCTGTGGTTGCTTTTATTCTTTCTTTTTTATTTTATTTTATTTATTTTTTAAATTTTTTACAGACTGCATTTTGATTCATTTTATACAAATGGGGTATATCATTTCATTTCTATGGTTATGCATGATGTATATTTCTTGTGAGAACATTCAGAATACTTTTTTCTATCTACTGTGGGGAGTTTTCCATGTCCCGCATGGATGAGGAGAAGAGTTTCTGTCAGAGGATGATGGTGCTGGCGATCAATTACTAATAAACTTACCTAATCAATAAACTCAAGAGTCAATACTCTTTTCAAATGGAAGGGGATGTGACAGATTGGGCCATACTAGATCTGGCCTCCAACAAGATGGAGGACCCCACCTTCACCTTTATTTATAGTTACATAGGTAAAGGGGCCCAGACTGGGAGGGGCTTTGGTGAGGAACAGGATGGGGTGGAGTTAGGGAAGTCATTTTCTTAGAGAATTAGCATTTCCTCAGGGGTGAGCCACCTCTGTACAGGGCCACTTACTCCCTGGCTGTCTGAAACAGTCTCTCATGACTGCCAGTTCCTGGGAGTCAGACCTCTGTATCCCATGGCTCAGCCAAGCCTGATTCGGCTAAGCATGGATGGCTCCCTGTATATTCCCCTTTTCCTCTTTTTAGAAACACAAATGATGGGCAGCTACTCTGAGGTTCCAGATCTTGGTTCTGAGAGCTGCTTCGAGATCCTGGATCTTGGTTCTGAGGGTATGGCAACATATTATCTTGATACAAAAAAGAATTAGAAGCAAACATGTCATTACAATAATATACCATTCAATTTAGGAAATATTTGATCAGCTAGAGATGCAGAGTCCATGAGATTAATTCTGCTTTCTGGAATATCCTGGATGTGGCAATGTGATTTTATAAGATCCAGGTTATTATTATTGATATGTCAAATATCCATTAGATGATTCCTAATTATCTCTTAGTCCCATTGGAAAGTGTGATATTTAGTTGTAGCAATACAGACATGCTTTCAGTCATTATGGCATTTAAGCCTTTGTTCAAATCAGAGAGTAAAAAGCTCATCACTGATATTTATAATAGCTGTTAAAGTATTTAATTTGATCTCAATCATTTTATTAATAACTTTCAGAGACCATAGCATCTTGACAGAGTAGATATAGATATAATGCATGTGGGAAGAGATAGAAACCTAAAAGAATACATTAAAATATATAGGACCCAAATTAGCAAATCAGAAATAACTGTTAGAATATAAATTGAATTACTCATCTTTCTAATGAAATATTAATCAAGTTTTTGGATTCTAATTTGGTATTTATTACATTCTTACCAGCAGTGCAAAGTAATATCCAAACAATAGAGTAATAGTCAGAAGCACATGGAGTTTCAAAAATCAGAATGATTATATATCTAATCTTATTTTGTATTCTGAAAATAGTTTTAAATAATTCAATTATTTGCCTAGTTTCTTAGACCTTCCATTATATAAAAAATTTAGTTTAAATATGGTTGCTTGTAAATTATTTTCAAGAAGAAGTAAAAACAAAATATTTTTAGTGGCAATGTTGCCACGTTAGGCCTTTCTGGCTTTGAAACTTCTAGAGGAAGATATTTTGATATAACTGTCTTTTATCAATTTTTGAAGATCAATCCAAAAACATATCCACCACCTTTAGAGATAAAGGTAGTATTGACAAGACATTTGTATATTTCATTCATTTAGGAAAGGTGCCAGATTCTATTGCAGAACAATTAAGGCAGTAAGATGTTGGTGAGTATGTCATAGAAATGATAGACTTTTTATGAGAAAGTCCCATCCTAATAACTGTTTGAACATATAATCTTAAATTCCATGGGCCAGTATAATTGTCTGGCCTAGGTATTCCTTATGTTGTCTTTTCCTCAAAGGTTACCTTTAGACAACCAGAGTGTCTACCAGGGGACCAGCATATAGATAAATTTCCACTGTAGCCAGTATAATTAAATCCAGTCACATGGAAGGTGTAATGTGAGTATCTGTGAAACCTCCCATCATATGACTATCATCAATAAGTACTGGGATTGATTCTCCAGCCTACATTGCTGGGTGTATTAAAGGTTAATCCAGGAAATGGCCCATCAGATTTCCCATGTATTTCACTTACCTGAGAGCTCAATAGAGCTCATACAAATATTTTGGTTGGAGATTTAAGATCTCATTATTGTAAAATCTGGTGCATTTTATTACTCAATGTGTCACTCAGCAGTGGTTAGACTCCTAATATAATTTTTAGAAAATTTTTTGAAATTAAGTAGGTTCACATAGGGTTCTGTTTTCCCCTTTTTATTGTTTTTTAATTGTAGAAAAATATTGATAGAAACTGGAGTATTATTGGCCTTAAATTGTAGACAATGCCCTAGCATTGTACAAGTATTCAAACCATAAGAAGTGACAATAAATATTTCTATTTGACCAGGAAAATTAATAAAATTTACCTATTGTTAAAGTCAATGTTGTTGAGTTGAAGAAGGCATTACAGTAAAATAAGGCCTAGTTTTTAACCAAATATGTTTTTATTTTGTCTCTAGTAGTGGGCTGAGTTACAAAGTTATAAAATGGAGTCAGTACAGACATAGAAAAATCAGTCTCATGACCTGTTTATTCTATAGGTAATGACTTTACTATTTTACATTAACTTATTAGAATTCAGGATAGTGATTCAATAAGTTATTTTAAAAGTCTTAGAATTTATGTCATTGATCTATCAATCATATTCTAAGGGATGTATGCAAAGATAATCTTTATGCATAAAGATATAGTTGTATGAATATCTTCAATAACCTTGGTTTTAAGGTAGCAAAAATAATCCAAATGTCCAATATAGGGTTTTGGATAAATAAAGTGTATGATAAAAAAAATCTGGCATTAAAAGTAATGTAAAAGAATATTTATTATGTGCAATCTAAATCTTACTAGCTTTAAAATTAACAATATGATTCTATGTGTATAAAATAGGTATATCCCCTGGCTCATTTATGGAAAGCAATTTAGAAAGTTATTTACTAAATGTTAATAATAGTTGCTTATGGATGATAGAACCTCAAAAGAGTCTTATATGTACTTAAATTTTTCTAAGTGGGTTTCCTGACAAAATTCAAGTAAGTTACTTAATCTTGAAACCATCTTTAGCCTCTTATCTGAATATTATTTCATAAAACCTCCATATATAATTATTTGGATTAATAAAAATTAGGTAGCATAATTCAGTATCACATCTGAAACATGAAACAGATAAGTCAAGAGAACTTCCATCCCCTCTTGGGGAAAGGTGTAAAAATATTTCTATATCTCGTATGTTAACCTTTAAATAAGCCAGTATCTCCTGAATGTCACTAGGAATATAGTTTACTTCTTAGTGTAGAGAGTAACATAAAAATTGTATAACATGTTTATTTAATTTTAAAATATTAAATGACATAATTTTTAAATTAATTTGTTATTATTATATAAGTTTTTAAGTAAACATTATTGAAAAAGCTTTAGTTTGGAGAGCATTGACTTAGTAAAATGTTCCTTCAAATCTTATATTTTAAAGACTTCTTTATCTAGAAAACTAGGATACAACTAGCATAATAAGTCAGCACTGATTACAATAGTTAATTAAAATATAGTCATTGATATTTTATATTAATCAAATTTGACTTTTAAAGAGAAATTTGGAATATAAGGTGGTATTTTTAAAATAAGTTATTGTTTCATCAAATTGTATAAGTTATAATTTCTTTGAAATTAGATTTTTAAATAATAAAAAGTCAACAGACATAAGAAATTATTTTATTGGAATGAGAGATTAATGTTTTAGGTACTTCCTTTTTCTTCTACCCTTAAGTTAGAAGGTCTAATTAATAGGGGTTTGTGAAAAGATCTTATCCATATTTGTAGATAGCCTTTATGATAGAAACAGTAGATTTTAAAGAATAAAAAGCTTTAAATAATCTTAGCTGATTGTGTTAATTATATAAAGTCAATTTAATTATATATAAGCCTTTTGAAAATTATTTTGTACAAATTTTGTTTTAATTTATTCAAATATGTTACAGTCTTCTATTTTACCAGGTGAAAAAAAAATTTTTTAGACCCTTATATATCACATCTGATAGTTTAAGTCCTAGCATCTTGGTTCTCAATGAGAACAAAGAAAATAAAGGAATTTTAAACCTTCTTTATATTAATCAGTTTGCAAATACATCTAATGTTTAAATATTTTTTAGTTAAGAGTATCTGATGTTTTTATATTTAGTAGACATTTTTGTATCCAGTGATGATCTGTTAGCATTTCATCCTTGTAAATCATTAAGTATAATAATAATTATACTTAATTATTATACCTATAACAAAAATTTGTATAATTAATCCCATTTACCTCAAATTAGATTTCTTTATTCTTAACTGCAAAAGTCAAGACATCAAACAAATGTAGATATTAATATTAGTCATCTCTTTCCTGTTGAAGAAAACTGTTTGAAACAAGAGATATAGGGATTAGCAATTTTATTATTTATTTGACCACCTAGAAAAATGTGAGTTTATAAAGAAACCTTTTTATTTTTAGTTGTTCACACAATATAAATTAAACTTTACTAATTTACATGAATTAAAGGTATATGTATCCATTTTTAAATTTTAATTCATGAGTTCTCATCTATAGGCCAATTTTGAAATCATGTACATGATATATGGATGCACACATATAGACAGACAATATAATACGCACATAACACAAAAGCAAAGACCTTGTAGCTTTTTATAGGTGAATCTCCATTGTAATGTACCAGATGTTCAAAAACTCTAGTTGAATAAAAATAGGGCTGATCAGAAAAACATTAAAATTATGAGCTCAAAAATAGAGAATTTAAGGAAAACACAAGAGTTCTGGAAAAAATGATATGGACATTAATTATTTTAGTAAAGCACCATACAATTTACTTTTTGCTTATATTAGCCAAAGTTCAGGTAAAAAATATTTTTTTCCCTTTTTTTTGGCAGGGGAGGGGGTCAGTGTCTAAGACTTGTCTTCTGCTGAGTCTGCAGTCTTCTTCCATTTACATCTCAATGTGAGCCTTGACTGAGATTTGGAAGGAGCTGAAGGAAATTATTGGTCTGAACAGAAACTTCATGCCTAGGGTATTTTAATTATTTTTTTTCCAGTTGGTAATCACACAAGTTTGGATGTCAAAGAAAATTATGAGACCTTATTTTATTTTATTTTATTTATTTTATTTTTCCCAGAAAATTGTTACTCAGGAAAGTAGAAGACTAACTAAGTAGAAGATTAAGATTTAATTTGCCTTTTCTTCTGTAGAATTAAGAAGAATTAGCATTCAAGTGCAGCAAACCAAGGGGAGGGTCTAGAAATAAGCCCATGAAAACCATGCAGATCTGCCATGTTTTCTCCAAATTCTTTACAGTTTGGAGCTAGGTGGGTCACTGGAGCAGGACTGTTGAAATGCAAATTACAGAGGTCCCATGCTAACTCATCTTCCTCTGACTCTGAATGCTCTCCAGTCTTTTACATAGAGATCCTGTCCCCATTCTCCAGTATCACTTTGTGTAAGGGAACCTGCCTAGAGCTAACTTCAATTTTCGAAAAATTTTTTTTTTTACTTAACACATTCCCAGAAGACAAAGATGTCCTTGAGGATTAATATTCCTGACTCTTAGATCTAAATATCTTAACAGCATTTCTAAGTCCTGTGATCAAATCTTCTGAAGTCTGTTAATCAATATCTTGGTCCAAGTACAAGGAAATTTTCCTCAGAAAATGATGGACAAACTTCCTGAATTGCCTTTAAGAACAATATGAGCTCTTGTACATAGTGTCCCTTCTGTTTTAAGATAGTTTTCAAGATATCTAAGTAACTTTTCCTCCCTTAAGTTAGAGATTTTCCCTGAATTCCTGATTAGGATCTTTTCTTCCCAGGATTCTAAACTTTGGCACCTAACTCACCCAAGTTGGGTCTCAGTCTTGAACAAAGTCACACAGTGAAGCTTCACAGCACTGCAGGAGAGAGATGCAGGCAGACCTGTGAGATTAAAAATGACCAGGTCTGCTGGAAGTTATGTTCTTTCCACTGAATTTTTATTCTGGCTAAGTATTGAATGTGACAGAATAGATTTGTGTTTTTATTTCTCTCTCTAGAGTTGAATTCCCCAGGCTTAATATCACACAATAAAAAATTCCTTTCTCTTCCTATTAATAAGCTATTCACATGCACATGTTTCTAGGAGAAAGGACCAGACACCTGCCTTAATTTCTTTCTTCTAAAATCCTCTCGAACTCTCTGTGTTTTGGGCACCAACTGTGGGGGATTTTTCTCATCCCACATGGATGAGGGGAAGAGTTTCCGTCAGAGAATGATGCTTGTGATCAATTAACTACTAATAAACTTAACTAATCAATAAACACAAGTCAATACTCTTTTCAAATGGAAGGGGGTGTGACAGATTGGGCTATACCAGATCTGGCCTCCAGCAAAATGGAGGACCCCACCACCTTTATTTATAGTTACATAGGTAAAAGGATGAGGAACAGGATGGGATGGAGTTAGGGAAACCATTTGCTTAGAGAATTAGCATTTCCTCAGGGGTAAACAAGATCTGTATAGGGCCACCTATCCACTGGCTGTCTGAAACAGTCTGTCATGACTGCCAGTTCCTGGGAGTCAGACCTCAGTATCCCATTGCTCAGTCAAGCCTGATTCTGCTAAACATGAATGGCTCCCCACATACTGCCTTATAATATCAATACATTATTTTTTTTCTGAATAAGTAGAGAGAGGATCCCTATTCCCATCCCAAAAGCAGAAGGATATTATTTACAGTAGGGAGAAGGGTGGGTCTGAAGGCTCCAAACCAGTATTATTAAAGGACTGGACTTCTCATTTGGGTTAGTTGTTTTCTATTTGTCCTGCTTGCTTTTCCTCCCCCACCATTTAATGTTCTGACCTGTCCTGCTCTGTGCCCAGGAGGCTGGACTTTCCCAAACACATTTCCCTTGTTTACCTGCTGACCGTATTCTAGGTGGGTTTGGCCAACAAGCGGCAGTGGCAGGACAGGAGAAAGAGATTGAGGTAGTCTTTTCCTGTGTTTACTCTGCTTTCCTGGCAGCAGCTGGGCCCTACCATAAGGATGGTCTGCTGAATTCTTTCTCCAGACCTGATTCAGCTCTCATAGGTGCTTTGGGTGGTGATGATTTCTCACTATTCTAGTTGAGTCTGTGGGTGCCTTGTTTCCCAAATGCTGCCCTCCCCTCCACTACAAGTCCTTTCACTAATCTTTCTGTCTGGAGCATCTGCAGTAAATGTCTTTATTGCCAATTGGCATCACAATATCCAAAGCCAAGACCAGGAGCTTTCTAAGCAAAGGCTTAACAGTCTTTGCTTAGTAAGCAAGACTTCCTAAGACACCCGTGGCCCAAGCCCTGCCTTAGGGGTTGATGGTAAAAGCAGTCTGGAGAAGAAAACTCCAGGTCTCTTTTCTGAAACTACTCACAGTCAAGTGTTGTGGTTGATCTTCATTTTAGAAATTTAAGAAATAAGTTTGATACATCTACTGATAATACATTATTAACTACTGTCACCCTAGGATGTAATAAAACACTAGAACTGCCAGCATTACGGAACATTCTCAGCAAAATATTCCATGAGGAAGAGATGAAAAACAAACAAGCAAATCAGCAAAGGGAGAAATTATCCTAAAAGAATTGTCAAATAAAGGAAGAACCAAGTGGTGTCAAATAAATAAATGAATAAATAAATAAATAAATAAAATAAATGAACCAAATGACTGGGAATACAAATAATATCTCAATAATAACCCTGAATGTTAGTGGCCTGAATTCATCAATCAAAAGATATAGACTGGCAGATTGGATTAAAAAGAAAGATCCAAAAATATGTTGCCTGCAAGAGACTCACCTCACAGAAAAAGATACCCACAGACTAAAGGTGAAAGGATGGGAAAAAACATACCATGCACACGGACACAGCAAAAAAGCTGGAGTATCCACCTTCATTTCAGATAATATGGACTTCAAACCAAAACTGATCAGAAGGAATAAAGAAGGACATTACATACTGCTTAAGGGAAGCATAAATCAGCAAGACATAAAAATCATAAACATCTATGCCCCAATCAGTGGCTCATCCATGTATGTCAAACAAATCCTTCTCAATTTCAGAAACCAAATAGACCATAACACAATAAGACTAGGTAATTTTAACACACCTCTCTCACCACTGGACAGCTCTTCCAAACAAAAATTGAACAAAGAAACCATAGATCTCAATAACACAATCAATAATTTAGACTTAAAAGACATTTATAGAGTATACCATCCAATCAAGAGCAAATACACTTTCTTCTCAGCAGCATATGGATCCTTTTCTAAAATAGACCATATACTATGCCACAAAGCTAATGTTAGCAAATACAAGAAGATAGACATACTACCTTGTATTCTATCAGGTCATAATGGATTGAAGTTAGAAATAAATGAAAGAGTAAAAAAAAAGAAACCACTCCAACACCTGGAGATTAAACAATATGCTATCATGTGGTGAATGGATAACAGAAGATATTAGGAAGGAAATTTAAAAATTCTTAGAGGTAAATGAGAACAAAGACACATCATATCAAAATCTCTGGGACACTATGAAAGCAGTACGTAGAGAAAAATTTATTTCATGGAGTGCATTTAATAAAAGAAGTAAAACTCAACAAATAAACAACCTAACACTACAGCTCAAAGCCCTAGAAAAAGAAGAACAGACCAGCACCAAAATAGTAGAAGACAGGAAATAGTTAAACTCAGAACAGAAATCAACAAAATTGAAACAAAAGAAACAATTGAAAAAATTGACAAAATAAATAGTTGGTTCTTCGAAAAAATAAACAAAATTGATAAACCTTTAGCCACACTAACAAAGAGAAGACGAGAGAAAACCCAAATCATTAAAATTCGGAATGAACAAGGAAATATAACAACAGTCACAAGTGAAATACAAAACATAATTAGAAGCTATTTTGAAAATCTATACACAAAAACAACAGGAAATTTCAAAGACATCAACAGGTTTCTAGAGACATATGAATTGCCTAAACTGAAGGAGGAGGACACACACAATTTAAATAGACCAATTTCAAGTAATGAAATAGAAGAAGTCATCAAAAGCCTACCAACAAAGAAAACTCCGGGACCAGATGCATTCTCAGCCGAGTTCTACAAAACCTTTAAAGAAGAGCTCATTCCAATACTTCTCAAAGTATTCCATAGAATAGAAGAGGAGGGAACCCTCTCAAACTCACTCTATGAGGCCAATATCACATTGATACCTAAACCAGACAGAGACACATCGAGGAAAGAAAATTTCAGACCAATATCCTTAATGAACATTGACACAAAAATTCTCAACAAAATTTTACCAAATTGCATACAAAAACATATTAAAAAAATAGTGCACCATTATCAAGTGGGTTTCATCCCAGGGATGCAAGGTTGGTTCAACCTCAGGAAATCAATAAATGTAATTCACCATATCAATAGACTTAAAGTCAAGAATCACATGATTATTTCAATAGATGCAGAAAAAGCATTTGAAAAAATACAGCACCCCTTCATGCTCAAAACACTAGAAAAAATAGGGATAGTGGGAACATTCCTTAACATTGTAAAGGCCATCTATGCTAAGCCCATGGCTAATGTCATTCTAAATGTTGAAAAACTGAAAGCATTCCCCCTAAAAACTGGAACAAGGCAGGGATGCCCTCTTTCACCACTTCTATTCAATATCGTCCTTGAAACTCTAGCCAGAGCAATTAGACAAACCAAAGAAATTAAAGGGATATATGAATAGGAAAAGAAGAACTCAAACTATTCCTATTTGCTGATGATATGATTATATACTTAGAGGAACCAGGAAATTCCACCAGAAAACTTTTAGAACTCATAAGTGAATTCAGTAAAGTAGTGGGATATAACATCAATGCACATAAATCTAATGCATTTTTATACATAAGTGATGAATCTTTGAAAAGAATAATTAGGAAATCTACCCCATTCACAATAGCCTCCAAGAAAATAAAATACTTTGGAATCAATCTCACAAAAGAGGTGAAAGACCTCTACAATGAGAACTACAGAACACTAAGGAAAGAAATCGAAGAAAACCTTAGACGATGGAAAGATCTCTCATGTTCTTGGATAGAAAGAATTAATATTGCCAAAATGGCCATACTACCTAAAGTGCTATACAGATTCAATGCAATTCCAATTAAAATTCCAATGACGTACCTTACAGAACTAGAGCAAGCAATCATGAAATTCATCTGGAAGAATAAGAAACCCAGAATAGCTAAAGCAATCCTTAGCAGGAAGAGTGAAACAGCGAGTATCGCAATACCAGATCTTCAACTCTACTACAAAGCAATAGTAACAAAAATGGCATGGTATTGGTACCAAAATAGAAAGGTAGGTCAATGGTACAGAATAGAGGACATGGACACAAACCCAAATAAATACAATTTTCTCATACTAGACAAAGGGGCCCAAAATATGCAATAGAGAACAGATAGCCTCTTCAACAAATGGTGCTGGGAGAATTGGAAATCCATATGCAACAGAATGAAACTAAACCCATATCTCCCACCATGCACGAAACTAAACTCAAAATGGATTAAGGACCTTGGAATCAGCTCAGAGACCCTGAATCTTATAGAAGAAAAACTAGGTCTAGATCTTCAGCATGTCGGCTTAGGATCAGACTTCCTCATCAGGACTCCCATAGCACAAGAAATAAAAGCAAGAATCAATAACTGGGATAGATTCAAACTAAAAAGCTTTCTCTCAGGAAAGGAAACTATCAGCAATGCGAAGAAAGAGCCTACACACTGGGAGAAAATCTTTGCCAATCATACTTCAGATAGAGCGCTAATATCCCAAATCTATAAAGAACTCAAAAAACTCTACACCAAGAATGCAAATAATCCAGTTGACAAATGGGCTAAGGAAATGAATAGACACTTCACAGATAAGATCTACAAGCAATCAACAAACATATGGAAAAATGTTCAACATCTCTAGTAATAAGAGAACTGCAAATCAAAACTACCCTAATATTCCATCTCACCCCAATTAGAATGGCGATTATCAAGAACACAAGCAACAACAGGTGTTGGTGAGGATGTGGGGAGAAAGGTACACTCATACATTGCTGGTGGGACTGCAAATTAGTGCAGCCACTCTGGAAAGCAGTGTGGAGATTCCTTAGAAATCTTGGAATGGAACCACCATTTGACCCAGCTATCCCACTCCTTGGCCTATAGCCAAAGGACTTAAAATCAGCATACTACAGAGATACAGCCACATCAATGTTCATAGCTGCTCAATTCACAATAGCCAGACTGTGGAATCAACCTAGATGTCTTTCAATTGATGAATGGATAAAGAAACTGTGGTATATATATATACAATGGAATATTACTCAGCTATAAAGAATGATAAAGTTATGACATTTGCAGGCAAATGGATGAAATTGGAGAATATCATGCTAAGTGAGATAAGCCAATCTCAAAAAACCAAAGGATGAATGATCTGGCTGATAAGTGGATGATGACACATAATGGGGGGTTGGATGTAGTTAGTGGTCAGGTTAAAATTAGGGTTAGGGAGGAGGCAAGAATGGAGGTAGGAAGGACTGTATAGAGGGAAAAGAGGGGTGGGAGGAGTGGGGGGAAGGGAAAAATAACAGAATGAATCAAACAATATTACCCTATGTAAATTTATGGTTACACAAATGGTATGCCTTTATGCCATGTAGAAACAGAGAAACAATATGTGTCCCATCTGTGTACAATAAAAAAAAAAACAGTAGAACTTATTGTTTCTATATAGCTGTTATTATCAATACCTCCCTGTCCTTCCATACCTCCCTCAGGTATAACCACAGTTCTGCTCTCTACTTCTCTGAGATCAACTTTTTTAGATTTTATACATTGGAGCATAGTGTTTTTTATTCCACATCTACCTTTTTTTCACTTACCACTAAGTTCAATAGGTTCACCTACTTTGCTGAAAATGACAGAATTTTATCCTTTTGTTACTGAGTTATATTCCATTTTATGTGTTTATGTGGGTGTATCTTTTTCCATTTATATGTGTATGGGTACTTGATTTTATTCCATATCATGACTGTTGTAAATAGTGCTATAACAAGCACTTAGCATGACATGTTTGGCAATACAAAATGACAACAACTCTTCATGGCATACGCTAGATGTTACTGATATCTCAACCTCTTGTGTCTTCATTTCAGCTTCAGTTTCATTATCAGCTCACAAGTCATCCCCTCAGGAATGCCCATAGGGATTGTGACACTGCTACAGTCTTGTTAGCTTCACAGGACTTTCTTTGAATATCAGTGGAAGCCCCTGTGACCCCAAAGAACTCTACATTTTTGCAGAACCAGAATCACCAGGACGATGCCAAGGACTGTTGCTGGCTTGAGTAGTAGCAGGGTCCCCATGGGCATGGCTGCAATAGCCTTTGCATGCATGGTCAACTAAGAACAGTAAAATAGATCCTGGGGAAAGGACTTCCTGGACTTCCTCCTGCAACCAATGTGCACCCAGTCTCTTAACATAAGCTTTCATTTTTACACTTTAATATGGTATTGCTGATTGCTTAGATGCCCTCAAAGCACATTTTCTGTTGTCTCTTTGCAAAGCATTTGCTTCCCTTGTACTAATCTCTTGAACAATCACATCTTTCTTAACACCAATTTTACAGGCAATGTTCAGGCTAACCTGCAAGTTTTTAAAATTATTTCACTCTGCTTTTTGCTTCTGATTATCACATTCAACCTGACTTAAAGCAGTCATCAATACCTGTACTTCTTTCTGAATGCTGTAGTGTTATGATTTTTTTCCCCACAACATTAAGTGAGTCATTGATTTTAAATTTGGCTTGACAGATTTGCAGTTCATGGATAAAGTGGAGACAGATTATTTGGCAGAATATAGCATGTGGCTTCTAGTTCAATTCCCAATAGAGTCTCTTTCACTCAGAACTATCATAAGCATAGTCTTTACATTCCTATCATCCATCTGGTTCTCTGAGCTCATTCAAGAATAATCTGTTATGCTCTGCTTACATTATAAGGCTTTTGCAGTCTGCATTTCAAAAATTTCAAAACTGCTCCCACAAACCAATCCAAAGACTTCTGAACCACATGGTCAGTTTAGTCACACTAACTCCATTTCTGGTACCACTTTCTGTGTTAGCTTTTTATCACTGACCAAAATAACTAACAGGAACAACCTATAGAAGAAAAACTTTAATTTTGGCCTCTTTGTTTCAGAGGTTTTAATCCAGCGATGGGCTGACTCCAGGGCTCTAGACCCAAGGTAATGCAGAACATAATGGCAGAATGGTATGGAGGAGGGAAGTTACTCAGTTCCTCACAGCTGGGAAGCAGAGAAAGCCACTGGTGACAAAACATAAACTCCAAAGGCACACTCATTGACTTGCTCCAGCCATACCCTGTCTACCTACAGTTACCACCCAGTACAGTAGTCCTTTCAAATCATCAGTTCATCAAATGAATCACTCTAGGTTATAGCACACCTAATCATTTCATCTCTGAATGTTCCTACATTACCTCATATGACCTTCCAAGGGATACTTCATATCCAATCTTTTAAGTTGGCTGGTACAAACCACAATTGTACTCTGGCTTTTTAAAAATTAGTTCCATTAATAATAGGGCCTCAACAGATCCCGTGGTCATCTCGGTGCAGCATGAAACTTGCTTTCACACTTGTTTTCTTTCTTTCTTTCTTTTTTTTTTTTTTTTTTTTTTTTTTTTTTTTTTTTTTTTTTTTGTACTGGCATTTGAATCCAGGATGCTTTACCACTACATCTAAAGCCCTTTTTATTTTTTATTTGGACTCTGTGGGCTCCTAAGTCTGAAGCTTGTTATCACAATGAATGTAGCCATCAAAATCTTTGATCATGACCCCCTGTATACCTCTTCAAAGTCCGTCTAGAGTATATATTGAAGAGTGAAATTGCTAGATCAAATGGGAATGACTGGCTAGATTCTTTGTAAGTGTGCATAGAAGACATGCAGAACTTCTTACAGAATTTTGGATCAGGAATGAGGCAGATGAATCAACAAAGGCAACTCACAAATGCCAAAATAAACAGGAAGCTACCATCAAAACCAGTTCTCCAGTCTTGGACTTTTCAGCCTCCAGAACATTTACATAAAGGGAATGAAGAAAACTGACAAGAGATGAAGTCAAAGGTCATGGCAAGGATTGCAAATATTATTCCACATGCAATGGTGAAATCATGTATCCCTGAATAATCTTGATTCTCTTTGTGACATGAAGACATCTACAAACTGAAGGACCAGGACTCAGGATTCAAAAAGAGGAGGTATTGAGAGACTCAGGACCAACTCAGAGCCACTGGGTGAGTCTATCCCACTGGGTGAGGCTATCCCACTGGGTGAGGCTCCCCGGATGGGGCGGTAGTCCTGGAATGCAGGGAACTTTGTGGAGTAGAGTTGCCCAGCGAGACTCACCTGCTGGAGTGGTGAATCTGGACAGCCAGGAGCATTGTAGAGGAGGGCCTCACAGTGGGAGACTTGGGTGCAAAGTGAGGCTCCCTGACCCGGGCAGCAGGACCAGACCACAGGCAGCTTCTTAGAGGAGGGCCACCAGGCTAGAGACTCACTCACAGGGCAATGCTCCCTGGGCCAGATGGTAGGTCTGGACCCCAGGGAACATTGCACAGGAGGGCTGCCTAGCCCAGATGGTAGTTCTGGACCAAAGGGAAGTTCTCAGAGGAGAGCTGCCCAATGAGACTTCCCCACTGGGTGAATCTTCCCTGCCAGGTGAGGCATTCCCACTAGGGCAATAGAACCAGAGACCCAGGCCCAGAAGAGCCATGACCCAGGACACAGTCTAGTCCTCCTTTGGCTGTCCATTGGTCAACAAGTGGAAGCGCCTCTGCCCACTAGCAGAGAATATACCCCACCTGAAGGCCAGCTAGAGGGGCAGCTTCCTTGTGTATCACTGCATTATCAAGTTCCTCCAAGACCTCAGGCTACTGAAGGCTAGGAGGTGAGTTATTGGAAATGTACAGGGACACTATAAGTCAATAGAGAAAATTTGCAATATCTCAGAGTTTCACTACTAGAGGGGTAGATACCTGAGCAATATGAGAAAACAAAGGAAGAAATTGTCCCAAACAAACCTAGATGCTACAGCAATAAAATCCAATGACAGCTTGACAGAAGAAATGTCAGAAAGGGAGTTCAGAATGTACATAATTAAAATGATCAGAGAAGCAAACGATGAGATGAAAGAGCAAATGCAGGCTTTGAATAATCATATCACCCAACAGTTAAAAGAGCAAATGTGTGAAGCAAAAGATGATTTCATAAAGAGTTAGAAATACTGGAAAAAAAAAACCCATACAGAAATCCTTGAACTGAAGGAAACAATAAACCAAATGATAAACTCCATAGAAATCATAACCAATAGGATAGAACACCTGGAAGACAGAACCTCAGACATTGAAGGCAAAATATTTAATCTTGAAAACAAAGTTGATCGAACAGAGAAGATGGTAAGATATTATAAACAGAATCTACAAGAATTATGGAATATCATGAAAAGGCCAAATTTAAGAATTATTGGGATTGAGGAAAGCACAGAGACACAAACCAAGGGAATGAACAACCTATTCAATGAAATAATATCAGAAAATTTCCCAAACTAGAAGAATGAAATGGAAAATCAAGCACAAGAGGCTAATAGGACTCCAAATATACAAAATTACAGTAGACCCACACCAGACACATTATAATGAAAATACCTAACATACAAAATAAAGACATAATTTTAAAGGCTGTGAGAGAAAAGAACAAAATTACATTCAGAGGGAAACCAATATGGATATCAGCAGATTTTTCAATCCAGACACTAAAAGCTAGAAGGGCCTGGAACAACATTTTTCAAGCTCTGAAAGAAAATGGATGCCAACCAAGAATCTTATACCCAGCAAAACTTACCTTCAGATTTGACGACAAAATAAAATCCTTCCATGAAAAACAAAAGATAAAAGAATATACAAAAAGAAATCGGCACTACAGACATTCTCAGCAAAATATTCCATGAGGAAGAGATGAAAAACTATGATGTAAATCAGAAAAGGGAGGAACTACCCTTAAGAAATAGCCAAATAAAGGAGAAACAAAGTTGTGTCAGAAAACAAATATGAGCCAAATGACCAGGAATACAAATCATATCTCAATAATAACCCTGAAAGTTAATGACCTGAACTCATCAATCAAAAGACATAGACAGGGAGATTATTTAAAAAGAAAGATCGAAAAATATGCTGCCTGCAAGAGACTCATCTCATAGAAAGAGATACCCACAGACTAAAGGTGAAAGGATGGGGGAAAACATACCATGCACATGGACACAGCAATAAAGCCAAAGTATCCATCCTCATATAAGATAATGTGGACTTCAAGCCAAAGTTAGTCAGAAGGGATAAAGAAGGACATTTCATACTGCCTAAGGGAAGCATAAATCAACAAGACATAACAATCATAAATATCTATGCCCCAAACAGTGGCTCATCCATACACATCAAATAAATCCTTCTCAATTCCAGAAATCAAGTAGACCACAACACAATAATACTAGGTGACTTTAACACACCTCTCTCACCACTGGACAGATCTTCCAAACAAAAATTGAACAAAGAAACCATAGATCTCAATAACACAATCAAGAATTTAGACTTAACAGACATATATAGAATATACCATCCAAAAAAGAATGAATACACTTTCTTCTCAGCAGCACATGGATCCTTCTCTAAAATAGACCATAAATTATGCCACAAAGATATTGTTAACTAATACAAGAAGATAGAGATACTACCTTGTATTCTATCAGATCATAATGGATTGAAATTAGAAATAAATGACAGAATAAAAAACAGAAACTACTCCAACACCTGGTAATTAAATAATACACTATTGAATGATGAATGAATAACAGAAGACATCAGGGGGAAATAAAAAAATTCTCAGAGGTAAATGAGAACAAAGAAACATATCAAAATCTTGGGACACTATGAATGCAGTACTTCGAGGAAAATTTATTACATTGAGTGAATTCAATAAAAGAAGAAAAAATCAACAAATAAATGACTTAACACTACAGCTCAAAGCCCTAGAAAAAGAAGAACAAAGCAACACCAAAAGGAGTAGAAGACAAGAAAGAGTTAAAATCAGAGCTGAAATCAATGAAATTGAAACAAAAGAAACAATTGAAAAAATTGACAAAATCAATAGTTTTTATTCTTCAAAAAAATAAACAAAATTGATAAACCCTTAGCCACACTAACATAGAGAAGGAGAGAGAAAACTCACATTACTAAAATCCAGAATGAACAAGGAAATATCACGACAGATACAATTGAAATACAAAACATAATTAGAAGCCATTTTGAATATCTATACTCCAACAAAATAGAAAATCTCAAAGACATCAAAAGATTTCTAGAGACATATGAATTACCTAAACTGAACCAGGAGGACATATACAATTTAAATAGACCAATTTCAAGTAATGAAATAGAAGAAGTTATCAAAAGCCTACCAACAAAGAAAAGTCCAGGACCAGATGGGTTCTCAGTCGAGTTCTACAAAACCTTTAAAGAAGAGCTCATTCCAATACTCCTCAAAGTATTCCATGAAATAAAAGGAGGGAACCCTCCCAAACTCATTCTATGAAGCCAATATCACCCTGATACCTAAACCAGATAGTGACACATCGAGGAAAGAAAATTTCAGACCAATATTCTTAATGAACATTGATGCAAATATTCTCAACAAAATCTTAGCAAATCGCATACAAAAATATATTAAAAAGATAGTGCACCATGATCAAGTGGGTTTTATCCCAGGGATGCAAGGTTGGTCCAACATCTGGAGATTAATAAATGTAATTCACCATATCAACAGTCTTAAAGTCAAGAATCACATGATTATTTCAATAGATGCAGAAAAAGCATTTGATAAAATACAGCATCCCTTCATGCTCAAAACACTAGAGAAATAGGGATAGTGGGAACATCCCTTAACATTGCAAAGGCCATCTATGCTAAGCTCATGGCCAATATCATTCTAAATGTTGAAAAATTGAAAGCATTCCCCTAAAAACTGGAACAAGGCAGGGATGCCCTCTTTCACCACTTCTATTCAACATTGTCCTTGAAACTCTAGCCAGAGCAATTAGACAGACCAAAAAAATTAAGGGGATATGAATAGGAAAAAAAAAAGCTCAAATTATCCTTTTTTACTGATGACATGATTATATATTTAGAGGAACCCGGAAATTCCACCAGAAAACTCTTAGAACTCATAAGTGAATACAGTAAAGTAGGATGTAAGATCAATGCTCATAAATCCAATGCATTTCTATACGTAAGTGATGAATCCTCAGAAAGAGAAGTTAGGAAAACTACCCCATTCACAATAGCCTTGAAAAAATAAAATACTTGGGAATCAATCTAAGAAAAGAGATGAAAGACCTCTACAATAAGAAGTACAGGACACTAAAAAAAGAAATGAAAGAAAACCTTAGAAGATGGAAAGATCTCCCATGCTCTTGGATAGGCAGAATTAATATTGTCACAGTGGCCATACGACTGAAAGTGCTATACAATTCCAATTAAAATCCCAATGACATACCTCACAGAAATAAAGGAAGCAATCATGAAATTCATCTGGAAGAATAAGAAACACAGAATAGCTAAAGCAATCCTTAGCAGGAAGAGTGAACCAGGGAGTATCACAATACCAGAACTTCAACTATACTACAAAGCAATAGTAACAAAAATGGCATGGTTTTAGAACCAAAATAGACAGGGAGATCAATGGTACAGAATAGAGGCCAGAGACACAAACCCAAATAATTAGTTTTCTCATGCTAGACAAATGTGCAAAAACATGCAATGAAGAAAAGATAGCTTCTTCAACAAATGGTGCTGGGACAACTGGAAACCCATATGCAGCAGAATGAAACTAAACCCCTACTCTCACCCTGCAGAAAACTCAACTCTAAATTGATCAAGACCTTGGAATCAGACCAGAGACTCTTCATCTTATAGAAGAAGAAAAAGTAGGTCCAAGTGTTGGCGAGGATGTGGGGATAAAAGTACACTCATACATTGCTGGTAGGGTTGCAAATTAGTGTAGCCATTCTGGAAAGCAGTGTGGAGATTCCTTAGAAAACTTGGAATGGAACCACCATTTGATCCAGCTATCCCACTCCTTGGCCTATACTCAAAGGACTTAAAATCAGCATACTACAGTGATGCAGCCACATCAATGTTCATAGCTGCTCAATTCACAATAGCCAGATTGTGGAACCAACCTAGATGCCCCTCAATTGATGAATGGATAAATAAACTGTGAGATACACACACACACACACACACACACACACACACACACATATATTATAATACAATGAAATATATAATACATTATAATACAATGAAATATTACTCAGCCATAAAGAATAAAATTATGGCATTTGCAGGCAAATGGATGAAATTGGAGAATATTATGCTTAGTGGGTTAAGCCAATCTTAAAAAATCAAAGGATGAATGATCTTGCTGGTAAGCAAATGATGACATATAATGCAGGGTTGGAGGGAAGCAAGAATGGAGGAAGGAGGAACTGTATAGAGAAAAAGAGGGGTAGGATCGGTTGGAGGAGGGAAAAATAACAGAATGAATCAAACACCATTACTTTATGTAAATGTATGATTATACAGAAGATATGCCTCTACTTCATGTACAGAGAGACAAGTTGTGCCCCATTTGTTTACAATAAAAAAAAAGAATAGTGCCTCAGTTTTAAATCATCATAATTCTATCAATGAATAGTCCCTCAGTATATTTCAATTCTGTTTTGTTTTGTTTTGTTTTGTTTTGTTTTTTGACACATTTTGTGTAAACCTGAATATTTTGCATAGATCATTATTTGGATATTAGTCCATAGTAATTGAGGGCCATCTCACCATCATGTAGGCAGACTGTGAAATCTTTGGAGATGCCCTGTACAGACTTGGGACATGCTCCCAACAGGATGCACTTTTTACATCCCATAGCAAGAGGAGTGAGTCAGAGTCTCTCCCTTCACAGAAAGAATGTCCTTAGCCACTACTTGGGAGTTCTTCCTATTTCCTAGTACTTGAGTGAAGAAAAAGGTTAAATTCTGAAGACTTAAGGTTCTAGATAAATCAGTTGCTTCATCTCATATGGCTCAAGAAATAACAAATGAGACAGCCTTCATGTGTTCTCTGATGTTCACAGGATCAGACCCACTTTGAGAAAAGACATTAAACCCTATTTACAGTAAATGCTTCAGAGTAAAGGATTGTAGTAATCAACATTAGGGAAAAAAACTTGATAATATTCTCCTCATTTATATAGTTATAAAATTATATTAATGTTCTCTTTGGTCTGTTGCTTTCACTGCTTCCTTTCTGTAATGTGAAAGCATGGGGGGTTGCTGCCTAGATCCACTCCAATATCTTATTCTCTTCTGTTCCAAGATTTTTTTCAACATCTTTCTTGATTTTATTCTTTATCTAAGCTATTTAATTTCTACATATTTGTATAATTTCTAATTTTTTTTTGCTTATTTGACAAAGATTTATAGTTTTTCTACATTGTGATTGAAAAAGAAAATATAAATTCTACTTTTAAAATGAATACTTGTTTTGTGACCTATCATATGAATCCATCCTCTCCTTTATAGTCTTATTTTATGCAATGCTGGCAATCAAACTTGGGACTTTGCTCACCATATAAATGTGCTCTACCACTGAACCATATCCCCAGGCCTCCTTTAATTTTTAAGAAAAAAATATTTTTAGACAAAACATTCTTGACTGAGAGACTTTTTCAGCATTTTGAATGTGTAGTCAGATGGTCTCTGGCCACTTGACTCTTCTGATGAGGAAAAAGCTGTAATATTTTAGGGAAGAATGACATGATGCGTTATTTCTCTTTTTTCCACTTTCAAGATTGTCTTTGAAGCAGGAGAGATCCAAGATGGGATCTCTCATCCCAGACCAGAGGGAGGCTGCGTTACTTGTTGCTCTATAACTCCGTATTCAAGCAGAGGATATCTGTTTCTTGAGAGGCAGTTTTTGCTGCCTATCAATCCCCTGCTGTTTACCCCATTTGTCTGCTGTGATGACCTGCAGTCTGCCAGCATATCGAAGCCTTTTTTGAGTGCAGATTGCTCACTGTCAGGTGCCTATCATCCGCCATTTGCCTGCCTCTCGCCTGTCCATTGCCTGCCTTACACCTGTCCATCACACAAACAATGAGGTTCACCTCCCAATCTTTGAACAACAGTCAGCAAACTGATTGCCAACCACCAGTGGAGCACCAGCTGCCTGCTGTTGCCTGGAAGTTCTCTGTCACAGTACCTGCAGCTTTGATTACACGTGGCTGCCACCATTCTGAGACAACAGCCAGGCCCCATAGGACCCCTGGCCAGAATGACTGAGCCCCATCTCCAGGATCCCTAGCCCAACTGATCACTCCCTGCCTCTGGGGCACTCACATCAACTGATTGCTCCCTGCCAACAGGACCCCCAGACCAACTGACTGTGCCCTATCACTGGGACCCCAGAGCAACTGATTGCACTCGGCCTCCAGGATCCCACAACCACACCAAAAACATCCGACATACAGGACCCCTGCCTGACCAACCACACCCCGCCTCCAGGATGTCCAGCTGACCACATCCACACCCTGAGCTGCAGCTCCCCATTTGCCAACACATTTCAAAGCCAGAGTGGCCATCTTGGATAATCCTGGAAGATGTAGCTTTGATCTTTAGGTGGGGAAAATCCCATCCTGAGATGCCTGCTAGAGATCTGAAGCACATTGTCAGGTACCTCTCATGCATCAGGCTACTGAAGACTGGGACGTTTCATTACTATATGACTGTTAGACTGTAGATTTTCTTTTTTCTCCTTATTGAAAAATTTAAGTTTTTATTTCTTTACTTTTCTTGCTCTCTTTTCCTTTTGTTTACCTGTTCCCTCAGAGTCTCTTTTTCTCTTTTTGCATGCTAACATCCAATTTCTTTTGATTACACTCTCACCCTTTCTATTATCTAAAACTTCTGTATATTCTTTTCTTATCCCACTAACAGACACATTTTACATGCCTCTGCATCCTCTTTGTCTTCCATTAGAACTTCAGACCTTATTACAAACCTCTTTGTTTTACTGAAGATAATATTTGAACTCATTCTGTTTATTATGACAATACTGTGATTGTCCTCATAGGGGCTATTTGGTCTAGGATTGCATAGTGTCTGAATTGGGCACTGCTAATATTGATCCCCCTTAAAGAAAGGGTTTTGGAAACCTATAGGGCCACTATAAGCCTATAGGGGAAATCTGCAATATCTCAGATCTGTACTGCTAGAGGGGAAGATACATGAACAACATGAGAAAACAAGGGAAGAAAATGATCCAAACAAATCTAGATTCTATATTAATAGGATCAAATGACAGTATGTTAGAAGAAATGTCAGAAAAGGACTTCAGATTATACATGATTAAGATGATTCTCAAAGCAAAGGATGAGATAAGAGAGCAAATGCAGGCAATGATTGATAATACCAATAAGCTGAAAGATCAACTGCAGGAAGCACAAGATCATTTCAACAAAGAGACAGAGATTCTAAAAAAAAATAAAAATAAAAAAATTAAAAAATTAAAAAAAAAAACCAAAGGGAAATCCTTGAAATGAGGGAAACAATAAACCAAATAAAAAAAAAATAAAAAACTCAATGGAAAGCATCACCAAAAGACTAGACCACTCAGAAGACAGAACCTCAGACAATAAAGACAAAATATTTAATCTTGAAAATAAAGTTGCCCAAAGAGAGAAGATGGTAAGAAATCATGAACAGAATCTCTGAGAACTATGGTACATCATGAAAACAACAAATTTAAGAATAATTGGGATTAAGGAAGGCACAGAGATACAAACCAAAGGAATGAATAACCTATTCAATGAAATAATATCAGAAAATTTCCCAAACCCAAAGAATGAAATGGAAAATAAAATACAAGAGGCTTACAGAACACCAAATGCACAAAATCACAACAGGTCCATACCAAGGCACATTATAATGAAAATGTCTAACATTCAAAATAAAGATAGAATTTTGAAGGCCCAGAGAGAAAACCTTCAGATTACACATAGGGGGAAATCAATACAGATAGCAGCAGACTTCTCAACCCAACTCTAAAAACTAGAAGGGCCTGGAACAACATATTTCAAGCTCTGAAAGAACATGGTTGCCAACCAAGAATCCTATACCCAGCAAAACTCACCTTCAGATTTGAAGATGAAATAAAATTCTTTCTGATAAACAAAACTTAAAGGAATTTACAAATAGAAAGCCTGTGCTACAGAATATTCTCAACAAACTATTCCATGAGGAGGACATGAAAAACAACAATTTAGGTCAGCAAAGGGAGGAACAACCTTAAAGAACAACCACTCAAAGGAGAAACCAAGCCAACTTAAAAACCAAAAATAAGCCAAATGACTGGGAATACAGATCATATCTCTATAATAACCCTGAAGGTTAATGGCCTAAATTCATCAATCAAAAGACATACCCAGGGAGATTATTTAAAAAGAAAGACCCAACAATATGCTGCCTGCAAGAGACTCATTTCATAGAATGAGATACCCACAGACTAAAGGTGAAAGGATGGGGAAAAGCATATCACTGAGATACATAACATAATAAGAAGCTACTTCTAAAATCTGTACTCCAATAAAATAGAAACTACCGAAGAAATTGACAAATTTCTAGAGACATATGCTCCTCTCAAACTGAACCAGGAGGACATACACAATTTAAACAGATCAATATCAAGCAATTAAATAAAAGAAGCCACTAAAAATCTACCATCCAAGAAAAGCCCAGGACCAGATGGATTCTCAGCCAAGTTCTACAAGACCTTCAAAGAAGAACTCATTCCAATATCTCAAAGTTTTCCAGGAAATACAAAAGGAGCGTGCCTACCAAACTCATTCTATGAAGATAATATCACCCTCATACCCAAAACAGGAAAAGACACATCAAGGAAAGAAAATTTTAGAACAATATCCTTGATGAATATAGATGCAAAGACCCTTCACAAAATATTGGCAAACCGTATCCAAAAACATGTTAAAAATATGCACCATGATCAAGTGGGGTTCATCCCTGGAATGCAAGGATGGTTTAACATCCGTAAATCAATAAATGTCATCCATCATGTCAATAGACTTAAGGATAAGAATCATATGGTTATTTCAATTGATGCAGAAAAAGCATTTCACAAAATACAACACCCCTTCATGCTCAAAACACTAAAAAAAATAGGGATAGTAGGAACATACCTGAACATGGAAAAGGCTGTTTATGCTAAGCCCATGGCAAACATCATCTTAGTGGAGAAAAACTGAAACCATTCCCTTTAAAAACAGGAGCAAGACAGGGATGTCCTCTGTCACCACTTCTATTCAACATTGTCCTCGAAACTCTAGCCAGAGCAATTAGGCAGACTAAAGAAATTAAAGGGATAGGAACAGGAAAAGAGAAACTTAAGCTGAAACTATTTGCTGATGCTATGATTCTATATTTAAAGGATCCAAAAATCTTCTCCAGAAAACTTCTAGACCACATCAATGAATTCAGCAAAATAGCAGGCTATAAAATCAACACACATAAGTCTAAAGCATTTTTATATGCAAGCAATGTAACAACTGAAAGGGAAATGAGGAAAACAACTCCATTTGCAATAGCCTCAAAAAAATAAAATACTTGGGAATCAATCTAAACAAAGAGGTAAATGATCTCTACAATGAAAACTACAAAACATTGAAAAGAAATTGAGGAAGAGCTTAGAAGATGGAAAGATCTCTCATGTTCTTGGATAGGCAGAATTAATATTGTCAAAATGGCCATACTACCTAAAGTGTTATACAGATTCAATGCAATTCCAATTAAAATCCCAATGACCTACCTTAAAGAAATAGAACAAGCAATCATGAAATTCATCTGGAAGAATAAGAAACCCAGAAGAGTTAAAGCAATCCTTAGCAGGAAGAATGAAACAGGGGGTATCACAATACCAGAACTTCAACTATACTACAAAGCAATAGTAACAAAAATGGCATGGTTTTGGCACCAAAACAGACAGGTAGATCAATGGTACAGAAGAGAGGACATGGACACAAACCCAAATAAATACAATTTTCTCATACTAGACAAAGGTACCAAAAATATGCAATGGAGAAAAGATAGCCTTTTCAACAAATGGTTCTGGGAAACTGGAAATCCGTATGCAACAGAATGAAACTAAACCTCTATCTCTCACCCTGCACAAAACTCAACTCACAATGGATCAAGGACCTTGAAATCAGACCAGAGACCCTGCAGATTATAGAAGAAAAAGATAGGTCCAGATCTTCAACATGTTGGCTTAGGACAAGACTTCCTTAACAGGACTCCCATAGTACAAGAAATAAAAGCTAGAATCAATAACTGGGATATATTCAAACTAAATAGCTTTCTCTCAGCAAAAGAAACTATCAGCAATGTGAAGAGAGAGCCTACATAGTGGGAGAAAATCTTTGCCTCTCATACTTCAGATAGAGCGCTAATTTCCAGAATCTATAAAGAACTCAAAAAGCTCTACACCAAGATTACAAATAACCCAATAAACAAATGGGCTAGGGATATGAACAGATGCTTCACAGAAGAAGATCTACAAGCAATCCACAAACATATGAAAAAATGTCCACCATCTTTAGTAATAAGAGAAATGCAAATCAAAACTACACTAAGATTCCATCTCACCTCAATTAGAATGGCGATTATCAAGAACACAAGCAACAATAGGTGTTGGAGAGGATGTTGGGAAACAGGTACACTCATACATTGCTGGTGGGACTGCAGATTAGTGCAGCCACTCTGGAAAGCAGTGTGGAGATTCCTTAGAAAATTTGGAGTGGACCCACCATTTGACCCAGCTATCCCTCTTCTCGGCCTATACCCAAAGGACTTAAAATCAGCATACTACAGAGATACAGCCACATGAATGTTCATAGCTGCTCAATTCACAATAGCCAGATTGTGGAACAAAGCTAGATGCCCCTCAATTGATGAATGGATAAAGAATCCATTACATATATATACAATGGAATATTACTCAGCCATAAAGAATAATAAAATTATGGCATTTGCAGGCAAATGGATGAAATCGGAGAATATCATGCTAAGTGAGATAAGCCAATCTCAAAAAACCAAAGGACGAATGATCTGGCTGATAAGTGGATTATGACACATAATGGAGAGTGGGAGGGGGGCAAGACTGGAGGAATGAGGGACTCTATAGAGGGAAAAGAGGGGTGGAAGGGGTGGGGGGAAGGAAAAGATAACAGAATGAATCAAACATTATTACCCTATGTAAATGGATGATTACACAAATGGTATGCTGTTACTCCATGTACAAACAGAAATAACATGTATCCCATTTGTTTACAATAAAAATAAATTTTAAAAAAGATTGTCTTTCAGTTTGATTATCATGTGTCTAAACACTTTTAAGTTTATCATACTTGAATTTGTTGATATTGGATATGGAAATACATATGTTTAATTAAATTTGGGAGATTTTCTGATGTTTCTTCAACTATTCTTCCCATTCCTTTTTCTCTCTGATTCTGTAACTCTAGAATTATGTTTGTGTTGTTCCACTTGATGGTGCTCTATAAACACTGAAGCATTTTCATTTCCCTTTTTTTCTTTGTGATTCCAGACTGTTGCTGCCCGCCACAACAATCTCGTGGTAATTTATCGGAGGTGGGCTGGAACTGAACTATTTCTATTACTTTATCTGGGCTACTTCCTTGCTTGTTTGCTTGTTTGCTAGTTTATAGAGGAAGAAAGGGTTTGCTTACTTTTAGTTTTAGAGGAAGAGAGGCTTTGAGAGGAAGAAAGACTTTGCTTAGAGGAAAAGAGACTTTGCTTAGAGGAAAAGAGACTGCTTAATTTTAGAGAATGCTACTCTTTCAGAGAGGCTATGCTTATCAAAGGTCTACTGCTTCTTAAAGGTGTGTTGCTTCTTGGATGTGCGGCATGCAGCATGTGGCATGCAGCCTATGTCCTACAACCTGTGACCCCTGCGTTCTGTGATCTATCAGAGGTGCTGCTTATCCGAGGTGCTTCCTATAGGTGCGTGTCTTATATACCTAAAGCAGCTAATCAGCTTAGAATTAGCACAATTGAAGCATGCCCCTCGGTACCAATCAAGAAAGAATGAGGAATATCTGTTGACCACTAGCGCAGAGGAGACATTAACTAATCAGGCAAAAGTAGATCACGCCATGTTAACACTAATTATGCGCCACCTCTTGGCTCAATACCAGCCACATTCTAGGGTTACCCAAACATATCTCTGCACCAGACAGTATTCTAATTCTATTTTTGCCTGCTTAAATCTGTTTTTTAAACTCTCTTATGGATTTTTTATTTTAGTTATTTTACTTTTAACCTTCAGTATTTCTATTATATATGCATATGTTATATTTCTCATTAAGGTTCAGAAATATCCAGCAAGGTACATAAGAATTTTATTTTTAAACGGAGTCAGAAAGATTACATAAAATGCTTTGGTTACACAAAAAGTAAGTGGAAGAGAGGGAGGTGATTTAATACCAAACATGCCAGACTCTGCCCAAATTTTGACCACCCTATCTAACCTCTCTGGAACCAAGTCTCCCCAAAAATAAAATGAACCTAATATGTTGTATCTTAATGTTGTTATAAAAATGTTAAATGGGGGAGAGGGGAAGGAAACATAGTGATCTGAGACAAATATCACTACCCTATGTACATGTATGATTAAATGAATGATATTAATCTATATGATGTACAAGCATATAAATGAAAAAATTTACCCCATTTGTGTACAAAGAACCTAAATGCAGTCTGTAAAAAAAAAAGTTTAAAAAACAAAATATGTTAGATAAACTATAAGGTACATCACAAAGTGCAAATAGCAAATGGCATGGATTAAATAAATGTCACTTGTACTCTGTCACTCCTTCCTCTATACTGTTTGTGAGGGAAGCTCAGAGATATGAGGATTATAGGCATGAGAAAACACTGTTCTTTGTCTAAAGAATCAAATAATGCATTTTAGGAGACAAAATGAACATAAAACTAAGACAACAATATAAAACAGTAGAGAACTAGCATGGCAGAGGCTTCTGAGTGTACTAGAAAATGTTTTCAAGTGATGGTGTGGGAGAGGGATTTGAGAAAAAAGTACAATTAGAATAGCTAGCTTCCGCCCCGCTGCCAGCTCCGGCCCGCCTGCAGGTTGCTTCAGAGACCAGCACAGGGTGCCAGGGACTCCTGCAAGCAGCCCATCCCCCTCCAGCAGGAAGCGCCTCTCTAGGCTAGCTTCCTGGGGCAGACCACCCAGTGAGAGCCTCCCGATGCAGAGCCAGCCACGGGTCCCCAAGCCAGCGGAGACCTAGACACGCAAGCAGCTTCTGGGACCAGGACTGGGCAGCCAGAGACCTCTCCAGGCAGCATTGTCCCCCTCCAGCTGCATGCTTTTTCCATGGGGCGATCCAAGATGGCGGACTAGAGGGTGACTGCATCTCCAGTTGCCCCAGAACCCAGGATTCAAGAAGGGGAGGCATTGAGAGACTCGGACTAAAATAGAACCATGGGGTGAGTCTCCCCCACCCAGCAAAGCTCACCTGGGTGACACCCGGATTCGAGTGGCTTATTAGAGTGGGACAGGGCAGATAGTGTCTCCCCCAGGCAGCTCTGTGCAGTCTGGTAGTGGGCTCCTCCCACAGGGACAGATCCTCCAGCCTCTCAGAACAGGCCCCCAGTGAGAGCCCTTCTGCACAGAAGCAGCGCGGCCAGCTCCAGCCCACCCCGGCCAGCTCCGGCCCACCCCGCTGCCAGCTCCAGCCCACCTGCAGGTTGCTTCAGTGACCAGCAAAGGGCGCCAGGGACTTCCCCAAGCAGCCCAGCCCCCTCCAGTGGGAAGTGCCTCTCTAGACTAGCTTATCAGGGCAAACCGCCCAGTGAGATCCTGTCTACACAGAGCCAGCCACAAGTTTCCAAGCCAGTGGAGACCTCCGACATACAACCAGCCTCTGGGACCAGGGCTGAGCAGCAAGAGAACTCTCCAGGTCTCCCTCCCTGGAACCAGTAGCGGGCTAGGGGCAGCGATCTTCGGAAGCACTGCATTATCAAATTAATCCAAGACTTCTGGCTACTGAAGGCCGGTAGGTGATGCACTGGAAATCTACAGGGTCACTATAAGCCAATAGAGGAAATCTACAATATCACAGAGTCCCATTGACATCTGACCAATATGAGAAAACAAGGGAAGAAAATGTCCGAAACAAACCTAGATACTATATCAATAAAACCCAATGACAGCAGAGCAGAAGAAATGTCCGAAAGGGAGTTCAGAATGTACATAATTAAAACAATCAGGGAAGCAAATGAGGAGATGAAAGAACAAATGCAGGCATTAAATGAACACACCAATCAACAGTTAAAAGAGCAAATAAAGGAAGCAAAAGAGCATTTCAATAAAGAGTTAGAGATACTGAAAAAAAAAAAACAAATGGAAATCCTTGAAATGAAGGAAACAATAATCCAAGTTAAAAACGCCATAGAAAGCAAAAACAATAGGATAGAACACCTGGAAGACAGAACCTCAGATATTGAAGACAAAATATTTAATCTTGAAAACAAGGTTGACCAAACAGAGAAGATGGTAAGAAATCATGAACAGAATCTACAAGAATTATGGGATATCATGAAGAGGCCAAATTTAAGAATTATTGGGATTGAGGAAGGCTTAGAGAAACAAACCAAAGGAATGAACAATCTATTCAATGAAATAATATCAGAAAATTTTCCAAATCTGAAGAATGAAATGGAAAACCAAGTACAAGAGGCTTATAGGACTCCAAATATGCAAAATTACAACAGACCTACACCAAGGCACAATATTATGAAAATACCTAACATTCAAAATAAAGACAGAATTTTAAAGGGCACAAGAGAAAAGAATCAGATTACATTCAGGGGGGAACCAATAAGAATATCAGCAGATTTTTCAATCCAGACCCTAAAAGCTAGAAGGGCCGGGAAGAACATTTACCAAGCCCTGAAAGAAAATGGATGCCAACCAAGAATTTTATACCCAGCAAAACTTACTTTCAGATTTGACGATGAGATAAGATCCTTCCATGATAAACAAAAGCTAAAGGATTTTACAAAAAGAAAGTCAGCATTAAAGAACATTCTCAGAAAAATATTCCATGAGGAAGAGATGAAAAACAACGATGCAAATCAGCAATGGGAGGAACTAGCCTAAAGGAATAGCCAAATAAAGGAGAAACCAAATCATGTCAAAAAACAAAAATGAGTTCAATGACTAGGAATACAAATCGTATCACAATAATAACTGTGAATGTTAATGGCCTGAACTCATCAATCAAAAGACATAGACTGGAAGATTGGATTAAAAAGAAAATTCCAACAATGTGCTGCCTGCAAGAGACCCATCTCATAGAAAGAGATACCCATAGACTAAAGGTGAAAGGATGGGAAAAAACATACCATGCACACGGACACAGCAAAAAAGCTGGAGTATCCATCCTCATTGCAGATAATGTGGACTTCAAGCCAAAACTAGTCAGAAGGGATAAAGAAGGACATTACATACTGCTTAAGGGAAGCATAAATCAGCAAGACATAACAATCATAAACATCTATGCCCCAAACATTGGCTCATCCATGTATGTCAAACAAATCCTTCTCAATTCCAGAAATCAAATAGACCACAACACAATAACACCTCTCTCACCGCTGGATAGATCGTCCAAACAAAAATTGAATAAAGAAACCATAGATATCAATAACACAATCAACAATTTAGATTTAACTGACTTATATAGAATATACAATCCAATAAAGTACGAATACACTTTCTTCTCAGCAGCACATGGATCCTTCTCTAAAATAGACCATGTTTTATGCCACAAAGCTACTGTAAGCAAATACAAGAAGATAGAGATACGACCTTGTACTCTATCAGATCATAATGGACTGAAATTAGAAATAAATGACAGAATAAAAAACAGAAACTTCTCCAATACTTGGAGATTAAATAATACACTATTATACGATGAATGGATAACAGAAGACATCAGGAGGGAAATTTAAAAATTCTTAAGTAAATGAGAACAAAGACACATCATATCAAAATCTCTGGGACACTATGAAAGCATTACTGAGAGGACGATTTATTTCATGGGGCATATTCAACAAAAGAAGTAGAAATCAACAAATAAACGATTTAACATTACTGCTCAAAGCCCTAGAAAAAGAAGAGCAGACCAACACCAAAAGTAGTAGAAGACAGGAAATAGTTAAAATCAGAGCCAAAATCAACGAAATTGAAACCAAAGAAACAATTGGAAAAATTAACAAAATAAATAGTTGGTCCTTTGAAAAAATAAACAAATTGATAAACCCTTAGCCACGCGAACAAAGAGAAAGAGGGAGAAAACTCAAATTACTAAAATTTGGAATGAACAAGGAAATATCACAACAGAAACTAGTGAAATACAAAACATAATTAGAAGCTATTTTGAAAATCTATTCTCCAACAAAACAGAAAACCTCGAACACACCAACAAGTTTCTAGAGACATATGAATTACCTAAACTGAATGAGGAAGACGTACACAACTTAAATAAATCAATTTCAAGCAATGAAATAGAAGAGGTCATCAAAAGCCTACCAACAAAGATAAGTCCGGGACCAGATGGGTTCTCAGTTGAGTTCTACAAAATCTTTAAAGATGAGCTCATTCCAATACTTCTCAAAGTATTCCATAAAATAGAAGAGGAGGGAACCCTCCCAAACTCATTCTATGAAGCCAATATCACCTTGATACCTAAACCAGACAGAGACACATCGAGGAAAGAAAATTTCAGACCAATATCCTTAATGAACATCGACGCAAAAATTCTCAACAAAATTTTAGCAAATCGCATACAAAAATATATTAAAAAGATAGTGCACCTTGATCAAGTGGGTTTTATCCCAGGGATGCAAGGTTGGTTCAACATCCAGAAATCAATATATGTCATTCACCATATCAACAGACTAAAAGTTAAGAATCACATAATTATTTCAATAGATGCAGAAAAAGCATTCGATAAAATACAGCATCCCATCCTGCTCAAAACACTAGAGAAAATTGGGGTAGTGGGAACATGCCTTAACATTGTGAAGGCCATCTATGCTAAGCCCATGGCCAATATCATTCTAAATGGTGAAAAACTGAAAGCATTCCCCCCAAAACTAGAACAAGTCAGGGATGCCCTCTTTCACCACTTCTATTGAACATTGTTCTTGAGACTCTAGCCAGAGCAATTAGACAGACCAAAGAAATTAAAGGGATACGAATTGGAAAAGAGGAACTCAAACTATCCCTGTTCACTGATGACATGATTATATATTTAGAGGAACCTGGAAATTCCACCAGAAAACTCTTAGAACTCATAAGTGAATTTAGTAAAGTAGCAGGTTACAAGATCAATGCTCATAAATCCAATGCATTTCTATACGTAAGTGATGAATCTTCAGAAAGAGAAATTAGGAAAACTACCCCATTCACAATAGCATCAAAATAAAATAAAACAAAATACTTGGGAATCAATCTCACAAAAGAGGGGAAAGACCTCTACAATGAGAACTACAGAACACTAAAGAAAGAAATTAAAGAAAATCTTAGAAGATGAAAAGATCTCCCATGTTCTTGGATAGGAAGAATTAATATTGCCAAAATGGCCATACTACCAAAAGTGATATACAGATTCAATGCAATTCCAATTAAAATCCCAATGATGTACCTTACAGAAATAGAGCAAGCAATTATGAAATTCATCTGGAAGAATAAGAAACCCAGAATAGCTAAAGCAATCT
This sequence comes from Sciurus vulgaris, assembly GCF_902686455.1. Classification (NCBI taxonomy): domain Eukaryota; kingdom Metazoa; phylum Chordata; class Mammalia; order Rodentia; family Sciuridae; genus Sciurus; species Sciurus vulgaris. Next base: position 49,306,738 of record NC_136473.1, read on the forward strand.
TTAGCAGAAAGAGTGAAACAGGGGGTATTGCAATACCAGATCTTCAACTCTACTACAAAGCAATAGTAACAAAAACGGCATGGTATTGGCACCAAAACAGACAGGTAGATCAATGGTACAGAATAGAGGACAAGGACACAAACCCAAATAAACACAATTTTCTCATACTAGACAAAGGGGCCAAAAATATGCAATGGAGAAAAGATAGCCTCTTCAACAAATAGTGCTGGGAAAACTGGAAATCCATATGCAACAGAATGAAACGATATTCCTATCTCTCACCCTGCACAAAACTCAACTCACAATGGATCAAGGACCTTGGAATCAGACCAGAGACCCTGCATCTTATAGAAGAAAAAGTAGGTCCAAATCTTCAACTTGTTGGCTTAAGAGCAGACTTCCTTAACAGGACAGCCATAGCACAAGAAATAAAAGCAAGAATCAATAACTGGGATAGATTCAAACTAAAAAGCTTTCTCTCAGGAAAGGAAACTATCAGCAATGAGAAGAAAGGGCCTACGGAGTGGGAGAAAATCTTTGCCAATCATACTTCAGAGAGAGCACTAATCGCCAGAATCTATAAAGAACTCAAAAAAGTCTACACCAAGAATGCAAATAATCCAATCGACTAATGGACTAAGGAAATGAACAGACACTTCACAGAAGAAGATCTACAAGCAATCAATAAACATATGGAAAAATGTTCAACATCTCTAGTAATAAGAGAAATGCAAATCAAAACTATCCTAAGATTTCATCTCACCCCAATTAGAATGGCGATTATCAAGAACATAAGCAACAATAGGTGTTGGCGAGGATGTGGGGAAAAAGGTACACTCATACATTGCTGGTGGGGTTGCAAACTAGTGCAGCCACTCTGGAAAGCAATATGGAGATTCCTCAGAAAGCTTGGAATGGAACCACCATTTGACCCAGCTATCCCACTCCTTGGCCTATACCCAAAGGACTTAAAATCAGCATACTACAGAGATACAGCCACATCAATGTTCATAGCTGCTCAATTCACTATAGCCAGATTGTGGAACCAACCCAGATGCCCTTAAGTTGATGAATGGATAAAGAAGCTGTGGCATATATATACAATGGAATATTACTCCGCCATGAGGAATGACAAAATTATGGCATTCGCAGGCAAATGGATGAAATTGGAGGATATCATGCTAAGTGAGATAAGCCAATCTCAAAAAACTAAAGGACGAATGATCTAGCTGATAAGCGGATGAGGACATATGGGGGGTGGGTAGGAGGAGAAATCAGATTTCTCTCATCATTGTGTTATTTTCCTTCTTACATTATTGTCTTTATTTCTAAGTGTTCTGTTAATCTTTGCTTGTTAAGCTAGCTATTCTTTTTTATTTTTACATTTTTTATTTGTTCTTTATATATATATGTGACAGTAGAATGTATTTTTTTATTTTAATTAAAAATCATAAATTTACATAGGGCAATGTTGTTTGATTCATTCTGTTATTTTTTCCCCTTCCCCCTCCCCTCCCACCCCTCTTTTCCCTCCGTACATTCCTTCCTTCCTCCATTCTTACCACCCTCCTTATCTCTAACCCTAAACCTAACCCTAACCCTAATGCTAACCGCTCCTATCCCCCCTTATATGTCTTCTTCCACTTATCAGTGAGATCATTCATCCTTTAGTTTTTTGAGATTGGCTTATATCACATAGATGCAGGGTCTCTGGTCTGATTCCAAGGTCCTTGATCCATTTTGAGTTGAGTTTTGTGCAGGGTGAGAGATAGGGATTTCGTTTCATTTTGTTGCATATGGTTTTCCAGTTTTCCCAGCACTATTTGTTGAAGAGGCTATCTTTTCTCCATTGCATATTTTTGGCCCCTTTGTCTAGTATGAGAAAATTGTATTTATTTGGGTTTGTGTCCATGTCCTCTATTCTGTACCATTGACCTACCTGTCTGTTTTGGTACCAATACCATGCTGTTTTTGTTACTATTGCTTTGTAATAGAGTTGAAGATATGGTTTTGCAATACCCCTGCTTTGCTCTTTCTACTGAGGATTGCTTTAGCTATTCTGGGTTTTCTATTCTTCCAGATGAATTTCATGATTGCTTGTTCTATTTCTTTAAGGTAGGTCATTGGGATTTTAATTGTAATTGCATTGACTCTCTATAGCACTTTAGGTAGTATGGCCATTTTGACAATATTAATTCTTCCTATCCATGAACATGGGAGATCTTTTCATCTTCTAAGATTTTCTTTAATTTCTTTCTTTAGTGTTCTGTAGTTCTCATTGTAGAGGTCTTTCCCCTCTTTTGTGAGATTGATTCCCAAGTATTTTGTTTTATTTTTTTTTTTGATGCTATTGTGAATGGGGTAGTTTTCCTAATTTCTCTTTCTGAAGATTCATCACTTACGTATAGAAATGCATTGGATTTATGAGCATTGATCTTGTAACCTGCTACTTTACTAAATTCACTTATGAGTTCTAAGAGTTTTCTGGTGGAATTTCCAGGTTCCTCTAAATATATAATCATGTCATCAGTGAACAGGGATAGTTTGAGTTCCTCTTTTCCAATTCGTATCCCTTTAATTTCTTTGGTCTGTCTAATTGCTCTGGCTAGAGTCTCAAGAACAATGTTCAATAGAAGTGGTGAAAGAGGGCATCCCTGACTTGTTCTAGTTTTGGGGGGAATGCTTTCAGTTTTTCACCATTTAGAATGATATTGGCCATGGGCTTAGCATAGATGGCCTTCACAATGTTAAGGCATGTTCCCACTACCCCAATTTTCTCTAGTGTTTTGAGCAGGATGGGATGCTGTATTTTATCGAATGCTTTTTCTGCATCTATTGAAATAATTATGTGATTCTTAACTTTTAGTCTGTTGATATGGTGAATGACATATATTGATTTCTGGATGTTGAACCAACCTTGCATCCCTGGGATAAAACCCACTTGATCAAGGTGCACTATCTTTTTAATATATTTTTGTATGCGATTTGCTAAAATTTTGTTGAGAATTTTTGCGTCGATGTTCATTAAGGATATTGGTCTGAAATTTTCTTTCCTCGATGTGTCTCTGTCTGGTTTAGGTATCAAGGTGATATTGGCTTCATAGAATGAGTTTGGGAGGGTTCCCTCCTCTTCTATTTTATGGAATACTTTGAGAAGTATTGGAATGAGCTCGTCTTTAAAGATTTTGTAGAACTCAGCTGAGAACCCATCTGGTCCCGGACTTATCTTTGTTGGTAGGCTTTTGATGACCTCTTCTATTTCATTGCTTGAAATTGATTTATTTAAGTTGTGTACGTCTTCCTCGTTCAGTTTAGGTAATTCATATGTCTCTAGAAACTTGTTGGTGTGTTCGAGGTTTTCTGTTTTGTTGGAGAATAGATTTTCAAAATAGCTTCCAATTATGTTTTGTATTTCACTAGTTTCTGTTGTGATATTTCCTTGTTCATTCCAAATTTTAGTAATTTGAGTTTTCTCCCTCTTTCTCTTTGTTAGTGTGGCTAAGGGTTTATGAATTTCGTTTATTTTTTCTAAAAAATAACTATTTATTTAGTTAATTTTTCTGATTGTTTCTTTTGTTTCAATTTCGTTGATTTCAGCTCTGATTTTAACTATTTCCTGTCTTCTACTACTTTTGGTGTTGCTCTGCTCTTCTTTTTCTAGGGCTTTGAGCTGTAGTGTTAGGTCGTTTATTTGTTGAATTTTACTTCTTTTGTTGAATGCACCCCATGAAATAAATCTTCCTCTAAGTAATGCTTTCATAGTGTCCCAGAGATTTTGATATGATGTGTCTTTGTTCTTGTTTACTTCTAAAATTTTTTTTTATTTCCCTCCTGATGTCTTCTGTCATCCATTCATCATATAATGGTGTATTATTTAATTTCCAGGTATTGGAGAAGTTTCTGTTTTTTATTCTGTCATTTATTTCTAATTTCAGTCCATTATGATCTGATAGAGTACAAGGTCGTATCTCTATCTTCTTGTATTTGCTAACAGTAGCTTTCTGGCAGAAGACATTTTCTATTTTAGAGAAGGATCCATGTGCTGCTGAGAAGAAAGTGTATTGGTCCTTTGTTGGATGATATATTCTATATAATTTGGTTAAGTCTAAATTGTTGATTGTGTTATTGATATCTATGGTTTCTTTATTCAATTTTTGTTTGGACGATCTATCCAGCGGTGAGAGAGGTGTGTTAAAATTGCCTAGTATTATTGTGTTGTGGTCTATTTGATTTCTGGAATTGAGAAGGATTTGTTTGATGTACATTGATGAGCCAATGTTCAGGGCACATATATTTATGATTGTTATGTCTTGCTGATTTATGCTTCTCTTAAGCAGTATGTAATGTCCTTCTTTATCCCTTCTGACTAGTTTTGGCTTGAAGTCCACATTATCTGCAATGAGGATGGATACTCCAGCTTTTTTGCTGTGTCCGTGTGCATGGTATGTTTTTTCCCATCCTTTCACCTTTAGTCTATGGGTATCTCTTTCTATGAGATGGGTCTCTTGCAGGCAGCACATTGTTGGATTTTTCTTTTTAATCCATTATGCCAGTCTATGTCTTTTGATTGATGAGTTCAGGCCATTAACATTCAGGGTTATTATTGTAATATGATTTGTATTCTCAGTCATTTGACTCATTTTTGGTTTTTGACATGATTTGGTTTCCCCTTTATTTGGCTATTCCTTTAGACTAGTTCCTCCCGTTGCTGATTTCCATCATTGTTTTCATCTCTTCCTCATGGAATATTTTTCTGAGAATGTTCTATAATGCCAGCTTTCTTTTTGTAAATTCCTTTAGCTTTTGTTTATCATGGAAGGATCTTATTTCATCATCAAATCTGAAAGTAAGTTTTGCTGGGTATAAGATTCTTGGTTGGCATCTGTTTTCTTTCAGAGCTTGAAAGATGTTGTTCCCGGCCCTTCTAGCTTTTAGGGTCTGGATTGTAAAATCTGCTGATATCCGTATTGTTTTCCCCCTGAATGTAATTTGTTTTTTTTTTTTTTTTTTCTCTCACAACCTTTAAAATTCTGTCTTTATTTTGTATGTTAGGTATTTTCATAATAATGTGCCTTGGTGTGGGTCTGTTGTAATTTTGCGTATTTGGAGTCCTTATTATAAGCCTCTTGTACTTGGTTTTCCATTTCATTCTTCAGATTTGGGAAATTTTCTGATATTATTTTATTGAGTAGATTGTTCATTCCTTTGGCTTATTTCTCTAAGCCTTCCTCAATCCCAATAATTCTTAAATTTGGCCTTTTCATGATATCCCATAATTCTCTTAGATTCTGTTCATGATTTCTTACCATCTTCTCTGTTTGGTCAACTTTGTTTTCAAGATTAACTATTTTGTCTTCAATATCTGAGTTCTGTCTTCCAGGTGTTCTATCCTATTGGTTATGCTTTCTATGGAGTTTTTAACTTGGATTATTGTTTCCTTCATTTCAAAGATTTCTGTTTGGTTTTTTTTTTTTTTTTTCAATATCTCTAACTCTTTATTGAAATGCTCTTTTGCTTCCTTTATTTGCTCCTTTAACTATTGATTGGTGCAATCATTTAATGCCTGCATTTGCTCTTTCATCTCCTCTTTCAATGCCTGCATTTGCTCTTTTATCTCCTCATTTGCTTCCCTGATTGTTTTAATTATGTACATTTTGAACTCCCTTTCTGACATTTCTTCTGCTGTGCTGTCATTGGGTTTTATTGACATAGTATCTAGGTTTTTTTGGGACATTTTCTTCCCTTATTTTCTCATATTGGTCAGATGTCAGTGGGACTTTGTGATATTGCAGAATTCTTCTATTGGCTTATAGTGTCCTTGTAGATTTCCAATGTATCACCTTCCTGCCTTCAGTAGCCTGAAGTCTTGGAGTAACTTGATAATGCAGTGCTTCCAAGGAAAGTTGCCCCTAGCCTGCTACTGGTTCCAGGACTTGGAGCTGGCTCTGTGTGGAAAGGCTCTCACTGGGGGGCCTGCTCTGAGAAGCTAGCCTGGAAAGGCGCTTCCCACTGGAGGGGGCTGGGCTGCAGGCTGCTTGGGGAAGTCCCTGGCTCTCCTGTCCTGGTCCCTAAGCAACCTGCAGGCAGGAACTCACCACCCTGGTTCAGGGATTTGAAGCTTGGTTCTGGGCAGGAAGGCTCTCACTGGGGGGCCTGCTCCGAGATGCTGGAGAATCTGGCCCTGTGGTAGGAGCCCACCACCAGAGTGCACAGAGCTGCCTGGGGAAGACTCTAGCTGCCCTACCCTACTTTAATAAGCCACCCGAATCCGGGCCTGCCACTGGGCAGCGCTTCACCTGGTGGGGGAGACTCACCCCGTGGCTCTATTTTAGTCTGAGTCTCTCAATGCCCCCTTTCTTGAATCCTGGGTTCTGGAGTGACTGGAGATGCAGTCACCCTGATGTCCACCATCTTGGATCGCCCCGTGGAAAAAGCCTGCGGCCGGGGGTGCCGGGGAGCAGGTCCTCCTGGAGAGGTCTCTGGCTGCCTTGCCCTGATCCCAGAGGCTGCTTGCGGGCTGGAGGTCATCGCTGGCTTGGGGACTTGTGGCTGGCTCTGTGTAGAAAGGTTCTCACTGGGTGGTCTGCTCTGAGAAGCTGGCCTGGAAAGGCGCTTCTCGCTGGAGGGGGCCGGGCTGCGGGCTGCTTGGGGAAATCCCTGGCTGCCCTGTCCTGGTCCCTGAAGCAACCTGTGGGCAGGAACTCACTGCCCTGGTTCAGGGACTTGAAGCTTGGTTCTGTGCAGAAAGGCTCTCACTGGGGGGGCTGCTCCGAGATGCTGGAGAATCTGGCACTGTGGGAGGAGCCCACCACCGGAGTGCGCAGAGCTGCCTGGGGAAGACTCTAGCTGCCCTACCCTACTCTAATAAGCCACCCAAATCCAGGCCTGCCACCCAGGCAGTGCTTCACTGGGTGGGGGATACTCACCCCGTGGCTCTATTTTAGTCCAACTCTCTCAATGCCTCCCTTTCTTGAATCCTGGGTTCTGGAGTGACTGGAGATGCAGTCACCCTCTAGTCCGCCATCTTGGATCGCCCTGTGGATTCATTAACTTTTTAATAGTGATAAATATTTTTTAAAAAATTCTTTTCATGCATGTATATAGGTTAATACTGTTTGTCTCACAATCTACCTCCCCACCTACTTCAACCCTCCCCTCACTTCCCTCTGTACAATCTGAAGTTCCTTCATTCTTCTCTACCCATCCCCTACTACAGATCAGCATCCACTTACCAGAGAAAACATTTGACCTTTGAGTTTTTTGGGAATTGGTTTATTTCACATAGCATTATACTCTCCAGTTCCATCCATTTGCCTGCAAATGTCATAATTTCATTCTTCTTTAAGGCTGAGTAGTATTTCATTGTGTATATGTATGACATTTTATTTATCCATTAATCTGTTGAAGGGCATCTAGGTAGGTTCCATAGTTTTGATATTTGTGAATTGAGCTGCTATAAACATTGACGTGGATGCATCTCTGTAGTATACTAATTTTAAGTCCTTTGGGAGTAAACCAAGTTGTGGGATAGCTGGGACGAATTGTGGTTCCATTACAAGTATTCTGAGGAATCTCCATACTGCTTTCCAAAGTGTTTTCACTAATCTACAGTCCTGCCAACAATGAGGGCAACTTTTCCCCCACATCCTCGCTAACACTTATTATTGCTTGTATTCTCAATAATTGCCATTCTGACTGGAGTGAGATAAAATCTTAGAGTAGTTTTGATTTGCATTTCTCTAATTGCAAAAGATGATGAACTTTTTTCCATATGTTTGTTGATCAATTGTATTTCTTCTTCTTTGAAGTGTCCGTTCATTTCTTTAGCCCATTGATTGGGTTATTTGTTTTTTTGGTATTAAGTTTTTTGAATTCTTTTTATAAATTGGAGATTAGTGCTCCATCTGAGGTGCATGTGGTAAAGATTTTTTCCCATTCTGTATGCTCTCTCTTCAAATAATTGATTGTTTTCCTTACTGAGAAGCTTTTTAGTTTGAATCCATCCCATTTATTGATTCTTAATTTTATTTATTGCATTTTAGGAATCTTGTTAGGAAGCCAGGTCCTAAGCACACATGATGAAGATTTGGGTCTACTTTTTTCTTTTATTAGGCACAGGGTGTCTATTCTAGTGTCTAAGTCTTTGATGCACTTTGAGTTGAGTTTTGTGCGGAGTGAGAGATAGAGGTTTAATTTCATTTTGTTACATATGGATTTCCAGTTTTTCCAACACCATTTGTTGAATAGGTTTATCTTTTCTCTGATGTATGTTTTTGGCTCCTTTGCCTAGTATAAGATAACTGTTTTAATGTGGGTTTGTCTCTGTGTCTTCTATTCTGTACCATTGGTCTATCTGTCTATTTTGGTGCCAATACCATGCTGTTTTTTTTTTTTACTATTGCTCTGTAGTATAGTTCAAGGTCTGGTATTATGATGTCTTCTGCTTCACTCTTCTTGCTAAGGATTTTTTTGGCTATACTGGGTTTCATATTTTTACAAATAGTTTTCATGATTCATTTGTCTATCTCTAAGAAGAATGTCATTGAGATTTTAATAGGAATTGCATTGAATCTATATAACACTTTGGTATTAATTCTGCCTATCCAAGAACAAGGGAGATCTTTCCTTCCTCTAAGGTCTTCTTTATTTTTTTTTTTCTTTAATGTGCTGTAGTTTACACATAGAGGTCTTTCACCTCTTTTGTTAGATTGATTCCCAAGTTCTTTTTTTTTTTTTTTTTTTTTTTTTTGAGGTTATTTTGAATGGGGTAGTTTTCCTAATTTCTCTTGCAGTGGACTCATTGCTGATGTATAGAAATGCATTAGATTTAAGGGTACTGATTATCCTGCTACTTTGCTGAATTCATTTACGAGTTCTAGAAGTTTTCTGGTGGAGTTTTTTTGATCTTCTGAATGTAGAATCATGTCATTAGCAAATAGTGATAATTTGAGTTCTTCTTTTCCTATTCATATCCCTTTCATCTCTTTCATCTAATTACTCTGGCTAGGGTTTCAAGGATGATGTTAAATAGAAGTGGTAAAAGTCCCTGTCTTGTTCCAGTTTTTAGAGGGAATGCTTTTAGTTTTTCTCTACTTAGAATGATGTTGGCCATGGGCTTAGCTTATGTAACTCTTACGATGTTGAGGTATGTTCCTACTATCCTTAGTTTTTCTAGTGTTTTGAAGAGGTGCTAAACTTTGTCAAATGCTTTCTCTGTGTCTATTGAGATAATCATATGATTCTTGTCTTTAAGTCTATTGATGTGATGTACTATGTTTATTGATTTCCCTATGTTGAGCTAACTTTGCATTCCAGGGATGAATCCCACTTGATCATGGTACATTATCTTTTTAATATATTTTTGTATGCGATTTGCCAGAATTTTATTGAGAATTTTTGCACCTATATTTATGAGTAATATTGGTCTAAAGTTTTCTTTCCTTGATGTGTGTTTGTCTGGTTTTGGTAGCAGGGTGAGACTAGCCTTATAGAATGAGTTCAGAAGGGATCCCTCCTTTTCTATTTCATGGAATAATTTGAGGGTTATTGGTGTTAATTCTTTGAAGGTCTTGTAGAACTCAGCTGAGAATCTGTCTGGTTCTGGGCTTTTCTTGGTTGGTAGATATTTGATGGCATCTTCTATTTCTTTGCTTGAAATTGATCTATTTAAATTGTGTATGTCCTCCTCCATCAGTTTGGGTACGTCATATGGCTCTAGAAATTTGTCGATGTCTTCAAGTTTTTCTATTTTATTTGAGGATAAATTTTCAAGATAGTTTCTAATTATCTTCTGTATTTCAGCAGTATCTGTCATGATATTTCCTTTTTTATCACAAATTTAATAATTTGAGTTTTTCTCTTTGTTAGTGTAGCTAAGAGTTTATCAATTTTATTTATTTTTTCAAAGAAACAACTTTTTGTTTTGTCAATTTTTTGAATTGTTTCTTTTGTTTTGTTTTCATTAATTTTATCTCTGACTTCAATTATTTCCTGTCTTTTGCTTTTGGTATTGATTTGTTCTTCTTTTTCTAGGACTTTGAGATGTAATGTTAGGTCATTTATTTGTTGACTTTTTAATCTTTTAATGTATGAGCTCAATGCATTGAAGTTTCCTCTTAGCAGTGCCTTCATAGCATCCCAGAGATTTTGATATGTTGTATTGGTGTTCTCATTTACCTCTAAGTAGTTTTTTTATTTCCTCCTTGATTTCTTCTGCTATCCATTCATCATTCAATAGCATGCTATTTAGTCTCCAAATGTTGGAGTAATTTCTGTTATTTATTTTATCATTAATTTCTAGTTTCATTCCATTATGATCTGATAAAATGCAGGGTAGGATTTCTATTATTTTTTTTTATTATTTGCTGAGAGTTGCTTTGTGGCATAACATATAGTCTGTTTTAGAGAAGGATCCATGTGCTGCTGAGAAGAAAGTGTATTCGCTCCATGATGGACGAAATACTCTATATTAATACTCTGTTTTAAGCCTAAATCATTGATTTTATCAATTAATTCTATACTTTCTTCATCAAAGTACTTTCACAAAAGAGTTTCCTTGTTTCAAAGTTTCCAAAGAAACAAAGAAAAATTGAGTCAATTACTAAATAGCAAGTGTGTTAGTCATCATTAAACTGTCTACCTATCTTTCCAGGAGAGGGGACCTATTCCCAAGTCTGACCCACATGGGAAAAAATAACTCAGATGCTAGGGTTTGCTTTAAGAATGTCACACTTGTCATAATGGGACTGGTGATGTCAACAACATTTGCCTAAATTGTGTTTTAGTTTCAGTTGCTAAAAATGACAAACATAACTATTTCTACATCCAATGTTTCTTTTGATTAAAAGCCCACAATGGGGAGGGAGAGGTTAGGGTTAGGGTTAGGGTTAGGGATAAGGAGGATGATAAGAATGGAGGAAGGAAGGACTGTATAGAGGGAAAAGAGGGGTGGGAGGGGTGGGGGGAAGGGAAAAATAACAGAATGAATCAAACAACATTGCCCTATGTAAATTTATGATTACACAGATGGTATGCCTTGACTCCATGTACAAATGGAGAAACAACATGTACCCCATTTGTTTACAATAAAAATAAAAGCCCACAATGATGGATAGAGTTGGAGAATATCATGCTAAGCAAAATAAGCCAATCCCCCCAAAACAAAGGCCAAATGTTTTCTGTGATATGTGGACGCTAATTCACAATAAGGTGGGGAAGCACTAGAAAAGAATACAGTTACTTTAGAGTAGGTAGAGGGGAGTTAAGGGAGGGAAATGGGTGTGGGGGTAGGAAGGATAGTAGAATGAAACCGACATTACCATCTTATGTACATATAAGACTGCATGGCCAATGTGATTCTACAACATGCACAATTAGAAAAATGAGAAATTATACTCCATTTAAGTATGACATATCAACATGCATAAATGCATTCTACTCTCATGTACAACTAATTAGAACAAATAAAATTTTTTAAAATAAAATCTCACAGTGAGGGGCAATATGACAGCCCCATGGATAAGGTTGGGCAAGCCCCACAGAACCACCCAGGAAAATGGGGAGGAGGAGGCATCCAGGTGGCTAGAGACCCCCTGCCAGCTGTGGGGACCCAGCTGCCAGTGCCATGGGAGGTGTTCACCAGGTCTACAAGGAGTCCTGGAGGTGGTGGGCATAGGAAGCCTGGCCCCAGGTGAGGGAGCATCCCCTCACGGCTGTGCATTAAACAAGCAAGTCCACAGATAATTTATGAAAACTGAATATACCCCCTTAAAATAGAATGTGGACCTAAACATCCAGAAGCACCCCTGTTCATAAGATTCATAACAAAAATTAGTATGGAGTTAATAATTCTAATGGAGTGTTGAAACTGAGAGCCTTATCAGTGCTAGCAAAATGCCAGAATTCATATAGCATCAAAGTTGTTCAGCAAGAGCTGTAGCACTTAAAAATGTCTAAAGAAAATGTGAAACCCCCTCAGCTGCCAGAAGGACAGTGTTAGAGCAATTAATTAAAAAAAAAATCCATAGCCACCATTCCCACCCCACCCCCCGCATTTGATTTAAGCAGTCTTAATTTTCCACCATAGTAAATTTTCTAGATAAGTCTTACAGACCTCAAAGTACTGGAAAGAAAGTTTCCATTCAAGGGCAATATATCTTAAGATACTGAAAATGATACTAGTTGTTTTACATTCGAAATATATAAGTTGTTCTATAACAAATCATTCTGTCAAGTGTAACCAGCATACACATGCAGTTGAACTTCTGGAATTGAGAAAATCTATTTAAATTGATTCCCATCATGACAGTGGGGCACATCTAACTCAACTGTGAACAGACACATCACACAATCACCTTGCTGCTAATTACTTGGCCTGGGGGATCTGGCCTGACTCCTCCCACCCTGGGACAGCCCTCAAGTGAGAGGCCTGCTAGAATAGAGCAAAGGTTTCAGGTTGCACCCTGAGGACAACTGCTGGGTGTGGGGATGTTGTGCTTATGCCCTGGTTACATTTTTAAGTCTTAAATGATGCTGCATCCAAGTCATCATCCTGTCCCAGTTTCCTCCACTCCCATTCTTGGCTGAAGCATAGATTGCAACCCTCCACCATCTTTGAAATTGACCTTCATGAGAAATTCAGGGCTTTTCCCCCTCCCCTCTCCCCACCTGATCCTGGCGTGCTGCTCTCCCCCGCCCCCTTCAACTCCCTTGTCCACTGTCTCTACCCAGGACTTTCTCCACCCTTCTTTGCTTTGGTCAGAATCCATCAGGTTTGGTTGAAAAGTCTCTGATCTCCCTCTTTAACTTTTGGAACCATGTTCATTCACTTTCCACCAGGATGGGAAATGAGTTTTGGTGCCGCCGTCTAGTGGGACATAAAGACACGTACACCTCAGATTGTCATGAAGGAACTTTTTTTTTTTTTTAATTCGGATAACACCCTCTATATATAAGCAGTCTCATGCAGAAGCAATTTTGATCAGATACGTCCACAAAATCCTGTTAAAGGTCAAGCAATCATGAGCTCAAGCATACATGTAGCCAATTGTAAAAGCTTCCTCTTTTTCTCCAGGCATACCAAGCATGCCCTTTGGCTCCCTGCCAGCCCACATCTCCCCCTGTTTGTTTATAAAAAGACCGTGCCCATCTTAGGTTGTCCATGACAGAGCAACATCCTTACCCATCATCGGAAAATGAAGCTTATATCTTCATTCCCTGTCTTAGGTTGGTATGAGCTCTTCACAAATCTTACCCGTCTCTGACTACCAGTCTAGCATAGCCAAACTTGGGGGGAGGTTCCCACATAACCTGCTAAGTCGTAGGAGCCATTTGGGAAGGGTGCTAAGTCAGGAGAAAAGGGTACAGTAGGTAACCCTAATGTGGAATTAGTGGTAAGAATAGGAGGATATAGATTGGAAGAGTTAGTAAGGGGCAAAGGGCAAGGCCACTCCTTTACTATCCCCCACAGGTAATGCATGGCTCCTCCATTAACATGGTGAGGGATCATCAACAACAGCAGTTGGAGGAACTTCCACATCTTCTTGTTGTTCTTGGTTTTCTATTGAGGAAGCCTTGACCAGTCTTTCAGGCACCCAAATTGGCGATTGTGCGTCCTGCGGGAAAACACAAACAGATCCTCGGGTCCAGATTAATACCGGATCCCGGCCTTTCCATTGTCCCGATAGAATGTCCTCCCAGAGCACTTGAGGTAGATGTTTTTTTATTAGGCTCTGAATGACAGTCAGCAGCCGATTGGCCCTCAGAATCAAGATTTAAAAAATTTAAAATGAACAAGGCAACAGATAATTTGTCTTTTGGGGATCTGTATGATGCCCCTATTCCCCCTTTTTGTTTATAAAGCATGTTTTTAAGTGTTAAATGGGCATGCTCAACAATGCTCTGTCCAGTAGGATTATAGGGAATTCCAAGACATGTTGAATACCAAAGGTGGAACAAAATTGTTTAAAGGCCTGGGACATATATCCAGGACCATTATCTGTTTTAATTTGTTTGGGGACCCCTAGGATGGAGAAAGAATGTAAACAGTGTTATTACATCTTTGTTTTTTTTCTCCAGCATGAGCAGAGGCCATAATAAATCCTGAAAAGGTATCTATTGACACATGAATGAATTGTAGTTTTCCAAATTCTGAATAATGAGTTACATCCATTCGCCAAATATGATTGGGCTGAAGCCCTTTTGGATTTACTCCTAACAAGGGGTTAGGAATAACTGTAGCACATTTAGCACAAGACTTGACTATGTCCTGAGCTGTTGCCTTAGTAATCTGATAGTGTAAACGTAGAGTAGAAGCATTTACGTGAAATTTGGAATGAAAATTTTTTGCATTTTCAAGTGCATCAAAGATATGTGGGTCTCTGGTGGCCATGTCTGTTAAATCATTGTGTAAACTTAGAGGACCTGGAAGGCCAGTATGAGCCTGAACACGCCCAATAAAAAAAAGGGCTTTTTCTATCCCAAATAAGTTTTTGTAAAGATTGTAAATAGTGATGGTGGAAGTGAGGGAGAGCAGACCAGTTAATTCTAAATTTTGAATAGCATTAACAACATATTTGCTATTAGAGAATAGGTTAAAGGGCTCATGGTGGGTTCTGAATACTTCTATAGCTATTAATAGTTCTGTTTGTTGTGCAGATAGAGTATTAAACAGCAATGTTTCTGTAACATTATTTACAGTAATAGCACCTGAACCATTTTTTTATCCATCAGTAAATATAAGGGTAGCTCCTATAACAGGTTATTTTTGGGTGACTTTGGGGAAAATTATAGGATGTTGACTCCAAAATTGGAGAAGAGGATCAGATGGCAAATGATTATCAAACACAGCAGAAGTTCTAGTAAAGACTATAGCCCATGAATTTGAATTATTAATAAGATATTGTATCTGATCAGTAGTATAAGGAGTAGTTATTGTCAAGGGATGTGACCCAAAGGTGGAAAGAAATACTTTTAATGCCCTAAGGATTAATTCTGCCACAGATTCAGTAAACAAGGGTAAGACCTTGTTAGGGGCATAATTCATGTGAACCCATAGAATAGGACCCTTTTGCCAAAACACTCCTGTGGGTAACTTATTTGTGGCCAAGACAATGAATGATAAAGGCTTAGCTAGATCAATACGATCAAGATGAACCTTTTCCATAGCTGTTTCAACAACTGTTTGAGCCTTAGGGGTAAGCACCCACTTAGAAAGGGGATCAGAATCACCTTTAAGAGTGTCAAACAGTGGGGCCCAAACTTGAGGTGGGTAAGTGAAGGTAAGGTCTAATCCAGTTAATGTCACCTAATAGCTTTTGAAAGTCATTCAAAGTCTGAAGTTGGTCTACTCAAATACTAATTTTTGTGGGTTTAACCATAGTTGAATTTATGATAGATCCCAGGAATTTTTTGGTGTCTGTCATTTGTGCCTTATCAATGGCAATATGTAAGCCCCACCTTTTTAGTGACTTTATTAAGAAACTATAACAATTTTCCAAGACAGTTTTTTTTCTTTATGAGCTAACAAAATATCATCCATATAATGACAGATTAAAAGTTGAGGCTTTGCTAGGCGTATGGGTTCAATGGCCTTGTTTACATATATTTGACACATAGTGGGGCTATTGACCATGTCTTGTGGGAGAACTATCCATTTATATCATTTATTAGGAGAACTGTTATTAAGTGAGGGCACAGTAAATGCAAACCTTTTGGTGTCCGAGGGATGTAATGGAATGGAAAAGAAGCAATCTTTTATGTCAATTACAATGGAGGGCCAATTAACTGGAATAGTCGATAAAGAAGGTAATCCTAATTGAGTAGGTCCTGTGGGCTCCATTATAGAATTTACTACTCTTAGGTCATGTAATAGCCTACATTTTCCTGATTTCTTTTTTATTATGAATATTGGTGTGTTGAAAGGAGAAGTGGATTGTTTGATGTGTCCAGCCTCTAGTTGTTCTTTAACCAATTGTTGGACCGCTTCTAATTTGTCTTTTGAGAGGGGCCACTGAGGGACCCAGACAGGTTTATCAGATTTCCATGTTATTTTAATTGCTTCAGTGGCCCCTAATGAAAATCCAATCCTTTCTATCTTGTTTTGGAGTAACTAAAATGGGTGAAGTAGGTCCTTGATTATTTTTCCCCAAGACCTTTTCCCCATATGTGTCCTTGGGCTAACATCATTTGATTAGCTTTTAGATTACTGTATGGGATCTCGGATGTGAGATGTAAATCCATCTGTTCCACGATATCTCTCCCCCACAAGTTTACCGGGAGATGTTCAAGGACGTAAGGTTGGACGGTACCACTATGACCTTCTTCATCCTTCCATTTCAATATGGCTGTGCTTTTGTTAGGATTGGAAGCTATACCCAATCCCCTTAATGTCTGATCTGCCTGTTGAAGCGGCCAGGCTTTGGGCCATTCTGTAATTTTGATAATACTTTTGTCAGCCCCAGAATCTAATAAACCCTCAAAACTTTTGCCTTCTATCACTAACTTTGTCATAGGTCTATCTTTTAAATCCAATGTTAACATGACCATATTTTGGCCAGTAGAAACTAATCCTTTATTTCCCCTAATAATATTCTTTGATGGATATTGATCATGGCAGCTGGGTAAGACCAACAATTGTGCTATGTGATCACCCTGAGCTATTATTGCTACACCTCTTGGTGAAGAAGCAAGGATTTTTATTTCTCCTATAAAATCAGGGTCTATAACTCCAGGGACAATATTTAATCTTTTTAAAGCAGAAGAACTCCTCCCCAGAACTAGTCCCACTGTTCCTTTAGGTAATGGGCCGACAACCAAAGTTGGTATTGGTTGTACTCCCATCTCTGGAGTTAATACTGCTCTGGCGGAGGCACAGAGGTCCAATCCTGTGCTTCCTCTTGTTTGTCTAGTTGGGGAGTCAAGGGGAAATGGGTCTGAGGTACGGACTGGATATTCCCGTATATTTGTGGGCCCCGAGGCTGGGGGCCCTGATTCCCATTTTTTGGAGGTAAAGGGTTACCATCTTTGTCTCTAGTTGATTTGCAGTCACTTGCTCAGTGTTTCCCTTTTTTACACCGGGGACATAATTTTGGCACAGGACCCTGGGGACAGTCCTTTTTATGTGTCCATATTGTTTACACCGATAACACTGTTGGCCTGGGCGGGAGTTGGCATTGCCTCTAAGACCCTGTGGAAGCGCTGCAGCCATCACCTGACCTTGAATAAAAGCCTCATTAATATCCCTACAAGCCTTTAAATAGGCTCCAAGGTCTTTGTTTTTCCAAGGTCTTATTGCTTCTTTACACCATTTATTTGCTTGCCCATATGCAAGCTGTTTGAGTAAAGGCATAGCCTGGTCTACATCTCCAAATATACGTCCTGCTGTTTGAATCAATCTGTCTACAAAATCGGCATAGTGTTCATTGTTGCCTTGAATAACCTTAGATAATTTTCCCTGAAGATCGCCAGCACCTGAAAGCTTTTTCCAAGCTTTAGTGGCAGCAGCACTAATTTGTTGATACACACCGGGGAGGAAATTAATCTGATTACCTTGCCCTTCATATGGTCTTTGGCCTGTCAGCATGTCTAGATTCCATTGAGGATTGCCCACAACTGCATTACATCGGGCAGTATCAGAACATAACTCCTGGTGGCCACCTTCCACATAAGATATTGTCCCCCAGATAAACATGCTTTTGCTAAATTACCCCAATCAGTCGGAGTAAGATTTTGACTTTCAACATTCTCTAATAAAGAAATGGCAAATGCAGCTTGTACTCCATAGGACATAACTGCCTCTTTTAACTGTTTCACTAATTTTATATCTAATATTTGATGATATCTCTGTTTTGATCTTCAAATACCAGGAATATTGGGAACACTGATCAAGATTCTACATCAGCCCACTGTCTGGGGGCTGCCCCTGTGCAGCAAGCACATGCACCCGTACAACTTGGAAAAGAGTGGTGACCTGGATTATATGCCAGAGGACACAGTGAGGTAGGGGCTAAATGCCACTGAGATAACTTCTTTCTAGCTCTGTCTCAGATAGTTCCTGTTCTTCAGAGTCACATCCCTGTTCTGAGTCTGAACATCTACTTTCTCTTTCAGAACATTGACTTGATTGTTCTTCTTTTACAGTTTCTAATATCTCTTCCCCTTCTGTACATACTATTGCCACTTCTTTGCCCGGCTGCTCCAAGTGGCTCTGCAGCCGCTTCTCTTACAGCCCGACCAGCGGGACGAAAGACACGTACACTTCAGAGGTTCATGAAGCAGCTTCCCCTTTTGCAAATAACACCCTCAATATATAAGCAGCCTCATGCATAAGCAATTGTAACCAGATATGTCCATCCAATCCTGTTAAAGGTCAAGTAATCACTCGCTCGAGCATACATGTAAAGTATATCTGTCCACGTGCTAGGCGGCAGAACTGATTATCATACAGCCAATTGTAAACACTTCCTGCCTCTCTCCAGGCATAATCAGGATACCGTTTGCTCTCTGCCAGTTGCCATCTTTAGATGCACGTGGCGTAACCCTGGGCCCTGGGTTTCACCCACCACACTTCTCTTAGCTGTTCTTGAAATTTTGGTTTTTTGGAAGTCAGACAGAAACAAACTAATGTCCATATAGGCAAAGTACCAAGAGGGAGAGGCATTTTTTCATTTTGTTTATGGAGGTCCTTTCCCAAATGCTCCCACTGAGGGACAGTAAAGAGCCCTTCTATTAAGAACCAAGGACAGGATTCTTCTATAGTTTTAAGGAACGTCTGCGCAGTTTTAGACTTTAACGGAGTTAAATTTTCTCTTAACAATGCCTTTAGAGCAAAACCTGTTTGTTTTACTGAAGATAATATTTGAACTCATTATGTTTATTATGACAATTTTGTTATTGTCCTCATAGGGGCTATTTGGTCTAGGATTGCATAGTGTCTGAATTGGGCACTGCTAATATTGATCCCCCTTAAAGAGGGTTTTGGAAACCTATAGGGCCACTATAAGCCTATGGGGGGAAATCTGCAATACCTCAGATCTGTACTGCTAGAGGGGAAGATACATGAACAACATGAGAAAACAAGGGAAGAAAATGATCCAAACAAATCTAGATTCCATATTAATAGAATCCACTGACATTATGTTAGAAGAAATGTCAGAAAAGGACTTCAGACTATACATGATTAAGAAGATTTGCAAAGCAAAGGATGAGATAAGAAAGCAAATGCAGGCAATGAATAATAATACCAATAAGCTGAAAGAGCAAGTGCAGGAAGCAAAAGATCATTTCAACAAAGAGATAGAGACTCTCAAAAAAAAAAAAAAAGAAAGAAAAGAGAAGAAACAGAAATCCTTGAAATGAAGGAAACAATAAACCAAATAAAAAACTCAATGGAAAACTCAATAGACCACTTGGAAGACAGAATCTCAGACAATGAAGACAAAATATTTAATCTTGAAAATAAAGTAGCTCAAACAGATGATGGTAAGAAATCATGAATAGAATCTCCAAGAACTATGGGACATCATGAAAACAACAAATTTAAAAATTATTGGGATTAAGGAAGGCACAGAGATACAAACCAAAGGAATGAACAACCTATTCAATGAAATAATATCAGAAAAATTCCCAAACCCAAAAAATGAAATGGAAAATCAAATACAAGAGGCTTACAGAACACCAAATGCACAAAATCACAACAGGTCCATACCAAGGCACATTATAATGAAAATGTCTAACATTCAAAATAAAGATATGATTTTGAAGGCTGCAAGAGAAAAGCATCAGATTACATATAGGGAGAGACCAATACAGATAGCAGCTGACTTCTCAATCCAGACTCTAAAAGCTAGAAGGGCCTGGAACAACATATTTCAAGCTCTGAAAGAACATGGTTGCCAACCAAGAATTCTATACCCAGCAAAACTTACCTTCAGATTTGAAGATGAAATAAAATCCTTCCTAATAAACAAAAGTTAAAAGAATTTACAAATAGAAAGCCTGTGCTACAGAACGTGCTCAACAAAATATTCCATGAGGAGGAAATGAAAAAGAACATTGGAGGTCAGCAAAGGGAGGAACTACCTTAAGAAAAACCACTCAAAGGAGAAACTGAGCCAAGTTCAAAACCAAAAATAAGCCAAATGACTGGGAATACAAATCATATCTCAATAATAACCCTGAACGTTAATGGCCTAAACTCATCAATCAAAAGACATAGACTGGCAGAATGGATTAAAAAGAAAGACCCAACAATATGCTGCCTGCAAGAGACTCATCTCATAGAAAAAGACATCCACAGACTAAAGGTGAAAGGATGGGAAAAAACCTACCACGCACATGGACTCAGTAAAAAAGTGGGAGTTTCCATCCTTGTATCAGATAAAGTTGACTTCAAGCCAAAGTTAGTTAGAAGGGATGCAGAAGGACATTTCATACTGCTTAAGGGAACTATAAATCAGGAAGACATAACAATAGTAAATATTTGTGCCCCAAACAATGGTGCATCCCTGTACATCAAACAAATCCTTCTCAATTTCAGGAATCACATAGACCACAACACAATAATTCTGGGTAACTTTAACACACCGCTGTCACCACTAGATAGATCTTCCAAAAAAAAAAAAAAAAAACCAACCAAAGAAACCATAGAACTCAATAACACAATCAAGAACTTAGACTTAATAGACATATATAGAATATCCCAACCATCAACGAGCGGATTCACTTTCTTCTCAGCAGCACATGGAACTATTTCGAAAATACACCATATGTTATGCCACAAAGCAGCCATTTGGAAATGCAAAAAAATAGAGATACTGCCTTGTGTTCTATCAGATCACAATGGACTAAGAGTAGATATCACTGACAAAGTAAAAACCAGAAATTACTCCAATACCTTGAGACTAAATAATATGCTATTGAATGAAACATGGATAACAGAAAACATCAGGGAGGAGATTAAAAAATTCTTAGAGGTTAATGAGAACGATGATACAACATATCAAAATCTCTGGGACACTATGAAAGCGGTACTAAGAGGAAAATTCATTGCATGGAGTGCATTCAAGAAAAGAACGAAAAGTCAACATCTAAATGACCTAACATTACAGCTCAAAGCCCTAGAAAAAGAAGAACAGAATAACAGCAAAAGTAGTAGAAGACAGGAAATAATTAAAATCAGAGCTGAAATCAATGAAATTGAAACAAAAGAAACAATTCAAAAGATTGACAAAACAAAAAGTTGGTTCTTTGAGAAAGTAAACAAAATAGACAAACCCTTAGCCACACTAACAAAGAGAAGGAGAGAGGAAACTCAAATTACTAAAATTTGTGATGAAAAATGAAATATCACGACAGACACCACTAAGATACAGAACATAATGAGAAGCTACTTTGAAAATCTGTATTCCAACAAAATAGAAACTACTGAAGACATTGACCAATTTCTAGAGACATATTCTCCTCCCAAACTGAACCAAGAGGACATACACAATTTAAACAGATCAATATCAAGCAATTAAATAGAAGAAACCATTAAAAATCTACCACCCAAAAAAAGCCCAGGACCAGATGGATTCTCAGCTGAGTTCGACAAGACCTTCAAAGAAGAACTCATTCCAATACTTCTCAAAGTATTCCAGGAAATAGAAAAGGAGGGTACCCTACCAAACTCATTGTATGAAGATAATATCACCCTCATACCCAAAACAGGAAAAGACACATCAAGGAAAGAAAATTTTAGAACAATATCCTTGATGAATATAGATGCAAAGATCCTTCACAAAATATTGGCAAACCGTATCCAAAAGCATATTAAGAAAATTGTGCACTGCCATCAAGTGGGGTTCATCCCTGGAATGCAAGGATGGTTTAACATCTGTAAATCAATAAACGTCATCCATCATGTCAACAGACTTAAGGATAAGAATCATATGGTTATTTCAATTGATGCAGAAAAAGCGTTCAACAAAATACAACACCCCTTCATGCTCAAAACACTAGAAAAAATAGGGATAGTAGGAACATACCTGAACATGGTAAAGGCTACTTATGCTAAGCCCATGGCAAACATCATTCTTAATGGAGAAAAACTGAAACCATTCCCTTTAAAAACAGGAGCAAGACAGGGATGTCCTCTGTCACCACTTCTATTCAACATTGTCCTCGAAACTCTAGCCAGAGCAATTAGGCAGACTAAAGAAATTAAAGGGATAGGAATAGGAAAAGAGGAACTTAAGCTGTCACTATTTGCTGATGACATGCTTCTATATTTAAAGGATCCAAAAATCTTCTCCAGAAAACTTCTAGACCTCATCAATGAATTCAGCAAAATATCAGGCTATAAAATCAACACATATTAATCTAAAGCATTTTTATATGCAAGTAATGTAACAGCTGAAAGGGAAATGAGGAAAACAACTCCATTTGCAATAGCCTCAAAAAAAAAAAATACTTGGGAATCAATCTAAACAAAGAGGTAAAAAATCTCTACAATGAAAATTATAAAACACTGAAGAAAGAAATTGAGGAAGAATTTAGAAGGTGGAAAGATCTCCCATGTTCTTGGATAGGCAGAATTAATATTGTCAAAATGGACATACTACCAAAAGTGCTATACATTTTTGATGCAATTCCAATTAAAATCCCAATAGTAGTACCTTACAGAAATAGAGCAAGCAATCATGAAATTCATCTGGAAGAATAAGAAACCCAGAATACCTAAAGCAATCCTTAGCAGGAAGAATGAAACAGGGGGTATCACAATACCAGAACTTCAACTCTACTACAAAGCAATAGTAACAAAAACAGCATGGTATTAGCACCAAAACAGACAGGTAGATCAATGGTACAGAAGAGAGGACACGGACACAAACCCAAATAAATACAATTTTCTCAGACTAGACAAAGGTACTAAAAATATGCAATGGAGAAAAGATAGCCTCTTCAACAAATAGTGCTGGGAAAACTGGAAATCCATAGGCAACAGAATGAAACTAAACCCCTATCTCTCACCCTGCACAAAAATCAACTCACAATGGTTCAAGGACCTTGAAATCAGACCAGAGACCCTGCATCTTATAGAAGAAAAAGGACGTCCAAATCTTCAACTTGTTGGCTTAGGATCAGACTTCCTTAACAGGACTTCCATAGCCCAAAAAATAAAAGCAAGAATCAATAACTGGGATAGATTCAAACTAAATAGCTTTCTCTCAGCAAAGAAAACTATCAGCAATGCGAAGAGATAGCCTACAGAGTAGGAGAATATCTTTGCCACTCATACTTCAGATAGAGCACTAATTTCCAGAATCTATAAAGAACTCAAAAAACTCTATAGCAAGAATACAAATAGCCCAATCAACAAATGGGCTAAGGATATGAACAGACGCTTCACAGAAGAAGATGTACAAGCAATCAACAAACATATGAAAAAATATTCAACATCTCTAGTAATAAGAGAAATGCAAATCAAAACCACCCTAAGATTCCATCTCACCCAAATTAGAATGGTGATTATCAAGAATACAAGCAACAATACTTGTTGGCGAGGATGTGGGGAAAAAGGTACACTCATACATTGCTGGTGGGTCTGCAAATTAGTGAAGCCACACTGGAAAGCAGTATGGAGATTCCTTAGAAAACTTGGAATGGAACCACCATTTGACCCTGCTATCTCACTCCTTGGCCTATACCCAGAGGACTTAAAATCAGCATACTACAGAGATACAGCCACATCAATTGTTCATAGCTGCTCAATTCACAGTAGCCAGATTGTGGTACCAACCTAGATGTCCTTCAATTGATGAATGGATAAAGAAACTGTGGTATACATGTACAATGGAATATTACTCAGCCATAAAAAATGATAAAACTATGGCATTTGTAGGCAAATGGATGAAATTGGAGAATATCATGCTAAGTGAGATAAGCCAATCTCAAAAATTCAAAGGATGAATGATCTCGCTGATAAGTGGATGATGACACATAATGGTTGGTGTGAGGGGTTAGTGTTAGGGTTAGAATTACGGTTGGGGAGGGGGGCAAGAATGGTGGAAGGAAGGACTGTATAGAGGTAAAAGAGGGGTGGGAGGAGTGGGAGGAAGGGAAAAAATAACAGAATGAATCCTACATTACCCTATGTAAATTTATGATTACACAAATGGTATGCCTTTACTCCATGTACAAACAGAGAAACAACATGTATCCCATTTGTTTACAATAAAAAAAAATGTTCAACGCTGCTCAATTCACAATAGCCAGACTAGGGAATCAACCTAGATGCCCTTCAATTGATGACTGGATAATGAAACTGTGGTGTATATATATATATATATATATATATATATATATATATATATATAATGGAATATTACTCAACTATAAAGAATAATAAAATTATGGCATTTTCAGGCAAATGGATGAAATTGGAGAATATCCTGCTAAGTGAGATAAGCCAATCTCAAAAATGCAAAGGACAAATGATCTCACTGGTAAGCAGATGATGACACATAATGGGGGTTGGGAGGGGCGCAAGAATGGAGGGACTGTATAGTGGTAAAAGGGGGGTAGGAGGGGTGGGGGGAAGGAAAAAATAACAGAATAATTCAAACATCATTCCCTATGTAAATGTATGATTACACAAGTGGTATGCTGTTACTCTATGTACAAACAAAAACAATATGCATCCCATTTGTTTACAGTAAAATAAATTTAAAAATAATAAATAAATAAATAAATAAATATTTAAAAAAATAAAAATAAAAAATAAAGAGATAGAGATCCTGAAAAAATAAACAAACAGAAATCCTTGAATTCAAGAAAACAGTAAACCAAATTAAAAAGTCAATAGAAAGCATAACCAACAGACTCAATCACCTGGAAGACAGAACCTCAGACAATGAAGACAAAATATTTAACCTTGAAAGCAAAGTTGGCCAAACAGAAAAGATGGTAAGAAATCATGAACAGAATATCCAAGAAATATGGGATATCATAAAAAGACCATATGTAAGAATTATTTGGATTAAGGAAGGCACAGAGATACAAACCAAAGGAATTAATAATCTATTCAATGAAATAATATCAGAAAATTTTCCATATCTGAAAAATAAAATGGAAAATCAAATACAAGAGACTTACAGGACACCAAATGTACAAAATTACAATAGACACACACCAAGGCACATTGTAATGAAAATACCTAGCACACAAAATAAAGATAGAATTTTAAAGACTACAAGAGAAAAGCATCAGATTACATATAGGGGGAAACCAATACAGATATCAGCAGATTTCTTAACCCAGACCCTAAAAACTAGAAGGGCCTGGGACAACATATTTCAAGCTCTGAAAGAAAATGGATGCCAACCAAGAATTTTTACCCAGCAAAACTTACCTTCAGATTTGATGACAAAATAAAATCCTTTCATGCTAAACAAAAGTTAAAATAATTTACAAATAGGAAGACTGCACTACCGAACATTCTCAGCAAAATATTCCATGTTAAAGAAATGAAAAACAACAATGTAAGTCAGCAAAGGGAGAAACTATCCTAAAGGAATAGCCAATTAAAGGAGATTCCAAGTCAATTTAAAAACCAAAAATAAGCCAAAATGACCGGGAATACTATTCATATCTCAATAATAACCCTGAATGTTAATGGCCTAAAATTCTTCAATCAAAAGACATAGACTGGTAGATTGGATTTTTTAAAAGGACCCACAATACACTGCCTTCAAAAAACTCATCTCATAGAAAATACATCCACAGACTAAAGGTGAAAGGATGGGAAAAAAATACCACACACACAGACACAGTAAAAAAGCAAGGGTTTCCATCCTCATATCAGATAAAGCAGACTTCAAAGTTAGTCAGAAGGGATAAAGAAGGACATTTCATACTGTGTAAGGGAAGCACAAATCAGCAAGACATAATGATTACTAATATTTATGCCCCAAACAATGGCACATACATGTACGTCAAATAAATCCTTCTCAATTCTTGGAACCAAATAGACCACAACACATAGTAGGTGACTTTAACACACTTCTCTTCCCACTGGATAGATCTTCCAAACAAAAAATGAACAAAGAAATCATAAAACTCAATAACACAATCAATAATTTAGACTTAACAGACATATGTACAATATTCCATCCATCAATGAGTCAATACACTTTCTTTTCAGCAGCACATGAATCCTTCTCTAAAATAGACCATATGTTTTGCCACAGAGCTACTCTTAGCAAATGCAAAAAAATAGAGATACTACCCTGCATTCCATCAGATCGTAATGGAATAAAATTAGAAATCAATGATAAAATAATAAAACAGAAACTACTCCAACACCTATAGACTAAATAATATGTTATTTAATGATGCATGGATAGCAGAAGACATCAGGAAGGAGATAAAACATTCTTAGAGGTAAACAAGAACAACGATGCACCATATCAAAATCTCTATGATGTTATGAAAGCAGGACAAAGAGGAAAATTCATTGCATTGAGTGCATTCAATAAAAGAAGAAAAAGTCAACAAATAAATGACCTAACATGATGACTCGAAGCCATAGAAAAAGAAGAACAGAATAACAGCAAAAGTAGTGGAAGACGGGAAATAATTAAAATCAGAGGTGAAATCAATGAAATTGAAAGAAACAATTCAAAAAGTGGACAAAACAAAGAGTCGGTTCTTTGAAAAAATAAAAAAATTGATAAACCCTTAGCCATACTAACAAAGAGGAGAGAAAAAACTCAAATTACTAAAATTTGTAATGAAAAAGGAAATATCATGACAGATACTATTGAAATACAAAACATAATTAGAAGCTATTTTGAAAATCTATACTCCAACAAAATAGAAAATCTCAAAGACATAGACAGGTTTCTAGAGATATGTGATCCATTCAATCTGAATCAGGAGGACATGCACAATTTAAATAGATCAATTTCAAGCAATGAATTAGAAGAAGCCATCAGAAGCCTACCAAGCAAGAAAAGTCCGGGACCAGACAGATTCTCAGCAGAGTTCTATAAGACCTTCAAAGAAGAGCTCATTTCTGTGCTCACTTCGGCAGCACATATACTAAAATTGGAACGATTTTAGTATATGAGAAGATTAGTATTAGTATATATTAGATTTAGTATATAGAGAAGATTAGCATGGCCCCTGTGCAAGGATGACACACAAATTCGTGAAGCCTTTCATATTTTTGAAAATTTAAATTTTTTTTTTTAAGAAAATAACTTAGATCTAGAGTACGCTCTGGGGCAGGTGTAACATTTAATTAGATATGAGAACCATTTTTTTAAGTTGCTATATTTAATAACAGATTTTAAGATCCTTGCTTTAGAAAGGATCTATGGACTGGGGGATGTCACTTGGTGGTAGAACACTTGCCTGCCATGCTTGTGGCCCTGGGTTTCGACTCCAGCACCATAAAATATACAGAAAGCATCTTGTACCTTTACAGTTGGAAAAAACCATAAATGTCGTGTGGTGGCACACATATACTTGCATTTTTCTCAAAAAAATGTCGGAACCTGGAGAATATTACCAGACTGAAAGCTTGGGAGCAAAGGAAACTGAAAATGGCCCTTCAGCTATGCTAGGTCTATAATGGGAAGTGTCACACTTCCATATTTCTGTTATGGGTGCCTCTTTACATCTGTGACCTGGACAGTTTTGCTCTTTGTTTACTTTAACTTCAGTGAAGTGACTCAGCCACTTAAGAATGTGCCCATCAAGGGGTCTGGGCCCCACGGACCATTTCCCAAAAAATTCTACTCCTGTTTCATGCGAGGTCCAAGTCAGGTGTTAGAGCCACAGTTCAAAGCAAACAGAATTGGCGATGTGCTGGGTAATCACATTGAAGAGCCAGAAAAAGGCCACCCGAAATTCTCTTCTGAATTTGTAGAGACATGTTTAAGTAGCTCTAAGATGGCGGCTGGCATTGGGCCAAGAGGTGGCGCACAATTAGTGTTAACAAGGCGCGATCTCTCGTGACCTTTTGCCTGATTGGTTGATGTCTCTTCAGGACTCATGGTCAACACATGTTCCTCATTCTTTCTTAATTGATACCTTGGCACGTGCTCCTATCGTGCTACTTAATCCTAAACTGATTGGCTGCCTTAGTGGATATAAGACATTCCCTTCCTCTAAGAAGCAAGAAAGTGAAAAACAGAAAGCAAAATAAGAAAGCAATCAGAGAAAAATAAAGAAGTTGTTCATTCCCAGTCCACCTCCAATTCCTTCCCACGGTCTCCTTGCTGCAGGCGGCAACAGAATTGGGTATGATTTTCAGTGAGCGTGATCAGGAGCTGAGAGACTTGGGCTATCAGAAACACGCCTTTAACATGCTCATTTCCAACCACCTGGGCTACCACAGAGATGTGCCTGACAGCAGGGACGCTGCATGTAAAGAAAAGTCTTACCCAGTTGACCTGCCAATCGCTAGTGTTGTCATTTGTTTCTACAATGAAGCTTTTTCTGCCTTGCTCCGGACAGTGCACAGTGTGGTGGACCGCACGCCAACACACCTTCTGCATGAAATCATCCTCTTGGACGATGACAGCGACTTTTATGATTTAAAAGGAGAATTAGATGACTATGTTCAGAAATACCTCCCTGGAAAAATTAAAGTCATAAGAAATACAAAACGCGAGGGACTGATTCGAGGGCAGATGATCGGTGCAGCACAGGCCACAGGAGAAGTGCTTGTGTTCTTGGACAGCCACTGTGAAGTCAATGTGATGTGGCTGCAGCCCTTGCTGGCTATCATCCGCGGGGACCCACACACTGTGGTTTGCCCGGTGATTGACATCATCACTGCAGACACACTCGCTTACAGCTTGTCCCTGGTGGTGCGTGGAGGGTTCAACTAGGGCCTGCATTTCAAATGGGATCTGATCCCCCTTGCTGAACTGGGCGGGGCAGATGGAGCCACTGCACTAACAAGGTCGCCTACAATGGCAGGAGGATTGTTTGCCATGAACAGACGGTACTTCAATGAGCTTGGACAGTATGACACTTCCAAACTCATTCTATGAAGCTAATATAACTCTGATACTAAAGTCAGAAAAAGACACATCAAAAGAAAACTTCAGATCAATATCTCTAGTGAACACAGAGCAAAAATTCTTAACAAAATTCTAGCAAATTGCATACAAAAACATAACAAAATGATAGTGTACCACGATCAAGTGGGTTTCATCTGGAAAGTTTGGTTCAACATCCAGAAATCAATAAATGTAACTCACCACATCAGTAGACTTAAAGATAAAAATCATATGATCATTTCAATATATGCAGAAAAGCATTTAATAAAACATAGTACCTCTTCATGCTCAAAACCCTAGGAAAAATAGGGATAGTAGAAACATACCTCAACGTTGTCAAGGCTCTCTATGATAAGCCCATGGACAACATCAAAAATGGAGGAAAACTGAAACCATTCCCTCTAAAAACTGGAACAAGGCAGGGATTCCCTCTTTCACCACTTCTATTCAACATTGTACTTGAAATTCTAGTCAGAGCAATTAGACAGACCAAAGAAATAAAAGGAATACAAATAGGAAAAGAAGAACTCAAACTATCCCTATTTGCTGACAACATGAGTCTATATTTAGAGGGGCCAAAAAATTCCACCAGAAAACTTCTAGAACTAATAAATGAATTCAACAAAGGAGCGAGAGATAAAAAAAATCAATACTCATAAATATAATGCATTTCTATTCATAAGTGATAAATTCTCTGAAAGAGAAATTAGGAAAACCACCACATTCACAATAGCCTCAACAAATAAGATACCTGAGTATCAATCTAACAAAAGAGGTGAAAGACCTCTACAATAAGAACTACAGAACACTAAAGAAAGAAATTAAAGAAAACCTTAGAATATGGAAAGATCTCCCATGTTCTTGAGTAGGCAGAATTAATAATGCCAAAATGGTCATACTACCGAAAGCACTACAAATTCAATGCAATTCCAATTAAAATCCCAATGACATACCTCATGAAATTCATTTAGAAGAATGAGAGACCCAGAATAGCCAAAGCAATTCCTAGCAAGAAGAAGGAAGCAGGAGGTATCACAATACCAGACCTTCAACTATACTACAGAACAATAGTAACAAAACCAGCATGGTATGGGCACCAAAATAGACACATAAACCAATGGTACAGAATAGAAGGCACAGAGACAAACCCACATAAATACAATTATCTCATACTAGACAAAGGAGTAAAAAACATACAGTGGAGAAAAGATAGCCTGTTCAAAAAATGGAGCTGGGAAAACTGGAAATCCATATACAGCAAAATGAAATTAAACCCCTATTTCTCACTCTGCACAAAACTCTACTCAAAATGGATCAAGGAACTAAGAATTAGACCCAAGAAATTGCATCTAATAGAAGAAAAAGTAGGCCCAAATCTTCATCATGTTGGCCTAGGACCAGACTTCCTTAACATGACCCCCAAAGCAAAAGAAATAAAAGCAGGAATCAATAAACTTGATAGATTCAAACTAAAAAGCTTTTTCTCAGCAAAGGAAACAATCAACATGTGAAGAGAGAGCCTACAGAGTGGGAGAAAATCTTTATCACACACACTTTGGATACAGCATTAATCTCCAGAATGTATAAAGAACTCAAAAAACTCTACACCAAGAATACAAATAACCCAATCGACAAATGGGTTAAGGTAAAAAATAGACACTTCACAGAAGACCTACAAGCAATCAACAGATATATGAAAAAGTGTTCAACATCCCTAGTAATAAGAGAAATGCAAATCAAAACTACCCTAAGATTTCATCTCACCCAAATTGGAATGGCTATTATCAAAAATACAAGGAACAATAGGTGTTGACGAGGATGTGGGGATAAAAGTACACTCAGACGTTGCTGGTGGGCTTGCAAATTGGTGCAGCCACTCTGGAAAGCAGTGTGGAGATTCCTTAGAAAATGTGGAATGGAACCACCATTTGACCCAGCTATCCCACTCCTTGGCCTATACCCAAAGGACTTAAAATCAGCATAGTACAGAGATACAGCCACATCAATGTTCATAGCTGCTCAATTCACAAGAGCCAGATTGTGGAACCAACCTTGATGCCCTTCAATAGATGAGTGGATAAAGAAACTGTGGTATATATACACAAAGGAATATTATTCAGTCATAAAGAAGGATAATATTATGGCATTTGCAGGTTTATGGATGGAGTTGGAGAATATCATGCTAAGTGAAATAAGTCAATCCCCAAAATCCAAATGATTTCTCTGATAAGTGGATAGTAGATAGAGGATAGATAATGGGGGGGGGGGGGAAGGCAAGAATGGAGGAAGGCTGGATTGTGTAGAGGAAAATGAAGAGTGGGAAGGCAGAGGGGGAAGGAAAGATAATAGAATGAGACAAACATCACTACCCTACGTGCATGTATGATTACACAAATGGTGTGACTCTATTTCATGTACAACCAGAGAAGTGAAAATTGTATCCCATTTGTGAACAATGAATCAAAATAATAAGAAAGAAAAAGAAAGAAAGAAAGAAAGAAGAAAAGAAAGAAAGAAAGAAAGAAAGAAAGAAAGAAAGAAAGAAAGAAAGAAAGAAAGAAAGAAAGAAAGAAAGAAAAGAAAATCAGTCAATCCTAATTGTGTAAAGTTCCACTGGACAAGGCAGACATTCTGTAGAATCTGCAGCTAGAAAACCTCCCTATAAAACATTAAATCAACACAGCCTCTCTCTAGCCTTCAGATAGCAACAAATAAAAACAGGGAATAACTCTGAAATGGGTTGTCTCAATAATTCATCTAAAAATAACTTATAAAGGAATTTCTAATGAAAGGAATTTTTACTGAAACCCCCTCCTGCTCACTGCAGATGAGGGAATTCCAAGCCTTGAGACAAAATATATAATCTTGAAAATAAGGTCGACAATAAGAAAAGATTGTTCAGAGGCCATGGCATGTAAAGAATTAACTTAGAAAATACAGGACGTGAAAGATCGTTTCAATCAAGAGATAGATGGAGTTTCTGAAAAACAGTCAAATAGAAATCCTGGATTTTAAAGACTCAAGAAAAAATAAAAATTCAATTGCAAACATTAATAGATTAGATCACTCTGAAGACAGATTCTCCAACCTGAAGGCAAATTAAAATAAAGTGAACAATAAAAGACATTAACAGACCATGAACAGAATATTCAAGAAATCTAAGATAACATTGAAGCCAAATTTAAGAAGCACTGAGGTAAATAAAGCCTCCGAAGTATGAACTAAAGGAACTTCTACTGACTTCTCAGTCCAGGACCTGAAGCACAGGAGGTCTTAGAATAATGCAGACCAGGCCCTGAAAGATAAAGGATGCCCAACAAGATCGCTATACGCAGAAAAACACCTTTTAAAGTTGAAGATGAAATAAAAACCTTCTGTGGTTAGCAGAACCTAAAAGAACTCATAACTGCTAGCCAGCATTACAAAATCTACTAAATAAAATATTTCATGCAGAAGAAATGACAAAGAAATATCAGAGCCAGCATACGGATAAATCTCACTAGAGGAATCATCAATTAAAGGAAAATAAAGTCTGAATAAAGCAGTACAAACAAAAATGTCAGGAAATAAAAATCATCTCTCTATAATAACACTGAGTGTAAAAGATCTAAATTCTCCAATCAAAACACGTAGATGGTAAAATGCATTAAAAAAAAAAAAACAAGTAAACCATATGTTGTTGACTTTCAGACAGAGACATCCACAGGCTCACAGTAAAAGAATGGGAAAAGATAGACCATGAAAATAGAGACAAAAGGCAAGCAAGGATAATTACTTTCAGATTAGACAAAGTAGACTTCAAACCAAAATTAATCAGAAGAGACAAAAAATGTCACTTGATACTGGTGAAGGGAATCATCCAATAAGAAGATAATAATGATTATAAGTATTTAGGCTCCAAACATCAGTACACCTATCTACATAAAACAAACCCTTCTGTATGTGAAGAATCAAATAGACCACAGAAGAGCAATATCCTCTCTCACCATTAGATAGGTCATATGGACATAAACAAAAAATACTAGTAATCAAATGGATCCAACAGACATCAAGAAAACATCGCATATATCAAGTGAATTCACTTTCTTCTCAGCAGTACATGGAATATTCTATAAATCAGTTCATATTTTAGAGCACAGAGCATGGCTTAGCAACTGGAAAGATATGATAGAAATGATTTCTTGAATTCTGGAAAATCGTAATAGAATAAAATCAGAAATCAGTAACAATATTTTTAAAAGAAACAATTTTCTCTGCGTGTGATGGTGCACATCTAAAATCCTAGCAGCTCAGGAGGCTGAGGCAGGAGGAATGCAAGTTCAAAACCAGCCTCACAATTTAGCAAGGCCCTCTGCAACTTAGCAATCTCAAAATAAAATACCTGGGTTCAATCCCTGGCACAAAAAAGAAGAAGAAGGAGGAGGAGGAGAAGGAAGAGGAGGAGGAGGAGGAGGACGAGGACGAGGAGGACGAGGAGGAGGAGGAGGAGGAGGAGGAGGAAAGGGGGGAGGAGGAGGAAAGGGGGGAGGAGGAGAGGAGGGGGAGGAGGAGGAGGAGAAAAGATAAGAAAGGGAAAAAACGATTTTAAAATAATACACTATTGAATTATGAATGGATCATGGAAGAATGTCTTACAAACAAATGAGAAGAGATATTGCATATCAAAATCTCTCAGACAGTAGTAAGGCAATTCTAAAAGGAAAGTTTATAGCACTGAGTTCCTACAATAAAAAAGTAGAAAAATACCAAATAAATAATCTATTGAGACCCTAGAAAAAGAACACACTAGTAGCAAAATCAGGAGAAGACAATAAATTAGTCAAAATCAATGGAATTGAGAACAATAAAAACAATACAAAGGATCAATGAAACAAAGAGGTGTTTTTTTGAAAAGAAAAACAAGATCAATAAATAGCTAAATTAACCAAAAGAACATGACAAACTATATCAACAAATTAGAGACAAAATAGTAGATATCACACAGACCCTTCTGAAATCCAGGGTATCACTAAAAATTATTTTGAAAGTTTATATTCCAATTAACTGGGAAATCTAGAAAATATTGATAGATCTCTAGACACATATGAAGTACCAAAATTGAACTTATATAAAACAAACAGACCAATTTCAACGAATGTGATTGAAGCAGAAATTAAAAGTTTTCCAAAAACAAAAAGCCCAAGGTTAGATTCTTTTTTCTTTTCTTTTCTTTTCTTCTTTCTTTCTTTCTTTTTGGTTCATTTTAGTTATAAATAACATTAGAATTCATTTTTACATAATTTTTAAAATTATTTTTATTTTTTATAATTGGTTATACATGGCAGTAGAATGAAATTATACACTTTGATGTGTCATACATAAATGGAGTATAATTTCTCATTTTTCTGATTGTACATGTTGTAGGATCACAGTGGTCATGCAGTCATATACATGTACATGAGGTAATAATGTCTGTTTCACTCTACTATCCTTCCTACCACCATACCCCTTCCCCTTCCTTTGCTCCCCTCTACCTAGAGTAACTCTATTCTTCCCTACAGCCCCCATCTTATTGTGAATAAGCACCTGCATATAAGAGAAAACATTTGGCCTTTGGTTTTTTGGATTTGGTTTATTTTGCTTAGCACAATATTCTCCAACTCCATCTATTTACCAGCAAATGCCATAATTTCATTCTTCTTTAAAGCTGAGTAATATTCCATCATATAGATCACATTTTCTTTATCCATTCATCTATTGAAGGATGCCTAGGTTGGTTCCACAACATAGCTATTGTGAGTTGTGCTGCTATAAATGTCGATGTGACTACATCACTGGTAGTACACTAATTTTCAGTCCTTTGAATATAAACCAAGGAGTGGGATAGCTGGGTCAAATGGTTGTTCCATTCCAAGTCTTCTGAGGAATCTCCACACTGCTTTCCACAATGGTTGCATCAATCTGCAGTCCCACCAGCAATGTATGAGTGGACGTTTTTCCCCTCATCTTCACCAACATTTATTGTTGCTTGTATTCTTGATAATTGCCATGACTAGAGTGAGATGAAATCTTAGAGTAGTTTTGATTTGCATTTCTCTGATTTTACATAATTTTAAAAGCATGGAATATAATTTGCTCTAATTCAGTCCCCAGTGCTTCCCCTTTCCTTCCTCTCCTCCCTTACCCTGATCCCTTTCCTCTACTGATCTGTTTTTCATTTATAGATTTTTTTTTTAAAGATCATTTTCTCGTGGCTGTATGTGAAAGTGAGATTCACTATGGTATATTCATATTTATACATGAGAAGATTAGGTCAGATTCATTCCACTGTACTTCCCTTATTGCATCACTTCTCCCTCCCACTCAATCCCCTTTCTTCCCCATCCACATATTTTCTTTTTTCTTGTTTTTGACTAGCTTTCACATATCAGAAAAAAATGGACCACTAACTTTCTGGGTCTGGCTTATTTCCCATAACATGATAGACTTCAGTTCCATCTGTTTACTGGCAAATGCCATAATTTCATTCTTCTTTATCACTAAATAATGCTCCATTGTGCACATATAACACATTTGCATTATCTATTCATCTGTTGGAAGGGCACTAGGTTGGTTCCATAGCTTGGCTATTGTAAATTTTGCTGCTATAAACACTGATGTGACGGACTCTATACAGTATGCTGATTTTAGATCTTTTGTATTTATACCAAGGAGAAAAATATCTGTCATATGGTGTTTCCATTCCTAGTTTTTTGAGTAATATCCATACTGTTTTCCAGAGTGGTTTCACTAATTTGCTGTTACACCAAAAATAGTATGAGTGTGCCTTATTTTTCACATCCTCACCAATTGTATTGTTATTTGTATTCTTAATAATTGCCATTCTGACTGAAGTGAGATGAAATTTCAATAAAGTTTTAATTGCATTTCCCTAAGTGCTAGAGATGTGAACATTTTTTCATATATTTGTTGACCATTTGCATTTCAAATCTTGAGAAGTATCTGTTTAGTTTGTTTGCCCATTTATTAATTGGGTTATTTGGCTTTGGGGTGTTAATTTTTTTGAGTTTCTTATTATGGATATTGATGCCCTATCTGAGGAGCAGTGGCAAAGATCTTCTCACATGCTGTAGGCTCTCCATGCTCTTTCTTGCTTGTGTCCTTGCCTGTGCACAAGCTTTTTAAAATGATACCACCCCACCTATTCATCTTCAGTTTTAGTTCTGCTTTAGGAATCTAGTTAAGGAAGCCAGTTCCTATATCAACACATTGTTTTCTTCTAGCAGTTATAGAGTTTCTGGTCTAATTCCTAGGTCTTGGGTCCACTTTGAGTTGATTTTTGCACAGGGTGAGAGGTAGTGGTCAAGCATCAGTCTTCTACATCATGATATCCAGTTTTCCTAATACCATTTGTTTAAAATACTATATTTTCTCCAATGTATGTATTTGGCACCTTTATTTAGTATCAAATAACATTATTTACGTAGAATTGTCTCTATCCCTTCTGTTCTATTGCAGTGGTCTTTGTGTCTGTTTTGGTCCCTGAACCATGTTGTCTTTGTTACTATAGCCCTGTAAGTATAATTTGAGGTGCAGCTTTATGACACCTCCAGTGTCCCTCCTTTTGCTTAGGATTACTTTGGTGATTCTGGGTCTCTTATTTTTCCAAGTGAATTTTAGAACCGCTTTTTCCAGTTTTGTGAATAATGTCATTTGCATTTTGTTGGGGTTTGGATTGAATCCATACAATGCTTTTGTTAGTATGGCTATTTTCACAATACTAATTCTGCCTATCCAAGAACATTTGAGGTCTGTTCATCTTCTAAGGTCTTCTTCATTTCTTTCTTTTGTATTCTACAGTTTTCATTGTAGAAGGACCAGATGAAATTCCTAGCTGAGTTTTAGCAAGCCTTTAAAGAAGAATGAATGCCAATCCTCCTCGAATTATTTTATGAAAAGGGAGGGAAAATGGACACATTCATTCTATGATGCCTGTATAACCCTGCTGCCAAACCAAAGATCTATTAAGTAAAGGAAACTTCAGTCCACTATCCCTGATGAACATGGATGCAAAATTTCTCAAGAAAATATTGGCAAACCACACTTAAAACACATTAAAATAGTACAACATGATCAAGTGGGTTTCATCCCAGGGATGTGAGCTTGGTAAACCATACACAAATCAAGAACTGTAATTCACCACATAAGTAGAGTTAAGGACAAGAACCACATGATGATCTCAATGGGTACAGAAAAAGTGTTAAACAAAATTTAGTATGCATTGAGGTTAAAAACTTTGGAGAAACTAGGGTTATAAGGAACTTACCTAAAAAATTTAAAGGGTATATATGAAAAACCCAACTCAACTTCAGACTTAATGGAGGAAAACTGAAAACATTTTATCTAAAAGCAGAAACAACAGAAGGATGTACTATCCCATCACTCCTAATAAACATAGTTCTTGCAACTCTAGCCGGAGCAATCAGGCAAAAGAAAGAAAATAAATGGAAAACATGGGGAATGAACAGTAAAATTATCTGTTTGCAGATAATGATCCTACACTTGAAGACTCAGAAGACTTCACTAGAAGACTTCTAGCGCTAACAAGCAAATTCAGCAAACTGTCAGAATACAAGATCAGTTTTTGTCTTATTTTTCAATAAAGAAACTGCTGAGAAAAAAAAATCAGGAAAATCAATTCATTCACACCACCCCCCCCCCCCAAAAAAAAAAAAAACCTCTGTAGTGCAAACTAAAGAACTCTGAAGAAAAATTGATAAAGACCTTAGAAGATGGAAAAAAAACTTTTATGTTTTTGGATAAGCAGAATTAATATTGTAATAGATATTCTACAAAAAGTTTTATGTCAACTCAATGTATAAAGAACACAATGACGGCGCGCGAGGCCGGAGCCTCGGTCGGACCAGCGAAAGTGGAACCTGGCGGGCGGAGGCCTGGCTGCTGAGGTACTGGGGAGGAGCCGCTGCCGAAGGAGCTGAGCTTGTCGGCAACTCGAGCCAAGAAAGTGAAGATGGCCACGGAATCATGCTCCGAGGGTGACCAGCAGGTTCCTGTTGCATGTAAATCATGTCCCTGTGGTT
Source organism: Sciurus vulgaris (assembly GCF_902686455.1). Classification (NCBI taxonomy): domain Eukaryota; kingdom Metazoa; phylum Chordata; class Mammalia; order Rodentia; family Sciuridae; genus Sciurus; species Sciurus vulgaris. Next base: position 49,344,872 of record NC_136473.1, read on the forward strand.
ACATATTTATTAGCAGAAAACTTTTAAATGCAAAACACTCAGAGAAATCACCATCTTCTACAGAAATCAAGCATGAAGCCAACAGGAGGCCAACAGAGAGAATTAGGAGAGAGAAGATAAGTCCTACAGTAAATAAAGAATTAGGAAACAAAGAGGTCTCCAAGTAACAGCCATTCAGATCCTATCAGACGAGGAAGAGGAAGACCTAAAAGTGCATCTGCCAAAAACATGAGGAAGAAAGAGAGAAACAGGAAAAGGAAATTGACATCTGTGCTAACCTCTCTGATGAGAAGGCTCTCGTGTTTTCAGTCGCCTTGGCAGAAATAAATAGAAAGATGTCAGTAAAGACTATTCTCTGATACAAGTATCAAGGTATTCTCTGATACAAGCTTTTGAAACTTTCTTTAGGATTATAGCAGCAAATTCTCAAACAGTTGTGGACTCTCAGGAGCATTCTGACTGCACCAATAAGGCCTTTTTTTTTTTTTTTTTTTTTTTTTTTTTTTTTTTTTTTTTTTCCCTTTCTATAGGTTTGTACTATTTTGGGATTGTTTATCAAGGAGAATTACCAGTGTTTTGTGTTGGCATATAAGCAAAATCAAACAAAAGTGCTGGATGGCTGTTAAAAGGATAAAAAGGGGTAGGACTAACTGCTGAAGTATGAAAACTAGGGAAATCAAATGCTTGATAGCTTTCAGGTGTGCCACCAGAGAGGCAATGTTTCCAATACTGTCAGAAAGAGTGACTTTTAAATAGATATAGTTCAGATTTTCAGCACTAACGAACTGCACATATACAGTCCATTTACTTTTAATAAATTGGCAATTGATATTTTATTGAATGGGAAATTAAGAATATAAACTAAATTTTGTCTTAAGTTGATTTTTTTCTTGGCCATTATTTTTATGACGTAAGGTATGAGTTATATTTTAGGAGATACTTTCCAGACAGTTTGGAAGTTTGGGTGCTATATAAAGAAAAACATTTAAGGATATATCATACTTCAGATATAAACACCTCTTTTTCTAAAAGGTAAATTTATTTATTGGTTTTAGAAAACACTTTTCTGCTCTCAAGATGGTGCCTATTAACCTAAACATAAAATATATTTATTACATGCAAAATATTTCTTAGATAGCCACTTTTAAGCAGTAATGTTTTATCTGAGTGGATGTTCATTCATACATCCTGATGATGTATGATGTAGAAAACAGGCATAAATCCATAATAGAAAGTCATCTCATACTTCACAAAGCTACCGAAAATATGTTAAAGAAAAGATAGACTTTTTAATAAATGGTGCTGGGAAGAATGGATATTCATACATAAAAGAATGAAATTCAGATCCTTATCTTTACCCTGCAGAAAAGCCAATGCAAAGTGGATCAAAGACCTGGGATTTAGACTGGAAATTCGGAAACTACTAGAAGTAAACTATAGCTCAACACTTCAGCTTATTAGCATGCAGCTATTTTCTTAAAATGACTAATAAAGCACAAGAAATAAACCTGAGAGTCATAAGTGGGACAGTATCAAATTAAAAAGCTGACTAGCAAAGGAAACAGGAGTGTGAAGATGGGTGTGCAGAACGGCAGACCTTTGCTAGCTGCCCCGTGGAGAGGGGATTAATATGCAGAACGCATGGAAGAACTCAAAAAAAAGCCATAAAATACCAAATAACCTAATTTTAAAATGTGCAGAAGACATGGACATTTCTCAAAAGAAGATATACAAATGACCGACAAATACATAAAAAATTATCAACATCCCTAACAATCAGGAAAATGCAAATCAAAACTACATTGAGATTTCATCTCACTCCAGTCAGAATGGCAATGATCAAGAATACAAATATAATATAATAATATTATTCATGAGGATATTGAGGAACGGTATACTCATACATTTGTTGATGTGACTACAAATTAGTATAACCACTCTAAAAGAAATTATGGAGATTTCTCAAAAGAGGAAAATAAAAAGCAGGAATGGGTCTACCACATGATCCAGCTATTCCACTCATTGTTATTTTCTTTCTTTAATCTTTAGGGTGTTCTTTCTTTTTTATTTTAATTTGTTGTTTTTAGATATACATCACAGCAGGGTAAAATTTTGACATGTTGTACATTCAAGGGGTGCAACCCATTACAATTTTAATTCCATCCTTGTGGTTTATCATGATGTGGAGTTACACTGGTCATGTATTTATATATGAGCATAGGAACATTATGTCAGATTCATTCTACTGTCTTTCCTGTTCCCATCCCCCATCTCTTGCCTTCATTCCCCTTTGCCTAATCCAATGAACTTCTTCTATACTTTCCCTCTCTACCCTCCCTTGTTATGGGTTAGTATTAACATATTGGAGAGAACATTCAACCTTTGGTTTTTTGGGACTGGCTTATTTCACTTAGCATGATATTCTCCAGTTCCATCCACTTATTGACTAATGCCATAATTTCATTCTTCTTTATAGCTCAGTAATAAATATTCCATTGTGTATATAATAACACATTTTCTTTATCCACTCATCTGTTGAGTGGCATTTAGGTTAGTTCCATAGCTTAGCAATTGTGAACTGAGCTACTGTAAACATTGATGTGACTGTGTCACTGTAGAATGCTGATTTTAAGTCCTTTGGGTATAAGCCAAAGAGTAGGATAACTGGGTCAAATGGTGGTTTCATTCCAAATTTTCTATGGAATCTCCATACTGCTTTCCATACTGGGTTGCACCAATTTGCAGTCCTACCAGCAATATATGAGTGAACTTTTCTCCCCACATCCTCCCAACATTGTTACTTACATTCTTGATAATGGCCATTCTGACTGAAGCGAGGCGAAATCTGAGTGTGGCTTTAATTTTCATTTCTCTAATTGCTAGAGATATTGAACATTTTTTCATATATTCTTTGACATATGTATTTCTTCTGTGAAGTGCCTGTTCAGTTCCTTAGTTCATTTATTGATTGGTTATCTGTTTATTGGTGTTAAGTTTTTTGAGTTCTTTGTATATCCTGGACATTAATGTTCTTTCTGAGGTGCAGATGGGTAAAAATTTTCTCTAATTCTGTAGGCCTTCTGCTCATATTTTTGATTCTTTCCTTTGCTGAAAAGAATCTTTTTAGTTTTATGCCATCCAATTTATTGACTCTACTTCTTGCACTTTAGGAGTATTATTTAGGAAGTCTGTTCCTGAGCTGATATGATGGAGAGTTGGGCCTACTCTTTTCCTAGTATACACAGGGTCTCTGGTTTAATGCCAAGGGTCTTGATCTATTTTGAGTTGAGTTTTGTGCAGGGTGATATATATGGGTTCAATTTCAATCTACTACATATGGATCTTTAGTTTTCCCAGCACAATTTGTTGAAAAGGCTATCTTTTCTCCAATGTATATTTATGGCAGCTTTATCTAGTATGAAATAACTATATTTATGTGGATATGTTTCCGTGTCTTCTATTCTGTTCCATTGATCTTCATGTCTGTTTGTGTGCCAATACCATGCCGTTGTTACTGTAGCTGTATAGTATAATTTAAGATCTGGTATTGTGATGCCTACTTCAATACTTTCCTTGATAAGCATTGCTTTGGCTATTCAGGGCCTCTTATTTTTCCAAATAAATTTCATGACTGCTTTTTCTATTTCTATGAAGAACATCATTGGAATTTTAATGGGAATTGCATTAAAATTGTATAACACTTTTGGTAGTATGGCCATTTTTACAATATTAATTCTCCCTATCCAAGAACAGGGGAGGTATTTCCATTTTCTAAGTTCTTCTTCAATTTCTTAATTTAATGTTCCATAGTTTTCATTGTAGAGATCTTTTACCTCTTGTTAGAAGGGTTCCCAAGGGTTTATTTTATTTTATTATTTTATTTTATTTTTATTTATTTGTTTTATTTTATTCTATTTTATCATTTTAGAAGTGGTGAAAGAGGGCATCCCTGTCTTGTTCCAGGTTTTAGCGGGAATGCTTCAAATTTTTCTCCATTTGGGATGATGTTAGCCTTGGTTTAGCACATGCAGCTTTTACAATGTTGAGGTATGTTCCTACTATCCCAACACGAATGGATGCCGAATTTTGTCAAATGATTTTTCTGCATCCATTGAGATAATCATGTGGTTCTTGTCTTTAAGTCTGTTGACATGATGAATTACATTTATTAATTTCCATATATTGAACCAATCATGTATCCCTGGGATGAATCCCACTTGATCATGGTGCACTATCTTTTTAATATGTTTTTGTATATGATTTGCCAGGATTTTATTAAGAATTTTTCCATCTATGTTCATCAGGGATATTGGACTGAAGTTTTCTTTCCTTGATGTGTCTTTTTCTGGTTTTGGTATCAGGGTGATATTAGCTTCATAGAATGAACTTGGAAGTGTTCCCTCCTTTTCTATTTTATGGAATAATTTGAGGATTGTTGGTGTTAATTCTTCTTTGAAGGTCTGGTAGAGCTTGGCTGAGAATCCATCTGGTCCTGGACTTTTCTTTGTTAGTAGGCTTTTGATGGCATCTTCAAATTCATTGCTTGAAATTAATTTATTTTAGTTTTCTATGTCCCCTTCATTCAAATTGGGTAGTTCACATGCCTCTAGAAATTTGTTGATGTCCTCAAGATTTCTACTCCTATTTTATTGGTGTATAGATTTTTAAAGTAGCTTCTGATTATCATCTATATTTCAGTGGTGTCTGTGATAGTATTTCCTTTTTCATTGCAAATTTTAGTGATTTGGGTTTTCTCTTTTTCTTTGTTAGTTTGGCTAAGGATTTATCATTTTTGATTATTTTTCAAAGAACCAACTTTTTGTTTCATCTATTTTTGAATTTTTTTGTTTCAATTTCATTCATTTCAGTTCTGATTTTTATTATTTCCTGTCTTCTACTGCTTTTGGTGCTGATTTGTTCTTTTTCTAAGGCTTTGAGATGTAAAGTTAGGTTATTTATTTGGTGACTTCCTGTTCTTTTAATAAATAAACTCAATGCAATGAACTTTCCTCTTAGAACTGCCTTCATAGTGTCCCAGGGATTTTGATGTGTTACTTTGCTATCCTCATTTACCTCTAAGTATTTTCTTATTTCCTCCCTGATTTCTTCAGCTATTCATTGGTCATTCAATAATGTGTTATTCAGTCTCCAGGTGTTGGAGTAGCTTTTATTTTTTATTTTATCATTAATTTCTAATTTCATTCCATTATGATCTGATAGAATGCAAGGTATTATCTCTGCTTTCTGTATTTGCTGAGAGTTGCTTTGCAGACTAGGATGTGGTCTGTTTTAAAGAACGTTCCAAGTGCAGCTGAAAAGAAAGTGTATTCATTAATTGATAGATGAAATATTTGATGTGTCTATTGTCTAAATTATTAATTATATTTTTAGTTCTGTGGCTTCTTTAGTTTTTGATTTTATGATCTATCCAGTGGTGAGAGAGGTGTGTTGAAGTCACTCAGTATTATTTTGTTGTGATCTATTTGATTCTTGAAGTTAGAAGGGTTTGTTTTATGTATGTAGATGAGTCATTTTTTGGAGCATAAATAATTAAGATTGTTATGTCTTGTTGATATATAGTTTCCTTAAGTAGTATAAAATGGCTTTCTCTGTCTTTTCTGATTAATTTTGACTTGAAGTCCACTTTTATTAGATAAAAGGATAGAAATCCCTGCTTGTTTGTGTGATCCACATGAGTGATATTTTTTTTTCCTATCCTTTCAGAGAAAAGTTCCGTTTCTTACACCTGCCACCACATTACCAATGTACCCTGTCACTGGTCAGGCAGGCAGATTCTGTACTTTTGTTTTGTTTTGTTTTGCTATTGGCCTGGCCATCCTAATAAACAGAAAAACAAAAGCAAAAGTTTTGCTGTTTTCCCATCCATTTATCTTTCCCCTGATAGAGTACTTTAATGGCTATTTTAAAGTATGTTGCCTAAAAAAATGAAGTATATACAGCATTTTATTTTTAATGTGCTCATTTACAAAACTACAATGTTACATACATGGTAGAAAGATGCATAACTTTCTTTAACTTCAGGGCTAGATTTTCTTTGATTAACACTTATATCTATCAGTGTATGTCTGTGTATATATTTTTACTGAGGAATCTTGCAAGGAATCTTTAGTAAAATGACTGGGTGTTTCTTTTTATAAGTTATTTCACATTGGCTTATATAGGGGTTCCATTCCACTCCTCCATAGATTTTATATATTAGCCATATGCTTTTCACTCATTTTTCCATTCTTCTAGCTTTGAAGGGTTGTTCACTATCATTCTGATCAACCAACTATCTTTATAACATTGGTTGAAAAGTCCTGGGTTTTCTGCAAGTGCTTCCTCAAACTTTAATCACTTACTCTGATAGAGAATGGCCTTTGCTGGCAGCTTTCACACTTTGTCAATCACCAAATTAATCTTGCTTTTTGAATTTTGTCCCAGATTCAAGCAGACTACAGGAAATACATCCCAAAATTTCCTATGAAAAATTGGTGATTCCCACTGTTACAGTCCACATCATCTCCCAAAGTTTTCCAGGCAATATTGCCAATCCCCACTGTCCCAATACCATTTCCTCATGTTATTCATTCACTTTCCTCTGTGACTTTAGGTAAAGAGGGCAAATCCTTATTCCCCAAGGGACATAGGCAGTGTGCAGAAGGCACCCAGCCTGAGCAGGGTACAGACAATAGCCCTAAAACTCCTGGTTGTGTCTAGGGTGTTGTTAGAGTACCCAGAATCACCTGAAGCACCTGGGCCTGGTTCCCTGTTCTTCAATAGGAAGACTCATTATTCCCAAAGTGCAAACTTTATCTTGATCAGCTTTCCACAAACCAAATAAAAATATGAAACTTTTAATGTTTTTAATTTCCACATGCTGTCTTTTACTGTTGTGACCAAAGTAGGAAAATGTTTGCAATCAACAAAGATTTGCCCTTCTGGTTATGAATGTATGCTCTTTGTTTTTACAAATTAATCATTTACTAATAGCCAAATAAGTAGAACAGAAACACCCAAATATCAGTTAGAATTTAGAAGTATAGCACTGCTCACATTTCATATGAGTAGGAACAGAAGAATTATTCATGAATAAAATGGCTTTTACCTGGTTGGAAAACATTAGCTGCATTTTTCTTGTTGCTATTGCATAATGGGGATTGAACCCAGGGTCCTTCACCACTAAACTATATCACCAGTCCTTTTATTTGTTATTTTAACAAGGGTCTTGCTGAGTGGCCTATTCTGACCTGGAACTTGCCATTCTGCTGCCTGAACATCACAATACCTGGGATCACAAGTGTGTGCCACCATGCTCAGAAACTAGTTACATTTTTATGTCAAGACCTAAAGTGCATGTTAAAACATTTAAATTTTTCAATAATGCAAAATGACAAAAGTATCAGAAGCAAACAAAATGCCTACTTATACATATTATGTTGGTAAAGACTTAGCTAAAAATGACTTGAAAAGCAAGTTGGTCATTGTTTTTCCTCTTCTTTTTTGGGGTGCTGGACATTAAACCCAGGGCCTGGCATACTAAACCCACACTCTACCTTGGAGTCATACACTCAGCCTAATCAAGCATTTTGAAGTTCAGTTTATCAAAATAAAAACCAAAACCCCCTGTATATCAGAAAAAGTTAACAAAATCAAAGACAATATATACACAAAATATTTACGATGTATATAGTTTAGATGGAAATGTGTATTTTATAAAGGTTTTTTTAAGATAAATGAAGAAAGCACTGAACTATAGATTTTTGGTACTGGGAATCAAACCCAAAGATCTCATTCCTGCTAGGCAAGCATCCTGGCTACTGAGTTATATCCCAAAAACCCTAAGCCCAATTTAATTTGGGTTAAGTTCTCTTTGGCATATCTCTAAGTAATCAATGAGCAGAGGAAAAAATATTTAGCATCCTTAGTAAGGGAAGAAATTTATCTTAAAAGACAGATGAAATGATTTTTCAGTCACAAAGTGACTTGAGGGTAAGGAGTAGTGGTTTTTATATTGCCGCTTAAAGTTTAAATTGTTTATGCCTTTTCAAACAGACAATTTGATGGTGAGTACTGTACTACATTTTTAAAATGTCTAATGTCTCTACACATCAGTTTCATTAATTATAAAAGATCATTCGGAAATAATGATAGATATATACAATTTGTTTTTCTCAGCACTGCTTCAAATAGTAATGTATTAAGAAGAAACATTCAACTTTATAAATAAATTGCAATGCAACAATATGATGGAATAATGTGTGACCACTGAAAGTAGCACAGATATGTATATGTGGGAAGATGTCCTCTGGTATAGAAAATTAGAAAAATAAAGCAGATTTTATCATACTACATGCAAGTAGTCTGTGATCTTGTATCACCAAAAATATATACAAAACATTTAAAAATAATCATTTTTCAGACATTTAAATTACAAATGAAAATTTTTCCTCTATTATTTAAAAGTTTCTTATTTTATATCCACTGTTTATGCTCTATTTTGTTTATAATATAGTTTCATGGCCTCCAGAAAGTATACCAAGTTATTTAACTTTTTATTTATGCATTATAATTGTACATAATAGTTGAGTTTATTGTGACATTTGTACCTGCACATAAGTCAACTTCATTCTTTAGTACTTCCCCTTTCCCTCCCCCAACCCCCATTTCATCTACTGTACCGGTCCCTTCTAATTTCATGAGATTTTCCCTAGCTTCCACACATAAGAGAAAACATATGACTTGACTTTCTGCATCTGGCTTACTTCACTTAACCTAATGTCCTCAAGTTCCATCCAATTTCCAACATCTTTATGTAATATTGTTCTTCTTTATGGCTGAGTAAAACTATATTATGTGTATATATACTAGTTTCTTTATTCATTCATCTGTTCATGGTCACCTAGGTTGGTTCCATAATTTGGCTATTATAAATTATGCTACTTTAAACATGGGTATTCATGTATTATCATATGATGTGGACTTTAATTCTTCTGGATAAATACTAAGAAATGGTATAACTGTATCATATAAGAGACTAGATTCTATTCCTAATCTTTGAGGAATCTCCATAATGATTTTCATAGTGGTTGCATAAATTTATGATTCTGCCCTGTGTAAGTGTCTTTTCCTACATCCTTGCCAGAATTTATTATTAGCAGTAGTAGTAGTAATAGGGATTGAACCTGAGGTGTCATACTACTGAGCTACATGCCCAGCCCTTTTTATTTTTTATTTTGAGGCCTGGTCTCACTAAATTGCTGAGACTGGCCTTGAACTTATGATCCTCCTGCCTCAGGCTTCTGGGTATCTGGCTTATAGGCATACAACCCATGCCTAGCTATTATTTATATTCTTGATGATTGGTATTATAAATGGATTGAGGTGAAATCTTAGTGAAGTTTCAACTTATATTTCTATGATTGCTAAAGATGTTGAAGACTTTTTTATATATCTGCTGGCCATTTTGCATTTCTTCTTTTCAGTCTGTTTAGTTCATTAGGTCAACTGATTTTCAACCAAAATGCCAAGAACAATGGGGAAATGATGGTCTTCAAAAAATGGTGTTAGAAAAACTGGATCTCCACATAAAAAACTAAAAGTGGACACTTATCTCACCATTTATTGTTGGGGTCTTAAACCCCCTTGTTCTTCTCCACCAGCGGCAAGGGAAGGGGACACTCCCCAACAAGGTCAGACCGGGATAGGTAAGGCCGACTGACCTCCCGCTCCCAGCCCTCCATGCGGAGGACAATCAGACAGTCAGGGAGACCAGTCACAGCAGGAACTCGTTTATTGAGGAAGTCACACAGCTTTTATGTAGGGTGGGGGCTAGGCGGGAACCAATCAGCTTAAAGGTCAGCAAGGCATGGGGTGTTCACGCAGGCAAGAGTCCCATAAGACTATATGGCAAGCACGAGCTGATCACGTTGCGGAACTATTGTTAACCAATCCCTGACAATGGTCCAATTCGTCATTAACTATTTAAACTGCCTTTGAGGCCTTGATCTTGCTCACTTGGCAGGGAGTAAGGAGTCAGCCTGAGTTAGTTAACGTGTCATTAGTCCCAACAATTTATACAAGAATTAGGCTCAAAATGGAGTAAAGACTAAGATCCAAAACTAAAAAACTACTAAGAAAACATAGGGGGGAATCTCTATGATATCAGCCAGAGGCTTCTTGGATATGTACCCAAATATAAGCAATGGGATTGCATTAAAAAAAAAAAAAAAAAAAAAAAAAAACTTCTGCAGCACAAAGGCAACAATAGAGCAAAAAGACAACCCACAGTCTGGAGAAAATATTTGCAAATCATGAATGAGATAAGGAGTTAATATCAAAAGTATTCAAGAAACTCAAACTACTCAATAACAAGATAATAAATATCCTTTCTCAAAAATGAGCAAAAGATCTGCATCAATATTGCTCAAAATATACACAAATAAATGGTAAACAGATACATGAAAAAAATGTCCAACATCTGCAATCAGAGAAGTGAAAATCAAAACAAAAATATCATTCCAGAACTACTAGATTTGCTACAATCAATGAATAATTCATTGAATTTTTTTAAACTATGAAGGCATTTTGGCATGACCATTTTATTATGTGCAATTATTTTTTGTAAAAAATATTTTTGAAAAGACATCAGACATAGAGTGATTTTTCAACCAATCATATCATATGATATGATAAAAGTAACAGTGAAGTTAATTGATTCATTGTTGGGGTTTTGTTTATTTTTGTTTTTTTCTTTTCTGTACAGTTATCCCTTGGTAATTTCTCATAAACCAGGACCCCATCAGATACTAAAATCCATGAGCACTAAAGTCCCTTATATAACATGCTATAGTATTTGCTTATAAGTTAGGAACATCCATGCAAATACCACAAATCATCTCTAGTTTACTTATAATGCTATTATAAAATCAATGCCATCTAATTAGTAATATTGTATCATTTAGGAAGAATAACTATAAAATAAGTCTCAACTTATAATAGTTTTTCAAATATTTTTCATCTCTGGTTGGTTGAATCCATGGATGTGGAACATGTGAATATGGAGGGCTGACTGCATTAAGAGAAACACCCTAAAGCTTGTAGGGTTTCCTGTTGCCAGGTAACAGGGAAAGGAGAGAGTATATTTGGCTGTCAGGGTACCTCATGGTAATTGGCATATGTATAGTTGTAATTTACATTCCAGTTATTTAAACTGAGATGTTGTTGTTCAGGTTGAACAGATTGTGAGTAAAGATCTCTTTTTTAGGTTCTTTTTAGTTATAAATAATAAGATTTGTTTTGACAAAATTTTAAAAGCATGGGATATAATTTGTTCTAATTCAGTCCCCAGTACTTCCCCTTTCTCTCTCCTCCTCCCTCCCCGTTTCCTTCCCTTTACTGTATTGATCTTTCTCTTTACCAAAGAGTTGAGATGAGATGGAGAGTGTCTTTTGAGAATGGCATAGCTGAGCTGGTAGGTGAGCTTTCTCCAGATTTTGGTGATATCCCCAGTCCTTCCATAACTCCTCAAGGCTCTGGACATTTTCTGGTAAGTCATGGTCTTCTGATTGCCCTTCAGTTTTCCCCAAAGTTCAGCAAGTGTTTCTTTGTTTTTTGGCAAAAACTGAAAGATGCCTTTGGTTTTATCTTCCCTTGGAATACAAGATGCCATCTTGGGATTGCACAGGGACTCATGAAGATATTCGAATAACCAGAGTTTCTTCCTACCTTTTCCTCTCTTTTGCTGGAAGACAAGTTGTACCAACTGATTTTCAGTTACATTCTGCAGAGGCTAATGTTTCCTTCAAAGTAGAAGTCTGACACGCTGATCATTTTAGTTCTCCAATTATAGACAGGTTCCTCTGTAGGAAGCACTCCATAGCAGCTGGAATTTCCTCTGATGTGAGGACAATGGTTAAAGGAAGCCAGGCAAGCTTTATAATCTAGGGAATACTCACAATCTCCAGTTGAAAACTGCCTCAGTATCTCAAAAACAACTTCAAATGCTTGACCCAGCTTCTCTTGTTCAATAGAAATCTATGTAGAAGAATCTAATGTAGCATACACTTATGAGAGATGGAAGTTGCCTTACCCTCTTCTGAAACATATGCGAATCATCCCAGTATACTGAGTATTAGCTCAACTGTTCTCTTAATCTTGTTGGGTCTTGCTTTTTGACCTGGCCCATGGTTAATTTTGGTTAAACTTCCCTGCGTACCTCTACATGTTCTTTCTCTTATCTGTGATTTCTACAATGAACAAATTCAAAAGTTGTACTAAAGGTATATTGTTAATTAAATAGCATTTGAGAAATAAGGGAAAACAAATCTTGCACATAAAATTTTTCCATGTGGTGTGTGTGTGTGTGTGTGTGTGTGTGTGTGTGTGTATGTGTGTGTGTGTTGGTATCTTCTGCCAACTTTTATTCTCCTCTGAAGTAAAGAAAATCTTACCTGTGCTTGTAGATTTTAATGTGGATGATACATTTTAATATATGTACATGCTTTATTATATTCTAATGTATTACATATGTGAAGTCTATTATACAGTGATTATTTTATTTTAGTTTCATCCTTATGAAAATAGAAGATAAGAAATATAAATGATAATTACTATTTCAAGTCTTGCTTTTCTTTAGAAAAGTTTTCCTGCCTGGCACAGTGGCACATGCCAGCAGCTCAGAACACTGAGGCAAGAGAATCACAGGTTTGAAACCAGCCTCAGCAACTTATCAAGGACCTAAGCAAATAAGTGAGACCCTGTCTCAAAATAAAGTATAAAATATAAAAATAACTATAAAAAGGGCTGGGATATGGTTCAGTGATTAAGTGCCACTAAACTAAAAGTTTCCTTAAAATATTAAATTCTATTTAATATTAATATTAATATTTTAACATTAAGCTCTATTTTTCTTTTATTTTGATTCATTTATTCACCAGAAATAATATGAACACTTATTACATAACAGACAAATTACTATGTCTTAGGACCCTTCTATCTTTAAAAAGTTGTTACCCTGCCCCATTTAGCAAATGAGAGATTTAAAATGAAGGAATAGAACACAATTTCCATTGAAGTTTTTCCTCTTCCTTTTAAAAAAAGACATTTCTGAAGGAAGGTAATTATAAAAGATAAAATATAAGTTACATCTTGAAATTTTCTAACAGTGTTAAAGACTGATATTAAGCCTGGAAATATCTAATTTCTATATATCCTATAAATCTGAATATTGAATAAAATGAGTCATACTTAATCTGAATCTTGAGTTTCCTTTAGCTTCAAGTTTCCTGAAAATCCAAGTAAAATTTCCTTTGTTTTTAACTTGTGCTGTTGTCATTGTTATTCAACTCTCTTTACCCATAGTACTTTTCCTTTTTTGAAGAGGACAGATTGTGAAATTTATTCAGTATTAAATAAAAGAGTGTTAACAAAAGTTGTTCTGGCAGTATTACAGAAAAGTCAGGTTTTTGTAAGAGACAATTTTTGCTATCATGATTCTAGTCTTCTTCTGGTAGCTTTGTTTACTAGATACTCCTCTTGCCTCTATCATTTCCTCACCAGAAACATTGATCATTTTGCTCCATGTGGTACCAGCTTTCCTGAATTGGTCATGAATGGAGATTAAGACAATCTTTTCTCTCTCTTCTCTCTTCCTCCCCCTCCCCCTCCTCCTCCTTCTTCTTCTCTCCTCTCTCTCTGTCTCTCTCCATCACCAGGGCTTGGCTATCCAATCCCTTATAGTACAGTTATGGGATTACAGATAACAGATAAGTTAAATCTTCACAGATGGCAGATGGCATTTTAGAAGTCTCAATACATATTTTTCATTAATCCAAAGAGAAAAGTTCCATATACTCCAGCAGAAGAGTAGGAAGAATATACTTCTCTGATGCTACCAAACAATGACTTGGGTGAGACTCCACCCACTCTCCAAGTTCCAGGATCCTCCACTCTTCTGAGAATTCTTGGAGTTAATGTCGTATTTTAGTTAAAGAACATGAAGTTCTTTGGCAAAGATATCCTGTCAGGTTATTATAATTTGAGCTTTCAGCCCCTTTCTAAACATCTTTGAATCCCTATGTAAGAAAATCACGACAGAATTTTTTCCAAGCTTCTTTGACTTGCTGGAAGTTAGGCTCACTCAGAACTTGAAACTGTGGAACTTTTCTCCATACATTGGGTCCCTACTCTTTTCTTAAAGAAAACTTGAGAGTCCTGATTCCTACGATTTTCCCAGAATTGGAAACATGTTGAAGCTTCACAAAACAATAACAACAAAAAAGCATGTCCCAGGATGTCCCTAAATTCTTCAGAGATAATTTGATTCCTCAGAACTTTTTCGGGCTACTTACAAAACCATTTTCCTGGTAAGATTTTTCAATTCAAAATCCTTCTTCATAGTCACCCAACTGAAGTGAATATATGGCTCTTAGGAACTATAAGTTAAACATTGATAGCCAGCTTAGTTTGTGTTGGGATTGAGATTCAAATCTGTATTGAAGCCTTTTAGAACAGATTTTGCATTTTGATTGGATTTTATTTCCTTTTCCTTAAATATAAATATTTGAGTAAGGTTGGTGGTTCTTTACAAGGCCTGGCAATATTTGGAAGACTGAATGTAATTAATTAACTAAGAAAAATATTGTGTCCACCCCTCCCCAACATAAGGCTTACTACTAGAATGAGATCACATTTTTTAAACTTGCGGAAGAATTAACTTTTCAAAAGAGTACATAGATTAAACAACATCTATTTTCTCTAGCATAAATAATTTCAGAAGGATTATTTAGCATAATTCATAAACAGATATAGTTCTAAAATAACTAGAAATGGAGTCATGTAATTTCTTGAAAGTTATCTTGGAAAGAAGCAAATCTGAAGAATGATGGACATCTTTAGGTCCCAAATCCCAGTGAAATCCAAACCAAGACTCAATAAAAGTTTCCTTTACCTTATCATGTTTTCTATAAATAGCTCTAACATCAACTTTGATTATTTATTTGCATTCTTCATTTTACCCTAGTGTTTGATATCATTCCCACAACCCATTTGATTTTCTTCTAATTTGATACTTCTTCTAATGTTTTAAAACATTTACTGGAATCATTCTATCTTTGCTTTCCTAGCTCAGGTTTACACTTATTCTTTTCCCTCTTACATTATCTGCTACTGCTTCAGATTCCCCCTATCCATCTTTTTTGTCTTTTTACCTTGGTGTGTATTATTCTTTTCTATCTTTTCTTTCTTTTTTTCCTCTCTTCTCATGCCAAATTTTTCTCCCCTCCCCTTTTCAGTCCCTATCTTATATCAATTTTACTACATTGAATAAATATTTTTTCAACCTATCCCAAAAATTTGCAAGTTTGTAGCTGGATTAGAGGAACTATGGAGAACAATATCAATAAGTTGTTGGGTTTTCCTAAGATTGTATAGTATGTGGCAATCTGAAGTGATTGTAGTAAATAGGGTTCAATGTCATCTTTCAAATTGGTACTGATACTGGGTGGAACAACAGAGCACACACGTTGTATCTTGAAGAAAAACAGGCACACTGGTGCATTTAATTCAGAAAGCTGAGACAAGAAGTTTGCAAGTTTAAGGCCAGCCTGCCTCAACTTCATGAGACCCTCAGCAACTTATCAAGATTTTGCCTCAAAATTAAAAATAATAAGGGCTGGGCATGAATCTTGGTAATAAAGAACTCCAGGTTCAATTTCCAGTATACCTGCACCCCAAAATTACTACATACAAATTGACTCTCTTAGACTGGAGGACAGTTCAGTAGTTCAGTGCAATGCTTAGCATGTGTGGGCACTCAGTTCAATCCTGCATCAAAAAAAAAAATTGCTTCTGTGACCAAACAGAATAAAACCTTTTGTATTTAACACCTCCTTTTTTTAGTAAATCAATGCTTTCTTCAATCCCTCAAACTTCTAGAGTTGCATATATCAGAATATAGTTTGAGTTTTCCTTTTTTTCTTTTTTTAATTTTTTGAACCATACTGTACAATCCCAGAATGCAGGAACAGTATCATTTATATTTGATTCTATAGTATTTGGCACTTTGGCATGCAGTAGGAGTTCAATAAATGCAGACAAATAAATAAATAAATAAATACTAACTAACCATAATACAAATTTTCAGGGAAAAGAGAGAGAACATAAGGTTATAAAATCTCTCAAATTTATACTTACTATCAATATAGCTACACCAAAGCCACTTGTTTCAGACTACAGAGTTTGATTCCCACCACTGCTCCCCAAAAAGAAATTTGTTTTTTTTCAATGTTTAATAGAGGGTACAAAGTGCTCAAGCAGTTTTTGATTCAATCAAGTGTATTTTAAAAGATTCAGTGTTTTTATTCTGTGATAACATATATACTTTACAACTCTTTATACTAACAAAGAAAACATTTAGGTACCAGATTAAAGCATATGAAGGGTAGAGTTTCAGACATTTTTTTGGGTACTAAGTAAAATAGATTCCAGAACATTGATTTTCAAACTCAGGTGTGCACTACAATCTCCTGGAGCACTTGCTAGAGCGCAGATCCCGTCTCCAAATTTCTCATTAATTGATCTAGGGCAAGTTCTGGGAATTTACATTTTTCATCAGTTCCCTGACATTTCTGCTGTTGCTTGCCCACACTTCAAGAACCACCACTCTGTAATGATTAGCCTACATTCAGTTGACTATACTCAAAATGTAGGTGCTGTCCTAACTTTTCTCCTCCCACATCCTTCACATAGAATCATCTATCCAGGCTTTCCCATTCGTTCCACGTGACAGATAACCAGCTGGTGCAGACACTTCTCTCCATCACTTCTTCCCTTACTCTAATGAAGAGCCCTCTTCATTTTAACTGGATTACCCAACACCCAGCCACAGACTAACACACACCTGCTCTGAACCTCCAACTACCTTCTGTTATGTTTAAGATGCAAAACCTCAGACTGGGATGTAGCTCAGTGGTAGTACCCGTATTCAGCATGTGCAAAGCCCAGGTTCAATCTCTAAAACCAAAAGTAGAGATACAAATCCAAATATCTATGTCTTTCATCCTCTGCTGATCTGCGTTTCAACACAGTACAATTTCTCATCCTCCCACTCCAAGCAATCTAAGTCATTATTAACTACATATATACTGGATACAATGCTTTTTAAAAAATTCTTTTAAATGCAGAGTCTCACCAGTAGTGTAATCAAACATGTATATAGAGCAATAATGTCTATCATATTTTAGCATCCTTCCCATCCCCACTGACATACCCTCCCCTCATTCCCCTCTCCATACTCCAAAGTTCCTTTGTTCTTCCCTATCCACCTCCCACTATAGATCAGCATCCACTTATCAGAGAAAACATTCAGCGTTTGGTTTCTTGGGATTGACTTATTTAACTTAGCTTGATATTCTCTGGTTCCATCCATTTACCTGCAAATGCCATAATTTCATTCTTCTTTAAGGTTGAGTAATGTTCCATTGTATATATGTACCACATTTTCTTTATTCTCTCATCTGTTGAAGATTGGTTCCATAGTTTCACTATTGTGAATTGAGAGGTTGTTAACAATGATGTGGCTGTATCACTGTAGTATGCGGATTTTAACTCCTTTGAGTATAAACCGAGGAGTGGGATAGCTGGGTCAAATGGTGGTCCCATTCCCAGTTTTCTGAGGAATCTCCATACTGCTTTCCATAGTGGTCACACCAATCTGCAGTCCCACCAACAATATATGATCTTGCCCCCCACATCCTTGCCGACACTTACTACTTGTATTCTTGATAATTGCCATTCTGACTGGAGTTGCATTCATCCTTTGTATTATTGTTTTTTTAAATTTCACTGTTTGACTCTGATATGGTCTTCTACTGATTTGGGCATTAGATTATTTTGCTTTTCTAGGGCTTTGAGGTATAATATTTATTATTTATTGGGATCTTTCTATTTTTTAATGTAGGCACTCAATGTTATAAAATTTCCTCTTAGAACTGACTAAATGTTTCCCCACAGGTTTGCTTATATCATGTCTCCTGTTATTTGTTTCTAAGATTTTTTAAAAATTTATCTCCTGATTTCTTCTCTGATCAATTCCTCATTCAAAAGTGTAGTATTTAATCTCCAGGTTTTAAAAATATTTCTGTTTTTAATCTTATTATTGAATTCTAATTGTATTCCATTATGATCTGTTTGGATGCCAGGAATTAGCTCTACTTTTTTTTTTTTTTTTTTTTTTTTTTTTTTTTTTTTTGCAGTGCTGGGGATCAAACCCAGGGCCTTGTGCTTACAAGGGAAGCACTCTACTGACTGAGCTATCTTCCCAGCCCATTATCTCTATTTTTTTTTTTCCTCATACTTACTAAGATTTGCTTTCTGTCCTAAAACATGAACTATTTTAGAGAAGGTTCAATGTATTGCTGAAAAGAAATTGAATTTGGTTGTTGATTGCTACTATATTCTATAGATATGTTAGGTTTACTTGATTAATAGTTTTTTAAAAAACTTTTAGTATTAAAGATTCCCTAATTTATATCTGGATGACCTATCTATTGGTGAGAGATACATGTTGAAATCACCCAGTATTATTTTATAATAGCTTATTTGAGTCTTTTAAAATATTTCTATTAGTTGTTGATGAACTTTTATTTTATTTACCTAATTATATGTGCTGTTGAGAATTGAACCCAGCACCTCACACATGCTAAGCAAATGCTCTACCAGCCCCCTATTTGAGTCTTTATATTGATTAGAATTTAAGTATGTAGGTGCACTGATGTTTGAAGCACCTGTAATCATTTATCCTGCTGTTGAATGATTCCCTTAAGCAGTATGAAGTGGCCTTCTTTGTCTCTTCTGATATTTTTTTTCTTGAAGTTTACATTGTCTGATATGAGAGTAACTGTGCCTGCTTGCTTTCCATCTCTATTTATCTGGTATATCTTTTCCCACTCTTTCACCTTGAGCCTGTGGACTTTGTCTGAAAGGTGAGTCTCTTGTGAACATTTGCTGATGTTTAGTTTTTGATCCATTCTGTGAATCATGGGAGAGTTTAGACCTTTTATATTCAGTGTTATTATGGAGAGATGATTTTTATTTCCTGCCATTTTGGTTTATTTCTACTGCTTAATTCAGATTTTATTTTCCTGTAATTGACTACTCTTCTAGTGAGATTCATTCATATACTGGCTTTGATTTTTATTTGTCACTTCTTTGGCATGAAATATTTAACTTAGTAAGTTTTGTAGTGCTGACTTGGTGGTCATGAATTTTTTTAGGTTCTGCTTATCATGAAAGGTTTCTATTTCATCTTCAATTTTAAAGGGTGTTTTTCTAGGTATTGTAATCTAGTTTGGTGCCCATTATCTTCTAGGGCTTGGTATATATTATTCCAAACCCTCCTGTGCATTAGGGCCTAGATTGAGAAGTCAGTAGAAATTCTAGTTGGGTTATCTCTCAATGTGACCTACTGTTTCTCTCTTTCAGCTTTTAAAATTCTATCCTTGTTCTGTGTATCAGTCATTTTAATTAAATTGTGTTTTGAAGAGGATCTTTTTTATCTTCCCTATTTGGGATTCTAAATGCCTTTTGTATTTAGATTTCTTTCTCATTCCTTACATCTTCTTTTAGCCCATTTAACATTTAATTGTGAACTTTCTAAATTCTTTCTCCAACATTTCCTTCACTGTGATGTCAGTGGGATTACTTATTGAAGTATTGTGGCCTCTTTGGAATGACTTGTTTCCTTGCTTTTTCATGTCATTTATATGTCTACCCATCTGCTAGGATGATTATTACTTCTACATTTATGCAAGTGTCTATTTAGTGAACCTATATTCTCTTAGGTTTGGCAAATATCCAGGTATTGATGCTTCCACTAGACGCAGAATGTTTTAATTTTATTCCATCCCATTTATTAATTCTTTGTTTTATTTACTGAGCAATCTGGTTTCTATTGAGGAAGCTTTTGCTTGTACCTTACAGGCTGGAGTTTTGACCTTATGTTTTCTTCAGCAGTTGAAAGTCTATGAAATAATTCATAGGTCTTTGAGAAATTTTTAATGACATTCGTAGAATCAGGTATATGAATATACTTTCATTTTTCTACATTTGGATATATATTTTTCCAACATCATTTGATAAAGAAACTTTTTTCCTGATATGTTTTTGATATCTTTAACAAGGAACAGATGACTGCATATCTGTGGGTTTGTCTCTATGACTTTTTTCCTGTCCCCTTCATCAGTGTGTTTTTCTGCAGTGAGATGCAGTTTTTATACCTAGAACTGTACGGTATAATTTAAATTTGGATATTGTGATGACTCCAGCTTTGATTTTATTTTCCCTTAAAATTGCTTTGTCAATTCTTGATTTTTAATTTTTCCACTTGAATTTTAGGACCATTTTTTGTAGTTCTGTGAAAAATGTTCATTGGTGTTTTGATTGGGATTGCACTGAATCTGTAGATCATTTTCGGTAATATGGCCATCTGAACTATATTAATTCTGCCATGAATGTGGGAGGTCTTTTCATCTTCTAGTGTCATTTGCAATTTCTTTCTCCAGTGTTTCATAATTTTCATTGTAGCGATCCTTTACCTCCTTGGCTAGATTAATTCATCTGTGTTTTTCGAGGCTATCGTGAATCAATTTTGTTTTATGTATGTGTGTGATTTCTTTTACGGTGAATTCATTATTGATGGGTATGAAGGCTATTTACCTTAGCATATAGATTTTGTATCCTACAATTAGCTGAGCTTATTTATGAACTCTGGAAATCTGCTGGAGCTTTTTGGGTCTTCTAAGTTTAAGATCACATTATCTGTAAACAATGATAATTTGGCTTCTTCCTTTTGCCTTTGTTTTCCTTTTATTTCCTTTTCTTTTCTGCTTACTCTGGCTAAGATTTCCATTGCTATATCAAAGAGGTGTGGTGAGAGGGGACCTTCCTGTTCCAGATTTTAGAAGAAATGCTTTCAGTCTTTCCCAATTCAGTATGATGGCGACTTCAGGATTGTTGTATATAAGCTTTATGATGTTGATATAAGTTCTTTCTATTCTAAGTTTCTTCTGTTTTTGTTTTTTTGGTTTTTTTTACTATGAATTAATGCTGGATTTTGCCAAAGACTTTTTATTCACCTATTGAGATGATTATGCAATTTTTGTCCTTAATTCTCTTTATGTGGAGAATTACATGTATTGATTTGCCTGTATTGAACCATCTTTGCAGCCCTAGAAGGAACCAACTTGATCATGTTGTACGATCTTTTTAATGTGTCACTGAATATAATTTGCTGATATTTTTCTTAATGATTTTAGAATCTGTGTTCATCAACATATTGGTCTTCATTTTGCTTTCCATGATGTGTCCTCATCTGATTTCAGTGTTAGGGAAGTATTGACTTCACAGAATAATTTGGAGGTGTTCCACATTTTTCTACTCCTTAGAATAATTTGGGGGTCATTGGTATTAATTATTTTTTAGAAGTCTAGTATAATTTACTTGAGAATATAGCTAGCATAGGGCTTTTCTTTGTTGGAAGGCTTCTATTGCTGTTTTAATCTTATTGCTTAATATTGATCTATTTAGGTTTTATATATCCTCTGTACAAATTTGGTAAGTCATATGGGTCTAGAAATATATCCATTTAATCTAGATTTTTCTACTTAATTAGAGTATAAGCTTTCAAAATAGTCTCTAATGATCCTGTGGATTTATGTGATGCCTATAGTTTGTCCTCTTTTTCATCTCTAATTTTACTTGTTTGGGTCTTCTCTTTCTTTTGGTTTGTTTGGCTAAGACTTTTCAATCTTGTTAATCTTTCCAAAGGAGTAACTTCATTTCATTGATCTTTTGCTTCTTTAATTCTCCATTTTATTAATTTTGACTCTGTATCTTTTTAAACATGCCAATATGCTTTATTTTTATTTTTATTTTTCTGTATATTCATTAGTGCATTATAGTTTCAAATAATGGTAGAATATGTTGATATGTGTTTGTACATGCATGCAATAAAACTATATATTTTGGTCAATATCATTCCCTGGTATTTCCCCTTTCCCTTCTCTCCTTTCTCCTCCTGGTCCCTTTACTCTACTCTACTATTCTCCCTTCAATTTTTGTGAGATCTCCCACCTTTATTTTCCATTTTTCTTTCTACCTTCCATAAATAAGAGAAAAAAAATGATCCTTGACTTTCTCAGTTTGGCTTGTTTCACTTAAAACAATGTTCTCAAGTTCCATCCATATTCATTCAAAAGTCATAAGTTCATTCTTTTTTCATTGCTGAATATGACTCCATTGTTCATGTATGCCACATTTTCTTTATCCATTCATCTAAGGATGGACACCTAGGCTGGTTTCTAGTTTGACTATTTTTGATTCACGCTACTATAATCAGTGGTGGGCATATATCACTATGGTATGATGACTTTCATTCTTCATGATCAATACTGAGAAGTGGCATAACTGGGTCATATGGTGGTTCCATTCCTAGTTTTTGAGAAAGCTTCATAGTGCTTTCCAGAGTGGTGGTACTAAAGTATAATCCTACCAACAGTATAAAAGCATTCCTTTTTTCTCCACTTTCTCTCCAGCATTTGTTATTGTTTTTATTCTTGATGGCTGGCAATTTTGACTAGTGAGATGAAATCTTAGTCTAGTTCTGATTTGCATTTCCCTAATTGCCAGTGATGTTGAACTTCTTTTTCCATATATTTGTTGACCATTTGCCAACACTTTTGATAAGTGTCTGTATAGTTCATTTGCCCATTCATTAATGTTTTTGGGGGGTTGATAAGTTTTTGGAATTATTTTTATAGTCTGGATATTAATCTGTCAAAGAGTAGCTAACTATATCTTTTTCCCATTCTGTAAGTTCTCACTTGACATTCTTATTTCATTTGCTGTGCAGACACTTTTAAATTTGATGCTAACTCATTTAATAACTCTTGGTATTATTTCCTCCACTTTAGGGGTCCTATTGAGAAAATCATTGCCTGTGCCCATCTACTGGATTATTGATCCTACATTTTCCTCTAGGAGTTGCATGATTTCTGTTTAATTCCCAGGTCTTTAATTCCTTTTGTGTTGATTTTTGTGCAGGGTAAGAGAAAAGTGTGTAGTCTCATTCTTCTACACATGAATAACCAGTCTCTCTAGCACCATTGTTAAAAAAACAGTCTTTTCTCTGATGTGAGTTTTGGGCATATTTGTCAAGGATCATATGACTGTATCTGTGTGGGGTTTTTTTGTTTGTTTGTTTTGTTTTGTTTTGTTTTTTGTATCTTCCATTCTGTACAATTGGTCTATGTGTCAGTTTTAGTATAAAAATTAGTATAAGTACCACACAGATTTTTTTTTTTTTTTTACAATAGCTTTGTAGTATAAGTTACAGTTAGGAATTGGGTTGTTGTCAGAATTCATTTTTTAACTTAGAATTGCTTTGGCTATTCTGGGTCTTTTTATTCTCATAAATGAAGTTTAGGATTTTTTTTTTTTTTTGGTAGTTCTGGGAATAATGTCATTTTGTTGGATATTAAATTGAATCTATATAATGCTTTTGGTAGTATGGCCATCCTAGCAACATTAATTCTGCCTATCCATGAACACAAGAGGCCTTTACATCTTTTGTCTTCTTCAATTTCTTTTCAGTTTTCTATAGTTTTCATTGTAGAGGTCTTTCACCTTCTTGGTTAAATTTATTCCTAGCTTTCTTTGTTTGCTTGTTTGCTTTTTAATAATGTGAATGTTTTTTTTTTTCTTGATTTCTTTGTATACATTATTGGTGTATAGAAAATTTACTGATATTTTTGTGTGTTGATTTTGTAACCTGCTAGTTTCCTGATTTGTTTATTGGCTCCAGCTAGTTTCTGGTGGAGCTTTTTGGATATTTTAAGTATAGGATTATAGTCCAGAGTTACCAGCACCCTGGTAAAGCAGATTCCTGCTTGGAGGTGTGAACCAGCTAGGAAAATAAAAGTCTGAAAATAATCAGTAAGGAATAAAAGACAAAGTCAGAAATTAGATTTAAAAGCTGGGGGGGAACAAATGAAAAGAGCACCAATGTTTATTTAAGGGGAAACACGGAAACACATCAAATGTTTCAGTGTGGCAGGCTTCTTGAGGAAAACTGAATAAGAGTGGGAAAAACTAGTTGTTTGGTGTGTGACAGGTTATGTCCATCTCAGGTGACTGCATTTGAACCTAGTGCTATAAAGTGGGGTACCGGTGTGCTCTGGGCTTTCTCAAACCAGAGAATTTTACCCAGCAGCTTCCCTACCTTATGATGGCTCAAACAAAATCCAGAGTTCACACACAGCTTTCAACAAGATTATATCATCTGCACACAGTAATAATTTGACTCCTTTATTTTCTATTTTTATCACATTTATTTCATTTTCTTGCTCAATTGCTCTGGCTAGAATTTCTAGCACTATTTTAAATAGGGTAGTGAGAGGGAACATCCCTGTCTTGTTTCAGATTTTCAAGGAAATACTTTCAGGTTTTCCTCATTTACTATGAGGTAGGTTTTGGGTTTTTCATATATAGCCTTTTATGAGGTTGAGATTCCTTCTGTTCATAGTTTCTTCAAATTTTTTTGTATAATGAAAGGATGCTGGATATTGTCAAAGACTTTCTCTGTATCTATTGAGATTACTAAGTGATTTCTGTCCTTAATTCTATTTATGTGATAAATTACATATATCGATTTGTACATGTTAAACCATACTTGCATCCTTGATTAAAACCAACTTGGTCATGATGTACAATCTCTTGATTGTACAATTTACTATTTTTTTTAAAGGTTTTGTATCTAAATTCATCAGGGATATTGTTCTGTGGTTTTCTTTCCTTGATGTGTCCTTTTTGGTTTTGGTATGAGTGTGATACTGGCTTCATAGAATGAATTTGAAGTGTTCCATTACTTTCTATTTCATAGAATAATTAGAAAAGCAGTCACATTATTTATTCTTCAAAGGTCTGGTAGAAGTCAGCTGAGACTCCATCTTGTCCTCAGTTTTTCTTTGTTGAAAGGCTTTTTATTACTGCTTCTATTTCATTGCTTGTTGTTGGTTTGTTTGGTTTTCTGTGTCCTTTCCATTCAATATCAGCAGGTCTATGTATCTAGAAGTGTATCCATTTTTGTTTTTTTAGATTTTACAATTTATTGGAGTACAAATGTTCCAAATAGTCCCTAATGATTCACTGAATTTCTTTAATATATGTGGTGATTTCTCCTTTGTCATCTCTAATATTATTAATTTGTGCCTCTCTTTTTTCTTTGATTAATTTATCTAAGGACTTACTAATCTTGATTATCTTTTCAAGAACCATCTGTTTGTTTCATCAATCCTTTGTATTATTTTTTATTCTTAATTTATTTGATTTCAGCACTAGTATTAATTCTTTCTTTCCTTCTACTGGTTTTGTATTTGTTTTGTTCTTTATTTTTAATTGTTTTGGGATGCATTGTTAGGTTATTTTGGGGGGATTCTTCTGATATTCTTATGTAGGCACTCATAGCTATAGACTTTCCTCTTAGAACTGCCTTTATAGTGTCCCAGATGTTCTGATACATTGTATCACTATCCCCATTTGATTTTAAGAATTTTTTTTTAAGTTACTAAATAATTTCTTTTTTTTTTTTTTTATTGTAAACAAATGGGATACATGTTGTTTCTCTGTTTGTACATGGCGTAAAGGCATACCATTTGTGTAATCATAAATTTACATAGAGCAATGTTGTTTGATTCATTCTGTTATTTTTTTCCCTTCCCCCCACCCCTCCCACCCGTCTTTACCCTCTATACAGTAGTTCCTTCCTCCATACTTGCCCCCCTCCCTAACCCTAACTCTAACCCTTCCCTCCCCCCCATTATGTGTCAACCTCCACTTATTAGCGATATCATTCGTCCTTTGGCTTTTTGAGATTGGCTTATCTCACTTAGCATGATATTCTCCAATTTCATCCATTTGCCTGCAAATGTCATAATTTTATCATTCTTTATGGCTGAGTAATATTCCATAGTATATATATACCACAGTTTCTTTATCCACTCATCAATTGAAGGGCATCTAGGTTGGTTCCACAGTCTGGCTATTGTGAATTGAGCAGCTATGAACATTGATGTGGCTGTATTTCTGTAGTATGCAGATTTTAAGTCCTTTGGGTATAGGCCAAGGAGTGGGATAGCTGGGTCAAATGGTGGTTCCATTCCAAGTTTTCTAAGGAATCTCCACACTGCTTTCCATAGTGGCTGCACTAATTTGCAGCCCCACCAGCAGTGTATGAGTGTACTTTTCTCCCCACATCCCCGCCAACACCTGTTGTTGCTCGTATTCTTGATAATCGCCATTCTAATTGGGGTGAGATGGAATCTTAGGGTGGTTTTGATTTGCATTTCTCTTATTACTAGAGATGTTGAACATTTTTCCATATGTTTGTTGATTGCTTGTAGATCTTCTTCTGTGAAGTGTCTATTCATTTCCTTAGCCCATTTGTTGACTGGACTGTTTGAATTCTTGGAGTAGAGTTTTTTGAGTTCTTTATAGATTCTGGAGATTAGTGCTCTATCTGAAGTATGATTGGCAAAGATTTTCTCCCACTCTGTAGGCTCTTTCTTCGCATTGCTGATAGTTTCCTTTGCTGAGAGAAAGCTTTTTAGTTTGAATCTATCCCAGTGGTTGATTCTAGCTTTTATTTTTTGTGCTATGGGAGTCCTGTTAAGGAAGTCTGGTCCTAGACCAACAAGGTGAAGATTTGGACCTACTTTTTCTTCTATAATCTGCAGGGTTTCTGGTCTGATTCCGGGGTCCTTAATCCATTTTGAGTTTAGTTTCGTGCATGGTGAGAGATATGGGTTTAGTTTCATTCTGTTGCATATGGATTTCCAATTCTCCCAGCACCATTTGTTGAAGAGGCTATCTTTTCTCCATTGCATATTTTTGGCACCTTTGTCTAGTATGAGAAAATTGTATTTATTTGGGTTTGTGTCCGTGTCCTCTATTCTGTACCATTGATCTACCTTTCTATTTTGGTACCAATACCATGCCGTTTTTGTTACTATTGCTTTGTAGTAGAGTTGAAGATCTGGTATTGCAATACCCCCTGTTTCACTCTTCCTGCTAAGGATTGCTTTAGCTATTCTGGGTTTCTTATTCTTCCAGATGAATTTCATAATTGCCTGCTCTATTTCTGTAAGGTACGTCATTGGGATTTTAATTGGAATTGCATTGAATTTGTATAGCACTTTAGGTAGTATGGCCATTTTGACAATATTAATTCTTCCTATCCAAGACCATGGAAGATCTTTCCATCTTCTAAGGTGTTCTTTCATTTCTTTCTTTAGTGTTGTATAGTTCTCATTGTAGAGGTCTTTCACCTCTTTTGTGAGATGGATTCCCAAGTATTTTATTTTTTTCGAGGCTACTGTGAATGGGGTAGTTTTCCTAATTTCTCTTTCTGAAGATTCATCACTTATGTATAAAAATGCGTTGATTTATGGGCATTGATCTTGTAACCTGCTACTTTACTGAAATCACTTATGAGTTCTAAGAGTTTTCTGGTGGAATTTCCAGGTTCCTCTAAATATATAATCATGTCATCAGCGAACAGGGATAGTTTGAGTTCTTCTTTTCCAATTCGTATCCCTTTAATTTCTTTGGTTTGTCTAATTGCTCTGGCCAGAGTCTCAAGAACGATGTTGAATAGAAGTGGTGAAAGAGGGCATCCCTGCCTTGTTCCAGTTTTTAGGGGGAATGCTTTCAGTTTTTCACCATTTAGAATGATATTAGCCATGGGCTTAGCATAAATGGCCTTTACAATATTAAGGAATGTTCCCACTATCCCTATTTTTTCTAGTGTTTTGAGCATGAAGGGGTGCTGTATTTTATCAAATGCTTTTTCTGCATCTATTGAAATAATCATGTGATTCTTGACTTTAAGTCTATTAATATGGTAAATTACGTTTATTGATTTCCTGATGTTGAACCAACCTTGCATCCCTGGGATGAAACCCACTTGATCATGGTGCACTATCTTTTTAATATGTTTTTGTATGCGATTTGCTAAAATTTTGTTGAGAATTTTTGCGTCGATGTTCATTAAGGATATTGGTCTGAAATTTTCTTTCCTTGATGAGTCTCTGTCTGGTTTAGGTATCAGTGTGATATTGGCTTCATAGAATGAGTTTGGGAGGGTTCCCTCCTCTTCTATTTTATGGAATACTTTGAGAAGTATTGGAATGAGCTCTTCCTTAAAGGTTTTGTAGAACTCGGCTGAGAACCCATCTGGTCCCGGACTTTTCTTTGTTGGTAGGCTTTTGATGACTTCTTCTATTTCAGTACTTCAAATTGGTCTATTTAAATTGTTTATGTCCTCCTCATTCAGTTTAGGCAATTCATATGTCTCTAGAAACCTGTTGATGTCTTCGAAATTTTCTATTTTGTTGGAGTATAGATTTTCAAAATAGCTTCTAATTATGTTTTGTATTTCCATCCTGTCTGTTGTGATATTTCCTTGTTCATTCCGAATTTTAGTGATTTGGGTTTTCTCTCGTCTTCTCTTTGTTAGTGTGGCTAAAGGTTTATCAATTTTGTTTATTTTTTCGAAGAACCAACTATTTATTTTGTCAATTTTTTGTATTGTTTCTTTTGTTTCAATTTCATTGATTTCAGCTCTGAGTTTAACTATTTCCTGTCTTCTACTACTTTTGGTGCTGTTCTGTTCTTCTTTTTCTAGGGCTTTGAGCTGTAGTGTTAGGTTGTTTATTTGTTGAGTTTTACTTCTTTTATTAAATGCGCTCCATGAAATAAATTTCCCTCTAAGTACTGCTTTCATAGTGTCCCAGAGATTTTGATATGATGTTTCTTTGTTCTCATTTACCTCTAAGAATTTTTTAATTTCCTTCCTAATATCTTCTGTTATCCATTCATCATATAATAGCATATTGTTTAATCTCCAGATGTTGGAATAGTTTCTGTGTTTTACTCTTTCATTTATTTCTAACTTCAATCCATTATGATCTGATAGAATACATGCTAGTGTCTCTATCTTCTTGTATTTGCTAACATTAGCTTTGTGGCATAATATATGGTCTATTTTAGAGAAGGATCCATGTGCTGCTGAGAAGAAAGTGTATTCACTCTTGGTTGGATGGAATATTCTATAAATGTCCGTTAAGTCTAAATTATTGATTGTGTTGTTGAGATCTATGGTTTCTTTGTTCAATTTTTGTCTGGAAGATCTGTCCAGTGGTGAGAGCGGCGTGTTAAAATCACCTAGTATTATTGTGTTGTGGTCTATTTGGTTTCTGAAATTGAGAAGGATTTGTTTGACATACATAGATGAGCCACTGTTTGGGGCATAGATGTTTATGATTGTTATATCTTGCTGATTTATGCTTCCCTTAAGCAGTATGAAATGACCTTCTTTATCCCTTCTGACTAACTTTGGCTTGAAGTCCACATTATCGGAAATGAGGATGGATACTCCAGCTTTTTTGCTGAGTCCATGTGCATGGTATATTTTTCCCCATCCTTTCACCTTTAATCTATGGGTATCTTTTTCTATGAGGTGAGTCTCTTGCAGGCAACATATTGTTGGATCTTTCTTTTTAATCCAGTCTGCCAGTCTATGTCTTTTGATTGATGAATTCAGGCCATTAACATTCAGGGTTATTATAGAGAAATGATTTGGTTTCCCGGTCATTTGGTTCATTTTTAAAATTTTGTTTATTTATTTGTTTGACACAACTTGTTTCCTCCTTTATTTGACAATTCCTTTAGGATAATTCCTCCCTTTGCTGATTTGCTTCTTTGTTTTTCATCTCTTCCTCATGGAATATTTTGTTGAGAATGTTCTGTAATGCTGGCTTTCTTTTTGTAAATTGTTTTAGCTTTTGTTTATCATGGAAGGATTTTATTTCATCGTCAAATCTGAAGGTAAGTTTTGCTGGGTATAAGATTCTTGGTTGGCATCCATTTTCTTTCAGGGCTTGAAAAATGTTGTTCCAGGACCTTCTAGCTTTTAGGGTCTGGATTGAAAAATCTGCTGATATGCGTATTGGTTTCCCCCTGAATGTAATTTGGTTCTTTTCTCTCACAGCCTTTAAAATTCTGTCTTTATTTTGTATGTTAGGTATTTTCATTATAATGTGCCTTGGTGTGGGTCTGTTGTAATTTTGTGTATTTGGAGTCCTGTAAGCCTCTTGAACTTGATTTTCCATTTCATTCTTCAGATTTGGGAAATTTTCTGATATTATTTCATTGAATAGGTTGTTCATTCCTTTGGCTTGTTTCTCTAGGCCTTCCTCAATCCCAATAATTCTTAAATTTGGCCTTTTCATGATATCCCATAGTTCTTGTAGATTCTGTTCATGATTTCTTACCATCTTCTCTGTTTGTTCAGCTTTGTTTTCAAGGTTAAATATTTTGTCTTCAATGTCTGAGGTTCTGTCTTCCAGGTGTTCTATCCTATTGGATATGCTTTCTATGGAGTTCTTAATTTGGTTTATTGTTTCCTTCATGTCAAGGATTTCTGTTTGGTTTTTTTTCAATATCTCTAACTCTTTATTGAAATGATCTTTTGCTTCCTGTATTTGCTCTTTTAACTGTCGATTGGTGCGATCAATCAATGCTTGCATTTGCTCTTTCATCTCATCATTCAATGCTTGCATTTGCTCTTTCATCTCCTCGTTTGCTTCTCTGATCATTTTAATTATGTACATTCTGAACTCCTTTTCTGTCATTTCTTCTGCCATGCTGTCATTGGGTTTTATTGATGTAACATCTAGATTTGTTTGCAGCATTTTCTTTCCTTGTTTTCTCATGTTGTTCAGATATCAGTGGACCGCTGAGATATTGCAGATTTCCTCTGTTGATTTACAATGACCCTGAAGATTTCTATATATATCCCCTCTTAGCCTTCAGTAGGCTGAAGTCTTGGGTGAGGTTGATAATGCGGTGCTCCACAAGGAAGCTGCCTCTCTAGGAGTGGTGGCCTTCAGGTGGGGTATATTCCCTGCTAGTGGGCAGAGGTGCCTCCACTTGTTGACCAATGGTCATCCAAAGGGGACCTAGGCTGTGGGCTGAGGCAAGGCCTGTTTGGGCCTGTGTCTCTGGTTTTACCGTCCTTGTGGGGAAACCTCACCAGGCAGGGAAGACTCACCCAGTGGGGAGGTCTCGCTGGTCAGTTTCCTCCTAGAGGTTCCCCTCAATTTACACCTACTGCCTGGGCTGGGCTGCCTTCCTCTGCAAAGTTTCCAGGGGCCCGGCCCTACCTCCTGGGCCTGGGAGCCTCACCCTTCGCAGATGAATCTCCTTAGGCTGCCCCTCCTCAGAGAATTTGCCCATAGGCCTGGAACCTTCGCTCCGCCCTAAGCCTGTCTCTGTGCGGCTCTTCCACCCAGAAGCCTCCTAGATCCTGGGACCCTGTTCTGCACCTAATCGCCTGGCTGCGTGGCCCCTCCTCTGAGCAGCCACCTGTGGCCCCGAACAATCGCTCTGAGTCCCAGAGACCCGCCACAGGCCTCTTCCTCCAGACAGCCGCCCAGTATGCCGGTGCGGTCACTAGGAGTCCAAGAAACTCACTTCGTGCCTCCTCCTCCCACCAACCACCCGTAGCCCGGGGCAATCAATCACTCCGAGTCGAAGTGACCCTCCCCGTTCCTCCTCCTTCTCCAGATAACCCCCCGGGTGTTCAGGAGCAGTCCCTCTGAGTGGCTCTGAATCCACGTGACCCGCTGCACGGGTCCTCTGGGCACCGCCCGGAGCTCTGGTGTGGCCCCTCAAGACCAAGCGTCCCACCACGCTTCTCCTCCAGGCAGCCCCCCTGTGTTCAGGAGCTGTCACTTTAAGACCAAACAACTCACCACTTGCCTTCTCCTCTGAGCAGCCGCCTGGAGCGCTAATGCAGTCACTGCGAGTCCAAAGGACCCGCCGTGCTCCTTCTCCTCCTTCTCCTACTCCTCCGGGCAGGCCCCGGGGTTCAGAAGTGGTCAGAGTCCAAACAGCTCGCCATGCAGCCCCTTCTCTGGCAACCGCCTGTAGTCACCCGAATCCAAGCGGCCGCTCCTCTTCCTCCTTGTCCTCAGGGCAGGCCCCGGTGTTCAGAAGCGTCGTTCTGATTCCAAACAGCTCGCCGCGCAGCTTCTCCTCTGGCAACCGCCTGTAGCTCTCGTGCAGTCTCTCCGAATCCAAGTGGCCACGCTCCTCCACCTCCTCCTCAGGGCAGGCCCCGGTGTCCTGAGTCCACACAGTTCTCCCCGCCTCTCCTCCCCCGGGCAGCCGCCGGAGCCCCAGTGGCTGCTCCGAGTCCCAGCGCTGTGCCGAGCGGCCTCCTCTACGGCGCTCCCAGCTATCCGAGTTCACTGCTCCAGCGGGGGGAGGGGCGTTTCGCCGGCAGTTCTACTTCACAAAGTTTCCTGCGTTCCGGGACCCCCGTCCCATCCGGGATGCCCCCCCAGGGGGTGAGAGTCACCCGGCTACTTTGAGTTGGTCCCAAGCGTCTCAATATCTCCTCTCTTGAATCCTGAGTTCTGGAGCAACACGTAATGCAGCCACCCTCTAGGCCGCCATCTTCTAAATAATCAAGAATTTTTAAAAATTTTCTTTCCTGATTTCTTCTATCACTGATTCATTATTCACAAATGTATTGTTAAATCTCCATGTGTTCATGTAATTTCTGTATTGTTCTTTAGTATTGATTTCTAATTTCATTTCATTATGATCTGATAAGATGCAAGGAAGCATATTAATTTTTTAATATTTGCTAAGAGTTGCTTTATGGTTTAAAATATGGTCTATTTTGTAGAAGGTTTCAGGAGCCATGAGAAGAATGCATATTCAACTGTTGTTGATGAAATATTCTATAGATGTCTATAAAATTCATTCGATTTATAATATTTTCATGTACAAAGAGTCTTTATTGAGTTTATGTCTGAATGACATATCTAATGGAAGGAGAGTGTGTTGAAATCACCCAGCATTATTGTACTAGAGATCTACCTGAGGATTTAACAAAAATTGTTTCTCTTTTATGTTATTAGTTGCACCAAGGTTTAGAACATAAATATTTACTATTATATATATTTTTATTGTTCCCTTTACCAGTATGTCTCTTCTCATTAATTTTGCTTTGAAATCAGTTTTTCAGATATGGGAAGAGTTATTCCTGCTTGTTTTTGGACTCCATTCACATGGTATATCAATTTCTATCCTTTCACTTCCAACCCATGGCTGTCTTTGCCTATAGGGTGAGTCTCTTGCAATCAACATATAGTTGGGTCTTATTTTTAATGCATTCTGCCAGCCTGTGTCTTTTAATTGAAGAGTTGAGATCATTTAATTCAATGTTATTATAGAGAGATGTTTAGTAATTCCTTTCACTTTGATTTATTTTTAACTTGGTACTTTTTCTCATTTGATTAGGGACTCATCAAATGTGATGTGTTAATTTGTAATATCTGGGGTTTGTTTCTTATTTATTCTGTGTGAAATATTTGTTTAAGTATGTTCTGTAGAGCTGATTCAGTTTTCATGAATTCTTTTAGTTTCTGCTTGTCTTGCAAGGTTTTCCTTATCAATACTAAAATACAGCTTTGCTGGATGTAGCAGTATTGGTTGACTTTTTTTTTCCAGACTTGGGACATTATTTCCAACGTTCCTGCTTTTATAATTTGTGCTGAGAAATCAGAAGTAATAATGATTGGCTTGCCTCTAAATGTGACCTGATATTTTTCTTTCAAGGCCTTTAAAATTCTATCCTTTTTATTTTTTTTTTCTGTCCAATTTTTTTTTTTTTTTTTTTTTTTTTTTTTTTTGGCATTCTGAGGGCTGATTTATTCTCTGAAACATTAACAAGTATTTGCAAAAGGGCACAGTGTTCTGTGGATAAATAATTTGGGAGAACACAAGGATGAAAACAGTTTGAAATGTTTCTTTCCTACAAGACATCTCAGGGCTTTTAATAAGCTAATATACTTCATTCATCTTCAAGAGAGAAATCATAGCACTCCACAGCATTTCCAAAACGGCTCTGGCTATAGAACAGTTTTTGAGTCATCTACACGTGACCAAGATTCTGAGGAACACATTCTGGGAATAGCTCCTCCTTTTTCTTATATTAGGCATTTTAATTATAATATATTGTGGAGACGGTCTTTTTTTAATCTTCTCTACTTGAGTTTCTGAATGTGTCCCATATCTGGATGTCCATCTTATTCTCAAGGTTTGGAAATTTTTATGTCATTATTTCTCTGAAGAGATTGTCTTTTTAATTAGTCTTCATCTCACAAATCTCATCAATTCCAATGATTTTTAAAATTGTTTTTATTTACCGGCAAATGTCACAGAGTCACCCACAAGACTGAGATCCTAATTATAATCGGATATACTACATCTTTGTACAAATATGTCAAAACAGACTATACTGTCATGTATAACTAAAAAGAACAAGAACAAAAGAGCAAAACAAAAGAAAAAGAAAGTTGGTTTTTTAATGTTGTCCAAGAATACTTGTATATACTGACATGATTACTTATTTTATTTTCTTTAATAATGTCTGAATGTTCAAGTCTGGCCACTTTGTTTTCCAAACTGAGATTCCCTCTTTTAGTATGGTATACTCTATTAGAGAGACTTTCAACGATCTTTTTATTTCATTTCTTGTGTTTTTCATTTTCAACGTTTATGTTTGGTACTTTTTCAGTATCTCTATCTCCTTATTAAATTTCTCATTCATATCTGGAACTGACTTTCTTAATTCATTCGTCTTTGTGTGTTCTCTTGGAATTAATTGATTATTTCATAACAATTTCTTTGAATTATTTATCTGATATTTCATCCATTTCAATATCTTTGGAATCAGTTCTGGATGAGTTATGATCTTTGGAGACATTGTGTCACTGCTTTTTTCATATTTCTTGTATTCCTGTGTTGGGTTTTATTGCATCTGTTGGGATGGATTTCCCTTCCACTTTTATGTTTAGACATTTTTAAGGTAAATCTTCTCTTACAAAGTATCCTATTGTGATCTAGTTTGAGACCCTTTCATAGATGTTAAATTCACAACCTTTTTCCTAAGTCTCTCTGCTTTTATCTAAAGGAATCAATGTCCATGAGTGGTACCAGAGGATCCACCACCATCCATTACTACTTGAGACTTTGGATATTTTGCCTCTTCTGTTCTCTTTATTAAATTACAGTTGAAGTTCAAATATAGTTAATAAGTGTATGGAACAAGGTGTGCAGTCTTTTGGCATGATTTTTTCAGCAGCAGTTTCAATTCTGGGAATTTGTGGTACCCCTGTAGTTTCCCAGAACCTCACAGAAAAGAGTGAAACACAAAAGCAACAACCAAACAAACAATATACAACATTAAAATAAATACCTGGTGCCTACTATAACATACACAACACTAATTACCAAGAAAATGGCAATGATGGGATCTGCAAGTAAAATAGCAAAAACAATAAACAAGTGAACAGCAGATGTAAACTATGCCATCCAAAGCACTAATGAAAACAGCAACATGAATGGTGGGGGGCAACAAACACAATGATAGGACTGTCCCCAAACAAGGATTAATAATCCTAATGCCAAAGTCCAGGGGGTACAAAACCCAGCACAGGCCAGTGAGCAACGATTTCAAAGATGGTTGAAACTTTAAGGTCCAAGAGAAACTTCTCTGTTATAAGGTCTCCTTTAGTTCTAGGAAAGTTCATTTTTCAGGAGACATAGACAAAAGAAGAGAGCAATGGTAGGAGTCAGACTTGGTGCTAAGCCCCCCTTCAATTAATCAGAGAGCATGGGAGTCTATTAGTGTGAGAAGAGTCTTAAAGTATAACCCAGGAGACAGGAAAAAAACCAAAACTCCAGATGCAAATCACAGGTTTATAGAGGGGCCTGAAGCTCCAGGGGTCATGA
This sequence comes from Sciurus vulgaris, assembly GCF_902686455.1. Classification (NCBI taxonomy): domain Eukaryota; kingdom Metazoa; phylum Chordata; class Mammalia; order Rodentia; family Sciuridae; genus Sciurus; species Sciurus vulgaris. Next base: position 49,380,794 of record NC_136473.1, read on the forward strand.
ATACCACAGCCTTCAGGCATCAAAATCAAAGTCAAATGCTTACTTTCACAGACTAGGTCCTAAAGGACACCAAGCTTCATTCTCATTAGTTCAAGAACTGGCCAGGACCAAATATGCATCTTAGCAGAGGTGAGGCAAGCAGAGGCCAAAGGAAGTCTCTGGTTCTATAGGCCTCTAAGTTACTTTTCACTCTGACTCAGAAAGAATTTTTCAAATGATATCGCTAATAAGTGGATGAGGACACATAATGGGGGGAGGGAGGGGTTAGTGTTAGGGTTAGAGTTAGGGTTAGGGAGGGGGGCAAGAATGGAGGAAGGAAGGACTGTATAGAGGGAAAAGAGGGGTGGGAAGGGTGGGGGGAAGGGAAAAAATAACAGAATGAATCAAACAACATTACCCTATGTAAATTTATGATTACACAAATGGTATGCCTTTACGCCATGTACAAACACATGTACAAACAGAGAAACAACATGTATCCCATTTGTTTACAATAAAAAAAAAGAAAAAAAGAAAGAATTTTTCAGGTGTTCATAGACATTTGAAACCCCAAAGTGTTTGAAGATGACCTTGTAGGAACTTTACTCCTGGGCATATTGAGGCATTATTCTTTCCTTCTTAGATGGTGACTGAACCCAACTTAGCTGTGTACAGAGTCAACTAATTTGAGTTGAATGTTCAATGTAGTGCAGAAAATATCCAGGCTATGGATATATTCAGAATATCCTGAAAATATCCAGGTCATTGCTAGAGCATTTGCACTAGCTTATACAAGTTCCTGAGTCCCATTCTTAGCACTGCAAAAAAAAATAAAATAAAATAAGGAAGCATCTACAATACAGGAAATCTGTGCCAAATGTGCCATTTTTTCATACAAAAATTTATTTAATTTTTTAACAAAAAAATTGTTTAATTTCAAATTTATTTCTTTGTTTTGCTTAGTTTTTGACTTGTTAATTAGCTTGCAGATTTTGGTGTGTGTATGTGTGCGCACACATAGGGTTTTGAATGGCAAGAGCACCAGATCAAGGAAAAACAGCTTTATGGTTAGAATGAAATGTAGTTCAAATACCCTATGCCCACTAACCCTTCTAAGATTCATTTTTTTCTGCTAATGTACCATGCCCCCAAGAGGCTTTGTTTAAACAAAAACACTTTTGATTAACTGAATAAAATTGTCACTATACTTTGAGCAATTTTGTACATGTCAGGCATTTTTAATCGCAATGTAATATCTGTACATATTTATGGCATATAATATAATTCAATCACACATAATACATAATGATCAAATCAGGATACTTAGCATTTTAGCACCTCAAATTTTTTCATTCCCACATTTTGAGAACCTTCAAACTTTTCTCCTCTACTTATTTGTAGAATATGATTAATTGGTGTAGACTATAGTTATCCTACTGTTCACATTTGTACATTAAAACTACTATCCCCTCCAACTATACCCACTATCTACTGTCCTACTATCTCCCCTTCCCACTACCCTATGTGTTCAGGTTTTTCAGCTTTTTTATCTTCCACAAATGAGTAGAACATGTGGTATTCTATTAAGTGAAATACACCCAGCACACAAAGGCATTTTATTTAATATTTACTATGTCTCAAATTTTTTGGGAGGTACCAGGAATTGAACTCAGGGGCAATGGACCACTGATCTACATCCCCAGCCCTATTTTGTACTTTATTTAGAGGCAGGGTCTCACTGAGTTGCTTAGCACCATGCTCTTGCCAAGGCTGTCTTTGAACTTGTGATCCTCCTGCCTCAGCCTCCCGAGCTGCTGGGATTACAGGCGTGCACCACCATGCCCAGCTTATGTCTCCAATTTACAGATGAGAAAGTTGAGTCTTAGATGTTATGTTTACATGGATCATAAAGTTAGTAAAGAGTTGAGCTGGAATGAGGAGCAGTCTTAGTCACCTAGAAAAAACCCCTTTCTAGTTGAACAACTGTTAGTCATTTACATCTTTCTATGGCTTGGTTTGGGACAAGTTAATGTATTTTATTTATTTATTTTTATGTGGTGCAGAGGCTCGAACCCAGTGGCTTATGTGTGCTAGGCAAGTGGTCCACCACTGAGCTACAACTCCAGGGGTGGGGGAGCTACAACTCCAGCCCCTAGCTAATGTATTTGAGGACACTAAATACACACATTTTAATGGGAGGCGGAGGAGGACTGTGAAAGAGATGGCAAACCAGGGCTGTGGGCTGGCTGTGAACTGTGCTCCTTTAAAGCAAGGGCGTTGGATTTACACCCACCTAGATTAGGATCACAATTGCTCCTCTTCAAGTTCTCACCTTGCCTAAATCACACATTTTTCTCTGATTCTACATAAACCAGAGGGATTTGTTGCAGATGATTTTTTATTTGACAAGGATCTATGATGAAAAAATCAGGTACCAGAGGATACAGTTGGCAGGAAGATTCTGGAATCTAAGCTTACCAGAGCAGGTCATGAAAAGAAGGTGGCAACATGATTCCAAGTAGGCAAAACTGGAAGAAGAGTTCTGGGACCCAGCAACATTAAGGACAGACAAGAAGAAGCAAAGGCCAAGCAGTTACCAACGATCGAATATCTGCATAGATCAGTGGATAGAATTAACATACTGGGATGAAAACCTGAGGACCAGAGGTGGCTATTCACCAACATGACTCTTGATGGCCAGGCTGGTGTCCAGCTGGTCCATTCTGATGTGTCAGTGCCCAGGAACCACCAGAGCCTGTGCTTAATGCCTGTTCCCAACTGATCAGGGAATGTTTTTAACATGGACTGATAAGACTGGAGTGTGAGCTCTTTCCAGAAAAAAGAAAACTCCAGAGCCCCTGTTTGACATGTCTCTTGGTGCAGCACTCTGGTTGTATTTAGTAAGCACCCAGCAATTATGGGCTGCCGGCACGAATACAGCTGGAACGCACCAGGAGTTTTAAGGCATTTTCTGAGTGATGCTGCCTTACACGCCTAACAAAATTCTGTGCTATTAGTAAAAAAATAGCGGGGCTGGGGAGATAGCCCAGTCGGTAGAGTACTTGCCTTGTAAGCACAAGGCCCTGGGTTGGATCCCCAGCATCAAAAAAAAAAAAAAAAAAAAAAAAAATAGCAATGGCCATCATAAACTTATTCTTTAAATGGTTTTATTCTGATAATTTTTTATTGAATAATAATGAGTGGCCAGGTAACAGAAATGACATAATCAGTTTTTATTACAAAACTTGATCAATAATTGAATTTGATCCTATCACATACTGAAGTCTGAAGTCTTAAATAATACACTTCAACATAGTTAATGTCTAGGTCTTTTTCCTGTCCCTCGTCCCAATTCCCACCTACAGCTTCAAGACCCTTCCACAGCGTAGCACTAAAGATGTAGTATTACCCTGCTTCTTGACCAGCTCCCATCGGGAGCTCCACCAGGTAGAGGGGTTCATCTAATTCACCTTTATATCTCTAGTGTTCTCTATGCTGGACACTAGAGGTTGTCCAGCAATCTCTAGTCATGGTAGGTGCTCATGGCAGGTCATGAGAGGTGCTCGATAAAAATTGACTAAATGAAAGAATGAAGATTATCCGAAATTAACAGTCACATTATTGACCTTTACATATGCAATATTTTAGTGCCATGATATAATAAAGTTTCGATATTACCATCACTAAGAGGGATGGAATTCTTATGGTGAATGGAGTGAGACAGGGTTGTGTAAAATTCCCTCAAGTATTGTGGAAAAAATAATTGGTAGTTTTTGAAAATGTACTTAGATTTTAATAACAATTTTATTCTAGAAAGCTTTGATGTATTAGTGATTTTCTTTACCTAATAAAGCAAACTTGGAAAGATCTGTTCTGAGTATATTAATATTCAAAGTTTTGCTTTCAAGTTGGAAGAAATTCCTATACCAGAAAGATATATTCACAGTGGAATTTTTAAATAAAAGAAAGTGGGCTGGGGATGTGTCTCAGTGGTAGAATATTCACCTGGCATTCATGAGGGCCTGCATTCCATATCAAGTACTTCAAAATGAAAATATTTCAAAATTAAGCAAATAAAAGGAAACACATCACTAGAAATAATCTATATAAATATTTTGGTCTATATTAATATCCTCTTTTTGCTTCTTTATATTTCTATTTTTCTCTCTCTCCCTCATGACATGACAAATGGGGGAGGAGCTCCTTAACCCCCACCCCACACACATATTTGTACATGAAAATTTGTGTCAAATATAGCTCTACTCTCATGTCCTCACTGTAGACATAGGAAATGAGTTTGCAATGAAGTTGTGCATAAAGGAAATATTAGCTGTCAGTATGTGACTGACTTGAAATTTATATTAGGATTAGGTCTTCAAATGTATATACTGTATCCCACTAAAGAAAATGTTATTTGCAAATTTTATATTATTTTAGAACCTTTACTATTTCAACTGAAATTATTTCAAATTTTACTTCAAGAATTGCTCCTCATGGAATATTTGCAAGCAGAATCTCCAAGGGATTTGAAGATTAAAGATCCAAGCCATTTCACATGTTTGGTCTCTAGGTGGCAGCAATCACCAACACACAGCTATACAACCCACCGGCAGATCAGATGGAAAAAAAATTTTTTTTTCTCTGTAAAATTTTGCAGCAGAGAATTTCTAAAGTAATGAAACTCTGCTCATCATTACATAACAATGTAATTTGTAAATTCATCATTTGTCCCACTATTTTAGACTCTTCCAGGTCCTTTTAAAACTTTTGAGTAAATTGGGTAAATACCCCCATAATTCTGCAGACTATTTGTGCATTCTTCCTTCATCTTCAGGAATAAGAATGTTTTGAAGGGAACTAATCTGAAGCTCTGTAATGTGCAGCATTAATGTTGGATAACATCATACTTTCGAGCACATACTTCACTTTGTAGCTACTTGTACTACTTTGGCCAGTTTAGATCCTGGCCAAAATAAAAGCTCACTTCATTCTTTTAATTTCGGGAAATGATATTCTCCAAAGATACTACGCCTCAGAACATTTCGTATATATATAATATATACATATCTCTATACATACATATATGTATACACACACATTATATATACACACAAATATGTATACATAAAAACATGCATTATACATATATACTTATATATTTATATATCATATATTCCCTCTATATATAATATATTCATAGTAAGCAGTATATACAAAATAAAAATGTAAAGGGCTGGGGGGTTGTAGCTCAGTAGTAGTCCCAGCTATTTAGGAGACTGAGGCAGAATTACTTAAGCCTAGGAGTTCTAGGACAGCCTGAGCATCATAGTGAGACTCCATTTTAGTTGTCTTTTACACTGTGTGGCAAATATACCCAACTAGAATGATTTAGAGTAGGAAAAGTTTATTTGGGATTCGTGGTTTCAGAGGTCTTTGTCCACAGGCAGCCAACTCCATTACTCTGGGTCCAAGGTTCCCCTCGCTGAGAACATCTCACTTTCAGGAAGCAGAGAAGGGAAGGAGAAGAGGCCACAGAGAAGATGCACCCTTCCAGAGGTCACCCACAGAGACCCATGTCCTCCAGTCATGCCCCATCTGCCCATTGCTACCACCCAGTCAATCCATTAAAACTAGGATGGACTGACTAGGTTACAGCTCTTATAATCTAATCATTCTACCTCTGAATATTCCTGAATTACCAGGAGATTTTGGGGAACACCTCACATCCAAACCATAGCAGACACTATCCAAAAAATGAATCCTATTTTGGCTTTGGGGTTGGAATTGAATGGGAGAGTGCTTGCCTAGGATATGTGAAACCCTGAGTTTTATCCCCAGCACCACCAAAAAGATAAATAATATAATTTAGTTGCTTGTCTGTTACATTGTGGTTTCAAAACCTACCACAATGTTGCACAATATTGATGAACATTTTTCAACCATTTTTTAAAACAAATTATTCTCCCACTTTTATGCATCTGACACTGGAAAAGATGAGGTTTGGGATAAATAGATCCAACCTGAAACTAAGGAGCCATCTCACACACTAACTCATCTGGACTTCACAGTCCCAAATACCCTGTGAGTAACATCTAAACTTCTAAAATAGACAGAAAATAACTCAAGAGTCAGCACCGAGTAGGCAATTTTTCTTTTATGATCTAGCCTGAAAGTGTGTGTGTGTGTGTGTGTGTGTGTGTGTGTGTGTGTGTGTGTGTGTGAGCACTTGCCTGGAAGATAGGAAAAGTGAATACTATACTCTGATACACTGGTTCTAATCAGCTAAAGCTGCTCAATAATAATGAAGTTGGAATTATACTGGTATACCAGGTCCTGGATGCACTTAACTCAAGTCTCTTTCCTCATCAGTGAATGGTGACAATAAATATAAAAATGTTCAACCCATTAGTAAAAAACTCTGGATTACTGCCTTCCTATTCAGAGTGATGGTATCTCTTCTGCTTGGTTTGTTTATTTATTTGCTTGTTTTTTTTTTTTTATCATGCTAGGCAGGTGTTCTATCCCCAGGTCCAGAGTGCTGGTTTGCAAACCTCAATCACCATCATCTCAATGGAGACCCTTTCTTACCTATTAAAAGCCCTTCTTGACTTTTCCTTCCTGCAAACCACTGAGTGAATTTATTCCCTGCAGTGCATTTCCTTGACTGGCAAAATGATTAGTTCCCATTTGGCTTTTGTTTTGAGGGCTGTTGTTGCTGGGTTGTTTTGTTGTTGTTATTATTGTTCTTTTTTGTTGTTCTAACCTCATTGGCTTTTGTTTGATGTCAGGGATGCTCGCCTCTGAGGACCCATGGAGGCGCCCTGGCCTGATCTTCAAGATGGCGCCTGGCTTGGTGCCAGAAAAAGTTTGCAGCTGTTAACAAGTTTCAGGAAGTACTCCTGATTGGCTGATGTACCTTGTGCTTGGCTTGTGTGCAGTGCATGTTTTAGGCGTTTACTTGATATGTCCAGGCATTCGCCACAGGAACAACTTTCTGATTGGTCCCTGTATTCTTTATAACCTGGAGTAGTTCCGCATTGAGAAGCCTTTTGACCGCATTAAGGAAAAGAAGCTTCACTGCACCAAAAAAGGCCTACGTGTTATCATTTCCTCCGCAGGCGGTGGGAAGTGATAGTTTGACACTTCCTTATCCCTAACAAACACTGTAATGTTCATACATTCTTCTTCTCTATACTTAAACCATTGCTTTAAATTTTAAGTGCTTTTGGCCTTTCCAACCCTTATAAATGATGCTATTATAAAAACAGTATGCCTCTACTTCATGTACAAACAGAGAAACAAGATGTATCCCATCTGAGAATAAGCTTTGAAAAAATATAGCAATTTGGAAGTAATTTTATGTTTGTTTCTCATGATTATAAACTTATGGACATTAAAAAAATTAGAATGGAAAAAAATAGCACCTACAATATGTTATCCTCTGTATTTGAGCTCTGTTATGTACATTGCCTCATTTCATCATCACTAAAGATCTAGGGTGTCAGTGGAATAAATTACATCTGCTTTTTTTTTTTTTTTTTTTTTTGCCTGGGTGATCCTCCCCACCCCTTTGCTTATATTGGGAGAATCCCCCTTTCAGGTGAGTTGTTACAACACTCCTGGTGTTTTCTTCCACTCTAGGAAACAAAAAGGGGTCACTTCCCTTCCCCCGCTGCCTCCAGGGCATAGCCACTGAGGCCTCTGTATGGCACTTTTCATCTTGCAAAGTGCAAAGATGTACCTATTATACTGTTTGATTTCTGGTGACTTAGTCCTCAGATAACTGCAGTGTGTAACTGTGGCAGATGGAATGTTGCATCAGAGGGATGAGTTGCATTGTTCTAATGCCTACAACTTCCTTTCACCTAGTCCATCATCTAAGCTTAGTTCTTCAACTTCACTGTCTATTTTGTAGATTACTGACATCTTCCAATAAGATCTTTTATATGTAAGTTATCTGGAGCCATTTTCTTTTGTTTTAAGTTGAGGAATCTGACACAGAAAATGAGACTATGTTCTGAGTCGTTAGCAATAGCCAACCATTTGGGAGAATTAGGGGGAATCTGAGACTTGTCTGACTACCTGGAGGCTGAAGGCAGTGAACACCAGGCATGAGTCTTTGATGGTTCACGGTGTATTAAGTGACAAAACAACTAATTATTTTATACCTATGGTCATCTGAAATAACATGTTTGCTACACACATGCATTGGGGGATCACACTGAGTTATCAATAAAACAGGGAGTAATGAGAAAAAGTCAAAGTTTAGAGTTTGTCTAAATATAACAGACTGGAAAGCTTAAGCAAAGGGAATAGTGAGTGCAAATCCTTAAGTTCTTCCTTGAGATAGATAAAAATCTGTCAATTTTAGATCATTGTCCTAATAGCATTGATTTCTGGTAGCCCAAATGCTATAGTTTAAAATGTCTCTCAAAGCCCCATATGTTAAAAACTTGGTCTCCAGGCTATGGTGCTTTGGGGAGGTGGTGGAATCTTTAAGATATAGGGTCTAATGGAAGAAATTTCAGTCACTGGAGATATGCCCTTGAAGGTCCCTTCCTATTTCTCTCTTCTGCTTCCTGGATACTATGAGGCAAATAGATTTATTTCATCATGTAATTACTGAGACACTATAGGTCCAGAGCAAGAGGTCCACACAACCATGAGCTCAGGTCTCTGACACCATGAACCAAAATAAACATTTTCACTTACTAAGTTGATTATCTCTGATATTTTGTCATAGTAAAAGAAAGCTGATTGACAGGGTAGTCAAAAACTAAACTCATATTTATTATAGCAGATTCTTAAGTATATAAATTGATCTTATAGGTCCTCTTTGTGCTTTGGACAAGTTACTCACAATAGAAGTGAGGTCTGCATACCTGCCCTTTTTGCTGTCAGAGACATGATCTTTATTATCCTGGAAATTAAGCAATCTCTCTGGAGGGGAGACATGTCTCTCTAGTTTTCCTATTAAGGAATAAAAATAAATTCATTCAGGAAAAAGTCACTGTATCTTTCCAGGGCTTCCTATTTACAAAAGACATTCCAGGAAAGATAGAACTGGTGGTCAATATTTAAATATCTAGAAACTTACATAAGAGATTCATAGAGAAATGTCTCTAAAGAATTTACAGTACTGAAGTCCTACATTTAAAAAGAAAGGAAAGAAATACAAAAAGATTGCAAATCAATCACCTCAATTTCCACTGTAAAAATAGAAGAGTATTCTCATTGTTTACAGAACTGGCTAGGATCTTTGAAGATTTCCACTACAAACTTAACAATCCTGGGAAGAAGAGGAAGTGACAGTTCTCTTAATGGCCCCTGCAGCAAGCGGTGCCCCTCGTATGAGAGCTGAGCCCAGGCCAGCACATCTACAGTGGGCTCCCCAGTGTTTCATCCCACAGTCAGTTATGTGGCTCAGGTGGCATTTCCTAAAGCTTGCATGGCTATGGGCTCTGCTTTCAGGCACACACTAAGTCATGCCATCACTGCAAGCTTCTGTGGAAGAAGTGATGCTGAGCCCTCAAACCCTGATGTCACTTACCAGGATCCTTAGGGAGCCCAGTCACTGCAGCAGCAATTTGGTGACTCTTGCTTTTATAAAAGTTTTTGGCGTGTGCCCCAAATTCCGTGAATCAGGGACGGAAACAGTTCAGACTTGCAAATGAATTAGTCTAATTAAATTGAAGAAATGAAAATCAGCTCTCATGACCAAGTTACTTTAGCATAACAACTTAATTGATAGTGAAAGCATAACATGTAAAGCCATCAGTTAAACCTCTTCCATGGAAGAAGGTCTTCTGACTAGAGAAGCTCACTTCGGTATAGAATTCAGGGTGATCAAATTGATGTGGTCTCCTTAAACCATTTATTGCAATGTTATTTTTGTAAGCTAATTAGAATGAAATAATTTTCTTCCAGAAACTAAAAATAGAAAAAGAACAAAATGTAAAGTAGGCAGAAAAAAGACAATAGTAAATATCAGAGAAGAGGGCAATCAAGTTGAAAACAAAGAAACAACAGAAGAAAATTAACAAAGCAAAACCCTTGTTTTTTAAGAGTATCAATCTTCAGTCAAAGTGATCAGGAGAGACAAAGCAAGAATTGCCAATATCAAGCATGAGAAATATGACATCTCTACAGATTCTGCAGATATTAAAAATAAAATTAAAGAAAACTATGACAATTTTATGCTAGTAAATTACACAATTTGGAGGAAATAGACAAATTTTTTAAAAGATACTTTGGTGAAAATAAGTTGAGTAGCTAGGAGCAGTAGTGTACACCTATAATCCCAGCTACATGGAATGCTCAAACAGAAGAATTACTTGAGTCCAGGAGGTGGAGGCCAGACTGAATAATAGAGTAAGATCTTGTCTCAAAAAAAAAAAAATAAATAGAAAATAAAAAAAAATAAACTTAGGCACACTAAAATTTGGGAGAAATTATTTAAGCAGAGAGCAATTCATGAATCAAGCAGCACCAATTAGCAAGCAATTTAGGCTCCACTAAATAGGGCACCAGGGATAAATATTTATGGATCAAGTCAAAGAAAATATTTGACGGATTAAACTGGAAAGTCTGTAGTCAGATGTTAGTTGGTTTCTGAGTTGGATTTAGAGGTTGGTAAAGTCTTTCATTAAAGATTAGTTGGTGGTTTCTAATTGAACAAGTTTAAGTTTCATTTTGTCATTTACATTGGGTTAGGTTTAGGTGTCAGTCGCTTAAGTAGGAACCCAGGACACTGAAACCGTCTCACCCTAGTGACCTCCCATCATTTGTTTGTTTGGTACCAGGGATTGAATCCCGGGACACTTAACCACTGAGCCACATACCTGGCTCCTTTTTCATATTTTGTTTTGAGATGGAACATCATTAAGTTGCTGAGGGCCTTGCTAAATTGCTGAGGCTGGCTTGAGGAAGCAGGTTACTGGGAGCATACCCTTGGGGATTATATTATCCCTACTCAAGTTCTCTCTGCTTCCTGGCTGTAAAGAACTGAGTGTCTTTCCTCCATCATGCCCTTCCACCATGATGCTCTGACTCACCTTGGGCTCAGAGCTATGAAGTCAGTCAACCATGGAACCATGAGCCAAAATAAATTCTTCCTTCTGTAAGTTGTTCTTGTCAGGTCTGTGGGTCACAGTGATGAAGAGATGACTAACACACCCTCGTTTTTACTTTATGTTTAAATAATAGATCCAAGTTGGGTGAGGTAGCACATGCCTATAATTTCAGTTACTTAGGAGATTCAGAATGGAGGATCACTTGAACTCAGAAGTTGGATACCAGCCTGGGTAATAGAACATGATCCCATAAATAAATAAATAAGTCCACGCTCAGGGATGAAGCATATTAAAAAGTAAAGTCCACGCTGGATGTGGTAGAGCATGCCTACAGTCTCAATTACTTGGGAGGCTGAGGCAAAGAATCACTTGAACCCAGGAGTTCAGGGCTAGCCTGGGCAACAAAGAAGACACTGTTGAAGAAGAAGAAGGAGAAGGAGAACAAGATGGAAAAGGAAGGGGAAAAAAAGAAAATTCTAGATGAAACTAATAATCCATGCTGTCCTGATCAGTGAACAGTAGGACTCAATGTGCTCCTGCTCATGAACTCTTTTCTCTTCTCCAGAGTCTAGTTTTCAATGCGTAATTAGCATAAGCACAAACTCCTTCTTTCTCATAGTTAAAGAATCCTGACCTTTCCGAGTAAGTAAATTTATTTTTTGGTTTTCTATTCCCTTGCCTAGTAAGTTTATGAAATCAGCTTTATTTTGTTAGTGTCATTGTTTTGGCTGTTGTGATATTGGTTTAAAACATTGACAATCCTATTTGTCAATGTAACCATGACAGTGCCATTCCTGTCATATCAGATACTTTCTCAGTCTCACAGTTTTGCCCAACATACAAGAACTAATAAACAATGGGGACCAGTTGGGAAATTTCTGATCATATTTTTCCTCCCTAATAGGGAAAACTCTTTTTCCCACACCCATCTGTCAATTGTAAGGCAACAACAGGAGAGCAGAAAGCCTACAAACTAAGGAAGATGAATTAGAAGGATCCAGAGAACCTAGGTTCTTTATGACACCCTCAAAATTTGAAGTCAACCATAACACAAAGCTAAAAAAAAAAAAAAAAAGTCTTGGATTGAATTAAGATGTTATTCCAAACAGACCCTAAAATAAAGAAGTGAATGAGTGAAGGAGGTAAGGAGGTATAACAGGATAGTGAGAACTCAAATATTCCAGGCTGATAATATTGGCAAATATTCCTTGATCCTGTGTTTCAGGAAAGTCCTAGAAGAGAGATTCAAATAAAGAGACTGGTGACTGAAAGAAAACAGTTTTATTAAAAAGTGGCATTCAAGCCAGGTGTGGTGGTACACACCAGTTATGTAGGAGACTGAGGCAGAAGGATCACAAATTTGAGACCAGCCTGGGCAACTAAGTGAGACCCTTTCTCAAAATAAAATTTAAAAAGGGACGAGGAGTATAGCTTAGTGACAGAGGACTTGTCTAGCTTGTGCTGGTATTGTTTTTAATCTCCAGTGCTGAAAAAAAGAAGGGTGTCATTTACCTGGGATATATCTCAGCAGTAGAGTACATGCCTAGCACTTGAGATGCCCTGGTTTCAATTCCTATCGGAGTAAAAAAAGAAGAAGAGGAAAAAAAAAGGAGAAATTCCTATTGATTTTTTGACCTGGTAGCACACAACTGTAATCCCAACTCTTGGGAGGCTGAAGCAGGAGGATCCCTTGAGTCCAGGAGTTCCAGACCAGCCTGAGTAACATAGCAAGACTTAAAGAGGAAAAAAAAAAAAGGAAAAGAAAAGGTGTTCATTGTAATCTGTAGTATAAATTGAATGATGTGCCATAATTTGAAATCCCACTGGACTGGAAAAATGAATTTCAATACCCAAGCTAAACCAAATTTTAGTAGAGAAATAATAGATTAATAAGAAATAGTATTTACAAGTCTGGAGCTCTAACTCTGTTAGAAGATATCTTTTTTTTAATTTCCTTGTGGTGTGGGATTAAACCTAGGGCTCCTGCATGCTATTAAGAGGACTTTGAGAGGCAAAAAATAAAATAAAATAAAATAGAATTTCCAGAAAAATCATTTTCTAGTGTCTCTTAAAATTATCTCAGATCAGAGACCATTGAGTAGCCTCAATATCAATAATGCACTTAGTAAATTAGAATATTCTGATTTAAAAACCGTGTATAATCTGGGTTTAGCAGAGTATGCTTGTGATCTCATCTACCCTGGAGGTTGAGGCAAGAGGATCACTTGAGCCAGATGTTCAAGGCCAGCCTTGACAACAAAGCAGGACCCCATCTTAATACAAGCAAACTATGTGAAGACAAAACCTTTATTGTGATTATTAGGACATGGAACTACCTAGAATCAAATAGAAAAACTTTTAGTTTTTGAAAGAACTGTATTGTGACAAAAACATGAGGCCTGTCTAGATTTTGCATGTGACTGTTCAACTCCTAAGGCAATCCTGGGTTTCAGAACTTAAACCAAGTAGCTTTCATGCACCAGAAATAACCTCCTACCAGTATGTGCCTGTGAGGTCATGGATGACCCTGGAAAATAAGCATTCTCCTAAAGATCTGAAATAAACACTGATACATTAGATTGTCCAATTGGGGAATTTAATACACTGCAAAGGGTATGTACTGTTGGACAGGACTGCGACAGATCATGAAGCAAAAGGGGAACTCACCAGAGGCACAAGTTTAAGTAACAGGAGTAAAACACTCAATAATTAAGATAAATAGGAGAGAAAATGAAAGATTAGAGGATAGGTGTATTTCCCAGCAGTTGCCTCGATCGAGATTTAAAAAGCAAGAAGTTCACTCCTTGGTGAGGTAGATAACTAAGGGAACTCACTGAAATCCAATACTGGAAGGTAGAAGAAATCATAGAGACACAGAAAGTCAGAAACTCTGAACATAATATAAAAAATAATATAGATGTGCACAGTAGTCATGGGTGCTAAGAGGAGAGAAACACAGGCAAGAGAGAGTAAAGTGTGGTGTGTGGTGAAAAAAGTTAACTTGGGGAACTTGTGAAATAGATAGGTAGACTGATTTTTGTGGACACAGCATTAGTGGGGAAAGTGGTTGAGTGAAAAGCACAAAAATCATTCTGCCCGTGGATGAATAGTTTAGTAGGAGCTACATCCCTAGAACAGGAACCATTTATTAGTGCTGTGTGGCCATGAGCAGGGCCAGAAGATTAGGAACTCATAAAGAAAGTTGCCACAATGATCCAGCAGCCACCTATTATGGCCCCAGAGTTGCCTGGACCAGTGTGACTGAAACAGGCACAAAGAAAATTATGAACAGGTCATCCAGGCTTCAGTCATCAAGGACAGAGAGAGAGAGAGAGAGAGAGATTCTTGTTGCTGGTATCCCATAAGATCTGTTGGGAAGACAGGAGCATCTTTACTCCAGGTCTGATCCTGGGTAATTCACATTCATAGCAGTGAATGCAAAACTTGTGGAGGTTTAGACTTTGCAACCTAAAAGTGGAATGTACAGGAGGCCCCTGAGGCCAAGGCATGAGGCAGAGATCAGCTCCTCCCCAGCAACAGGGAGTATGGATCAAATCTCCAATAATCACCAGAGCTCCAAAGTTCAGCCAAGACTAGATCCCAACTACTACAACTTCCAATTTAGGGTTCTACACCATCCCTGCTACAGGAATACACAATTTATCAGCACTCCCCAATCTATACCATGCTATCATGGGAGATAAGAAACTGAGAACTACTTCAATCAGATTTGGCTCCTAGCCACAATTGGCAGCTCGGTGAGGAATACAAAGATGTTGAACTTAAATATCCCCAGCTCTTGCTTGACACAAGAGTTACAGAGCCCAAAAATAAACACAAAGAATGAAAATTCATCATTGCCAAACAAATAGAGGATTGTTTCACCTCAGCAGAAACAATCCTTTATTTCTCATCGAAAATTTTTTCCTTTTTTTTATATTCCCCGTGTTTTAACTTTTTTATTTTAATTTTTAAATTTTTTCAAATTTAATTTTATTTATGGAAAAAAGTTTTTTTTCCTTTCTGTATGATTGTGTGCATGTGTGTTGAGGGGTGTTCTTACTATACAAATTATATATATATATAAAGAATGGACCTTTTTCAAGCTGTCTGTTTTATCTCAACTCCCTAAGGTCTCCCTCCCAGTGATGGGAACAAAGCCCTTAAAGCTGTTCCAGGAAACAGCCCCAAACAGAGAGTGAAAGAGTAAATTGAGCCAGATAGTGCTCAGACAGTAAGATTACCAGAAACTGTTGACCAGAATCTACGCCCTGTTGTAAAACATTGTGAAACATGTTGTATGTTACCAGCAAACCCAGACCCACTTTGGAATTTCCCGGCGGCTTTGTTCCCCTTTTTTTCCCCTTTCATGTGCGACCCCTCCCGATGTGTGGTTTCTGCCTTTATAAACTTGTAAGATTTTCTGCTAGGGACTCGACTCCTAGACTCCTGCGTGAGTCACAAGTTGGGTCCCAGCGCGCTGGAATAAAAGCCTCTTGAGGTTTGCATCAAGTGACGCCTCCTGCGGTTGATTGGGGTTGCCAACGATCCGTGGGACAGAGTTGGGGTCTCCTTTTTGGGAGTCTTACGATATATGTATACATGTTCATATATATACATGTATATTTCTTACCATTTTACCTTCTTTTTAAGTGCTTTTATCTTCAACCATAATTATTTAGACTAGAGTTGACTTAGGTGGGATAATAATAATAATAAAAAATAATATGTATGTTTAAGTTATAATGATCTTATATTTGTTGTTTGTTAATACCTTAATTTTTGTTCCTCTTATTGCTTCTTCACTCTTTCCTCACTAACAGCCAAATTCTCTTTTTCCCTCTTGCCCTCTTTTGCATTTCATTACTTTTAGTTAGTTTTTACTCTTTCTTATTTATAACCATCATCTGCTACCTATCTCCTATCTGTCTTCTGCTCACTTTTAAATATTTCAAACATTCTCTTTCCTCCATACCCTGTTTTCACTTAAGAAACTTCAATTCCTCAGAGCTGGGGTTGTGGCTCAGTGGTAGAGTGCTTGCCTTGAGCATGTGAGGCACTGTGCTTGATTCTCAGCACCACATAAAAATAAATAAATAAAATAAGGTATTGTGTCCATCTACAACTAAAAATGTTTTTTTAAATAAGGAAACTGTAATTCCACCATCAGAATAGTATAGTTTGTGTAATTACTACCCCATTCATGTTGCGATTATTAATACAATGGATGAAATAGTAGACAGCTGTTGTTTAATGCCTGATCTAGTTCATGGCTGTTTATTGTTGGTGCTAGTGTTAAACGATGACTCACTGTCCTTACACAGATGATAATTAGTGTGTAAATGTCAAAGTAGACCCTGGAAATTTATCTTAAGGCTGTATACTCCTTGCTAACATTATTGCTATTCCTGGGTCCCCACTTTTACTGGCTGGAAAATGATTCCGACACCTCAAGATCACAGAGTGGAGATCCTGCCGCTGAGCAAAATTCACAACTCAGTCAAGCAACAGCAAATCTCTCTCCAAACATGATCTAGCCCCAGTCAAGTCTCAACAATACTTCAACACATAAAATAGGGGACACGAAAACCTCAAAACAACAACCAGACCCCAAATAAGAATAACAGAAAGGGTCCTCAGGACCCATGCTTGAAATTCTAATCATACATCAAAAACAGAGAGAAGACCCAGAATAAAGGTGATATCTGCACCTAAAGGACAAGGGGAATCCATCTCAACTAATGCACACGTTCAAGGCCTCTGAAAACTTAAGGAAACAGGCAGACAAATCTCCCTCTAAAATGTATAATTCCCAAACAAAAGATAGAAACGTATAGAAGTGGATAAAATTCCAGAGAATGACTATAAAAATCCTATTATTAAAATGTTCAGTGAACCAAAAGAAATTAATAACAAAATAAATCAAATTATAAATTCAATGAAAACCATCACCAACAGAGTAGATTGCTTTAAAAATAGAACTTTGGGCCTAGAAGTTAGAACTTTGGGCCTCGAAAACAGGATATATAAACTTGAATACTCAGTATTCAATAAAGAAATAAAAATGAAAGTCCATGATGGAATATATAAGAACTCTGGGACAGTAACAAGAGAACAAATCTGAGAGTCATGGGGATAGAAGAGAACTGGAAATACAAGGTAAAAGCTAATGCCTATTCTTAATAGAATGCCTTCAGTGAGATAGTAGTAGAATTTTCCCCCTATTTTAAAAAAGAGATAGATGCCCACATACAAGAGAACCCCCAATAGACAAGATCAGAACAAATGCTTCCAAGACACTTCACAATCAAAATTCCTAACATAGAAAATAATAAAATAATACTAAAATCTTTAAGAGAAAAATGTCAGGTCACATTTGGATCAAATCAGTAAGGCTCACTCCTGATCTGTCCCTAAAATCAAGGAGGGTCTGGAGTAAGATATACCAAGCTCTAAAAGAAAACATTTGCCAGCCAAGGCCTACTATATATACAGAGGAATCCAAAAACAAAACCCAAATGTCCCAAACAGGAATTTCATTAGAAGAATAGACAATTAAATGAAAACAAGACAGTATTAAATATAGCAATCAAACCAAAATGGGGGAAAACTACAAAGAGGTCCATAATAACATAATGTAAATAGTCTTAACTACTCAATTAAAAGATACATTAGAAGAATGGATTAAAAAACAAGTTCAAACTATATGCTATTTGCCAGAAACTCATCTGACAGGTAAAAATATTCACAGGAATGAGAGTAAAAGGATAAAAAAATACATTTTATGCAAATGAAATCCAAAAGCAAGAAGGAGTAGCTGACAAAGCAGATTTCAAGCAAAAAATAAGAGACAAAGATCTCTACATCCTGATTAAGGGAAGACTCCAACAAGAAGATACTATGTACTAAATATATATGCCCCAAATGTCAGTGCACCTAATTACATAGAAAAAAATTCTTTGATATTAAATTCAGACAGGTCTCAAAACAAAAATATTGGGTGATTTTAACACACCCTTATTACCAATATGCAGTTTATCCAAACATAAAATCAATAAGGATATTCCCATCCTAAATAATACTATTAAACAAAAGGGCCTAGTATACCTCTATAGAATATTTCACTCCAAAACAGCTGAACTTACTGCCTTCTCAGCAGCACACAGAACCTTTTCCAAAATAGACCATATTCTAGGTCACAATGTATCAGTAAAGACAAAAAAATTATATAATTGCATGCATTCTACCAGATCATAATGGAATTAAACTAAAAATAAACAGGAAAAATAATAATAAAACCTAAACACATGAAAAGTGAACAGTGCTCTCCTAATTGAAAAATGGATCATATAAGAAGTCAAGAAATTCTTAGCAACAAATGAGAACATAGATACAGTATATCAAAATCTTTGAGACAGTAAAAAAGCAATTTTAGGAGGAAAAATTATAGCACTGAGTGCCTACATTAAAAAATTAGAGTGAGTTTGTTGGGATGAATCCAACTATTATGTGTAACTCTAAAGTTGTAATTAAAAAAAAAAAAAAAACAGAACCAAAATAAACCTTTTCTCTTTAAAAGAGAGAGAGAGAGATCCCCAAATAAACAAGCTTATGCTCCAACTCAAGCACTTATAAAAGGAAAAAAAAAAAAAATGAATCCCCAAATCATTAGAAGGCAGGAAATAATTAAGAGATAAAAGCAATGAATTTTAAAATATAAAAAATTCTAAACCCATATGAGTTGCCCAAATTGAACCAGGAAAATATAGAAAACCTTGAAAAACACATGCAAAATAATGAAAGTGAAACAACACTTACAAGTCTTCAAACAAAGAAAAGGCTAGGACCAGACATATTCTCATCTGAGTTCTACCAGACCTTTAAAAAAGAACTAAACCAGTCTTTCTAAAATTATTCCATAAAATTGAAAGGGTGGGAACACTCTGAAATACATTCTGTGAAGCCAGTATAACCCCAATTCCAAAATCAGACAAAGACACATCAATCAAGGAAAGAAAACTATAGACCAATATCCCTATGAACAAAAATAGAAAAATTCTTTAAAAATATTAGCAAACCACATTTGAAAACACATCAAGAGGATGATATACCATGATCAAGTGGATTTCATCCCAGGAATGCAAGGTTGGTTCAACATATTAAAATCAGTAAAAGTAATTTGCCACATAAAGATAACTAAAGATGAGAATCATATGTTCATCTCAATAGATGTAGTAAAGGTCTTGATAAAATCAAGCAGTCATTCATGTTAAAAACTCTGGAGAAACTAGAGAGTGAAGAAAATTACCTCAACATTTTAAAGGCTATATATGAAAAACCCAATGCCAACATCATACTGAAGGTACAAAAACTGAAAGCATTTCCTCTAAACTCAGGAACAAGACAGGATATCCACTCTCACTAGTTCTATTCAATATTGTTCTCAAAACTCTAGCCACAGCAATTAAATAAGAAAAGGAAATTAAATTGATATAAATAGAAAAAACAGAAGTCAAACTATCTCTATTTGCTGATAACATGATTTTACATCCATAAAGCCAATAAAACTCCATTAGATTTCTAGAGTTGATAAATGAATTCAGTCAAGCAGCATGATACAAGATCAACATTCATAAATCAAGAGCTTTCTTGTGCTTCAACAGTGATTATGCTGTGAAAGAAATCAGGAAAACTACCCCATTAACAATAACTTCAAAAAAATAAAATAAAATTGTTGGGAATTAAACTAACCAAGGAACTAAAAGATCTCTACAATAAAAATTACAGAACACTAAAGAAAGAAATTGAAGAAGACACAAGAAGATGGAAAGACCTCCCATGTTCTTGGAGAGGCAGAATTAATATTGTCCAAATGCCCATATTATCAAAAATGTTACACAGATTCAATATGATCCCCATCAAAATCCCAATGACATTTCCCACAGAATTAGAAAAAATGTCTCTAAAATTCATCTGGAATAATAAGAAACAGAGTAGCCAAAGCTACTTGGATCAAGAAGAGCAATGCATTAGGCATCACAATACCTGATCTCAAATTATACTGCAAAGCTAAAGTAACAAAGCCAGCATGATATTAGCATCAAAATAGACATGAGAGCTAATGGAATAAAATAGAAAACAGAGACAAACCCCCATAGATACAGTTATCTGATAATAACAACGCTGCCAAAAGCATAGAGAAAAGATAGTCTTTTTAACAAATGATGCTGAGAAAACTGACTATATATAGAACAATGAAACTAGATTCCTATCTCCAACTCTGCACAAAAGTTAAATCAAAGTGAATTGAAGATTACTATCTCTATTTGCTGATCACATGATCTTATATCTGGAAAACCCATAATACTCCACTAGATTACTAGAGCTGAGAAATGAATTCAGCAAAGTAGCATGATACAAGATCAACATTCATAAATCAAGAACTTTCTTATATTTCAACAGTGATTATGATTAATATACAAAACACTCAAAAGCTTAACACCAAAACAACAGCAACAACAACAAAAATAACCCAATCAATAAATGGGCAGAAGTCCTAGAAAGACATTCCTCAAAAGAAGGGAGGTGAATAGCCAACAAATACATAAAAAAATGTTCAGCATCTATACATGTCAGGGAAATGTAAATACAAACTACATTCACTCCAATCAGAATGACAATTATCAAGAATACAAATAATATATGTATATCTAAAAAGAACAAATAAAAATAAAAAGGAACAGAAATAATAATAAATACTGGCAAGAATATAGGGGAAAGGGTACATTGCTGGAGAGCAAATTAGTACGACACTGACTGTGGAAAGTAGTATGGAAATTCTTCAAAAAACTAGGAATGGAACCACCATATGACCCTCCTTTCTCACTTCTTGGTATTTATCCAAAAGAACTAAAATCAACATACTGTAGTGACAAAGCCACATCAGTGTTTATAACAGCACAATTCACAATAGCCAAATTATGGAACCAGCCTAGCTGTTCATCAGTAGATGAACAGATTAAGAAAATGTGGTATGTTTATATAGGGGAGTTTTACTCTTCCATAGAGAAGAAAAAAATTATGGCATTTGCTGAAAAATGGATGGAACTGAAGAACAGCATGTTAACTGAAATAAACCTGAGAGAAAATAAAGGATTGAACATTTTCTCTCATAAACATAAACTAGAGCAAAATAAGGGGAAAAGTAGGGAGGAGATCATATATCATAAATACATCAGGAAGATCAGTTGAGTAGAAGATTGAGAGTTAGAGAGGGGGAATAGTAAAGGGGAGAAAATGCAGACTGAATTTAACAAAATCACACTATGTATCACACAGTGAATTACCCCTGTATGGATATGTATAAAGTGCCAATCAGAAATAAAATAATAACAAGTGAAAGGAAGAGCAGTAGTTGAGGAAGGAGAATAGGAGGAGGAGGTGGGAGGAATGGAGGCCACTGGGGACTGAAATGTAGGAAATCATCCCATGCAGTTATGATTTTATCAAAATAAACCCAACTATTATGTGTAACTATTGTTAAGGTTTGGATGTGCAAAAGCTCATGTGTGAGTCAATGCAAGAAAATTCAGGGGAGAATTGATTGGGTTATGGGATTCTTAAAACAATCAATGAATTAATCCCCTGATGGGATCAACTGAGTGATGACTGAAGGTGGATAGGGCATGGCTAGAGGAGGTGGGTCATCCAGAGCACGCCTTTGGGGTACATATTTTGTATCTGTTGAATGAAGTTTCTCTCTCTCTCTCTCTCCTTCCTGATCATCTTGTGAGCCACACACTCTTCCATCATGGTGTTCTGCCTCACCTTGAGCCCTGAGGGATGGAGCTGGCTGTGTATGGACTGAGACCATGAGCCCCCAAATAAACTTTTCTTCCTCTAAAATTGCTCTTTTTGGGTCTTTCAGTCATGGCAGCAAGAAGACTGACTGAAACAACGTATCGTCGTTTATATGCTGTAACAAAATAAATTCATTAAAAATAATTAAGGGGGATGGAAGAATGGAAGTTCATTGGATCAGACAAAGGGAAATGAAGGGAAGGGACTGGGGATGGGAATAGGAAAGATAGTAGAATGAATCAGACATAACTTTTCTATGTTCATATATGAATATACAACCAGTATAACTCCACATTGTGTACAACCACAAGAATGGGAAGTTATACTCCATATATGTATAACATATCAAAATACAATTCTAGTGTCATGTATAACTAAAAAGAACAAATTAAAAAATTTAATTAAAAAATATAGTATAGTAGAATAACTGTGGTTTACAACAATAAATTGAACAATATATTGTTGAACAAATAAATTGTGAATAATACTGCTAAAAACACAGACTTTTAATAATTTGGGGTATGTACCCAGAAATGGAATAATTTGGTATAGATAATATGGTAAATCTATTTCTACTTTTTGAGAAACTGCCACACTGTTTCCTATAGTGACTGTATCATTTTAAAAACATGCCTACCAGCAGTAGTCAAGGGTTCCAATTTCCCCACATTCTTACCAATACTTGTTAGTTTGAGTGCTGCATATTTTTTAATTGACACATAGTAATGTACATATTTGTGGAGTACAGTGTGACATTTGAATACATGTTGACAATATACAATGATCAGATCACAGTAATGGGCATATCTATCACCTCAGACATTGATCTATTCTTTGTGTTGGGAACATACAAAATCCTGTGTACCAGGTATTTTGAAATGCTCAATTTATTGTTGTAAACCATAGTTATTCTACTATACTAGAGAGTATTACAAGTTATTTAAAAAATAATTAAGGTAATAATGTAATATTTTTGTTAGTGGTGTAGCTCAGTGGTAGAGCACGTGCTTAGCATGTAAGAAACCATGGAGTCAATCATCACCAATAAATAAATAAATAAGTACTATTTAATAAAAATTTTAAAAATCTAAGCTAAAACCATAGATATGTGCAAGACAATGTAATTATGTCAATTAACTTTTTTAAACTTAAATATCTAAGTTAAAGCAAAAATTCCATAATAAACAAAATATCAAAATTTTAAATATAGATCATTATTAGTGATTTTTCCTTTTGCTTCATTTTCCATGGCACTACTAAAGTCATCCCTTTGCCAAGAACTTCACAGTGGATCTCATATTTTTCCTATCATTTTATTTTGATTGTATTGTGACAGACAACCTGACCTTTGAAGTATTGGTCACCAAATGTAAGAATTCAAATGTAGACATGGTTTTCTCTTAAAATGTTGAGCTTCAGGCTAAATAGAAATTGGATGAGATTTGGAGGTAGGGCCAAGTTTGCAGGAATTACGGAGAATTGAGGACAAAGTTTTTAGGTGCTACATTAAAAGAAGAGCATACAGACAGCACAGAGATAAAGAAGACACCAGTGGGTGCTTACTCAACAGCAACCTCCAAAGACCACTCCTGGCTATTAGGATACATTCTCTCTTGCCATTTGTACAGGCTTTCCATCCCTGCCTCTGTTGTAGGTAGATGTAGTTATATAACTCAAGCCTAACAGGTAAAGGTAGAAAGTCATGGGAAGGAAGAGCTTCTGAAAATTGTTTTCCTTCCTGGTCAAAGAAAACCTAGTTTCTTTCAATCCTCTAAACCTGCTTTTGAAGAAAATCGCTGTCTAATGCTGTCCGCCGATATCTTAGAATCCACAAGAGATAAGCATGAGGGTGAAATACAACATACTCATAATGGTAAATAGAAGGATGTGAAGAAACGGATACTTGCTGACCTCTGTACTAGATGTTGCTGATACCAAGTCAAATTCTACCAACCAGTGCATTCATCCCTCCATGGAAGCATTAGGGAGTATTAGTGAGGAGAATTCACAACAGTGTTAGGGGGAGAAGACAGTGAGTATTGGGACCCACTACTCTCCAATTAAAAATTTCTCCCAAAATTGTCATCAACCAGAATCCTGGAAGGACTGGAAGTATAAACAGTAGAGTACAGAAGTACATGCTTAGCAAGCACGAGGCCCTGAGTTCAATCCCCAGATTAAAAATAATAATAATAATCCTAGAAAATTTATTTCCCAATGGAAAAGTTATATTGAGGAGAAAATGGGTTTTAGTGATCCAAAGATTAGGACAACATCAGACACTATTGGTACCAGCCCAGATCCCCTTTATTGGGTCAGTGTACCATCCGCTAGCTGCTCTAAGTGCTGAATGCTAACAGCTTACAGGTGCATCCTTCTACAAATCTTATGAACTCACCTGTAAATGGCTTTAAGGTTACAAACTACAACCAATGGCTGTCTGATATGGGAGAAAGGGGCCAAAAGGGTGACTGTCCCCTTTTCCCAGTGTAAAACAATTTTGTAATACCAAGCATGCTCCAGAACTCCCCAGTGAGATAAGCCTAAAGTTCTAGGATCTATTTGTTTCCCTATTGCTTCCCTCGCCCTATCCTGATTTCCCTCACTCCCTTACAATTTCACCTGAGATCACACCCCAGCAAACCACATATACAAGATTTATTTCTAAAGAATCCAACCTAAGACCACATCATTTACTTTAAAATCCTCATACTTTGCTATTGTTATGTAAACAGTAGAGAATGTTGTTTTTAACATGTGCTCTGGTTTTTCCTGATACAGCAGGTCAGGGGGAAAAAATACCAAATGTTAATTAGAGGCTTGTAACTGTTTCAGAAATGAGAAATATGGATTCTACCCATTGTTCTCACCTTATTTTCTCATTTAATCATGTAAATATGTAATTATTTCTATTAAGTTCACTTTTCACATCCTTTCCACACTATTATACATGGTCATGTTTAGTGATGCTTAAATTTGACATTATTCCATAAGTGCAAGAAAAAAAAATAGTATCAGAAACTGAGTGTCTCCAAAGCCAAAGCTGTTAACTTCAGTGCCAATATGCTCTTTCAAGAATTTTAACACCATTTTCTTTTTTCTGGTTTCATAAGAGTAGCATCATTAGTAGAGTGTTAGTTGCCTACTACTATTCTAACAAGGAGCTTAAAACATCACAAATGTATTATTTTAGAGTCCTGGAGGACAAAGGTATGAAATGGATTTCACTGGACTAAAAACAAATTGATTAAGGCTGGATTCTTTTTTGGAAACTCCAAAGGAAAATTTGTTTTCTTATCTCTTCCAGATTCTAAAGGCTCCCTTATTCTTTGGCTCATACCGCCCATCTTCAAAGCCAGAAAAGGTCACTCAAATCTTTCTCATGATGTTCTCTCTCATTCTAGCTCTTCTCTTCTTTCACTTCAAAAGATTCTTGTGATTATATTGGGCCCAAACACATAATACAGGAATATTTTAATGTTGTAAGACCAGCTAGTTAGCACCTTAATTCTATCCAGTCTTATTCTCCCTCGCCATGTAACAATATATACATAGAATTCCTGGGTTAGGAAACAGATGTCTTTGGAGAACTGTTGTTTTGACACAAACAGAGTTAGGTTAAGAACAATAATTTTAGTCAGCAAATTAGCCACATTCTTCAACTGTCTAGTTTTCAGCTGATGTTATTTTCCTGCTCCACCAAGTAAAACTCTGATATTCATTATGTCAAAACTTTAAAAGCTGAATCTGAAAAATACAGACCAGGACTAAGCAGAAAACTGTTTTATGCTATATCTTCTACTCTCCCACCATTTTGAACAAAGAGTGCTTGCTACAGCAATCCATAAAACTTATGACTGATTAAAATCTACAAAATCAGGGAAGAAGTAGGATGGAGAGAAATTTTAGAGAGAACTAAGACTGATTTTCTAGATATCACAAGGACTGAAATACCACGGAAAGTTAATGCAAGAAGAGAACGAGAACTCCCAAGCAATTCTCTGGTATGGGGCTGTACAGTATATAGAACTCTAGTATATTCTATGAACTGAAAAAATAACTTGGTGGTATTGAGGATTGAACCCAGTGATGGTCTACCACTGAGCTAAAATAAGTATGCTAAAACTTTTACTTTCATTTAATTATTGAATTATTAAAATGTTAGTAAGAAAGTTCCTTCAGGCTGCACATAGAACTTGACATGGGAATCATTCTTCAAGTAATTAGTCCACTAGCTCATCTATATATTTGTATTTGTACTTATTTTAATAATAAATTAATTGTATTTATTTTAATAATAAATTAAAATAAATAATATATAGGAGCATACTTTGTGCACTACATATACTTTTCCCATACAAATTTGGAACAGTATATATTGCAATGGAAAAATCTTAGAAATGTAAATAAGAGAAAAAAATAATTATCATGTGCAATTGAATCATCTAGAGATACCAAATACTCATATTTGTCATATTCACTGTCAGGGTGCTGAGAGGAAGAGTAACATTTCCAACATACCTAATTTGAGGTGAGTTTAGCAAAAATATTTTCTAAGTTGTCAATGGACTATGGAGAAAGCATAATAATTAGTGTAATTCCTTAAGTCTAGTAAGAGCAAGGCCTTTGTATACTCATAGCCCTCAATGGGTAAGTGAGAAAAAATTATCCTGAAGAAAGAGAGAAAGAGGGAGGAAGCAGGAGCCATGTCTAATAATAGATGTAATATTAAGACTGGATACAGAATCTCTGAAGTGGTCACCCAAGAAAGTGGTAAGAATAAATATTCAAATATCCCCAACCTCCCTTTTTCTAGCTCCTTAAAGTCAAGTGGAAGTCAAAGACAAGGAGGGCTACTGATGTAGTTAGCAGAACAGATGGGCAAAGTCAAGAGTGCTCTGGAGGAGAAAATGGAAAATATCCAGAATAGTGTATGTATGTGTATGTGTGTGTGTGTGTGTGTGTGTGTGTGTGTGTGTGTGCCCGCGCGCGCGTGCGCGCCTCATTCATGCATGTACCTCTAGATTCATGTACCAAATAATCATGAAAGTGACCAAAGACCATGTCCTGGGGGTTCACAATTTTTCTCTATTGGTATCTCTCTTCCTCTGATAATGTCTAATATTTATTTTACTTGGTATTTTAGTAGATATCTGGTTTGGGGGAGGATTATTTTTGTTGGTTGGTTTTGCCGGCCCAAACCTCATTTCCTCTTTTGATAGTAGCACTCTGATTTTCCTACTGGAAGTCATTCCAACATACTCAGTCCTCGTTCTGACCCCACCCCCAGATCATTCCCGGCATATAAGCCAAGTCTTACCCCACCTCTGGCCACAATAAATATTTCAGGAATGGGAACAAAATCCAAGTTTCATCCAATGTGAAATGAGCTCAAGGCTCTTATTGACATAATTGGAAAGAAGATGCTGTCTTCCTTCGGGCATTGAGTTGGTAAGATGAAGGACCAGATGTACAGCATATGCTGCTCATAGAATGCACTGGGTGTAGCACTAATGCTGACAAGAGCAGCTCTCCAAAACAGAAAGAAAGAGCAAAGTCAAATTCAGATTCCTGCTACATCTCTGCCTACACTTACTCCTACATTGATGCCTATTGCTTTTCAATTATGTGAGATTTTATATATAGTTACAGTTACTGTTGTTGCTGTGATTGAGCCCAGGGCCTCCAGCACGCTAAGCACATGTTTTATCACTGAGCTACACCTCCAAGCTCCTTCGAGTGGATCTATTTTGATTAAAACTATTTGGTTTGAGTTCAGAGTTAAGATAATCTAGAATCCTGACTGATGAGGAAATATAACATCAATATATGTTCCCATCAGTACCCATAAAGGCACACCCTATTTTAACTGGTTGCTTCAGTCATTGGATTTAGGAATGGACCCTAGTTTATTAAATAGAACTCAATTTAGTCAGGCACAGTGCTGCATGTCATCACTTGACCCAGGGGTTTGAGGCTCAATTTTGGGATATATATAATAATTCTAGCTTATTTATATCATAGCAATCTTTGACCAACATGACTTCGTATGCTTCTTTGAACAACTCTGACTTCCTTAGATTAAGTCCCTGGAAAATAATTTCAGAAATAAAACTTGTGCATACTTTTTAGGATCTTGATACAAGCTTTTTGTTTTCTGAAAGGTGACTATGACCTTGGTATGGTGGTTTAGGCCAGTAATCTCAGTTACTCAGGAGGCTGAGGTAGGAGAATTCCAAGTTTGAGGCAAGCCTGGGCAATTCAGTGAGACCCTGTCTTGAAATAAAATTTAGAAGGCGTGCAGGTGGAGTTCTGTGTAAAGCACCTGCCTATGCACTCATGAGGCTCTGGGTTAAATTTACAGCATCAAAAAAAAAAAGTTACTAATGTAAAAACACTATAATCTTCTTTTCCAAATTCTAAAAATATTAACAGGGATTTCTGGAAAAATGAACAAAAAATCTGCTCTTACAGCTAATGCATATGTAGAAAGCTCTCAGAACACAATAAGAGAAGTTAAAAATTGTAAACAATCTCAGGACTATATTCAATGCATGACATTGAAAAACTCCTTTCTTCTCAAAATAAAATTCTGATGAATCATTTTCATTTGAAATTCCATACTCTAGCCCACTGGCCACTTTGAAATTCCTCAAAAGCTAGAACATAGGTTTTCACACCCTGTCATTTTTGCTTAAAAGGGAAGAAGCATCAGGGAGTTCTCACTTGGCTTGGTATCTTCACAGAAAGTCCTAGGAGAGAAAAAAAGATGTTAAGGACCTTTTGAGAGTGGGTGGGAAAGTGGGCGGTTGTGAAATTTCTGAAGAAGTGGAAGAGCCAGAAAGAAGGCTGATCTTTGGAATATCTCTCAGTGGACAGCAGGGATAATTTTGTAGGGGTTTCAAATTCAGCCTAGATGCAAGTGAGCTAAGAAATGAGACAGGCTTAAGAACCATGCCTATGGATTGGGAATAGAGGCATGCAAGAGGCTCTGATATTGATTACCAAACACACATATATGCGTATACACACACACACACACACAAGATAAAAACTATATCAAGAAAATAACCTTGGGTGTGGGTACAGTCAGTCACATAGAAATGTTTGGAAGGAGAGAGAGAGAGCAGTATTAGGATGTTTCAAATTGTGTATTAAAATATAACATACAGGGGCTGCAGTTATAGCTCAGTGGTAGAGTTCTTATAGCACACACAAGACCCTGAATTCAAACCCCAGCACTGGGAAACAATAAAAATAAATAAAATAAAAATTAAAGTACATGTGGAAATATGTACAAATTATACTTGCTAGCTTGTTGAATTTTGGCAAAGTTAAAATCCCTGTATAACCAGGACTCAGAAGAAAAAACAGAATATCACAGTGGACCACAGGTGATTCATGCCTGTGTGTGGGGTGTGTATTAGTTCATTTCAAATATATAAAAATTATTTTTTTAGAGTAATAGTCCAGAATTTTTTTCTAAACCAGGGGTCAGCAATCTATGGCCTAAGGGCTAGCTGCCTGTAATGCCTTCGTTTATGTTGTTTGTTTGTTTGTTTAGTATGGTACTAAGGACCAAACCCAGTGCCTCACGTTTGCTAGGCACTCTACCACTGACCTACAACCCCATTCCTAGCTGCTTGTTTTGGTAAATATAATGATATTGCAGTACAGTCATGTAATTCATTTTCATATTGGGTGTGGCTGCCAATATGACCTTATTGCCAATATAGCCTTATGGTCACGAAGGCTAATTTACTCACACCCTTTACAGAAAAAACTGATGATGCATGACCTAAACAATAGGGGAGAGTATGGGGGTAAGGAAAGAGAGACACACTGTGATCCAAATGGCTCCTTCTAGAATTTTCAGAGTTGCTCTAGAGTCTAGAATACCTGCGATATTAAGTAACAGGTTCACTGAAAATTGAACCATTGAGAGCAAGTGTGATAGAACTTTAGCTATTAAAATAATATTTTGCTAATCCAGAGTCTACTTAAAGGATGTTATCAATGAATTGCAAATCATCATCAATCACATTTCCTTAGAGGCCCACTTCACCAAAACTTGTTAGAGACACAAAAACCATTTACTCAAGATTTATACCTCCATGTTTTCATGCATGTAGAGAGCAGACTGTGACCTGCTCTCAGTTACTTCATGATGTATAGAACAGCAGTTGTTGCACTATTCCTAAACCTGGCTTACTCCACTTTATAAAGCAGTAGTTTGCCATGAATTACTCCATTTTAAGTGTAAGTGCCAAGGTAGAATGACCTTATTTGTATAGGTAAACAACCATCATCTGTTTAGCCCCATCATAAAGCACAAACTGAAATATAACTTATATGTGCCAAACTGAATCAGGGAGTACCTAGATACCAAAATCATATCAGGAACACCAGACATGGGAGCGTCTCAACCTCACCAGATGTAACTCTACCACCTAAGACTCATGAAAGGAGATGTATCATGACCCAATCACCTAATCACTAATTACAAGACTTGCTCAGGAAAATCACCACAGCAATGAACCTCTGATTTCCTGTCACCATAGGTTTCTGCAGTGCAGTTTCTCCTCCCCAGGATGACTATGCACTGCCCACTCAAAGCTGGCACTTTAGGCTAAAACTCCAAGCTGACATTCAGAAACTGAAACTGCTATCTGGACCCTCTCTTTTGACAACACTATAGAAATGGTTCATTAAAATCCTAATGTGACTACCTACAGGTGATCTGTGACTCTGAATCCATATCTCACTCTGTAGTCTTAGCTCAGAATCCTATGACCCTATAACTGCCTCAATCCTTGCTTAGTATTTCTGACATATTTATATATCATTGTGTGAATTATGATGTGTGATTTAAGTGTTATAGATATTAGAAATTAAGATTAGAATAAAAGAACTTGTGATTGCTGGGTTTATGACTATCAAGTGACCTGTGAGTATTCAGAGAACTGCCACTGATGAAAAGTGGCTTAAAGGCTTGTAAATTTATTGTTATTCAATAAATTCTGACATGAAAAGACATACATGTTTCCTCTATGTTAATGACATAGCTCACAACAATGTGCTTTCACATCTGTAGGCCACTAGTCTCTTAAGACTGAAATGGAAATCTGAGAGTTTTTTTAATATCTTATTCCAATTAGAATGGCTTTTATCAAGAACACAAACAATAATAGATGTTGGCGTGGATGTGGAGGAAAAGGCACACTTGTACATTGCTGGTGGAGTTGCAAATTGGTGCAGCCACTCTGGAAAGCAGTGTGGAGAATCCTCTAAAATTGGAATGGACCCACATTTTGACCCAGTTATCTCCACTTTGGTTTATGCCCAAAGGACTTAAAATTAGCATACTACAGTAACACAGCCACATCAATTCACAATAGCTAGATTGTGGAACCAACTGAGATACCCTTCAACAGATGAATGGATAAAGAAACTGTGGTATATATACACAAAGGAATATTATTCAGACATAAAGAAGGATAATATTATGGCATTTGCAAATAAATGGATGGAACCGGAGAGTATCATGCTAAGTGAAATAAGCCAATCCCAAAAAACCGAAGGCTTGATGTTTTCCATAATAAGTGGATGATAATATATAATGGGGGTGGAGGAGGAGTGAGAGAAGAATGGAGGAGCTTTAGATTATGCAGAAGGAAATGAGAGGGAGGGGGTATGAAAAATTATGGAATGACATAGACATCACTACCCTATGCACATGTATGATTACACAATTGATATGAATCTACATCATGTATAACCATAGAAATGAAATGATGAACCCCATTAGTGTACAATGAATCAAAATGTAGTCTGTAAAAAATAAAAAATAAATAATTTTTAAGGTATATAAAAAAGTGAAATGGAGATGTAATTTGTGTATATGTGGTGGGAATCAAATCTAAGACCATCTACATGGTAAGTACTCATTCTACCATGATTATTTTTAAACTAAAGAAAGGAAGGATCAGTATGGAGAGCTCTTCTGAGATGATCTAAGTAACTCCCCACACTCGTGTGCTAGGCTTTCTACATATGGCAACCCAGGGTAAATAAACAAAGTCAATATTTGCTAGGATTCTTATGTCAAAACCTCATGACCAAGGTGACAGTATCTGGAGGTGAGGCCTTAGGGAGGCCATTAGGTCATGAATGTGGGGCCCTCATAAATGGGATTAGTGCCCTTTCTAAAAAGACCCCAGAGAGCTCCCTTGCCCACTCCAACAGGTGAGAACACAGCAAGAAGGTGTCATCTAGGAAGAGAAAATGAGTGTTCCCCAGGCATTAGATCAGACAGTGCCCTAATTTTGGACTTTCCAGCCTCTAGAAGCATGAGAAATAAATGTGTGTGGTTTGAACACCATCCAGTCTTTGGTAACCTGTTATAGCAGCCCCAGAAGACTAAGGCAATATCACAGATATTACTACAACTATATGAAAATGGAAGATTTTGAAAATGTTATCTTACCCTCAAGATTTGTAGACCATTCTAAATACACAGTACTTTACTTTGATTTTTGTTTATTTTTTAGAGACAGGGTCTTACTATGTTGCCCAAGCTTACCTCAAACTCTTCAGCTCAAGTGATGCTCCTGCCTCAGCCTCCTGAGTTTTTGGAATTATAGGTGTATATCAATATGTCCAGCTAATACAGTACTTTGAAAAGAAAAAATATCTTTACCACAGAATAGCATTTTGTTTAACACTATGATTCTACTGGTTGATAACTTTGCAAAAAATTAACTCATTTTCTTAATTGAAAATGTATTTTCTGTCAAGGATTTGGAAAGAGACTCAGAGTATGCCTAAAGTCTACAGAGAATATATTGAAAATATATATACTAGTGTTTTCTGCAAGGATAGGTATAGATTTCAAAATAATATAAATAAATGTGGAATGCTCAAAAGATCATATGGAACAATATTTGAATTATTCTATCTACTTGTCTATCACCCTCTAATTCCAACTATCTAACCCTAAATTTACCCTTTTCCCTGATTTTCTCCAGGTAGAACACTATGTATATAGGAAAACCAAAATATTAATGAAGACTCTTCCCACATCATCTATCTCATTATTCTTCTCCTTGACTCTCTATACCCTTCGTGTATTATTTTTCTTCCTCCCTGTTTCCCCTACTTCTTTGACACAAAATGTGATAATGAAGAATGTATACTCCTTCTCAAATAGTCCCAGTGGTGAAGATACATATATATATATACATATATATATATATATATGTATATATATATATATATTTGTAGTAAGACAATGTTAGTACTTTGGTACCAATTTGGACAAAGTGCTATGGAATTAAAGAAGGAGGATACATTTTTCTGGAGAGTGTCACCCAGAAGGTGGCATTAGGAGAGACTTGGAAGGTGAATAGTTTAGTAATCACCAAGGGGGTGCCAAAGAAATGGAAGCAGGGTCAGGTGAGGGAAGGGACTTATGTGGGCAAAGGCAGAGAAATGAAGAATGTGATGTGTTTAGGGAATGTTAATATTTTGACGTAGTTCCTAAAGGAATGAACTTTTCTGTTGTGGGTTTTATTTTTAAGTGATGGGGGTTGAACCCAGACCCTTGGGCTTGCTAGTTGAGAGCTCTGCCCCTGAGCACATCCCCAGTTCCTATACTGAATTTTAAAATTTGTCTACTAGAAACATTTGGTGGGGAGGGTGTGCTAAGAGGAAAAAGGTAGAATGGGAAAACTGACTGATTTAATTTTAACAAGAACAATGAAGTCATGGTATTGCTAACTGTCACAAGACTAGGGAGCAATTCCTCTTTCTAAAACAAATATTCTTTTAAACCTGAAGTGAACAAACACAATTCCCTATAACTATTTTAGTTCCCTATAATAAACCTTTATAATCTCAATGTTACAAATCAATAGTCTTGGTATGATTAGATTAAATATCTGAATATCCTAGAAAAGTCTATAATTCAAATTTATGATAACGTACGGCATGAATATAAATTTAAATTGAAATATGAAATATGTAAACATCCTCATTTGCTAAACCTCCATTTGTCTTTAAAGCTGAGAAGTATCTCAGTATTATCTCGGGCATTTGTTACAATAATGAAAGTTAACTAACACACTGGGGATACACAACTATTCCAAGCTCTGAAAACATAGGACGTGTTTCTGGTCCCAACCATTTTGGATAAGGATACTCAATCTGTACTCACTCTTGTTGAGCACTAGTTTTATACTATATAATCTCAAAAAAAAAAAAAAAAAAAAAAAAAAAAAACAACTATCTTTATAAGGCTGGTGATAAAAAGGGATTAAGAACTGAAAACATCAGCAGTTCTCCCCCAAAATGTGACTTGTATACAGCAACAGGAGCCCAGTTTTCCTTAACATAGTATATAGAATGGGAAGCTATGGACAGCATTATATGCAGCAGCAATATGTAAAACTAAATGAAGAAATGCTGGGGGTGTGTCTCAGTGGAAAAGTTCATGTTTAGCATGTACAAGGCCCTGGGCTCAATTCCCAGAAATGAATAAATTAAATAAATAAATGTAAACAAAGGTAAGTCATCAAGGGAAATTGAAGTAAATGAGGCAGAAGGGAAACCAGATTAATTTGAGAATGCAAAGGAAAAAAATGTTAAGGAGAAGGGAATAGTCAACATGGTCAAAATTTTCATATTGTTTCACTGGGGTTATAGGTCAGTGGCAAAACATTTGCTTAGAATGAGGCCTTTGTTTACCCTACACCTCACACACTAAAACATTTCAATTTTTTTCAAGGCGTGAATACTAAATATTATAGGAATTTTTAAGAAGGAAATTACAGTCACTCGAGCAAAGGAAATAGAAATGAAATTGTTCTAACTACTATGTGTGTGTACAGATGAGTCCCATATATCAACACGAAAGCAACTTCAGTAGATTAGGCAAGAAAAGCTCATATCAGAACACCATTTGTTAAGGAATAAAAGAAAAATTAGAAGATGGGTATGAATTAATTTGCTAGGGCTATCAAAGACCAACAGAAGTTTATTTCTTCATTCTACTAGGAAGGTTAGAATGTTCAGGAAGTTAGAAGTGAAAGACCAAGGTGTCCACAGGATTGGTTTCTTCTGAGGCCTCTCTCTTTGGCTTACAGATGGCTGGCCATCTTCTTGTATCTTCCCATGGTCCTCTCTCTTTCTCTGTCTCTCTCTGTCTCTCTCTCTCTCTCTCTCTGTCTCTCTCTGTCTCTCTCTCTCTCTCTCTCTCTCTTTGTGTGTGTGTGTGTGTGTGTGTGTGTGTGTGTGTGTGTGTGTATGTGTGTTCTAATCTCCTCTTCTCGTAAGGAGACCTGTTATTTTGGATTAGGAATGGACCATACTACCTTGATTAGCACTTTAAAGGACACGTCTTCAATTACCTGTTCTGAGGTCACTGGGTTCAGAATTTCAACATATTAATTGGGATAGTGACACAATTCAGCCCACATGTGTCCTTTATTTTTTAAGAAGTTTCATTATAAAGCTAAAGTCAGACAAAAAGTTGGAAAAAGAAAAGCAAATTTAAAGAAAGATGATAGGATTTAAAGAGGAACTTTGTACTCAGAAGACAAATGTACTGAAAGAAATTAATCACATGTGATTCATCAGAGAGGGTGTAGAAGAGGCATATCATGGTTCTTAAAAAATGATTCTTGAGAGAATTAATAGTGACCATGAGATGAAAAATGGATAAGCTGAAGCTATTTTTGAATGAATCATTCATATGATACCTGTTTACACAGTAGCTACCACCAAGGGTCCTAATACAAGAAAAAGAAATTTCTTGGAAATTGTGATTTATAATCACCTGTTCCTCCAGAAGGAAATCATATTTTTATACTTGGTTCTTGTTCAAATATTATGAATTGTTAATCAACCTAGGTTTCAGTCACAAAAGGATCATTTCCATGAGCCTGTTCTAACAATTTAAATCTTTGTGTCAACATAAGAGGTTCAACATCTTAGTTTAGCATCTTTGTTATTTTAGCATCCTTTGCATCTTCCCACCTTGTTTGTATGGAAAACATGCATCACAGCTACTATGATGTACCTTCAGTGTCTCACCCAAATCAGAATCAGAATTACTGGTTTTAATATATATATTTTTCCTTTTGACAAGTCCTCATGCAACTGTTAAGCTCCGTAAAGTTTTAGAACCACTGTCATAGACTGCAGTATTTTATCTTCAGTTAGACAGTAAAGGTTCCACCCAGCACATGGTTTGTAACAGAAATTTTATATTTCAGTTACTCTAGAAGAACAGGGCCCACTGAGAAAGGAATTCACAAAGAGGTGACTGACAGTAAATGATTTTAGTACTGGGTAGTTACATTTAGAATATAACTGGTTTTGCATAAAGAAGGATCTAACCATGCCATCAAATGTTTTGTTTTAAACTTTTAAATGCTTTGAATATTGAAAAATTACTCTGCTGTTTATAGAGAATATAATATAGATCAAAATGCCTGAATTAAGAGGTTACACATTTTTAAGTTTGCTAGGTTGCCTTTCACTCTTTGACTTCTTTCCCAGTCTCACAAAAATTACATTTTTTAAAAAATATAGTGCAGGATTTTATTGAATAATCTCTACTTAAATGCAAATTTGAAGTTCCTTCTGTCATATAAAGAATTTTTCAATTAAAAAAAAAAAAGTGTGTGTGTTTTTAATGCTAAAAAAAAATGGATAAGCCAAGATTTAATGACTGATTTTCTGTAACATAGTAGCGAGCACTTATTTACTATGAATGAAGAAGACAGATGTGAGGAAAGGACCTTGAGGAAAGAGGAAAAGAATTGGAATATCTTTCAAGGAGAATAAAAAAAAAAAAAAAGAAAAAAAGAAAGAAATCTTCATCATGTTGGCTTAGGACCAGACTTCCTTAACAAGATTCCCAGAGTGCAAGAAATGAAATCAAGAAAAATAAACGGGATGGATTCAAACTAAAAAGCTTATTCTCAGCAAAGGAAACAACTAATAATGTGAAAAGAGAGCCTACAGAGTAGGAGAAAACTTTTTCCACACACG
Organism: Sciurus vulgaris; assembly: GCF_902686455.1. Lineage (NCBI taxonomy): Eukaryota > Metazoa > Chordata > Mammalia > Rodentia > Sciuridae > Sciurus > Sciurus vulgaris. The sequence goes on from NC_136473.1 coordinate 49,417,759, forward strand.
CCTCAGGTACAGCATTAATCTCCAAAATTTATAAAGAACTTAAAAAACTTTACACCAAAAATACAAAGAATCCAATCAATAAATGGGCTAAGGAATTGGGCAGACACTTCACAGACGAAGATATACAGATGATCAACAAATATATGAAAAAGTGTTCAACAACTCTAGTAATAGAGAAATGTACATCAAAACCACCCTAAGATTTCATCTCACCCCAATTAAAATGGCAATTATCAAGAATACAAGCAACAATAAGTGTTGGCAAGAATGTGGGGGAAAAGGTACACTCATACATTGCTGGTGCAGTTGCAAATGAGTATAGACATTCTGGAAAGCAGTATGAAAATGCCTCAGAAAACTTGGAATAGACCCACCATTTGATTCAGTTATACCACTCCTCAATTTATAAACAGAGAACTTAAAATCAGCATACTACAGTGATGCAGTCACATCAATGTTTATAGTAGTTCAATTCACAATAGCTAGATTGTGGAATCAACCTAGATGCCCTTCAATAGATGAATGGATAAAGAAACTATGGTATATATACACAATGCAATATTATTCAGCCATAAAGAAGAATGAAATTATGGCATTTGCAGGTAAATGGATGGAGTTGGAGAATATCATGATAATTGAAATAAGCCAGTCCTAAAAAGCCAAAGGCCAAATGTTTTCTCTGATAAGTGGATGATGATACACAACGAGGGGTGGGGAACAGGAGTGGGTAAGAGAAGAATGGAGGAACTTTGGATTGTGTAGAGGGAAATGAGGGGTGGGGAAGGGATGGGGGTATGAAAGATGGTAGAATGAGACAAGCATCATTACCCTATGTACATGAATGATTACACAAATGGTGTGAATCTACATCAAGTACAACCATATAAATGAAAAGTTGTACCCCATTTGTGTAGAATGAATCAAAATGCAGTCTGTAAAATAATTTTTTTTTCTATCTACTGTGTCCCAGGCTTCTTTATTTAAGAACAAAGTATGAGTGATGTGGGGATTAAAATCAAGAGCATCATTGAACTTCACCTTCCCTCCAACCAGTTCCCCAAACTCCCTGCCCTCACCCTTCATGCTTCCAATTCCTTAGTGAATTAAGAACTTAATCCCAAAAGCCCTGATCCAGACTCCAGGTTCTCTCCCTAGCTTCTCATCTTTCCTCTGCCCCCAGAGGGCAGGCACCTCAGTTTGAATGCATGGGAGAGCCCAGAGTGGTGACAGAGACCAAGGGAAAGGCTTCCCCCTCAGGAAAAGGAACTGGGGAGTAGAGTGTGGTGAAGTGAGGGCCTCTGTAACCTGGGGTACCAAAATGGGGTCCTGGGGCCAGAGGAAAGGATACAGGTCCCCATGAGAAAGGAGTCGCTGCAGCCTCAAAATCCTCTCCTTGGGAATAGTCAATGCTTGATCTGATCGCTTGCACTTCTGACGCCAGTGACAGAACCACACTCCGTCCACGTCCTTCTCAAGCCCCAGCTGTTGGGCAATGTGGCCGGTCTGCTGCAGTGTGGGTTTAGGGCACTGCAGGAACATGTTCTCCAGGTTGCTTCAGTCGGTTCTTGATACTCCTTCTCTTCGTCTTCCTTCTGGGCCTCCAGGAGGGTGTCCACGTTATATCTCCTGAAGGCTCTCGTTGTTCTCTGCTCCCTCCTCCCACTTCTCGCAGCTTGCACAAGTTTCTGAAACTCAGCTGCAGAGCCTCAAAGCGGTAGATGGTCGTTTGGCTGAACACCTTCCCAAAGAGAACCCCCAGGGTGAACCCCATATCAGCCTGGGTACATCCAGGGTGATCCTCTTCTGCTTCAGCAACTTGGCAAATTCCTCAAGTTCTTTCTGCAGAGCTTGGATATCTTGGGACTCCTCAGGCTTTTGCTCTACCTTCTCCTTCTCCACTTTTACCACAGCAGGGTGGACAAAGCAGGGCTCGGAGAAGGCCCCCTCAGAGTTGCTCTCCACCCCAGCTCTCATCTGCTCTCAGGCTGAGAAGTCTCCAGGCCACTGTGAGGGACCAGGCCCATTCCAGCCTGAGGTCACAGTATGCCACCCCTCCACAGAACTCATAGGGTGGGGGGCATGAGGGAATCCCCCACACCTCCAAATCTGGCCCAACCCCAGCCCAATTCCAGGACCACCAGGAGGGCCTGGAAGCTTAGCCAGGTCCGAGGGTCAATCCAGCCCGGCTCTGACCCTCCTGGCCCATCGCCCCCACCACTCGGAGGGGGCGAGAAGGCAAAGTCCGAAGCCAGGTGTCTGGCCATGGGTTGGAAGGGCACCCCAAGCTGGGGGCCTGAAGAAATAGCTCGCCAAGGAACTGCTCAGCACCTCTCTCCCTCCCAATCCCACCCACTAGCCAAAAAAAAAAAAAAAAAAAAAAATTAAAAATGATTGAAAAAAAGAAACTGAGTATTGAACATTAAAAGGACTGAATCATACTATACAAAAGCATGAATGAAGTTGGAAGCATTGTATTAAAATGACTATGGTCACATTACTTCCTGGTATGACCAGGCATACCAAGTCAACTGGAGGCATATGTTTGAATTAATCCAGAATTTAGGATGTACCAAACTTTTATTTTATTGTAAAACTTTTTACTTAATTCATATACTTTTGGTGGTGCTAGGGATGGAACACAGAACCTCTCATATGCTGGGCAAGTGCTCAACCACTGAATTATAACTCCAACCTCTAGAACTATTTTTAATTAATATTTGTTCCATTGTAATTGTTCATTTTCAGGTTTTTCTTAATTGCTTAACTTAAATATTGATTTTAATTGCAAATTATGATTTAGAATTGAAAAAATACTTCATTAATTATCTATTCCTGTGTAACAATTTAGCTCAAAACTTGGGACTCAAAACAGTAAACAAGTATTATCTCACCATTTCTGTGAGTCACGAATCTGGGTGTAGCTTAGCTGGGCACCTCTGGCTGAGAAACTCTCATAAGGCTGCAGTCTTGCTGTCTGCCAGGATTATGGCCTCATCCAAAGGCTTGAGTGGAGAATGACCCACTTCCAAGTCATTGATGTGGTTGTCTGCAGAATTCAGGTCCTCAGGGATTGTTGGAGATGGGAAACTCAGTAGCTCCAGAGCTGTCAATGGAAACCTCTCCTAGTTCCTTGCCATACGAGCCTCTCCGAAAGGCGACTCACAACAACAACAAAAAGCCTGTAGGTAAGGGCCTGGCTGGTAAAGAGTAATAAGGCAGATGAGTAATTAAAGGTTTTAGGTATAGTTACAGTTTAGGAGATTTAGGGCCTGTCATAGAAGCTAGAGTGACAAGAAGCAGCCAGATAGTTAAGAAAATTGTGTATCCTGGTAAGGCATTTATGTTTCACTTTACAAGAAGGGAAACTTCAGAAGAATTGTAAATAGAAGAGAACATGGAATGATTTGGCAACAGTTTTCAGGCAGGGCTGGAGATTGTGATTGATAAAAGACCTATTAGAAAGTATAAATATGGTCAGTATAAGAATTAATTAGAGGTCAAATTCCCAGCTACTTGGAAGGTTGAGGCAGAAGGTTCACAAATTCAAACCTAGTCTGGGCAACTTAATGAGACCATCTCTCAAAATAAAAGGGTTAGGGATATAGATCAGTGGTTGAACACTTGCCTAGTATATGTGATCCCTAGTACCACACACACACATAAAAAGAAAAATCAAGCCAAAGTTAATCATGGAATGAACAGGTAACAAAGGAGAATGTTAAGGCTATTGTTCAAAGTCTCAATTAAACAGACTTAGTAATTTGGATGCTGGGGATACTGGCCAAGGATGACTTCCAGAATTCTGAACTGAACCACTTTGGATGGGTGGTAGGTCCATTCTTCTATATGAGAACAGAACAGGAAACAGATCTGGACAGGAAAGGCCATGTGAATCCATGGTAGTAAATACTCTACAAATACTTGTGAGACATATGGTGAATAAAGGACAGAATATTTTTCTAAAACAAAAAACCCATTAGGTTAAACTAGATTAAAATAATGATAATGAAATTTGGAGCATTATTTCTGAATGAGAAATAAAATTTTGACATGATTACTTTGGAAAAATCATTTGCTAGGGATTTGTTTCCTCATCTAAAATATATTAAAATTTTGTACTTTTTTATGATTCTGATATCCTATGATTTAAAGAATTATAATTTCCCAATTCTTCTCTTATCCTTAGCTGGTCTCTTCCCTTAATATCTGATTTTCACTGTGATGCCACTTCTCTTCTTCTTGTTTTTATTCCTTTCTTTTTCATACTTTATATCACACACATCTAATTATGTGTGTGTGTGTGTGTGTGTGTGTGTGTGTGTGTGTGTGTGTGTGTGTATGTATTAGTTTTTAAGGGAGTTTCTAGACAAGAAGAAAATAAGCAAAATATTCCATGCCGCTATTCACAAATTTGGCCCCTCCACAAATTTGGGGCCAAAGCATAGGTAGGATATGTAAATAATTTGGAATTACCATCAGTTAATAGAAAATATAAAAAATTAAAGAAGCTACTGTATGCAGTGAAATTTTATCATCTTTCTGTTGTTTTGCAAAGAGGGTTAAAACTATCAGAAGAACAATTTAAGATCTGAAGCTTAAACATGCAAGTGTAAATATCCAATGGTTCTCATCAAGCTTTATTGCAGAAGAGACTCTGGGAAGCCTCTGGGAAACTTAAAATGCATCCTTATCAATAATATGTTCACTTCATGTACTGAAGAGAGTAACATCTGCTAAGAATAAAAGGCAGAAAGTTTTCCCCAGAGTGAGGTTACTATGATGTTCAAATACAAAGTCTGGATTGGAAAACTCATTTCTATACAAGGAATAATTCCCAGGTACTTATTGAAACGATATTTTTCCTGATCTGTCATGAAATGAAAATTCCCAATGTGAAGAGTTTGTTAATATGCCACATACTAAGCATTTAATGAATTATATTTTGATGATAATGGTGTAAAATCACTAATTAAGTCCATGAATCAAAAGTTAATTTGAAAAATTTTAAAAAACTGTAAATAAAAAGATCAGAAAGGGAATAAGGAGAGGGAAGAAGGTAGGGAAAGGTAAAGTACTGGGGACCAATTGGTAGAAAATTTTATTCCATGCTTGTATAATTATGTCAAAATGAACCCTAACATTGTTTATAACTAAAATGAATGAAAACAATTAGAAAGTTAAAAAAAGTTAATTGGAAGAACTATGTTTTATCTTGTCAATCACATCATTAATGACCAAGTGTAATGATGATGGTGCTTGCAATTCTGCTGAAGAAAGTGTCCAACTGAAGAATATTATGTCTTCTGCTTTTCTTACTCATGAAGGTGTGTGGTTCTTGGTTTGAACACTGGGGAAAAGCAAAACCTGTACAGCACCAGAGTAGATGCAAATTCCCATTCTTTCTTTTGTAACTAGCAATTGCAGACTGGCAAAGTGGGTTATGAGGCAGCAATTATAGAAGTGGAATACAATGGATGACCAATTTTTTAATCTCACATAAATTCTTTAAGAGAGAAAACAAATACCATCTTTAGTGAGATGTAATTAATACACTATATAGTTCCTATACTAGAAGTGTGAAATTCAAGATTGAGGGTGTAGATCAGTGGCAGATTATATGCTCAACACATATGAGATCCTGGGTTCAATCCTCAACATCCCCCCAAAATTGTACAAGCCAATGAGTTTTTACATACTCAGAATTGTATAATCATCACCACAACAAACTTTAGAAAAATCTTCATAACCCCAAGTGAAATGTGTACATATTAGCAGTCACACCCCATTTCTCCCCAACCTGTCCATGTCTCTGCAATCTCTAACCTGTCTTCTGCTGTATAGAGGTGGATCTCTGCACATTTTATATAAATGGAGTGGAGTCATATAATATGTAGAATCTTATTTTGAGGGAAAGTAAAGGGAAAGGACAATGATCTGCTTTCCTATTATACTGAGTTTCTTGCCTTATGACATTTGAAATCCTCTATCCCTAAATAGTATCTTCCTAAAGTCTATCACAGGTGGTAACAAGAGGCAGAATGATTCATTACTAATTCTCTATGGAGTTTCCCAACTGGTGTTTTGCTGTACAAAATGCATGCTTCTGGCAAGGGGGTACAACTTAGTAATAGAACACTTGCATACCATGCATAAGGCCCTAAACTCCATTCCAAGCACTGCTAAAAGACAAAAATATTTTTTTTAAAAATGGACAGTATGTGAAAGAGTGTATCAGTTCCTTGAAATTGGTAAATTGGTGCCCAGAAGGAGGTTTTTATTTTTCATTTTTTTGGTTTTGGGGGGTTTGTTTTTGGTTTTGGTTTTTGATGCTGGGGACCTAGGGCTTCATGCATGCTAGGAAAATGCTCTACCACTGAACTACTTACCCAGCCACACTTGTCTTTGTTACACACCAGGCTTTCATCTGTAGTGCTTTGGGTCGTGTTATAACTAGGCCCACTAACCAGGACTTCGTGTACACAACATCTCAATTTCCCATAGTCTGCTTCAATAAAGATTTAAAGCCAGGCCTTAACTAGAAACCAGAACACTTCATTTTTTTTTAAGAATAAACCATATAGTATATATACTATATATAGTGTACATATATATGTGTATATATGTACATATATATGTACAAATGAATCAAAGCTTGCTATTGGTGGTTAGCAATCTGTATATATGTGGTACATATGTTCATACACATACGTACACATATATAATATCCACTTAAAATCTTGTTAAGCTAGGAAGGCAATTTAATTCCATCAATGTGATACAGAAAAGTTGTATAGTTTTAACCTGCTGCATTATTCCTCTAACCTTATCACTGTTCTGGGAAATGACAAATGGCACTCAGACAACAGGGAGAAACCAAACTTTATTTTACACCAGCAGGCCCAGAGGAGATCAACACTCCCAAATCCTGAGCACCTCTGATCAATTTTTTTGTTTTTCTTTTTTTGCGGTACTGGGGATCGAACTCAGTGCCTTGCACTTGCGAGGCAAGCACTCTACCAGCTGAGCTATCTCCCCAGCCCTCTGATCAATTTTTCATAACATTTATAGGCTATCTAGTGTCATAAATTTTCTAGTCTAAAACAGTACATAATTGGATACAAGGTTTCAAAAAACAATATATGATTGTGTATAAGGGTCTTAGAGTGGGAACTGTTTACAAAAGTAAACTGCTGGGGTTTTCAAGATGGCGGCCTAGAGGGTGGCTGCATTTCATGTTGCTCCAGGACTCAGGATTCAAAAGAGGAGATATTGAGACGCTTGGGACCAACTCAAAGCAGCCGGATGACTCTCACCCCCTGGGGGGGCATCCTGGATGGGATGGGGGTCCCGGAACGCAGGAAACTTTGTGAAGTAGAACTGCTGGCGAGACGCCCCTCCCCCCGCTGGAGCAGTGAACTCGGACAGCTGGGAGCGCCGTAAAGGAGGCCGCTCGGCACAGCGCTGGGACTCGGAGCAGCCACTGGGGCTCCGGCGGCTGCCCAGGGGAAGAGTGGCGAGGAGAACTGTGTGGACTCAGGACACCGGGGCCTGCCCTGAGGAGGAGGAGAGGAGCGTGGCCACTTGGATTCGGAGAGACTGCACGAGAGCTACAGGCGGTTGCCAGAGGAGAAGCTGCGCGGCGAGCTGTTTGGAATCAGAACGAGGCTTCTGAACCCCGGGGCCTGCCCTGAGGACGAGGAGAAAGAGGAGCGGCCACTTGGATTCGGGTGACTACACCAGAGCTACAGGCGGTTGCCAGAGAAGGGGCTGCGTGGCGAGCTGTTTGGACTCTGACCACTTCTGAATCCCGGGGCCTGCCTGGAGGAGTAGGAGAAGGAGGAGAAGGAGCGCGGCGGGTCCTTTGGACTCGCAGTGACTGCATTAGCGCTCCAGGCAGCTGCTCAGAGGAGAAGGCGAGTGGTGAGTTGTTTGGTCTTAAAGTGACAGCTCCTGAACACAGGGGGGCTGCCTGGAGGAGAAGCGTGGTGGGACGCTTGGTCTTGAGTGGCCGCACCTGAGCTCCGGGCGGTGCCCAGAGGACCCGTGCAGCGGGTCACGTGGATTCAGAGCCACTCAGAGGGACTGCTCCTGAACACCCGGGGGGTTATCTGGAGAAGGAGGAGGAACGGGGAGGGTCACTTCGACTCGGAGTGATTGATTGCCCCGGGCTACGGGTGGTTGGTGGGAGGAGGAGGCACGAAGTGAGTTTCTTGGACTCCTAGTGACCGCACCGGCATACTGGGCGGCTGTCTGGAGGAAGAGGCCTGTGGCGGGTCTCTGGGACTCAGAGCGATGGTTCGGGGCCACAGGTGGCTGCTCAGAGGAGGGGCCCCGCAGCCAGGCGATTAGGTGCAGAACAGGGTCCCAGGATCTAGGAGGCTTCTGGGTGGAAGAGCCGCACAGAGATAGGCTTAGGGCGGAGCAAAGGTTCCAGGCCTGTGGGCAAATTCTCTGAGGAGGGGCAGCCTAAGGAGATTCATCTGCGAAGGGTGAGGCTCCCAGGCCCAGGAGGTAGGGCCGGGCCCCTGGAAACTTTGCAGAGGAAGGCAGCCCAGCCCAGGCAGTAGCTGTAAATTGAGGGGAACCTCTAGGAGGAAACTGACCAGCGAGACCTCCCCACTGGGTGAGTCTTCCCTGCCTGGTGAGGTTTCCCCACCAGGACGGTAAAACCAGAGACACAGGCCCAAACAGGCCTTGCCTCAGCCCACAGCCTAGGTCCCCTTTGGATGACCATTGGTCAACAAGTGGAGGCACCTCTGCCCACTAGCAGGGAATATACCCCACCTGAAGGCCACCACTCCTAGAGAGGCAGCTTCCTTGTGGAGCACCGCATTATCAACTTCCTCCAAGACTTCAGCCTACTGAAGGCTAAGAGGGGATATATATAGAAATCTTCAGGGACATTGTAAATCAACAGAGGAAATCTGCAATATCTCAGCGGTCCACTGATATCTGAACAATATGAGAAAACAAGGAAAGAAAATGCTACAAACAAATCTAGATGTTACATCAATAAAACCCAATGACAGCATGGCAGAAGAAATGACAGAAAAGGAGTTCAGAATGTACATAATTAAAATGATCAGAGAAGCAAACGATGAGATGAAAGAGCAAATGCAAGCATTGAATGATCGCACCAATCGACAGTTAAAAGAGCAAATACAGGAAGCAAAAGATCATTTCAATAAAGAGTTAGAGATCTTGAAAAAAAACCAAACAGAAATCCTTGACATGAAGGAAACAATAAACCAAATTAAGAACTCCATAGAAAGCATATCCAATAGGATAGAACACCTGGAAGACAGAACCTCAGACATTGAAGACAAAATATTTAACCTTGAAAACAAAGTTGAACAAACAGAGAAGATGGTAAGAAATCATGAACAGAATCTACAAGAACTATGGGATATCATGAAAAGGCCAAATTTAAGAATTATTGGGATTGAGGAAGGTCTAGAGAAACAAGCCAAAGGAATGAACAACCTATTCAATGAAATAATATCAGAAAATTTCCCAAATCTGAAGAATGAAATGGAAAATCAAGTTCAAGAGGCTTATAGGACTCCAAATACACAAAATTACAACAGACCCACACCAAGGCACATTATAATGAAAATACCTAACATACAAAATAAAGACAGAATTTTAAAGGCTGTGAGAGAAAAGAACCAAATTACATTCAGGGGGAAACCAATACGCATATCAGCAGATTTTTCAATCCAGACCCTAAAAGCTAGAAGGTCCTGGAACAACATTTTTCAAGCCCTGAAAGAAAATGGATGCCAACCAAGAATCTTATACCCAGCAAAACTTACCTTCAAATTTCACGATGAAATAAAATCCTTCCATGATAAACAAAAGCTAAAAGAATTTACAAAAAGAAAGCCAGCATTACAGAACATTCTCAACAAAATATTCCATGAGGAAGAGATGAAAAACAAAGAAGCAAATCAGCAAAGGGAGGAATTATCCTAAAGGAATTGTCAAATAAAGGAGGAAACAAGTTGTGTCAAACAAATAAATAAACAAAATTTTAAAAATGAACCAAATGACCGGGAAACCAAATCATTTCTCTATAATAACCCTGAATGTTAATGGTCTGAATTCATCAATCAAAAGACATAGACTAGCAGACTGGATTAAAAAGAAAGATCCAACAATATGTTGCCTGCAAGAGACTCACCTCATAGAAAAAGATACCCATAGATTAAAGGTGAAAGGATGGGGAAAAACATACCATGCACATGGACTCAGCAAAAAAGCTGGAGTATCCATCCTCATTTCCGATAATGTGGACTTCAAGCCAATGTTAGTCAGAAGGGATAAAGAAGGTCATTTCATACTGCTTAAGGGAAGCATAAATCAGCAAGATATAACAATCATAAACATCTATGCCCCAAACAGTGGCTCATCTATGTATGTCAAACAAATCCTTCTCAATTTCAGAAACCAAATAGACCACAACACAATAATACTAGGTGATTTTAACACGCCGCTCTCACCACTGGACAGATCTTCCAGACAAAAATTGAACAAAGAAACCATAGATCTCAACAACACAATCAATAATTTAGACTTAACGGACATTTATAGAATATACCATCCAACCAAGAGTGAATACACTTTCTTCTCAGCAGCACATGGATCCTTCTCTAAAATAGACCATATATTATGCCACAAAGCTAATGTTAGCAAATACAAGAAGATAGAGACACTAGCATGTATTCTATCAGATCATAATGGATTGAAGTTAGAAATAAATGAAAGAGTAAAACACAGAAACTATTCCAACATCTGGAGATTAAACAATATGCTATTATATGATGAATGGATAACAGAAGATATTAGGAAGGAAATTAAAAAATTCTTAGAGGTAAATGAGAACAAAGAAACATCATATCAAAATCTCTGGGACACTATGAAATCAGTACTTAGAGGGAAATTTATTTCATGGAGCGCATTTAATAAAAGAAGTAAAACTCAACAAATAAATAACCTAACACTACAGCTCAAAGCCCTAGAAAAAGAAGAACAGAACAGCACCAAAAGTAGTAGAAGACAGGAAATAGTTAAACTCAGAGCTGAAATCAATGAAATTAAAACAAAAGAAACAATACAAAAAATTGACAAAATAAATAGTTGGTTCTTCGAAAAAATAAACAAAATTGATAAACCTTTAGCCACACTAACAAAGAGAAGACGAGAGAAAACCCAAATCACTAAAATTCGGAATGAACAAGGAAATATCACAACAGACAGGATGGAAATACAAAACATAATTAGAAGCTATTTTGAAAATCTATACTCCAACAAAATAGAAAATTTCAAAGACATCAACAGGTTTCTAGAGATATATGAATTGCCTAAACTGAATGAGGAGGACATAAACAATTTAAATAGACCAATTTCAAGTACTGAAATAGAAGAAGTCATCAAAAGCTTACCAACAAAGAAAAGTCCGGGACCAGATGGGTTCTCAGCCGAGTTCTACAAAACCTTTAAGGAAGAGCTCATTCCAATACTTCTCAAAGTATTCCATAAAATAGAAGAGGAGGGAACCCTCCCAAACTCATTCTATGAAGCCAATATCACACTGATACCTAAACCAGACAGAGACTCATCAAGGAAAGAAAATTTCAGACCAATATCCTTAATGAACATCGACGCAAAAATTCTCAACAAAATTTTAGCAAATCGCATACAAAAACATATTAAAAAGATAGTGCACCATGATCAAGTGGGTTTCATCCCAGGGATGCAAGGTTGGTTCAACATCAGGAAATCAATAAACGTAATTCACCATATTAATAGACTTAAAGTCAAGAATCACATGATTATTTCAATAGATGCAGAAAAAGCATTTGATAAAATACAGCACCCCTTCATGCTCAAAACACTAGAAAAAATAGGGATAGTGGGAACATTCCTTAACATTGTAAAGGCCATTTATGCTAAGCCCATGGCTAATATCATTCTAAATGCTGAAAAACTGAAAGCATTCCCCCTAAAAACTGGAACAAGGCAGGGATGCCCTCTTTCACCACTTCTATTCAACATCGTTCTTGAGACTCTGGCCAGAGCAATTAGACAAACCAAAGAAATTAAAGGGATACGAATTGGAAAAGAAGAACTCAAACTATCCCTGTTCACTGATGACATGATTATATGTTTAGAGGAACCAGGAAATTCCACCAGAAAATCTTAGAACTCATAAGTGATTTCAGTAAAGTAGCAGGTTGCAAGATCAATGCCCATAAATCCAACGCATTTTTATACATAAGTGATGAATCTTCAGAAAGAGAAATTAGGAAAACTACCCCATTCACAATAGCCTCGAAAAAAATAAAATACTTGGGAATCAATCTCACAAAAGAGGTGAAAGACCTCTACACTGAGAACTATACAACACTAAAGAAAGAAATTAAAGAACACCTTAGAAGATGGAAAGATCTTCCATGTTCTTGGATAGGAAGAATTAATATTGTCAAAATGGCCATACTACCTAAAGTGCTATACAAATTCAATGCAATTCCAATTAAAATCCCAATTGTGTACCTTACAGAAATAGAGCAAGCAATTATGAAATTCATCTGGAAGAATAAGAAACCCAGAATAGCTAAAGCAATCCTTAGCAGGAAGAGTGAAACAGGGGGTATTGCAATACCAGATCTTCAACTCTATTACAAAGCAATAGTAACAAAAACGGCATGGTATTGGTACCAAAATAGAAAGGTAGATCAATGGTACAGAATAGAGGACACGGACACAAACCCAAATAAATACAATTTTCTCATACTAGACAAAGGGGCCAAAAATATGCAATGGAGAAAAGATAGCCTCTTCAACAAATGGTGCTGGGAGAATTGGAAATCCATATGCAACAGAATGAAACTAAACCCATATCTCTCACCATGCATGAAACTAAACTCAAAATGGATTAAGGACCTCGGAATCAGACCAGAGACCCTGCAGATTATAGAAGAAAAAGTAGGTCCAAATCTTCACCTTGTTGGTCTAGGACCAGACTTCCTTAACAGGACTCCCATAGCACAAGAAATAAAAGCTAGAATCAACCACTGGGATAGATTCAAACTAAAAAGCTTTCTCTCAGCAAAGGAAACTATCAGCAATGCGAAGAAAGAGCCTACAGAGTGGGAGAATATCTTTGCCAATCATACTTCAGATAGAGCACTAATCTCCAGAATCTATAAAGAACTCAAAAAACTCTACTCCAAGAATTCAAATAGTCCAGTCAACAAATGGGCTAAGGAAATGAATAGACACTTCACAGAAGAAGATCTACAAGCAATCAACAAACATATGGAAAAATGTTCAACATCTCTAGTAATAAGAGAAATGCAAATCAAAACCACCCTAAGATTCCATCTCACCCCAATTAGAATGGCGATTATCAAGAATACGAGCAACAACAGGTGTTGGCGAGGATGTGGGGAGAAAGGTACACTCATACACTGCTGGTGGGGCTGCAAATTAGTGCAGCCACTATGGAAAGCAGTGTGGAGATTCCTTAGAAAACTTGGAATGGAACCACCATTTGACCCACTCCTTGGCCTATACCCAAAGGACTTAAAATCTGCATACTACAGAAATACAGCCACATCAATGTTCATAGCTGCTCAATTCACAATAGCCAGACTGTGGAACCAACCTAGATGCCCTTCAATTGATGAGTGGATAAAGAAACTGTGGTATATATATACAATGGAATATTACTCAGCCATAAAGAATGATAAAATTATGACATTTGCAGGCAAATGGATGAAATTGGAGAATATCATGCTAAGTGAGATAGGCCGATCTCAAAAAGCCAAAGGACGAATGATATCGCTGATAAGTGGAGGATGACACATAATGGGGGGGAGGGAAGGGTTAGAGTTAGGGTTAGGGAGGGGGGCAAGTATGGAGGAAGGAACTAGTGTATAGAGGGTAAAGAGGGGTGGGAGGGGTGGGGGGAAGGGAAAAAATAACAGAATGAATCAAACAACATTGCTCTATGTAAATTTATGATTACACAAATGGTATGCCTTTACGCCATGTACAAACAGAGAAACAACATGTATCCCATTTGTTTAAAAAAAAAAAAAAAAAAAAAAAAAAAAAAAGTAAACTGCTATAAGGGAAACTGGCTTACAAGGTCTTCTCTATCTCTAGTCTTGTGCCAAGAGCAGCATCCTCAGTTTACTTTTTATCCAGGCCTGGGTCAGGTACCCACTACATCATAAGAAACCTTGGGACTGTTTGATAAAATACAACATTAAACAACATTAATCAGTCCAAAGTGAGGTCCAGGAATCTGTGGGTGTTGCTTTTTGTTTTCAGTGTTTTGTGGTGTGTGTGTGTGTGTGTGTGTGTGTGTGTGTGTGTGTGTGTGTGAGCACTTAAGTGATTCAACAGTCAAGCACAAGGTAGAACACACAGGTCTACCACATCAATATACTAGGAAGCCAAGTTCAGCTTTTGTCATAAAATCTCCCCACCTAGAGAAGGAAAAGCTGGGCAGTTACCAAAGATCTCCCTCGAGTGTCTTACACAGTATGGCATCTCTCTGTGCCTCAGTCCTGGGCTTGTAGGGTGCACTAAATAATGAAAACCTCAACCTGCGATAAAACATGGTAAAACAACCCCTTGGCTGCCCTCAGGCAAACCCAACAGGCCTGAGCTGCCTCATAGAGACCACTTACCCTGCAGCTGCACCGAGTGCCTGTAGCTCCCCAAGCAGCAGGCAAAGGGAGCAAGCTGTCCAGTGCAGATCCCAATAGGGGCTTCCTTTTACCTTAAAGAAACTTCCTCCCTTGTGTAGACCGGGGGGCCCATTGCCCAAGCTGACATTTCCCCCAGCAAGGCTCTACTGCATGCCGGGGACTCTGTAGCTTGAGAGCCTATAAAATTCCTCCAGACTCAGACCCGCGAAAACTTTTTCTGACTTCCCTGAAGGGTAAAGCATCGAATTCTTGAAACATGAGCCCAGCAGGTCCAATGATCCAGATGCTAGCTAACCGCCCTTCGGGCATCTGTTCTCTCACTTCAGTCCATCCCCGACCTCCCCACCAAGCCGAAACAGTGGCACATTTGATCTTTCTGGTTGAAGTTCAGAAGTCCAGATCTCTAAGTCTCTCTTTTTCCACATGCATGTGTCACAGAGCTGGAAATAAACAATTTATTCACCAAATGATGCTGGAATTCTTGCGGGCCCTCTCTGCAGGTCTTGGAGGTGGGGGTACCGTTTCGCCACCCCCGTCCCACAGAAGCGCAGGACTGGCCAGGACACTTCATTTTTATTAATATTTCTATTCCAGTAAAGGCTAAGAGCAGGGCCCCAAACTCCAGTGAAAGACACATTATGATATTTCCCAGAGCAATTTTGATGGCTTTTAAGTCAGAAATTTGTGTCCTTTCTGAAGTTAAACTTTTAATTAAAATTAAAACTCTACTACCTGGTAGTAGCAATTCTAATACACTGTTTCAACTATCTACCCCCACACTGTGGAAAATCAAGAATCAAAAACAGATTGGGGGCTGGCAGTGCAGCTCAGTAGTGGAGTACTTGCCTAGCATGTGGGAGGCTCTGAGTTCAATACCCAACAAGGAAAAAAAAGTGTATACATTCCCTCAAACAAGTACCCATGTCTCAAGAGTCTGTTGTTCAACAAACTCTTTAAACTATCTCAGATAATCCAGGGTGCCCTTGGCTCTGCCTAGCAAGAAATCCTACTGCATTGTCAATGGTCTTGACCACAACTTTTCTCCTGAAAACAAGTGAGAAAATGAAAAGACCATGCTTTCAGACCTCTGTGTAAATTATGGTCTTCATGTGTTTATTAAAAACAGAATAAGAAAGGTAACTTGTTGGATTTGATGCAAACTGTTAGTTGTGAGGAATACAAAGAAAACCAGAATCTTATGGTATCTATGAACAACACTCAAGCATTTAAGCACTTCAACCTAACTATAGTTGTTCCTTGGTTTTCTACAGAGTACTTGTTCCATAACCCCCTTCAACACAAATATCTGCAGACCTATTTTAAAAAATGATGTATTTGCATATAACCTACTCATATCCTCTTATATACTCTGAATCATTTCTAAATTACTTATAATACCTAATGCAGTGTAAATTCTACATAAATAATTATTATACTGTATTGTCTATGGAATAATGATGAGGAAAAAAGTCTGCACCTATTCAATGTAGATAGAATTTTTTTCTAAATATTTTTGATCCAAAGTTGGTTGAATTGACAAATATAAAACCCACAGATGCAAAGGGTCAACTGTACATTTGATGGACAATACATTGAACACCAGATAGTAGGGATCTGTATTTCTTTTCTCTGTGCCATACTTCCCATGGTTAGGAATTGGTGCATTAGGACAAATTTATTCATGTTTCCAAAGATTTGTGTTAGGCCTCCTGAACCAACAATTCAGAGAAAAATGTCCCAATCTTTCTTTCTTGGCAGGTCAAGCTGGTTGGGCCACGGTGCTAGCCTAGCAATAGTGCTTTGTTGATCTTGCAAAGGAGGAAGAGGAAAAGTCAAGGTATACTATCACAGGTCAATTGGAGCAGAAGGTAGAGAAGACAGTCAGGTCCTAAGATAAAAGTTGGAAAAACCACAGGGGAAGGGGTAGATAAATATCCAAACTACCATAAAACGAGTTGCTATGTGATGTGATAAAAGATCAAAGTTGAAGAGTGAGGATTGAATGAAGGTGGGGACAATCTGAGAAGTCTTCACTTGAAGTGGTGTTGGAGCTGATTTGCTCTGGGGAGTAATGCTGGGGAAGGTGACTTTTTTGTTTGTTTGTTTGTATTTTTACTTCACTGCTGGCATGGAAACCAGAGCCTTGCACATTCTAGGCAAGTACTCTACCATTGAACTGCACCCCGGTCCTTGTTTTTTCCTGGTAATGCTGTGGATGGAACTCAAAGGTTTGAGCATGCTGATCACATACTTTACCACTGAGCTACACTCCCAGTCCCAAGAAGGCCCTTTTAAGCAAGGGAAATTGGGAGTACACATGAAATCATGAATGCCAGGGACACAATTAGTACTTTGAAGAGGGAACTGTGTCCTTAATATTCAGGGAAAGTTTCCTGTTTTACAATGGAAGCTGGAAGATGATGGTAGGTCATAAATAAAGATAAAATAGATGAATTGTAAAGGTTTTGAATGACAAACCCTAAAATGCCTTGAAAGCTGTGGAAGATTTATAATTTAGTGACATGACTGGATCCCTTCATTCATTTGCTTACAGAGGCCAGGCACTAAATATAAGTGATAAAGAAGCCCTATGGAAACAGTGATCAACCATGCCCACTTAAAGAGGGCTCTGCTACCCAGACCCAGGGGTATTTTATTTTATATTATTCATTTTGCATAGTGGAGATCAAACACCGGGCATAGCACATGCTAGGCAAGCATTCTACCTTTGAGTTATACCCCCAGCCCATGCTCCAGGGGATTGTTACCATTTGAGGAGTTAGAACACTTTCCCCAAATCCCTTAAAATTTAAAAAAGAAGCCAGAAATTCAGCTATGTGAAACTCCTAACTTCTAAATGTTGACAATTGATTTAAAACCAAAGTTTTCAACACTCTTAACATTCTGTTGGTCAAAAACATTTCAACAACCTTGATTTGTTTCAATCTGAAGCCTTCCAGATGTTTGTTTACTCAGCACTAAACAATGCTGCAAAGTAGATACTGTGTGTGTGTGTGTGTGTGTGTGTGTGTGAGAGAGAGAGAGAGAGAGAGAGAGAGAGAGAGAGAGAGAGAGAGAGAGAGAGAGAGAAATCCTATTTTTATAATTTCATTGCATTAAAATTTTAAACCAGATTTGAAACCCCAAGTTTAAAGGGTCAATTAATGGCAACAGCAACTCAGGAGACAGCCTGCACGTAATGACTCTGTGGTTACAAGTCTAGCCCTAGGACTGAAACTGATTTACTTACCGACCTTGAATAAGGTCATTAACCATGAATTTGCTTCAGCATTTGCTTCTATGCCAAAAGATAGCAACTGCTAAGCTACTGCAAGAGGAGCTAACTAAAGGGAGCTAAACACAGCTCTCTTCTAAAGGTGCTTCAAGAAGTCACAATAATCTCTGTAATTTAAAATTGTGTCTGATTTGAACGCTGTTGTGAATTTTGCTCAAGCCATTAGTACCCTACAACTCCTGAAAATGACAGTTAAACGCTATTGACTGAATACAAACTTTTCTAGCACTGCAGGAAAACAAAATCCCAGGTACCTCTTATAAATAACAATGTACACTTTTGATGAAAAAATACTTCTGTCTGTTGCCAGTTGATGTTTTTTTCAGTCCCTTAGGTTCTTAAACTAACTTCCTTATAAAGTATGGTAGACAAATGCAAACCTGTTCAATATTTTAAGCCTCATTTCTCATAAGCAAATAAATTGGAGAAAGAAGCTAATATTTACTTCTCTCCTTAACCACTCAAGTGGCTATATTTGACCTTTTAAATATAAATGATCTGCATATGATCCTCCAGTGCAGGTTATGAGGATTCCTCATGTATGCCTTAGCTTACAAGAGGAATCAGTTAACTATAAGGAACTCTTTTTTAATTTTGATGCCAAAGTATATTCAGTATTTTAATGCTTTATATGTGTTACACACACACACACAAACACACACACACGCACACATACACATGCACCAATTTTGGTTCTGGGGATTTAACTCAGGGCCTCATGTGTGCTAAGCATGCCCCCTACACTGAGTTACAGATCCAGTCTTGAGCTGTATTTTTTAAATCCAGATATGTGCTCATATGAAATGGTATTATACTTTTAATAATTTCACATCAATTAATACATTATGTGAGTGTGGTGTGCCTATTTATCTATTCGCAGGATTAGGGGGTGTAGCTTAGTGGTGGAGTCCAAGCATATGTGAGTCCCTGAATTTGATGTCCTGTGCCACAGACAGACAAATTTTTACAGAGCATATCCTGCCATATTTCCCCTATCAACCAAAATAAGATTATTTTTTCTCTTGAAGTAATTTGTTTTGGTCTGTTATTACTCCCTCGATCTCATCCAATATGGGAATGGCACTGAAAAACAATACTCAGGTTTCTTATTTGCACACTTTGTTATTTTTTCCTTAATATAAATTATTTGACAGCTCTTCTTTAACCCCTATAGCTATTTGCTACAGAATTCTGTATATTTTAAATAGAGAATAAGTCTCTGTTCTGTAAATAATACACAGCAACAGTCTTACAAAATAAATGTCCTTTTTGTGCATTGTACACGTCCGGACATATTCCCTACCTCATTCCCCTGCTCACCTCTAATCCTTCCTCCTTTGCCACAGATCACCTGCTTCAATCATTTCACCCTTGTTTTGATACATTCTTATTTGTGTCCTTTCCTCGGCATCCCCCTGCTTCATATAGAATTGATTCACTTGGCACCTGCATACATTTCTGACCCTCTATCCTCCTACACAAGGCTCAATCTCTACTCTGCCCAAGGCCGTCTTCTGACTGCACCCTTTGTCTCCCTCACCCACTCCCAAACTCCAGCCCTTGTTTTTTATTGACTTTTCTGCTCAGAACTGCCTCCCACGAACATTCATTCCCTCCTTACTGCAGTCCCACAAATCATATCACTAGAAGGGCTTTCTAGTCTGTGAGGATCCCTGCATTTACAGTTAGTTGGTCTGGTCTGTGTATAGCAGTTTACTTTTTTTCCCCTGAAACATTTATTTGGAGTCTTTATTTTTCTGAATACTCTCCAGGTATCTGTAGCAATGGATGTTAAGCATAAATAAAATTTATTTTTTATGGAAATAAATCAAATATATGATGCTGTTGCCTGATGGTCATCTGTAGCAATAATCACAAAACAAAAATTGCTTCTCACACTTGGGAAACTTACTTCTTTGCTAGAGTTTTGTTTGTTTGTTAGTACTGCAATTGAACCTTGTGCATGCTAGGTAAGCATTCTGCTACTGATACATCCTCAGCCTTTGGGAGACTATGTTAATAACTTTTTCTGGTTTTGCAGTGCTGACGTGTGCCACGTACATGCTAAGAATGTGCTCTACCAGTGAGTTACATCCTCAACTCCCTTAATAACCACTTTCTGATAATAGTGCCATTTGTTATGATTAGAATATGCGGTGTCCCCCAAAAATTATATGTGGGATGATACAAGAATGTTGAGAGGTGAAATGATTGGGTTATGGGTGCCTTAACCTAATTTTTGGGTTAACTCACTGATATAAATTAACTGGGCAGTAACTGTAGACAGGTAATGTGTGACTAGAGGATATAGGTAATTAGGGGTATGTCTTTGGGGTTCACGTTTTGTCCCTGGTGAATGGAGCTGTCTCTGCTTCCTGGTGCTATTTCCTGAGTTGTCTTTCTCTGCCATGTCCTTTCACCATGATGTTCTGCTTCACTTTGTGCCCAGAGCTATGAAGTCAACAAATCACAGACTGAACCTCTAAAAACCATGAACCAAAATAAACTATTCTTCCTCTACATTGTTCTTGTCAGTCTTTTGGTCACAACGATGAAAAAAGCTGATTGTAACAGCATTCCATATTTTTCAAGTACAACAATTCTCAAAGTAGCTCTTGGAGGAACTCTGTCATCTGTTTGCTGCAATAAAGCTGCTATGCAATTTCCAAAACTGAAATTTCATGTCTGCCTATAATAACTGTGATCAGATAGGAACTGAAAGCAAAACAATAGTAATCAATAGAAAACACAAGCTTTGGGCTTGTTGGAAATGAAGGTCATAGGGCAATCTGCCAAACTTCTCTTTGGCATAGTCACTCCTGTTTGGGAAAAGATTGATGCAAAATAAATCATTCACTGCCTTGCCCAGGGGCAAAAATGCCCTTTGCCCAGAACTGTTTAAATACTGAAGAGGAAATATGAAGCTTCGAGGTCTTCATTTAGTCACCAACCAATCATTCCAAGCACTTCGTATCCTCTCTAAACTTCTTACCATTTATTCTGACAGTAAATCATACCATCTATATTTTTACTCTGTACTTATCTTCTTGCTACATTCTTATATGGAATTGCTAAGCAGGGCCCATAGAGTATACTAACCTCTCTTATGACTTTGGCATTAGCACAATGTAGGAAGTACATTAATTCATTCACTAGATATTTGTTGCATACCAATCATATGCCAGGTATCACATGGGGGTGTCCCTGAGATTTCATGGCAAAAAAGACCTTATCCTATCCTCACACAACTGTTATCTAGAGGGAGAGAGACAAAGGCAAAGAGCTGGGGAGTGTGATGGAGCATAAGCTTAGCATGCACAAGGGCCTGGGTTCAAGTCCTAGTATCTAAGAGAAAGAGAGAGAGATAACTAAAGATGTAGGTACCATAAAATAAATACCATCAAGTAAACCAAGTTTGGGAGTCCTAAATGCATATTTGGATAAAGAAACTGTGGTGTATATACACAATGGAATATTATTCAGCCATAAAAAGAATAAAATTATGGCATTTGCAGGTAAATGAATGGAGTTGGAGAATATCGTGCTAAGTGAAATAAGCCAATCCCAAAAAACCAAAGGCCAAATGATTTCTCTGATAAGTGGATGATGATACATAATAAGGGGAAGGAAGCAAAAATGGAGGAAGGATGGATCATATAGAAGAAAATGAGTGGTGGGGAGGGTGTGGGGGGAAGGAAAGAGAATAGAATAAGAAAAACATCATTACCTTATGTACATGTATGATTACACAAATGGTGTGACTCTACTTTTTGTACAACCAGAGAAATGAAAATTGTACCCCATTTGTGTACAATGAATTGAAATAATTTTAAAAATTAAAAAGAGCATATTTGGAGAAGATTGAGCTGGTGTAGAGTCTTGGAAGGAGCCCCCCACCCCACCCCTTTTAAAGAGCTTTTCATTAGGGTAACGCAGCAGTGATGGAGGGAAGTGCCTGTGCTGGCTGCTTATCTGTCATGCAGAATGAATGTGAAAGCCTGGATAAATGATTTTGTGTAAAGGGTGTGGGAGAAGGAAGGTCAGGAGAACTCCTGCATTTCTAGAATAGTCAGCTCAATGTAGGCTAATCATTCCAGAGTGGTGATTCTCAAAAGTGTGGACAAGCCACAGCAGTTGCTGATGAACTGATGCAAATGCAGATTCCCAGGTCCCACCCCAGAACAGTCAGTGTTGGGATGGGAACCAGAGGCTTGCGCATTAATGAGCAAGTGCTCCAGGTGATTGTAGTGCACACTTGAGTTTGAAAATCAATGTTTTAGCACATAGGTCTTAAGACCATTTTGCTTAATATCCCCAAAAATGTTCAAAAATCTATATACCATTCACATCCTTTAAATTTGGCACCTAAATATTTGCTTTGTAAGTATGATTACAAAATATACAAATTCTAACACAATAAAACTATTTTAAAAATACTTTTGATTAAGTCAAAAGGTTCTTAAGCAGTTTGATATCCCTATAACATATTTTTTTAAATGAGCAAGTTCCCTCCATTTGACCTAATTATCCCACTCCTTGGTTTATACCCAAAGGACTTAAAATCAGCGTACTACAGTGATGCAGATGCAGCCACATCTATGTTTACAGCAGCTTGATTCACAATAGCTAAACTGTGGAACCAGCCTAGGTGCCCTTCAATAGATGAATGGATAAAGAAAATGTGATACATACACACAATGGAATACTACTCAGCCATAAAGAAAAATTAAATTATGGTGTTTGCCAGTAAATGGATAGAACTGGAGACTTTTACGCTTAGTGTAATAAGCCAATTCTTAAAAAAAAAAAAAAAAAAAGGAAAGAAAAAGAAAAGAAAAAGTAAAGAAAAAGGACGAATGTTCTCTCTGATACGTGGACACTAACTCACCATAGAGGGGTGGGCTGTAGAGAAGAATAGAAGTACTTTGGACTAGACATAGGGGAATAAAGGGAAGGTAGCAGGAATGGGAATAGGAAAGATAGTAGAATTAATCAGACATTACCTTTCTATGTGCAGCTATGAATATACAACCAATGTAATTCCACATCATGTACAACCAGAAGAATGGGAAGTTATACTCCATGTATGTATAATATGTCAAAATACAGTCTACTGTCATGTATAACTAATAAGACCAAATTTTTCTTAAAACGTTAAAAAAAATAACTTTCATTTTCGGAGGGTGCTGTGGATCAAACTCTATAGTCTGGGGAATTTGCTTTTGCCTAGCTATATTGATAAGTGTAAATTTGAAGCATTCTGTCATCCTCTGCTATCTCTCTTTTCCCTAAAACTTTTTTTTTTTTTGTAAACAAATGGGATACATGTTGTTTCTGTTTGTACATGGAGTAACGGCATACCATTTGTGTAATCATACATTTACATAGGGTGATGGTGTACTTTGTACTGTGTTTACTCAGTATTTATTGAGCTCCTACTGTGTGCCAAAACAGCATGGCAAGTAATACGAATTAAATATAAATAAAATATTGTCCCTGTATTCTGAGATTATACTGTATGGTACAAAGGAGAAAACAATGGAAAGAAGAGAGAGAGAGAGAGAGAGAGAGAGAGAGAGAGAGAGAGAGAGGAGAGAGAGAGAAGGAAGGAAGGAAGGAAGGAAGGAAGGAAGGAAGGAAGGAAGGAAGGAAGGAAGGAAGGAAGGAAGGAAAGAAAGAAGGAAGAAAGAAAAAGGAATGAAGGAAGAAAGGGAGAAAGAAACCCACACTATATTTTGATGTGTATAATTTTAGAAGTTAGAAAGATTGAAGAAAGGGTTGATTAACTCTAAAAGATAAAGGGGTATTAACTATCAAAGGTTTTATTCTGTTTTGCCTCAGAAACAATTTTTTTTTAAATGCAGGATGGAATTGAGGGTCTCACACAGGCTAAGCATTGCACTGAACCATTGAACTGTATCCCCAGCCCCAGAGAGTCAATTCTGTATGTACCAAGAAGGCTATCAAGATTTCTTAAAATTTATGTTAACTGATTAAAGTCGCAAATTCAAACCCTTATTTCTTCCTAAAGTTTTTAGGTCCTTAACATAATATTCTTTTGCAGAGTGGGGAGCGGCTATCTGTGAATTGAACCTAGGGGCTCTTTACCATTGAGCTACATCTCCAACTCTTCTTATTTTTTTTAAATTTTGAGACAGGGTCTGGCTAAGTTGCAGAGGCTGGCCTCAAACTTGTGATCCTCCTCTCACAGTCTCCTAAGTCACATGCCCCACTTTGCCAGACTTTCTTTCTTTCTTCCTTCCTTTCTTTCTTTCTTTCTTTCTTTTTCTTTCTTTCTTTCTTTCTTTCTTTCTTTCTTTCTTTCTTTCTTTCTTTCTTTCTTTCTTTCTTTCTTTCTTTCTTTCTTTCTTTCTTTCTTTCTTTCTTTCTTTCTTCTTTCTTTCTTTCCTGTTCTTTTTCTCTTCTTTTCTGCTTTTAATTCAGGATCTTGTAAAGTTGTCCAGGCTGTTCCCCAACTCCTGGGCTCAAATGTTCCTCCTGCCTCAGTCTCCCATTTATCTGGGACTATAGGCATGGGTCACTGGTTTGGAGTCCAAAATTCTTATTCTATTTTCAATAACCATTCATTGTCAATTCTAGGGGAACTCTTATTAATGCTAACTCGAGCTCATTTACAAACTTTATGCCTTCAATCTTTAAACTTTATTAGCAAATTTAATATTTTCTATTTCCTTCAAAAATATTTCAACTTAATAAATAAAAACACCCTGAGTATCAGGTAATTCTTAAAAATGTGAAATGTAATAACTCAACTTTTTTGTGTGCTGTGATGCTAGGAATTGAACCCAGGGCCTTGCATGTACTAAGCAAGTGCTCTACCACTGAGTAATATCTCTAGCTCTTTTTTCATATCACTTTGAGACAGAATCTCACAAAGTTGCTCCAGCTGTCCTGGAACTTGCAGTCTTCTTGCCACAAACTAGGAATACAGGCATGTACCAGCACACAGGGCCACATAGAGCTTTTAAATACAATGAGCTATAAGTCAACATAAATGTCCCCACATAGGAAGATTTCAAGTTAAGATCACAAATCTAAATCAATTAATCAATTTTGCATATTAGAATTAAAAGGCTGAAGTTCTAATAGGCCAATGTATTTCATACATTAAAAATAAAAAAGGAGGTATTAGGGTGTAGTTCAGCAGTAATGTGCTTGTCTAGCATGCTTGATGCCCTGGGTTACATCCCCAGCACTACACATACACACAAAGGCATAAAAAAATTTATTTTTTCAAAAAGGACTGGGGATGTATTTCTCTGGCAGATGGAACAATTGTTACATAGCACATAACTATAGTATGATTTTGATTTTTCTAAATATTTAGAATCTTTTTGAAACTAAGAAGATGCTTACTCACTGTGAAGACAGTTATACACTTGAATGTTGTTTCATTGATTATAACAAATGCACCATTGTGGTGAGAGATGCAGATAATGGGGAAGTTTGGGAGGTTGGGTGTGTTAGTGGGAACTCTGTACTTTCTGCTCTACACTACTGTGCACTTAAACAGCTCTAAAAGATACCATCTGCTAATCAAAAGAAAGAGAATGGATCCAGAGAGTTCTCTTGAAAACAGTTACTGTGTCTTTAATAGGAGATTTTGGTTGGTATGTTATGTTGTTGTACAAACCCTCAATTCCATTTCTAATTGCTCTGTTAATAACTCCTTAACTTTAAGAGGTAGGCCATATTCCTGTGTTCAAAGTACACATATAGCCTAACTCTTGAGTCCATTAGAAAACTCTATAATATGTGCTAGTTGATCACTTGATTGGATTTTGTAAAATTAGTTTTTAAGGTAAGTCAAGAGACTGGAGTTGTAGCTCAGTGGTAGAGTGCTTGCCTAGCACATGTGAGGCACTGAGCTGGATTCTCAGCACAACATGAAAATAAAAAAAAAATATATTTTTTTTTAAAAAAAAGGTAAGTCAATGTTTGTCAGGTATGGTAGCATGTGCCTGTAATTCCAGCTACTCAGGAGGCTGAGAAAGGAAGATCTTTTGAGCCCAGGAGTTTGAGGCCAGTCTGGGAAACATAGCAAGAATTCTAACTCAGTATAAAAACATAAAAAAAAGTGTTATTTCTTGGACTCTTCTGTGTTTCAGAAGGTTTTTCTCTGCCTAATAATTTTAATTTACAAGTAGTTTTAGCAACCATTATCTCTCAACTCTTAAAGATTCCAAAAGAGGCATGAACAGGTAATTGTACTATATGGTGAAATATTAAATTCTAGAGGAAAAATATTAAATTACAGAGAAAAATAGAGGATAGGTAATTTTTTTGTTTGTTTGTTTTTTACTGGAAATTTAACCCAGGGGCTAGGGGCACTTCACCACTGAGCTATAACCCTGGGCCTTTTTAAAAATTTTTTTAATTTTGAAACAGGTCTTGCTAAATTGTTGAGGCTGGCCTCAAACTTGCAATCCTCCTGCATCACATCCTGACTTGCTGGGATTACAGACATGCACTATCACACTCCACTGAGTAATTCAGTCTTGAAGGGGAAGGTGTCATGATATATTTTCAGAGCACTTGGTAACTAAGAAAAGCTTAAAATAGTAGGTCAATGCTAAACAAAATAGAGAAAGAAACTTCAATACGGAATGAAATATATTGAAAGGCATACTGAGTAGTTTGCCATAGAATCCTGCCTAACATTTTGTATAGTTCTCAATAATCATTTCTTGAGTAAATTAATGAATATAATAATGAATAAATACAGCATAAGTTGTTCACAGAAGAACATTAGCTTGGTAGTAGGAAAGTGTAAATTGGGATGTATGGTTATGGATTTGACTTACAGTAAAATAAAATACATCTAGGTACTGGGGATATAGCTCAGTAGTATAGCACTTGCTTACCCTATGTGAGGAAGGCCCTGGGTTAGATCCCCAGGACTACAAAAAATAAATAAAATAAAATATATTCTACCTGTCCTAAAAGTCCCCTGTATTCTACCTATTCATGCATTCCCCCCATCTCTACAAGAACTCCTGAAAATCACTGTTTATTTTACCATCTCTGGTTTTATACTTTCCAATATGTCATATAGTTGGACCAAGCAAGTAGGTTTGTGTATGTGTATGTGTGTGTGTGTGTGTGTGTGTGTGTGTGTGTGTGCACGGTGCTGGGGATTGAACCCAGGGCCTTGTACATAGGAGGCAAGCACTGTACCAACTGAGCTATATCCCCAGCCCACAAGTAGGTTTTTTATACTGGTTTCTTTCTTTAGCACTATGCCTTTAAGATTATCCAAAGTCATTCTGCAGCTTCCTTTTTATCATTGACTAATATATTACATTGTATGGGTATACTACAATTTACTTATTCGTTTATCTGTTGAAGGACATCTTGGTTTCTTTCACTTTAGGCAATTATACATAAAACTGGTATAAACATTCTTTTGCAGAATTTTGTGTGAATATAAGTTGTCAAGCCAATTGGATAATATTGCTGGATTGTATGGCGAGCCTATGATTAACTTTGTAAGAAACTGCCAAACTATCTTCCAAAGTGACTATAAAATTTTGCATTCCCACTAGCAATGAATGGAATTTCTCTTGCTTTGCATATTTGCCAGCATTTGGCGTTGTCTGTGTTTCAGATCTTAGTCTCTCTAATTTGTGTGTAGTGATGTTCCATTATTATTTTAATTTGTAGTTCCCTGACGACAAATGATGATAACCATCTTTTCATATGCTTACTTGCCATCTGTGTATCTTACTGAGATGTCAGTTCAGATTTTTTGACCATTTTCAATTTTCCCTTTTTTCTTAATTATTAGTTCTAAGAGGTCTTTGTATTTTTAGATACAAGTACATAATCATACATAAGTTTTGCAAATATTTTCTCCCTATCTGTGACTTGTCTTTTGATTCTCTTAACAGTGTCTTTCACAAGGAGATTTTATTTTCCATCTTGTGTGTGTATGTATGCATGTGCCTTGTACATATTAATCATATTCTCTACCACTGGGTTTTTTTTTGTTGTTGTTGTTCTATTTTCTTTTGCCTTGTTTTTTTGGGTTTTTTGTTTATCTTTTGTATTGGGGATTTGTGGATCGAACTCAGGGGAATTTTAGTAAAGTCTAACAGTCTAATATCAAATTGTCATCCAGAAAATGTTTTTATTTAATTTATTCACATATAGAAATCCAACTGAGCAGCACAATTTGTTGAAAGGCTATCCATCCTCTACTGAATTACCTTTGCTTCTTTGTCAAAGATCAATTATCTATATGTGTATGGTTCTATATCTGGTCTCTCTATTCTATGATCTATGTGTCTGTCTATTCTTTTATTTATTTTTTACAGTGTTGGAGATCAAACCTAAAACTTTGAGCATGCTAGTACCCCCAGTCATATATGTCTATTTTACCAATATAACAGTGTCTTAACTACTGTAGCCTTGTAGTAAGCCTTGCAATATGATAGCCCTCTGACTTTGTTCTTCAGTGTTATGTTTACCATTCTAGATTTTTCCTTTTCATATAAACCTTAGATCTAGTTTGTCTATAGCTACAAAATAGCTTCCTGGAATTGAAGTTGTGTTGACTCTATAGACCAAGTTGGGAAGAATGCACATCTTAACAATATTGTGTCTTCCACACAGTATCTACATATTTATATAAATTCCAGGTTAAATATATTAAATAATGAAAGGAGTTTATTACTCACATAATTTAAAGTGTCTGAGATAACAGCCCTCAAGCATAGTTTCATGTAGAGTTTCATGATTTATCCTAGAGCACATCTTACCCAACAGAGGTCATATTTGCCTTTGGCTATTTTCCCTCCTGGCATTGAGTGGAGTTCTAGCTTCATGTCCAAAGCATCACCCAAAACTTTCCTTCAAGCATTTCTAGCAATTGACCTGGATCCATTCTGATTTGACTAACAGAGATCACATGCCAATTCTTGCAGTAATATTTCTATAGTAAATCATATATTTCACTTTAGACATTAGACAGGGATAGAGTCAGCTTCCCAAGAAGCACACAGATTTCCAAATGGAAACTGGATGCGAATGTAATATTCTGGGAAAGCAATCACATATGTGAAACCAAAGGTTCAATGCTCAGCTCCACACATACACATACAAGGTGAATTTATGATTCATAAATAATTCTTCTATAAAGTTAATTTCAAATGTCATTTTAAAAAGGATAATTCTCTTTGAACCTCAGTTTAGAGGCACAGATCTCCTGATGAGAAATGGACTAAATTCATTTACTGCTTTGGCCTGGATGACCAAATTCAACCCAATTCTTGGGTCCAAAAGGAAACCTAAAGTAAATTCTAGTCGGTGGTGCACACCTATAAGCCCAGCAGCTCAGGAGGCTGAAACAGAAGGATTTCTAGTTCAAAGCCAGCCTCAGCAAAAATGAGGCACTAAGCAACTCAGTGAGACCCCGTCTCTAATAAAATACAAAATAGGACTGAGGATGTAGCTTGGTGGTTGAGTGCCCCTGAGTTCAATCCCCAATACCTAAATAAATAAATTCCAAAGACAAATATTCTAAGGTCATAAGACTAAGTTTTATGATTTGGATGTGATATGTCCCCTGGCAGCTCATTTGTGAGATAATGCAGGCATGTTCTACGGAAAACCGCGGCTTCTTTGCCCAGCTGCTCCAAGCGGCTCGGCACTGCAGCTTCTCGCTCTTATGGCCCGACCAGCGGGACAAAAGACATGTACACTTCAGAGGTTCATGAAGCAGCTTCCTTTTATTCAGATAACACCGTCAATATATAAGCAGTCTCATGCATAAGCAATTGTAACCAGATATGTCCATCCAATCCTGTTAAAGGTCAAGCAGTCACTCGCTTGAGCATACATGTAAAGTATATCTGTCCAAGCGCTAGGCGGCTGAACTGATTATCATGCAGCTAATTGTAAACACTTTCTGCCATTCTCCATGCATAATCAGGATGCCGATTGTTCTCTGCCAGTCACCATCTTTAGATGCACGTGGCGTAACCCTGGGCCCCGGGTTTCGCCCGCCACATGTTCAGAGGTGAAATGATTAGATTACAAGAGCGTTAAACCCTTAGCCTCACACATGCTAGACAAGTGCTTTACTGCTGAGCTAGACCCTCAGCACATAACTAGATTTAATTAAGTTATTTTTAGTATATTTACAAAGTTGTGTACCTTCTGGCTCTATAAAATTGCCTTTTCTGGGTATTTCATACAAATGGAATTATGAAGATTGTGATTCTTTTTCTGGTTCTTTTGCCTTAGCATAATGTCTTTGAGACTTATCCATGTTGCAGCATGTATAAGTACTTCCTTTTAATTGATAAATAATATTCCATGGTATGGATATACTACCTTTTATTCATTCATTTGCTGAAACATTGAATTATAATACTATGTCATGCTCATAAAATGTATTCTGAAGAACCTTTCATAACTGGAGTACCTGGGATAGATTCATGTCTGCCCTTTGTTATATTTGGGGATTCTTGTATAAATATGAATGAGTGTTCCATCTATAAAGTAGACACAAAACTGGGTTCAGCCTAAATCTTCTGGTAAGGATTCTAGGCACACTGATTCTGAGCTTGATCTTTCCTGGCCCACATCTCCAAGGCTGTGGTGGATGAAATCCAGCATTTAGGGGCAGGAAATCACTGGACCAATCAGAAAAGCACTTACCCCTTGGCACTCATCTGAGGATGGCATAAGTATAGGGTCTTTGTTGAAAACAGTTCAGTATACCTAGCAACAAAGCTTGAGAATGTCCAGCTTCTCATGCCTGGCAGGCTCCCTCAGCTTGGGTGAATTAACAATTCTTCCTTTTGTGTTTCTAGGGGGCCTTGGCTGTTAAGGCCTGGAAATGCTAAAGTTACATAACTGGCTCTTATATTCTTTGTTTAACACCTATTGAGCATCTAATATCTGCTAGGCCATTTGCATACATAGTCTAATTAAATGTTTGCATTTACAAAGTAGTTACTATCATACTTATTTTACAGATAGAGGAATTGAACCTCACAGAGATTTATTTGCCCAAAGTCTCCCTGACAATGAAAAATAAGGCCAAGATTTGAATCCAATCTCTCTAAGGCCAATTCTCCTAATTCTAGTATGCTATTTTGAAAACATATCATTTAAAGTTCGGAAGTCTTGGGTTCAATTTCCAGTGCCATTACTACCACCAAAAGAAGCAGGCGGGGGAAATTTTAATTTATTATGTTAGAATAATAAGGGCAGAAGTAAGAGATGATTGAAACAGTTTTCCCCGCTTTCCATTCACAGTGCTCGGGATCCAGCCTGGGGCCTCACGAGTGATGGGCAAATACTCTACCACGGAGCTACGACCCCAACCCCTTGAAGTGTTCCACAGGATTCTTGGTTGTCATCCATTTTCTTTCAAGTTTGGTATATGTTATTCCAGGACCTCCTAACTTTAAGGGTTCAGGTTGAGAAATCACCTGAGATTCGAATTGATTTCCCTATATATATAATCTGATATTTTTCTCTTACAACCTTTAAAATTCTATTTTTATTCTGTATGTTAGGCATTTTCATTTTAATGTGCCTTGGTGTGGGTCTGTTGTAATTTTGTGCATTTGGGGTCCTAAAAACCTGTTTTTAAATATTTTGTTTTAATTGTAGGTGGACACAATACCTTTTATTTTATTTTTATATGGCACTGAGGATGGAACCCAGGGCCTCACACATGCTAGGTGAGCTCTCTACCACTGAGCCATAACCTCAGTTCCATCTTATAAGCCTCTTGTAGTTGATTTTCCATTTCATTCTTTGGATTTGGGAAATTTTCTGATACTATGTCATTGAAAAGATTGTACGTTCCTTTGATTTGTATCTCTGTGCCTTCATCTTTTCCAATAAATCTTAAATTTGGTCTTTTCAAGTTATCCCATAGTTCTTGGAACTTCTGTTCATGATTTCTTACCGTCTTCTCTGTGCACTTGACTATTTTCAAGATATATACTTTGTCTTCATTGCCTGAGGTTCTGTCTTCCAAATGATCTAGTCTGTTAGTGATGCCTTCTGTCAAATTTTTAATTTGGTTTATTGTTTCCTTCATTTTGAGAATTTCTGCTTTTTTGTTTTGTTTTGTTTTGGTGTTCTTTGTTTTTTTTGTTTGTTTGTTTGTTTTCAGAATATCTGCCTCTTTATTGAAGTGATCTTTCACTTCCTGTATTTTCTCTCTGATTTCATTTCTTTTTTTTTCATTTATTTATATTGTAAACGAATGGGATACATGTTGTTTCTGATTGTACATGGAGTAACAGCATACCATTTGCATATTCATAAATTTACATAGAATAATGATGTTTGATTCATTCCATTATTTTTTCCTTCCCCCCATCCCTCCCACCTCGCTTTTCCCTCTATACAGTCCCTCCTTCCTCCATTCTTGTCCCACTCCCACCCCCCATTAAGTGTCATCATCCGCTTATCAGTGAGATCATTCCTCTTTTGGATTTTTGAGATTGGCTTATCTCACTTAACATGATATTCTCCAATTTCATCCATTTGCCTACAAATGCCATAATTTTATTATTCTTTATAGCTGAGTAATATTCCATTGTGTGTGTATATATATATATATATATATATATATATATATACACACCACAGTTTCTTTATCCATTCATCAATTGAAGGGCATCTAGATTGGTTCCATAGTCTGGCTATTGTGAATTGAGCCTCTGTGAACATTGATGTGGCTGTATCTCTGAAGTGTGCAGAATTTAAGTCCTTTGTGTATGGGCCGAGGAGTGGGATAGCTGGGTCAAATGATAGGTCCATTCCAAGTTTTCTAAGGAATCTCCACACTGCTTTCCAGTGTGGCTGCACTAATTTGCAGTCCCACCAGCAATGTATGAGTGTACCTTTTTCCCCACATCCTCTCCAACACCTATTGTTGCTTGTGTTCTTGATAATTGCCATTCTAATTGGGGTGAGATGGAATCTTAGTGTAGTTTTGATTTGCATTTCTCTTATTGCTGAAGATGTTGAACATTTTTTCATATATCTGTTGATTGCTTGTACATCTTCTTCTGTGAAGTGTCTGTTCATTTCCTTAGCCCATTTGTTGATTGGGTTATTTGTATTCTTGGTGTAGAGTTTTTGAGTTCTTTATAGATTCTGGAAATTAGTGCTCTATCTGAAGTATGAGAGGCAAAGATATTCTCCTACTTTGTAGGCTCTCTCTTCACATTACTGATAGTTTCCTTTGCTGAAAGAAAGCTATTTAGTTTGAATCTATTCCAGTTATTGATTCTTGGTTTTATTTCTTGTGCTATGGGAATCCTGTTAAGGAAGTCTGGTCCTAAGCCAACAAGTTGAAAATTTGGACGTCCTTTTTCTTCTATAAGATGCAGGGTCTCTGGTCTGATTTCAAGGTCCTTGATCCATTGTGAGTTGAGTTTTGTGCAGGGTGAGAGATAGGGGTTTAGTTTCATTCTGCTGCATATGTATTTCCAGTTTTCCCAGCACCATTTGTTGAAGAGGCTATCTTTTCTCCATTGCATATTTTTGGCACCTTTGTCTAGTATGAGAAAATTGTATTTATTTGGGTTTGTGTCCGTGTCTTCTAATCTGTGCCATTGATCTACCTGTCTATTTTGGTGCCAATACCATGTTGTTTTTGTTACTATTGCTTTGTAGTATAGTTGAAGTTCTGGTATTGCGATACCCCCTGTTTCATTCTTCCTGTTAAGGATTGCTTTAGGTATTCTGGGTTTCTTATTCTTCCAGATGAATTTCATGATTGCTTGCTCTATTTCTGTGAGGTACGTCATTGGGATTTTAATTGGAATTGCATTGAATCTGTATAGCACTTTTGGTAGTATGGCCATTTTGACAATATTAATTCTGCCTATCCAAGAACATGGGGGTCTTTCCATCTTCCAAGGTCTTTCTCAATTTCTTTCTTCAGTGTTTTGTAGTTTTCATTGTAGAGATCTTTTACCTCTTTGGTTAGATTGATACCCAAGTATTTTATTTTTTTTTTTGAGGCTACTGCAAATGGAGTTGTTTTCCTCATTTCCCTTTCAGCTGTTTCATCGCTTGCTGTAGATTTATGCGTGTTGATTTTATAGCCTGCTATTTTGCTGAATTCATTGATGAGGTCTAGAAGTTTTCTGGAGGTTTTTTGGATCCTCTAAATATAGAATCATGTCATCTGCAAATAGTGACAGCTTAAGTTCCTCTTTTCCTATTCGTATCCCTTTAATTTCTTTAGTCTGCCTAATTGCTCTGGCTAGAGTTTCGAGGACAATGTTGAATAGAAGTGGTGAAAGAGGACATCCCTGTCTTGTTCCCATTTTTAAAGGGAATGGTTTCAGCTTTTCTCCATTAAGAATGATGTTGGCCATGGGCTTAGCATAAATAGCCATTACAATGTTCAGGTATGTTCCTACTGTCCCTATTTTTTCTAGTGTTTTCAGCATGAAGCAGTGTTGTATATTGTCAAATGCTTTTTCTGCATCAATTGAAATAACCATATGATTCTTATCCTTAAGTCTATTGACATGATGGATTACGTTTATTGATTTACGGATGTTAAACCATCCTTGCATTCCAGGAATGAACCCCACTTGATCGTGGTGCACAATTTTCTTAATATGTTTTTGGATACGGTTTGCCAATATTTTGTTAAGGATCTTAGCATCTATATTCATCAAGGATATTGGTCTAAAATTTTCTTTCCTTGATGTGTCTTTTCCTGGTTTGGGTATGAGGGTGATATTAGCTTCATAGAATGAGTTTGGTAGGGTACCCTCCTTTTCTATTTCCTGGAATACTTTGAGAAGTATTAGAATGAGTTCTTCTTTGAAGGTCTTGTAGAACTCGGCTGAGAATACATCTGGTCCTGGGCTTTTCTTGGATGGTAGATTTTTAGTGGCTTCTTCTATTTCATTGCTTGATATTGATCTGTTTAAATCGTGTATGTCCTCCTGGTTCAGTTTGGGAGGAGCATATGTCTCTAGAAATTGGTCAATGTCTTCAGTACTTTCTATTTTGTTGGAATACAGATTTTCAAAGTAGCTTCTCATTATGTTCTGTATCTCAGTGGTGTCTGTTGTGATATTTCCTTTTGCATCATGTATTTTAGTAATTTGAGTCTTCTCTCTCCTTCTCTTTGTTAGTGTGGCTAAGGGTTTATCTATTTTGTTTACTTTCTCAAAGAACCAACTTTTTGTTTTGTCAATTTTTTGAATAGTTTCTTTTGTTTCAATTTCATTGATTTCAGCTCTGATTTTAATTATTTCATTTCTTATACCATCCTTTACTTCACAGCTCAATTTAGCTTTGTATATTCTAAATTCCTTCTGACATTTCTTCCACTGTGGTGTCAATGGATTGTTACTGGAGTATCTTGGTTTGTTTGAGGTGATTTGTTCCCTTGATTTTTCATGTTGCTTGTGTGTCTAACCATCTAACACCATGGATCTTAGGCAGTAGACTTTCTACCTTGTGAACTGACAACATACCTGAAAGTTTCCAGTACCTCACTGTTTAGGGACAGACAAATAATAACAACAACAAATGCAAATGATATACAGTCTTAAACCAAAATAGTTTCTACTATGATGTCTACAATGTAAATTATCACAATAAACAGAAATAATATGATCTGTTATTGCCTATAATGAAAAAAGCTAGTTTGTAAAAATGTTTATAATATCAATTGGTGGACAGGTAAAGAACAGAAGTGATATAGGATGTGATGATTATGAGAGAGAAGGTTAGAAGTAAAAAATTAAAGGAAGAGTAAAACAGAGAACAATAGAGATTGGCGGTTAGCAGAAGAAAAAAAGAGAATCAAGAAAAATAAGTAGGAGAAAAAATAAATACATGAAGTAAAAATCTTTAAAAAATTAAAAATGAAAGAATACAAAACAAAACTAAAATACACTAATCAAACATCCTAGTTCATCCTAGTTCAATCTAATCCATGAAAAATAATGGACTTCAAAAATGCTAGAAATATGCAGGAAAATAAAATTAAACTCCTATCTCTCACCCTGCACAAAACTCAACTCAAAATGAATCAAGGACCTACGAATTAGACCAGATATGCTGCACCAAATAGAAGAAAAAGTACACCCAAATTTTCATTATGTCAGCTTACATTTCCTTGACAAGACTCCTAAAGTGCAAGAAATAAACTCAAGAATCAATAAATGGGATGGATTCAAACTAAAAAGCTTCTTCTCAGTAAAGAAAACAATCAATAATGTGAAGAGAAAGTCTACAGAATGGGAGAAATCTTTACCATACATGCCTCAGATAAAGCACTAATCTATAAGATATATAAAGAACTCAATACCAAAAAAGCAAATAATCCAATCAATAGATGAGTTAAGGAACTGAGTAGACACTTCACAGAAGAAGATATACAATCAATCAACAAATATATGAAAAAATGTTCAACATCTCTAGTAATTAGAGAAATGCAAACCAAACTAAGATTCCATCTCACTCCAGTTAGACTGGCAATTATCAAGAACAATAAGCAACAATTAAGTGTTGTTGAGGATGTGGGGAAAAATGTACACTCAAGCATTACTGGTGGGACTGCAAATTGGTACAATCGCTATGGAAAGCAGTATGGAGATTCCTCAGAAAACTTGGAATGGATCCACCATTTGACCTAGTTTTCCCATTCCTCAGCATATTCCCAAAGGACTTAAAATCAGCATCCTACAGTAACACAGTCACTTCAATGTTTATAGCAGCTCAATTCACAATAGCTAAATTGTGGAACCAACCTAAATACCTTTTGATAGATGAATGGATAAAGAAACCATGACAATGGAATATTACAGACACTTAAAGAAGAATAAAATTATGGCATTTGCAGGTAAATGAATGGAGTTGGAGAATATCATGCTAAGTGAGATAAGCGAATCACAAAAAGCCAAAGTCCAAATGTTTTCTCTAATAAGTGGATGCTAATACATAAGGGGGGTGGGGGGCAGTAAGGGAAGAATGGAGGAACTTTGGATTGGATAGAGAGGAGTGAGGGAAGGGGCAGGGGCAGGGGGATGGGAAAGATGGTGGAATGAGATGGACATCATTACCCTAAGTACATGTATGATTACATGAATGGTGTGACTCTACATCCTGTACAACCAGAGAAATGAAAAGTTGTACTCTACTTGTGTACAATGAATTGAAATGCATTCTGTTGTCATATAAAACTAAACAGAACAAATTTTAAAATTCTAGAAATGAGAAAAAAATAAATATGAATATGTACAAATGTCCATGTACCATAAAGGTCACAATTAAACAGAGAAAAATAATTTAAGAAAAGATCTTGATGAAAAGTTAAAGAATTTTTTCCATTGGTGTTCAAAAGATTCTCAGGTTAGGTTCTCAGCAGTTTTAGTGGGGTTGTCTGGAGCATGAAGCTCTGTCCTCTGGATTCCTCAGTGAGAGTGGTAACCCATAGGCAGAACCCCTGGAGGCAGGATTTAGGTTTAGGAGGGCTCCAGGCTCTTCACTGAATGTCAGTTGCTCTGGAGATTTTAGATCAGCACATCTCCAGCCCTCGTACTTACTAGTCCACACTGGAGGACGTTCCCCAGGGATCTCCCCTGGGTTCCATTCGTGCGGCGGGGACCCAATTCTTACATCACCTTCAGACCCCACTTTTCCTGGTCTTGGGTTCAGTCTCCAAACAGTCTCTCCTGTCCCAGCCCTTCTGAGTTTCCAACCAGATGTGTATCTCCTGGCTGGTCCTACAAGCAGTTGGATTGGAGGGAGATGAGTAGAGCTGGTGGGTTTACACAACCAATTGTCCCCTGTGAAAACCTCTCTCCATGTTTGATTTTCTCCTGGTCACTTAAGCACTCTGTGTTGTGCAGTGTGTGTTTACTGGGCCTGTATTTGGGGTCAAACTCAGGTTTGCCAGGGATCTGGCCCCCTCAGCTGCCAGCCCCCTCGTAGCTACTGCAAAATGGTTCCTTCCTTTGTCCTTCACTTGCCTCCTGGAGAGATAGTAGCTTCTTTCCCCACACTTGGAATTGTGCAGCACCTATTTCAGGTTTGCCAAGCAATGTCCTTGATCTCTAAACATTCCATACCCAGACCGACCTCAGGCCTCCCATATATATGGGCTCCTTTAATTCCCTTATCCCTCCATTATGCTCACAGAGGGACCACTCTGGCTGGTGCTTCTGGCCAGGTTGTGGCAGGGGCGTGCCACTGGGGATTTCTTCCTTATTTTATTATATCCAACTTCCTGAGACCCCGATCTGCTTTGAATGTCCAGTTTTAAATTCTAGTAAAGTCCTTCCCCTTGTTTTTGTTTACCCATCTTGCTGAGAATCTGCCTGTCAGCCTTCTTGACAGCCAGGAAAACAACCTCCTCTATTTCACCATCTTGAAAAAGCCTTAGAAGTCCTTCCTATCTCACCACCATGAACCACAGAGTTTCCTGGGCACTCGCTGGTATTTGTAACAACAAAAGGGATTTTTTCCCCTAATCATTATTTTTAATTTTTTTCCCTAATGTAATTGAATAAAAAAAAAATTTGCTTGCACCTGAAAGCATATAGTACTCTAATGCTTTTAAGTCTATCAAGTGCTGTTTTAAAACTCAACAAAGTTTA
Source organism: Sciurus vulgaris (assembly GCF_902686455.1). Lineage (NCBI taxonomy): Eukaryota > Metazoa > Chordata > Mammalia > Rodentia > Sciuridae > Sciurus > Sciurus vulgaris. Next base: position 49,456,407 of record NC_136473.1, read on the forward strand.
GATTATCACTGAAGCTTCTCCAAGTTTCTATAGGAACTCTGAAAAATATAAAGTTATTGTTCAAAGCAGTAACCATTAGCCATATGTGACTATCATTTTTGTATAAAAGCATTTTTTTTTTGTTTTTACAGAATTTACTTTGATTCGTTATACACAAATGGGGTACAACTTTTCATTTCTATATGAAACAACTGGAGTGTGGCCCATCTGAACTGAGATGTAACTCTTAGTATAAAATATGCATTTATCTCAAAGACTTAAGATGAAAAGAGCATGTAGAATATTTCATCAATAATTTTAATAATATTTCTAATTGCACCATTTTGCATATATGGGGTTAAATTATATAGGCTTTTACCACAGCACCTAGCTGAATAATTTTATTAAAGTTAATTTTATCTGTTTCTTTTTGTCTTTTTAATGTGGCTACTGTAAGACTTTAAATTATGCATGAGGCTTACACTACATTTCTACTGCATAACACTGCTCTAAGGTCAAGAATTGCCTTCCTCAAAATTAGTTTCTCTTTGTCTCTGTCTTTAGAATGTTTTTTATTGATTCTTGCCACTGAACAAGGTAGATGGGCTACGTTTCTTTTAGTGGGCTTTCTATTCATAGTTCTGAATGTTTTTGATAACTCACTTAAGAGAACCTGATTGGTCCCTTTTAGGTAGAAAGGATATGTCTTTACTTATCAAGGATATGTCTAGAGACCTAATACCCAAACTCTAGTTTTGTAAGAATTTCTCTGTGACAGAAGAACAAAATAAATGTTTCCTTTTTCCTTTGTTTCTCAGTTGCAAATAATTTTTGAAAATGGCTAATATGTGCTGAAGGCTAAAAAACGTGTTGCTTGTCTGTGACTGTAAAAAAATACCGGAGACAATAAACTTTAAAAGTTTATTCATCATTTTGGAGGTTTCAGTCCATGGTGGCTTGGCCCAGTTGCTTTTGGACCTACGATAAGGCAGTGCATCATGGTGGAAGCACATGGTGAAATTGTACACCTCATGGTCTGGATTTAAAAAGGAAAGAGAAAAGGACTGGGCTCCGAATATCCCCTTTGAGCTCCCACACCAAATGACCTAACTTCCTCCCACTATGCCTTCACCTCTTAAATCTTCTATTACCTCCCAATAGTACCATGGGCCAGGACGAAGCCTTTAACACATGGGTCTTTGGAAGAGATTTAAGATCCAAACTATAGCACAAGTCTTCCTTAAAAGGGAAGCTTTCAGATGAAGCTAATGAGTTTTCCAAGGTTGGGAGATAATGTTTCTTTTGCAGCAGGGAGGAACTTAATTAAACTAAATTCTTTTCATTTAACTCTTTTCTAATATAGAAACAAATTTTTAGTGCGTTCCATATTGCTTGGGAAAGTAATAATTGCCTTTTTCTCTGTTTCGTAAACATTTTATTTCCAAATGCTACACTAATGATAAAATGAATGATGGTGGTGAACATTGAAAGCTACATAACTACTTTTTTGTCTTGTACATAATCACCCTGTGAAAAGAGCTCTGGGGAGGCTGGAGGTGCAGTTCAGTAGTAGGGTACCTGCTTAGCATGCACAGGCCCTGAGTTCAATCTCCAGCACCAAAACAACAAACAACATGAAATGAAAAACAAGAGCTCTGGAAATTGAGAAATTCAGACTTTACCTGAACATTTTTTGGTAATCACAAGGCCTTTTAATAATGCTGTCAAGTATGTGAATATTTGGAATATTTATACAGATTGTATAGTTTTATAACACAAGGTCATGTGAATACTAGAGGGTTCTTTTCTTATGCACTTAAAGAATGAAGTATGTAGAAGATGGAGAGTGAGAATTCAGCAGCAGATTTCATAGAAGCAAGCAAGGAAAGCTCCCACAGCATGGGAGGGTACCCTTAATAGACTCTCTGACTAGTAGTTTTTATACTATTTTGATGAGGAATTAATCTTTCATTGGAAGGTCTCTCTTAATTGTTCTCTTTTTCTGACTCGATTGAAGGTGTGTGATTTTAATTTCTTATTCCCATAATGGGATGGTTTAGTGTGTTTCTTAACCTCAGTTTGTCCTGTACTTATTCCTTAAGACAAAAGAATTGCTTGGATTCAAAACAATTCTTTGGGGTTGACTTATGTTAAGGTAATCAAGGAAGCCAGGGCAACAATAGAATGTGTGGGCATCCAAGCCTTAGTGAAGACTTCCAATCAGTCAACCAAAAACAAAAAACAAGCTTTAACCTAGGTTTTTAATCTGGGGTGGTGGGATCACATTCTCTGAGGCCCCTATTTCTATCTCCTGCCTCAGTTTCATAGGACTTCAAATGTCTCAGAGAAAAGTTAACTCCTTGTATAAGATATTTGGCACTATAGATACAGCGTATAAAATCTTATTTGTCCTGTTAGATCCTGCCTTCAAATTTCTGAATTAGTTTGATCAGTTGGAAGATAGAATTTTGATTTCTTCATCCTTTCACTCATTTAATAAATAATTTTGACTGCCAACCATGAGTGACTTCATGATAAAGCAAATGTCTCAACAACAGAATGATTGACATTTTGGGCTGGATCATTTTTGTTGGGGGTGGAGGGCTGATCTATGCATTATGTCTAGCAGCACCCTTCCTCCACTGTGACAACTGAAAATATCTCCAGACAATGCCAAATGTCCCCTGGGGAGCAAAACCCTCACCACAGCTGAGAGGCATTGGCAATAATGGGACAAAACAATGGGAGTTGGAGGTGGGGGTGGGAGAGAAACAAAAAAAAGTAACATTTCAGATGGGATACATGAGTGGATCTGAGACATTAAGGAGGAAGAATAGAGAAATCTCTGAGACTGGAAAATTGTGAGGACTGGGGGAAATGAAGGAATGAACAAATAATTCTGGTTTGGGCAACTGGAATGATTGTGACACTTTCACTGAATAAATAAATAAGTAAATAAATGAGGAAGAAATATGCAAGAGAAGAGCTGAATTTCAGACCTGTAGTTTTAGATGCAACTTGGGCTCAGAGACCTGTTTTCCAGGAGCAAGGTCAGAATGGAGAGGTGATCTGAATGGCAGCAGCTTAGTAATTGACACCAGAAGAGAAAATATGTACTTTTTAAGGAGGGATCATTCATTTGCCGGAGAAAAGAATGAATTGAATAATTAAAATGCAACCTAATTCTTCTAAGTAAACTGAAGTAAGGTTAAGAAAAACTAAAAAAGCCTCAAACCTAATTATTAAAAACATTTCATTATATTTCATTCCTTCTGCGATGCTGGGGATTGAATCAGAGCCCTGCACAGGCGAGGCAAGTGTTCTATTACTGAGCAATACTCCCAAGTCCCCATTTGAGTTTACTGAGTGCCACTAACCATGACATGATTTCAAAGTCAAAAAAGCTAAGAAATTCACAACTTTTGAAACCTGCTTTTTTATCCAACCATTTAGTATGAAAATTTTCAAACATACAGAATACTTGAAGGAATTTCCAAGTAAGCACCATATATCTACCATACAATCTATACACTTAGTGCTTTAATATATATATAGTATATATATAAACTCTGTTATCATATATCTGTTTATGCATCTGTTAAAGCATTTTTCAATGTATTTTAGAGTAAATTGCAGAAATTAGGATAATTAACCCAACTACGCAGCATACATATTATGAACCAGAGTTCAATATTTATTTAAAGTTTACTAACCTACTTTTGCTAATTTTATTTATTTATATATTCATTCATTTTTGTGTGTTGGGGATCCAAACCTGGGCCTTGTGCATGCTAAGCATATGCTCTATTGCTGACCTATACATCAGTGCACTAATTTTTTTGTTTAAAATCCTTATCCAGGTCTAAGGTTGTGTCTCAGTGGTTCAGCACTCTCCTAGCATGCGTGAGGACATGAGTTTGATCCTCAGCATCACATAAAAATAAAGGTATTGTGTCCACCTACAACTAAAGCAAAATATTTAAAAAAAATCCTTATCCAGTGGGGTGCACATGCCTGTAATCCCAGCAACTCCAAAGTTTGAGGCAGGAAGATTGCAAGCTTAAGGCAAGCCTGGGCAACTTAAGCAAGACCACATCTCAAGTAAAAATTTTTATAAAAAGGGGATGGGGATGTGTGTTAGGGGTAGAATATTCCTGGGTCCAATCTCCACTACAACAAAAGTCAATCAATAAAATAATAATAATAAAGTATATATCCAGTTCCCTCCATTGAAAAACAGTACTGTTTCTTCTATTATGTGCAGTTTTTGTGACCGTTTTTGGGATAAATAAAGACTTTTTTTTTTTTAAACCAACAATTACAAAGTGATATTATCTTTAAGTGTAGGAGCTGGTCTTTCTCTTCAATATCTTTGTCACCTGGTATGTGGTTGAGTATAAGATGGTATCTCTAGGGCTGGGGACATAGCTCAGCTGGTAGAGTGACTGCCTCGCAAGCACAAGGCTCTGGGTTTAAACGCCAGCATCCCCGTCCCCCCAAAAAAGATGGTATCTCTAATTTTCTGTTAAATTTAATTTTACAAGCAGAAGTATGCTATTCTCTCTCTCTCTCTCTCTCTCTCTCTCTCTCTCTCTCTCTCTCTCTCTCTCTCTCTCTCTCTCTCCCTCTCTCTCTCTTTTTCCGTCTTTCTTTTTGGTGGCACTGGGGATTGAACCCAGGCATGTACTCTACTGCTTAGATATGTCATCAGCCCTGAGGCTTTTTCTTGGTCAGATGGACTTAAGGTTGGGCCTTGTCAAAGGCATTTTGGGGATTACTAAATACCTACTAAATATAAAGGAATGCTTTGGCAAACCATCCAGGTTTCACTTTGTGATACTCTTACCATTCCTCCAAAAAGTAAACAGTATGGTGGTATTTGTTATAAAGAATTTGGGACTTAAATTTGTGGACTCAAATATTGTCTCTCCTGATGAGAACTTTGACAAATCTCTTAGCTTCTCTGATCTTATGCTTTAATTATTATTGGGGTAAGAATACCTACCTACATTTGATACCCAGAGTTGTGAGTTTCAAATGAGACTTTCCATGTAACAGAGCTTTGTCAACTGTGACCTTCGGCACAACTCCCGCCTATTGTCTCACATTCAAAGGATGTGAAAAAAATCAGCAGCCCTCTCACTCCCTCCCCTCCTCCCATTCTTCATTCTTCCCTGCCTTTTGTCTTCTGAACTTCTAGAATATATCACAGAAGAAAATAGTAAGGGAACAAATAATTTAGAGTCAAAGATGTTCTGTTAAAGAAAGAGCAAAAATAAAGATTCAAAGTACCTCAGCAAAGAAGCAGAAAATTCTAATATCCACAGGCAAATTGTGCCCTCTGGGGAGTCTGAATTCTAGAAAAAAGAAGAGCTCAGTCTTGTGAAAGAGGTGAAACAAAGGCTTTTCAAGCATTCCGGAATCGCTTGGAGACTGGGATATTACCCTGGCAAAGTTATTAAAGTTGATTTCTCCAAACCATTTGCTCAAAAGGGCCACCTAAGGACAACTGGCTACTTGCCCTGAAGTTACATTTATTTTTAAGATTATAGTTTGAAAACGGATAGTACTAATTGATGTATATGCTTTTCCATCGAAGACTTGTAGGACCAACTTTTTTTTTTTTTTTTTATAAATATGTTAAAGGAGAGACCTTAAAAATGTTGGTTCATAGTATGCAACAGAAGGCTACACATGTGCTTGCTGCATTTAAAGTGCATCATATAACAAGTTCTACTTTTCCCTTCTCCCGATTTACTATTCCCTATTTTCAAAGTAGTTAACACAGAACTTCTAACTTAAATACTTATAAAATTATTGTTTAATGACACTTTAATCTCAATTTACTGCTTGGAATTTCTTTCAATACCAATAATGTTTTAAAATACTTTAAAACAAAGTTAACTAAATGTGATAAGTAATTAAAGTAATGAAAATTTACAGTGAAGGAAAGTGTTTATGGTAATATTGAGGCCAGAATGTTAAGAAGTCCTGGTACAGAACAAAGTGTGCCTGGAAGGATTTGCTTGGGAAAGTGGTGGTTTATAGCATAATATCTAATTTCACATATTTGTGCCAAGGGTGTTTCGTTTTTGTCTTTTTCCTTTTGGTAGGCGACCACAATAGTGACATGTTTAATATTGATGAGGTTGACCTCCTGGGAGTTATAGTATATGTACCCTTTTGGAATACAAATGCTGTTTGATTTATATGGTAAACACATAGAATTTTGGAGATTAGCATTTTAATCAACTCTAATCTCAGTATTTCCTGCTTCTCTCACCTCCTCTTTGTCTAAAGAAGTTTGAAATGCCAACTTTGGAAATGACAGTTAATGTCCTGTTCTGGAGAAGCCAGGTCTGTGTAAAACATATGTGCAGAACCATGTATAGTAACCTTTCCTAAGCCATATGCTCAAGCACATTAAAGTGTTCAAGGAAATAATCAATTATTCAAGAAACAGCAATCCATTTATTCAGCAAATATTTATTGAAGAGCCATATAGAAGCAGGCAAATTGGGGTTAAGGGTTGTGTAAATGACAAAGATATTATGGCACCTCTAAATTGAAACGGGGCTTCAGTTTTTTGCCTGTTTAAATTTTTCTTCTTTCCTCTTTAACTTTTTTCATTGCAGGTCCAGAGCTTTGAAGTTCGCGTGCATCTTCCAACCGAGGAACTATTCGAAAGGGGGCAATGCATTCTATTTGCACCGTGAAAATTAAAGTTCCCAGGATAGAGGAAATGTTTTTCGCGCTTGGGTTCAGCGACGAGCCGTGAGGGGGCCAAGGGGCTGGCAGCAGCGGGCGGGGAGCCAGGCCCAAGCTGCGTCCCGCACAGCCATTGGCGGGCGCCGCGCACTGTACTGAGCATGTTCGCGCCCAGCCGGCCCCGGGCCGCAACCGCAGCGAAGGCAGCCACCCGAGCTGCCGCGCATTATGCAAAGCCGCAGCAGATGTCAGCGGGGCCAGCCTGGTGCTCGTTGGCCTCTTCTCCCAGCGGCTCGCCCAGCTGCCTGACGTGTCCTGGAGACTCCCCTGGCCCGGTCCAGGGACTGAGGAGGGCCGAGATGGCCTGAGTACCCGAGGTACAGCAGCGCAGCGCAGGATTGCAACATGGGGAACCAGGATGGGAAGCTGAAGAGGAGCGCAGGTGATGCCTTACATGAAGGCGGTGGCTACGGCGCCGAAGATGCTGTGGGGCCCAGGGATGTGGAAGCCACAAAGAAGGGGAGCGGGAGCAAGAAGGCTCTGGGCAAACACAGCAAGGGGGGAGGGGGTGGCGGCGGGGAACCCGGCAAAAAGAAGAGCAAGTCCGACTCCAGAGCCTCGGTGTTTTCCAACCTGCGGATTAGGAAGAACCTCTCCAAGGGGAAAGGTTCTGGCGGGTCTCGCGAGGATGTGCTGGACTCCCAGGCCCTGCAGACCGGGGAGCTGGACAGCGCTCATTCCCTGGTCACCAAGACCCCGGACCTTAGCCTGTCCGCTGATGAGACGGGCCTGTCGGATACCGAGTGTGCGGACCCTTTTGAGATAACCCGTCCTGGTGGTCCTAGGCCTGCCGAAGCTGGGTTAGGGGTCCAGGCGGTCGCCGAGGATTTGGAAATTGTGGCAGGGGCGCAGGATGGACAAAGGACCAGTTCGGGCTCAGACACGGACATCTATAGCTTCCATTCGGCTGCGGAGCAAGAGGATTTGCTCTCAGACATCCAGCAGGCGATTCGCCTGCAGCAGCAACAGCAGCAGCAGCAGCTCCAGGACTCCGAGGAGCCTGCAGCGCCCCCCGCTGCCGCCTTTCCTCAGCCCGGGGCCTTCCTGGGCCTCCACGGTTTTCTGCTGGGACCGAGCGGAGGAGCAGGGGAGGCCCGGGGCAGTCCGGACACAGAGCAGGCACTGTCCGCCTTCTCCGACCTTCCTGAAAGCCAGACCACCAAGTCCCGGGAGCCCGAACAGCCGCCGTCCCCCAAGGGCCTCCTCGCCTCGGAGGAGCCCAGCTTACCGCCGGCCCAGTCGCCAGCCGCAGACTCGCCTTCCTCCACAGCCTTCCCATTTTCCGAGGCCGGGCCGGAGGAGGGCGCAGTCCCAGCCTCAGTGAGAGAAGCTGAGGACACGGATGAGGAAGCAGAGGAGGATGCTTTTGAAGATGCTCCCCGAGGCTCTCCAGGGGAAGAGTGGAGCGCAGAGGTGGGAGAGGTCACGCAGAGTCTGGGTGAAGAGCCTGAGGAGCAGACGCAAGGGCCCAGTGTCCCCGCAGCAGCCACCTCCCTGCCCGGCAGCCCGGCGCCCAGCCCGCGCTGCTTCAAGCCCTACCCACTCATTACCCCCTGCTACATCAAGACCACCACCCGTCAGCTCAGCTCACCCAATCACTCCCCGTCTCAGTCCCCCAGCCAGAGCCCCAGGATTAAGAGGCGACTGGAGTCCTCTTTGAGCCGGGGCCCCAGAACCGCCCTGGTCTCAGCAGTCGCCCCAGCCAAGAAGCACCGGACCGAAGGCAGCCTCGCCGGGGGCCTCAGCCGCTCAGCCGACTGGACCCAGGAGCTGGGTGCTGGCGTCCCAGGGGCCGGAGGCTCCGCGCACCTGCTGGAGCACCGCGCAGCTGCAAACAGTAGCGGTGGCCTGTCCCCGGCTCTGTCAGCCAAGGCGTCTGGAGCGCCGGGGACTGCGGATGGCTTCCAGAACGTGTTCACAGGTGAGCGCGCCTTGCTGCTGGTCTCCAGGTGGCAGGTCGCCTGCCAATCAGGACCTTACCCTGTCACCCGCCCTCCTGGGCTTTCAGGCCCTGGACTGATAGTGGCGCGTCTCTTCCTAGTGAATACTTGTCAACCCAGCTCATCCTTCAGTGAATGCTCGAATATACTTGTTGGTTTTTTACTTACTTTCAGGATGATGAAGAGAAAAATTTAGTTGTGTCTGTCCTAAATCATCTCAGAAAAGGCTGTTCGACTCATTTCTCCCATATATCTGCCGTTTTCTAACCTTCAGAACCCCATGAGGCAGATAAACTCCTTTTGCGCCTTGTTATCATTTTTTTTCCCTTCTTCATTCCCATAGCATTAAAATAACAACATTTTCATGGCCCTTCTCAAGGGTCAGTGTTGGAGGCGCAAAACATTTATTCCGGTACTTTCCAAAGGTGATCTCTGACTGCTCTAGTGTATACACATACCAATGCACCTGAGTTTACATATATATATATATATATATATATATATATATATATGTTTACATGTATTATATATATATAATACATGTTTACATTTATATATATATATTTATATATATAGTGTCTTGTAGCAATCTGGGTAGGACTATTTTGTGAAGTGAAACAGCCTCTACTGCTTGCAAAGACGAGAAAATCTGATACATGCTATTAGAAAATGAATATATAATAAGAGTATTAGGAGTAACTTCTTAATTTTCTGTGATCCAGCCAGAACTGGTTGTAACTTGGAAGTAGTAAAGATCAGAAGACCAGTTCAAGTGATAGCTCTCCTCCTTAGCCATTTGTTATAGACTCACACATGGAATGCACAGTGGAAGGATCAGTTTATTGTGGTAAAGCACCCAATCAAGTAGCAGAATGAGTTTATCCTTTTCTGTAGGCTGATAGGTCCCAAGGCCTTACCTTAAGAGTTCACTGGCAGTGTCAATTTGTTTCCTGTTCACTTAACATCTACTCTTAATTTCTGAATGAGATCGTGTTAGAATTGAAAGGGTAGGGGGAAATATGAAAATGAATGACAGTGCTGGTAGGTTTGTGATAAATATTTGAATGACTAACAATTTCAGAAAAAATTCACTTTAAAATTTTATGTTCTATTATTTTAATAAATAGGTCATCTCTAGAACATTAGTGAAATTTCTCAATGAGGAGAGCCTAAACATAATAGGGTAGATGCTGTTATTTTTGTGGTAGCTACTTTTATTGACTACATTTGCATTTTCATCTATGGACTATATTCTATTTTGCCTTTACAGAACTCAAAAGTAGTTTCTTTTATTCACTTTACATGCTTTTTGTGTTTTCCTTTCGTCTCTTCTCTTTATTGTATAGATTCAGTGAAAAAGAATGTCTATAGTCTTAAACCCACTAGGTTAATCATAAAAAAAAATGAAACAAAACCAAAAGCAACACATATACTCTCATGAAAAATCACTTTTGATGGAAAAGGATTGAAAAGTTCTTGAGTTAATTTTAATGAATTCATTTATTTTTTATAGTTCTTTTATTTTTTAAATTTGTTCTAATTAGTTATATGTGACAGTAGAATGCATTTTAACATCTTTTAAATATATGGAGCACAACTTCTCATTCCTCTGGCTGTACATAGTGCAGAGTCAAACCGGTAGTGTAATCATACATGTATATAGGGTGTTAATGTCCTTCCCATTCCTGTACCCTCTCCCCTGCCTTCATTCCCCTTGCACAATCCAAAGTTCCTTCATTCTTCCCTGCCCACACCCATTATGGATCAGCATTTACTTATCAGAGAAAATATTTGGCCTTTGGTTTTTTGGGTTTGGCTTAATTTCACTTAGCATGATATTCTCCAACTACATCCATTTATCTCAAATATCATAATTTTATTCTTCAAGGCTGAGTAATATTCAGTTGTGTATATATACACCATAGTTTCTTTATCCATTCATCTATTGAAGGGCATTTATGTTGGTTCCACAATTTAGCTATTGTGAATTGAGCTGCTGTAAACATTGGTGTGGCTGCATTACTGTAGGATGCTGATTCTAAGTCCTTTGGGGATATGCCAAGGAATGAGATCACCAGGTCAAATGGTCCAAGTTTTCTGAGGAATATCCATACTGCTTTCCATAGTGGTTGCACCAATTTGCAGTCCCACCAGCAATGTATGAATGTACCTTTTCCCCCCACATCCTTGCCAACACTTATTGCTTGTATTCTTGATAGTTGCCAGTCTGACTGGAGTGAGATGAAATCTTAACAGTAGTTTTGATTTGCATTTCTAATTACTAGAGATGTTGAACATTTTTTCATGTTTTTTCTTCTGTGAAGTGTCTGTTCAGTTCCTTAGCCCATTGATTGATTGGGTTATTTGGTTTTTGGTGTTAAGTTTTTTGAGTTCTTTGTATATCTTATAGATTAGTGCTCTATCTGAGGTGCATGTGGTAAAGATTTTTTCCCATTCTGTAGACTTTCTCTTCATGTTATTGATTGTTTCCTTTGCTGAGAAGAAGTTTTTGAATTTGAATCCATCCCATTTGTTGATTCTTGATTTTACTTCTTGCACTTTAGGAGTCTTGTTGAATTCATTTATTTTTTACAGGTGTTAGGGGTGAAACCCAGGGCTTTGTGCATGCTAGGCAAATATTCTACCATTTGAGCTACACCCTAGCCCAATTTTTTGGATTTAATGTTGATGATAAATCACGTATTTTTTTATAAATTTTTTTTTAGTTGTAGGTGGACCCAATACCTTTATTTTATTTTTATGTGTGCTGAGGATAGAACCCAGGGTCTCACGTGTGATAGACGAGCACTCTATCATTGAACCACAACCCCAGTCCCCATGTATCTTCTTTTTTAGATAGCATTCATTTAAATAGTTTTCTAAAAACAAAAATTATTCACCATAATTGAGATATATTCCATGCTTGTATAATTATATCAAAATGGATTCTACTGTCATGTACAATTAAAAAGAACCAGTAAAAAATATTTTCACTAAAAAAAGAAATAATTAATATTAGTGATTGCTATTCATTCCTATGAATGAATTTACTTCATTCATTTAGGATATATATATGCATATATACACATCTGTATATACATGTGTATATACATCTGTATATTCATGTATATATGTATATATGTGTGGGTTTATGTGTATGCATGTACACACATATATACACATCACACATACATACTGGGCAGCCACATTGTGCCAGGAAATATGCTAGACTATACATAGATTTTTTTGTTTTTGCTTTTGTTGTTTTAGTGATAAGTATCCAATCCAGTGCCTCATATACTAACCAAGAGCTTTAACAGTGCCCTGCATCCCCAGCCGGATACTTGGACTTTTAAATCATGGTTCTGCCTTTCTAAGTTTCACTAAGTGAAGAAAAGGCACTTAAAAGTACAGAAGGCTGGGGGTGGGGAGCTCATTGCTAGAACTCATTGTAGATAGGCAAGGCCTTGGGTTCTGTCTCCAGTATTGAAAAATGAAAAATGTATAGTACACGGGAATCTATCAATCATCTATCTACCTACCTGCCTATCTATATGCAGGACACTATCCTGGGAACATCAAGGATACAGGGGTTTATCTTGTTGGTAGAATGAAATAAGAGGTATTGTCAGAGGATTATTGAAGAGACTTCTGAAACATCATAGGACCTAAAATAGGTTGAAGTTTTTTTATTTTTCTTAAAAAAAAACTATATTCTTGAAACGTGTATCATTTTAATTTGCTGCGCTAGTATTGTATTTTCAAATCTGAAATTTGGGACACTCAAAAGAGCCCTGTTTAGGTAGCACCTGGGTCTTTTAGATGTCTCCAGGCAGATATTTATTTATTTATTTATTTATTTATTTATTTAACTAACTAACTAACTATAGGGAGTAAAAGTAAAGGATCATTTTTGCTAAATGTGATGGCCTACACCTATAATCCCAACTACTGGGGAGGCTGAGGCAGGAGGATCACAAGTTCAAGACTAGCCTCGGCACTTAATGGGGCCCTGTATTAAAATAAAAATAAATAAAAAGGACTGGGGATGTTGCTCTGTAGTAGAGGGCCCCTGGGTTCAATCCCCTGTACCAAAAAAATAACAAACAGGAGTTAGTTGTTTTTATGTGGACATTGCCTACTTAATATTTGATGATAGATATAGCTCAGTGACCAGCAGATACGTTTTTGTATGGTGGTTTATGTGCACTAATCTTCGCTCAGTCTTGTTTAGGGGGAAAAAATAAGTGGGTTTGACCTAACCTTACGACTGGTGGGAAATGGAGATAGAAAAAAGGGTAAAATAACTTTCCCACAGTCACACTCTGATGCATTAGAAGCATAGATAGAGATAGAAACTGAGTCTACTGATTTTTGTATGGGTGCCCTTTAATACTTGCGTTTGGACATTCAGCACTGTAAAACAATAGAGTAAAAACTGTTAAAAAGTTGTTGTCGGCTCTAAGGCCTTCACTGATGAGATTTTTCTGTTGATAATAAGGTATACTCCTTTAATAGTTGAACATCTGTTCTTCCTTGGGCTGGGTGAAGGGTGATTGTTGGCCAAAGTGAATAACATTTTCTTGAGGCAGCTTTCATTGAAACTGTTCTTCTGGTGGTAGACGGATTCCAGATTGATACAGGCCTGTTTCTCAGCTGTTGACTCTTTTCTTGTTATCTGCCATTATATTTGCTTCTTTACCATCCTCTGCTATTTTATGGGTGTCTTGGAAATTACCAGGGGGTTGGGCAGCTAGAATTGTCCTTAGGGAAAAAGTTCTTTGACTTTGTGCATGTATTTGGATCTTTTAATTGCCAGTTGCCTTTAAAGCAGGTGATCATTTTATCTGTAGCCTTCCATAAAGATCTTTTATTTTTAAGCCATACGATGAGAGTTGTCAGCTCTGCTGGAAGGAACAGATGTTTCTCACTTCTTATTTCCTTCCAAATGTAGGGAGAAAATTCAAGTGAAAGGGGATTTCCATGGCACATGTTTGTGTCTCTTAGGTAGATATAAAAACCTTTCGCAATGTGGGAGACCAAAACATTATCTTGTTTTAGCTATTAAGAATATTACTCAGCTTTAAAGAAGAATGAAATTCTGGCATTTGCTAGTAAATGGATGGAGTTAGAGAATATCATGCTAAGTGAAATGAACCAAATCTAAAAAAACCAAAGGCTGAATGTTTTCTTTGATAAGCAGAAGCTAATTCACAACAAGGTGGGGGGAGGGAAGAATAGTTCATTTATATTAGGTAGAGGGGAGTGAAGGGAAGGGGTATGGGGGTAGGAAGTATAGTAGAGTGAAACAGGTATTATTACCTCAAGTACATATATAACTGCATAACTGATGTGATCCTGTAATATGTATAATCAGAAAAAAGATTACGTTCTATTTGTGTATGATCTATCAAAATGTATAAATGTATTCTGTTATGTACAACTAATTAGAACAAATAGAATAAAAAATTTTAAAAATGCACAAAAAGGAAATTGGAATGTTTAAACCTATATTCCACTTAGTTGCAAACCTGTGTGACCTCAGAAAAACAGGGGCCCAGCATGATTATGTTGTTTTTGTTGTTATTTAATCTGGAAAATGATCACTACAAAAACGTCATTCTACCAAAAATGTCTATTCTCTATGGTATTTCGATTTTGTCTTTTTTGCTTTGCCAATGAAGCAATAGCTGTAATGTTAAAAAAGAAAGAAAGAAAAGAAGAGAAGAGAAAAAGAAACCAATGACCTGGCAAGGTGGCTTATAACTGTGATTCCAGTTACTTGGGAGGCTGAAACCAAAGGATTAAGCTCAACCTTGGCAACTTAATGAGAATCTATCTAAAAAAAAAAAAAAAAAAAAAAAAAAAGAAAAGAAGAAAGAACTTGATGATGTTATAGACCATTATATTTAAATATTCAGTTAGTTTGTTCAAAATGCATGTTTTACAATGATCATTAGAAAAAAAAGAGGTTCATTTACACATTAAGTACAACAGAAGCTTGTAGCAGAGGGTTTTTTTTTTTTTTTTTCCTTCTTTTTCTTTTTCTGTGGTGTTGGTAATTGAACCCAGGGCCTCACACATGCTAAGCATTTGCTCTATGTCTGAGCTACAATCCCAGCCCAGTAATAGAGTTTTTCAGTTAATTAAAGTTTTAATATCTAACATGTAAAATGTGTGATGCTAAATCGTTTTTTATTTGTTTTGCTGCCTTTTTTTTTTTTTTTTTTTTGTGCCGGTGATCAAACCCAGGGCCTTCTTCTTGCTAGGCAAGTGTTCTAACACTGAACTCTATCCCCAACCTGTTAAATCACTTTTGATAAAAATCTTTCCAAGTCAATTACATGCTTAACCGGTTTTTAAACACATGGAATTTAAAAAATTAATATTTTTAAAATGACTTAATGTCATCTTCAGGCACATCATTTTAACATCTTATAAAAATATTAGTGATGCCCTCAACAGCTATTTAAATGTATAGGCTAGTGGCCTCAGTTTTTGTGTGTGTGTAGTTTCTTGACTCTTTCCTTGTGGCTGGCTATTTATTTTTAGAGGTAGCTTTAGTTTCTTCCCTAGTCCCCCAGTTCCTCATAATTTGTATTTTCTCATCAATTTGTTATTGGCTTATAAAGTCTAGAATTATGATGTTAGCTATATTTATTGCACTTCTGAATGCCAGGGCTCTGTTAGTGCATTACATAATTATTTCTAATCCTTTCAACAGTCTTGAAGTATAACTGCTTATATTCATTTTTCTTATGAGTAAACCAAGGCTCAGACAAATGAAATACCTTGCCTAAGGGTATTAAACTACGATGTGACCCACCTAGAATATGTTCTTTAAAAACCAAATCTGTTCCCAGTGCGTATAAAATAAAACCAAGTGGGTTATTGAGCTTTTGTAGGACTAGTTAATTAATTGAAAGCTTCTATTTCAGAACTTTGATTTTGTGATACTCATGTTGGCCTTTCTAAAGATTATCTTGATTTCAGTATCAGTAGAAGAAGGACCCACTCTAGGAGTACAATGACTTGTTAAGTCATTACACTGAATTTTTAAAGGCCAGAAAATCTAACTGTAAAAGGAAAGGGGATTGATTATAGGAATTCTATCCTTTTTCTAAAGTATTGCCTTACTGGGTTCCATATATCAGAATAGAATTTGACAGCATATACTGGGCTTGAGAGCATTGCTCTTAAGTTATTTTAGTTTAGTCTGAAATATCCTTTCTCATGGTTCTTCGGGACTGTGACTTGGATCAAAGTCAAGTACCCCAATAGCTTCAGTGATGAATTTTAATAACTGCTTTATGAACTGAGGACTGACTGGCCTAATTTTAAGTGTGTTTAAATATTTGGATTCAAGCCTTGCTTATTTGAAATAGAACTGGTGCTTTTCATGCTTTTCCTCCCAATTCTAGTAAAAAGTTGCTGAAAATATGCTGGATGATGATAGCAATAGTTATTCTAACCATGGTATTCTAAGAGTTTTTGCATCTTAGTTTTGCCATTTGACTCTCAAGTAGTTTTTCCTTATATGTATGAAAATAGAGGAGCAATTACACTTGGATAATATTAAGATTCAATGAAATAGTGTATATAAAGCCCTTACAAGTTTGCTTGGTACATATGGAGCACTTAATTGGTACTGATTCCTTTTCTAACCTGATTTGTTTTCTTAATTAAACTTGAACCGAACAACTCTAAAATTGTATACAAAAACTTGGCAGGATATAAATTGACCAGATATGAGTTGCAAATTAATATTTCTAGCCATTAGTTGTGGTGGTGTTGTTTTCAAATTGCTAATGTTTCATGTTTTTCTTTTTTTTTCTTTTTTTTTTTTTGTATTTCTGTGATTTTAAGCATTTGCTTTATTGCAAATTTTGGTTTTCTGGGATTTTGGATGAGGAAAGCATATGATGGGGGTGTGACTGTGAGACTGGGGGAGGATGCTGCGTTCTAAAGGAGTGATGAGGAAGAAGAGGTGGCAGCTAACACCTTCAGTGTTTATGTTCTGCATAGCATCTGGCCATCACCACCTGACTTTGCAGCCTTCCCTCCCAAGATTCCCTTCCTAAACTAATCTGCTTACTGTTCCATGAACATGCATTTCATTTCTTTCTCCTGACTTTTTGCCTTCGTCTTGCAGTTTTACCCACTTAGAGCATATAATTTGTTTCTCTTGATTTAGCACCTGAAAACAGCTGTTTGAATTCCCATTTCCTCTCTGTATTTCTTCATCATCTCACCTCACTGATTCTGTGCTTATTATCTACATCCTATTTCTATATCTCTGGATGTAGGATTCTTTCACTCTTCTTTTATGCCTCGTCTGCTCGCAGGCAGCATTTGCTCTTCCATCGATCCATCCACAAATATCTATACTGTGTCTTGCTGTGTGCCAGTCACTGTGATACTGTGAATATACTGAGGTCTTAGTGAATACTTGACTTGTTCACCGACTTTTTTTGGATGGTAATTAATATAGGTATATTGGGTACTCAGGCTTGAGTACTAAATTGGCAACTAAAACTAATAAAATGTAAGGTTGAAAATTGCTAACTCTTTTGGGCAGTTGGAATTAATTATTTTTATTGAGGTGAGGTTGAATCAAAGAATGACACTTTGGTAGAATTTGCTTTCAGAGAACATCATCTATTCTTGCTTCTAGAGCTTAATTTTAAAATAGTAATGGTATTACAATAATAGTGCTTCCCAGTATATATGCATATATACACATCTATACACATATGTTCATATTTGTGTATGCATATGTCATTTATTTTTTGGGGGGAGGATTGAAACTCAGGGGTTGTAAATGCCAAGCGGGCCATTCTACCACTGAGCTACATCTCTAGCTCTCTATATAAATTTTATCAGTAATGAAAGAAGAGGTAAAGGGAATAAAAAAATTTATTCCTGTATTTGTTCCTGCTTTTGTATTATCAGTAGTAATGAAATTTAGCATTAAGGGACCATTAGGAAGAAATTCATAAGCATTGCCTGTGACTTAATATTACTGGGTATAATTTTAGTGACTGAAAACTTTTATAAGGCTTTTTTGTATTAAAAATATAAATGTATGGAAAATTTGCTAATCAACTTAGAATGGTAGTAATACAGAGTAGTTATAATATCAAAATTATAAGAACAAATAACAGTTACTGGATGCTATAAGAAGATGCTAACCACACTAGAGAAAGTTATTATCCTTTTGAAATCTGCTCCACAAGAGGGAAAAACTAATGTCTTCTTCCTTTACAAAGATGTGCTTGCAAGTATTGATTGGGTAGAGAATTTTCTGCTATTCTTCTATGATCTAGTAAGGATCCAGCATACCATTAACCAACTGGAAGTTTTATTACCAATTATGCCAGAGTTGTGATGTGCTGAAAATAGTCTTTTTCAGGGGGAAGGAAATAATATTTTTGAGAAAATTAAGCCTTTATTGTGCAGCAAAATTATGCTTTAAGAATGTTTAGGCTACTCAGTTTGGTCTCTTTTTGCATATCAGACTGAAGGGTTCCTTGTTGTTTCTTTTCTTTCTTTTTCTTTCCTTCTTTTTCTTTCGTTCTTAGGTGCTGGGGATTGAACACAGAGATTCTCACATATGGGGCAAAAGCTCAACCACTAAGCTATGCCTCCAACTCTTTCATCTCTTCTTTTTTTAAAAAGATATTTTTTAAATGTTGATGGACTCCATTGTGTATATACCACATTTTCTTTATCTATTCATCTGTTAATGGATGCTCAGGCCGAATCTATAACTTGGTGTTTGCAAATGGTCCAATGGTAAACATGTAAGCCTATACCTCTGAAGTATTCTGACTTGAACTCTTTTCAGTAAATACACAAGACTGGTATAGCTGGATTATATGATATTTCAATTTTACCATGTTTTGTTATATGGCTCTATAATATAATTTGAAATTGGAGATTGTGATGCCTCTAGCATTGCTGTTATTCCCCTCTAGATTGTTTTGGTTATTCTGGGTCTTTTGTACTTTCATATTAATTTTAGGGTTCTTTTTTTAGTTCAGGAAGAATGTTATTGGAATTTTGTTGGGCATTGCACTGAGTCTATAGATTATCTTTGTTAATATGGCTATTTTTAATGATATTAATTCTGCCTACTCTTGCCGTGATTATGGTAGGTCTTTTCATCTTCTAGTGCCCTTTTCAGTGTTCTATAATTTTCATTGTAGTGGTCTTTCACTTTCTTGTTCAGTTTTATTCTGATTTTTTAAAAGCTATTTTTAATGGAATTGTTTTCGTGTTTCTTTTCCTCAGTAGATTCATTATTGGTGTATAGAAAAACTTTTGATTTTTATATGTTAATTTTGTTTCCTGATACTTTGCTAAATTTGTTTAGCAGATCTGTAAGCCTTTTGGTTGAACTTTAGGATATTCTAAGTATAGGATCATGTCATCTACAAATAGGAATAATTTGACTTCTTGCTTTCCTATTTGTATCTCTTTTATTTATTTTTTATATTTCCCTTGTATTTCACTTCCTAATTTCTCTAGCTAAAATTTCAATTACTATATTGCATAGGATGATGAGAATAGACATTCTTGTCTCATTACTGATTTTAGAGGAAATGTTTTCAGTTTTCCCCATTCACTATGATGTTGGATTTGGGTTTGTCATTTATAACACTTATTATGTTGAAGTAATTTCCATTTATTCCTAATTTCTTCAGGGTCTTTTTTTTTTTTTCAATAAGGGGTGTCATGTTTTTTCAAAGGTTTTTTTGCATCATTGAGATGATCATGTAATTTTGTCCTTATTACATTTATTGACATGCCAATATTGAATCACACTTTTTGCATCCCTTAATTGAAATGTATGATCTTTATAATGTGTGTTGAAATTTGATTTGCAAGTCTTTTATTAAGGATTTTGGTGACTATGTTCATTAAGGATATTGATCTGTAATTTTATTTTCTTGATGTGTCCTTAGTCTGGTTTTGGTATCAGGGTGATTCTGGCTTCAAAGAATGACTTTGGAAGTGATCCCTATATTTCTATTTCACAGAATATTTTGAGGAGAATTGTTGTTAGTTCTTCTGTAAAGATTTGGTGTTCAACTCTAAACCCATCTGCTCCTGGGCTTTTCTTTGTTAGTAGACTTATTATTTCAGTCTCATTGCTTGCTATTGATCTGTTCAGGTTGTCTGTCTTAGTTCAATTTTGGTAAATCACCTGCATCTAAAAATTAATTAATTTCTTCTGGATTTTCCAATTTATTAGAATATGTGTTTTCAAGATAATCCCTGATGATCAGTCATGTCTATTGTAATATTCCTGTTTTTCATCTTTCGGTATTTCAGTACTATCTATTGTAATATGCCTGTTTTTCATCCCTTTCTTTTGGTTAGTTTGGCTTGGAGTTTGAGTCTCATTTATCTTTTCAAGGAATGAACTTTTAGGACTGGGGATATAGATCAGTGGTAGAGAACTTACTTAACATGCCCTGGGTTCAGTCCCTGCTATTGTGACAATGAACCAACTGTTTCATCAATCCCTTGTATTGTTCTTTTATTCTCTATTAATTTTAGCTCTGATCTTTATTATTTCTTTCCTTCTACTGATTTTGGGATTGACTTTCTTGTTTTATTAAGAGATCGAGGTGCATCATTAGGTTATATTTGGGATTGCTCTCCTTTTTATGTAGGCATTCATAACTGTAAACTTCCCTATTATAGCTGCCTTCATTGTATCCCATAGATTTTTGTATGTTGGTGTTTCTCTTCTCATTTGATTCTAATAATTTTTACCTTCTCCCCGATTTCTCTGATAACTCACTCATCATTCAATAGTGTGTTATTCAATCTCCATGTGTTTGTACAGTATCTGTAGTTTTTCTTGATATTAATTTCTAAATTCACTTATGATCTAATAAGATACAAGAAATTATTTCATTATTTTATTTGTTAAAATTTGCTTTGTAGTGCAATATATGATCTATTTGGAGAGAGTTCCTTGAGCAGCTGAGAAGAAATCATATTTATCTGTTGGATAAAATATTCTATAGATATGTTTTGTCTATTTGATCTAAGGAGTAGCTTAACTCTGTAATATCTTTATTTTTATGTCTGGATGACTATTAGTGAGAGTGGTGTATTGAAATCACCCACTATTATTTTATTGTGCACTAGCTATCCCTTTATGTCAAGTAATTTTTTTGTTGTTCTTATTTTGGGCAGTATGAGAGGTTAAACCTGGGGCTCACATGTGTTAGGCAAGCACTGAGCTACATCCCCAGATCCCCTTTATAAGAATTTATTTTGAGACAGGGTCTCACTAAGTTGCTCTGATTGACCTCAAACTTGCAATCTTTCTGCCTCAGCCTCCCAAGTAGCTAGGCTTACAGGTGTGTGCCACCTCACCCAGCCGTAATGTTTGTTTATATGCATAATTTTTTCTTTTTTGGTCCTGGGGATTGAACTCGGGGCACTCAACCACTGAGCCACATCCCCAGGCCTATTTTTTTTTTTTTTTTTTTTTTTTTTTTTTTTTTTTTCATTTAGAGACAGGGTCTCACTGAGTTGCTTAGTGCCTCATTTTTGCTGAGGCTGGCTTTGAACTTGCCATCCACCTGTCTCAGCCTCCTGAGCTGCTGGGATTACAGGTGTGGGCCACAGTGCCCAACTGTAATGTTTGTTTATGAATTCAGGTGCACCAAAGATTGGGGCATAAATATTTACAATTGTTGTATCCTCTTGTTGGATTGTTTCCTTTACCAAATGCAGTGACCTCCTTGTCTCTTCTGATTAATTTTGGCTTGAAGACATCTTTGTCAGATATGACAGCAGCCCCTCCTGTTTGCTTTCAGATTCAGTTGCCATGGAATATTGTTCTCCATCCTATTGCTTCCAATCTGTGAATGGCTTTGTCGATGATATGTGTTTCTTGAAGACAACAGAGCTGGGTTTTGTTTTTTAGTCCAGTCTGCCAGTTTATATCTTTTAAGTGAAGAATTAAAACAATGTATATTCAGTGTTATTATACATAGGTATGTATTTCTGTCTTTTTGTTTTATTTTCAGTGTTTTTATTTGTTTATTTTTCGAAATACTGCCATAGTGGTCATGAATTCCTTTAGTTTATGCTTATCTCAGGTTATCATTTCTACTTCAGTTCTGAAGGATAGCTTTGCTGGACATAGCAATTGAAGTTGGTAGTTTCTTTCAGGGTTCAGAATATATCTTTCCAAAACTGTCCTACCCTTTAGAGTGCCATCTGAGAAATCTACTGTTATTCTGATTGGTTTGCTGTTATAAGTGACTTGGAACTCTCTCTTACAGCTTTGAAATTCTTTGTTCTGGAGTTTTGGCATTTTTAACTGTAATGCATCATGGAGAGGGTCTTTCCTTATTGTGTCTATTTGGGGTTCAAAATGCTCCAGTATCTTAATGTCCATATTGTTCCTAACATTTGGGAAATTTTCTGCTATTATTTTACTGAATAGGTTATCTATTTCTTCCTTCTCCAAACCTTTGAGTCTTAAATTAGGTCTCTTAATGTCGTTCCAGACTTCTTATATACTCCGATTCTTGTTTTTATTTTATTACTGTCAAACACCTTGTCTTCAAGTCTCACTATTCTGTCTTCTGCTTAATCTAGTCTATTGGTGAGACTCCACTGAGTTTTTTACTTGATTTACTGTATTATTCATTGCCAAGCATTCTGTTTAGTTCTTCTTTCAGAATCTCTTGCTTCAGATTTCCAATTTGTATTCTGTATTGTCTTCTTTAATTTATTCAGTTGTTTATTTGTATCATCTTTTGAGTTTATTGGTCATTTTAACAATCAATTTTTTGAATTCTTCGCCTGAGATTTTATCTACTTTGATTCCTATGGATTCACTTATTAGGATGATAACTTTTGGGGGGTCGTTTTGTTGACCTATTTCCTCATTTTCCAGTTATTCTATGTTGAGATTTGCACATCTGTTGGGATTCATTTCTCTTCTACTTTTTAGTAAGCAGTTATCTTTTCACCATGTACCCTGGACTGGGGGTGTATCTCAGCACAAATGCATCTTCTTGTTATAATCTTGGTGGTTGGTTCAATCATCAGAACTACTTTGAGAGGAAAGAGTAACTACCGGTAACATCAGTATTTTAAGAGCAAACAATACTTACTATTAAAATATGTAGATCAGAAGGAAAAGAAAATATAAAAAAGCCAAGAAGGGAGTGAGGGAAAAGAGAAGAAACGTGGAGAGGAGGAAAGAAAAAAGAGAGGGGATTACAAATGAGAAAGACATAAAAATATCAAGAAAAAATCCAGTTAATAGAAAAAAATAAAATGCTGCAGGCAGCAGCTTTCCATCTAACCCAGACCTGTCCTACTTCTACACTTTACTGGCATTGCTTCTTATTAAAGTTCAGACTGTCAATTTCTAAAGAAAGAGGCTTCCACTTTGCTCTGCAGATCCACAGAGTAGCTGGTGGCTATGCCTCCTATGACCACCCAGAGCTTTCTGTAGTCTCTGCCACAGTTTCACTTCAGAGCCCAGATCGACTTGGGGTGTCACTGGGTCTAACGATCTGATGAGAATTAAAGCATAGGTGGCTGTTGAATTTTAGCTAGCTAGCTAGCTAGCTAGAGTTTAAAAACAGGAAAGAAAACTGCAGGGGTTTCTGATCTCTTGCATAGAAGCTTAACAAGGAGGCACTTTTTAAAAAACTGGCTGCCCTTCCCCACTTTAAATGAATATACTGGGCACTGTGGGGACTATCTCCTCCTGCACCAGCTCACTAATTAGTATTTGAGTATCTTTTCTGCTCAGATTTGTTTTGCTTGAAAGTGGAGCCTGTCTTTCTCAAAGTTAATGGGAAACTTTCTTTTAGCTCATTAGAAGGGAGCTCCCCCTATCCCACGAAGCCGTCCTGGGCCCAGTGCTGTGTACTCTATTTCTTTCACTAACTCTCTTACTATTCTAAACACCAGTATTTCTGGGTTTCACCTGTTTGCTAACTTTCTGAGTTGCACTCTAGCACTTTCCCGTGGTCATTCTACCTCATCATGTAGCCACAGAACTGTCTTGGAGAAAGCTAGTATGCAGGAGATGCCTTAGTCTTCCATTTCCAGAGTTCCCCCAAGTGACGGTTTTATTAATGCTGTAATAGTAACTGAATTGTTTAAAAAGGACACGAGTTTTCTCTTTTAAAAGGATAATAGAAGAAATGGAATAATAGTAGGGATAATCTTATGTAATCCATTTTTAAACCTACATACTTGTAGATAATTGGCCCTTCTTTTTCCTATAGACCAATACTTGCCTGCTTGGAGAAGCTGTTATATCAGCTCTCTGGATGGTGTTACATTTTATAGCTACAAAGATATTGTGCAAACCAATTATATCATACTGTCCTTGCAGTGCTATTTTGGTTAAATGTTTAGAGAGTATCCTGGCAGTTTATATGAGGATGTAGGATTTGAGGATGTTGAATCCGTGGTCTCACTCATGAAATTATTTAAACATATATGTATAAATTAAATATTTTAATATATGCAGTATGTTGTATGTCATTATATTGTTAAAAAGAAAAATCTTAAAATAATTTAACAGACTATGAGCAGAAAATAAAAAGGACTCATGAACTGCATAGTACTGAAGACAAAATGCAGTTCAGAGAGTTCTGCTGCAAAAGCTATGGACAGGGAGAATTTATAGCCAGAAAATGGAAGTGACATACATAAATAACCTGATTGGTTACAATTTTGTTCTTGTCTTATTTGGACATATTTTTGGCAGTTTTTAGCCTATATTTGGCTGAATGTTCAGCTTCTATGACTGGCCAAGATTTTCCTATGATTGGCCCAAGACTTGGGGACACCGAATAAACTCTCAAGTTAGATTACAATTTGTTTACATATTTAATTGGGTTTATAGTTCCCTACAAATGGACTCAGCATCAGGATTAATTTAATAATATGTAAATAATTATATTATATTGCATATTATGTATGTGTCATAAAATATTATATGTAGTTGAATGTACATTAATATTTAATGCTCTGTTCTATGCCCCTTCATTGCTCATTCTCTACTACCCTTCATTTTGTCCTAAATAAATTAATCAGTCATTCTTCAAATATAATCTTTTGGTAGTTTTAGATATCATGAACATTATTTTCAGTAAAAAAAAATATTTTGTCAATTCTTAATTTCATGACAAATTTACATCATCAGTTCTTACAGAACTCTTCATTTTGTTCCTGTTGTATTCATTTTCCATTCTGACATACCTTGTGAACACATGCTTTTATCTGTTTGGTATTCTTGAAAGTATATGTAGTTTTGTAAGGTGTATAGTATTTCTTTGTGTGTTTAGTTTATACAAATACTCTTGAGTCATAGACATCATTTTTTTAAAAACTCAACTGGCTTTGGAAAAAATACTACTAATTTTTTCTGGGTGAATTCCTATCTAGTTTTTGCTTCTTAGTGCTATGTAGTATTCCAAAGGGTGAAAAGTTCTGCTGAATTGTACAGCACCAGAGGGCACTATTCACCTTTTATTGCATGTGCTTAATGTTTCCCTGCAGTTTTGCAATGTGGTGGCTTTGGGTGCATTCCCTAGATTTTATTCAAACGTTTGCACATTGATAACCATCTATATTCCCTTATTTCTCAGGTCACTACAGAAAATACTCTGATGAATATTCCCACATAGAGTTCTACGTGGGAATTTCTCTGACATGTATTAAGAAGTAAGATTACTTGGCCATACAATAATGGCCTTACTTAATTTGTCTAAGTCTGTTTGGTTACTTTCAGATTGCCTTCTCTACTTTATAATCTATGCACAGTAAATTGCTGTTATTTAATTATCACTAGTTCAATGGGGAAAAGTAGTCACTCATTGTTTTACTTTTTACTATGTATTTATTGGATGACTAATGCCTTTGAGAAAACCTTTGCATATTTTTAGCCATTTGGGTTTACCCTTTTATGCATTGCCTGTTCATATCATTTTACATTTTTATGTAGTATTTCCTGATTTTTCTTATTATTTATAGGGTTTCCTAGTATATTCTGGATATTTTTCTGTTACTAATGTTGAGGATATTTGATAGATTGTCACAAAGCCTTACAGGGAAGACTGCATACAAGGTACATAATGATGAACTAAGTCAATTTTGAAAAAATGAGTACATCTCTGGGAGAAGTAAACAGATGTTTTGCAAAGTTATATTTATAAGACTCATTTGGTACCGGCTTAAAACAGAAAGATACACATAAAAGGAAAACAGAGAAACCGCAGAAACACATTAATCTATATGCAGTTATGACATAAAAGTGGCAACAAAAACAATTGAGCAAAAGACTATTCAGGCTGTGTATGGCAGTGCACACCTGTAATCCTAGCAACTTTGAAGCTTGAGGCAGGAGGATCAGATGTTTGAGGCCAGCCTCAGCAAATTAGCTAGAACCTATCTCAAAATGAAAAATAAGAAGGATTGGAGATGAAACTCAGTGGCAAAAGGTCCTTGGGTTCAATCCGCTGTATCAAAAAAAAAAAAAAATACAAAGTCCATTAATTTGATTTTCTATATGGAGAAAAATAAAACTAGATTTCTACATTACAATCATACACTAAAGAGAACTATTTCAAAAGCTTAAATGTAAAGGGCAAAGTGATAAAGTAAATAGAAGATTATAGAAGGAAGATTTTTTTGTGATTCAGGAGTAACAATTTTTTAAATGAGAGGAAAACAGTACAAACTCTATCTTAGATAAAGATTTTATAATATGAAATTTGCATCTGGATTGGAATATATATGGAATATATATAAGGAATATATATATATATATATATATATGGAATATATATAAGATGGAATATATATGAAATCTAGGGGGAAAGCAACATCTAATTAGTAAGTGTTGAGTAGAAGAAGAATACCATATGAAGGCATTTAAGTAGTAAAATCTATCTTAGAAATGTATCTGGTTATATGAAAATATTTCTGTTCAACCAACCATACTACAAAATTTAAAAAGGATAAATATCAGAGGAAATTATTTGCTATTTAAAACCAATTCTATATGTTGAGATTACAAAGAAGTGAATCTACTCCAAATCCTTTTAACAGAAAAAGATTTACTATAGGGTGTGACTTGGTTTACAGAATCTTGGAAAACTTGAATAAAAGTGTTCTAAAATCTTTTTAGATATTATTCACAAAGCCATAAGGTAGGACCAGGGTATCAAAGAAGCAGCCACCACCTCTATGATCTAAAGTCCCAGGCTCTAGAAGCACACTTCTGCTGCCAGGATTACAGGTGTGCACTGCCATGCACAATCTGAATAGTCTTTTGTTCAATGATTTTTGTTGCCACTTTTATGTCATAACTGTATATAGATTAATGTGTTTCTGCAGTTTCTCTGCTTTCCTTTTATGTGTATCTTTCTGTTTTAAGCTAGAACCGTATGAGTCTTATAAATATAACTTTGCAAAACATCTGTTCACTACTCCCAGAGATGTACTCATTTTTTTCAAAATTGACTTAGTTCATCATTATGTACCTTGTGTGTATTCTTCCCTGTAAACTTAGAATAGTGAGTAGAAGATGGTGGAAGCAAGCTAGGCAGTGAGTCCTGATTTCTTCACAACACAGAAGGCAGCAAAGGAAAAGCAGAATTGGGAGGTATGTGACAAAATAAGTGTTCTAAGACTTGATATTACATAGCCTGAGATCTGGAGAGACTGGAAGAGTGGTTACCAGAGAAGAAAACACACTCAAGAGTTCCCTAATCCTGAACCAATAGAAAGACACAAAGAAAGTCATTTCATACTGTTTACAGGAATCATACATTAATAGGATATAATGATAATAAATATTTATGCTCCAAACTATGGAGCATCTACATACATCAAACAAACCCTTCTCAATATTAAGAATCAAAAAGACCACAATATAATAATACTGGATGACTTTAACACACCCGTCATCACTGGATAGGTCATCCATACAAGAATTAAGTAAATAGTCTACAGAACCAAAAAATACAATTAATTGTATGGACCTAATAGACATCTATAGAATATTTCATCCATCAATGACTGAATTCACTCTGTTCTCAGCAGCACATGGAACATTTTCTAAAATAGACCATATTTTATGTTACAAAGCAAATATTAACAAATATAAAAATAGACTATAATACCTTGCTTTCTATCAAATCATAATGGAATGAAATTAGAAATCAACACTAAGATACAAATAGAATCACTCTAACATCTAGAAATTAAATACTACACTTTGGAATGATAACAGAAGAAATCGGGAGAGAAATTTTTAAAATGTATTTAAAAGTAAATGAGAATAGTGATACACCTTATCAACATCTCTGGACAGTATGAAGGTGGTTCTAAGAGGAGGATTCATAGGATTGAGTTAATATATTAAAAGAATAGAAAGATAGCAAATAAATAATCTAACATTATATCTCAAGGCCTTGGAAAAAGAAGAACAAACCAACAGCAAAATCAGAAGACAGGAAATAATTAAAATCAGAGCTAGTCAGTGGAATTGATATTTTTTAAAAATGCAAAAGATTGATGAAACAGTTGGTTTTCTGAAAGGCTAAACATAGTTGATAAACTACCTAGCCCAACTAACCCAGCTAACCAACTAACCAAAAAAGGGAAACACTCAAATTACCAAAATCCAAGATGAAAAAGGAAATATCCGTGACTGTACTGAAATCTAGAGAATCATCAGAAATTATTTTGAAAATTTATACTATAATAAACTAGAAAATTTTGAAAATATAGACAAATTAAGTTGAACCAGGAGAGTATAGAAAACTTTAAAACATCAATTTCAAGAAATGAAATTGAAGCAGCCATCAAAAACCTTCCAACAAAGGAAAGCCCAGGACCAATGATTCTCAATCAAGTTCTACCAGACCCTTAAGGAACAACTAATACCAATCCTCCTTATAATATTCCATGAAATTAAAAAGGAGGGAACTCTGCCAAACTTATTCTGTGAAGCCAATATCATCCTGTTACCAAAACCCAACAGACACATCAAGAAAAAAAAAAAAAAAAAAAAACTTCAGACCAATATTCTTAATGAACATAGATGCAATTTTTAAAAAATTTTTAGTTACAGAGGGACACAATAACTTTATTTTATTTATTTATTTTTATGTATTGCTGAGGATTAAACCCAGTGCCTCACATGTGCAGGCAAGTGCTCTACTGTTGAGGTACCACTCCAGCCCAAGATGCAAAAATTCTTATTAAATATTGGCAAATCACATCCAAAAATACACTAAAAAGATAGTGTACCATGATCAAGTAGGTTTTATCCCATGAATGCAAGGTTGTTTCAACATATGGAAACCAATACATGTAATTTAACACGTAAATAGACTTAAAGACAAAAATAACATGATTATCTCAGTAGGTACAGAAAAAGTGTTTGACAAAATACAGCATCCATTCATGTTTAAAACACTAGAAAAACTAGGGATAGAAGGAACTTATTTCCACATTGTAAAGGCTATATATGACAAACTCAAGGCCAACATTATTCTGAATGGAGAAAAACTGAAAGCATTTTTTTCTACAATCAGGAATAAGATAAGGATACCCACTTTTACCACTCCTATTCGACTTATTCCTTGAAACCAGTCAGAACATTTAGGCAAGAAAATTAAATTAAAGGGATATGAATACAAATAGAAAAGCTCAAATTTTCTGTTTGCCGATGACATGACCCTAAATTTAGAAGACCCAAAAACTCCACCAGAAGACTTCTAGAGCTCACAAATGAATTCAGCCAAGTGGCAGGATATAAAATCAATACCCATAAATCAATTGCATTCCTATACTCTGATGATGAATCTGCTGAAAAAGAAATTAGGAAAACTATTCCATTTGCAATAGCCTCAAAAAAACAAAGCAAACCCAAAACAATAAAAACTTGGGAATCATTCTAACAAAAGAGGTGAAGGATCTCTACAGTGAAAACTATGGAACACTAAAGAAAGAAATTGAAGAAGACACAAGATGGAGAGACCTCCCATCTTCTTGGATAGGCACAATTAAGATTGTCAAAATGCTGTATGACCAAAAGTGCTATACAGATTCAATGCAATTCCCATCAAAAGCCCACTGACATTCTTCACAGAAATAAAAAAAGCAGTCACAAAATTCATTTCGAAAAATAAGAGGCCCAGAATAGCCAAAGCAGTCCTTAGTGGGAAAAATAAAACAGGGGGCATCACAATACCAGTCCTGATATTATACTTCAGAGCTATAGTAACAAAAACAGCATGGTACTGGCATCAAATCAGGCATGAAGACCAATGGAGTAGAATAGAAGACAGAGAGACAAACCCCCAGAAATATAGTTATCTGATATCTGAAAAAGGTACCAAAAACATGTTGCAGAAAAGATAGCCTTTTAAAAAATGGTGCTGAGAAAACTGGTAATCCATGTGTAGTAGAATTAAAATTAACCTTTATCTCTCACCCTGCACAAAACTGAACTCGAAGTGGATCAAAGACCTAGGAATTATTCCAGAAACTCTCTACCTACTAGAAGAAAATATAGGCCCAACACTCATAAGGTGTAGGCTCAGGAATTAACTTCCTTAACAAGGCTTCTAAAGCACAGAAAGTAAAATAAAAAACCAACAAATGGGATGGCATCAAATTGAAAAGCTTTGTCATGACTAAGGAAGTAATCAATAGTATTAAGTGGGAACCTACAGAATGGAAGTAAATCTTTGCCACCTATAGCTCAGGGTGTTAATTTCCAGATATACCAAGAGGTCAAAACACACACACAAACACGCACACACACAATAAACGGGCAAAGGAACTAAATAGACACTTCTCAAAGGAAGAAATATGAGCAGTCAAGAAATATCTAAAAAAAAAAAAACATCTGTAGCAATTAGAAATGCAAATCAAAACCATCTCACTCTGGTCTAAATGGGAATTATCAAGAATAGAAGTAACGAAAAATGGTGAGGGTGTGGGGAAAAGGGTACACTCATACCTTGTTGGTGGGACTGAAAATTGGTGCAATCCCTCTGGAAAGCAGTATGGAGAGTCCTCAGAGAAACTAGAAAAGGAACCATTGTATGACCCAGTTATCCCACTCTTCAGTAAATACCCAAAGGATTTTAAATCAGCATACTACAGAGATGCAGCCACATCAATGTTTATAGCAGCACAATTCACAATAGCTAAGCTAGGAACCAACCTAGGTGTCCTTCAACAGAAGAATGGATAA
The DNA here is from genome assembly GCF_902686455.1 of Sciurus vulgaris. Taxonomy (NCBI): domain Eukaryota; kingdom Metazoa; phylum Chordata; class Mammalia; order Rodentia; family Sciuridae; genus Sciurus; species Sciurus vulgaris. The sequence continues at coordinate 49,487,376 of NC_136473.1, forward strand.
GAAAAATGTGGCATATATACACAATGGAGTATTAACCATAAAGAAGAATGATTTGATGGCCTTTGTTGGTCAGTGTATGGGACTAGAGAGTATCATGCTAAGTGAAATAAGCCAGTCTCAAAAAGTCAAAGATTGAATGTTTTCTCTGTTATGCAGAAGCTAATCCAAAATAATGAGTGGGTAGGGGAGTTAAGAAAAAAAAAGAAAAAAGAAAGATTAGTGGAATAGACAAAGTGGAATGAAGCGGAGGCAGAAGGGATGGGATAGGAGAAGAGTGGAATGAATCTGGCCTAACTTTCCTGTGTGCATGTATGAGTACACCATAGTGACTCTCACCGTCATTTACATACACAAGACACTAATTAAAAAAAAAAAAAACTATAATAGCAGAAAGCACAGTAGAGTAGAGGAAAGGGAACAGAGGAAGGGGAAGGGGGGTCCAGGGGACTGAATTGCAACAAATTATATTCTATGCTTTCATAATTATGTCCAAAATGATCCTGATGTCATGTATAACTAAAAAGAACCAATAAAAAACAAAGAGTAAATTTAGAATAGGTTTTTGAGATTCTTTAAAAAATTGTAATGGCACTTGGTTGAAATTTTATTAAATTTGTAGATTAAGACTTTTTTGCTTTTATAATATCATCTTATCAAAGAATGTGATAAACTTCTTTGTTTATTGAGATCATCTTTTTTGTCTTTTTAATAGAGTTTATACTTTTCTCCACAGAGGGTTGTGTATCTTTGCCGAGCCAGTTTCTAGGTGCTTTATAGTCTTGTCACTAATGGGAATGGTATCCTTTTTTAGCGTTGTGGTTGTTTTTGGTGAGGGGCCTACCGGGGATTAAAGACAACCCTTTTATATTTTAACAGCATCATAACTGAAACATAATCATAGAACATAGTATGTGTTGTACAGATTCTTTTGAAATTATTATGCCTTTCTTATTTGGCATTGTATGTGATGATTTCTTGTGTATGTTCCATGTTCTCTTTGGGGAGACACAATCCTAAAGTCCAGAAACATTATTAACATATTAATTCAGTAGCTGGCATTTTATATTTACCATTAATGAAAATCTTTCTAATTACTTAAAATATTTCAAAAGCACCATTTAAATAACTGTGTAATAGTTTATGCAGTTAGAAAAACAGCCATCCATGAGTATATATTACATACTTCTCACTTTAACCTTTCTTTCTTTCTCTTTTTCTTTTTCTTTTTCTTTTTTTTTTTTTGGTGCAGTGCGGGATCAAACCCAGGGTCTCATGCTTGCTAGCAGGCAAACTAACTCCTAAGTCACACTCCTAGCTCTGTCTTTTGCCTTTTGTGCTGCCTTTTTATTTTTTGAGGGGTTGAGAAATGAGCCCAGGACTTCATGCATGTACTCTCAACACTGAGCTGTATATTTCCAGCTTGTACTGCCTTTAAATACCTTCGCATGGTAATTTTCTACCTAACTCTTACTAATTAAACATTGCTTTTCCTCAGGCTTCATATAGTCCATCTTAACATCCACCCTAAGGAATTCTTTCTATGCTTTATTGATAATTCCAAATTCAGATTTCTAGCTCAGAATGCCAGATGTGAATTTCATATTCTCTTTTAAAATATATATATATAGGGATATGGGAATAGTTCCAACCTGAATTTTTCTTTCTCCAATCCTAATCTGTTCCCTCATGTACTGGTGGACTCTTGGTGCATGATAATAGCATCCAAGTAATAAAAACACATGCTCTTATTACTCTTGTCAATTTTCTCCATGTCAAGTACTTTACCTAGTTTCTTAAGCCAGAAACCTGGGAGTTGTGCAAGTTTGCCAACATACCCCACTTTACCTTCTTTCTATATTAAGTTAGTCACAAAACCCAGTTAAAATACATGCCCAAAATAGTTTTTAAAGTATTCATCCCCCTTTCCTTGCAGGATTTTTTTTTTTCTCCCTGTACTGGGAATTGAACCCAGAGCCTTGCAAATGCTACAAAAGTTTTTTCTCTACCATTGTAATATATACCCAGAATTTTTTTTTAAACGGAGTCTTGCTAGTAAAATTTTGAGATTCTTGAACTTGAGATTCTTCTGCCTCAGTCTCCCAAGGATCTGTGATTACAGGCATGCACCACCACCCCTGCTTCTACTATAGGAACGAACAAATTTGAAACCTACAATTTATACTCCAGTGGAAAATTAAATGTGTTCAGGAATGAAGTTAAAACAGAACATCAGTGGGGTGACCACTACCCTGGAGAGGCTGAAATTGATGACCATTAATGTTTACATTTCTCTATTGTTGTCATTTTCAGCACTTGGTTAATTTGAGTTCGTTTGTTTGTTCCTGCCTTCCTTTCTTTTTTATCTTCCCCAGGAAAATATCTCTTGATGGAAGCCTAAATTGAACTTTATATAAATTTTAATAGACTATAGTGACTATAATCAGAGCTTGGTATACAAAAGTCACTTTTTTTTTTATACTTTCTTTCAATGTGATGTATTTGCTGTAACTGAGGTGGGACTCAAGTTTTTACCACTCCTCTCAATATTCTCCATGTCAAGTAACATAGACACATCAACTGTGTCTCCATTTACCACAGTCAATGTCTTCAACATACTTACAAAGACATGTTATAAACACTTACCAATGAGGACTCAGACAGGAAGGGCTCTCATGCAAGAAAATATACATCAGAAGTGTGCATGGGTTCAGTGGGTATGGATTTCTCCAGGGAGGTAGAGTTTCACTCTCCTTTGTGCCTGAATCTCATGAGCTATTGTCATCCTGCCCATGGTGTATGGGCAGGGTGTTTATTGTCTTCCTGTGTTCTGTCACTTGTTTTCCTGTGATTTGTCCAGCTATTGAACCATTTGTCTTTTTCCTCGAGACAACCCTAAATATTTATCCTTGTCTTCCTTTTGCTATAAAAATTGCAGTATTTTAGATCTAAAACTGGGCATGTTCATATCTACCTGATTGTAATTGCCCCCCCCCTTTTTTTAAAATCTATGTTTGTTTTCTTATTTAGCTAGCATGGGCCATGAATATGAGAGATATGTAATATGATATCTCTGTATTCACTGACATCATAAACTTAAACAGTTATTACTAATGACTATAGATTTGCTTGTCAATCCCATCTCCCATTATTTCAGTTGTCAGATAATACAGGGTTTCATAGGAAGTACAGATCATAGAAAGGTTTCAAATGGTGAAACATCTGTTTTAATTCTCATTTTGTGTAAGTTAACAGTGGCCTGGAAGAAACAGAAACATGTTGACACTTTTCAAAACATAGCAATGACCTTGTTCATCTTTTAATCATTTAAAAATACACAAAAGAAAAACATCAATGATATTTGTAGGCTATTAACACATAAAATTAAAATAGATAATTGCAAGTGAATGCTAGGACTGGAATTGGCTTGTGGTGTAGCACTTGTCTAATATGTTCAAGGCCCTGGGTTTGATCCCCAGCACTGAAAAAAGAAAAAAGAAAAAAGAAAAAATGCTAGCCCTAGGGTTTAAGCCCTAGGGTTTAATTGAAGAAAATGAAGTTTAAGACATAGAACGCAGCATAAAATTTACCCTTAGCCACTGCCTCTCTTGTATAAATTTAGTCATACTACTCAAGTATTTGGGTCTTGATTTATTTACAGGTAAAATTAGAGGTCTGAGCTAAACGATTTCTAAGATTTGTTGGGGCTCTAACACACTGAAGATCAAAAGAATTGGAGGGGCTGGGGATGTAACCCAGAGGTGGAGTGCTTGCCTAGTATGCACAAACCTCTTTCATCTCCAGCATTGGAAAAATGAACAAACAAAAAATACAGTAGTGCAATGTCACTGAGTTCTTTTACATATGTATTTATTTATTTAGCAGCATTGGACACTGAACCCATGACCTTGCATGTGCTAGGCAAGCACTCTATTGCTAAGCTAGACTTTCTTTTTTATTGTTTTATTTTATTTATTTTTCCTTTTTTTACTATTTTGAGACAGATTCTCATTAAGTTGCCAGGTTGGTCTCAAACTTATGATCCTCTTGACTCAGTTTCCTGAGCAGCTGGGAATACAGGCATAAGCCATTCCCACCCCAGGTCATCAATGAGTAATTTGATCCTAATACTGACAAAAAATTATTCATATGGGGGATCAATAAAAACAGAAAAGTTTTATGCATTATTAAGAATAATAAACAAAACTCCTCTGTGTCTCCATGGGAAAGTTTCTGTATTGAAAATTTCTGTTGCTATTTGGATACTATTATCTCAGGTAAACAGGGACAGAGCTGAAGACTGTCCCTGCTCTGTGTAGTCACCAGTTAGAAGCCTGTGCTGTTTCTGTTGTACAAGAGTGTGCCTCCTGGGTCTGTTTGCTGTGTTATCATTGTTGATTAAGGGAAGATAGCAAGCTTTCTTCATGATTGTATCCTCTGATGGGCCTGCGACATTCTTTAACATATGGTGGACTCCTGAATATTTGATTTTATTTTGTCTTAACTTTTTTTTCCCCCCTAATTCTACTAAAGATGTATAATTAAGGTAGTGTGTCCTAAACTGCTTTAAATATGTTCTTTCTTGGGCTTTAGTCATTGTAACTAGGTTGTTTGACCCTGCAGGGTGCAGACCACATGGTCTATTTCTTTTATATCTTAGTGCTGACTGTTGGTCAGAAGCTTTGCCCAGAGTTGCTGGCTGACTCAGAAGTAGAAAGTCCCTGGAATAAAAATGAGGAGAGCAGAGTGTGTGTCCAGTTTTGGCTCTACAACTTAACAGTCTTATGACCTTGGGCAGATGCTGGAACTGTCTCATTGCTCAGTTATTTTCATTGAAATTTGAAGATAAATCCTTGCTCTGCAGGGTCTGGGGATGTGGTTCAGTGGTAGACTGTGTGCTTAGTATGTCTAAGACCTGGGTTCCATCCTCAGCACCAAAAAGTTGAAATTAAAAAAATAAAAACATTCTTGGTCTGCATACTTAACAAAGCCGAAACTAGATTTAGAAATGCTTTTTACAATGTATAGTTCTATCTGTGTGAAATATTTTCTAAGTGGGATGTGGTGGCATACACCTGCAGTCCCAGCTTCTGAGGAGGGTGAGGTGAGAGGATCAATTGAGTTTATAAGTTCAAGACAAGCCTGGGTACTATAACCACATCTCACCTAAACAACAGTAAAAAAGATTTTCTATGTTTTCTAGTGTCAATGGGCACAGTCCCAGTAGAGTTCCAATGCAGGAGTGATTTTACTTCATTGCACAGAAGGATTGCTGAATTTGTTGTCATGATAAATGATTCTTCTTTTCCTGTAGCTATTTCCATATTTATCTAACTCTGGCTTTTGCTTATCAAGATAGGAGTACTTAAAGCTAGTGTACGACTGCAAAACTGAATTTACAGCTTTATGTTTTATTCACTATGATGTGGAAATACATGTGGAAAGCTTTAGAAAGGATTAGTACTGAAATAATAGCTGGACTTTAATAAGTTCCCTGATTGTCATTGAATTAATGTTATTTTTAACATGAATAAATTTAGTAAAACAAATAATACAAACTTTTTCTTAACTCAAATTAGGAATTCTAACAAGCAGGATCTTTTTTCTAATTTATTTTTATTGTAAACAAATGGGATATATGTTGTTTCTGTTTGTACATGGAGTAAAGGCATACCATTTGTGTAATCATACATTTACATAGGGTAATGGTGTTTGATTCATTCTGTTATATTTTCCTTCCCTCCCACCCCTCTTTTCCCTCCATACAGTCCCTCCTTCCTCCATTCTTGCCCCCTCCCACCCCCATGAAGTGTCATCATCCACTTATCAGCAAGATCATTCGTCCTTTGGTTTTTTAAGATTGGCTTATCTCACTCAGCATGATATTCTCCAATTTTATCCATTTGCCTGCAAATGCCATAATTTTATTATTCTTTATGGCTGAGTAATATTCCATTGTATATATATATACCACAGTTTCCTTATCCACTGATCAATTGAAGGACATCTAGGTTGGTTCCACAATCTGGCTATTGTGAATTGAGCAGCTATGAACATTGATGTGGCTGCATCTCTGTAGTATGCTGGTTTTAAGTCCTTTGGGTATAGGCCAAGGAGTGGGATAGCTGGATCAAATGATGGGTACATTCCAAGCTTTCTGAGGAATCTGCTTTCCACAGTAGCTGCACTAATTTGCAACCCCATCAGCAATGTATGAGTGTACCTTTTTCCCCACATCTCACCAACACCTATTGTTGCTTGTATTCTTGATAATTTCCATTCTAATTGGGGCGAGATGGAATCTTAGGGTAGTTTTGATTTGCATTTCTCTTTTTATAAGAGATGTTGAACATTTTTTCATATATCTGTTGATTGCTTGTACATCTTCTTCTGTGACGTGTCTGTTCATTTCCTTAGCCCATTTGTTGATTGGGTTATTTGTATTCTTGGTGTAGAGTTTTTTGAGTTCTTTATAGATTCTGGAAATTAGTGCTCTATCGGAAGTATGAGTGGCAAAGATTTTTCTCCCACTCTGTAGGCTCTCTCTTCGCATTGCTGATAGTTTCCTTTGCTGAGAGAAAGCTTTTTAGTTTGAGCCTGTCCCAGTTATTGAATCTTGCTTTTATTTCTTGTGCTGTGAGAGTCCTATTAAGGAAGTCTGATTCTAGGCCGACGTGTTGAAGATTTGGACCTCCATTTTCTTCTATAAGATGCAGGGTCTCTGGTCTGATTCCGAGGTCCTTGATCCATTTTGAGTTGAGTTTTGTGCACGGTGAGAGATAGGGGTTTAGTTTCATTCTGTTGCATATGTATTTCCAGTTTTCCCAGTACCATTTGTTGAAGAGGCTATCTTTTCTCCATTGCATATTTTTGGTACCTTTGTCTAGTATGAGAAAATTGTATTTATTTGGGTTTGTGTCCATGTCCTCTATTCTGTACCATTGATCTACCTGTCTATTTTGGTACCAATACCATGCTGTTTTTGTTACTATTGCTTTGTAGTATAGTTGAAGATGTGGTATTGTGATACCCCCTGCTTCACTCTTCCTGCTAAGGATTGCTTTAGGTATTCTGGGTTTCTTATTCTTCCAGATGAATTTCATGATTGCTTGCTCTATTTCTGTAAGGTACGTCATTGGGATTTTAATTGGAATTGCATTGAATCTGTATAGCAGTTTTGGTAGTATGGCATTTTGACCATATTAATTCTGCCTATCCAAGAACATGGGAGATCTTTCCATCTTCTAAGATTTTCTTTAATTTCTTTCTTTAGTGTTCTGTAGTTCTCATTGTAGAGGTCTTTCATCTCTTTTGTAAGATTGATTCCCAAGTATTTTATTTTTTTCGAGGCTATCGTGAATGGGGTTGTTTTCCTAACTTCTCTTTCTGATGATTCATCACTTTTGTATAAAAATGCATTAGATTTATCAGCATTGATCTTACAACCTGCTACTTTACTGAATTCACTTAAGGGTTCTAAAAGTTTTCTGGTGGAATTTCCTGGTTCTTGTAAATATATAATCATGTCATCAGCCAGTAGGGATAGTTTGAGTTACAAGCAGGATCTTAAATATTGCCATGTTGAAAATCTATTAAACTTTCTAAAAACCTATAAAAAAGAAAAAAAAAAGTCTACTGAATGTAAAACAAACAAAAAATCTTAGTAGATTAAGATAGTTTAGCCTGCGATTACTTCTTATCAAACTTGTTCAAATTCTTTTAGACCCATCTTATGATTTCCTTCCTTTAAGTTGGAGCAAAATTTATTTACCACATTTATAAATACAGAGCATTTGATGTATATCCTGACAACAATAATAATGATGGCCTTTTATGACCTTTATGTGATGCTCGTTAACAAAAATTGTTTTAACTGTTTTGTCCCATCATTCCAGATGTGGAACACCTATAAAAGCTTATAGTATATAATGTATAATTATATAATATCTTACAAAGTATAATATTATGTATGAATATAATAATACATATAGCTCTAGATTATAATTTCCAACCTATTTCAGTGCATCTGTGTCAATTTTGTTTAAATTGAAAGCTTGGAACTTAATGGGATAATTCTCAGAACCCTAGGAGGTAATGAGAATGATAATTTTCTGTTCAGAGATGAAGAAACAGGGTTGAGGCTATAACTAAGTGGTAGAGTGCCTGCTTACCATGTTTGAAGTGCTGGATTCATCCATAGCAGAGAAAAAAAAAAAAAAAAAAAAAAAAGAAAGAAAGAAAGAAAGAAAGAAAGAAAGAAAGAAAGAAAGAAAGAAAGAAAAAAGAAAAAAGATAAAGTTGGGTAGGGGGTGAGGAAACTGATTTAAGGGAGGCTGGGTAACTTGTCCAAGGCTATAGCATAATAAATGGTAGCATGGTGATTGAAAACCAGGCAGTGGCTTCTACAGCTTAAGCTCATAGCTGCTTCCTCCCTTGGATACATTTCTTGAAGTCTAGTGATAGAGTCCATGAATTTTTAGTGGAAAAATGGAGCATAAAATACAGAAAAAATTATTTTCTAAAAAACAAAAAAAGACCAGGTGCAGTGTCCCACAACCATAGTCCCCGCAATTAGGAGGCTGAGACAGAAGTATGGCAAGTTCAAGGACAGCCTCAGCAACTTAGTAAGGCCCTAAGCAATTTAGGGAGATTCTGTTTCAAAATAAAAAAATAAAAAGGGCTGGGTTCAATCCCCAATATAAAATTAAATTAAATTAAATTGAAATAAAAATAATTGTTCATAGGTATACTTTTCTGGATTTTATCAGACTACCCATTATATATGTAATATGTGAGGTACATAATAAATAGTATGGACCTTTCCTAGAGACAGTGTGACATTGGACCTAATATCCTGGTCCTGCATTTCCTGATTTATAAAATGATAGAGGCTAGTTTGAAGGACAGGAAAAGTGCCCTTCCCACTGGGTCACTTGTTTAGGTGGAAAAAAAAAGAAGGGAGGAAAAAGTGGGAGCCTGGCAAACTGCCCCTTTCCTGCCTTTGACTTTGTATAGTTTTGCATTCACCAAAAATACTGACAAAGTTTACAACAATCTAGCAATAGAAGATGGTGTTATTGCCCTTTGAGAATTTTCTGAAGGTTTAGTGTTATCATGATGCCAGGGGAGTGCTCCCCAGGCAGTGGTGGGGCCTAGTTCTTCCTGGATGTGTGACCTCCTTTTTTCCTTAATAAATAAGGCTGGACCATTGGGTACTCCTGAGGGACCTCCTTGGCTGCTACTGTGGCCTTGGCCCTCAGGACTACAGAGCAGGTGCCACCCTTACAAGCTCTCCTGAGACATGGGTGCTGTAACTACAAAGCTGCTCTCCCCACCCTTTCCGCTGCAGCCATTTCCCTGCCTCCCAACTACTGTCAGTCTGTGAACATCCAAGCTAGCTATTGGTTCATCAGTCAGCTTGCAAGTATCCTTCTTCGTTATTGGTCCCGTTAGCCCGGCGGAATTCAACTGCTTCATGGTAGCTACCCTGCCATCTTTTCTCATGCTTCTCTCTCTCCTCCTCACTTTCTCTCTCCTCCTCGCTTTTCTACTCTCTCTTGCATGTCTTGTGTGTCTCTCCATTCTTCTCCACTGGTCAAATGATATTTCCTGGAAAGAAAGGGAATTCAGTGTCATATAGCTGAAGAACAAATCCTAGGGAAAAACTTCACATTCCTACCACAAACATTGTATCCTTTTGATTCTTTATTTTCTTTTTTTTCCCCTCTTTTTGCGATACTGGGGATTGAACCCAGGTAGACATTTTTTTACCACTGAGCTACATCTCCAGCTTTTTTTTTTTTTTTTTTAACTTTGAGATAGGATTAGGATTTCCCTAAATTGATCAGGCTGGCCTTAAACTTTGATCTTCCTACCTCAGCCATCTGAGAAGCCGGAATTATAGGCACGTACACATCTTCCTGGTCCATTAAATATTTTTAATCTTAAGATTTAAGATATTTTATTATGAAAACTTAAAAATATACATGTGTAGTGTATATATATTAAAGTTGGGCTGACCAGGAATGAGGAGTGAGGTAGTCAGTGTAGATAATTCCTGCTAATAGTTTTTATGTGAAGCAAGACAAGTAATGGGACATTGGCTTATAGTGGGGAGTGATGTAAGCTCAAAGAATTTGCATGTGTGTACATTCAAGTACATGCTGAGGATCAAACCCAGGGCCAAACACATGCTAGCAAGCACTGTACCATTGAGTTACATTTCCAGCCTGGGATTTGCTTTAATGCATGTTTATGTGATACTTGGAATGTACACTAAAAAGGGAGGTGTTCCAGAATAGAGGAGAGGTAGATAAAGAAGTGCAGTTTTGAGCATGCAATAAGGAGTTACATCTAGAACATGGGAAGAACTTGCTTTTGTTCACTGCTGGATTTGTCTGCACAGTAAGGAAGAAGAAAAGATGGGTTACAGGTGCTTTCATGTACTTGCAATTTGTCTCAGATTCTTCCATTTTTCTCAAATTATTTGAGAAGATCATTTCATCTTTGGAAAGAGTGGGTTGGCAGGGAGGAGAATGTATGAAATTCTATGGAAGGGTAGAAGTTTAGATGAGAATGTAGAATAGTATTGTTGCTGAAAGCTTTGTCCTTGTCCCCAAGGCCAACCCAATAATGAGGACACAGTTTTGAATAAAAGGAAGAAGAAGGTATATTATTTGCTAGCAAAGGAGAAACACAGGGGACTCTTGTCCCAAAGACTGTGTTTCTGCCCATCAGTAGGAACAGGGGACTTTTAAAGAGGTGACTCAAATGTTGTATTCCATATGTTCTCTGTTGGAGTTGTAATTCCCTTGTTAATTTGGGAGTTAGTCATTTCTGAGATCTTCCGGTTTCATCCCTAAAATCTGAATTACTTTGTTCCTATGGTGGGTGTGTACTCAGGGACAGATACTCTGCCTAGTATGGGGAAAAAAGATCATCCTGTTTGCCCTGAGATTAGGGAAGGGGAGAGATTAGGGAGGAGCAAGGAGAGAGGTAAAGAAGGAAACATCCATTTTAAAAACAAGTTGCAGTGGCAGAGCAGCAAGGGTTATATTCAAAGCATAAAGTGGATCATTGTTATGGTATTGTACTTAATTGAGATTTTTTGTTTGGTTTTGGTACTAGGTTGAATTGAGGGGTGTTTTACCACTGAGCTACATTGGCAGTACTTTTTATTTTTTATTTTGAGACAGGATCTTGCTAAGTTGCTTTCTGTCCAGGAAATATAATTTTACGAGTGGAGAACAATGGAGAGACACACAAACTTCTGTTTCTTTTCAAGAAATTGATGACTGAGGATTTAATGGAGACACAATCTCCTACTAAACAGGATGCACTGAATCTAAACTGTGGAGAATGAATTGGTTTTCTAAACCAAACCTTACTTAGTTCTCTGAAGTTCTGGGCCCAGGGCTGAGATTACATGGGGCTTTTATAAGAAATTTGACATGAGTTTTTAACTGTTACAGTGGTGGTGAGTTTGAATTCTTGGCCTGTGTGACCAAGTCCATGCACAGAATTTAGAATAAGTAGTTCACAGGTGTAGAACAATGATAGTAAAACACTTGCCAGTGTTGTCTGGAAGTGGCCTTCACCGCAGGTAGCCGTAACTCAAGATAACTTGAGTTTACCTCCCTAAGAGCTATATTTATAAGAACTAAGCCTATGAGATTATAGTTTAGATAGCAGTTAGTTGACCTAGCAATTAAGTGATGTAGCTACATTTCTACAGAGTTTAGAAAGTTACAAAATATAAGAAGAAACTTTTTCACAGGCATCTCTTGCATCTCTGGCCTTGAAAGCCTGACACAGGGCTTATATTATATTTCCATAGGAAGTATTCAGACTCCTAGAGACAGCTATTTACAATCCAATAGGTAGGGACCTGACCACATGGTTAATTAGTTTCCCTGTAGAAAGACTGATGGGGGAGAATTAACCCTTTCCCATGCCATTGGTTCTTTATCATAATGTTCTTATAATTTCATCTTACAATCAGGTCTGCTTTCTCCATCAAATACAGGCAAGGCATGCATATTTTACATCATTTTGTTTCTCAGGGCAGGCAAAGAGAAGGTGGCTTGGTACAGTGAAACAACTTGTGGTTTTATAAGGCAAGTGTGATGGAAATAATGAATGAGGAAACTAAGTGCTTGCAGGATTTAATTATAGTATAGTAGTTGGGATTTAAGGAGATCAGTAAAGGCAGAACATGAGCAATGTGTCATGTGACAATAGTAGGGGCAACTCCTTCAGGGTCAGCAGTCATAGGGATGACTGGTTCAAGGTTCATGGAGAGAATGGAGCTGTCAAAGGGATTAACAGTTTAAGAAGGTAGTGGTCAAGAATTAGAGGTTCCATATAAATTGTACATATATTAATTTGTTGATGTTAAAATGTAATTGGTTATCCCCTCTTTGCCAGACACTCCTTGAGGTCCTGGGTAAATGTGGTAAACAAATAGTAAAGTCTGCTGAAATGGAGCGTACCTTTCACTAGAAGACAGACCAGACTTGCCTAAATTCAAGGGCTAACCTCTCTGAAGAAGAGTAAGGTGAATAGTGGAAAAAGAGTGACAGAATGCACTTTTAGAAAGGGTGGTCAGGAAGTTCTCTCAGTGGAAGTGACAGTGGAGGAGAGACCTGCATGAGATGAGTGAGTGAGTCCTTCAGATACCCCAGGGAAGAGTTTTCTGCCTGCAAGAGGGGAGTGAGCTCAGTGTGCCCAAGGAAGAGGGGAAAAGGCCATGGGCAAGGGCAAAAGGAGGGAGGAGAAAGGCGAGAGGTGGGGAAGGACTTGGAGAGGAGTTAGCTTTCACTCTGAGGGCAGTGGGAAGCCACTGGAGGGTTTGCAGTGAGCTTTGGAATTGATATGGAGGTGATAGAGTTCCTGATGATGAACAGTTTGAGGGTGTGATATGGGAATGGTTCACTGTTTGGGAGTAGAGGAAATACTGGCTGGAGGCAGGGAATCAAGGTTTCAGATGAAGTATCTACCTGGTCATTGGTGTGTTTTCCTTGTGTGTCAAAACTGCTGGTAATGAAGACAGGGACAGAGATGGAAAGTAGGAGTGATTTAGGAGATGAAGTGCAGTATTTAATCAATGGTGTGGAAGGAAATTATAATAAGTTGGTGAATGACAGGAAGATAGGGACAGCAGGTGTTAGCCAGTGGCAGGAGTTTTCAAAGGAGCTGAGAGTTTTGAAGCAGAATTAATCATCAGAAAGTGTGGGAATCAAGAAATTTACCCTCCTACTTCCTGTCCCTTAAGTATGTGGGATTTGAAATAAATTGCTTTCATCTGAGAGGATGCCGGACCCAGAAATTCTCAAGGGGCAGCCAGGTTACTGTTAATGTAAGACCATGAAGTTTCTCTTTAAAAGAGGTTAGAGCAAGGTCAGTGTGTTGTTCCTGGGCATATTTGGCTGGAGACACTTTGAGCTGTTGCAACAGGAGTTGGGTGGTTGTACTGCTTGCATCTAGTGGTAATGCTGCTACATGCACAGGGCAGGAGCACTCATCCACAGCACAGAATCATCTGGTTCAAGGTATTAAGTGTCCTGGTGGGAAAACCCTTGATAAAGGAAATATAGGGTATTTTCTCATCATAGCACTGGGGTTTCAGTAGTTCTTATTTCCCTCCTATTGTTCCATGACCCTTTGATATGTACATACACATTCACTCACACATATGCAAGATCCTCTTGCCCTTATTATTATTATTTTTATCTCATACTGTGTCAACTTTGTCAGAAAGAACTATGGTAGTCTTAGGTGTGTTTTCACTCATTCTGTAATGTGTGTACAGTGTGTTACAGAGGATACCCACCCATGGCCCCAAGTGACTGTGAGGTTTGGAGCCACCAGTTCTTGTGATCCAAAGGAAAAATTTCATGCACGTTGCCCAGAGTAACAAGCAGGACTTTATTAGAAACAGTGAGAAGAGAATAATTTATGGTATAGGGACTACATAGACTGCTTCCAGAGAAGACTGTGTAGCTCTTACAGAGCCTCGGGTATTTAAGGGTTTGGGGTTTCTCTGTCTTTGTCCTAGTTTTACATTCTCCCTGCTCCCCGCGCCCCCCCCCCCAAGTGGTTTGTTACCCTTTGTATAGTCCTCAGGGAATTTCCTTTGTGAGGGTCTTGAAGACCTAGTCCCCAGGGGGAGGGTGTTGAAGACCTGGTCGTAGGGAGTGGGTATGACATGATCTTAAAACAATAGCTCCTTTAAGGGGTTGTAATTAACTATGACTGGGGGAGGTTTAGTTTTGATAATTTCCCAGTTACTCCCAGTCTTGTGACCTATGAACTCTTTAATGTACATGTCTGATATCCTTCCTGAAATTTGTAGCCTTTCACTCCTCTCCCCTCCTCTAATACAATGGATATATTTTTATGATAATCTCTTGAGAATTGAGGGGTGTGATATCCTAGGTCTTTAGTATCAGTTAGGTACAGGCAAACTTATGTTCTGTAGGGAAGTGCTTTGTCACTCCAATTTGGTTTTTTTTTTTTTTGGCCAGGGATTGAACCTAGGGATTTCTGCATGGTAAGCATGTGATTTACCATGGAGCAACATCCCCAGACCCACTACACGGTTAAAGGCAGCTTTTCAGATTAGTTTTGTTTTACAGGCAGAAATAGGGAGAGGTATAAAATTGTATAATTTTTGTGTTGACAGAATCATACATTTATGTTTGAAATTTATTACTACATAGTTATAATTTAGTTATGACTAAAGTACAAATTTCAGCCTGGTTTTTTGTACAATCCTAAGCAAGAATCATTTTTTAAATTTGTAAAGCTGTTTTCAAACAACCAAACCAAAGAAGCTGGACTTGGTGGCACTCTCCTATAATCCCAATTACTTGGAGCCTGAGGCAGGAGGATTGCAAGTTTGAGGTCAGCCTGAGTAATTTATTGAGAACCTGTCTCAAAATTAAAAAAAAAAAAAAAAAAAAAAAAAAGGCCTGTGGATTTAACTAAGTGGTAGGGTACCCCTGGGTTCAATCCCTAGTATCAAAACAAAAACATAAACAAAAAATCCAAACCAGAGAAGAATTTGAAAGAATGCAACAGCGACCTTATGTTTCTCTCAAAACCAAAAATATTTACTATTTGGCCCTTTATGGAAATAATTTGATGATACAGATAGAGGTTTCTAGTTCTTATTACTGGAATTAAGCTCTGGCTGCTTGATTCACAACCAGCCAATTAAGTTGAGAGACAGGGTATTGAGGCAAGGAAATAGATGTTATTGGTAAAGCCAGCTTAAGGAGAAGAGGACTTCACTGTCACAAAGCTCTTTGGGTGGGGAGAGAGGTCAGGGGCCCAAAGGACTTTTATGGGGAGGGAAAGGAGGTACAGTGAGGCTACAGGCTGGGTGAAGGCTATGTCAGGTAGGGCTTGTGTCTAATCCAGAGCCTGGCAGTGGACCGCCACCCACTGGGGTCAGCTCCTGGATTTTCTTTTCAGATAGACTATTACTCTTCCCCAAGTTAACTTACATGCTTTGCCTTAGTTGATGAAAAATAAATATACTTTACCATAGAATTAAAGAAAGGAGGGGGTATTTCAGGGGTCACCAGATATTCTGTGTTCTAAAGAAAGCTCATTCAGCAGTTAGCATGTGCGCTATTTAGGTGAGGTCCCTCTTTAGAATTTAGAATACCAGGCAAAAGGAAATAGGGAGGGCAGAAGGACAAAAGGTAAGGGGGAAATGGAGGACAATTCCTGTTACATTCTGATCATAAGGTCAATGAATTGAGAGGCGGAGTAGGAACAGGATTGGGGTGTGAGTCACATGCAGCCCAAGGAATGGAGAAACAGAAAAGCCCTGAGTAAGCAGAGATTGGTCCACAGAGACAATGGAGCAGCTGCACTGATGGCCGTGCGCTGGGAGAACATGGAGCCTGGGGAGGAGAGGTGGAGAGATGCAGCAACCGCCTGAGAGCCCATGGCTTCCCGGTTCCTGGGTCCAGCCCCCGTGCGACCTGCCTGTGCATCCTTCCCGTGAGAGTGTTGAAGAAGGCGAGCCCCAATGGAAAGCTCACAGTCTACCTGGGAAAGCGGGACTTTGTGGACCACATTGACCTTGTGGACCCTGTTGATGGTGTGGTCCTGGTGGATCCTGAGTATCTCAAGGAGAGGAGAGTCTATGTGACACTGACCTGCGCCTTCCGCTATGGCCAGGAGGACCTGGATGTCCTGGGCCTGACCTTTCGCAAAGACCTGTTTGTGGCCAATGTGCAGTCCTTCCTGCCGGCCCCCGAGGACAAGAAGCCCCTGACGCAGCTGCAGGAGCGCCTGATCAAGAAGCTGGGCGAGCATGCCTACCCCTTCACCTTTGAGATCCCTCCAAACCTCCCATGCTCCGTGACATTGCAACCAGGGCCTGAAGACACAGGGAAGGCCTGTGGTGTGGACTATGAAGTCAAAGCCTTCTGTGCTGAGAACCTGGAGGAGAAGATCCATAAGAGGAATTCTGTGCGTCTGGTCATCCGGAAGGTTCAGTAGGCCCCAGAGAGGCCTGGCCCCCAGCCCACAGCCGAGACCACCAGGCAGTTCCTCATGTCGGACAAGCCCCTGCACCTGGAAACCTCCCTGGACAAGGAGATGTGTTACCATGGGGAACCCATCAGCGTCAATGTCCATGTCACCAACAACACCAATAAGACCGTAAAGAAGATCAAGATCTCAGTGCGCCAGTATGCGGACATCTGCCTTTTCAACACAGCACAGTACAAGTGTCCTGTTGCCATGGAGGAGGCTGATGACACTGTGGCACCCAGTTCAACATTCTGCAAAGTTTACACGCTGACTCCCTTCCTGGCCAATAACCGAGAGAAGCGGGGCCTTGCACTGGGTGGGAAACTCAAGCGCGAAGACACGAACTTGGCCTCCAGCACCCTGTTGAGGGAAGGTGCCAACCGTGAGATCCTGGGGATCATTGTTTCCTACAAAATGAAGGTGAAGCTGGTGGTGTCTCGGGGCGGTGATGTGGCTGTGGAACTGCCCTTCACCTTAATGCACCCCAAGCCCAAAGAGGAACCTCCACATCGAGAAGTTCCAGAGAACGAGGCGCCAGTAGACACCAGTCTCATAGAACTTGACACGAATGATGACGACATTGTGTTTGAGGACTTTGCTCGCCAGAGACTGAAAGGCCTGCAGGATGACAAGGAGGAAGAGGAGGATGGCACCGGCTCTCCACACCTCAACAACAGATAGACTGAGGCGGCCCGTGCCCGCAGCTCCAGGGCCACTCTCTTGCATTAGGATGCTTACTTGTCTTCTTCCTGTTCTGGTTTCCCTCCCCTTTGTTCTTCCAGTTTCAACTAGGGAACCCCAAGTGGTCTTCCAGGTCACGGTGATGAACCTCTGGCCTCAGGATTGGCCCCACGTCACCATGCCAACAATGCGCCAATTTCACCTCTTTCCTCAGTCCACCGTTCCACCCCACCCCCTTTTCATGCTCATTCCCAGAAAGGCCACCACAGCCCTGGCCTTGGGATTCGGCCCGAGATGGGGAGTGGGAAGGGGAGGGTGGGGCTGGAGGGGCTCTGTGGTGGTGGGTGTGAGGGTTTGGAGGAGTGGGCATGAGGGCCCAAGACACATGAGAAGATGTCCCCAGTCCCACCTGGTAACAGTTCTGGCAGCTAAAAGATGACTTTATTGAAGGCCACCCCCTCCTGACTGCAGGGGCAGAACCGTGGATAGATTCTTAATGCCTTTTTGCAGTTTGGACCCACCACAGACCTCTCCCCCTCCCACTTCATGCTTGGCCTGTGTCCCTGTGTCTGAGAGTGACATTGATGAAGCTCGTAGGCTCATAGACCCAGAAGTGGAGAAAAGCCACAGACTGACTTCTTTACCAGCAGACACCTAGACAGAGGCGAGCCTGTGAACTAGCCAGGTTTCTTTGGGGGTTGTCAGAATGAGCACCTTAGCTGCCTTGTATTGTGTGTGTGTGTTGGGGGTGGGGGACACTGAGTGTGCACATGTGCAGAAGGTGGGGCCCTTTAAGTGCCAGCCCCTGCAGAGGGAGTTTCTGAAGAGGTTTCCTGAGGGGGCTCTCAGAGGTGGGCAGAGGTGGGCAGAGGCGGGGAGTTGAGCCTGCCTTCTCCCTTCCTTCACAGACTTATGATTTTCTTATCACCAGGGAGAAAGTCCAGAGCAGCTGGTGCCACCAGCATCCCCGCTTCCTCCCTGTAGTCTTCCAAGACTGGGTTGGCCCTTCAGGTGGGGAGAGTGGCCACTGTCAAAGACAGTCCTTCCCCAGAACATAGCAGGCTCCATGGAGATGCCTTCCTGCAAAGGGAGGGAAGCTGCTCTTCTTTCCTTGGGGAATTGATGACCCCAGTAGTCCCCAGTGTCAAGGGTACCTAGTACCCATTGGCTGGTGTTGGTGTGATTGGGAACTGGGGTCTTTCCGAGGGCAACAGAGCAGATATGGATGATAAATATCAAGTGTCAAAAGGTAAAAAAAAAAAAAAAAAAGTCAATGAATCTGTGTCACAGAATCAGAGCATTGTATACATCCAGAATTTCTCCAAATATTTATCAGTGCTTTTTACATGCAAGTGGCCAGATTTGCAGGATATAAACTGGCTGTCAGTTTACAATTTAAGTAAGACACTATGTTACTGAAAGCTTGGTCCTTGTCCTGGATGCCAATCCATTAGTGGGGACACGGTTTTGAGAAAAAATGTTTATTGCTTTGCTAGCAAAGGAGAAGCACATGGGACTCTTGTCCTGGAGGCTGTGATTCTGCCCATCAAGGGAGTAGGGGGCTTTTAAAGAGATGATTCAAAGGCTACATTCCATATGTTCTGTCCAGAGTTATAATTTGGGAGAGACGGTCATTTTTTTCTTTCCTTCTTTCTTTCTTTCTTTTTTTTTGGTACTGGGAATTGAACCCAGAGGCACTTAACCACTGATTTTGATTTTTTATTTTTAATTTAGAGACAGGGTCTTAATAAATGCCTTAGGGCCCTGCTAAATTGCTGAGGCTGGCTTTGAAATCGCCTTCTGAGTCACTGGTATTACAGGTATGCGCCACCTGGCCTGGTCATAGTGATTTCTGCGATCTTCTGGTGCCATCCCCCAAATCTGAATTACTTCATTCCTGTGGTGGGTGTGTGCTCAAGGACAAAGAACTCTGGCTAGGATGGGGAAGAAAGGTAACCCCTTTCCATTTGAGATTGGGGGTGGAGTGGGGAAATTAGGGAGGAGCCCGGAGAGAGGAAGAGAAAGATGTGTCCGTTTTAAAAATAAGTCACAGTAGCAGAGCAGCAAGGACTATATTCAAAGCATGAAACACTGTTAGAAGTAGACATTTTAAAAATAAAAGGCTTCACAACCACTTCATTAATTAAAATCGTTAATTACCTAAAGGAGTTTTTATTAAGGGTTGCAAAAGGTCATGGAAGGAGGTCATTGGAGGCTTTTCTGGATCAGTGATTTTTATCTGAAGTTGAAATATAATACACTAATTAGTGATGAGAGGGAGGGACAGCAGTAGGGCAAGAACCGAGCAGCTGTTGTGACCCTGGAAGGGGCCCTGAAATTTTGCATTTCCTTTGCTGTAGCTTATGAATACAGACACAAGCTATATATATTTCAGAAGAATAGAGAGCCAGTTATGTCAAAAATAGATCAGGAATTGCATCCATGGTTCTCACATCTGGTTAACAAAATCAACTGGTGACCAATAAAATACTGAAGCCCAGGCTTTCAACAGTTCTGTTCTCCCCAGGTGAGCGGGCACAGCTGTACCAGTGGCCACCTCATATTTTGAATATAACCCTGGTCTGCCAGTGAAGCTGACTTTAAAATGGACATGTTTTCTTTTCCTTTTCTCTGTCTCCTCCTCCCTAACCTGGGGGTGAGGAACAGGATTACCTTTTTTCCCATCCTAGCCAAATTGTCTGCCTATGAGCCTATGAGCACACACCCACCACAGGAACCAAGTAATTCAGACTTCTGGGATAGGGTAAGAGGATCTAAGAAATGGCTATCTCCCAAATTAACAAGTGAATCACAGTTCCCCACAGGGAACACCTGGCGTGAATCTCTTCTTTAAAAACCCTGTGTTCTGGTGTGGGGTTGTGGCCCAGTGGCAGAGCACTTGCCTAGCTCCCGTGAGACCCTGGGTTCAATTCCCAGCACCACATATAAGTAAATAAATAAAAATAAAGTTCCATCAACAAGTAAAAAAATTAACAAAACAAAACCCTGTGTTCTCCCTGATGAGCAGAATCACAGCATCTGGGACAGGAGGCTCCTGTGCTTCTCCTTTGCTAGCAAAGCAATAAAAACTTCTTTTTCCTTTTACTCAAAACTGTGACCTCATTATTGGATTGGCATTAGTGACAGCCAAGATTGAGAACCTCGGACTGGGGGACCCATGTTCTGAAGGGTCCTTGGCCAGTGTCGTCTTATTTTCTCTCTTTTCCTGTCACTTTTAGGGACACAATAAAAAAAAAAAATCCCTTAAATCTAGACTCATTGTAGAATCATGCTTCTGAGGAGCACTCTAGAGCATTTTCCTTGGAAAACTCTCTTTCCTTTTCTGTGAGTAGGTGTCTTTGTCTCCTTGTCTCCTCATTTCTCATCCTTCTCCATTCCCAGGTCTGAGACCATGAATGTCAGTCACTGACATTTCTAGGCCCAAATGGTGGCTCCTTGAGTTACTAACTGCTTGCTTAGAGAAACATCTTCAGGGTAAACAAAAAAGAAAGGAGGATTACTAATTAAATCTCAAAGGGGAGGGTGTTCATTTAGAGGGAGGATGTACAGCTGGTAACATAGGCCATTCTCTTTTCAGGCAGGAGTTATATGCTGGGATGGGAGAGGGAAGCCCTGCCACCCTTTCCTGTGTGGTATCTCAGGCCTCGTACTGCAGTTGTGCTGCTATCGAGAGGCTCCTTTCTGTGTATGTCAGCAGTCTTGAAAACAGTGCTGCTCCCTGCTTGTGTTTACCTCCTTTCTTCCCTGGAGAACTTCTAGCCAGGTGATCTACCAGTGTTCCTGCCTAATGACCTTGTTTCATCCACAGGGCGAACTCTGTTGGAGAAGCTGTTCAGCCAGCAGGAGAACGGGCCTCCAGAAGAAGCAGAGAAATTTTGCTCACGGATCATTGCCATGGGTCTTCTACTTCCTTTTAGTGACTGCTTCAGGGAACCATGTCATCAGAATGCCCAGTCAAGTTCTGCTCCATTTGATGTAAGTAGGAGAATTCTCTTCTGTTTGCGAGGTGGATTGCAGTGGAAATAGCGACTGTGATGTGTGTCTGCCAGCTCATCCTATAATTTATAAACACATGTGACACAAGTCTTCCTCCCCTGGGTCACTCAATAGTTCAGTTTGTCTATTTCTATGTTTGACTAGAGCATTAAGTACATTTGCCAAACCTCCTTTTTTTAACAGATAGTTTTCTAGCCTGCTTTAATCAGCAATGATTTTAAGATGACATTTAAACTCTTTTTGATGAGGTTGGGGATCAAATCCAGACAGTAGGCAAGTGTTCTACCACTGAGCTGCACCCACAGCTCGTCAGGGAGATTTAAAAATGACTATTAGTATTTCTGACTTTGCTGGTCATAGGCATTCCTTCAGAAGCAGCTCCATAGGACAAAGAATTCCCAGTGGGCCGCCTGTTTCCATGGGCCTAGAATGCTGTTTCAATGCGTTCCCAACTCATCTATGTACTAAATATTATGAAGCAGCATTGTCTGCTTTCTCCCCCAGCTCACATTCACCAAGAATTAATACTGCTGACCAGTAATTTGAATGGTATGTTCATAATTCATAACAAATATTAGCACAGCTGGATTATCATTGTCAAGCCAGAGTACTGCTGATCTTTCTCAGGTATGTGGTGCATGTAAGACATGGGTTGTGATACATGAGATACGTGTGAATTACTTATGAGAAAATGGAATCTCTGGTTTTCACTTGTGCAGAGTCCAGGATTTGAGTATTTGAGAGCAAGGGGTTCTTATCCACAAGGGTTAATATTATTTGATCCATTATTGCCAACTACCTGCTCTTATCAACCTTCTTCAACATATATGCTGTGATTCAGGGAGCGAAGTAATGGGGAGTTTTAAATGACAGTGAAAAATATGGAAGTAAATAATAAAGGGTCTACATTTGCCTGTTCTTCCTCTTCTCACCCACTACAACCTGCAGTCTTCCTCTATCTCCCTTTAGTATTAGCCAAATAATTGCATAAAATATTCTGAGGTCTTCTCATCTGAAAGAAAAATCTCCAGGTAATGTTACAACTTATGACTTCCTTCTTAAGATTAATTTAGGGCTGGGAATATAGCTCAGTTTATAGAGTGCTTGCCTTGTAAGCACAAAGCCCTGGGTTCAATCCCCAGCACCTCAAAAAAAAAAAAAAAAAAAAAAAAAAAGATTAACTATTTCCTACTGCAGTTTATTTGTTTATTTTTAATGACCCGGTGGCCAGTCATTGCTAGGTAGATCTTTTCTTCCTATTGGAAGAATTGGATAATTTCAATTTTTTCCTCCCTTCTCTTCTTTGACAGGTCTCTATTATTTAGAGACAGAATGGGAGGACTATGGTGTCTTAAGTGTTGTAGGGCTGTGTTCTGGAAGATATATCAATTTAGCAAGTTGGAATTATAATAAATACAGTACAGAGAAAGGCAAATGCTAGCTGTGTCTAGCACTTGCTTTTTGATTAAAACTATTCCCAAATTAACTACATTTTCTTCTGTAAAGCTCAGAATTAGTCTTGTCAGTCAATAAATGTGGGATTAGAGTAAATAGGATAACCCTATTTTTCTCTCTTTAAATTTTTCTTATTATGTGTTTGTTTTGTGGTGCTGGGGATGAATCCAGGGCCTCCTGCATGCTAGGCAAGTGCTCTACCACTGTACTGTAACCCTAGACTTTGTCTTTTTAAAAATCAACTATCCTATCCTGCTTACTTCTTAAATCTCACCCTATTCCATCCTTATCTTAGAGATTAATAACTTTTTTTAGCTATGTTATTCTGGGGGACAGTTGGATGTGGCATAATGAGAGAAAAACAAACAAATAACATTCCTTAATATCCTAGGCAACAAACTCCTCAAGAAGGAGTTTCTTCCCCCAATTTGATGCAATTTTATTTTCTCCTTACCATATTCATTCATTCTCTCCTCCCCCCACCAAACAGAACACAAACTAAGAAATTAAAGGCATTCTCAGTGCATTTTTAAATGCATTTAAATAGCAGTTCAGCAACAGAACCATACATTTATTAAACACAAAGATTTTCTTTAAAACCCAGAGAAGTACTAATACAGGGGGCCAGAAGATGGAGGTATCAGTGGAGGATGGAAGGAAGGTGCTTATCTCTAGGGAGAGAAGTTTGTGATAATTAGTCTCTCTGTTGAAAGTAGCTTTTGGGAGCATTTCTAACCAACAATTCTCTTGTAGTCATTTGCCCTTCAAGAAGGAGTGCCCCATAGGAATAAGCTCACAACTGGCACCTTTCCCATCCCCCAGCATTGTAACTTTATTTCCTAACAGTAACCTGCCCCTTTCCCTTCTATAATTAAAGTAAAAAAGTTTTTTTTTTTTTTTTTTTTGATACTGGGGATTGATCTCAGGAGCACTTCGTTACTGAGCCATGTCTCTATCCCTTTTTATTTTTTATTTTGATACTGGCTCTCCTTAAATTGCCCAGGTTGGCCTCAAACTTGCCATGCTCTTGTCTCAGCCTCCCAAATTGCTGGGATTGCAGGTATGTGTAAGAACCCAGAAACCACTCCAGATGCGGGACTCATATAAGAGAGTTTATTAAGCAAACAGGCAGTGTCTCCTTGCAGGGTAAGAGATAAAATGAGAGAAAAAGAGAGAGCGAGCATGTGCAAGAGAGAGTGAAAGCCAGGAGGAGAGAGGAAATGGTGGGGGAGCCATTCTTAAGCAGTGGAATTTCGTGGGCTAATAACAAAGGACCAATGGTGAGGAGGTTCGTGGGCTAACAATCTGGACCAATTACTGAGAAGAAGATTTGCAGGCTGACTGATGAAACAATAGCTAGCTAGGATGTTCACAGACTGACAAGCTGGGCTATGGGAGGTGGAGAAATGGCTGCAGCGTAAAGGGGGAACAGCTTTATGTTATATTCCTCTGTTTTTGTTTTTATAAGAAGATCTTTTTTTGTTCTCCAGTTCTCTCCCTCATTATCTCTCCTTCCTGCCTATGTGACTAGGCCTGGTTTTGCAGATGAGATGTAAAAAGTGAGAAGTGGAAGGGGCAGAGGGAGAGCCAAAGTAATTCAGCCAGGCAAGGGCCCAGGGGGTGTTAATTAGCAGCTCCTTGCTTGCAGTCCTTGATAAGGGCAGGGAAATTTGGTAATCAATGGGCTCTGAAGATCCTTGACATTCCATTCTCCCAGAGGCAGTCTCCAACTTCCAGATGCAGATGGCTTTCATGGCCTCCATTTCCTTGATTTGACCGATCCCCTAGTCCTACACTAACTCCCTGACCCCAATTCTGGCTTCATTCCACCCCTCTAGTTTTAGGAACTCCTTATTACTGTAAGGAAGTGGGGCAATGGCTGCTCTGGCCTCTTCAAGCTGGAAGGGGGCAGCATGGGGCAAGCAGTTTGGAGTTCCCTTTTAGAAATTGGGTCAATTGAGGGGTCCATGGTAGAAGTCTGGTTGGGGAAGAGCAGGTTGTAAAGTCATCTGGGGGTGGGTGCTTCTATGAGAGAAGAACAAAAAGACATGAATACTGAAATGAGATTAATACAAGGTAAATATTGCAGAATCTGGAACCTGTCAATGAATATCATGAAGATGACAGAAGTCAATAATCCCTCACCAGAAGGTGGAAGAACTGAGAAATTTTTCCCATAATAAGGCCTAACAAAGGCTGGAGGGGACAAAGCCTTTATTTGGGAACTTTAACATTGTCCAGGTTATCAGGAATGTAAACACAACATTTAACTCTTAATATCATTGATGTCACCAGAAAATATAGTTAAGCTACTTAATGTCATCTGATTTTTGTAAAATATCCTTTTATTGGTATGACCTGTGTTTAAGAGATCTCTATATTTCTGTTACTTAGGGCTAGATAATCATACTAGCAAACATAGATCAAGCCTACCTGCGTAGCTTAGGAAGGTCTGCAGGCCTTAGACTGACTAAAAATTCCTGACTTGATCAGTTTCTCTTAATATTTATTAAGCACATTTGCCTAAGAATCTCTCTTTTGTAGCTTCCAATCTTTATTCTAGTGGGAAAACACAAGTGTATATTTAAGTTACATTTAACTATTATTTCTTTTAAATGCCCAACAATGGCTATATTTTGGTTTTAACTGTTTTGCTAAGTGTTTAAGATCAAGCTGGTCAAATTGACCTGTTCTGTCTGTTAAGAGTCAACTGAGTTCCCACAGGGGTCACTCATGGGGAACTTGAGAGCAACTTCTTAGCTCCGTTAGTGCTGTCCATTAGGCAGGATGTCCTTGATGAGGTAGGCCCCTTGGAAGCATCAAGGATGTCTCCCTTTTCCAATGACTCTCCTCTGCAGCAGGTGCACTGATTGGCTTTTCACTCTCCAGAGGTCTCATCAATCTCCTGATAGGGAGGTTGTGTGGTCCAGAGTTGCAAAACTCCTTAGAGAAGTTCTCTTGTTTCGTGGATTCAGGCTGACTTTGAGGGCAAGATCCAAATACTGCTTTTTCTTGGCCTCTGTATTTAATTTCAACCTCTAAGTTTGATCTTAACCATCCAACAAGCCAGTCTCACCAGTAAGAGTACTGAGCTTTAACTTCAACATCTGTAGCTTTACAGTTATTTACCCTATTTTTTTTTAAGTGGAGTCTGTATTAGTACTGGAGGTTACCACTACATACTATCTGTTCTGTAGGTGATGGCTTATTATCACAAGTTACCTATGTTGTATGTTCTTAAAGCAGCTACTTCTGTAAAACATTAACAGTTAACAGTTTTAATAGCTATCTTGAATTTTGACTGAGCTATTATAAACATCAACATTTTATTAGTTTGACCACCTAGAGACTTGTGAGTTAATTTTAAAGACATTTTATTTTCATTAGTTTACCCAATTTAAATTGAACCTTTTAAAATCATGTGAATTAAAGGTATTTGGATCTGTTTTTTATATTTTAATTTTATGCATGCTTATATTTAGTTGCACATAGAGAGACAACATGATATACACATAACAAAAAAGCAAAGGCCTTGTAACATTTATCTCCATTGCAATGTAATAGATGTTCAAAAATAACTCTATAGTTGGATAAAAAGAACTGATCAAAAACAGTCATGAACTCAAAAAATATAGAATTTAAGGGAATAAAAACAAGAGTCCTGGAAAAACTTTTTTGCTGTTTTTTTTTTTTGATTTGAGACCGTCTCCTATTGAGCTTTCAGGCTTCTGCTATTTACATTTCAATGTAAGCCTTGACTGAGATCTGAAAGGAGCTGAGATAACAGGTTCTATCAGAAACTTGATGCCTAGGGCATTTTAACCCTTTTTCCTGGTTAGTGATCAACTCAGGTTTGGATGCAGAAAATTGTGAAACATTATCTCCCACTACCTGTGAGGAATGGGACTGCTATATCATACTCCTTACTGTGACATGCCACTGACTGTTGGGCTGGTTACTCCCTCCACACCAGCCACCTCCCTTAGGGGGACTACAATATGTACGTGGCAGGAGGACTGGGTGGGCTGGGCAGGGGAATGGAAGCAGAAACAGAATGGGATAAAGGAGATGGAGAAGCAGGGGCCAGAAGGGCCTCTCTCCCAGTGGACCAGTATGTGGGTGATTTATTAGCTGAGTCGAAGTCGGAGGAGAAGGAGGAGGGATTAAGTGGGGGAGAAGAAGCTAAAAGGAGGCATTTGAGTTTGCAGGAAGAGCAAAGAAGCACAAGAAAAGACTTGAAGATAAGAATTCCCTTTCCATCTGCCCGCTCACTTACAGAAGCTATGTGCCATTACGTGGCCATTTTGGATTGACTAATTAGGCCTGGGGTCAGGTAAAGGGGTTTGATTGTCTAGTAGACACCCCAGGGATGAATCTTCCAGACTGGAGGACCCAGATCCCATGGTGGAGACTGATACAGCCGAGTCAGTGTCCAGGGTGTCCCGAGATCACAGACTAGTCAGCTGGAGACAAGAAGGCAGTCCAGTGATGGGGTCATCACCCAAGCATCAGTGTGTGCCAGGCAAAAGCTGAGAGAGTTGAGGACCTGACGTCAGGATTTTTGAGAGTGAGAGTGAGCGCGAAGAGGAGCCTCAACCCTCAGACAGAATCTCCACCATAAAGATCAGCACCCCACCGTCAGGTAAGGTCAACTAAGGGGAACAGCCATAACTGCAAAAGTCGTGGATGGGGGAGCCCCTGTTCCTCAACCACCTCGAGGGTACTGGACCATCAATGGTCATGTCTCAGGTCAGCAGAGGAGTGTTTAAGCTGCCCTAGGGGAAAACTCACCAATCCAAAGGCTGGTGGTGAATGTGGAGAGCATCCAGGTGAATGGAATGTGAGACCAGTGTCTGGGGGTCGTGGGTGATGGATGGGATTCCACCCACCTAAGCAATGGTAGAAGAGCCCATCCGAGTCATGGCACCAATGTAAGAACCTAGAAAACACTCCAGACATGGGAACTCACATAAGAGAGTTTATTAAGCAAACAGGCAGAGTGTCTCCTTGTAGGGTAAGAGAGAAAATGAGAAAAAAAGAGAGCGAGAGAGCATGAGCAAGAGAGAGTGAAAGCCAGGAGGAGAGAGCATGAAAGTGAGGAGGAGGAGAGAGAGAAAATGGTGGGGGAGCTATTCTTAAGCAGTGGAATTTCACCAGCTAGTAACAAAGGAACAATGGTTGGCAAGGACGTATGTGGGCTAACAATCTGGACCAATTACTGAGAAGGAGACTTGCAGACTGACTGACGAACCAATAGCTAGCTAGGATGTTCACAGATTGACAAGCTAGGTTATGGGAGGCAGAGAAATGGCTGCAGCATAAAGGGTGGGGGAGAAGCTTTATATTATAGTATGCTCCACCACACATGGCTAGTAAAAAAGAATTTTGATGTGGGGATATTAAGGTGCAGTTTGTGGACTGGCCTACTTCAATTAAGCCTTTTGATTTTAGTCCTGTATTATCATATACATTTTGGATTATTGAGGACTATAGAAATATGAATGGAATTCCCATTGTAGCTGACATTTAACTTAAGTTTTTAAGAACTTTAAAAGACACA
The DNA here is from genome assembly GCF_902686455.1 of Sciurus vulgaris. Classification (NCBI taxonomy): domain Eukaryota; kingdom Metazoa; phylum Chordata; class Mammalia; order Rodentia; family Sciuridae; genus Sciurus; species Sciurus vulgaris. Next base: position 49,515,637 of record NC_136473.1, read on the forward strand.
AATAGGTCTGAGTAATCATGTTAATTTATTTACGAATTTATTAAATATATTCTGTGTGACAGGTGTAATAAAAATCATTATAAAATAATACAGTAAAAGTGTGAGGCCTTAAAAAAAGAAAAGAAAGAAAAGAGCCCAGTGTGGTAGTCAATCCCTCAGCCTCCCATTTACTGAGAAAACTGAGGCAGCAGGATCATAAATTTGGGGTCAGCCCAGTCAATTTAGCAAGACTATTAAAATAAATAAATAAATAAAAGGCTGGGATGGGGGTGGTTGGTGGTAGATATAGCTCAGCTGTAAGTTGCTTGCTAACCATGTGTGAGGCCCTGGGTTCAATCCCCAGTAGCAACTGTCCCCCACCCTCATGTTGACCCCCCAAAGTTTGCAAACCAGGAAGAAGCAGTCATTGGTACAAAAAAAAAAAAAAAAAAGGAAGAAGTTTGGGTGAGGGAGCATATTAGAGAAAGTTCCTGGCTCCTACTCCTCTTCCTATGCAAATGAGGGATATTTGAAGTTCAATCCTGATTGATTGGTTTTATGTAAATGAAGGGTTCAAGCATGACCATTCCTGATTGGTCGATATTTGCATATGACTTAGCAAAATGAGACTTTCCAGAGGATAGGAGCCTGTTTATCCAACCACTAAAATGCCTCAGGTAAGGGCCACAAAGATCAGTGTATGGTTTCTCCAGGAACACAGAGTACATGTATGACCCCACAGTCAGCAAATGGCTGTCAGGCACCATTTTTAATTTTAGGGAGAGTTTACCACTTGGGACCCTTGTTGGAGATTCAACTTTTCCTTTTTTTTTTTTTTTTTTTTGGTGGGAGGGGGCACTGGGGACTGAACACAGGAATGCTTTGCCAAGGTACATCTCTCAGCCCTTTTCTTTTTTTATTTTGAGGCAAGGTCTTGCAAAGCCTTGGTTACAAGTCTTTTCTTGAACTTGCCAAAGCTGCCCTGGAACTTGAAATTCTCCTGCCCCAGCTTCCCAAGTAACTGGGATTGCAGGCATACACCCATGCACCCAAGTAAGATCCAGTTTTTCTTGTTCACATAGGCAATGTTTTAGGTTTTTTGAGATATTAGCAAGCAAGAGAGATGATATTCCTTTTCTCTTGAAATGTATGTCCTATTCAGGGTAGGGGAATGAAACAACAAATGAAAGCATAGGTAAATTTTTTTTTTTTTCAGATTATAACAAGTGCTGTGAAGGAAATAAACCTGAATAACTTGCTAGCATGAACAAGGTGGGGTAGGATGAATGCAAAGGGAGTCTCTCTGGGGACCTATGAGGCCCCCATGTGAAGAAAGGTCATTCCAGGCAACTCCAGATAAGTTCATAGTGCCATGAAGGAGCACAAGCATGACCTATATGGGGCACAGCATGAGAGGGTCTGTGTAGCTGAAGCTTAGAGAGATAGGGACTGAAAGGTCTCAGGAGCCAGAAAAGCAGTGTCTTAAAATCCATGGAAAAGTTGCACATGCCTACAATCCCAGGGATTCAGGAGGACTGCAAATTCTAGGCCAGCCTCAGCAATTTAGGAAGGCCCTTCTGAAAATGAAAAATAAAAAGGGATGAGGCTGGGGCTGGGGATATAGCTCAGTTGGTAGAGTGTTTGCAAGCACAAGGCCCTGGGTTCAAATCCCCAGCACCGCAAAAAAAAAAAAAAAAGGGATAAGGCTGTGGCTCAGTGGTTAAGTGCCCCTGGGTTAAATCCCCAGTACCAAAAAATCAGTCAATCCACATGGAAGGAATATGGTTTTTTTGTTTGTTTTTGGTTGTTGTCGTTGCTTTTAAGTCTGAAAGTGGGAACTTCTGGGAGGCCTTGTACAGGGGAAAAAAATTAAAATATTTGCTTTATATTTCATGTAGATCACTCTGCCTATTCTTTGGATACTAGGATGTAGGGATTGCAGTAGAAGCAGGAATACCAGGTGGGCTGTCGCGGTACTTGAGTGGGAGGTGGTGACAGCGGCTTGGGGTAGAATGGTGGCCAGAGAGATAGTTATATTTCAGGATAGGTTCTGGAGGTGGATCTGATGGGACTTCTGGTGTTAAGGATTCTGGTGGGTCAGATGCGGGAACCAAGGAAAAGAAGAAATCAGGAATGACTTCATGGTTTGGGATTGAAATAGGCGGGCAGATGGATGGTTGTACCATTTGCTGAGGATGGAGAAGACAGGTCCATTTTAGGAGGAAAATATAAGAACAGAACTTGTATTTGTTATATACTTTCTTTGAATTAAATTCTTTTTAAACTTTTCTAATACCTAGTTTATTCCATGACAAATGTGAGCTTTTTCTTTTTGCTGAGTAGAATGATGTTGGTTTTCTTAGCTGGTCAAAATTAGGGCCAGGATACTTAAAATGGTTTCATCCATCAAAAGGACTGGAAGAAATAAACATTGTCATCCTTTAAGAGTCTAATAAATGTTATGGTACTTCATTCTATTTCCAAGTGGTCTGGAGATCCAGAAACTATCACTTTACTTTTTTTTGTTAGTATATTCACATTTGCCTTTTGCTTTTGTAGTCCCCCCCCAAACTTTGTATTTTCAATAGAATTCTAAGCTAGAGCTATTTCAAAGTTATCTAGAGAAAACAAATTCCTCATCATTTGAAGTTTCAGGCCATTGCCATGCCACTGTGGAGAATCATACCTGTCTTCAACCTATTGCTGAGCAAGGGTCCAGGGCTATAACCTTTTACATGTGAGTGGAGGTCTTATTGCAAGAACAAGTCCAGTATGTTGTCCCCTTAATATTGCTTTTCCTCTGAATGTACTTATACTAAGATCTCTTTTTCTATCTTATATTCACTGTCAGCTGTTTTCAAACCAACCACACTTATCTTGCATAATTGTTAATTATCTATTGATAAGACTTTCTAGGATTTCTTTATTCATAACTATGTTAAATATCACAAAAATTAGGCAAGTTTATTTGACCTGAGTCATTCTTGCAGGAATGTGTGTTTATAGCTACTCAATCCTTCATGAACCGATCTCATATGCCTGTCTAGTAAAATATATTTTGATTTATGTTTTGGATGCTGAACTTAACTTGATTTCAGCAGATTTGCTGATGTGTTATTTTTTTGCTTCTGTTTTACAGTGCTGGTGATTAAACCCAGTGGTTCTCCACTGAACTATATATCCTCAGCACCCCATCTCCTCCCCCCCCCCTTTTTTTTTTTTTTTTTTGAGATAAGTGCTAAATTACCAAGATGGGTTTTTAGTTTGTGTGGGGGATAGGGATTTAACCCTGGGGTACCTACCACTTAGCTATATCTCTAACTCTTCTTATTATAGTTTGAAACAGGGCTTTGCTAAATTGCCAAGGTTGGCCTCAAATTTGTAATCCTTCTGTCCCAGCCTCCCAAATTGCTGCAATTACAGGTGTGTACCACTGTACCCAGCCAGATCTGCTGATTTTGGTAAATATGAGGTGATTCCCATGTTCCTATGTAAAAAGAGCATAGGTTTGGATGAGTGTGTGAATAAAGAAGACATGAAAATTGAAGCCATAAGAGATTAAAACAAGATCCTAAACTTGCTGAAAGATGTCATTAATCAAAAACAAGAGCAACTATAGGTAAACTAATGAAATATACTCTACTCATTGTCACCAATAGCCAGGTCAAAAGTGAATAAACAGAAGTGATTATTTTTGTTTGAATTCACTTTTTTTTTTCAGAGCAGGAAGAATATTTAGAAGCTATTTATTCCCTCTGAAAAATAGATTCATTTTCATGTGTCTTTATAGGTTAAATACCAAACTTGCTTGAATTCTGATGATTACAAGATACTCCAGAAATGATCCTATAGATGACAATGATCCTGTAGATTACTATATCCATTGTCTTTGTATTCAGCTGTCAAACAAAATAAGATACTAGTGATTCAACTAAAAAAAAAAAAAAACAAGCTATTTATTCAAGCCCTCACCTGCAAAATTTTTTCTTGAGAAACAGTAAAAGCTATGACACATCTTTCAGCTCTGAGGGAATATACATATCTACATACATAAAATTGTTCCTCAGTATCTGCTGGAAATTTATTCCAGGACCTTTCACAATACCAAATTCTGCAGATGCTAGTGTCTTATATAAAGTATTTTCATCTAACCTATGCACATTTTCCTGTATACTTAAAATCATCTTTGGATTACTTATAATACCTAATAGAATGTAAATGCTATGTAAATCATTATTATACTAAATTATTTAGGGAAGAATGATGAAAATGTACATGTTCAACACAGATACAGTTTTTGTTTTGTTTTGTTTTGAATATTTTTAATTCAAAGTTTGTTGAATTCTGGATGCAGAACCCACAGAGATGGAGGGCTGATTGTACATATACACACATCTTACTATATATTTTTGAAACATTTTTGTGTATAGTAATGACTCTCAGCAAGTTGTTTTTTATTTTAAATGTGGTATTAAATGATAACGTTTTAGACCAGCTTTAAATTAAAAAAAAAAAATATATATATATATATATTTTTTTTTTGTTTTAGTTATAGGTGACCCAGTACCTGTATTTTATTTTTATGTGGTGCTGAGGCTTGAACCCAGGGCCTCACGCATACTGAGCAACTGCTCTAACACTGAGCCACAACCCCAGCCCTAAATTTTTTTAGCTGACATTTCTTTTCCTTACAGATACTTCTAATCTCAGCATAGAAATCACTGGTAGAATTTAAGATTTTTATTTATTGGAATTCATTTTATAAACATGTATTAAATTATTCCATTAGTCAGATTTCCAAGATCTATGTTAATGAGGTGACAAAAATAGATTTAAACTGAAATTCCTTCCTTCAATTTGACTCATTTTATTTTAGGTTTTAATTTTAAGAACTTAGAAAATTCCTGATTTCTATATCCACATGGTTAAAGAGCAAGTGAGCTGCATGACAAGCAGCAGGCCTGCTCCTTGGCCTAGCCTTGCTCCATTTAGTCTGACTCTCTGTGCTCCCTGCTCTTGTGTAACCCCGTGGACCTGAGGTATTTATATTTGCTGATGCCATTCTTAGCATTGCCATTGCCTTCTGGCTGTCACAGGTGAGGATTTAGTTCACTTATACCTATGTCCTATCCCTCCCTGTTTTTCATAATATAGTTAATACTGCTTTCTTAAGTTTCTCTTTAGTAATCTTTCTTTGAATTTTAAGTATATGCCTATAGTTTTTTGCTGTAGTCCATAAACTTTGGATAATATCTCTTGCTGTCCCACTTACCTTATGAAATTATGTCTTGCCTTTTGCTCTCCTGAATCTGAGCCACATCTGCCTTCCAGTTTCTACCAGTTGCTCTTTTTTCTCTGGCAGGGATTGGGGGGGTGGGGACAGTGCTAGGGATGGATCCCAGAACTTTCTATATGATAAACATGAGCTTTACCATCAAGCTACATTCCCAGCCCTAGGGCATCCTTTTAAGGTTAATGTTTTATCAATACATTTATTCTAAAAGTTGGGAAACATATGAACCCCCTTTAAATATTGCTTTGCAGAGGCAGGTAATGTGCTCTGATTCTGTTTCCTTCTCACTTTCCCAATATCACAGATGACACTCAAAAGAGTTGTATTTCAGGTGAAGTTCAAATGGCTTTTATATTTTTAACAATCACTTGCTCAGAAGTGTTCCAGGCATTCTGTGTTTATTTTAGTTTACATTTAGTTTGTCCCTTTCTTCCACAGGCATTACCCACCTGGCACAAGAATTTGTTGTTGCTTTGCTCTCCTCCTCCTCCTCCCCCTCCTCCTCCTCCCCCTCCTCCTCCTCCCCCTCCTCCTCCCCCTCCTCCTCCCCCTCCTCCTCCCCCTCCCCCTCCTCCTCCTCCTCCTCCCCCTCCTCCTCCTCCCCCTCCTCCTCCTCCCCCTCCTCCTCCTCCCAGGCATGGATCACTGCACTTGGCAGACAGAGTTTTTGATTGCTTATTTTCTTTTTGGGGAGAAGAAACATGACCCCCCTCTTTCATATGCTTAATGTCTTTGAGTTTCCATTTAATGGAATTCCTTACCACCACCACCTCTCACACCCCCAACCAACCCAGGTTCTCTAGCATGTGAGGTGAGTACTGGGTGGCACTCTTTCACTGAGTTATTTAGATCAGTTTGCTTTTTTCACCTCTTTCCTTCTCTTCCTGCCCTCCCCATCCCCACCTTTCCAGTTACTAGGGACACAGATGAAGAGAAAGACTCAGTTCTCCACTGGCTTATAGTATACCATATAGAATAAGACATGCAAAATAATTCTTGTAGCTCAGTTGTTGAAGTGGGCTTCATAGACTATCCTGGATATCCCACTTCCTGTGTGGACTTAGTGGCTTAGTTTCTCAAAGTTATTTCTTCTCTGTAAAGTGAGGAATAATATAGTAGTTTCTGAGTAAGGAGGAAGCATGATATAAGTAAAGCATTTTGCATACTGTAGAGCATATTGAAAGTGCTCAATGTGTTTATCATCACCAGAGATACTGCTCATGTTTGGGGTCCCACTGGAGATCTGTACACTAGCAGGAGCAAAGGGGAAACATTAGCAGGTTCTCTTTGGTAGCTCAGGAGAAAATTCTTGGGGCAAGACTTGAAGAATGTAGGTGTTTACTTCAGGGAGCTTTAAAAGGAGAAGTCTGTACACTAGGGAACACATGTGAAGTCATGGAGATTCATGAGAGCATGGTTTATAAGTATTTCCTCAGGTGGAAGTTGATAGAATGATGGGCAGAAAGGAGGCCAGACATGCAAACAAGAATATTTATGTCACCCTGGGGATGCTTTTGAATAACTTTGAATTGTTAAGTCATAAACAGATTGGTATTTATAAAATATTACTTGGTGGTGGCAGAGTATAAAAGAGATTGAATAAAGCTAAAATTAGCGTCCAGGTGATCAGAAAAAAACCTAAACTGAAAACAGGTCATGGGGCTGGAAAAAGATAGGAATGAGGAATATTTAGGATTGATTGGAATTATCATTTGATTGGATGTGGGGAAGTAGGATAGATGATTTCTTTGAGTTTCTGATTTTGCATTTCTGAGATAATCTACTGAGAACCAAAATGCTGAAGAGGGAATAGGTTTTAGGGAAGATGATAATTCTTTTCTGAACTTGTAAAATTTATTCTTTGAGACATCATGGTGTCAGTTGATAGAGGGCAAAGATACTGATATTGCTGGCATATACCATAGGTTATGTGCTAAAAAAATGTAAGTGAATCAGTAGATTAAGAGAAAGTTAATGAATCAAAAGATTTAAATGCTTTTTCCTTAGATTTTTCTTTTTTCTTTTGGGGGTGTGTGTCTCTGTGTGTGTGATACTGGTGATCCAACCCAGGGCTTCATATGCTAGGCAAGTGCTCTACCACTGAGCCACCTCCTCATCCCCAAGATTAGAGTTTTTGAGGACAATGAAGAATAAGTGAGAGGGGCTGGGGATGTAGCTTAGTTGGCAGAGTGCTTGCCTCACAAGCATAAGGCCCTGGCTTCAATCCACAGCACTGCAAAAAAAAAAAAAAAATTGAGAATATACAGCAAATGGATTCACTGAAGCTTGTGGTGAGAGGAAGAGTATTGTTAAGGATTTCAGAGATGGAGGTGTTCCACTGACTTCTGAAGTCCACTTCATGGTAGAGAGAATACGCACTGTCATTAAGACATTCAGAAGTGTTGACTGGAACTTAACATTCCATTGAGTTGTAGAAGAGTTAACTTGTGAAGCACACACAGGACCATATGATGGTCCTGGGCATGTACAAGGCTGTACTGCAGAGGTCAGTAAATGTCTGCGATAAGAGGTCAGTAAATGTCTGCGATAAGAAGGGATAAATGTGACACAGTTGGATGAGTGGCCCTCAGAGGTGAAGAGGGTTTTACACAGGGAGGACTTGGAATATTTTCCAGAAGATAATAGAGGGCTAAATTATAAGGCCATGTTGCCTGAGAAGAATGGAAAAAATAGCTGTCACATCAGTTATCATCTGTTTGGATTATTGTATTGGCCTTTTCAGTATCTTCTTGGGTTTGCCTAGTCTCCAGTCCAGTTTCCATAATCTCCTGTGGTTCTCATTTCATGGCCATGTTGTCCTACATGACAATGTCAGAAGACATTTTTAATTGTTACAATGTGGGGAAGGCTACAACTGGCATCTAGAGGGCAGAGCCCAGAGATGCTGCCAAGCATTCTACAATGCACAGGATACTCCATCCATCCCCCAGCAAAGATTTATGCAATACTAATGGCTATAGCACTGAGGTTGAGAAACCCTTTAATCTATATCTGATCATATCATTTTTTATTCATAAAGCCTTCAGTGGTTTCTCTGTTTAAATAAAGTCCAAATTCCTTGGATCTTATGGTCTTCTCTTATCTCCAACCCTTTCCACTTTTCTAGCTTCCGACCTGCTCCCCTTTCTGCTCCTACAGATTTTGTCCTTCATCATGCTGAAGGGCTATCAACTTTCTTGACTGTTCATGTTTTCTCACAACTCTGTGGGCTTCTCTGCTTCTGTTATTTCTCCATTAAGTTATATTCTTCTTCATAGGATGCTGTTCATAGTTAGATGTCCTCCTTCTCTGACAACTTCTTTAGCCATCTAACTCTACATTGTCTATTATACATTGTCTATTATTACAATTGACTGTTTACCCAAATGTAAATTAAATTTTGTGTAAAGGTGTCCCCTTGAACAGTGCAATGCTATGTCCCTGTGTTTCACAAACACTCCTCAGAGTGGTTAAGAGCAGACTCTAGTCCTAGGCTGTGTTCTAATCCCATTTCTCCTACTTAGGTAAGCTGTTAGAATGTTTATCCAGGGTCACAGTAAAATTTTTATGTATAATAATGTTTATTTCTGGGGGTGTCTTGAAGATTAAATGAAATTAATTTATCAAGCAAACATTTAGCACAATGCCTGGCACATAAGTGACATGCAATTATTAATAATTATTACTCTTAATTATTATCTTCAAAGTTCCTATCACAGAATCTGGCATAGTCATTCAACAAATGTCCTGATTTTGTGAAGAAGAGGGCTGTCAGGAATCCAGGGTGACCAAGGAGAGGAGTAACTGGAGATCTATAGAGGGAATTGTCTTGAATGATCAAGGCTTGCCTATGTTTAATAATCATGAAAGCTCATGGGGGTAGGGAAGGAAGATGTGATGGAATGTGAATTTGCTTGGGAATTAATTGGCTTGAGAATTGATTCTGTTGGATCTCTGCTTCTGGGCACATTGCCCTCCTCCTTTCTTATTCTGTCTACTATTCTTGATTTTACTGCTCTAATTACCACGTTCTTGCCCCAGTACTTGCTCTTCCACATCTTTATGGAGAGAGTAGAATGGAAATGGGAAGAATAAGAAACACTATGGGGAAGTAACTGCAAATCCTGAAGGTGCACCTGTCATGCCTGCCTCCCTGAAGTCATTTTCATGACCACTCCATAGTAACCAGCTTCCCTAGTTTTGTCTATAGATTGTGACCACTCAAATATTGACATATGACTAACTTATTTAGCTTTTTGTATGAATGTGTGTAGGGCATACTTTATAGATGACATGGCACGAAGGAATGAAGTATACTGCTTTCTATAACACCTCACCCAAGAATAAAGACATCTCTTCCATCCAGAATTCCTGACAGAGAGAGGAACCAGAATGACCTGGAGATTGATTTGCAATGTAACATTGCTCTTCTCTTTCAAAGAACTCTTCTACAAGGAATAAGTTTAATATTGTTACTTGGATAATTCTCATGGGGTAGATTACTGATGGGAACAAGTAAAAATATCTCTAGGAAGAAATTTGCTAAGTTTTCTCCAAGAGCCATTTTTCATCTAGTTTCATGTTTAGTTATAAAATGGATTTGTTTTATAAAGAATGTAAGTAGATATATATTAAGACATTTCAATTTGATTTCATTCTTTGAAGGTTGTACACTTACCACTTACATGGTTTTGGAAAATTTTCCCTGTATTAATATTTTTTTAAAACAAAGATAGTCAAGCAAAGTAATTTCTCATAATCAATCTTTCTTTCTTTTTTTTTTCCTCAGAGTATTGGGGATTGAACTCAGGGGCACTCTGTCACTGAGCTGCATCTCCAACCCTTTTTCTCTATTTTTGAGACAGGGTTTCAAAAATTATACTGAGGCTGGCCTTAAACTTGTAGTCCTCCTGCCTTAGCTTCCTGAGTAGCTGAGATTATAGGTGTGTGGCATGGTGCCTGGCTAGTAATTGCTTTTTTTAAGTTGTGGATAGACACAATACCTTTATTTTATTTTATTCATTTTATATGGTGCTGAGGATCGAACCCAGTGCTTCACACATGTAAGGAAAGTGCCCTACCACTGAGCCATGATCCCAGCCCCTATTAATTGCCTTTAACCACAGGATTGATTGATTGTATGCTAACAAATTATGTCCTCTGTGTTTGTAGTTAGATAGTTCAGTGTGAAGTAGAAAGTTTTTATTATATATTTTAAAAATTACTATTTTTTGGATTCTATGAATTGTAAAATTACTGTCATGTTTCTTTTATCTCTATAATTTGTCCTATGACCACTAAGTGAATGTTTGTGTATCTGAATCCTATAGCAATTAGTATACAAATTTTTCATATATATATATATTTAGTATGTGTATATATACATATATATATATATATATTTAGGTTTAGATGGATACAATACCTTTATTTTATTTATATATTTTTATAAATAAAATAAAGGTACTGAGAATCAAACCCAGAGCCTCCCTTGTGCTAGGCAAGCACTCTATTACTGAGCTACAATCCCAGCCCCAATTTTTCTACATATATTTTAACTATGCTTTGAGATTACTATGTTTAAGCTTCTTTTGAGCTTTTTTTCTGATGTGATATGTGATTTAATAAAATTCTAATACATGCTGCTTTTTTTGTATTTTATTTCAGAATGGAAAATAGGTGATCTTCTGTATTATGTTCAGTTTAGAAATCTTATTGCAGTCTTATTCCTAAGTGGCATGTGTGAGGTCCTGTGTTCAATCTGAGAACAAGAACAAAAAAGTGTAGTTGCAGAAGTAGTAATGGTAATTATTTTTATTTCTCTCACCACAACATTTTCTGAGCTCAGGAAATGCAGCCATCTAATACTGGTATGGATTTTAAAATGTTACCAAACCATGAAGTTCATTGAAGTTTAGAAAAATGAATTTTTAAAAGACACATTTGTGGCAATCACACCTTTTAAAGGAGGATGTACTTTGTTTTTTCTCATATAAGAGGACTGTGGTGTTTCAGATATCTGTTTAGCTTTCAGAAACTGGTACTTTTTATCACCCATTTGGCAAATAGTGTTGGGTGACTCAGAATTCATTTTGAATTTCTATGATGGACTTTTATTAAAATGGGTGACTCAGCCCAACTTTTCTGTCATGATTTCCTTTTCTTATCCTTCTGCTGGGTATGCACTGAATATCAATCAGTTCTGTTGATGGGACTTGCATTTCTTGTGACCTTCTTTCCCTTGTCTCAAGAACCAGGAGAAGTGTAGCATTGGGAAGCTGTGACAGTGAAGGTACCTTGTGCTAAGAGAACATCACCCCAGCCAGGAGCTTTTGGAGTTTCCCCTCCCCCTCCCAGTATTTGCTGGACTTTGGGAACATGAAGGAAGATTTATTTAATCTCTTTTTATGTCTAGATCAGGAACTGGCAAAGATTTTCTTAAGGAGCCAGATAGAAAACATTTTAGTTTTAGTAATTATCTTAGAGACAAACTACTCACCTCGCTGTCATACCATGAAATCAGCCACAAACAATAAACAATGAATAAATGTGGCTGTGTGTCCTAATAAAACTTTTACTTACAAAGCAGTGGGCTAATCATATTTTTTGTAGGCTATAGTTGACTGACCTCTAGTTTATACTCAGGAAATATTTAGAAAGTGAGTAATTTGGTGAGTTTGACTTTTCTAACTTCAATTATGTGTGGTCAACAGCCAGTCACACAAATTTTACTAAACTTTTCTATGAAAAAATGCATATCCTCTTTCCATTGTGAAAAATGCATATCTTCTTTCCATTCTTATGTGGCTTACTGCAAAAGAGACTTCTAGATGAACAGACACAATGACACAGTATTTAGTGGGAGGTGGTAGAAGGCTTTGTGTGGTCAGTATGACTGTAGCCAAGAGTCAGCCTTGGTAGGGAGTGGGGGAGGCGCAGAGGAGCCACCTTAGGAATCAGTGCTGGTTTATTCTTTTATGAAGGCTTATGGAAGAAGGTTTAGGAACTAAACCTTAATTGCAAGAATGGTAGGAAACCACTGGAGGGTGTTAGATGGAAGAGTGTGGGATGATCAGATTTATGTATCAGAGGGAACATTCTGTGCTGTAGTGACTAAGAGGTATGCTCTGGGTATGGTTTGGAGATTGGTAGACTAAGGGGGTTGTTACAATTGATGCAGGAGAGAGAAATATTGCCTTCAACTGTGAAGAAGGTGTGGGTAGTAGGAGATTGTTTTTATTTTCTTTCATTGTTAGCTGGACTTTTTAAAATTATTAAAAAATAGTATATGTGCTTCCAATTTCCTCAATCCTTTTTTTTTTTTTTTTTTTTTTTTTTTGTACTAGGGATTGAACCCAGGGACACTCAACCACTGAACCACATCCCTAGCCATTTTTCTTTTGAGACAGGGTCTCCCTAAGTTACTTAGGACCTCACTAAATTGCTGAGACTGGTTTCAAACTTGCAATCCTCCTGCTTCAGCCTCCCAAGTTGCTTGGATTACAGGTGTGCATTACTGCACCCTGCTCCCAGTCCTTCTGATTTATGGTATTGGGGATTGAACCCAGGGCCTTGCACATGCTAGACAAGTACTCTACACATTCCAAGTCCCTCTCTTTTTCATTTTATTTTGATTATGTGTGATGTAACACACTGCATGCTACATAATATATTGCATAATCTTCTGGCAAGGAGAGATGACCATAACAAAAGTTTTCCATTTCATTCAGAAAATTGCTTCCTTAACCAATGTTTTTCAAACCCTTGGATGCATAGTAATGATGAACTCCAGGGATGTGCCTCTTTCAAGCAAACTCCACTGATAGGGAAAGTGGGCAACCTTTTTTTCTATATTCCCGTCAGTGAACTTGTGCATGTACAAAATGACCAGTCAGGATAAGCAAGCACACACCCATGTTATCAAATCTTGGGAGAATCTCAAACCACATTTTAACCCCTTTACCTAAACCTACCCTCTCTTTTGAAAAGACTTTAAATATTCAGGGAGTTGCACTACTATGAGGAATTTTTCTTTAATAAATGACAATCTCATTTTACATATTATTGTCACCATATAAGAGGTTTGAGGTGGTCTCTCCATCAGCAGAAAAGACCTTTACTGGGACCTTCCAGGTTCTTGACTTGTTGCAGAAAAGAATTTAAGAGACTCACCCAGTGGATCATGCTTGTAATCCCAGTGACTCTGGAGGCTGATGCAGAAACATTCCAAGTTCATGTCCAGCCTCAGTAACTTAGTGAAGCCTGTCTCAAAAAATAAATAAAAAAAACAAAATGAAAAGGATTATGGGTGTAGCACAGTGGTAAAGCACTCATAGATTCAATTCCCAGTTGTGGGGTGGGGGCGGGGGGATTAAGGACGAGTCAGGTGTCAGTAGCAAAGACAAGTTTATTACAGAAAGTGAGGGTAGGGAGGAGCTGGGATTATAATTCAGTGATAGAGAGCTTGCCTGGCAAATGTGAGGCACTAGGTTCGATCCTCAGCACCACATAAAAATAAACAAAATGAAGGTCCATCAATAACTAAAAAAATATTTTAAAAAAGAAAGTGAGGGTATACTGTAAGCCCAGGGGCAGGGTTAGCGGCCAAATAAAATTGGACAGAAAGCAGCCAAAGCAAGCTTTATTGGAATTTGGCTCTCCGGGCGAAATTCCCAGACCCCCGGGGTACAGGTCAGGTAGGGACCCCGAGAAAATCATGCGTGGCCCCTGACTGCCCAGGATCTTTATAAGCTGGAATGGGAGGGAACCTGCTGAGTGACTGGTGGAGTTAAGGGTCAGTGGAGTTTTCCTGTCCACTTGATTGGTCACTGTTTGGCGCACTGCCCTTTGTCTCAGTTGCTCCGCTCTGTCTCCTACAGTCACCCAAATTCTGACCTAACATATACATTTTCAGAGTAGAATGCAGCTGTCTTGAGAATGAGGTTTTTCAGGTATAGGCTCTTTGGGGTATGGATATGGGAAGGTATGTGAGAATGGCATCAGCCTGGTAATCACAAGACATTTATGGTGGTCTCATCTTTGTTTTAGAATCTTTAGTTTGACATCGTCTCCTCTGATTATTACATAATGTTTGGAATGTGCCCATATTATAAGTTTCTTAAAATACATTTCCCTTTGTGCTCTCTAATCTAAAAATACATTGTTAAGCTAACAGTCCTCATAAGCATTAAAACAAAGCAATTTTTTTATATGGGTGAACTTATAGTAACTCAGTTTATAGATTTCTCAAGAATTTGGGGTGACAGTCCAGGAAGGAGGACAAGCCTGAGTAATTAAAGTATGAGTACTCAGATCATGGGTCTTTTAGATTTAAAGATGTAGTGTCTTTTCCCTTCCCTTTTGTCCCCTTTCTACATATCTTTTGTTTCTTTTCTGACCTACCTCATTATCATAGTATTAATTATAAAATAATCTTCCATTTGGGAAAGAAATTTGGGGTGAGAAGAGTGGATTCTAAGGATATTTAGATTAGAATTGTTACTATTGCCAATCTCAAACTCTAGGTTGAGTCAGAATCCCCTGGAGGGCTTGTTAAAACACAAATTGCTAATTCAGGAGGTCTGGGATGGGGCTGGAGTATTTATGTTTCTAACAAGTTCCCAGGTGATCCTGATTCTGCTGGTCCAGGGACCATACTTTGAGAAGGACTGCTTCAGAAAGTAGAAATGAAAAGCCTTGGAGATTTGATTGTTTGTATGACGATGAGGGAGAGGGCAGAGATAAGGAGCATATGCCTAAGATTCTGACTTGAGCATTAAAGTACAATGTGATGCTATTTACTGTGCATAAATACAGGAGGTGCGGCTCAGTGCCTAGCATGCAGGAGACCCTGGGTTCCATCCCCAGCACTGTACACAAGAAGAAGTAGCAGATTGTGGGGATAGTTAGTTCGACTTAGGTCATAATGAATTTGAGGGCATCTACTTAAACATGCAAAAAACAATTGGTTAGCCAGGTGTGGTGGTGCATGCCTATAATCCCAGCAACTCAGGAGGCTGAGGCAGGAGGATCATAAGTTCAAAACCAGCCTCAGCAACTTAGGCCTTGAGCAACTTTTCAAGACCCTGTTTCAAAATAAAAAAAATAAAAAGGGCTGGGGATGTGGCTCAGTGGTTAAGCACCCTTGGATTCAATCCCTAGTACCAAAAGAAACCAAAATAAAACAAAAGCAATTGGTTATTTGTATCTAGGGTTCAGAGTGAGTCGGGGGGGGGGGGGGAGAGACTGAGTCAGTGTGAGATGTTTTTCCCATAGAGTGAGAAGGGCCTGATGTGTAGATGAGCATCTATGCAATGGGCAGGAGAGAACAAACTGCAAGGAGACCCATAAGGACAGAAGAGAATTGGGGGGAAAAAAAAAGGAAACACTAAGTAATGAGAAATGTTGCAAAGAGATTAGTAAGATTAAATCTGAAAAGTAGTCATTGAATTTACCAAAAGCTGCACTGAATATCCTCATAGAGAAAAATCTGAGTACCCAGAGCACTATCCAGATTTCAGACTGAAAGGAAAGAGCAAGGTGTGGTGAGGTGATGGAATCAGCAAAGGTATGTGATTAGCTCAGGAGCTTTTGCGTCAGGGGTAAAGGAAATCAGAGTAGTTTAGAAGCAAAGAAGGGTGAAGGGAGAAAAATCTTTTTTTTTCCTTCAAAGCCCAGGAGTGTTTATAGCATGTTTAGATACCAAAGGGAATGTGGAAGACTGAGAGGAAGGATAATTGATAACATATGGTCTTGAGAGACCAAAAGGGATGGGAATATTTACAGGTGGAGGATTGGCTTAGGCCAGGGATAAGAACGCCTGTGTGTGGAAATAAAGACTGCGGGGGCAAGCTGAGGGGGCTAGGCCACAGATGCATTTGGCCTTTTGAGTGTTGCCTGTCTTGTTTCATCTTTGAATGGGTGTCTTCCTTGCAGAGGGTGAAGAGACATTTGGGGGATGTGCACTTAACAGTTACCATGTGAAACATGTTTCATTTGAACACCAAAAGTACTGGAGTGAGTGCTGAGTATAACAAGGGGTGTTTGTGGAAAGCCAGCTGAGGTGGCAGATAATGAATAAATATTAGCTCTGCCTCAGAGTTGGGTATGGCAGAAACTAAACACTGAGATGACCTCAGGTTGGCTTTTCACCCAGATTGATGCATTGAAGTTTAGTGTAAGTAGAGGTTGAGAATAATGGCATGGGAGTGGTTCTACAAAGTCAGAAGACAAGGCGAGGCAGAGTGAATGGTCAAAGTGGAAAGCCAAGATTCTCAAGGTCTGAAGGATAAGGAGGCTCATAGAAGATGTCTGCAGGTATTTTCAGATTAAGTGTTCTTTGTTGAAGTGGTTGAGTGTATGTCCAGGTGAGTGGAACACAGGCTGATGTAGGGTGAAGGTGAGATCCATGTATAGGCTGGTCCATTTACATGGCAATGGAGTCATACAGCATTGTGATGAAGGGTAGACTTTATTTCAGAATCAGTTTTAGAAAGATTCCTTTGATAACATATGGACTGATTTAGAGATTTAGAATGACAATTCATACATGGAATGAACTATATTTACAAAGAAAAGTAAATCACATTTGTGATAACTACAATTAGAATATAGGTGGTTCTGAGCTGGGCACTGCACATGCCTGTAATTCTAGCTGCTTTGAGAGACTGAGGAAGTGGTATAGCAAGTTTTAAGATCAGTCACAGAACTTAGTGAGATTCTGTCCCAAAATAAAAAAAAAAATTATAAGATCTGGGGATGTAGCTCAGTGGCAAAGTGTCCCAGGATTTAATCCTTAGTACTGCAAAAAAGAAAGGAAGGAAGGAAGAAAACAGGTTCTATTTTAATCTTAGTCCTTCATTAGTAGGAACCTAGGGTAAAATCCTTGGACAGATGTGGCTGAGAAACAGTTCTGTTCTTATCATGCTTTATACACTTACACTCACATTTTCTTTCTTCCTCTGAATGGTTTCCATTCCAATCTGTAACCATACCGGAGGGTATCCTCAGTTCCTTTCAATGGTGCTTTGCTTTTTTATTTATTTTGCTAGGGATTAAACCAGGGTCTCATGTGTGCTAAGCACACAGTCTACTACTGAACTGCACTACACCCCCAGCCCATGGTCCTTTTTAAAAAAAAAAAAAAAAAAAAAAAACTCTTCAACATATAAAAACACACTAAGTTTACTTACGAACTAGGCTCTGTTTTAATCACTTCATAAATACTAGTTCATTTAATCTTTATAGCCAGCCCAATTAGTGTTTATCCTACTTATTTTTTGATTTTCATTTTTTTCATTTAAATAAGAAGTTTATTTAAAAACAAGATGTTTGATTTGAAGAGAAAACTATCTAGGAATCTTTTTTTTAAAAGAGTAATTTACCCCTAAAGACAGATTGTCCTACATGTAACAGCTACATACAAAAAGGATAAAATTATCCTTGGTTTTACATTGATAAATGAAAAACATTAAAATTCTCCAATTGAACAAGGTATGCAAGGATTTTTATGTTGTTCAGGGTTTTTTTTTTTTTTTTCTTTTTTCTTTTTGTTAAAACAGTGAGAGCAAAATAACTTATTAGAATATAAAGGTAAGAGCCGAATGAGCATGCCACTAATGGAGAAAGGGGATAATTTCATAGAACCAGTATTTTTCCCCATCCCATCTCCATCTGATGTCAATCAAAACATATCATTGGCCATTTAGTTAAAAAAATGCAATATGCTTGTGCACATACACCAGTTACTTTATGTACAATAAAGGAATGGGGAAGGGGAAAATGAAAAAACGGAGAAAACTATACTGTAGTAGTCAGGATGTGGTGGAACCAAATTGCAGATTTCTAATTAAGAATGTATTCTTGGTCTCTAGGAACAGATTTTTCTGAAGTAGCAGGTTCCCTTTTTAGTAGACACCTCCTGTTTCCTGCTGGAACACAATAATTGTATCCACCATTTCCAACTGTGCAGGTGTGTGTTTGATTAATTGGCTGCCCATCAAATCAGAATCTGATGTGCCTCATTGACAAACCCTGCCGTTCACAATAGGCTTTCATTAGTTTACTAAGTGGTGTCTGCCTCTTCATCTTAAACTGCACCACAGAACCATCCTGCTCCACCACCTTCAAGTTAATATGATCGTTGTTTGCAGTCTTGACTCCTTCCTTGGGCTTTTCATGGGCCATGGCGAGCGCTGGAGTCTCTTCAGCTGCCACTTCACAAAAGAGGTACCAGGTCCACACCGAATGAGCACACAAGCAGCTCCAGGAGCGGCAGAAGCTGTTTATCCTACTTTACAGAAGAAACTGAAATATATGTTATGTTCTCTCTTGCTTGAGGTTGTTATTAGCATGAAATTTTCAATTGCATTTTTGTAGTTCTGGCCATCACTGACCCTAACATACCATTGCACAGATTTGTGCAGTGCTGAAATGCAGCTTCTTTTTCTTTTGGGTGCATATTCTATAAAATTACTACTGGGGTCTGTTATTTTTCTGGTAGTGACTCCTTTTTGTGCTTTTTACTTTTCTTTTGGGGGGGTTGCTAGGGATTGAACTTTATCACTGAGCTACACCCCAGCCCTATTCACTTTTACTTTGTGATGTTAACAGGATTTTATATGTACAACAGCTGAAGTGCAACTAAATGCTTTGAGGAAGAGCCCCTGATTCACACTATCAAACATGCTCCTAGGCTGTGAGAAGGATTTTACTGTTTTAACTATTTCATGTACAGTGTGCACATGATTAATTTTCTTTTTTTTTTTTTTTTTAAGTATTGGGAATTGAACCCATGGGCACTCAACCACTAAGGTACATCATCTTTAGCCCCTTTTATAATTGTTCTAAGATAGAGTCTTGATAAGTTGCCAAGGCTGGCCTCGAATTTGTGATCCACTTGTCTGAGTCTCCCAAGTAGCTAGAATTACAGGTGTGTTCCATCATACCCAGATAATTTTCTATTTTTGGTGGACTAATAAAATCTCAAAACTGGAATAGAATTTCATAAACACTTGATTTAACCTAATTGTCTTAAATGGACAAATGAGGACACACACATTCAGAAAGGTGAAGTGACTTGTCTATGGCTGAACCAGCTTTTATAGAGCTAGAATTTTAGTCTACTATGCTCCAGTCAATTCACTTTATCCTCAAGCTATGCTCACTACCTTCCATTAGAAAAGAAAAAGTTCTTCTATTTAAAACAGGTTTTAACTGTCCAGATGTCATTGTTGGCTAATGTTCTTTGTGCATTATTAAATGTAGTTGAGTAATAAATATATGTTTTACAAATTAATTGTGTGACTTCTGGGTCAGGTGAATGTGTCATAAGAAATCCTGGATATTTTTGGAGATCTTTGAAATGGATGTCTGGGGAACTTTTAGGGAAATACTAGGAATTCAAGGATGGAGACAACCTAAGAAAGAGAGTATAGATTAGAGTTATATTATTAGAAATCTGAGAAATGAACATGAAAAACAATGACAGGCAACTGTACTTTATAAATACACTACTGAAATGAGAACTGCAAAAAGAACTTTAAATTTCTTTTTATAAAATTTTGTGTAACAGGAAATGACAACTGCATAGTTTCTGAGACTTGATTTCAGTTTGGTAATTAATATTTGCTCTTAGGACAGAAAAAATGAATGTCAGGGCAACACATGGGGCTTCTGAAAGAAGTCCTTGGAATTTGGGTACAGTGGGACTGTCAGCCCTGGGAAACCAGATGCTCAAAACCAAAATGAAGTCACAATTTTGAAGGTAATTCATACTTCATTTTCCATGATGTTTTATGAGAAAACCCTGGATTCCATGGTTGATTTGAGAACAGCTACCTAAGAAGGCAGTTTTGATCAGAGGCTGAATGGATGGACTTTGTGTACAGATCAGAAATGTGTTTCCCGATGTCTTTGGATTTGGGAAAGAACCTGAATTTAAGCCTGCAGGTAGGAACATGGTGGCTTAGTCAGTGTTGAGCCTCTCAAGGTTTCTACCAATGTGACTGTATTGCAAGGCCTACTGACCCAGTCAGGTGCATGAAAAGAAGGTAACCTTGATTAAAAAAAAAAAAAAAAAAAAAGTCTCTAATGAAAAGCCAAAATATAACTGAGATTAGAGGACAGAATGGACTGAACAGTTTTGAATCTGAAAATTACTTCAGATTCAAATTACTTCAGATTGTTTTGGTAAATACTGCTTGTATTTTGATAATGTTTACTGAGGATGACTGGAGAAGAGGACTTTTGAGCAAGTGGAGAAGAGCCACAGTACAGGATGGGGAGGATGAAACCATTTAATTTTTTCTTTCATTTTTGGTATCAGGGATTGAACCCAGAGGCGCTTAACCACTGAGCCACATCCCCAGTCCTTTTTAAAATATTTTATTTGAGACAGGGTCTTGCTAAATTGCTTAGGGCCTCACTAAGTTGCCAAGACTGGCTTTGAACTCATGATCCTCCTGCCTCAGCTCCCCAAGCTCCTGGGATTACAGGCGTGTGCCACAGTGCCTGGCCATTTCTTTTAATATTATTTTTAATATACACCCAATATGTACTACAATGTGAGGTTATTTTCAGATTCAAAGGCTGAGGCAGACATCCTCAACATGTAACACAACATCCTGCACATAGGGGGCACTCGGGAGACAGGTTCTGTTAGTCACATATACCAAGTAGCAGTTTTTTGATGGTGCCATCTATTGGTACTTATAGTTATTCTTCCTAAGTACAAATTGTGAAATTGAAAGTTAGTGTGTTTTCTTGCTGGGAATTGAACTCAGGGGCATTCTACCACTGAACTACATCCACAGCACTTTTTGATTTTGATTTTAAGACAGGGTCTAAATTGCTGAGGCTAACCTTAAACTTATAGTCCTCCTTCCTCAGCTTCCTGAGTTGCTCGAATTACTGGTGTGTGCCACTGCTCCTGACTGTGTGTATATGCGAATTAAAGTATATACTAAGTAGTCAAGTGCCTGACTTGCTATTTAGTGAGAAAATTTTATTCTTAAATTAAGCTATTTTGACTTCACTTAAGAACTAACCACCAAATTAGAGGACACCAATCTGATATCCCTGTTATGCTTTTAGTTGACAAATGCTAAATTTAGTTGGGTGTGTCCTTTAAAGTGGGACCTTCCAGAGTGGGAACTTTGAACTTGTTTTGGAAAAAAGGTATGAAGGCTTCCTCAGGCTAGATGGGAGGTGTACAATTAAATCCCATGGTGAATGCAGATTAGTGAATCCAAGTGTGTCTATTTAGTTCTCCCAGTCAGATGGCAGGAATGTGTGAGAGAACCTGGGTGGTGATGCAGACCGAT
The DNA here is from genome assembly GCF_902686455.1 of Sciurus vulgaris. Lineage (NCBI taxonomy): Eukaryota > Metazoa > Chordata > Mammalia > Rodentia > Sciuridae > Sciurus > Sciurus vulgaris. Next base: position 49,537,231 of record NC_136473.1, read on the forward strand.
GATCCCGATGCCTTGGGAATACTGAAGCAGTAATATCACAAGTTCAAAGCCAGCCTCAACTTAGTGAGACCGTGTCTTAAAAGAATGTGGGAGAGAAATAGAAAATTGAGACTTTTTACTTCTTATATTCCTTATTTATGCCATGATAGTCAGCGCTTATCAGGAGCCAAACATTAGGTTAATGTTTGACGTGATCCTTTTGATTGACTGTAATTAAATATTTTTTTAAAGTCCAACCTCCCCTTCTGATAAGAAAACTCAGACTTAAGAAAGGGTGAGTAACTTGCCCAGAATAACATTTTTGTGAGTGGCAGAGGTGAAATTCCAACCCAGGAAAGCTAATGCCACATCTCATGCCTCTTCTTCACCCTCCACAGCCAGTCTCTGGGTGTCTTTTCCCTTCTATTGTCATCACTTTGGTCCAAGCCACCTTTATTTTGGTCTTGGCCCTAGGCAATATTCTCTAATTAGTTTGCCACTCTTGCTCCCTCTGATTCCTTATCCACTAAAGAATAATCTCTCTCTCTCTCTCTCTCTCTCTCTCTCTCTCTCTCTCTCTCTCTCTCTCTCTCTTTCTCTCTCTCTCGCTCTCTCTCTCTCCCCCTCTCTCCCTCTCTCCCTCTCTCCCCTTCTTTCCTTCTCTCCTTCTCTCCCTCCCTTCTTCTCCCTCCCTTTTTGTAGTGCTAGGGATGGAACCCCAGGTTTCATATATATTAGGCAAGTGCTCCCCACTGAGCTATACCCCCAGCTTCAAAATAATAAGTTTAAAAAACTGAATCAAATCTTTCTATACTTGCTGGAGATGCTTTACTCTTAGGTAATGCTTGCTGGGCCCTCCCTCAGCTACCTTCTGGATTGGGCTGCTGCTTTGTCTTATTCTGCTCTCCCAATTACATGCCATCCCAGGAGCTATCTAAAATGCAGATTCTTGGGTTCCACTTTGCAAAGTTTGATTGTTTTAGTCAGATTTTGTGCTTCTGTGACCAAAAGACCTGACATGAAAAATTTAAGAGAAGGAAAAGTTTGTTTTTAGGCTCATAGTTTCAGAGGTCTCAGTCCATAGAAGGCTGGCTCCATTCCTTGGGTCTGTAGGTGAGGCAGAACATCATGGCAGAAGAGTGTGGTGGAGGAAACTAGCTTAGGACATTGCAGCAGGAAGAACAGGGAGAGAACATGAAAAATTTAAGAGAAGGAAAAGTTTGTTTTCAGGCTCATAGTTTCAGAGGTCTCAGTCCATAGAAGGCTGGCTCCATTCCTTGGGTCTGTAGGTGAGGCAGAACATCATGGCAGAAGAGTGTGGTGGAGGAAACTAGCTTAGGACATTGCAGCAGGGAGAGAGGGAGAGGGAGAGCTCCACTCATCAATAACAAAATATATATACCCAAAAGTCAAGTCTCCCCCATGACCCAGTGCCAATCACACCCTACCTGTCTACAGTTATCACACTGTTAATATGATTAATGTACTGATTAGTTAAGGCTCTCTTCAGAGTCTTTATTATTATTAAGTCAGAGTCTGACTGTCTCACACAATGCCCCCAAATGGCTATTGGGAGAACAGCACCAACCATAGGGCTGCAGGGTTTTTTTAGACCATAAGTCAGTATATCAATCATAAGTGTCTGTTCCTATGATTCAAAACTATATACTAACATCATGAGATCTAAAATCATAAGCAGAAGGGGAAGTAGGTCAAAATGACCTTAGTTGGGTACAAGTTAAAGAATGGTTACAAACATCTAGACAGTCACTGTTGACATGGTACATTGCTTAAGAAAAATAGGAATCAAAAAGAGAACAATATTACATTATATAAGAATTGCCGTTTTGTGTTGCCTAACATGCAATGCTGAGCGGTTTTTGATGGGTACAGAGGCGGGGTGTTCCCACTGCAGAAGCATTTCTTACATGACATGGCTTCTCAGGGTAAAATGGAGTCTCTTTAGTTATTGTCCATATAGCCTGGCCTATAATATTTCCATGGACTCAAATATGTCAACCCATTACATTGAGAAACTGTTCAGCTGAGAGAGACTGAGTTGGTTAACAGGTGATTAAAAGAATTGTCAGTGAAATTAATGCCACTTCTAATTTCTTACAAGAACTTTTTTGCTTAACTCTTTTTTTATTTAAAAAAATTTGAGATATAAAATGTAAATTTTCACATTTTGACATGTAACTGAATAAAAATCCTATTTTAAAAAAATTATATTGAACTGAATCTTATTCAGTATTTACTGTGCCCATATAGGCCTAACACCAGGGATTTTTCCTCTTTTGCTTCCTTTATAGATTTATCAACATCATCTTTTTAAAGGTACTTTTGAAATAGAAAAGTTGTGAAATATTGACATTATGGAATATTAAGACTGAGAATAAAACAATCATTTATATCTATCAAAGTATCAGACAACCTTGGAAAAAATTTAAAAACTTTTGTAATAATCTTCTCTATAGAATACATATTCTAGATTTAGTATTATTATGTAATACTTATATAGGTAGATAAAATTAGATTAATTTTTGCAGATTTTTAAAATTTCTAATCCCATAAGCCAAGTATTTCCAATTTAATTTGTAATTTATTTAATTGTACCTCATGTATATGCATAAAATGAGAAAGGAACTATTCTTTATTCTGTTAATTCAACATTTCTACTACATATTATTTTATTGCATTGTTCATTTTTATTTCCCCAATTTGTGCTGAAGAAAATATTAGGTTTACATTTATTCTTGGTCTATCTTTAAGCTCAATATAGTAACTGAGGTGCTAAATTTCAGTAAAAAATAGACCTCAGCCTCATTTTGAATGTTTCTTCTCATTTATGCACAAGGATTCATGTTATTGAATCATTAACTCTGCCCTCTACTGTTCATTTCAAATTCTGCAAGGGAGCATTGTTGAAGACATTTTAAAATTTCTGTACTGTAAAATGTTTTTACTGGAAAATAACTGTGGTTTTTATTTTAAAAATACAAACGTTTTAATTTAGGTAAATTTTTTAAGTTGAAGAGAAATGGAAGTTTTATATATTGCTCAAGAGAATAACATTTGTGGTTTTTCTTTTCCCACCTACAGAAGAAAACAAATATGGATATAGTTAAGATTACAGTAATATTGGGGCTGGGGTTGTGGCTTAGTGGTAGCACACTCACCTAGCATGAGTGAGCCCTGGGTTTGATCCTCAGCACCATATAAAAATAAAATAAAGGTATTATGTCCACCTACAAACATACATACATATATATACACACACACACACACACATATGTATATGATTATATGTATATGATTATAATATAGAAAATAATCTGGCATGTATAAATGCTAATGTTGATAAAAGTTGGAATTTTTTGTCATTTGTGGACATGGCACTTCATTCAAGTCCCCTGATAGGTTAAAATAATACATTTTCCTTTTTAAACAAAAAGGATTTTAATTAAGTTGAATTTGCTAAAGGATTAAATCTTACTGAAATATTTTTTCACCTTTCATAAAACTATGTAGCAGCTTTTATCAAGATGTAAAGACAATGAATACTTATAGATACCATGGATTAAGAATGAAGATTTAAGGTCAACAATTCATAAAATAGTCAACAAGTAGTATTGATAGAAACTGGTTAGTCACTTTTGTAACCAGATTTAAAATGATTATTAATGAAATAGGATTTTATCCTATGACATGTTCTTCTTAGCCTATTTTTTTTTGGGGGGGGTACTGGGAATTTGGGGATTGAACCAGGCTGAGCCACATCCCTAACCCCTTTTTTTGTATTTTATTAGAGACAAATTCTTGATGAGTTGCTTAGGGCCTCCCTAAGTTGCTGAGGCTGGCTTTGAACTTGAGATCCTCCTGCCTCAGCCTCCTGAACTGCTGGGATTACAGGTGTGTGCCACCTAGCTCTTCTTAGTTTTTAATAAAAAGTAATGTCTGAAGGCATGAGGAAAACTTTTACAAGGTAAGACCAAGCAAAACACACAGGCAGGCATATCTTGCTCATAACCTTTTTGGATCGAGGCTTTAATTATGACCACAGAACTTTTAGTAATAGTTTGAAACTAAAATACAGAGAAAGAGTACTTAGCTGGATAATGAGAATTAGTTTTGGTTCTAAACAATGTTACTAGTGATGTGATCTTACTGTTAAAAGACAAACTAAATGATCTCTAGTGATCCTTTTATTAATAGATACCATTTTTGAGCTCTTACATTGCTAGGAGTTTTACCTATGTCATTTGATCCTTATAATGCCACCTTGGAGGTATTGTTATGCTCATTTTAGCTTTTTAAAAATTATTATTATTGTTATTTGTGATACTGGGAATTGAACTCAGGGGCATTCTATCATTGAACTACATTCCCAGCCGTTTTAAGTTTTTTAAATTTTGAGACAAGGTCTTCCTAAGTTGTCAAGACTGGATTTGAACTTGAGATCCTCCTGCCTTGATATCCTGAGTAACTGGGATTACAGGTGTGCACCATCACACCCAACTTGCTACACTCATTTTAGAGATTGGTTATAATAATTGGTAGAGAAATGGTTTAAATCCAGGTCTCTTAAACTCTGAAATGCCAACTCTTAATTACTGTGCCTATTATTCAGAAGTCTTTGAATTTATTTTAGAATAATCATTACAGGCTGTGAATACAAATGTGTTGGTACTTCAGAAGTATATTCAAAAGCTAAGGGACAAGTTCTAACAGGAGCCTTTCTTTTGTCTATAGCTTTAGAAAAAAAGTAATATGTGATAGAAATGTACTAATCAATTGTCTTCCCAATAGGGCTCTACACAGATAATATGAATACCTTTGTTTGCTCCTAAATTCCGATTGCAATGTCGGTTTAAGTACTGGTCTTTAGAAATCACTGTTCAAAATTTTTAATTTATTCTGTTTGGCTGTATTTGAACTTTGTATCTTAAAGCAGTGCATGTGAAGGCAGATCTTTTTAAAACAATGATGTAACCATAATGCTAGTCAATTTCTGATCTGAGCACCAACTTAGCACTCTGGTCCATAAGTAGCAAGAGTTTATGACAGATCTTAATCTTAGTTTCAGCCTGCTTCCTGTGCTATAAGTGGTTGGTGACAAATTTTAAGACTGGGTTTTAATTTTAGCTGCTGCTTCTGTGAAAAGAGACCAAACAGGCAGTTTTAATATATGTGCTGCTTCTGCTTCATATGTATTTTCCCTGAGCAAATTGTTAGATCTCACCTACAGCTAACACCTTTCAGAAATGCTAACTCTAGTGTGTGAAGTCTGAATTCTGAGAGGGGAGTCTTACAAAATTGTAAATGCATTTTCTTATAGCATTTCTTTTTGCTTAAGAAAATATTCATTATAGGCATTTAGTTATCCTCTTCTCTGTCCCAGGTTGAGACTTGTTGATGTTTAATTATTAAACTGAATTACCAAAGAGCATAGGTAGAACTGTTTGTGAAGCACTAGCAGAGGGACCCATGGACCCTATTGGAATTTTAATAAGTGTTATTGTTCTGATTTAACCCCTGCTTTTGATACTATGTGCTCATTTTAAAAAAGTGAATCACCCCTCCTCAAAAATTTTACTCAAAATTGTTTTTTTGGGGAGGTGGGGATACCCAGGGGTCCTCTACCATTGAGCTACATTCTCCACCTTTTAAAATTTTTTATTTTAAGACAGGGTCTTGCTGAGTTGCCCAGGCTGGCCTTGAATATGGAATCCTCTTGCCTCAGCCTCCCAAGTAACTAGAATTACAGGTGTGCACCATTGTGACCTACATATTTTCTTTAGTAATACCTTTTTTTTTTTTTTTCTTTTGAAAGCCATTCTCTGCAGGACTTTTTATTTTTTTGTATTTTCTGCTATCACAGTGTTACCAGCAGCCCAGCCCTGGAGCCTTCTTTGATCCCAGCTGGATAGATTCTGCTGCCTACTCACATAAGAAATAGGCAAATGGTGGAAAAAGGAAAAAATGTGTTTTATGCAGTGTGATCAAACTGGAGAAGCTGGTAGTTTGCTTCTCTGCTGGTCCCACAGAAGTAGTTTCAATTTACAGAAGCAAAAGCCAGGTGATAGACTTTTGTAGATTTAGCAGGGCTGTACTTATCGGTCCTGTGTTCTCTCAGCATGAGGAAGTATAGGATGCAGAAAAGCAGTTATCAGGAAGTCGCTTTTAATTTCAAAGGGGGTTTGTTCAATAGTGTGTGGAGAGTGGTATGTGTATATTTGGTGGGGTGGTTCCTGTGGTAGTTTCATGCCAGACTCTCCTCTTCCTGTGTCTATCCTATATTGTGGGGGAACCTCAGCACAGTGGCGCTATTGCCTGTGCCTACTTCTGGTTTGAACTGGAGGATTTAGCTCAGACAGTATCCCTAGGAACTAATGTCTTGCTAGAATGTCAATTTAGGAAACTCTATTTTTGGAACACTTGCAGCTCTACTAAGCAGATTCATGCAGAGAGAAACCTGCTCTTCCCTTGGCATTTCTCAGCCTTCTGACCTTCTGGAGTGTCTACTTTGCTTTTCACCACTTCCTGCTCCCTTACTCAGAGCTGTCACATTTATTATTTGAAGAAGCCACAAAATGGTGGCAGTGAAATCCACTCAACTTTCCAGAGGCTCAGCCTGAGCTGTCTGCTCACTCCTTTTTGTTTGCAGACTTTTCATTCCACATCATTGCTGCCTGTTTCCACTGCTTTCCTCTCAGCAACCATTTAGCCCACTCCCTCTGCACTGGGGTGATTTCTCTAATGTTACTGGAACTTTTGTAGTTTTATGTGAGTCTTTTCAACTTCCTCTATGTGAACTTCCTCTTCTTGGAAGATTTCTGGTTACTTGTGCTTTCAACTACTATTTGGTACTTTATTATCTAACTGACAGTCCATTAATACATTTAAAATAACATTTAATGTATTTAAAATATGTGTGTTCCCTTAGTTCAGATAATTCACTTTCCTTTACTTCTGGTAGGATTTGAGGCAATTAACCAATGTGTCCAGAAAACTTCCCTTAACTTGGTTTGCTACAAAACAGTATTATTTTTCTCCCTTCTTTTTCCTGCTGCTTAAATATAGAGGTTTCCTAAGGTAAAGTCTTTACAATTTCTCCTCTTTCCCCCTATTTCCTTTTATCTCCACGTGTATATGTGCATGCATACCAACTCGTATGCAGATTTTCACCTCTAGGCTCTTCTCAAGCTCTGATTGTGCATCTCTATCTGCCAACTGACAGTCTTCACCTAGGTGTTTCACTGGCTTCTCAGATTTCAACACATTTGATGTCTACTCCTTTGTAAAAGGAGTGTTGTCTTGGAGTGGCATTGCTATTCTGCTCTCTCCCAGGCCCAAAAGGTTGCCATCTGCCCTGATAGCACCTTGGCCTCTCACTGTGTCCTAAGCTGTTTAGAAGAACTGACTCTCCAGCCTTTGGAATTACCACCTGGCTCAGCTTTCTGCCTCCTCGCTGATGGTTTCCATTTCTACTTTTTTTTTTTAAAGAGGTAGTGTCTTACTGCATTGCCCAAGATGGTCCTAAATGCCTGGACTCAAGTGATCCTCTTGCTCAGCTTCCTGAGGAGCTTGGTACTACATGCACATATATATCATAATGCCTAGCTCCTGGCTAACTATATGCCTGACTATATTCAGGGCCTCCTTTGCTTCTGCTTTTCCTGTTCAACTTTCCCTTCTTCCCTGGTTGGAGGGGTTCACTGACCCCACATACTCCACAATTCTCTGCTCCTGATTTGCTGATTTCCCCCTTTTCTAAAAGTTCCTCCTCCATTGTTTTTACTTTTAAGGTAGTAACTTTTCAAATAATTTTAATTTCAAATTTTACTTTGCAGATTGTTTAAATATTTTTCTTCCTGGAAGAGTTTTGTGATAACTTCAACCAGAGGAAATGTTTATTTTCATCTACCATGACATGGGTACATTTCCTGAGGGTACATATGATTTTTCTGTCTTATGTCTATGTTTCTACCTTTATAATAATTCATGAAATTTTGACCAAAAGACTAGTTGGGTTTTTATTTTAGACATACTTGGATTTGAATTTTGCTTATTTGCCTTGTAGCTGTATAGTTTGGGCAAATTAGTTTTTTTTTTTTTTTTTTTTATGTTTAAAATGAGGAAAATAGAAGGGCTTCTGATTGTTAGGGTGCAGAGAGATGAGGATGGTGGGAACATGAAGTTAAGAGAATAATTGCATAAAATGGGACCACTGTGCTGACCTCACATGCTTTCTTTTCCAAAAAGCAATTTACCTGTAGCCCTGCCCAGCATAGGTGGACAGGATATGTCACATTCCTCAGCAAACTACTTATTATCTACAGGAGAAATGCAGGCCCCAAATAATGTTGATAATAACCTAAGTTACCTTGAAGGAGACACTTTTATGACCAGATCCTAAAACTCAGGGAGAGAAGGGTAGTTTCTCTTAACCATAAAATCTACAAGAATGTATGGTTAAGAATCCAATTAGAAACTGGTCAGCATGGGCCATGGTGACCTAGAGTTGACATGGCAGTAGGGGCTTAAAAGTCTGATGTCATCTTGCTGTTAGTCAAAACCTGGGTGGGACTCTCTGGGAACTTCTTTGGGATCCCCAATAAAACTGGAATATAGGAGAGAAACATTATCCCTCTCCTCTGCGAAAGGACCCACTCTCTCATTGAGGGTTCCCCTTTCCCTTTCCTATCCCAACAATAAACTCATCCCTGTTACTCTGAGCCACATGTCTCAAATCTTTCTGACTTGATTGCCAGAATCAAGGTTTGAGGGGGAGTCTTCATGCTGCCTCCATTTCTTGGAAGATCCTAGCTCTGTAACATGATAAGGATCAGATAAAATACTAGGAACCTGTATAAGAGAATGTTACAGAGTGTATGGTAAAATTCCCAACTGAATTTGAGTCTTGGCTTTGCATTTATGTAACATTGGTCAGCTCACTTTTCTTCTTTCTAGACTTTGGCTTCTAGTTGGTAAGATAAGGAGTTAATGATGTTTTCTAGGTTGGTTATAAAGTGACTGATACAATGCCTAGCACAAAATGTGGAGAACTGTTTTATCATTGTTTTTATTTTCATATTTATGCCAGGACTTTCGCAGGTAAAAGTTCATCTATCATCTCATGTAATCATACTCAGTTCTCAAGATAATATGCCTTGAGCTCTTTATAGTCATTACTATTTTGTAAATAAGGAAGCCAGGTTTCCACAGCTAAGCCTTTAGAAGAAGATGGACCCATAAGTTGTCAGGTTTGAATTTCATGCACTTTTTGATAGATATGATAAAGTCATCATATAATAGGGGGATTCAATATGTGTACATATCCACAACAGGGTCTCCCCATTTAAGAATAATACATAATTTAGGTCTTAGGAGATCATAGATTTTAGTCATGGTAGGAAAGAGACAGAATGTGGGAGAGAGAAATCACAGTTCAAACAGGAGATGCAGGCACAAATATTGCAATGTGCTATGAACACAGGAGATTTAGCAGTTAGTTTTGCCTGCGAAAATGGAAGACGGGTCCCACTGTGGAATGATGGCATTTTGAATGTGCACTTGAAAGTTAAGTAAGAGTTTGAAAAGTGGAAAAAGTTAGTTATTTTGTGTAGAAAAACTAATATCTTCCTCAGGCAGGTTCTGAAAGATCTTGGCACATTAAGAAGATGTTGAGCCATCTTCATGTAGTTGTGAAGGATAAAGTCACCACGCAGAATGGTTACAGCATGAGGGCTAGAGGCTAAGCTCTCTGCTTGTCCGGCTCCATAAATATCTGGAGTCAGATTTGTCAGGAAAATAGATTTTATTCCAAGCCACCTTTGAGGGACGACAGAAGAAATGTTTATATTTCAATTTTCCATCTTTGGAAAACTAAAGGACCAGGAAAACTATTATAAAGAGAAGAGGCAGCAAAGCAGGGCAAAAGACAGGAAATGCACATATGCAGATTTAGTTAGCCTGTGAGACAGACAACCTGTTGGTGGTATCAGGTCAGAGCAGGGGGTAATTTCTATTCTCAACTTCCTTGGTCTCTCTCAGACCAGAGGGGCAGCCCTGTTGCGAGCAATGAATAAGAGATAAATCAAGTTTTGTTCAAACAAGTGGATTTTATTCATGCAGTGCACACTCAACTTAACATTCCTAATAATAACAAGTCACAAATACATTGAAGATTCACTCCCTTGTTCACCTAGAGTCCAGTCCCCATGGACTTACTCAATGCAAAGTCTCTTAGCCAAGAAGTCAGTCAGCAAGACCAAGGGGATTCTTCTCAGCTGTAGCCTCTCTCAGCTCCTTGGATGTCTTTGGCTGGCCTTGGGTGTCCGATAAGCTGGAGGCTGGGTGGCAGTTACCTGGCTTCCGTGACAGTGGTCGATCAGCAATCAGTGATGGAGTGGACAGCAGCCGGGGCAGTTAAGAGAAAGAGTGACATGGAGTCCTCTAGTCACGGTGCTGCTGACAGTTTGCTCCAAAAGTCCAGGGGTTTAAGTAGTGATTTTCAGCCCAGTCATGTTCTGGTCTTCATTGATAAAGAAGTGCTGGTTCCTGGTATAGTCATGTTCTGGTCTTCATTGATAAAGACCAGAACATGACTATACCAGGAACCAGCACTCAAATCATAGATAAAGGTTCATAGTGGCATTGTTCAGGAGTGTCATCCGGCCACACAGCAAGTTTGTCACCAGATGCCTTTATTTTAGTTTTCTAAGTCCAGGCAAATACCAAATACAGCTTATTATTACTACATAACACACAACTATAGCAATTCCTATTATTTCCTTGTCTCATTACAAGCTCTTCAGTCTCGGTATAAGCCATTCTTAATTTTATTGGGAATCTGCTTCAATGGGAAGAGACGAGGTAGGGCAGATGGCCATCATTAACACTGTCTTCACATACACAACAGTCCGACCTCTTTCCCAGAGTCATTAGAAAACTTGAAGACTTTTAGTAGCAAGAAATGAACATACTCATCTTTGTTTTTGATGACAATTCCTTACAACATGGTGGAAGGGGAGCTACAGGGATGTGGTTACTGTGGAAAATGAGAGATTACACTCCATTTGTGTATGATCTGTCAAAATGTATAAATGGGATCTGTTACGTACAGCAAATTTGAACAAATAAAAAATTTTTAAAAAAATTAGCTATATCATAGAGCTACTACCTAGATACTGGCATATCAAACCCAACTATATGCCTTAATTTTTAAAAAATAGTGACTAAAACTTGAATGTGCATTGCGGGAGGAAATGTTAAAGGCAGATAAAAAATCATTTGTTTAAATTCCAAACCATTCCTGACTTACAAAATATTTATTTTAGTATACTTAAAATTTATTGATTACCTGTTCAAAAGACTTAAGTGCCTGCAAAGGAGTTTCCCTTCTAATTCATCTGTATTGCTCATGATGCATTCCCAAAGGAAGTGTAGGGGAAATAATGCCGACTCAGGAAACTGGTTCCAGTAACTGTGTGGGAGGCAGAGATGGAAGGTTTCAGTCTCTGAATTAGAGACCGTGAACTTGCTTCATAGGACAGATTTCAATTTTTTTTTTTTTGGTAAATAAATTGGGGCAGCTTTGTTAGATAGGCTAAAGGTGTCAGAGTGGAGACCCTAGTTATCCTTGGGATGGTAGGAGAGACAGTTTACTTTTGTGGTGGGAAGTCCTCATGCAAAATAGAAAAAGTCTCTCAGGACCTGTCTCCAGACAAGCAAAATGTTTTGAGCAAGAAGATGAAATTTGAACATCTGCAGGTTAGTAGGAATTACTGCCGCAGTGAGATATGTATTAAATTAACAGATGCAATTATTAATTGCCTGAATAAGAATACATAAGCAAGATAAGTTTATATTATCTAATGATAAATTGTAGTTTTTACAGTGTTGTGTTAATAACTAATAATTCATATGACTATCTTCTGAAACTACAGAAATGTTTATGACTAGAATTTCCCAGTTAATCTGGAATAGAGACATTGCTGACAATTAATTTCCTCTGAAGAACCAAAGTTTGTGTGGAGTAGGAAATCTTTGTGAGTATGGCTTCATTAAAATTGTGTTCTCTTAGTTATATTGTTATATTAGTTTAACACCTTCCTTGAAATGTCAGTCACTGAGATCAATAGATTTCACATAGCAATATGTGTTGTTATTTTCACTTCTTTCAGAAATATAATAGAAAAATCCTAAATTTCATGTCTGGGTTATCTGAAGGTAAAGTTAGTACAAGATTCTAATAGCTATTATTAATAATAGTAGCTGATTCTATTTATTGAATGCATACTATATATTGAGGCACCATGATTTGCAAAATTTCTCATAATATTCTCATTTTTTAGAGGGAAAATGAGGTTCAGGGAGATTAATTAACTTGTTCAAGATTAAGAGTAGGAGTAGGCTTTAAGTTTTTTTTTTTTTTTAACTGCAAAGTTATCTTCCTAATTGCTACAAGATCCTGCTATTCTCATTTTTTCAACAAATTTCTTTCTACTGGATAATGCTAGAGGATACATTCAATATTTAATCCATCCTGGATCTAAGTTAAATTCAGCTTGGATTTTAAGGAAACATTATTTTTCAAGACTTTAAAGTATAAGCTCTGTGTGTTACAGAAAGGCCTAAGTGCTTAGTTGGGTAGCAGAAAATCTTGCTTTGTTTTTGGACTTGCTATAACCTTGGGTAGGTCAGCTGACTTCCCTGGAGGATGTTCAGAGCATTACTGATGTTATATAATTTATTGTCAATGCCACAAAGTTGGTTAGACATGTTTCCTCCCTAATGTCTGATTAGGAAAGAAACAGAGAGACTTGAGTGATTGTTTTTTTTTTTTTTTTTTTTTTTTTTTTTTTCTCTCCTTAAAGGTCAACCAACAATTCAGATATCAAGTTGAAAGAAATGAACTTTTAAATATAGGTCATATACTTTTCCCCATGCCCAAATTTGATCTACCTACTAAGAAGTTTTCTCAAGGTCTTACCCTCTTGTGAGTGCATTACTGACCTAGTGTGCTTTTCTTGTATTCTGTGCCTGGTTAGTTAATAATTAACTTTCTTGTGAACCCCTAACATATCTCCTGTTTTGTCCACATTCTTATAAAGTGTCTAGCTGACAAAATGACAGGCTGAATATTGTTAATGTAAGTATTTAAGTTCATATATAATACCTCTTAAGAATTGACCTAATTAAAATCATGTTTGTATAATATGCCTAATAATATCTATTATTTATTCTTTCATATCTCACCTCTCATATAATGTATCTGTTATTCATTCTTCTGTATCTTAATTCTTAACTCTTGTCATAAGTATCTTCATTTCCCAACCAAACACTGTATCGTGGTGGCTGGCAAAATATCTCATGTGATCTTTTCTTTTCCACTGATTTCTCAAGTAGTTAGGTCAATACTACTCATAATTTGACCAATTACATCCTCTGTAAAGATCATCAGAAGCAGGAATTAACACTATTTTCAGCTCCCTATCTTCAGTTGTTATGGGAGTAACTCAAGTACTCATAACATTTATACATACTCTTATCTGGAACCACCAGAAAGGGTTGAGGTTGGGAGTGTAGCTTAGTGGAGGAGCATGTGCTTAGCATGTGTGAATCATGTGGGGTTATACCCTCCTCACATGTGTACACACACACACACACACACACACACACACACACACACACGATTAAGCCAGGTGCATTGGTGCATGCCTGTAACACCAGTTACTTGGGAGGCTGAGGCAGGTGGATCAGTTCAAGGCCAGACTGAGCAACTTAGCAAGACTGTCTTAAAAAACAAACAAACAAAAAACCCCAACCAGACTAGTGGTGTAGCTCAGTAGTAAGGTTATCCTAGGTTAAAATGCCAGTACACCAAAATGAATGAATGAATGAATAAATAAATAAATAAATAAGATTTGAGAAGTCATTATAAAAATTATTTCCCCTCCATCCAGACTTTTTTGTTTTGTTTTGTTTTGTTTTTAAATTCTGATATTTTATGGTGTTTGCATTGTATAGTTCATGATAGAATATTCTTTTGATACCACAAAGTCAGAGACAAGAAATTTTAAGAAGTGGGCCTGTTTGTCCAGTTAATACAAAATTATAAAGACTGCCTTTTTCTGTGGTTTACAAAATTTATTTTGTGAAACCTTTTGTCTGTCTTCCATTAGATATGCTGGGGTTTAAAATGAGTTGCTTTATCCTCATTAGAAAAACAAGGTATTGTGTTAGTGTCTTCCAAATGACTTTTAGTAAGCTGGTATTCATGTTAGTAAATTAGTATTCTCCATTTTTCCAGGCTCCACATTCTATTTTTGTCCCTGCTTTTATTCCTACCCTTTTTTTTTTTTTTTAAAATCTTCTTTATTGAACAGTAATAACTCCACCATCAACCCACCTGAGTCTTTATAGCTTTCTTGTTTGGTCATGGAGTTCAAAGTGATACTCCTCACTCATTCAGTAGGGTACTACTTTTTTCCTGAAAAGCATGAAACATGGAAGGTTAGGGAAATAAACTAATACGATATTCAGAGTGAAATGATACCTCATAACAAACTCATAGCCATATCAGAAAATCTAGTACATCATCATTACTGGCTCAGAACAGATATGGGAAGATCCTGTTTCATCGGTGGACAGTCCTGGTGACCATTTATTTCTTTCAGCTCTATAAATAATACGCATTCACTGAGAAGGTGTGAAAATTTATAAACCCCCATGTCATGGCAGTACGGATGTTTTGTTCATGCTTAAGCTCTTGCAATATTTTTGAACTCACATGGAACACAAAATTATTTGAATACATATAAGCTAACATTCTCTTTTAGTCTTCAGTTTACCCCTCCTCAAAAAAAATTCTTTTTGTTAGTCATCAATAAAAAAGATTATTCACTAGACAAAGCTGTGGGCCCAGATGGCTTCACTGGTGAATTCTACCAAATATTTAAAGAATAAATAAATTCATATATATGCTCTTTCAGAAAATACAGGAGGAACAAATGTTGCTCAACTTATTTTATGAGGTCATATTTCCCTGACACCAGAAGCAGATGCAATCATTAGAAAACTGTAGATCCCCAATGAAGATAAATAAAATATTCTTTAACAATACATTTGCAAATTTAATTCAGTAATGCATAAAATGAAGGTGAACATAGAGATAATCAGAAAAATATTTGCTAAAATACATCACCTATTTGTAACTGAAACATTTAGGAAATATGAAAAGAAGAAAACTTGCTTAACCTAATAAAGGCAATGACAAAACAACAGCAAGCATTGTTATATGAATTTGTCCTTTTAAGTTTGGGAATGCGAACATAATACCATCATATGGTAATTCTGTCTCTCTTTAACAAGTTTTTCTATCTAGTATAGAAGATAAACAAAAAAAAAATTGAAAAAGTAAAACTGCCAGTATTCATGACATGATTATGTACGTACAAATTTCAAATAAATTGGAAGTAAATTATCAAATTTATAAATTATTAGAAGACACAAAATTTCCATGATCACTAAATTCAAAATTGATATCCAAAAATCAATTGCATTTCTCTGTTAGCAAACATAAACTTTTAAGGTATTTTACAGTGAATGCTCTTAAAGCAGCATTCAAAGAATCAGAATCAAATATCTTATATGACACTGAATAAAAACGTGGGGCTAGGGAGGTATAGCTCATTGGTAGAGTGCTGGTGTGCACAGGGTCCTGGATTTGATACCCAGCACTGTTAAAAAAAAAAAAAAAAAAAAGTACCTTCAATGCAGAAACTTAACAAAGTTCAATGGGAGAAATTAGAAATTATTTAAATAAGTGAACATAATTACAGTGTTTACAGATTGACGTCTTCTCTCCACACTGATGAATTTAATGCATTTCTGATTAATATCCCATGTGTTTATGTGCTTCAGTGGGATATGACACACTGACTCTAAAATTTATATTAAATTAAGTAAAATAATCTTAAAAAAATAAAGTGGAGTTACTTTTCCGGATATCAAGACTTATTACAATGCACCAGATATTAAGCTTCTTAATATGTGTTCAAGAATACTTAGACACGGAAGATCCAAGATGGCGGACTAGAGGGTGACTGCATCTCCTGTCGCTCCAGAACTCAGGATACAAGAAGGGGAGGTATTGAGAGACTCGGACCAACATAGAGCCATGGGGTGAATCTCTCCTACCCGGTGAAGCTCGGCCCAGGGGGCAGGCTCAATCCACAGCCAGCTTCTAGGAGCAGGCCCACCCAGTGAGAGCTTTTCTGCACAGAGCCAACCCCAAGCCCTGAACCCAGCCGCAGGCCCTGACCCGTAGGCAGCTTCGCGGACCAGGGCAGGGCAGTGAGAGACTTCCCCAAGCAGCCCTGCTCCCTCCGGTGGCAGGTGGGGCCAACAACCAGCTTCTTGGAGCAGGCCCACCCAGTGAGAGCTTTTATGCACAGAGCCAACCCCAAGCCCTGAACCCAGGGGCGGGCCCTGGCCAGCAGGCAGCTTCTGGGACTGAGGCAGGACAGGGAGAGGCTTTCCCTTCGCAGCCTGGCTCCCTCAGGCCAGGGCAGGCCCTGTCTATAGTCAGCTTCTAGGAGCAGGACCACCCAGAGAGAGGATTTCAAAGCAGAACCAGCCCCCAGCTCTGGACCCAGTAGCGGGCTAGGGGCAGCTTTCTTTGGAAGCACTGCATCATCAAGTTCCTCCAAGACTTCAGGCTACTGAAGGCTGGGAGGTGATATACTGGAAATCTACATGGACACTAAAAGCCAAAGAGGAAATCTGCAATATCTCAGAGTCCCACTGATATCTGACCAATATGAGAAAACAAGGGAAGAAAATGTCCAAAACAAACCTAGATACTATATCAATAAAACCCAATGACAGCACAGCAGAAGAAATGTCAGAAAGGGAGTTCAGAATGTACATAATTAAAACAATCAGGGAAGCAAACGAGGAGATGAAAGAGCAAATGCAGGCATTGAAGGAGGAGATGAAAGAGCAAATGCAGGCATTAAATGATCACACCAATCAACAGTTAAAAAAGCAAATACGGGAAGCAAAAGATCATTTCAATAAGGAGAGATACTGAAAAACAATCAAACAGAAATCCTTGAAATGAAGGAAACAATAAACCAAGTTAAAAACTCCATAGAAAGCATAACCAATAGGAGAAGAATACCTGGAAGACAGAACCTCAGACATTGAAGACAAAATATTTAATCTTGAAAACAAAATTGACCGAACAGAGAAGATGGTAAGAAATCATGAACAGAATCTACAAGAATTATGGGACATCATGAAAAGGCAAAATTTAAGAATTATTGGGATTGAGGAAGGCTTAGAGAAACAAACCAAAGGAATGAACAATCTATTCAATGAAATAATATCAGAAAATTTCCCAAATCTGAAGAATGAAATGGAAAACCAAGTACAAGAGGCTTATAGGACTCCAAATATACAAAATTACAACAGACCCACACCAAGGCACATTTTAATGAAAATACCTAACATACAAAATAAAGAGAGAATTTTAAAGGCTGTGAGAGAAAAGAATCAAATTACATTCAGGGGGAAACCAATAAGATTATTAGCAGATTTTTCAGTCCAGACACTAAAAGCTAGAAGGGCCTGGAACAACATTTACCAAGCCCTGAAAGAAAATGGATGCCAACCAACAATATTATACCCAGCAAAACTACTTTCAGATTTGACGATGAAATAAAATTGTTCCATGATAAACAAAAGCTAAAGGAATTTACAAAAAGAAAGCCGGCATTACAGAACATTCTCAGCAAAATATTCCACGAAGAAGAGATGAAAAACAAAGATGCAAATCAGCAACGGGAGGAACTAGCCTAAAGGAATAGCCAAATAAAGGAGAAACCAAATCATGTCAAAAAACAAAAATGAGTCCAATGACTGGGAATACAAATCATATCACAATAATAACTCTGAATGTTAATGGCCTGAACTCAGCAATCAAAAGACATAGACTGGCAGACTGGATTAAAAAGAAAAATCCAACAATATGCTGCCTGCAAGAGCCTCATCTCATAGAAAGAGATACCCACAGACTAAAGGTGAAAGGATGGGAAAAAACATACCATGCACACGGACACGGCAAAAAAGCTGGAGTATCCATCATTTCAGATAATGTGGACTTCAAGCCAAAACTAGTCAGAAGGGATAAAGAAGGACATTACATACTGCTTAAGGGAAGCATAAATCAGCAAGACATAACGATCATAAATATCTATGCCCTGAACATTGGCTCATCCATGTACGTCAAACAAATCCTTCTCAATTCCAGAAATCAAACAGACCACAACGCAATAATACTAGGCGATTTTAACACACCTCTCTCACCACTGGATAGAGCTTCCAAACAAAAATTGAACAAATAAACCATAGATCTCAATAACACAATCAACAGTTTAGACTTAACGGACATATATAGAATATACCATCCAACAAAGAACCAGTACACTATCTTCTCAGCAGCACATGGATCCTTCTCTAAAATAGACCATATTTTATGCCACAAAGCTACTGTTAGCAAATACAAGATAGAAATACTACCTTATATTCTATCAATCATAATGGGTTGAAATTAGAAATAAATGACAGAATAAAAAACAGAAACTTCTTCAATACCTGGAGATTAAATGATACGCTATTATATGATGAATGGATAACAGAAGACATCAGGAGGGAAATAAAAAAATTCTTAGAGGTAAACGAGAACAAACTCACATCATATAAAAATCTCTGGGACACTATGAAAGCAGTACTTAGAGGAAGATTTATTTCATGGAGCGCATTCAACAAAAGAAGTAAAAATCAACAAGTAAATGACTTAACACTACAGCTCAAAGCCCTAGAAAAAGAAGAGCAGACCAACACCAAAAGTAGTAGAAGACAGGAAAGAGTTAAAATCAGAGCTGAAATCAATGAAATTGGAACAAAGAAACAATCAGAAATATTAACAAAATAAATAGTTGGTTCTTTGAAAAAATAAAATTGATAAACCCTTAGCCACTCTAACAAAGAGAGAGAGAAAACTCAAATTACTAAAATTCGGACTGAACAAGGAAATATCACAACAGACATGAGTGAAATACAAAACATAATTAGAAGCTATTTTGAAAATCTATACTCCAACAAAACAGAAAACCTTGAAGACATCAACAAGTTTCTGGAGACATATGAATTACCTAAACTGAACCAGGAGGACATACACAACTTAAATAAATCAATTTCAAGCAATGAAATAGAAGAGGTCATCAAAAGCCTACCAACAAAGAAAAGTCTGGGACCAGATGGGTTCTCAGCCAAGTTCTACAAAACGTTTAAAGAAGAACTCGTTCCAATACTTCTCAAAGTATTCCATGAAATAGAAGAGGAGTGAACCCTCCCAAACTCATTCTATGAAGCCAATATCACCCTGATATCTAAACCAGACAGACACATCAAGGAAAGAAAATTTCAGACCAATATCCTTAATGAACATCGATGCAAAAATTCTGAACAAAATTTTAGCAAATCACTTACAAAAATATATTAAAACGGTAGTGCACCACGATGAAGTGGGTTTTATCCCAGAGATGCAAGGTTGGTTCAACATCCAGAAATCAATAAATGTCATTCACCATATCAACAGACTAAAAGTTAAGAATCACATGATTATTTCAATAGATGCAGAAAAAGCATTCAAAAAAATATAGCATCCTTTCATGCTCAAAACACTAGAAAAAATAGGGATAGTGGGAACATTCCTTAACATTATAAAGGCCATCTACGCTAAGCCCATGGCCAATATCATTCTAAATGGTGAAAAACTGAAAGCATTCCCCCTAAAAACTGGAACAAGGCAGGGATGCCCTCTTCACCACTTCTATTCAACATCATTCTTGACACTCTAGCCAGAGCAATTAGACAAACCAAAGAAATTAAAGGGATATGAATAGGAAAAGAAGAAGTCAAACTATCCCTGTTTGCTGATGACATGATTATATATTTAGAGGAACACGGAAATTCCACCAGAAAGCTTTTGGAGCTCATAGGGAATTCAGTAAAGTAGCAGGTTACAAGATCAATGCCCATAAATCCAATGCATTTTTATACATAAGTGATGAATCTTCAGAAAGAGAAGTTAGGAAAACTACCTCATTCACAATAGCCTCAAAAAAAATAAAATACTTGGGAATCAATCTCACAAAAGAGGTGAAAGACCTCTACAATGAGAACTACAAAACACTAAAGAAAGAAATTAAAGAAAATCTTAGAAGATGGAAAGATCTCCCATGTTCTTGGATAGGCAGAATTAATATTGTCAAAATGCCATACTACCAAAAGTGCTATACAGATTCAGTGCAATTCCAATTAAAATCCCAATGATGTACCTTACAGAAATAGAGCAAGCAATCATGAAATTCATCTGGATGAATAAGAAACCCAGAATAGCTAAAGCAATCCTTAGCAGAAAGAGTGAAGCAGGGGGTATCGCAATACCAGATCTTCAACTCTCCTACAAATAGTAACAAAAACAGCATGGTATTGGTACCAAAATAGACAGGTAGATCAATGGTACAGAATAGAGGACATGGAAACAAACCCAAATAAATACAATTTTCTCATACTAGACAAAGGTGCAAAAAATATGCAATGGAGAAAGGATAGCCTCTTCAACAAATGGTGCTGGGAAAACTGGAAATCCATATGCAACAGAATGAAACTCAACCCCTATCTCTCACCCTGCACAAAACTCAACTCACAATGGATCAAGGACCTTGGAATCAGACCAGAGACCCTGCATCTTATAGAAGAAAAAGTAGGTCCAAATCTTCAACATGTCGGCTTAGGATCAGATTTCCTTAACAGGACTCCCATAGCAGAAGAAATAAAAGCTAGAATCAACCACTGGGATAGATTCAAACTAAAAAGCTTTCTCTCAGCAAAGGAAACTATCAGCAATGCCAAGAGAGAGCCTACAGAGTGGGAGAAAATCTTTGCCACTCATACTTCAGATAGAGCACTAATTTCCAGAATCTATAAAGAACTCAAAAAACTCTACACCAAGAATACAAATAACCCAATCAACAAATGGGCTAAGGAAATGAACAGACACTTCACAGAAGAAGATGTAGAAACAATCAACAGATATATGAAAAATGTTCAACATCTCTTGTAATAAGAGAAATGCAAATCAAAACTACCCTAAGATTCCATCTCGCCCCAATTTAAAAGACGATTATCAAGAACACAAGCAACAATAGGTGTTGGCGAGGATGTGCGGAAGAAGGTACACTCATACATTGCTGGTGGGGTTGCAAATTAGTGCAGCCACTCTGGAAAGCAGTATGGAGATTCCTCAGAAAGCTTGGAATGTACCCACCATTTGACTCAGCTATCCCACTCCTTGGCTATACCCAAAGGACTTAAAATCAGCATACTACAGAGATACAGCCACATCAATGTTCATAGCTGCTCAGTTCACCATAGCCAGACTGTGGAACCAACCTAGATGTCCTTCAATTGATGAATAGATAAAGAAACTGTGGTATATATATACAATGGAATATTACTCAGCCATAAAGCATGATAAAATTATGGCATTTGCAGGCAAATGGATGAAATTGGAGAATATCATGCTAAGTGAGATAAGCCAGTCTCAAAAAACCGAAGGACGAATGATCTCACTGATAAGCGGATGATGACATATAATCGGGTGTTGGAGGGGTTAGTGTTAGGGTTATGGTTAGGGTTAGGGAGGGGGACAAGAATGGAGGAAGGAAGGACTGTATGGAGGGATAAGAGGGGTGGGAGGGATGGGGGGAAGGGAAAAATAACAATGAATCAAACAACATTACGTCAATTTATGATTACACAAATGGTATGCCTTTACTCCATGTACAAACGGAGAAACAACATGTATCCTATTTGTTTACAATAAAAAAAATAAAGAATACTCAGACACAATGGAGTAGAATAGGGAGCCACTAATTAGATTCTACTATATAGACAGATGATTAATAACAAAGGTGCTACTTAAAAGTAATGCTGTGGCTGGTCATGGTGGCACGTGCTTGTAGTCTCAACTACTCTAGAGGCTAACGCATAGGATTACAATATAAAGGCCAGCCTGACTAAGTTAGCAAGACCCTGTTTCAAAATAAAAAAGCTGGGAATGTAGCTCAGCGGTGGAGTGCTTGTGTGAGGCCGTAGGTTTGATCCCCAGCACTAGGGGGAAGGAAAGCATTGCAGTGGAATATTTTAAATAAAGAAAATGTGGCCAGTCGGATGGATATTCATATGGAAAAGATAATGATATGTGATCTCTATCTTAGAAGCATAAAATTTTTCTAGTATTATTCTCTAACTAAAAATACTGTTATCCCTCTACCTTCTTTTTTTAATTAAAAAATTTTTTTTTATTCTTTTGGGTTATACATGATCACTGTTTTCTTAATCACTTGGGTCTATATGTTTCCTTTCTCATTTCTATTTTTTGTGGTGCTGGGAATCAAACCTAGTGCCTCCTGTGTGCTAGGCAAGCTCTATACCACTGAGTTATATTCCCAGTCCTCATTTTTTTTTCTTTTGGTATTGCGTATTGATCCCGGGGGTACTTTACCACTGAGTTACATCTCCAGCCCTTTTTATTTTGAGATAGGGTCTCACTAAGTTGTTTAGAGTCTAAATTGCTGAGTCCCCCTGAGACCTCTGAGTGGGTGGGATTACAGGCACCACCCGCCATTTTCTTTTCTGACATCGGTCATTTGAAACTCTGCCTGATTATACCTGTCAGAGGCTTTCAATTTTATTTTATTTTTTAGAGGACTCTTTGAAGGCTACTGTACTAGGACTTTATCTATTTCCTTCTTTGAACTAAATTGCAAGGGTCTTGTTTTAACTTAAATTCTTGAGATACGTATGTTTTAAAGCTTTTTAATCCCTTTAGTATGTGTATTTAGACCTAAACATTTCTCTTTCAACATGACTGGCTGTACCCCAAACTTATGGCATATAATATTTTCATTATAATTAATTTCAGAAATATTTTCTAGGTTCGATTTTTATTTGTCTTATTAACTTGAGAATTTTCCCTTAATCTTTGACCTTTGAGATCATAAAATGTCTTAGGGTAGACTTGGTTGATATACATTTTACTGGTGACCTTTGATCTCTGTATGCTTCTGGATATTTGTATTATTTTCTAGGTTTGGGATGTTTTCCATTATTTTCTCTTTAAATAAGCTTTATAACCCTTTGTCATGTTCAAGTCCTTTTTGAACTCCAGTAACTTGAATATTTTCTTTTAGAGATGTCTCAAAGTTCCCATGAACTTTCTTTATTCCTCTTCATTCTTTTTTTCTCCTGTGTTTTTTCAAAGTTTTTTTTTTTTTTTAGCTCACAGATCCTTGTTTGATTTATTCTACTATTGATACCTTCTCTAATGTTTTCGATTTTGCTTAGTATATTTTTCAGTTTAAGGATATTTTTAAGTTGCTTCCATCTCTCTGTAAGGATTCTCTGTTAAGAATATTGAAACATTTCTCTGTTTTCTTGAAGCTTGTTGAATTTCCTTCAAATAACAGTTTTTAAATTCTTCATCTGAGAGTTCACCACTATTAGTTACTTTCTGGTTATGTTCTGGCTCTTTATTTTGACTGATGTTTTGTTTTGTTTTAAAATGAATTATTTTTCCATTCTTTCTACTCTCTCCTGCCCTCCCCAACTCCCTTCCCTTCCCCTTCACTAGTAGTTTCTACATCCCTGAAAATTCTTGATTCTTGCCTGCATCTGGCATGGTCTGTGCATTAAAGGGTTAGGTATTTATTTCAGTCTTTATAATTTTGCTTTGTTTGTGCTTATCTTTTCAGAAATTCTAGACTTCTTTTCTTTGAACTTGTTATCACTGCCATTGTTTCAGCACCAGATGTCACCCTAAGTCCAGGTTTCTCACAAGTCAGTTATTGGTGTGTTTCATTTTCAGCACTACAGGGAATTCCAAGAACTTTTTTGTCCCAAACCTACCTTTGGTGTGTTGTTGACCATGAGACTGAAAAATTCTAAAAGTCATAGTCCATTTCTGTCTGCAAGCACTGACCTGGAGCCAGGGTAGGTACAGATTGCTCACTATGGTCATTGGCCCACCTTTATATGTTTCTTTATCTAAAACCATTTAAAGATGATATTATAGTATTAAGTATTTAAAGGTTTAAGATGTAAATTACAAGCATGAAGCCGATGTAGTTATTTTAAAAATCTCATTATTATTTATAAAAGTATATGACAATGATAACAGCAAATTAAGTAGTGATTAAAAATGGACTATATTATATTATGGTACTGACTAGTTATTGTTTTTCTTATCTCCCCACTTCAACACAATTTTAAGGGTTGTACTATATTTTTTAAATAATTACATGATAAGTGGAAAAAACTATTATGAATTCAATTCAGTCTACTGTCAGTAGATCTATTTTTCATCTAATGAGTATTCTTACAAGTGATTTAGATGAGTTAAAAATGGATAATAAGTAGATACTTCTCTGTTTCTTCAATAGTAATAATGTCTTTATTGCCACCCAGTCTAAAAGGTATTTAGTAAGAAAAGATATGAATTTAGTAAAAAAAAATTCCTAAGAAAAGATATGAAAATGTGCTGCTGTTGAAAAGTTTAAAGAAGACAAAAGTAAACCAAACAAAACTGAGGAGGAACATAAAGGAATGAAACTACTTCAAAAACATTCTGGGGCTTGGGAGATAGCTCAGTTGGTAGAGTGCTTGCCTTGGAAACATAAGGCCCTGGGTTCAATCCCCAGCACTGCAAAAAACAAACAAACAAAAAAACCATTCTGAAGGGCTGGGGATATAACTCAGTTGTAGAGTGCTTGCCAAACATGTGTAAGGTCTTGAGTTTGGTCCCAGCACCACAAAATAAAACATTCTAGAACCCCCAAAAGTATGGCAGACAGGCCTCAAAACCCCATCCATTTAATTCTTCAGGAGTGAAATTCTGACATCAGGAGTGACTATCTTCGGCACCCTCCTACAGATAACATTATGTAATGGGCATTTTCAGCTATCTTCTCAGCTATCTTCAGTGAACCTAATCTCACAGGTCACACCCAAGCAAGGTTTGGTAGAAGCAATTCTTTTTGAGGTCAGTATAACAAGGTTTAGAGCTCTCTGCTGGCCTGAGGTAGGTTGTATTTCTAAAGAAATATAAACTCTATACTTTGAAGCAGTGTTTTTCACTTTTATTCCTAATGAAAACTGATATTTGGTAGGAGATTATGCTTTCTGAAATGTCTGGGCTACAAGTGCCATATTGCCATTAAATATGGGTCCTAATGAAAGCAGATCTGAAATTCTGCCAGACACAGAGACATTTATTAAACACACAACACTAATGTACACAAGAGTCCTCTGGAGAGGTCAGAGCATGTGCAGCTTGCTACCTGGGTAGGTGCTTGGCTACACCTTTCATGAAAGGTCCGTGTGAAACAAACACAAAGGAGGCAGGATTCTGTGCCTAATTGTTGGCAGCAGGCACGGAGACTGGATTCAGTGACTGGATGAAACATTGTCCATCCTTGCCTGAGTCTTACCTAGTGACTGGATACAGGATTGTCCATCCTTGCCTGAGTCTTACCTAGTGACTGGATACAGGATTGTCCATCCTTGCCTGAGTCTTACCTAGTGACTGGGTACAGTATTGTCCATCCTTGCCTGAGTCTTACCTAGTGACTGGGTACAGTAGTGCCCATCCTTGCCTGAGTCTTACCTAGTGACTGGGTACAGTAGTGCCCATCCTTGCCTGAGTCTTACCTAGTGACTGGATACAGGATTGTCCATCCTTGCCTGAGTCTTCCCTTTTTAAAATATGGGCATATTCTCTGATGTCCTAGCCTGTTGATTACAGTATGGTTTTTGTTTAGAGTTTGCATTTCATTCCTACTGTACTGTTTTTCTCTTAGCTTTATTTGATGCAAATCAAAAGGTGTTAGGAAAATCTACCTGAGTAAGGAAAATGTCACAAAGAGAATATAGGGCAGACATGGGAAGCAGACACATTCTTAGAATGGTCAAGTAAGTTATTCTGAAGACCTAGGGCACAGTTTTCCAAGGTGTTTATGGGCCTTCAAGTGGCTTCCTTTGTGAGTTGTCCAGTTTGTCTTCTGGTGTATGTATAGTCAGGAGTCTTATTCTGTCCATATTCTGTTGGCCGGCAGCTGGCAAAACATTTTTTTTTTTTTTTTTTTTTTTTGCCAGAAAGTCCCTGTCTAATTCTTTTATTCTTGGCAGGTTTATTTACTTTTTTATGGTTTCTCCCCCAGATAGTTTCCAACTGGAACCCAAAATAAGGCAGTTTTCTAAGTCTTGTGTTGTTGAAGGCAAAGAGGCTATTATTGTCTCTGTGGCACCCAAGTACAGCCTATTCTCTGAGTTTCCCACAAGTGTATAAACAGTTTTTAAGGGGATATCAGTTCAGTGTGGTGGCTCATACCTGTAGTTTCAGCTAGTTGGGAGGCCAAGGTAAGAGGATCACTTGAGCCCAGGAGTTTGGCACCACCTGGGCAACATAGTAAACACTTCTATCAAAAGGCCAACAAAGAAATAAATGAACAAATAAATAAAAATAAAAGAAAGAAAAAAGAATAAAACCCATAAAAACAAACAAAAACCATAGATAAAGGGACATTGTATTCAAGTGAGTTAAAATGCTAGTTCAGGGAGTTCTCTAATTAATTAGCCTACACCTTATCTTAAAATTCTCATTAAGCCAACATAGCATCTCATCCTCCAAAGAAAAAGACATAGCTTTAGTTGATTTAGATGCCATTATAAAAATGTTGAGACAGGTACAGTTATGAAATGTATGACTGTATGGAGAATGAGTGTGTTATGGTTCTATATAAAATAAAATGCTGTTTTGATGTTTTACATATGTAAGCACATCTATATGCTTTACATAGAAATGCTTCGGCAAGACTCAAGGCTCATTTTTCATGATTGAATTGATAGCATTTTTAATTATTTTATTTTTAAATATAGCAAGATCAACTTTATACTTGGGCTGCAGTAAGTCAACCCACGCACTCACTGGATTACACAGAAGGGCAGTTTCCCAGGCGAGCCCCATCTATGTGGCCACCATCAAGACCTCCTGATGAAGAACACAGCCCCAAGGATGCTGAAACAGGTAGGCTATGGGACAGTAATTGTTCTGAGAGTGTGTATCTTAATGAGTCATCGAAGTACTTAGTGGGTGTGCTTCTCTTCTGGGTATTTTTTAGAATATAATCTGTAGGTAACCCAATTAAAATCACTGGGAAGGTTGTGAAATTGAAGATTCTTATGCCTCATGCTCAAGACTGTTGAGTAAGAATTCCAGGGAATAGGATACTGGAATTCTTCACTAATTGATGTGTATACTGAAGTTCAAGAAACACTGCCTTCATGCATCTATGCTGGAACCACCACTAAAGGTTGAAGCTCCATATCTTGTTTGAGTTAAAATGACCCTGAGAGGACATTTCAATCTGTTGCCTTCAAAAGATAGCTGGCACCTTACCGCTTCCCTCTGAATCTCTTTATTTACTGCTTCCTTCTTACTTAGTTTTTTTCTTTCCTTGTAGAGGTAACTGGGAGAGGCAAAATAGAGATATAATTTTATTAACTCTCAATTTTAAATTATTTTTAAATTGTACAGCATTCAGATATAGTCTTTTTTTTTTTCTTTAAAATTTTTCTTCCTTTTCTTTTCTTTGATCCTTTTACTTTCTTAAACTACTTTCTGTTATTGTTTGGGAAGATAGTGTGAGATTGGCATCAGTGTTATTTGGAGTTCAGTAAAATAATTATCTCTAAGCCAGAATCTGGGAAGGCATTTTGTATTATTATACCGAATTGAGAATCATATTTGTGCAACAATGCTTTATACAATTTGTTTACTTTATCCCTTGTTTTTCCTTCATTTTGTCATAATGAATACCAAACTTCCTCTTGGTGAACTGACTAGAAAGAAATATTGACTTCTAAAGTGTGAGTGAAGAGTAAATAGAAGGGTATCATTGCTATTTGTAGATCTCTCAACACCAAATTTTTCTAAATGGTAGCATGGATATTAAGAATTTTGTCACTTCCCACTTGGCTCATTGAGACTCAATTTGGACTTATAGTGAACAGTTGTAACATAGGGGCATGGAGCTTATGTTCTGCCCCTTAACAGCTTTGTAATCTTAGGCATATTTCCTAATTACCGCACTCTGTTTCTTCATGTAAAATGTGGTAATGAGAATAGCATCTACTGCATAGGGCTATTTTGAGGATTGTAGAGGTTCATGTAAAGCATTAGAATGCAGAATGCACTGCCTGATTCAGTGTATTTGCTATAATTATAATAATAATTATTATTATGTATTTATTTCATGTCATTATCTTTCTCAATGAGTTCCCTTTAAAATCAATGGTGACCCACAGCGTCAAAGGTATTCCAGGCCCTGCCCAAAGTTTTGCAAAGGGAACTCAACTACCTCTTTTTTTCTCAGTCTCTGGGTTACATGTTTATTCTGTGCTTCTTTCCCCCAGTGCCCTCAATGGGAGCCTACACTCAACACCGTATGTCCCTTTTTAAATGTCCAGTGCTTTTAACACACTGCTTAGTATTCACAAGGTGGGCTATACTCCCTGGAATCAATAACATGAGAGATAGAATGTGGAAAATCTGTTCCAAGTAGAACTGTGTTTATTAAAACACTCACAGAGAGCAGCTGATCAGGGATGAGGTAGATTTCCTTAAAGCAAAGAGCTTCAGATATGAGAGGAATCTAACATGATGACACCTGAAAATAAAGCAAGTAATTACAAGCACTTTTAAAAGGAAAAGCACACAACTAAATGTATTAGTCCCTTTATATGCACTACTGTATTTATGTCAAAAGTTTATTGTTAAGAAATTTGTAGGAATAAGATGTAGTAGAATCAACCGATTTCTTGGAGAGCCCTTTAACATTTGTTCATAACCTGTGTTTGTGCCATTGATTAGGGTGATATTTTGATTTTTTTTTCTTCCCTACTGTTTTTTTTTTCTCACCCTTTCTAACTGAAACATCTATATTATCCTCTAAATTTTGGAGCACTTTACAAAAGTCATGAAACATTTTAAGTTCCTGGTAAGTAAGTGGAGGGGCACTTGATTGAAAGTTAATTGGAAGTGATAATCTGAATTTTAGTTTGGTGAAGAGGATAGTTGGAATTGATACCAAGGAGTTTATAACCTAGATTTTTTTTTTCATTATATGATGTAGCTTGAGAAATATCAGAGCTAATAATTTTTAATACAATAACTTGTCTTCTTTTAAAATATGCACTCTTAAAGAGGATGATAGAGGTAAGTAGAAAGAAATTTAACATAGTAACTCCAATTGATCTTTTATCTATCCCAATAGCTATAGAGCATTCTTTTGTCCACAGTGATCTAGTGGTGTTTTCTGGACTTTTCTTGTTGTTAACCCTATGATATTTTAGAAAGACTGCCATTGGGCAGTCTTATTCCCAAGAAGCCATATCACTCCCTCCTCTGCTTGGACAGTCAATTACGAGTGGGAATTTGAATATTATAGAAAAACTTGCATAAGGTCTAATGTTGTATATCAACTGTGAATTTTGATAATGTAATTATTAATGTAGTAAACTGTTTGCTATATACTTAACTGATCAACATTATTGTGTAGTGACATGATTAAAATCACTCAGTGCAACATGTGTCCCCTTTCAATTTGAATTTAAAGTAAAATAGTTCAATTACGTTTTTCTTTTTCTTTTGCAGTACTGGGGATAGAACCCAGGACCTCATATATGCTAGGCAAGTTTTCTGCCACTGAGCTACATCCCATCCCTTTTTTATTTTATTTTGAGACTGGATCCCACTAAGTTGCTGAGACTGGACTCTAATTTGCCTTTCTCCTGCCTTAGCCTCCCTGGTAGATGGAGTTACAGATTATACCACTATGCCCAGTAACTTTACTTCTTTTAGAAGAAGACAGACTTGCAGGTCCATCTTAGAAAATCAAGAACTATTTTTGACCTTTTTTTTCCTTCCAGCTCTTTTTAAAAATTGCTCATTAATTCACGTGTCCAGCTAATTCAGATGAATTCTCTGTTTTTTCACGTATCTCACTTTAATTTTTTTCATGACACCATCTGTAAGAGTTTTTTCTTTACCTTCATATATTAATGAAAGAACTAACCCTTCTTCATATGAGTTTGAAGTGCTAAGGCTGAGGTGATATCTTGATGCTGCCTCTTACCAATGAGCTACAGTATGAATCCTTGCTTCCCTCCTGGCACTCTATGCAGTCCACATTCTTCCACGGATGGGCTTATGATATATCAGCTGACCTTGTGAATTCTATAGAAGGCCTCCTGGAAGCATGGGCTGGCTGGAAAGGAAGTTAGGCAGTGATGTTCTCTATTATTATTATTGGTGATGTAAGCATTTATAAGAAAACCTTCTCAATTATCTTGTTTTCTCTTTATGTCTCCTTACATATAGGATGCAACACCCCACCCCACCCCTGGTTGTTTTCTTTTCTGGAGCCCTGTGATATTTTATTTATATTTCCATCATTTGCAGTATCTATGAATCATAATTTTATTTCTTTTTACATACATACCTTCCTGTAGAACCCCATCATTTTAAGACCTTTTGGCACATACTATATACTTAAATATTTGAATAAATGAATGAAGATCTTTATATTGGAAAAGATTTAAATAGCTACTTAACAGACAAGTGAAAGATTAAAAGGAAGTTTTTTTTTTATTGTTAGTTCTATTTAGTTATACATGATAACAGAATGCATTTTGATTCATTTTACAGAGATGGAGTATGACTTTTCATTTCTCTGGTTGTACATCATGTAGTCACACCATTCATATAATCATACATGTACATAGGGTAAAGAAGTTTGTCTTATTCCACCATCTTTCCTCCTGTCCCTGTCCCCTCCCCTTCTCTCTTTTCCTAGAAGGAAAGTTTTATGTGTGTGCGGAAACAGTTCCTTGACCAATTTAAAGGTTCAAGTACCAAGTTTTAAAGGTCATTTGATGGCTGTATACAAAATCAAAGAGATAATTAACACGAGTCTTAAAATTCATGGAGGACAAAATCAAACTGTGTAGACATGAACAGGAATGTTATCAATCTTCCCCCCACCCTGCCCCTCAGTGCTGGGGATTGAACCCAGGGTCTTGGTGCTTGCAAGGCAAGCACTCTACCAACTGAGCTATATCCCCAGCCCTATCAATCTTATTTCATCAATGGAAAATCAAATCCCTTACCTTTCTTTGACAATGTCAATGCCCAGAGAGCAATGGAACATTGATTTTAGAAAGGCAATCCAGGTACAGAAAATTCCAGAATAAAAAAAAAAATGTATGCATGTTTGCATATATATATGTATACATGACTTGGAGTGTAGCTCAGAGGTAGAACACTTGCCTAGTGTGCACAAGGTCCTGGGTTGGATACCCAGTTGTGCCAAAAGAGAAAGAAAGAAATTATATGGAAGGTGATCTGGTAGAAACAAGACAGAAAATTTTTCTGCAGATATCCTAAAAAAGAAAAAAGTCTGTTTCCATGCTGGCTGGATGAATTGAAACCCACCTTTGCTCTACAAAGGATCTGAATAGATTTTAAATATCTGTGTCTAAAAGGATCACAAAAGGAAATGGATCAACTCAAAGAAATTTAGAACAGAACAATAAAATGAAACAAAGTTAAGCTCAAACACTG
Source organism: Sciurus vulgaris (assembly GCF_902686455.1). Taxonomy (NCBI): domain Eukaryota; kingdom Metazoa; phylum Chordata; class Mammalia; order Rodentia; family Sciuridae; genus Sciurus; species Sciurus vulgaris. The sequence goes on from NC_136473.1 coordinate 49,569,029, forward strand.
AAATCTAAGAAATTCCTGCAGTTTATTTCGAGGTGATTGGAAATTTATCATTTAGGTTCAAAGAAGAAGGGGGAATATGAACAATTCTGTATCATTCTCAGTGTCCATGAGAAACACAACTTTGATGGCCTCTAATAATCATTCCCCACAAAAAAATGCTTCTGATGGTCCCTAAGGAAAGAGATTTTGTGTGATGTAATGCAATTGTAGTGTCATCAACTTGTTTACATGTTTTGTCTACATGTTTTAAAACACGTTCGTAGGGATTCTGTGACGGAGGGTGATTTGATAGTGTTCTATCCCTCTGAGCTACTCACTTAATCAAAAGATAAAAGGTACTAGAATAGATGAACTGTGTTTCCAGCAGAGATTGCGTGTGTGTATGTGTGTGTATCTAGGGGTCAGTAAAACTGAATAATTTCTCTTTTGCTAGCTGAATTCTGGGGGTGGATATCTTTTGTTGACAGTGAGGAGCAGATTTATGCTCTTAAATAGATAAGTAAGCAGAACATAGGTTTGATCCCATTTAGGAAAATTTAAATGTTTAAGCCCATTTTCATTTCTTGGGGACGTAGCATATCAGATTAAAAACATACACCATTTATTAGGTGATCCAATCATAAGGAAGGTAAGCTGTTTAAGTGAAGTTTAATGAATTTTCTTTCCCAATTAAAATTTATTAGACCTGAGTCAAATTAATGTATACCATTAAACAAGCTGAATTTAATAATTTTACATGTATTTTAAAATTTACATTTAAGTAAATTTTACATTCAGTAAATTTACGTTAAGTAAATTTAAGTAAAATGTATATTTTACTTAAAATGTAAACCTGCTTAAGACCACTTATTTTTAGAAGGTGTAGTTGATATAGTTGAAAGGGGAAATTTTATTTTCCTTTTTTATCAAAGATGTGTATCTTGTTCATTATATCATTGCTCTCTCTACAAATATGAAACTCATATGCTTTTTTCTTGTGAGTGATGGGCTTATTTTATGATAAAGAAATTACTTCTGAAACTATTAGAATTGTATGTATCCCAGAATTTTAGCTTATGCTCAGAATTGTGGGAAGTAACTTTTTAAAAAAATGGAATATTTAAAGTTCTGCCAGGAATTTCTCTCTCCCTTTTTTCTTCATAGTGATTTAAAACACCAAACAGTTTAGTTTTTTAAATTTTAAAAAGGGTGAGTGAGGGAGGTGGCAGTTTTTATCGCACTGTTTAGAGCTCTCTCACTGAGTTATTCTCTAAAAAAGAACTATTCTACTGGATGAATATTTAGTGGAGACTGCCTGTCAGTTCCAGAGGTGGGTTTAAGGCAATTCTCAAAGTGCCCCTGGATCCTGGGAGGAGGAGAGGGTTGGTAACAAGCAAATTGGCTTCTATGAGGGGTGGTCACTTTCATCTAGGGACCCTGATGAGTGTTAAGACAAAACTGAGTTCTCAAATCTACCTGCATGGTGATTCTAGTGCGGAGCCCGTTCACTTATTTGTTTCTACCATGCCAACTTTTCTAGGATACTTTCACCGTAACTTGGGCTTTTCTTTATCCCTTTTTCTTCCTATACTTTCTTTACCCTATTTTTTCTCTTTTATTCTCTATTATTTTTCTTCTTCTTCTTCTTTTTTTTTTTTTTTTTTTTTTTCTTAGTTGTTTTCATTCACTTATATTTTATTTTGCAGTAGTTAGTCCATGTATCTCTTTGGTTCTAAAATCCTGATACTGTAGATTCCTACATTCTAGCTTCTGATTTTGAAGAGAGCATTTCGAGATATAAATTTCTCTTAAGTGTTTGAACATACAACTTCAAGGAAATGAAGAGAACAGTGAAAGGGATAAAGGGTAGAATGGGAGAATGAATTCCATTTAAGTAAGTATTGGAGTAGAGGAAAACGGGGAATTTGGGTGTAGGTGTTCAGAATGTTTGACGAATGACCTTTCTAATAAGCATTGTTTTCTAAATACACTTGTTCTTATTACTACCAGACCTCAGAAGTTTGGTTTTGGGGACAGATTACCCAGTCATAGACTGCAGAAAAAAAGCTATGAAGCACTATAAGCTTTTCTAATGTAAAGAACTACTAGGAGATCCCTTGAGTGTTTTTGTGCTTTTGAAATAGAAACAAGAAAAGAAATTTTCTTCCATGTGTACAAAGCCAGGATTTGTCTTGAATCTATTATTTGGGAGGATTTGGAAATAATGAAAAATAGTAGAAAACAAGATTCTTACAGATTTGGGATTTGCTTTCTTAACTGTTGACTAGCTTTGATGTTAAAGGTCTTTATTCAAATTTGGTTAACTCTGGTGTTAAATTCTGAGTAGGGAAGGATCTATTTTTGATTGACTAAGTGAAACACAATGTTGTCTGGAAAAATGGTTGTATTTTAAGTTCACTTGTTTATGTTCTCTGTTACCATGACATGTATTGGTGACATGCTGTTCTCAATGATTTTGCTGTAAAAGACTACTCTTAGCTAAAGTTCAGGAAATAGCCAAAGACAAGGTATATCTCTGCTGCCTCTTAATAAAGTCCTTACTCTCTTTCCCTACCTAGCTTACCCCACTTTCCATGGTGGCAACTAGTCTTGATCATTCTTTTGATTTTTCCCTTGTTCTTTTATTCATTTCTATAATTGCTCAGTAAGTATTTTAAGCACCTGCTATGTGCCAGATGTTTGGGAATATGACAAGGGAATAATTCTGACACCATCCTCTGCTTTCATGGAACTTATGTTATAGTGGAATATGAGAGATAATGAGTAGGCACACCAAGTGAATTATGGAGTATATGATGTGATGGTCCATGTTATGAAGAAAGTAAGGACTAGAAATATGCAGTGTTGGGGGTAGGGGGTTGCTACTTTAAATTGAGTGCTCTGGGAGACTGGAGCAAAGTCCTGAGGGATCGAGGAAGCAGGGCATGCAGCTATCTTGAAGAAGAATGAGCACTCTGGGCTGTAAAGAAGAGTTGCTGTGGCTTTGGAGGCCTCGTGGAGGGCGCAATCACTGGAATATTAGAGGATGGCAGGCTGGCCAGGGTGGCTGGAACATAGTGAGCAAGGGGAAAAGGCAAAGGAAGTTAAACCCATTCGGTAGCATGGGCAGATCAACCAAGGCCCAGGGGTCTGTGATGAGATGGTGATTCTCATCTGACTGCGATGAAACCTTTCAGTGTCACTTAATGGTATGTTATCTGTTTAAATACTAAGTACTTTTTATTTTTCTGTAGTATTGTTGCATACATCAGTTACAATGCTGTTAAATTGGGAATGTCAAAATGATTGGGAAAAGTGACTGCTGTACTTTGTGTCCTGTATCTGGTCTACCTGTCAGCCAGGGAGAGCAATGTGATAGGCAAGAGACATAACCTTTAGTCTTCATCCTGCCACCAACTGCTTGTGTTAGGAACCTGGGACTTCTCATCTCTCAAGTACAGAGGATGGGTGAGATCAGTGGTTTTCAGATTCTGATTCATAGAGTGTTGGGAACTCCTAAAGCCCCTTTTAATTTTTAAAAATATTTATTTATTTATTTGTTTTTTATACTAGGGATTGAATCTAGGGGCACTTTACCACTGAGCTATATCCCCAGTCCTTTTTATTTTTTATTTTGAGGCAGGACTGCTGAGGTTGGCCTCAAATTTGGAACCCTCCTGCTTCAGCCTTAAAAGTCACTGGGATTACAGGCGTGCATCACCATTCCCAGCTTTATTTTCATTTTTAAGTTTTTAAATTTGCATTCAGGTTTCACTTAAAAGAAAGTACCCCTTAGCTTAAACAAAATGCCCAGTGTGGTTATTTCTTTTGTTTTCCAGTGTGATGAATTTGTAATCTCATAGAATTTCAACTGACAGCATCTTCAGAATCCATGATTACTCAGTGCCCTCTATTGACTGTTATGTATATTCTCTCATTGAAGTCAGGATGTAATATGTCAACAGATAAGGTTTTTGAGATCCTATCCTTCAAGATTGAGGTGGCTTCCATCTTGAACAAGTTTTAACTAATTGACTGATATAAATAAAAATCTTAGCCAGTACTCCTAGCACAACAGTATAGAGATTAGCACTGAGAAAAATAGTCATGGTTGATGTGCAGAGAAGGACCATTCCAGTTTTTAAAAATAATGACATGAGTGTTTGTCATTATACGTGTGCTATATGCTGAATATAGTGTTATCCTTATAATCCATTAATATATTTGGAAGAAAGACTAGATATTATTTTTAGTACTTGTGGTTAAAGATATATTTTAGTGAAGATTTTAATTTTTTGACTGAAGGTTTTTATTTTTTTTAAGATATTGACTGCTTGCTTCCTTTCCAATCCAGAATCTCAATCTGCTATTTTGGAAACTCCGAAAAAAAGTTCAGATGCTGCCCAGCAGGTAAGGAGATCTTATTAGGATATCAAGTCCTCATTGCTTATTTATCTTAAAATCATGAATAAGCTCTGTGATTTATCTTCCAACGTGCCCTGCTGGCTAGGTTACTCTTGTTTCCCTAAACCTTTAGGGGAACCAGTCAGGCAGAAGGAGATATTTTCTTCCATTTGTATTCTACATGGAAAATCAGCCTTGAAGTGGAACTGAGTACAATCTTTTCAGAAGCTACACCATTTTATATCCAGCCAAAGGGCTGGGCCCAACAACAGCTGTCTCCAGCAGGAAAATCTGGCCACTGTAGGAGACTTCTGGGCTGAGATAGGCCTGGCTGAAGAGTTCCATGGATACTTTCTTTAAAAAGTCTTTCAGAGTTTTTCTAAAATCAAATAAGGCTTTTTTTCCCCTCTGGTCCTGGGAGTGGAATTTAAGTCCTTGTCTATGCTAAGTCAGCAATCTACCGTGAGCTACATCCCCAGCCCCTAAGATTTTTAAATTGCTTTAGTGGATAAAACACTAGTGTCTGTTTAAATCCATGGAGACTTTTTTCTGTTATAGAAGAAGCTAAAAGTTTTGTCTTTTTTATTCTTTCTTGTGCTCAAATGGACTTATTAAAAAAAAAAAAAGGCAAGGAAGGTAATGTTTTTGTGGAACAATAATTGTGGATAGCAATTGATATTTTGAATATAAAATCTTTTTTTGGGGGGGTAGGGTACTGGAGTTTGAACTCAGAGGCACTCAACCACTGAGCCATATCCCCAGCACTATTTTGTATTTTATTTAGAGGTAGAGTCTCACTGGGTGCTTAGTGCCTAGCTATTGCTGAGGCTGGCTTTGAACTCTCAATCCTCTTGTCTCAGCCTCCCAAGCCACTGGGATTACAGGCCATGCATCCCCACGCCCAGCTTGCATATAAAATATTTTGTTTAATTTATTTATACTTTTGTCCAAGTATGCTTCTGAAAATAACCTAGTGCTGTTAGAAATCAACAGTAAAGGGGATGTGTGATCTAGCAGAGAAAAAGAGGACTCATACCTGGGTTCTACATGGAGATCTGTTTCTGGTTAGTATGTGATGACATATGTAGAGGATCTAAGACATAGTGCTATTCTCTGCAAAATTAAAGAACTGGTCATCCTTGAAAACTCTTAAAAGCCTTAAAAAAAAAAAAAAAGGATCAGGGGAGTAGAAGAAAGAAGGATATTGAGAGGGAGGGAGGAAGGATGCGATAAGGGAAAAACAGTGGAATGAATCTGATCTAACTTTCCTGTGTACATATATGAATATACTCCAGTGAATTTCAACATTATGTATATCCACAAGACACTAATTTAAAAATAAAATAAATGTAAGTAAATACCAGAAAGATCAGTAGAAAAGAGAATAGGAGGGAGGAGGGTAAGGCTAAGGGCAAGTACTAGGGACTGATATTCATGTTTTCATAATTATGAATATGATATTCCATGTATTTATAATTTTTCAAAATGAATCCTAGTGTTACGTGTAACAAAGGTGGACTAATAAAAAATGAAAAAGTTTTAAAAAGCATAAACTAATTTCCTACTTGAAAAAGAAGTCTTGCACCATACATGAAAGTCATACGCCCCCTGGAGGAGAAATGGGGCATAACATCAACTGAGAAAATACTATGTTGCTGCACAAAAATACACTAGATGGGCTATTATCATTAAAAGCAAATCTGCTTTTAAGGGTAGTGTTAGAAAAAGGAAGTTTTCTCAGCTTATTTTTTTGTCATAGATGGGACCTACATCAACTTAGGGGCACTTGGAGTGGCATGGAGGGCTTAGCTTATTTAATTAACTACAATGACTAACCAACAGTAAATCAGATAAAGCTAAAAAGAAGGAAAAGAGAAATAGTAAATTCAATAACAATTAAGAAAAAGAATGCCCTTAAAATATCCTGTCATTAGTTTTTTGAGCTTTTTGTTGTTGTTAAGGCAAGCATGGTTAAATTATTATCTGAAATAAAATGTTAAATTATTCTAAATTTTATGTTCAAAGATACTTGGCTGAATTTTTTGTTGTATATGATACTGCCAAAGAGAATCTGGACAAGAACTATTGTGTAAGAACAACCATGATAAAACATATATAATACTGTCCTCTCAGTTCATATTATAGCTATAATATCTTAAGATACACACTCATATAAAATTCTTATTTATTTGTTTTTGGAATCAGAGACTGAATCTAGGGGCACTTTATCCCTGAGATACATCCCCATCCCTCCCTATCTATCTATCTATCTATCTATCTATCTATCTATCTATCTATCTATCTATTGGTATCAGGGATGAATCCAGGGGCACTTATCTCTGAATCATATTCCCAGCCCTTTGTAATATTTTGTTTAGAGACAGGGTCTCACTAAGTTCCTGAGGCTGGCTTTAAACTCGAAATTCTCCTGCCTCAGCCTCCCAAGCTGATGGGGATTATAGGCATGTGCCACGTTGCCCAACCCCATCCCTTTTTATTTTTATTGATTTCTTAAATTTTGAGTCAGGGTCCCGCTAAATTGCTTAGGGCCTTGCTGAGTTGCTGAGACTGGCCTTGAACCTGGGATCCTCCTGCTTCAGCCTCCTGAGTTACTGGGATTACAGGCGTATGTTACTGCACCTGGCTCATGTGTAAAATTATTTCATGATTTTTCTGTTTTCTTTGAGCTATGGACTATGGTAAAATATATTGCAATAAGAAGAAAACCTGGTGGACTGGGGGATTTAAAAACAGAGACTTATGGGTGAAATAGATCAAATAAATATTCTTTCTTTGATGATAATGAAGTGTCCAGAAGTCAGGAAATATGATAAATTAATTGAGAAGTAATAATATTTGGAGGCAGTTGAGGTTAAGAACACAACAATAACATGACTAACTTCTGGAAACATTAACTCCTTATTATAATTTTTTTTTTAATGGGCTGGCTTGTTTCTGAGATGATGTATGTTTCATAAGAGCCTAAGTAACTGACCATAAAGTGGATTCAAGGAACTAGAATTATCAACCTACTGTTATCTTATTGTTTTACTGTATTATATTGTGTGATCCTTATAATAATTCTTTAAAATAATTGTTATAATTCACATTTCACTGATACAGAAAAGTGATTTATAAGAAGTTGACAGTAATTTGCCTAAAGCCACAAAATTGGTGAGGGGGAAAACTAAGATTAGTGCATATGCATTTGATTTTATATCTGTACAATAATAAAAATTCATACTTTTACATGGGCAATAATCCTATGAATATTTAGTATCATTAATTTTTTTCTATTAATTTCAAGTTATATTATTTATAAGAATTAGATATAAAGACACATTATAAGGCATACAGGTATATTAGTTTACCTATACATTTTGAAGTTTGTGCTACATTATGTTAGTTTTACTAATTTGAGTGTTTTATTGCTTTTTTTAAAAAAGGCTTTATTATTGTTCATGTTAAGCACCTTGCTTTTTTCTTTTCAGTCACTAGATGGCAGCTCTGTATCTTTGTAAATTACCACTGCAGAAGGAAGTAAAAGGATTTAAGCCTGTTTTCTCTTTACAGATGATAAATAGTGCAGGTTTTCTGGTGCATCTGGTATTGTCTGTATTATTCTGTGGTCAGAATGAGAGATCCCCAGGACCTCTTGGTCAGCCCTGCAGCAGAGTTGGAAAGTATCTTTTAGGTTTCCTTCAGATGTGTGTTCAGGCACCTGTTCTCTCAATTGAAGCTCATTGGAATTTATTAAATGAATTTTGACTTTTACTCTCTCCCTGTAGTTAATAATTCTGAGAGCTCAATATCTGTAGGGAAAAAAAATGACTCTAAAGCCTTCCTCCATCTAAAAGGAATTGGGGACTGTAGGGTTTCCAGAGTATCTGATGCTTAAAGCACATACAACTGGAATTCATGTGAAAACAAGGGGATATGGCTACTTTTTAAGTACTTTTATGGAATTGGGAAGTTTTTAAATAAAGATACATTTTTTAGAGCTCAATTTTTTTTTTTTTTTTTTTTTTTTTTGAGACTTGTTCATGCTTTTTACTATATAGGCCTAGACTGACCTTGAACTTCTGGATTTAAGTGATCCTCCTGCCTCAGCCTCACCAGTAACTGGGACTACGGAGTGTGTCATTGTACTTGGCACTTATTGATTATTTCAAGTTCAAGTAGTATGTTCTGAAAAATCTGTGTCCAAGGAATTATGTCATAAACTATAAATAAATCATTTTCCTAAAACTCTCAATATCTTTCTAATGTGAATAGATCACTTGAAAGGTAAACAGAATAAAAGTTTGATTTTTAAAGACTCTAGGTAATGATTGATACCAATTAAAAGTTAAATTATAATGCTTATTAGTTATGAATAGCTACATTTATTACAAAGTGTTAGACAATAAATATAAATTAAACAGTATAAGGACCTTCTTCTATATTGAACAGTTTATATACTAATAAGTTCTCAAGTGTAAGAACAATGTTCTGTTCCCATCAGTCCTACAGGGGCCCCTCATTGCCCAATTCAATTACAAATTTACTTGAATTGAAAATTTTTAATTTTCCACTGGATTTCCTGAAAGTATCTGTATAGTGCTCTTTATACAATGACGTCTCTGTACAATTTATTAGTTTCAGAAGCATCTTGATTTAGGAACAAATAAAGGAAACAGGAGAATGATAAGGAGAAGTTAGTTGATGGTACCTGAGAGATCACTCACAAGTGTCTTGGCACCGAAAAATTTGAAAAGTAAAAGAAGTCAGATCAAAAGAAAGGTGTGGGGTGAAAGTAATTCTGAAGAAATGGTGATGGATACTTCCAAAAGCAAGATGCCATTTGATTTAGGGTGGAATATAATGAATATAGGGAAGAAATAGGAATAAAAAACATGGTTTAATGCAAGGTCCTTCCAATGTCTAAAGGAAAAAGTAATATAGGTTAACCTACCATCTCTAACCTGAAATGCTTCAAAATCTCAAACTACTTGAACCTCCAGCATGATGCCACAAGTAGAAAATTCTATTACATGAAACTTTGTATCATGTGCAAAATTATTAAAAATATTATAAAGAATTCCTTCATGCTATGTGTATGAGGTGTATATGAAACAAATGAATTTCATGTTTAGACTTGGGTCACATTCCAAACATATCTTTTTTTAATTTTGTATTTTTAAAATTTATTTATTTTGATTCATTGTACACAAATGGGGTACAACTATTGTTTCTCTGGTTGTACACAAAATGGTTGTACACCATTTGTGCAATCATACATGTACATAGGGTAATGATGTTTGTCTCATTCTAAGATATTCTCTTCTTGTGTATATGCAAATATTTCCAAAAAAAAAAAAAAAAAAAAAAAAGGAAATCCAAAACACGTCTGATCACAAACATTTTGGATGAAGACTATTTGAACTATATGAACTTGCAAGGATTACAAATTAACAAAACAATTCACAAGACTAGTAAATAGCTAAAATATTAACCAGAGTAAGAAAAATAGGGTTTAGAGGGAGAGACATGAGAAAACATGGGTTAGTCACTCTCAAAATTCACCTCAGTGTTTGTTCATTCTAAGATGCTTAATAAGTACATTATAAGGGTTCTAACCTCATCCCATGGATTAAGCCATCCATGAATTCATAGCTGAATGTACTGTTGTGAGAGGTGGAACCTGCAGGAGGTTGGACCATGTTGAATGGAGTAGGTTATTTGGAGGGTGCACTTTGGGACTACATCTTGTCTCTGACCCTTCCGCTTTTTCTCTCTACTTTCTGGCCCTCATGAGGTAACACACCTGCTCTTCCATGATGTTTTGCCTCACTACAGGCCCATAGCAATGAGGCCAAGGTACTACGGACTGAAACCTCTGAAAACATGAGCCAAAACAAATCTTTCTTCCTTTAAGTTGTTTTTTCTCAGGTATTCTGTCACAGCAGTGGAAAGCTGACTATATAGAATGTTTGTCCCTTATCAAACATTTGCTGACCTACTGTATGCAAAGTATTTGTGGTAGATATTGAGGGAAAAACAAGGAGTTCCAAGACAATATCCCAGTTATTATGAAGCAGGCAGTTAAGGTGAAAGAGTATCTCTCTTTCTTGTACTTGAAATGATATGCAAGAGGTAAGGTAATTCTGCCAGGATATTTAGTGAATTTGTATTGCAGAACTAATATAAAAGGGAAGGTTATTGAGAAATTGTAAGGATAGTTTCTTTGATCAACTCCTTATTTTGGGCAGGTAGAGGAATAAGAGTGTTTTAGGAGGGAGAAGAGAGTAAAGGTAAGGAAGTGGAAGTGAACATGGCATTGGAGTGGGAGGTGTAGTATTCCAGGTGAGGTGAGAGGCAGCTTCCTTTCAGCCTTTTGACCTTCTCTGCATGCATCTTGATAGCCCTTGGAGAGCCCAGAGCCCATTGATTGCCACAACAGTCTCCTGACAGGTCTTCTTACTTCCAATCTTAATCCTGTCTAGTCTCCTTTCCACAATGCCTCCAGAGTTATCTTCCTAAACATTGAAATTCACTGATGTCTGATTTCTATCTTCTTAGATTCATTCAAGGACTGCTTATAGTTTTTGAGAAAAACTTCGGACTCCTGAGTTTGATAGGTTTTGTCTTGCCATCCTCTGTCTTTGCCTGATCACTCACTGTTTCCTCTTGTTGGGCTTATTCCAGCCTTTAAAAATACCCTTGCTTTCTGAAACTTTTAAAGTCCTTTGCATTCATCTTTATGTATATGTGTCTTTGGCACTCCTACTTCCCTTCCTTTAATTTACATAATTTCCATTACTTAATCTAAACTCATCCAACTTGACTTCATCTTAGACACTTTACCTGAGAAGCTTCAGTCCAGAAATTTCTTTTGATGTCCTCATTCTATGACACCCTATATTTATCTCACTTTTCAATAATCATTGAGTTATGCATAGACCGTTGAACTCTATAAGGATAAGACTGTTGGTACTTTCTTGTCCTTCTTATGTCTAACACAGTATTTGACTGTATGGACATGATAACATTTTTCAGCAAATGGGAAATGTTTGATGAAAGAATAAATATGTGAGAGACCACATTGCTGAGAGAGAGAGCAGAGGGTACATCTGGGGGAGTGGTAGAAAATTTGCTTATATTTATACCCTAGTGGTTGAAAAAGTGAGCTTTGGACCAGTTTGCCTGGGCATAAATCCCAGTTATTCCACTTGTAACTGGGGAACTGTCAAAGATAAACAAAACCAGACACTAGTAAAGATGGTAAGGATAGATATTGCTCAGTAGTAACTATTGCAATAGAGAAATAAGTCTTTTGTGAGCTGAACTCAACTTCAGTTTGTAGAAAAGCAAGCAGCATTGTAAAGGGAGAATGAAGGAACAGTGAAGAGGATGTGAAGAGACTTAGGAGAGTCAAGGAGGTGAAAATTATAAGGGGTTCATCAGTGTAAATAGATTAGGCCAGCAGTGTCTGCTCATTGGCAGTTATTGAAGTTAGGGTTCTTTCTTTCCCCCAGGGACCAGGAAACAGTTTCTATCCTCAGGTGTTGCTAAAATAAACAGTACATTTTGGGGCAGTCTTGAGTTTTCTCACGTAGGCACTCTAAGGGGGGTGGGTCTTGAGAATGTTGGATACTATGTTAGTGTTTGTTCAAGTCTTTGTAGGCCAGGGTTGAGGCCTAGTCAAGAAGAGGGGTCAGAGGTTTAGCTGGAGTTATGAAGGAGAGAAACTTTGTCAGAACTTGTGTTAGTCTGTTTTCTGTTGCTACAGAAGATAGAACACTATAGATTGGGTAATTTCTAAAGAATACAGATTTTTTTTAAACTTACGGTTCTGGCAGCTGGCAAGTCCAAGAGTGTGGTACCATCATCTGGTGAGGGCCTTTTATCATATCACAATGTGGCAGAGTGCAACACTTCAAGGGATAGAGCAAGTGTACTAGCTGAGTCTTCTTTTCATCCACTAATACCATCATGGGGGCCTCACCCTCATGATCTCATACAATCCCAATTCTCTTCCAAGTACCAGTTTTGGAAGTAATTAACTGCTTTAACTTATGGATTTAACATGATTTTTGCAGGGGGCAGGGGGAACATATTCAAACCATACCAGAAATTTAGTAGAACTGCTAATGAAATGTTAAAGTCAGTATGAGATTTACTATGCTTTTCAGGGGAATTGTTTTATTCTGTGGTCTTAGTTTCCTCATGTATAAAATAGGTATAATAACAATTCCTATCTCTTAGGGTTTTGGTAGGTTTTAAATGCATTCATTTATGTGGAATGCTTTGAAGAACTTCTGGCACTTAGTAACACGTAACATTAGCTATTGCTTTTTTAACATTGTTATCTGAGCAATATTCTGTGTATTTGAAAGTTGCTTTCATAATATAGTCAATCATTATTTGTCAATTCTGTATTTGCAAACTCACTTGATAAAATTTTATTGTATTGCTCAAATCAATAGTCATGTGGTGCTTTCATGGTCATTTGCAAACATACACAAAGTATTAAAACTTTTTGTCTCTCGACTATATATACTGAGCGAAGGGAAGCTCTGTTTTCTTATTTCAGCTTTATTCTGTAAACAAGTATCTTTTTGCATTCTATTTTAATGCCATGTTTTTTACCTTTTTGTATTTTTGCCTGGTGATTTCACTGTTGAAAACGGTCCCTAAGCTTAGTGCTAAAGAGCTGTCTGGTGTTCTAAGTGCAGGAAGGCTGTGATGTACTGTATGGAGAAAATGCAGGCCAGATGAACTCTGTTCTAGCATAAGTTACTGTCATCCTAGCCATTAGTTCAATGTTAAGGAATCAGCAATAGATATTAAATATGGTGTCTTTTAACAGGAACACACATGAAGTAAGGGTTATTATACTCTCGTTAGTTGACAAAAATTTGACCAAATGTTTGCAGGACTCTAACCCTATGTTTCCTATAGGAGCAGGGCTTCAGTATTGATTACTTCAGTGTTTGCAGTTACTTTATTCATAACTAATATGAATACCATGAATTGACTGTATCTTATTTAATCCTCATGATATCCCTCTGTAGTTGGCCAACTGGGTATGGGTTATCTACATTTTATAGGCTATTTAGACTTTATAAGCCAAGTTGAGAATTTAACACATCTTGTGCTCAGCAGTCAGGAGCAATGGGTTTTTGAACAAGTAAGTATAATGATGGGTTAATACTTAAGGAAAAATTACTTGGAAAGGAAATGTAATATTGATAGCAAGAGGGACAGTAGAGCCATTTAGGAGGACCAGCTATTAAACTTTCAACCCCATTTGTGTGGTGATGAGAATCCCAACTAATGTGTTGATGTGATATAGGAAAGATAGCAAGCAAATACTGCCAGTGGAGTTGGTAACTCTGTAGAGTATAAATTAGCCTGTCCTTCTAAAAGCAGAGTCTCTGTATCAGAAACATTGACATCAACTGGAAACTGGTTCAAGAGACAAAGATTTAAAAAAAATGATTTAAAGAAGTTAGCAAGCCTAAGTAAACAAGGCAGGGAGATAACATTTTATTGGATAAGATACATTTTAAATTTAAGGAAAGGCGTGGGATGATCAAATAGCAGTGATATCTAAAAAGTTACAATATGGAAGTGAAGCATTCACCGATGAAAAAAGAAAAGCTTGCAATGATGAGAGATTACAGATGCAAAACCTGATGAGGTCTTTCAGTATCTTTAGAGAGGATTGTGGACCAAGGACAAAGCCTTCACCTCTCCTCCCAAAATCCAGGGAAGGAAACAGAGAAGAATGGGAAGGAAGGAGGGTAAAATTGTAGAAGCCAAGAGAAGAGAGGGTTTTAAGAAGGAAGAAGTGATTAATAGTCTGATTCTTTAGAATAGCCAGGGTTAAAGTTATAGTATTTGGCAACAAGGAGAATGTTAGTGATACTTAGAGAGCAATTCTATAAGAACAGCGGGGTCAAAAGGCAACTCCACCACTATGGCTAATGTTCCTAATCTGTTCCATTTGATTTTCTCTAAGCTTTGTTCTTTAGGAAGTTTTTTTATGACCTTTGAGAATAGTTGGGTGTTAACACAGGAAAGGTGATTAGGAGATGAAAAATGGAGCTGCATTTTACACCCATAGATCATTAGAGGAAAGTGAAACTGTAACAAAATATTGTTTTCTTCTTTGCACTATTTGGGACAATTAAGAAATATATTGCATTAGAGTATGATCCAAAACTGTGCCACAAATCCAGATCAAATAACTGGAGAGAAAATTCAGAAGACCGGAGAGGGAACAAAGACACCAAGTTCCTTTCCTTTCCTGTTTATTTCACCTTTTCTTGGTCCCTTTTCCTCAGACACATTGTTTATTACTCCCACTGAGTTTATTCACTAATGATGATTCCTTCAACCTCTACATCAATCAGTTTATCAGGTATTATTGCTGAAAGTAATATGACCAATTATGATTTCCAAATCACACTTCTCTTTTATGTAGTAAAGGATCTGAAAGAGTTATTCATATTCATTTCAACTCAAAAACATTTTAATTTTTTAAAATATTTATTTTAGTTGTAGATGAACACAATGCCTTTATTTTATTTTTATTTTTATGTGGTGCTGAGGACCAAACTCAGTCCTCACACATGCTAGGCAAGCATTCTACCACTGAACCACAACCCCAGCCCACATTTTAATTTTTAATAATTAATTTTTTGTTTCATTATAGAGATTCATAGATGCCATTTGAGCCCTCTCTGTGTGAAACTTTTCTTTTTTAAATGTTCTACTTTAAGAAACCCTAGATAAGTTATTTATAATTTACTGTATGTTCTAATACTTAACCCTTTCTTGAAATTTCATTTCAAATTTGACATTGTACTTTATTTTTGTGCATAATAACATTTAAAATCTGAATTTCTTTTCTGTAGAATCATGTCTGTGATGTAGTGGTTTATTGTATATATGGAATGTCATGGGTTTGTTCCGGAACCTTAGAATGGTTCAGAATGTAGAACATGACAAATACAATTTATATGCTTCTGTGAAGATTAGGACTCTTATTTTATAGATGTGCCCTACCTATTTCATACAGTCCCCTGGGATGCCAGTAATAATATATCCTTAGAATTCATCAGAACTTAAAAATCTGAGGATGGGGACTGGGATTGTAGCTCAGTGGTGGAATGCTTGCCTAGCCTGTGTGAGGCACTGGGTTCCATTCTCAGCACCACATAGAAATAAATAAATTAAAGGTCCATTGACAACTAAAAAAATTTATTTTAAAAAATCTGAGGATGGTAGAAAATGAATTATATATCTCATATCAAAATTTACTAAAGAAATTATCACAGTGGTAACTTACTAATAAGCAGTTCTTATATTCAATGTTCTGAAAGTATCCTGCTTACATAATAAACATAATAAAGTTTCAAAGATGAGCAAATTAACTTTTCAGCAAAATCTTTACTTGAGTGTATCTTGGCTTTCTTCTTGACAGTTGTAACCTTAATGTTACAGTAATGTTTTCTTTTTCTGGGAATTGGATAATCTTGCATTTGGAAAAATGCTTTTGGTGAACATTTTATTTTTCAATGGCTATTTGTATTTTGTGATATGCAAGTGTTCAAACAATTTATAAGAACTCACCATCACCACCCACATGTAAGATTATACAGGAATGGAAGAATTTTGGCTGACTTATTGTATATAATTGTTGCGCCAAAGTAGATGGAAGACTCTACCACTTTTAATGATTGAGTGTTTTGAAACAATATTTTTAAATATAAATAATCTTAAAATTGGTGTTACATAAATTATATTACTTATTGCATTGACTAAAAATAGGTTTATCTTTTCTCCATTTAGAAGGATGTACCCATTATATATGTTCTTCACAAAAATTGCCGATACCAGTTTTCCTTTTCTTCTTTTAAAAATATTTAAGTTTTGATAGTAAGAACTTTATCCCATAAAGTATTACACAGTTTCTGGTAATGCAGCGTCTTTTTTAAAAAGTATAGAAGTCTAGAGATAATAAATGTGTTTCTCCAATGTCAAGTCCTTTGAGAATCTGATAGGCCTCCCTCTATTTGTATCCTGAAGAGATAGAAGATTAAGTTTCAGTCTGGACACAGGGGAGCAGGCTCCTAATTCGAGGGCTTTGCATGGACAACAGAGTGCCTGGCAATCTCATAGAGATTAAATTAGAGCTTTGTCAGTGGGTGGCCTTTCAGATGGATCTTCCCTTCACTTCCTGTGGATTCTGAGAGAAGATGTTTGCTTAAATGACCAAAGAAGGGGCTGGGGATATAGCTTAGTTGGTAGAGCGCTTGCCTTGCAAGCATCAAGGCCCTGGGTTCAAATCCCCATCACTGCAAAAAAAAAAAAGTGACCAAAGAATAGAAAGCCTTCTTTTCTTAATAATGACCAATATTTACCATGTAAATTTCTTTGTAAATCCCTAAACACAAATAAGCAAACCAAAACACACAGAGAAATCAACCCTAAAATGCTGACAAGCAAGGCAAGCCTTCTCCAGATAGCACTATAGAAAGTTCCTGCTGACCCTCTGAATTGGTACTCTCTGAGAGCCAGCCAGCCCTAGCTGTTACCTTGGATAAGGAAGGCCAGATAAGATTCTCTGACGACTCTTAGCTAAATTGAGCAACCAAAACCCTACATATATTTGGCTATTCTGTAATAGTGGCTGGCTGGCTTTATTTTATAGGCTAGTCAGTTAAGTTTTGAGAACATTATTAATTATTTGCTCTGCTTTTAAGGAATGGGTAAAGATTGGTCATAGAGGGGAGTAAAGAGTCTAGCAAATTGTGTTTTTCTGTTTGTTTGGTTGTTTTTTTTTACAATGGGACTAATGCAAGAAGCAGTCTCTTACCCCAAATTTTCTCCCATGTTCTCTATCTATTAAAAAAACTGTATAAAAACATTATCTATATAAAATTTTGTACTTTTGTCTCTGTAGTCTGTTTATTATTATCTTAAAAAAATTCTTTGACTGCCACATGGAACCACCTGGCTGCCATGGCCATATTTATTATAGACACAGTTCTGGAATTTTTTCTCTTATCATCATTTCCTCTGCCCTTTCTTAGTTGTGGTTTTCATTGTATCTTATACTTGAAAACTTTGGAGTGTATCAAATTCTTATTTTCTCAACTTTTATTAACTAAGTGCCCTTAATTATCTCTTTAAAAAATAAGGAAAATATACAACACATACACACAAAATAATTAATTGGTCCAACCCCAAATCTATCCCCACTCAGTATAGGCCATCTATTATTATACAACATGCTTTAGTTATGTCAGGGTGAGTTTGTCATTGATAGGGAGTTTGAAGCCACATGGTGCAAATACAATGTAAGGAAACATTGCTAGTCTTGCAAAATTTGTAGGATTTCTTAAAATCAGGAAAGGTGATGATGGAGAATTTGCATCACATATTATGTAGTGGATTCATGAGCACCTAGCACAGTTGGCAAATATAGCAAGGATTATTACATAACAGAATATGTTTTTTTAAAAGGTGAATTTACATATCATGATTGCCAAAGGCCATTAATAAGATTCATGAAGTTCTCAGATATTACCAAAAAATGACCTTCTCTTCACAATGCAATAAATCATAGCACCATGTAGTTTTGTTCAAAATTTGCATGGAAAAATTTTAGTTCTAAGAATTTATAAATGCATGCAATTATGATAAAATATTTTTTAAAAATAAGTTGATGTAGTTGCTTAGGGAAAAATCTTTTTTCATAATTTTTTCTGAAATATTGGTACCTGGTCAGGCTTTGTTGCAGAAACCAGAAAATATGCTAGGTGTATTAAACTGCAGTATTTGTTACATAAATAAAGTGTTTTTATGGAAAGGTTGGAAAGTTTAAAGGCTCTACTTCTAAGCTAAAACTTTCACAGATTTTGAAACATGGTCTGCCAGGAAAGCTAAGACCTTTGAGGTCACCATTGCAAATTGGAGAGTGGACATTGGAATGTTGTTCGAGAAAAGTTTCAAGTTTTCAGATCTTTACTGTTAACAGAATAGCCAAGACATGAAAGAGGATGGTTCTCACCTCATTCCACTTTCTAAAACTTTGTGTGACTATACTTAGTGAACCTGGCTACAAGAGAGTGTGTGAATGTAATTTTTCTTCATAATTCAATTAATAGAAGGAGAGGGGGTGAGGGTTGGGAGAAGAACCCAACATAACTACCAAATTGTCTAGAGTGTATTACACTTAAGAGGTTGTAATACACTGGTTGTTCTAGACAGCCCAGTCCCAGGGTATGAGAACTAGCACTGAGGTGCTGTGATGCTGAAGAAGGAGATGGACAGGTCCAGGATTACACAAAGTACAGTTTATTGGGAGCTTACTAATAGCAGCACGGTCCTGTGTACAACCAGTGAATCCCTTTTGATTTGGGCCAGCAGTAAGGATGTGTGTATTTGTTGCGACCCAAGTGGCTTCATCTAAGCCTGAATGTACCTGGTTTATCTCACACTAATACCAAAGAGTCAGGCACATTCCTGGCACAGGTCTGGTCATAAAGCTCTACATACCAGTCTAATGGTTTTATGTATTTATAGTATGCTGGGGTAAACAGCATGGGGTAAACAGACCTCGGTACTCAGGAGTGATCATGGTGGTTATGACTTAAGATGGCTGTAGTCAGGTTACAATGAATTCCCATGCAGGTGTTTTTCTGGTACCAGTTATTCTGTAGAATTCTCCTTAGTCTTTTGCCAACCGACTATGTAAACTATATTTAAAAATCCAAGATATCTTCCTAGTCACTTATACTATGACATCTGTTGTAACTAGCTATGGATGCTGTGTTGGAGAAGATGCCTGTGATTGTGGGAGCATAAATACATATAGAAAAGAGTGTAATAATTTCTACTATGCTAAGCCATTGTGACTTAAGGGACACTTTCTTCTTTGTGAGTTTGTTTTGTTTTGCTAAATATTCTATGATATTTATAATGCTTTTTATGATATTCAGATCTATGATGGAAAAGAACTGACCTATATAAAATCATTTAAAAATAGAGTTTTGGAAAAGATGTGTGCCATATGTTTTCTTTCATTTGTGAAAATTAGAGAGGGAAAAAAAAAAAAAAAAGGAATAGTAACAACAAAAAAAGATCTCTTGAAAATAGAAGGGAGACACTTAGGATAGTGGAAGGCATCCAGGATGGAGAGGAGGAGAGGGCAAGGGGAGATACTGGGGAATGAAATTGATCAAGTCATGTTATGTACTTGTATGAATATGCTACTATTATGAATAATTCATATGCACCAATAAAAAAATTTTAAAAATTGAAAAAAAATAGAGTTTTGAAAAACTGTTCCAGAATCTATTTTGTGTCTTCCATTCATCAATTAGCCTTTTCAATATAATAATAATTCATAGGGAAAAGAGAACCCTAATTATATATCAGGATAATTCAAGAAACACAGATTTGTAATTGAAGGTCACTTTCAAGATATGATTGGAAAATGAAGATAATCTATACATTTAACTAATCCATTGTAACAAAGGATTAGTCATACTCTTATTAGGATGAATTTCAGTGCTAGTGTTTTGTCTTTTAATTACCTCTATGTACTAGCATCATAATTCATGAATGGAATTATGTACAGTGGGCAAACAGAATATAAAACTTTGCTTATTATAATAATTTATCTTACCATGGAAAATATATGGCACAATTTCCCAAACTCTGAATTATAATACTCTACTCTTTTGTCTAGACATTGGTGAAAAATAATAACTTGAGATGGTGTGTGTGTATGTGTATGTATATGAGTACCTATACTTACATATGAATATAATGTACCACTCAAATTTTTGCCTGTTTTAACTGTCTGTCTTGCTAGGGCATATGCCTGTAATTCCAGAGACTCAGGAGGCTGAAGTAGGAGGATCCTGTTTCAAAATAGAAAAGGCCAGGATGTAGCTCAGTGGAAAAAGCACCACTGCATTCAGTTCCTTATACTGAAAATAAGAAAGAAGAAAAACAAGAAGAGAAGGAAAAAATAGTGTCCATGTTTATAAATTTGATTTGGGAAAGCTATCAGTTACCACTTTTTGAAATAAAATTGCAGTAAACGTGATATAAGTGGTGTGACACATACTCATATATGTGCCCATACTCCCACAGATGTCAAAGGTACTTCACATTCCTCCATCAGAGACTCATTCAGCAACTACTTTTTAAAAGATAGCGATTGCCTTTAAACCTAAGGATTACTTCAAAAATGTGTCTAGGCACTATCCTAATAGCAAATATTCTTAGGAAGGAAAGAGAAAGACCTATTTTAGAAATAACTATCACTCAGCATTTTCTTCCCTCCTCCCGGCCATCTATTGTTCTCAGTGACATTAGAAGATGAGGCAGATAATGACCTTAGAGTCCTACGGTAATGTATATAAACCACTATGAAATCCAAGGATAGAAAAGAGGGTACATATAATAATAGTAGTATGTTTCTGTGGAGGCATATTTCTGGAAGTATTACAACCAAGAAATACAATTTTATTTTAATTTTATATGTTTTTTTGACATTTGGATTTTTTCCTAATTTTCTATTTAACTATAATCTGTCCTTGTTGTCCCTCAGGAAATTTTGGATATGAAGTCTGAGGGACAGGCAAATGTAATTCAGCAGCTGGAACAAACCATCGAAGATCTGAGGACCAAAATAGCTGAACTAGAAAAGCAGTACCCTGTCCTGGACACGGAGGTGGCCAGCAGCAATCAAGGGACTGAGTGTGGAGTGACATCTTCAGAAGATGTCTGCCTGGAAACTTTCAGATTAGTAGGAAAGGATATGCAACCTCAAAGGATTTTAGAGGCAAAATCAATACAGACTTCCCCAACAGAGGAGGACAGGATACTGATACTACCGTCCGTGAAGGCACTGTCAGAAGGTCCTCCATGCCCATCTGGGGCTGAGAGTGGAGAGTCAGCCATTCCAGCCTCACCTTCTGGACCTCAGACAAAATTTTGTTCAGAGATTTCTTTGATTGTTTCTCCAAGGCGAATATCAGTACAGCTTGAGGCCCATCAGTCCACACTGAGTGTATCACAGCCTCCATCACCTTCATCCCTTCCATGTTCTGATGGTCAGGGGCAGCCTGGGACACAGCTGTCCTATCCTTCTCTTCATACTGAGCTTGAAACCAGCCATGAACACTCTGTTTTCTCCTCCTTTGGAAACAGCTGTAATATTCCACCCCCACCACCTCTGCCTTGCACAGAGTCCTCTACCTCCATGCCTAGCCTGAGCATGGTGACTCCATCACCTTCCCCTCTCCCTGACATGAC
Source organism: Sciurus vulgaris (assembly GCF_902686455.1). Lineage (NCBI taxonomy): Eukaryota > Metazoa > Chordata > Mammalia > Rodentia > Sciuridae > Sciurus > Sciurus vulgaris. The sequence continues at coordinate 49,590,737 of NC_136473.1, forward strand.
AGTGCCTCCTCTGCCCAGTGTAGCAGTTCCCCTACCTCCCCCTCTGCCTGGTACTGAAATGCTGCCACCCCCTCCTGCTCCATCTCTTCCTGGAGTGGGAATACCTGCCCCCCCTCCTCTACCTAGTATGGGAATACCTCCTCCTCCCCCTCTCCCTGGAGTGGGAATACCTCCTCCTCCTCCTCTTCCTGACATGGGAATACCTCCTCCTCCCCCTCTCCCTGGAGTGGGAATACCCCCTCCTCCTCCTCTTCCTGACATGGGAATACCTCCTCCTCCCCCTCTCCCTGGAGTGGGAATACCCCCTCCTCCTCCTCTTCCTGAAGTGGGAATACCTCCTCCTCCTCCTCCTCCTCTTCCTGGAGTGGAAATACCCCCTCCTCCTCCTCTTCCTGGAATACCTCCTCCTCCACCCCTTCCTGGAGTGGGAATACCCCCTCCCCCTCCTCTTCCTGGAGTGGGAATACCTCCTCCCCCTCCTCTTCCTGGAATACCTCCTCCTCCACCCCTTCCTGGAGTGGGAATACCCCCTCCCCCTCCTCTTCCTGGAGTAGGAATACCCCCTCCCCCTCCTCTTCCTGGAGTGGGAATACCTCCTCCTCCTCCCCCTCTCCCTGGAGTGGGAATACCTCCTCCTCCTCCTCCTCCTCTTCCTGGAGTTGGTATTCCCCAACCTCCTCCTTTGCTGGGTATTCCACCTGCTCCAGCCCCTCCTCCCCCACCTCCTGGGACAGGAATTCCCCCACCTCCTCCACCCCCTCTGCTCCCTGGATCAGGGCCTCCACTCTCCCCACAAGTCGGGAGTAGCACTTTACCAACACCACAAGTGTGTGGGTTTCTTCCTCCTCCATTGCCAACTGGCTTGTTTGGATTAGGGATGAATCAGGACAGAGGGAGTAGGAAGCAACCAATAGAGCCTTGTCGGCCAATGAAGCCTCTTTACTGGACAAGAATTCAACTCCATAGTAAAAGGTAACATGAAAGCAAGCTCATCTTCATACAGTTTTGTCAATGCAAGGGGAGCATTGTACCTTACAACTTTTGGAAAAAATATAACTTAATGTGTTTTTTAAGTACAATTCTAAGAATTACCTGTAGATTTTTATATCATTATTTGGTGAATCAGTTTGTTATTTAAAATTGCAGGCTTTTCTCCAGCAATATCAAAGGGGTAAAACAAAATATATGTTTTGATGTGTGAGTGTATGTATGTTCATCTATATAGTTACTGATGTGTTTTAAGGCCATTTTTCTTTGCATATGTGCTGTTTTCTAGTTGCAGAACTTCACCACTACTCATGTCTGAATCCAAGTGAAACAATGCTCATACACAAAATGAAGGAGTGCAGATAAGCAGAGATGTGTAGACCAGTTATTTTCCATATAAGATTCTATTCATTGATTTCATTATTTAAATTTCTATTTCTTACAACTTAAAAAAAATGTAAATCAAATCCATAGGCAAACTGACTCCTAAGTATGGTGTTTGCACCCTTTAAAAGGCAGAGCCTTGCTTTACTGTTCTGTTTTGTTCGTAGCCATTATTTTTTATTTTTTAATTTTTTTTGCGGGGCTGGGGATCGAACCCAGGGCCTTGTGCTTGCAAGGCAAGCACTCTACAACTGAGCTATCTCCCCGGCCCCGTAGCCATTATTCTTAAGAAACAATTACAAAAATACATCCACACTCCATGTGTGAAATAATTTAAAGAAGTTCATGGTACTTCTGCCAGTGATTGTCCACACAGTGTGAAGTTATAAAATTATCATTGGGGATAATTATCATAAAATAATACTTTTCAACAATCTTGTTCCAGATTGTTCATCCATGCATAGTCCATGACCTGGTTCCCCAGACATTGAGACAGTGCTGGGAGACTTGACTGTGGAATGTGAGGGAGGGGAACCACATACTCAGAAATGCCCCTGGCTTTCCTTGTTCGAACTTATCACAGTTCCTTGTATTTTCTTTGGGTTATGTGACATGCATTTAGAAACAGGATATTTAGCAGGTTCATTTTTATTTCTTCTGCTATTTTTTCTTCACTAAACCCAATCAGGAGGCAAGAATCTATATATCCTGACTACTTTTTAACTTTGTATTTCCTTCTCTGTGAAGATGCCATATCATTAATATATGCTGATGGATCATTTAAAACTGTGTCCCAAACTGATTTTCTCCAGATACATGATATGCAGTTCTTTTGTTTTGTTGTTGTTTTGCTTTTGTAAAAATCATTAACCCTTTTTAGGGTACTACATGAGTAATCTTCCAGGCTAATGAGGTAAGTTGGTATTGTGAGATATGAAGCATTTCTTGCCTTCACAGCTCATTCTGAGAAGGGGTTTCTTTTTGAGTTCTTCTATGGTGATTTCATAACACACAATTCTTGGAAATTATTTCTTGGCAAAGGTTTTGTTCTATATGGATGGCAATTTAACTTTCTCATCAAGTTGATAAAATATTACTTCCTTTTTATCTCTCTTCCCTTCCCCTCCCTTCTTTCTGTTTCCCTCCTCCCTCCCTGCCTTCCCTTCTTTTCTCTTTATGCTCAGTGTGATGTAGTTCTGTTTGATGGCACTTTCATTGTTCTTTTGCTTAACTATAGAGACTCCAGTCCTGCACTTATTTGGGAAAAAATTGAAGAGCCATCCATAGATTGTCATGAATTTGAGGAATTGTTTTCTAAGACTGCTGTAAAGGAGAGAAAGAAACCTATTTCTGATACCATCTCAAAGACCAAGGCTAAACAAGTAAGTATTCTTGTGCTTTCTGAAATTGGACAGGTTTCTGACAGAAGTACAGACTTTCATTGGATAAACTTTGAAATGATTTATGGACTGTGTAAAACCCTCACAGGCCTTGGGTAGATAGCAAACATTAGAATTTTAGAACATGTGGCAAAGTAAGACTAGCCAAGATGGAACAATAAATAATCAACATCATTAAGTAGTAATGTTCTGACTTCCATTTGTAATCTCATAATACATACTTCCAAAATCACTTTCTTTCTTCATTCCAGAATTAGTTGTCTAGAAATCAAATTCTACTTGATTTAAATCCACCTGAGTGCTTGTATGAATGGAAAGGAAGGCAAGAGTGGGCAGAGAAAACAAGCAAATAATCTGTAGTAACCGATGATGTGTTTGGCATTTTGCTGCTTTATAACTGAAATGGATGCTATTAAAAACTCAGCTACATAGTCACACTGTACTTGAAATATGGAAGAAAGTTTTATATCCACTTCTGACATCTTCATTATATGACATGAGTCAGAAAAAAAGAATGATGCATTTGGAGAAAAGCATTTCCAAACCACTTTTTCATGGGCTACATTCTTTGAGCTTGATCATGAAATGGTATTGCAAATTTCTCCAGGGTGGCATTAGGAAGGTATAGTAAAATACCACAGTAATGATATTAGGAATTGTCCATCCATCACCCTGAATTGGGGAGCATCTGCATTTGTTAACTACTACAGGAGGTGGGAAAGAGTACAATGGATGTAAGGAAATGGCAAGCACCTTGGTCTTGGGAGGGAATTTGGGAGAAATGAGGCCAGTGTCCCCACACGAGTGCCAGATAATGAAGTGATTCTTGAATTTTTGCCTCTGACCTGGAAGTTGAAGCTAGGCACATGACCCAGAATTCTTTCTGTTGATATTTATTTCAGGACGGATATCTTCTACCAGTTGGACATGGTGGATTCTACCTAGGAAAGGATGGATTTGAATGGGACAGCCAGATCCCTAGGGCCCAGAGCTGACTAGGTGGGCGGGCTTATCCTAGACATTTCATTAAAATCCCAGAAAAATACAAACCCAAACATGATATGATTTAAATTCTCAAAACTATTCTCAGAAACGTTACAACTGGTTGCTAGTAACCTTAGCTCAGTTATGAGCTAAGAGACAGTACCTGGCACTTTGTAGGTACTCACTAAACATTTGTTAAATTAACAAACTAGCCAACTGAGGGAGGAGGACTTTACAAATGTAGCTATTGACATGTCTCTTAAGGATAGAAAGATTGATTTTGCTTTGCTTATGCACTCTGTTTCCTAATTGCAGGACTTGACTGCTACTCATGTCTGAGTCCAAATGAAATAATGCTCATATATAAATGAGAGGAGATAAGCAGAGATGTTTGCAGCCCAGTTATTTTCCATATGAGAGTCTACTCTTTGATTGCACTATTTAAATTTCCATTTCTGACAAACAGCTTAAAAATGTAAATCAAATCCATAGACTATGCTCAGTAATGATTAAAAAGCAGAAAATCATTGATGTCATAATAATAAGTCCAAGGTGAAAATGTTAAGGGGAATAGAGGTCAATGGAAAATCACATTTTCTCTGACAGATTTATTTTACAAATCTTTTCCACGGTATATTTACATACAGTGCTCTGGGGCAGTCTTCATATTTCTTCTTATGTACTGTGTCAGAGGTGGGAAAGCTGTCTGGGCAAGGAGTATGTGTGGAAAGAACAGACATCAAGGAGACTCAGGCAGCCAGAATTGTCACTTGACAAGTGGACATATGTGGCATAGGCAGTCTCTTGTCAGTGGACTACACACTCAGAAAAATAAAGCATGTCCTTCCTATCTCCTGATACCCCTGTTTTTGCCAAGGGAATTCGGATAAGGAAGATATCTCACATTTTGCCCAAGACGATATGATTTCATACTTTACTTGACATAGTAGTCAATTTTTAGCTTCCTGAAATATTATTTATTTGTCATCGATACTTCAAATTAAACTAGTTGACATCAAATGATCTCTTTGCATACTAACAATGCATCTATATTGAGCATCATCTTAGCATAATCACCTGATTCTATCCAGACATTTCATAAATTATGGGTAAGAGACTTTGCCAGTTCTTAATTTGTGCTTAGTGATGCTACTGTTGACCTTCATCTTCAAACAAGGATTATGAAATAGTCTCCATCATGACTCCTGATAAGCTTGTTTAGTAACTCCTTGGCTTGGGTCTTGGTACTGATCTCTGCATTTCAGGTCTGTTTTTGGAGGGATAATAGCTCCCCCTGCTATATTAGATAATATAAAAGTGATACATTACTGAAGAAACACAATTTTATTTAACTTCATTATATTTGGAAGAAAAATCTATACATTTCATTTCCTTGAGACATTTAGAATTTTGTTTAAAGGAAAGTGTGTTTTCAGGATGCATGCGAATAGTTTTCCTGTTAATGGGAAATATATACTGATTGTATGTGTAGACATTTTGGTACCTCATGATTCATTTCCAGTAAAATTAATAGCCTTTAATGCTGTGGCATATGTTTATGGCAGTATTTCAAGCAATTCTTCTTATATACAATGGAAGCTGGAAGTTCTGTTTTTCTTTAAATATTTAAAAATAGCCAAATAATTTTTCTGTGATCTGTCTTCTTGAAAGTAAGACTGGGTTCAAATACACTGGTATTTAACGAGGTGCCTGTGCTGTTTTTACTGTCGCAGCAGACATTTTCTGTGTGATAATAGAAGATTCCTCAGCTGGGCACATTGCCCTTTGGCATAAGGAGAAAGAAGGTTGTTTTCTTGATACCCAGATTCATAGTAATGATGAATATCTGTGATTTCTAAATTCTTTCCTCCAAGGAACTGAAGACAAAGCATTTTGTATTTTTTTTTTTTTCATGAAACATGAATTTGTCTGTTCTGTGATAATTGCTTCATTTATACTTCTTTACTTTGCAGTAATACTCATAAGGAGATTAGCTTAGAAACTATATAGTAGTCAATCAGACCATATTAACCTGCTAACTTAAAACAACAACAACCCTATCTCTTAAGAATAAAAAGAAAAATTAAGAAAGAGACCTTATGCGATGCCTTATGTTTTAACTTTGACACTTGGCTTACAAACTTGTCCATTTTTGAGAAGTGTTCTCGAGCCCATAAATGAGTTCACTTTCTATTGTCAGAGAAATCAGTGATTATTAGTGTGGTTAATGACCCTGTGTCACCTCAGGATCTTTCATAATCATACAGATTAAATCAACCTCCGTATGAGCTGAAAAGTGAGAGGATTTTCTTTGGAATGACTTTGGTAATAAGGATTGCCTTAAAAAAAAAGTAATTTTCTCATATATCTTGTGCCCAATGAGATCATGGAGAAATATATTTTGATGAACATGATAGTAGGACTAATGAGACAACAACAGTTATCACATACTGTACCCCTTACTTACCATGTACCAGTTACTGTTCTTAGTACCTCACTTTTGTTTACTCAAATCCAATGAGACAGACTCTGTTACCCTCTGTTCATACTACAGAAAACTGAAATATCAGTAGAGTTCCATTATGTTCCAGGGTTGGTAAGGGGCAGAGCTTGGGTTCCAATTTCAGCTCTCTGGTTTCAGAGCTTGTATTTTCCTAATTAAGTCATAAATGTGGATGTGAAATATTTTTATATAAATGTAGTTTTTAAAATTTATATAGAGACCAGAATACATACTTTAAACAAGACTTGAGTTTGTATTTGTTTATATGTATGCTCAATATTTAAATAACTGTAGTTATATTTAAAAAAAATGTATGTGGATACACTTTGAAAACCTTTTCCATAGTCTTAACAGATTTTGACAAGTACATAAACCATGATGCCACCAAACATGACATTCGCCCAGTTAAATAAAAGTTTATCTGAACGATGTGAGCTTTAGACACATAGGCTTCTATAAGCAGTAAAAATGAGGGCCATTTGCTTGGGTGATATATAAATAGTGGTTAGAGGCAGGCAGCCACTGTGGTTAAACCTTACCAAACATTAACTGATGATAACTTTTTGTTCACCCCATGACACAGAAAGAACCATCTCTGTAAAACATGCCTAAAGTAAATAATGTCTAATCATACTTATAAGATCTGTAAAGGAACATGCTACCCACAATGTAAATTTGTACACAGAAGTTAGCAAGAGTGAATAAGAAGAGTCTGTGTTATTTTTAAAATACATAACTGACATTTGTGTAACCATTTAATGCAAAACAAATGAATCTCATCATGGATTTCTTCTCTTTCTTGGATTAAAATGTTATTCCCAAAGATTTGTGGAGAAAAACTTTTTACAATAGTTAAATTTGTTAGGCCTTTGCCTCTGGAAATTTGGTTATAAAAATAGTTAAATCTGCTGCTTATTAAAAGAAGAGGTAGTGAAGGGATTCATATCTAATATAGATGTATACGTCAAGGAATTAGATATTTGTTATCCTGTTTAGCCTTTCCATTGTACTTGATAACTTCACCAAATACTCAAAAAAACCATTTTTTTATGTTGTAAAAATTTATAATAATGATGAGAAAAGAAGCATTCATCATTCAGTTGCTCTTTTGGGAGTGCATGTGTAATACCTCCAAGATTCTCTTTAAAATTTTTTTAGTGTACTGCAGTTATATATTATGGTTCATTTTGACATGAAATGCTATTAAAAGACTTCTTATTATGTTGAGGCTGGGGGTATATATGTATTGTACTTCAAGTATTGCCTGTTGCTGTAATACTGACTGCTATGAAAAGGAAAAGAGAGGTTTTAAACTGAATTTCTCTTTCCATTTTATTTATTAACTGCAAGTATTCATTTTTAAGTTTTATATTTTATCATAATCAATAGAAATTTTCATGCTCATGGGGTGGTAGTCTGAATGATAATCTGAGAGTTTTTTATATTGGCATTAATTTTTTGAGTGGTAGCTGGCAAAAGTTTGTTAGGTTGATTTGCACAGTTACTTTGCCTTTTATACTGAAGACCTATAAGTGTGTCTAAACACTAAATATTGTACAAAAAGGCAATTTAGATTTGTTTTGGGGGATGCATAATAAACATTTGGTACTTTGTAACTTTTAACATCTGCTTTTAATAGAATACATTCCAATTGCAATCCTTAAAATTCTATTTACATAGAAAACCACATCAAAATACAAAGCTATAATTAGACAAACATAGGTTTTGTGGAATCTGGATTTGTTTTAGATGTTGAAAGATTTATTATTTTTTGAAGATGCTATTCCTATAACTATTTGTAGAGCATACCCAATCAATTCAAAGAATGTAACAATAATAACATATTTTTTATTTTATTTCTGCCAAAAATTGCTTTTATACTTCTTAGTAAATGGCTAAAAAAAAAAAATTCCAACAACATAATAAAAAGGAAATGTAATTAAGCTAATGGTCCTTGATCTTGTGAGATTTTGTATTAGGGAAATTATATTTGATTAATTGAACCTTAGAATTGTATAAAATTCAATTGTGATCCTGAAGGTAATCCTTTTGGTCTTTGTATAGTGATATTAAGATTCTGTTAGACTAGATACCTAAGAATGGGGTATTAGATTTTAATGGCTAGCTTACACTATTTATCCAGGTCTAGAGGAATTGAAGAAAGAATGAAGAACAGAGTGTAATGGTATGATCTTAGAGCAGATAATGGGAGAGTGTTTTCTGAACACCAACAATGTAGAGTGGAAGGACTGTTACAGAGAGTACTAGCAGCAAACTAAAGACAGAGAACTCTCTTTCGTTTCACTGATGAAGCCAGAGAATGAAAGCACTACTTTCACTGTCGCATCTTTTTTAACAATCTGATGGCAGCGATCTTTATCTATTTCAGCAGCGAATGTAGCAGAGAAAATAAGCTAAATATATCAGAAAGTTCGCAGAAGTTCTCTGGAGGACTAACTTACTAGAACAAAAGAGAGACAGTTATTTAGTTCAAGTGCCTATAATTGAATTAATCCTTAGTTCTACACTATATACTTAAGGTGGTAAGTACCGTGGGTGGTCAGGAGTTGGAGAGAGTGTGTAGGCTGGCTTGGGATAAAGGCTTTATGGAGGGGATGCAAGTCGAAATGGGCCTTCAAGAATTTATTTGGTGTAGATATGGAGAGAGGATTAAGGGATGATTTTCAAGAATAAAATAGTGAGTAAAGATTTCCTCAGGGCTTGTTTTAAACCTCAGTAAATCAGTCAACGTTGCAGTGGCTTCTGTGTACTCCTGTTTGAGATTGTCAGGAATGCGGAAGTGGATCATTCATATTCATTTCCCTTCCCTGAACTTGCTTCCTTCTCATTCTCCTACTGTGTCTTCAGGGTTGTCATTTTAGGAGTAAGTGTGAGAATTGAATCTAGATAAGTAGACCCGAAGTGTATTTTAGTGTCATGTTACTAATAACAATGTATGTTTCTTTACCATGGACAGCAACAGGATTTTGGATAATCCCAGAGAGAGGAGGATTTTATTTCTTTTTTGACTCCCATAGTTAGAATTATGATAGCGCCTTTTTTTTTCTGGTGGAGGGAAGGCTAGTGACACTGGTCTAATTATGTATGCCATAATTCATCAACTGGAAATTGTTCTGATTATTTTAAAACACAGGTTTAAGACTTAGAAGAACAATTGATATTCTTATTTATGTCGTTCTTTTACATTTAATCCTCTATTTAGTTGAAACATATATTTGTTGCTTTTTCAAAGATATGACTTCTAATATTTTTTATTATTTGTCAAATATTAATATTGTTAAAATTACTTAATTTGTAACTTGAAACTATCTGATGTATTACTTTAATGAACCGTTTAGAGGTATTTTGTTAGTAGAGTGAGAAACTTGTTGGCCCCTCTTACCTGCCAATTTTTATTTAAAGTCTTTGGAAATTGTCCTAAGGTCATATAGGAAATGGAGAAACAATAATTCAAGAAAATCTACTAAAATTTAGAAGGGTGAGAGTTTGTGACATTCTGGCCATGACCCAGTCCATTACCAGCCACCTCCAAATCTGCCGTATTTCAGGCATGTGCGGCCAAGAAGACATGGGCTCCCTCTCCTCCAACTTTGTCTTTGACCTTGCCATCCTGGCATTTCTAGCTTCCTCAGTTCCCTGTTGCAGAAGCTGTCCTTTAGACAATCATGGAGAACCAGGGAAAGAGAAAGCCAAGACAGTTCTTCCCAGAAGTCACAATCACTGCTGGGAGTCAGGAAGCCTGTGCCCTGTGTTGGGCTGTACTCATTCAAGCACAAATCAGAACAAGACTTGGTACACACTTGAAAGTGTTCCTGTCTTCACACAGACTCATCAAAACCAAGTGGAAGCTTCATTGGCACAAGTCTTAAACATACCTCTGCCCAAACACTCACTGAACAATAAGCTCCTTAGATCCAGGAGCAGCTCCTAGGAAGCCAGGCTTAAAATAATGTCACAGATATCCATGGTAGTGGAATTTGTGCAGGAACATCTGACTAAACACTGTGGCAGAAATGGAGTTCACTGAAGCAGTCTAGATTAAACAAATTAGTATGAAATAACAAAAAAATCTATAGGTTACAGAAGGGGACATGAGCATTTGGGATTGCTATACTATGTACCAGTTTTCACCATCAACAAATGTAAGACATTCACGTACACAAAGAACAAATAATTCCAGAGATATGTTGAACGTAATTTTTATCTATATAAAATATAATACATAGTTTTAAAATTTTTTCCTCTTGACTGATTTTAAAAACAACCGTATAAAGCAATATGTGTATTGTTCAGCCTATTATACACAGGAGTGTTATATGTTAGAGAATAATAATACAAAAGCAAAGCATGGAAACAACACTGCATTGGAGTTAGAAAATGACACCAGATGGTAACTCAAATGCGCAGGAAGAATGAAGAGAATGATAAAAGTAGATAAGAAGAGGTAAATTTATTCCATAAATGGTATTGGTACAACTGGATATTCACATGCAAAAGGATGAAATTGAACCTCCAGCTTATACCCTTAACAGAGCTAATTCAAGAAGACACACATCCTTAAGTGTAAGAGTTAAAACTGTAGAACTCAGAAGAAAATGAAGTTTAAATCTTCATTACCTTGGGTTGGGTAATGGTGTCTTAGATATGACTCCAAAATTTTACATACGTGACAAAAGAAAAAATAAATTGGACTGCATAAGAATTAATGATTTTGTGCTACAAATAAACTAAAAATATAACCAACTTACAAAATGGAAGAAAATACCTGCAAATCATATATCTGATTAGGAGTTATCCTATACCCCAACTACCACCACCACCACTACCACCACCAAAGCACAACAACCTGATTAAAATACAAGCAAAGGATTTGAATTATCATTTTCCCAAAGAAGATGTACCACTGACCAATAAAGCACACCAAAGAATACTAAGCGTTATTAGCACTGGGATAATGAAAATCAAAACCACAATACAATACCACTTGACAGGTACTGGAATGGGTATAACCAAAAAGACAGTAACTGATGTGACCAAGGATGTGGGAAAATTGGAACCCACTGCTGGTGGGAATGTAAAAATGGTGCAGCCATTTTGATTTCAATAAAGAGTTCCAAGTCTAGTACTACTTATGTATGTATTTGCCAGTAAACATCTATTTTTTCATAAGAGAAAGTTAATATTTTCCTGGTAGCTCTAGTACCCATAGAATAATCATGACTTTAAGGTAAACTTTTTCTCTAAAAAATAAAAGGTTGAAAGTGTAAGCTACTTTTAACTTAAAGAACAATTTTAGTTTTATAGGCAAGAGTCCCTTAACCTCCAGAAGAGAAATTTATATCTTTTTTCTTTGCTTTTGATGAAGAGACTAAAGATATATGAACTGTGACTTTTCTCTTTAGAAATATGGGCCCTGGGAATATGATTTAAACCCCTTTAGGAAACCCTTATTGGCCTTCCAGCAAATACTCCTGGACAGAGTCACCAGAATCCCCCAGAGGGTAGATTTGCTGTGTTTATGAAGGTTAGCTCCACTGTTGGTTTTGCATTCGACTATAAACTGGTTTTATTGCCTGTTTTGATGAAAGTTTGAAGGATCTTTCTTCTGTCAAGCCCTCACATAGGAAAGAGGATTGAAAGCCAAATCTAAAGACCTCTGTGTTTTAGCTTACATATTGAACAGACATGTGGTAAGGGAGATTTGCACTGTTGAACCTCAATTTAAGTGAATGGGTAAAATTGGACATACTGTCACTCTTCAGCTCATTTGCGTGTACTGGCTCTTCCCCCTGCTATCCCTCCTTGGCACTTCTCTCTCCCTCCCCTCTCCAGACCCTCCCATCCCTTCCTCTCTTCCTGCTACTCTCTCTCTCTCTCCCCTCCCTTCTCTCTCTTTCCTTCCTCTCTCTCTTTCCCCCCACCCCCACTCCATGCAGTGAGGTGTGCTCTTTCAAGAATGAACTTGCCTTTTACACACATATAAAAGGAGAAGCCCAAAACAGGTTCATTTCTTGGTGGCACAGGCTTAATGCTTCCATAGAAGAGTCAGGACTCAATTTGTTGCTTTATAGTACCAGTGTACTGTTTATATATGTTTAGCCTCAAAACAAAGAAAGAAAAAGACTTAAGTTTGATGGTTCTATTGAGTCACTTATTGTGGTGTTGTGCCAGGTTTAAAAGTGAATGAAGTGCCAATGCTATCCTTATATAATTGACAGACTTAACTAGAGTAAGAAAAGCGTCTTAAAAATATCAACTGTAGGACTGGGGTTGTGGCTCAGTGGTAATGTGCCTGCCTAGCATGTGTGAGGCACTGGGATCGATCCTCAGCACCACATAAAAATAAATAAATAAAATAAAGGCATTGAGTCCATCTACAACTAAAAAAATATCAAATGTAGGAAATGCATTTAAGTAACTATGATATAAACCTGGCTACTAAAATGTTTATGGGAAAGAAAGTGAGAGTAGTGTAAATGGGGTTGAAATGAGAGCAGAAAGAGTTGAGGTCCTGGAGGCTGTGCAAGTATTCAGGCATAATTTTTCTAACTTTTTCCAGATAGGCATAAAAATCATTAAGTCTTGGGAAGTACATTAGCAGAGATATAGGAAACATTTTTCTTCTATTGATCCATATAGCAATCTTTAGGTATATACTTTTGTATTTTTCTCCATATGGATTCTCACGTCATAAAAAATCGTTCATTAACATAGAGGTAAACTCTTCATAGTTTCTTAACCATACTATAATTAAAAAACACTATTTTTTCTTTTAATAATTTTCCATATAATGTCGATGGTGTTTTTACTTGTCCTTTTTACTAAGATTTTATGTACTTAAATCAATTACCATTATAAGTAAAGCTTTTCATGATAAGGATGAAAGTGTTCGTGCTTTTTTCTAGTGCCAAAAAAAATGAAACTTGCATGTTCTTCAGGCACCACTAGAAGCCAGAATATGAGTTGAGATCTACTTGAAACTTAGTGATTTTTAAATTATCAATTTTTTGTATGGCCTAGATTGGCAACAGATTCCATAAAAATTGGCTTTGAGCAAGTGTCCTTTGAACTGGCAAGGAGAGACAAATTAACTTGTTTTGTTTTAAAAGTTAGGTTGCAGTATTCCCCTAGTGATGGCAAATTGACTTTGTTGCGGTTTTTTAGGTAAGTAAAACTTTCCTATTTCAATAATGCCAGATGTTCCTTTTGAATATTGCTGCACATGAAGCAGATAGCTAGGGAGGTATTCCAAAAACAAAGAACCAAACAAAAAAGTCTATTGGATGGTATCAGTCTTCCAGTAGATAATATAGTGTTATCTAATATAAGACCAAAATAGTTTTTTCCCTTTAAAAATGATTAAAAATATATTTCCATAGATTTCCATAGTTTTCTACCAGGTTCAAAAAATACTTTGTTATATTTCAAAATATGATCATTATAAAATGCAGATGAAGTGAATAATCAAATGGTAAGAAGGTTTTAGTTTTTTAGGAATATTTTGGTGACACAAAGTAGATATTAGTGTTTAAAAGAAATTATTCTATTGACTAAATTAGAATTTTGTATTTAGGAGGAAAAAACAGCTTCTAAATAGAGATTTGAAGGCATAGAAGTTCAAGACCTTGAGCAGTTTAATCCAGACTGATATATGAGGGGCTTGGAGTGCTTACAATAATGACTAGGAATAGTAATTAGGTTTTGAACTGATTCTGCAGTTGGCATTTTCAAATTTAAGATTTACTTTATTGAGAGATTTTCCACTTAAACAGAGTAAACCACTTATGTAAGGTGATCCTCTCTGGTGTTATGTCTTTCAATAAATGTCTTCATAGACCAGAAATAGTGGTTAGGAATATATCCTCTTGTCACATTATCAGGTCTTTATCATCCTTCAGATTTTGTCCCTTTAAAAAAGTTCCCCTGTTCTCCAAAGTGTTTCTTGGTACTTCTTGAACTCATTTATCCTCATTGCTTGGTTTCCTTCCTGGTAACATGTTCCATATGCTTTCCTCACTCTGGCAGGAAGTAGTATTACCTCTATTCTGTATTAACCAAGTATCTTAATGTGTATGTTACTGAATCTCTTCCATTTACTTCTTCCTAATTTGAAATCATGTAACACATAGAATTAAAAACTTACTTAAAAATATTGGTTTATACTCTTAAATTTTTTAAAATCCAGGCCATGATAGCCTGTGATGTTTCTATGAAGAATGAGCAGAGCATTCTTAACTACACTTTAAAGTTCAGATTGTTCAAGAACTTGTATTCTTTTTTTGTATATTCCACATAGAGATGCAATTAGCATTTCATTTAAGGCTATAATATTGCATGTAAAATTCTAGAAAGAATATATAACAGATGACTCATGCCAAACAGTAATTTGTTGTTTGTTTTTAGTTTGCCCTATTGTTTTCTTAATCCAACTTAATGAGTCGTGTTTGCCATTTTTGAGGTTACTAATATGGTTTCACAGATTTCACTGTCCTGTTTTAATAACCATACCATTCTTCCCTCATAATAGACTGCTATACATTTTTTTTTCCTACTGGACCACCCAGGATTATGCTGAATCTGTTGTTGTTGTCATTTTCTTTCTTATGCTTCTTACTGTGGTCTGGCTGTTCTACTCATAAATTTATTGTATTTTTTAGTGTTTCTCACATCAATATTACATTTTTAAAATGTAAGTTATTATAAATTTCTAGTTTATTTCTCATGCTTTTAAAATTCATTAGCTTTAATAGGCACTTAATCAATTTATTAGAAAACTACTGTATATGGGTCTAATCTTACTTTAAAGTTTCCTTCTCAAAACTTGTTAAATCATGTCTCTTGCTAAGATCATGTTACTGATTTTTTTAAAAAAAATTTAACACATCAGAAGTTATTGGAGGGA
Organism: Sciurus vulgaris; assembly: GCF_902686455.1. Lineage (NCBI taxonomy): Eukaryota > Metazoa > Chordata > Mammalia > Rodentia > Sciuridae > Sciurus > Sciurus vulgaris. The sequence continues at coordinate 49,605,918 of NC_136473.1, forward strand.
GTAACATTATGTGTTCATCAAAAGAATCAGAAGCATATCTTCTCAAACATGGCACATTGATCTCCCCATATTCACAAGCCCAGTGGACCATTCCATGCCTGTGATCTGGAGACTTTGGAAATAGGTTTATCACAGTAGTTCACAATGTCTACTGGCAATAGAAGTCTTTACATTTCACAGTTACTTAAGTATTGGACATATATGAACCAGCCTTTCGGATGGAGAAGGAGATGTGTGTAGGGATAGAATCGCTGCAGGGCATGAGTTCATTTTTTCCCCCTGGATCCATTTTATTGATAAGGACGTTTAACTCATAAATAGTGACAATCGGTTCACATTCCTTTTCACCCATTCTGTTCAGACTTTCCTTTAACCTGGAAGTAAAATCAGCTGGATTTTTTTACCAGGACAAAACGGGGGTGGGGTGAAGGCAGAAAAAATTCAAACAGATTATTGAATATTTCTGCGTTAATGACCTTCTTAGATGGCACTCATCCACCCTGACTTTTCTTCCTGATGACCTTGAAAAGAAAGAGTAAAGGTGAGAAAGAACAAGGAAGTGCCAGTTATACACTGGGGAAAGCTTCTCTTGGAAAAGATATCAGGGGTGTAGAGATCTTCCCAGAAAAAGAAAACCCACTGTAGATAAAAGGGAAATTGACTTTGGAAGGGTGAGTGTATCTCAGCAATGTATATGGAAATGCAATTTGCCTCTCTTTAAACTGAAGGGCAGTTTGAGTTTCATGTTGTTTCCTTTCTGCCACAAAGGGACATATTCATGCTTGCCATGATTATGTTAAGATGATAACCACATGACTTATGCTTTAGAAGATGTGTAAAAAAATCTTTCTGGAGTCCCCCAAAATTAAAATAAAAAGATGTGTGTATTGACCTCCCCGCAGTTTAGTTGTAATTAGAAAAGCATGTTGAATAAGATAGTGACAACTTCCCATATTTCCTGTCATCCTTCTAGAAAATCTAGGTGTTTTCTGTTCTTTACAAACTTTTTTTTTTTTTTTTGCTTTTGTTTTTGTTTTTTTGCTACCAAGAATTGAACTCATCAGGGGCACTTTACCACTGATCCCCAGACTTTTCAGTTTTTATTTTGAGACAGGGTCTTGCTAAAAGAGGCTCACCAAGTTTCAGAATCTGGCTTTGAACTTGTGATTCCCCTTCTTCAGCCTCCTCAGATTATAGGTGTGTGCAGCTGTGCCAGGCACAAACTTATTCTTGATCTTATTTTTCCATTCATGTTGTTAGCAAGCCAGTTATACAAACTAGTATTTTCTTTTTCTTGCCTCTACTTGACTAACCTTTGACTTTCAGTTCTTAAATGGGAAACAGAGAAGGAGGAAGCCTGAGGTACTACAACAAATCGGGAACAACTCTTTCCTCTCCTATCTTAATCTTAGGCACAAGTTGAGAAACAGTACCCAGATGTCATCCTTGCATGATTGAACAGAGGCACTTCTAGGTCAAAACATGAACCCGGGATGAAGTTAAAATTTCTATGATATTCATTTGGCTTTCTTTTAAAATACTTGCTTTTCATATATGAGCTTTTGATTTAATTGTGTAATCTTGCATATGTGAAGGTAATAAATCTCAAGCTTTTCCTGTCTGCAGGAGGTAGAAGTGAATTACTACATTCCATTGACAGAAAGGTGATTTGTTTTCAGGTGGTTACCTAAAAATGGAGTTTCTCATCCTCTCTACCACTATCCATTTTCTTTAGGATGAAAATTCTTAGCTTCATTGAGTCTTGCCAGGCTTTTAACTGTATGCTGCAGGCCCCACAGTGAGATACCCTTAAAAGTGATGTGTTCCTGAATCATTAAACTTTTTGAAGAGGACACACATAAACTCTCTGAGGCATTTCTTTCAGAAGTGTTGTTTTTTTCTTGTTTGCTACTTTAGGGTTGACTCTCTGTGGAACCACCTTCGGAAGGTGTGTCACCCACCCTTTCCATGGCTTCCACATATTCCGTACCCATCAGTGTTCACCAATAGCAGCTAAGGACAAGAGGGATGTGATTTATTTTAGACACCTAGGAACAGTCATGAGAGCGGCTTAGAATTTCAATCTTGGGGCCTTAGGTCATATTTTTACTTCTTATCTCATAAAACAAAAAACTATTTGAAGACCGGAGTTGTTAATTCTGTTTTTATAAGAATTTGGCTGCTGACCATCTCTATTGGTGATTCTTGAGATGATAATGAAGTATAGTCAGATGGGTTGCCACCAATTTAGAAAATGTTTAGGGATTTTTTTTTTTTTTTTTTTTTTTTTAATGAACTGCTTACTATTGTTTGGGTTGGTCTTGGCTCAGCCATGCATATCAGTTGCTGGTTTGCTTAACTCAACCGTTTACAGAAAACATGTAATTCTCTTGCAACTTGGTTTTGCCCATCATCAATTTCCTACTCTGAGAAATTGCTGTGATATATTGTTAATCACTTTGTATTTTCAGTATCTTTCCTTTCTTTGCATTTTTAGAAATAGACTAATTAAATACCCAGCTGGTCTTTTTATCATGGGATGCAATCACTTATAGAATAAGACGTATGTCTTCCCCTCAGATTCAGTCATGGTGTAGTGAGATAAGGGAATTTCATAGGAGCAGTCAGATAACCAAAGTTTCCACATAACATTAATTTACTCCATGACTGTTTAGTGAATACTAATGAATACTATCCACGTGCCAAGCACTGAGTACTTCAAACTTTGAAGGGCAAAGTAGGGAGATAGCAAAATAAGACTTAGAATTCAGTGATGTATGTAAAATTCCATAGGATACTTGAATTTCTTTATTTTCTTGTGTCTTGAACTTAAGAGAATAACACTGAGCTTGGAAAAACAAAATTTCAGAATTCCAAATTATCCTCTGGTTCTAAAATTCATTTTTAACGACTTCTGAATGAATTTTAAGATGATTTGCATCCTTATCATTTTAATCTGACCTCATTTATTTTCTATTAACACATTGCCCACAGATTCTGGGGTGAGGCAGAATAAGACAGCTGGTAAAAAACAAACATTCGCCAGTAGCTCTTTCCCAGGGGTGTTTGTGTACTTGCAGATAATTCAAAACTAGTTTTTTTATATATTTTTATTTTTAAATTTTTTTTCACAAATCATTTGTTTTTTTTTTTAATTTTTAAATTTTTTTATTAAAATTTATTATTACAGACTGCATTTTGATTCATTGTACACAAATTAGGTACAACTTTTCATTTCTATGGTTGTAAACAATGTAGATTCACACTATTCATATAATCATACATATACATAGGATAATACTGTCTGTTTCATTCTACTATCTTTCTATCCCCCACCCCCTCCCACCCCATTTTCCTCTACACCATCCAAAGTTCCTTCAGTCTTCTCTTCCCACTCAACCCCCCTTGTTATATATTGTCATGTACTTATCAGAGAAAACATTCAGCCTTTGGTTTTTTGGACTTGGCCTATTTCACTTAGCATGATATTTTCCAACTTCATCCATTTACCAGCAAATGCCATAATTTTATACTTCTTTATGACTGAGTAATATTCCATTGTGTATAGATACCACAGTTTCTTTATCCATTCGTCAATTGAGGGACATCTAGGTTGGTTCCACAATCTAGCTATTGTGAATTGAGCTGCTATGAACATTGATGTGGCTGCATCACTGTAGTATGCTGATTTTAAGTCCTTTGGGTAGGAGTGGGATAGCTGGGTCAAATGGTAGATCCATTCCAAGTTTTCTGAGGAATCTCCATACTACTTTAATCTCCAGAGTGGCTGCACCAATTTGCAACTCCACCAGCAATGTATGTGTGTGCCTTTTTTCCCACATACATGCCAACACTTATTATTCCTTGTGTTCTTGATAATAGCCAGTCTAATTGGAGTTAGATGAAATCTTAGGGAGGTTTTAATTTGTATTTCTCTAATTACTAGGGATGATGAGCACTTTTTCATATATTTGTTGATCACCTGTGTATCTTCTTCTGTGAAATGTGTGCCCATTTCCTTAGCCCATTTATTGATTGGGTTCTTTGTATTTTGGGTGTAAATGTTTTTTAAGTTCTTTAGAAACTTTGGAGATGAGTGCTCTGTCTGAAGTGTGTGTGGAAAAGATTTTCTCCCACTCTGTAGGCTCTCTTCTCACATTGTTGATTGTTTCCTGTGCTGAGAAAAAACTTTTTAGTTTGAATCTATCCCATTTATTGATTCTTGCTTTTATTTCTTGTACTATGGGGATCTTGTTAAGGAAGTCTGGTCCTAAGCCAACATGATGGCGATTCAGGCCTACTTTTTATTCTATTTGATGAAGGGTCTTGGGCCTAATTCCTAGATCCTTGATCCATTTTGAGTTGAGTTTTGTATGGGGTGAGAGATAGGGGTTTAATTTCATTTTACTGCATATGGATTTCCAGTTTTGCCAGCACCATTTGCTGAAGAGGCTATCTTTTCTTCATTGTACATTTTTGGCACCTTTGTCTAGTATGAGATAACTGTACTTATGTGCATATGTCTCCCTGTCTTCTATCCTGTACCATTGGTCTACCTGTCTATTTTGGTGCCAATACCATGCCGTTTTTGTTACTGTTGCTCTATAGTAGAATTTAAGGTCTGGTATTGTGATACCTCCTGCATCACTTTTCCTGCCCAGCAAAGGATTGCTTTGGCTATTCTGTTTTTTTTTTTTTGTCAAAGTTATTTTTAATCAAACACCTTTTTTGCAGTTGACTACAGTGTTCTGGGGAAAATAATGCTCACATGAAAACAAAGGACTGTATTGAAGAACATTTAGAAGTTGGACTTGACATGATTTAGATACTCATTAGCTTTTTTTTTGGTACTAGGGGTTGAACCCAGGAGTGCTTAACCACGGCCCATTCACTATTTTTTAACAGTTACACTTATAGACACTTGAAATATGTTTAACGCTGTGTAGGTTTGTATTCACTTCTCTGAATGCCCAGCCAATGACCATGGATGAAGGCATTGAAATATAACTGGTGAATGCCTAACAGTGTATCTGTCCTCCTTGTGTGTTTTTCTCTGGAGATAATATTCGAAACCACTGGCATGTGGAACGTCTTTCCAAAACATTTAACTGATTTAGAGCCTCTGGGGTGATTTATTTAATCTTGTCATTCTGTTCTAAGATATTAAATAATTGTATCATAATGTTTGTAAATTTTTAAGAAAATTATTAAAAGGATAAAGATATATCTGTTCATTTTATTGGAGGTCTACCAAATTTCCAAACAAATACAACAACTCTGGAGAACTACTTGGTAGTAAATAACTGATGTTCAATATCTGGTAGTCATTTTAGTTGCTTTGTTTCTATGAGTACGACTGAGAGAAAGGAGAGTGTATATATATAAAACATGTATATGAGAATGCTTATAGTAGCACTATTTGTACCTCTAAACTGCTTAAAATATCATTATTAAATGGAAGACTATATTGTGACAATAACTACATAGTGGAATAGAACACAGCAAACAACAATCTATTTGACATTGATGAATTTCATAGACAAGTCAACATAAACAGTATGTTTCTTGAATGTAAGGTTCAAGAACAGGAAAAAGTAATCTATGGCAATAGAGGTTCGAGGAGACTTTGGGGAGGGAGTATTTATTAGAAGGAGTATGAATGGAGCCGTAAGAGGTACAGATAATGTTTTATAGAGTGATATGCCTGATAGTTAAAAGGGTATACACACAGACAACAGTTAAAATGAACTCTAAACTTGAGTCTTTATAACTTACTATATTTATCCTTCAATACCAATATTTAAAAAAACTAAACTTTCTAAACAGTAGCTACTTTAGAAGAACTATTTATAGAATAACAAAGCACAGATTTGAGTCTTTTGAGCAGTAAGGTTAAAGATGTCTTCAGGGCATAGAAATAATGATTGGTTTACCTATTGTTAGATAAGATGTGTTGGAATTAATTGGTACAGTATGATAAATTTCTTTAAATGGAGTTGTCGAAGAAAGGAACATGCTGAATATATGATCTCTGAAAATAGTGCCATCAGAGAGATGACTATTAGTCTGTAAAGACTTAGTCACATATTGAAATTTTAAAATGCTATAAAAATGAGAACCATAAATTAGCTCACTGATAAGTAACTATCTTTCTTTTACTTCCAAACATGAGAAGGTCTTTGGAAAATCAGCCAGTGCTTAGTCAGTGTGCCATTTCCAAAAATAAAGGTTGTAGACTTTCGAGAAAGCTGGAAATATCTTCCTCCATGGTGTGGGACCAAATGCAGTTCTCACTCTTATACCCTCAACAGTACTAATGCACAAGAGAACTGTTCAGATGGACCCAGAAATTAAGGGGAGGGAGGGTGGAAGGAAAGGAAAGGGAAAGGAAAGGAAAGTAATGGCTACAGAATGGAGAGAAACTTAGAAGGCCCGGTAAGTCTACTAACTGAATTTACCGAATCATTAAAATGTACTGTGACATTATTCTCAAAACAATCTGTGCTAGGTGGATCATTCGTTTCCTGAATCATTAACTTCTTCCCTGTAAAAACTTTTCTGCAAATTTTGTTGTTACAACTACAAAGGAAGGGAACTGTTTAGGTTTTTGTTTTTTCATGATTTCCCTGAAATGGAGTAATACATAAGGCAGAATATTTGGATGGTTATTACTGTTTAAGATTTGCTTTTTAGCTAACAATTTGAAAAACAATTTATTCTCTTTATGTACTTTCTGTTCATATTAATTATATATGACAACATGGAACATTGGGGAAATAGTGAAAATGAAGCACAATGTGTTTAATTCCTTCAGCTGTAAAATGTGGACAGAATAGTACTAACTTTATTGACTTGTAGTGAATAAAAGAGTGAATAAGGGAAAGTTCTTTATTATGTGCCAAATAATATTATCTCAACTCCTAATTGTTACAAACTAACAATAGTAAGTGTGCAAATGGTCTCAATCTTTTATTCCATTGTATTTGTCATTAACCTTCATCTTACCTATGTCATATCTTTTATGTATGATAATAGCTCCCATTAGAGAAATATTGAAATATGAAATTAGATGCTTATGTCTGTATTTTATAGACACATTTCATATCCAAATATTTATTTGTTATTTATTATTTTTTAAACTAGGGATCAAAGCCAGCGTCTTTGCATGCTAAGTATGTGCTGTACCAGTGAGTCACACCAACAGTCCTGATATAAAAATATTTTTGGCAACATTGTTAAACATTTAGGCCATGTATTCACAATGTAATGGTTTTCTGAGATTTAGTTTTTAATCTTGGCCTGTAATGGTTTTCACTGAATTTTAGATACTAAAACCCATGATATGAAAATTATAGATAGAACACATATATGAAGCCAGATTTTTAGAGGAAATTCTTAAGGGAAAAATATAGTTCAGCAGACTTGCATGCAATCAGATAAATGAAACATTGTTTTCTAATTACCAAGGTATTTGAACTGGTAAGGGGCCAAATTATATCTTGCATATATTCTACATGACAAAACTGGCTAGCCTGTCTAAAGGCTATGTTCAGAGAATATAAAAGAGAAGACTGTATATTGTTTTTAATTCAAGGAGTTTAAACGTTTCTGCATGTTTTCTCTGTGCTTTAAAAAGTAGAAAGGAATGGAGATTTATTATAGTTGGTTTTAATTAGAAAAGCATTTTATTTAAGAGCCTGTGAAATTTATTTAAACTTTTCATTGTGTTACTATGATTTAAAAAAATAAGTGAAATTTGAAAGCACAATCTATAAGAATAAAATTTTTATAAAAATATAGTTTTAGATCTCTTTTTCTGATTGTATACAGGATCACGTGGGTCACGCAGTCATATATGTACCTGAGGTAATAATGTCTGTTTCACTCTACTGTCCTTCCTACCCCCATACCCTTTCCCTTCCCTTCACTCCCCTCTACCTAATCTAAAATAACTCTATTCTTCCCTGGTGCCCTTTCCCCCCCACCCTTATTGTGAATTATAATCAGAAAAATGAGAAATGATACTACTTTTATGTATGATTTATCAAAATGCATAAATGTATTCTACTGTCATGTGTAACTAATTAGAACAAAAATATTGAAATATAAAAATTTGTGAATGGCACACAAATCACCTGAGGATGTTCATTAAACAATGGACTATGACTCAGTAGGTCTGGGGGAAACCAGGGTTCTACATTTATCACAAGCCCCCAGGTGATACTAATGTTGCTGGTTCAAAAACTGAACACTAAGGATCTGGCCAGCAGAGCCATAGACCTCTCAGTGATAATGAAAGTCTCTCTGTATGTCCCAAATAGTAGCCACTTACCATATATGACTATGGCACACTTGAAATGAGGCTATTTGAAGTTGATATTTTAATTTTATTTAATTGAAGTGTTCATAACCACATCTACTTACTGGCTACCTTATTGGATAGCACAGCTCCTGCTCAGGGGGTCAAGGTCATGATTCCAATCCTGTTAAGAGTCATGGTTAGAACTACAGACAAGACCACATACATGGGCTAAGAATGTAGCTCAGTGGTAGAGTGCTTGCCTTGCATGTGTGAGGCCCTGCTTCCATCCCCAGCACCAGAAAAAAAAATCTTAGATAAAAATGAGGATTGAGAAAAAAAGTATACAGCTCTATCCAGACCATCTACATGCCCAGAATATACAATCAACCTATGTGCTCTGCTATCTGTAAATGTCAGTTAAATAGTCTTCCTGTTTGTAGATAAACTTCCTGGTAAAGCTGTCTGACTGAGTTCCTTTTCTCACTTGGGTTTAGAGTCATTGTTTGTAGCTTGTGTATTGGTAAAAAATAAATGATGATGATAATAAAGTATTTAATTAACATTCAAAAAATAAAATAAAAAATATAGACCTCTTGTCATCTTTTTATCTTCAGGTTTTTGGGGATCCTGTTGAACACTTATGTTTAAATTGATTTTATTTTATTTTTTCTGGTCAGAGTCATTCTAAATGCTCCAGTATTAGGTAAGAAAGAAATTGATAGGAGAGAGCAATTAAATTTTTAATTCTTTTAAGTTTACCCTTTAAAGAAAATTAGGCTAAAGAAGTCTTCTTGGTTTTTGTTGGTGGATCCTTGTGCTATATTTGGTATTTATTATGTCCAGAATGGCATAAGAAATGTATGTATATGTAAGTAGCTAAAGGGAACCAGAGTGAGGGATCCAAGTGAGTTTTGAAGTCAGGCTTAACTGTGTAGAGGAAATCTTAACCTATCTCTCATTGTTTTGGATATTTTGCAATTTTCTACACTGAACATCAATTTCTTCTATTTGTGAATCAATACATAATAGTAGTTATTGTTTGTGGCAGTTGTGTTTTGAGTATGTTACGTATACCTACCTATTAGGATGTATAATTATTCTGTTTAACTTGACTTTATTGACTTTATTTAGAACAGGCCTATGATTCTCTTTTTAATAACTTGCCTGATTGATTGATTGTACTGGGGATTGAACCCAGGGGCTCGTATATGGTGGGTAAGCTGTTTACCTCTATGCTACATCTCCAGCCCTAATAGCTTGCTTTCTAAGAATCAAAACTAGTGTGGCTGATCTTGTAGGGTAGGTAGTTATCATGCTTTCTATTTGAGTGTACTTTTCTCAAAACCATGCAGGTCACGTGTATTTTAGAGTTTTCCAAATCACTTTAAGTAGTGTGCATTTTAAAATGTCTTTTATGTCTGACTTGGTTTATGATTTAACAGTGATTTATATTGGCATATTTAATGGCAGAAAATGGCAGAGGAAGTCATTGTTATCAAGAAACATCAGAGAGGGCTTGAGACGTAGCTCAGTGGTTGAATGCTTGCGTAGCATACATGAGGCCCTGGGTTTAACCCCCATCACAAGGAAGGAAGGAAGGAAGGGAAAGAAAGAGAAAGAAAGAGCAGAGATCCAGGTGAATAGGAGTTACTTGCACATACCTGGAATTCTTACTTCCAGTTAGTCTGAAATATCTTGAATATGAAACAAAGAAACTGGTATTAGGATCATGGACCAAATGAGAATAAAAGCAGAAACAAAGATGATGTCAGGAGAGGTTAAAACAATCTGTTCAGTTGAGGAAAAAAATTCAGATTAAGAGACATGACTCTCTAAACTGAAGTATAAAATATGTATCAAGACAACTGAGACAGAGGGAGATGAACAGGCTGAGAGAGCACAGAGAGGCTCTTATTTCTAACCTTACTAAATTCCATAGCTGCCAGTCTCCTAAAGGCTGACTTGGACACAAAGGCAGGATGGGCACAGCATGTAGCTCTTACCCATAATTTAGTTTGACACCTATGCTAAAAGGCACATTCACAACTAAGTTAAGAAGCAGGGAAACTGTGCCCTAATAGATGTTGTTTTATTTTCAATGTTGACCTGTAGATTCTTCAGCAGGAGTTGTCAAATGTCATTTCACTCATTACCAAACTGTGCCTGTTTTGTTTCTGAGATTGTGCCTAGGCTGCCCAAATAAAGAGGATTGTCTGGTGCCAACCGGATAGTCTGGAGATATCACTCCTGGGCATGGTCAGTGTCAGTACCTTGTGTGGCCTGCAGTGCCTTGGAATGCTGTCAGAGGATGCCTGTGAGGTCAGCCACCCTGCCCTGAGGCTTAACATTAATCTGAGCAGGAGAAGGTGGTCCTGTAAATAAGGCTGCAGTCCTCCTTGACTGTGGGGGTGGACTTAAAGAAACCCCCGATAACGTCTTGCTCTATATAACCCCATACAAGCATTCTTTACTTCTGAGGGAAGACTAGTTAAGACTGAAGATGTCTGCTATTTCATGAAATAGTATCAGGTAGTTTGGAGAAGACTATTTATCTGTTTCTGAATCTCAGTGGGTCAGAAATTGAGAGGTGAATCTTATCTTTTCAGAGTAATAAAATTGAATCCAAATGAGAGCTATAAGGTGACCAATAGTGTATCTAAAGAGTTCTTAGAGATATAGTGCTTTATAAATCTCTGAGGACAGGAATTAACCAATGTGTGGGTTGTTTCCTCTCTTGATTCTTCTTGTTTATCTCATCACTTTCTATTGTCTGTAGTGTTCCTTTTGTTAGAATAAACTCACATGCCTTTATAGCATTATGAAATGTAACTGCTACTTGTTGGATTACTAGATATATCAACACCTGACATTTATAAGATTTTTTTTATACTTTAAAAATATTTTGCATGTTATATTTATCTACAAATATGGGGCTATTGCATATGAATTATTGACTGTATTCTACAGATAGGGAAATTGAGGTTTACAGGCCTTGTCCAACGTTAAAGCTGCTATTTTAGAAAAAGACTTGGCTCAAAATAACAGGTCCTCTGCCTCCATATAGAACAATTCATTGGAAATCTTGAATCTGGGAATTGGAATCTCTGTATTTTCCTTCATTCTTAATTATCTCACTTGATTTGTTTTTACTGTTTCATATTTGCTCATATTCTCCTTTGCTCATTTTTCATTTGAGTGTTTTTGGCTGCTTTGTGCATCTGTCACTGCTTGAGTGCATTGCATACCACTTGATATATTGCCTTGTGCTGGAATATCTGTGTGAGAAACAGCCGTTTTTACATTCTATAGTTCTGCTCTGGAATTTACCTTTACCTAATCTCTATAGTTGACTGTTCTTATCTTACCCTACTCAGAGAAGGATTTGCCTTACTGGATCTGGCTGTTTATCCCCCTAATCTAATATCCAGTTTCTAGCAAGACCATAACTTGCTGCTTCAGAAGAAAGCAGTATGCTCCCTTGGCTAGGAATTAAGAAACAAAACTCTTGTTATGACTCTGAATTTGGATTGGAAGCAAATTAGTTTCCTTATTTAGTGCATGATTTTCCTAAATTTTAAGAAATTTAAAATATCTGCATTGAAGATTTAATAGGGAACCATTTGATAAATCATCTTAATTATCTAGTACTACAGGTAATATACATAAAACACATACTTTTTTACAAGTTCTGAATTAACAATAAATTTCATTATTTTTTAGTCAAATAATTATTTAAATGTGATTTAGGTTATTAAATAAATATAGTTTTTATATGTGTATATATGTGTGTGTGTGTGTATATATATATATATATATATATTTTTTTTTTTTTTTTTTTTTTTTTGCAGTACTGGGATTTGAATCCAGGGCCTCATGCTTGCAAGGCAAGCACTCTACCAACTGAGTTATATCCCCAGCCCCATTTATATTATTTTTTCCACTATGTAGTTACATGATCTTAGGCAAGTTATATAGGTTATTTTATAGCAGTTCTTGACTTCAGTTTAGTAGTAGAATCATAGCTTAACTATTATTTGGATATTTTCTTTTTAATGATTCTGAAATCTTTAACATTAGTCGTGGCATTTAAAGAAAATGAAATTTGAATTCCAGGGGTATATTTTAGAGAAAAAATAAAAAAATTTGGAGTGAAGAGCAGGAACATTTTTTTAATACCCTAGATACCTAGGGACCAGAGGTGTAGCTCAGAGGTAGAATACTTGCCTAGCATACATCAGGCCCTTGGTTTGATTCCCAGCACTGCAAAACTAACTAACTAAATAAACTCAACAAAGTAACCAAACAATTAAAAAGGAATAAGAAGATTCCTAGGTGGTTATGATGTGTAGCCAAGGGTGAGAACTATTTTCCAAGATTATAGGGGAGCTTCAGAGATGGGCATAGGCAATGTTCACTTGTTCAGACATTGATTGAACAGTTGCTACATATCATTCATTGTGCTGAGTCCTGAAGTATACAATATGATACAGTCTGTCTAGATGTGCTTGTATTTTGGAGAGAATTGCCCCAACAATGACTAAGTTGTGTATATTTTATAGTAGTATAATACACGATCTTATGAGAATAAAGAAGAGGCTCCTAACTCAGCCTCTGTAAGAGTTGGGTGAGAGGTTAGGATGTTCAGGAAGTTTCCTAGAGGGATGAGATTTGAACATTCCTGTGCAGTGAATAGTGCCCCTTTGACAATGAAATATAGAGCAGAAATATAAGGGGCTAGTAAAATGTCTGTTAAAGGGGAGGCGTGACAGGAGGAAGGCAGTGTAATACATTGTCCTAAAAGCAGGATTGGGAGGTTGAGGCAGAATTCCAATCTGCCTACATCTCTGGGAGGAAGTGGTAAAAACTTGCACTGGAGTGGTGGTAGTAAAAGAAAGGAAGGAAAGATAAGGAACTTAATCAGTGGAACTTGATGTGTGACTGGATATGAGAAATGAAGAGGAAGAATGAGTCAGAGTTTCCAATCCCTGAGACTGGAAATGGTATCACTGACTGAGTTGCCGAGATTGTGAAATAGATCTGGTCTGGCAGAGGATGATGAGTTTCTTCTTCCTGTTGGCCTTCTGAGCATTTACCTCAATGTCTAGCATGGTGCCTGGTGCTTAGTAGATAAATTAGTTAGCATGTTGGTTTGCCTGCCTGTTGTGAATTTCTCTCTTTCGTGAAGAAGTCTGGGCAGGTGAGTGTCCAGGGAGGTACAGTGTTTCTATTCTATCAGAGATTCATGTCCCAGGTTCTTTTTTTTTTTTTTTTTACTTCATTCTTAGGGTGAATTATGGCAGATCAAATGACTCATTTTCAATTTTTTGGGGGGGGGCGCTGAGTGAAGAAGGAAAACAGAAGTGGAGAGCAAGAATATTTTTCATAGAGTCTTCTGTTTGCATGTTTGGATCTTCAACTTCCTCTGAAGGCCCATGTGTTAAAGGATTGGTCTGCAGAGAGAGGCTGTGGAAACTTTTTAAGAGGTGGAATTCAGTGGAAGTCTTCAGGTCTTTGGGGGCATGCCCTCACAGGAGATAGTGGGACTAGAGACCCTCCTTGCCTTCTCTTTTTCTCTTCTTGGCCATGATGTAAGTGGTTTTGTTGTGCCACATGTTTATTCCATGATATGCCGCTTTGCCACAGGCCTGAAAGCAATGGGGCCAACAAAATCTTGAACTGAAATCTCCAAAACAGTGAGCTAAACTGAACCTTTTCTCTTTGTAAGTTGATTACCTTAAGGTGTTGTTATCGTGATTCAGGGGCCTCTGACACACTCCCAGTATTCCATTATTCACAACTTATTGACATGGCTATTCCTAGGTATAAAATAGGCTGTGGACAGTGTTATGTTTGCTGACAACTATAATACCCAGTATAGATCCCAGAGTTCTGTTGCTAAAAGATGAAGAGGATTCTGTGGCATAGGTCCTTAAACATGGTGCTCATCACAATAGTCCTTTTTTGTAGAATGAATGTGCTCAGAATTTAGTCATGTTGAGATGAAGGAGGTGGAGACATGGAATACAGCACAGAATAGTGAGGTAGAGATGAGGTATACAGAGATGACAGCATTTTAAAAGTCTCTGATGTACTCCTTAGACCACAGAGAAAAGCAACATGAAGAGCCAGAAACCACCTTGGTGGGAATGTCATGGGTCAGATGGCAGGAAGTACAGAAGAAAAAATCAGTCCAAGGAAATAACCGGAGAAGTAACCAGATAAAGAGACTACAAATTATTACTGAGGCAGGAAGAAAAATGGATGAAATGATATTGTGTTCAAAGAATAAAAAGTTAGGGAGGTCAAAAATAAAATGTGGAGGAAATTGGGAAGTATGAGGAGAGGGAAAACGCTGTTGAATTGGTGAAACATTTTTAGCTAAGATTCGTAGCATGCCAATACGGGACTGTATTCAGACCATCAGACGGCATATCCAGCCCGTGGAGGAATGTGCTTTGTTACAGAAGGAAAGTTTAGTAAAGGTTTTATTAAAGATATGGAAATATGTCATGGGTAGTGGTTGTGTCTGAGGAAAGATATTATTGATGGACTACTTTCTACTCTTTTTGTGCCAAAATTGACATTAAAAGGGATGGGTATGATTTCTATAAACAGTAAAAGAAATTATCTTAATTACTATAAATATCTTCATTCAGGTTAGTTTTGTAATTAGTAAGTAATGTGAACCACATTTGATTAATAGGAAAGGTCAAATCCAGTCTGAAGGACAAGGGATTTGAATATGTAGTGTTAATGGTCTCTGGAGCAGAGTACTGTGATGGAAAGGAGAATAATTGAGACCATAAGGTGAGGGTCTCAAATTCTGGCATCAGTATTTGTCCCTCTATTTCTGACTTTTTAGCACTTAGGCTAATAGGAAACTTAGAAAATTTAATTCTTTCTTTGACTCAAAAATGAGGCTGCTCAATGGCCAAGACACCTTTGACACACATACCATCTTTGTCATCAGTTGTTTGAATTGAACTTTGAACTAAAAAAAGGAAGGAAGGAAGGAAGGAAGGAAGGAAGGAAGGAAGGAAGGAAGGAAGGAAGGAAGGAAGGAAGGAAGGAAGGAAGGAAGGAAGGAAGGAAGGAAGGAAGGAAGGAAGGAAGGAAGGAAGGAAGGAAGGAAGGAAGGAAGGAAGGAAGGAAGGAAGGGAAAAGAAAAGAAAAGAAAAGAAAAGAAAAGAAAAGAAAAGAAAAGAAAAGAAAAGAAAAGAAAAGAAAAGAAAAGAAAAGAAAAGAAAGAAAGAAATCTAGGTCCAAGCTAAATGGTTTCAGGAGTTTATGTGAAATTGTTAGCTCTTCCTGATCTAGTAATACCTAGTTGAAATAGAATAAAGTCAATTATTAAACATTAAAATTTTCTAAGTCTGGGGTAGCTGGATGGTACAGTACTTGCCTAGCATTATGGTCAGTTGCCTAGTGTGCAAAAAAACAAAACAAAACAAAACAAAAACCAGAAGTAAAATTTTCTAGTGCCACATTTTTATAAAAAAATGAAGAAATTTTAATTTAATGTTAACATAGTATATAGGATGAAAAGATTTAAAATATTATTGTTTGAACATATAATTAATATAAAAATGACATATTTGGACTCTCCTTTACTTAATCAGATCTTTAAAGTCTGTGTATATCTCAAGCGACTACTTGGTCACATGTGGCCAGTTGTTCTGTGTTAGACAGTAGAGTTCTAGTGAATTGTAGTGTTTTATTCTTTTCTCTTTTTAATATTGACATTAGTCTGTTGCTTGCCAGTCTACCATTAAGGATTTCACTAAGGTTTTTTCTTAATTTTGATTGTGAGTTATATTAGGCACTAATCAAAATAGGCATGCGTAGTCTAATACTATTATGTGTATTACTTTTTAAAATATAGTTTACTGTTTCGAGCACTGTTAGAAGATACAGCAAATGAATGAGAAGTAGAGGCCTTTCTTTTCTTCTTATAGTACTTGGTTTTCAATGTCACCTGAAACTTCTTGCCTATATCTGAAATTACCAGACTCCGGATACAGCTTAGTTTTAGAGTACTTGTTTAGCTTCTCTGAGGCCATATAGGTTTGAACTCTAGCACCAAAATAAGTAAATAAATAAACTTAAAAAAAAAAATCACTGGCAGGCAGATGTGGAAAGTGCAAAATTGAAGGTGGTTTTTCTCACCTTTAAATTTCTTTCATGATCTAGTTGATTCTTGTTTTACTGTCCACATCAGTTGTGATGGTCTCCTGGTCTGTCACTTGAAAACTGGTTGTAGTGGAGAAAGGAGTTACCACTGTCTTCACACACTAGATTTTTAGATACTCCTTAAAAACAATCGAAACAAAAACTATATAACTTTGATTTATTTATTTTTATTATTATTTTCAGTTTTTGGATACCAAGGATTGAACTCAGGGGCACTCTACCACTGAGCCACAACCCCAGCCCTATTTATTATTTTATCTAGAGACAGGGTCTCACTGAGTTGCTTAGTGCCTTGCTTTTGCTGAAACTGGCTTTGAACTTGTGATACTCCTGCCTCAGCCTCCTGAGCCACTGGGACTACAGGCGTGTGGCACCTTGCCCAGCAATAACTTTTATTTTAAGATGGTACTCGACTTACTACTCATTCTTATGGTTATCATCAATTATTGAATCTTTGAAAAAAAATTAACACTTTTCTGAAGGAGTAAGAAATCATCGTTTAAGTATTCTTTAACCCTTCATTTTCCTGTATCAATTTTCAGAGGTAAAAAGGAATAGTTCACTAAAACAATTCAATTACTACTTCTTTTGTTTTTCTTAGAGATAAAAGGCTATTGAATTATTCCTGAATTATTCCATGACCTTCTTTGGTCTCCTCTAATTTTTTTTTTTTCCTGATTCATTTCAAAGCATAATCTGGGATTTATATACCATTAATATTGAATCTGAGGCTTTTCCTGAGATGATGTTCTCTGCAGATGCAAAGTCAAATGAATTAGTAGCCCAGCAAACTGAGAACCAACTTAAGATAAAAGTCACCAAACATTTTATTATTTTCATTAACTTCTTGTAGCCGTCACCTACTGTAACAAGCACACGCTTTGCTAGGTACATTGCTAAGAGTACCAGGTGTTTTGCCATGCTATCCACTAGAACTCTTTGGAGTTGATGATGATATTACCATTGCAGATTAGGGAACTGAGACTTTAGAGTACTGAACAGTCTAGCTTTTCTAGAACATGTTAGGAAGCAAGTAGGAGAACTTTGAACCTTTGTGTTCTGAGCACCAGGACAATGGCATTATCTGTTGGGAGTCTAGTTAGAAATGAAGAACTTCAGCCCCATTCTCAACTCAAGAATCAGAATCTGTGTTTTAAAGATTCCAGACGTTTTAGGTAAAATGAGAATGAAAGAAAGATACCTTTATTTTCCAGAACTGTAGTTCATGATTTCTACACAGTCCTGCCTTTTAGGGAATGCTAAGATAATTACTTCATTGAGAAAAATAACTGAATCTGATAAGACTTTACCAAGATTCAAAAAATTTTTTTTCTTATGATCTGAGTGTGGGCTTCATCTCTAATAGTTAATTCTACATTTTCTGCTTTCTGACTTACGTATTCCGATATCAACTTAGAAGAGTCTCCTTTCCCTTTTCATTGTACCTGTGGTCACTGAATTTTTAAAATGTTCTAATTTGATAGCTTCAGTTTCTTCTTATTCAGGGTACTGAAATAAAGGACAGGTAATGTCAGTAGTTCATTGATATAAACATCAAATGACTCTAGGAAACTGTAGTATCATCCTTTGATACCTCTGTCTTCTCATGAATGCATGTTTTCTGCAAGGCGGTAGATAATTTTTTTATTTTAATTTATTTTTATTGTAAACAAATGGGATATATGTTGTTTCTGTTTGTACATGGAATAACAGCCTACCATTTATGTAATCATACATTTACATAGGGTAATGGTGTTTGATTCATTCAGTTATTTTTTCCTTCCCCCCCACCCCTCCCACCCCTTTTCCCTCTATACACTCCCTACTTCCTCCATTCTTGCTCCCCTCCCACCCCCCCTTATGTGTTATCATTCACTTATCAGCGAGATCATTCATCCTTTGGTTTTTTGAGATTGGCTTATCTCACTTAGCATAATATTCTCCAGTTTCATCCATTTGCCTGCAAATGCCATAATTTTATTATTCTTCATAGCTGAGTAATATTCCATTGTATATAAATACAACAGTTTCTTTATCCATTCATCAACTAAAGGGCATCTAGGTTGGTTCCACAATCTGGCTATTGTGAATTGAGCAGCTGTGAACATTGATATGGCTGCATCACTGTAGTATGCTGATTTTAAGTCCTTTGGGTATAGGCCGAGGAGTGGGATAGCTGGGTCAAATGGTGGTTCCATTCCAAGGTTTCTGAGGAATCTCCACACTGCTTTCCAGAGTGGCTGCACTAATTTGCAACCCCACCAGCAATGTATGAGTGTACCTTCTTCCCCACATCCTCTCCAACACCTATTGATGCTTGTATTCTTCATAATAGTCATTCTAATGGAATGAATGGCAAGATGGAATCTTAGGGTAGTTTTGATTTGCATTCTCTTATTACTAAAGATGGTGAACATTTTTTCATATGTTTCTTGATTGCTTGTACATCTTCTTCTGTGAAGCATCTGTTCATATCCTTTGCCCATTTGTTGATTGGGTTATTTGTATTCTTGGTGTAGAGTTTTTTGAGTTCTTTATAGATTCTGGAAATTAGTGCTCTATCTGAAGTATGAGTGGTAAAGATATTCTCCCACTCTGTAGGCTCTCTCTTGGCATTGCTGATAGTTTCCTTTGCTGAGAGAAAACTTCTTAGTTTGAGTCTATCCCAGTTATTGATTCTTGCTTTTATTTCTTGTGCTATGGGAGTCATGTTAAGGAAGTCTGATCCTAAGCCAACAAGTTGAAGATTTGGACCTACTTTTTCTTCTATAAGATGCAGGGATTCTGGTCTGATTTCAAGGTCCTTAATGCATTGTGAGTTGATTTTTGTGCAGGGTGAGAGATAGGGGTTTAGTTTCATTCCATTGCATATGGATTTCCAATTTTCCCAGCACCATTTGTTGAACAGGCTATCTTTTCTCCATTGCATATTTTTGGCACCTTTGTCTAGTATTAGAAAATTGTATTTATTTGGGTTTGTGTCCGTGTCCTCTATTCTGAACCATTGATCTACCTGTCTGTTTTGGTGCCAATACCATGCCATTTTTGTTACTATTGCTTTGTAGTATAGTTGAAGTTCTGGTATTGCGATACCTCCTGTTTCATTCTTCCTGCTAAGGATTGCTTTAGCTATTCTGGGTTTCTTATTCTTCCAGGTGAATTTCATGATTGCTTGCTCTATTTCTGTAAGGTACATCATTGGGATTTTAATTGGAATTGCACTAAATCTGTATAGCACTTTTGGTCTTATGGCCATTTTGACAATATTAATTCTGCCTATCCAAGAACATGGGAGATCTTTCCATCTTCTAAGGTCTTCCTCAATTTCTTTCTTCAATGTTTTGAAGTTTTCATTGTAGAGATCTTTTACCTCTTTGGTTAGATTGATTCCCAAGTATTTTATTTTTTTTGAGGCTATTGCAAATGGAGTTGTTTTCCTCATTTCCCTTTCAGATGTTTCATCGATTGTGTATGAAAATGCTTTAGATTTATGCGTGTTGATTTTATAGCCTGCTATTTTGCTGAATTCATTGATGAGGTCTAGAAGTTTTCTGGAGGAGTTTTTTGGATCCTCTAAAAATAGAATCATGTCATCAGCAAATAGTGACAGCTTAAGTTCCTCTTTTTCTATTCCTATCCCTTTAATTTCTTTAGTCTGCCTAATTGCTCTGGCTAGAGTTTTGAGGACAATGTCGAATAGAAGTGGTGAAAGAGGACATCCCTGTCTTGTTTCCGTTTTTAAAGAGAATGGTTTCAGTTTTTCTCCATTAAGAATGATGTTTGCCATGGGCTTAGCATAAATAGCCTTTACAATGTTCAGGTATGTTCCTACTATCCCTGTTTTTTCTAGTGTTTTGAGCATGAAGGGTGCTGTATTTTGTCGAACACTTTTTCTGCATCAATTGAAATAACCATATGATTCTTATCCTTAAGTCTATTGACATGATGGATTATGTTTATTGATTTACGGATGTTAAACCATCCTTGCATTCCAGGAATGAACCCCACGTGATCATGGTATACAATTTTCTTAATATGATTTTGGATATGGTTTGCCAATATTATGTGAAGGATCTTTGCATCTATATTCATCAAGGATATTGGTCTAAAATTTTCTTTTCATTGATGTGTCTTTTCCTGGTTTGGGTATGAGGGTGATATTAGCTTCATAGAATGAGTTTGGTAGGGTACCATCCTTTTCTATTTCATGGAATACTTTGAGAAGTATTGGAATGAATTCTTCTTTGAAGGTCTTGTAGAACTGGGCTGAGAATTGGTTTGGTCCTGGGCTTTTCTTGGATGATAGGTTTTTAATGACTTCTTCTATTTCATTACTTGATATCGATCTGTTTATATTGTGTATGTCCTCCTGGTTCAGTTTGGGAGGAGCATATGTCTCTAGAAATTTGTCAATGTCTTCAGTAGTTTATATTCTGTTGGAATACAGATTTTCGAAGTAGCTTCTCATTATGTTCTGTATCTCAGTGGTGACTGTCGCGGTATTTCCTTTATCATCACGGATTTTAGTAATTTGAGGTTTTCTCTCTCCTTCCTTTGTTAGTGTGACTAAGGGTTTGTCTATTTTGTTTACTTTCTCAAAGAACCAACTTTTTGTTTTGTCAATTTTTTGAATTGTTTCTTTTGTTTCAATTTCATTGATTTCTGCTCTGATTTTAATAATTTCCTGTCTTCTACTACTTTTGCTCTTATTTTGTTCTTCTTTTTGTAGGAATTTGAGCTATAAATTTAGGTCATTTAGTTGTTGACTTTTTATTCTCTTCTGGAATGCGCTCCATGCAATGAATTTTCCTCTCAGTACTGCTTTCAGAGTGTCCCAGAGATTTTTTTTTTTTTATTGTAAACAAATGGGATACATGTTGTTTCTCTGTTTGTACATGGCGTAAAGGCATACCATTTGTGTAATCATAGATTTACATAGAGTAATGTTGTTTGATTCATTCTGTTATTTTTTCCCTTCCCCCCACCCCTCCCACCCCTCTTTACCCTCTATACAGTACTTTCTTCCTCCATACTTGCCCCCCTCCCTAACCCTAACTCTAACCCTAACATTAACCCTTCCCTCCCCCCGTTTGTGTGTCATCCTCCACTTATTAGCGATATCATTTGTCCTTTGGCTTTTTGAGATTGGCTTAACTCACTTAGCATGATATTCTCCAATTTCATCCATTTGCCTGCAAATGCCATAATTTTGTCATTCTTTATGGCTGAGTAATATTCCATTGTGTATATAAACCACAGTTTCTTTATCCACTCATCAATTGAAGGGCATCTAGGTTGGTTCCATAGTCTGGCTATTGTGAATTGAGCAGCTATGAACATAGATGTGGCTGTATCTCTGTAGTAGGCTGATTTTAAGTCTTTTGGGTATAGGCCAAGGAGTGGGATAGCTGGGTCAAATGGAGGGTCCATTCCAAGTTTTCTAAGGAATCTCCACACTGCTTTCCAGAGTGGCTGCACTAATTTGCAGCCCCACTAGCAATGTATGAGTGTACCTTTCTCCCCACATCCTCGCCAACACCTGTTGCTTGTATTTTTGATAATCGCCATTCTAATTGGGGTGAGATGGAATCTTAGTGTGCTTTTGATTTGCATTTCTCTTATTACTACAGATGTTGAACATTTTTTCATATGTTTATTGATTGCTTGTACATCTTCTGTGAAGTGTCTGTTCATTTCCTTAGCCCATTTGTCGATTGGATTATTTGTATTGTTGGTGTAGAGTTTTTTGAGTTCTTTATAGATTCTGGAGATTAGTGCTCTATCTGAAGTATGATTGGCAAAGATATTCTCCCACTCTGTAGGCTCTTTCTTCACATTACTGATAGTTTTCTTTGCTGAGAGAAAGCTTTTTAGTTTGAATCTATCCCAGTTATTGATTATTGCTTTTATTTCTTGTGCTATGGGAGTCCTATTGAGGAAGTCTGGTCCTAGCCCGACACGTTGAAGATCGGGACCTACTTTTTCTTCTATAATCTGCAGAGTCTCTGGTCTGATTCCAAGGTCCTTAATCCATTTTGAGTTGAGTTTTGTGCAGGGTGAGAGATATGGGTTTAGTTTCATTCTGTTCCATATGGATTTCCAATTCTCCCAGCACCATTTGTTGAAGAGGCTATCTTTTCTCCATTGCATATTTTTGGCGCCTTTGTCTAGTATTAGAAAGTTGTATTTATTTGGGTTTGTGTCCGTGTCCTCTATTCTGTACCATTGATCTACCTTTCTATTTTGGTACCAATACCATGCCGTCTTTGTTACTATTGCTTTGTAATAAAGTTGAAGTTCGGGTATTGCGATACCCCCTGCTTCATTTTTCCTGCGAAGGATTGCTTTAGCTATTCTGGGTTTCTTATTCTTCCAGATGAATTTCATGATTGCTTGCTCTATTTCTGTAAGGTACGTCATTGGGATTTTAATTGGGATTGCATTGAATCTGTATAGCACTTTTGGTAGTATGGCCATTTTGACAATATTAATTCGGCCTATCCAAGAACATGGGAGATCTTTCCATCTTCTAAGGTTTTCTTTAATATCTTTCTTTAGTGTTCTGTAGTTCTCATTGTAGAGGTCTTTCACCTCTTTTGTGAGATTGATTCCCAAGTATTTTATTTTTTTCGATGCTATGGTGAATGGGGTAGTTTTCATAATTTCTCTTTCTGAGGATTCATCACTTATGTATAAAAATGCATTGGATTTATGAGCATTGATCTTGTAACCTGCCACTTTACTGAATTCACTTATGAGTTCTAACAGTTTTCTGGTGGAATTTCCTGGTTCCTCTAAGTATATAATCATATCATCCGCAAATAGGGATAGTTTGAGTTCTTCTTTTCCTATTCGTATTCCTTTAATTTCCTTGGTCTGTCTAATTGCTCTGGCTAGAGTCTCAAGAACGATATTGAATAGGAGTGGTGAAAGAGGGCATCCCTGTCTTGTTCCAGTTTATAGGGGGAATGCTTTCAGTTTTTCACCTTTTAGAATGATATTAGCCATGGGCTTAGCATAGATGGCCTTTACAATGTTAAGGAATGTTCCCACTATCCCTATTTTTTCTAGTGTTTTGAGCATGAAGGGGTGTTGTATTTTATCAAATGCTTTTTCTGCATCTATTGAAATAATCATGTAATTCTTGACTTTAAGTCTATTGATATGGTGAATTACATTTATTGATTTCCGGATGTTGAACCAACCTTGCATCCCTGGGATAAAACCCACTTGATCGTGGTGCACTATCTTTTTAATATATTTTTGTATGCGATTTGCTAAAATTTTATTGAGAATTTTTGCGTCAATGTTCATTAATGATATCGGTCTGAAATTTTCTTTCCTCGATTTGTCTCTGTCTGGCTTGGGTATCAGGGTAATATTGGTTTCACAGAATGAGTTTGGGAGGGTACCCTCCTCTTCTATTTCATGGAATACTTTGAGAAGTATTGGAATGAGCTCTTCTTTAAAGATTTTGTAGAACTCGGCTGAGAACCCATCTGGTCCTGGACTTTTCTTTGTTGGTAGGCTTTTGATGACCTCTTCTACTTCATTACTTGAAATTGTTCTATTTAAATTGTGTATGTCCTCCTCGTTCAATTTAGGCAATTCATATGTCTCTAGAAACCTGTTGATGTCTTCGAAATTTTCTATTTGGTTAGAATATAGATTTTCAAAATAGCTTCTAATTATGTTTTGTATTTCAATCGTGTCTGTCGTGATATTTCCTTGTTCATTCCGAATTTTGGTGATTTGGGTTTTCTCTCTTCTTCTCTTTGTTAGAGTGGCTAAGGGTTTATCAATTTTGTTTATTTTTTCAAAGAAACAACTATTTATTTTGTCAATTTTTTGTATAGTTTCTTTTGTTTCAATTTCGTTGATTTCAGCTCTGAGTTTAACTATTTCCTGTCTTCTACTACTTTTGGTGTTGGTCTGTTCTTCTTTTTCTAGGGCTTTGAGCTGAAGTGTTAGGTTGTTTATTTGTTGATTTTTACTTCTTTTATTGAATGCGCTCCATGAAATAAATTTTCCTCTAAGTACTGCTTTCATAGTGTCCCAAAGATTTTGATATGATGTTTCTTTGTTCTCATTTACCTCTAAGAATTTTTTAATTTCCTTCCTAATATCTTCTGTTATCCATTCATCATGTAATAGCATATTGTTTAATCTCCAGGTGTTGGAGTAGCTTCTGTTTTTTACTCTTTCATTTATTTCTAACTTCAATCCATTATGATCTGATAGAATACAAGGTAGTGTCTCTATCTTCTTGTATTTCCTTACATTAGCTTTGTGGCATAATATATGGTCTATTTTAGAGAAGGATCCATGTGCTGCTGAGAAGAAAGTATATTCGCTCTTGGTTGGATGGTATATTCTATAAATGTCCGTTAAGTCTAAATTATTGATTGTGTTATTGAGATCTATGGTTTCTTTGTTCAATTTTTGTCTGGAAGATCTGTTCAGTGGTGAGAGAGGCGTGTTAAAATCACCTAGTATTATTGTGTTATGGTCTATTTGGTTTCTGAAATTGAGAAGGATTTGTTTGACATACATGGATGAGCCACTGTTTGGGGCATAGATGTTTATGATTGTTATGTCTTGCTGATTTATGGTTCCCTTAAGCAGTATGTAATGTCCTTCTTTATCCCTTCTGACTAGTTTTGACTTGAAGTCCACATTATCTGAAATGAGGATGGATACCCCAGCTTTTTTGCTGAGTCCATGTGCATGGTATGTTTTCCCCCATCCTTTCACCTTTAGTCTATGGGTATCTCTTTCTACGAGGTGAGTCTCTTGCAGGCAACATATTGTTGGATGTTTCTTTTTAATCCAGTCTGCCAGTCTCTGTCTTTTAATTGATGAGTTCAGGCCATTAATATTCAGGGTTATTATTGAGATATGATTAGTATTCCCGGTCATTTGGTTCATTTTATTTATTTATTTATTTATTTATTTTGAGACGACTTGGTTCTTCCTTTATTTGACAATTTCTTTAGGATAGTTCCTCCCATTGCTGATTTGTTTCTTTGTTTTTCATCTCTTCCTCATGGAATATTTTGCTGAGAATGTTCTGTAATGCTGGCTTTCTTTTTGTAAGTTCTTTTAGCTTTTGTTTATCATGGAAGGATTTTATTTCATCATCAAATTTGAAGTTAAGTTTTGCTTGCTATAAGATTCTTGGTTGGCATCCATTTTCTTTCAGGGCTTGAAAAATGTTGTTCCAGGCCTTTCTAGCTTTTAGGGTCTGAATTGAAAAATCTGCTGATATCCGTATTGGTTTCTCCCTGAATGTAATTTGATTCCTCTCTCTTGCGGCTTTTAAAATTCTGTCTTTATTTTGTATGTTGAGCATTTTCATTATAATGTGCCTTGGTGTGTGTCTGTTATAATTTTGTATATTTGGAGTCCTATAAGTCTCTTGTACTTGATCTTCCATTTCATTCTTCAGATTTGGGAAATTTTCTGATATTATTTCATTGAATAGATTGTTCATTCCTTTGGTCTGTTTCTCTAAGCCTTCCTCAATTCCAATAATTCTTAAATTTGGCCTCTTCATGATATCCCATAGTTCTTAGAGATTCTGTTCATGATTTCTTGCCATCTTCTCTGTTTGTTCAATTTTGTTTTCAAGGTTAAATATTTTATCTTCAATGTCTGATGTTCTGTCTTCCAGGTATTCTATTCTATTGGTTATGCTTTCTATGGAGTTCTTAATTTGGTTTATTGTTTCCTTCATTTCAAGGATTTCTGTTTGTTTTTTTTTCAATATCTCTAACTCTTTATTGAAATGATCTTTTGCTTCCTGTATTTGCTCTTTTAACTGTCGATTGGTGCGATCATTCAGTGCCTGCATTTGTTCTTGCATCTCGTCATTTGCTTCCCTGAGCATTTTAATTATGTACATTCTGAACTCCCTTTCTGTCATTTCTTCTGCCGTGCTGTCATTGGGTTTCATTGATGTAACATCTAGATTTGTTTGCAGCATTTTCTTTCCTTGTTTTCTCATATTGTTCAGGTATCAGTTGACCGCTGTGATATTGCAGATTTCCTCTATTGTCTTATAATATCCCTGAAGATTTCTATTATATCCCCTCTTAGTCTTCAGTAGCCTGAAGTCTTGGAGGAAGTTGATAATGCAGTGCTCCACAAGGAAGCTGACTCCCTAGGGGTGGTGGCCTTCCGGTGGGGTATATTCCCTGCTAGTGGGCAGAGGTACCTTCACTTGCTGATGAATGGTCATCCAAAAGGGAAGTAGGATGTGGGCTGATGCAAGACCAGTTTGGGCCTGTGTCTCTGATTTTACAGTCCTTTTGGGAGAACCTCACCCGACAGGGAGGAGTCACCCGGTGGGGAGGTCTCGCTGGTCGGTTTTCCTCCCAGAGGTTCCGTTCAATTCACCACTACCGCCTGGGCTGGGCAGCCTTCTTCTGCAATGTTCCCAGGGACCCGGACCTGCCTCCTGGGCCTGGAAGCCTCACCCTTCGCAAAGGAATCTCCTTAGGCTGCCTCTCCTCAGAGAAGCTGCCTGCAGTCCTGGAGCCTTCGCTCCGCCCCTCAGTTTGTCTGTGGGGCTCTTCCACCAAGAAGCCGTCTAGGACCCTGCTCTGCACTTTTCGCTTGGCTATGCGGCCCCTCCTCTGAGCAGCCACCTGGAGCCCCTTACAATCGCTCTGAGTCCCAGTGACCCGCCACACGCCTTTTCCTCCAGCAGCCACCTTTGTTCTGTGCGGTCGCTCTAAGTCCAAGTGACCCACCACGCACCTCTTTCTCCACCAGGCAGTCACCCAGAGATCTGGTGCGTCACGAGTCCCAAGAACTCACCTTGTACCATCTTGTCCCGACTGCCACCCGTAGCCCTGGTGCAGTCACTTCGAGCCCAAGCACCCCGCCGTGCTCCTCCTCCTTCTCCAGACAACCCCCCTGTGTTCAGGAGCCGATGCTCTGGGACCAAACCACTCATCACGCTGTTCCACCGGATAGCCGCCCAGAGCCCTGGCGCAGCTGCTCCAAGTCCAAGCGACGTGCCGAGCCCGTATTTCTCCTTCTCCACTGGGCAGCCCCCTGTGTTCAGGGATGGTTGCTTTCAGTCCAAACAGCTCACCGAGCACCCTCTCCTTTGGGCAGCCTCCCAGAGCCCGGGTGGGTTGCGCCGAGTCCAAGCGCTGTGGTGAACAGCCACCTCTCCAATGCTCCCAGTTGTCTGCGATCACTGCTCCGGCGGGGGGAGGGGCGCCTCGCCGGCAGTTCTACTTCGCAAAGATCCCTGCTTTCGGGGCTACCGCCCCGTCCGGGATGCCTGCCCAGTGGGAGGCACTCACCCGGCTGCTTTGAGTTGGTCCCAAGTCTCTCTATATCTCCTTTTCTTGAGTCCTGAGTCCTGGAGCAACACGAAACGCAGCCACCCTCTAGCCCGCCATCTTGAATGCTATCTGTCCCAGAGATTTTGATACGATGTATCGTTGTTCTCATTGACCTCTGAGAATTTTTTTATCTCTTCACTGATGTTTTCTGTTATCCATGTTTCATTCAATAGCATATTATTTAGTCTTCAGGTGTTGGAGTAATTTCTCTTTTTTATTTTGTCATTCATTTCTACCCTCAGTCCATTATGATCTGATAGAACACAAGGCAGTATCTCTATTTTTTGCATTTCCTAAGGGTTGCTTTGTGGCATAGTATATGCTCTATTTTCGAGTAGGTTCCATGTGCTGCTGAAAAGAAAGTGAATCCGCTTGTTGATGGATGAGATATTCTATATATGTCTATTAAGTCTAGGTTATTGATTGTGTTATTGAATTCTATGGTTTCTTTGGTTGGTTTTTGTTTGGAAGATCTATCTAATGATGACAGTGGTGTGTTAAAGACACCCAGAAGTATTGTGTTTTGGTCTATGTGATTCCTGAAATTGAGAAGGATTTGTTTGATGTACAGGGATGCACCATTGTTTGGGGCATAAATATTTACTATCGTTATGTCTTCCTGATTTATAGTTCCCTTAAGCAGTATGAAATGTCCTTCTTTATCCCTTCTGACAACTTTGGCTTGAAGTCCACTTTATCTGATATAAGGATGGAAACCCCCACTTTTTTACTGAGTCCATGTGCATGGTAGGTTTTTACCCACCCTTTCACCTTTAGTCTGTGGGTGTCTTTTTCTATGAGATGAGTCTCTTGCAGCATATTGTTGAGTCTTTCTTTTTAATCCATTCTGCCAGTCTATGTCTTTTGATTGATGAGTTTACGCCATTAACGTTCAGGGTTATTATTGAGATATGATTTGTATTCCCAGGCATTTGGGCTTATTTTTGGTTTTTAAGTTGGCTTGGTTTCTCCTTTGAGTGGTTTTTCTCTAAGGTAGTTCCTCCTTTTGCTGACCTACATTGTTGTTTTTCATTTCCTCCTCATGGAATATTTTGTTGAGAACATTCTGTAGTGCAGGCTATCTATTTGTAAATTCATTTAACTTTTGTTTATCATGGAAGGATTTTATTTCATCTTCAAATCTGAAGGTTAGTTTTTCTGGATATAGGATTCTTGGTTGGCAACCATGTTCTTTCAGAGCTTGAAATATGTTGTTCCAGGACCTTCTAGCTTTTAGAGTCTAGGTTAGGAAGTTGGCTGCTATCTGTATTGGTCTCCCCCTATATGTAATCTGAAGCTTTTCTCTCTCGGCCTTCAAAATCCTATCTTTATTTTGAATGTTAGGCATTTTCATTATAATTTGCCTTGGTGTGGATCTGTTGTGATTTTGTGCATTTGGTGTTTTGTAAGCCTCTTGTATTTGTTTTTCCATTTCATTCTTCAGGTTTGGGAAATTTTCTGATATTATTTCATTGAATAAGTTGTTCATTCCTTTGGTTTGTATCTCTGTGCCTTCCTCAATCCCAATAATTCTTATATTTGGTCTTTTCATGATGTCCCATATTTCTTGGAGATTTTATTCATGATTTCTTACCATCTTCTCTGTTGGGCAAGTTTATTTTCAAGATTAAACATTTTGTCTTCATTGTCTGCGGTTCTGTCTTCCAAGTGGTCTAGTCTTTTGGTGATGCTTTCCATTGAGTTTTTTATTTGGTTTATTTTTTCCTTCATTTCAAGGATTTCCTTTTTTTTTTTTTTTTTGAGAATCTCTATCTCTTTGTTGAAATGATCTTTTGCTTTCTGCAGTTGCTCTTTCAGCTTATTGGTATTATCATTCATTGCCTGCATTTGCTCTCTTATCTCATCCTTTGCTTCGTGAATCATCTTAATCATGTATAATCTGAAGTCCTTTACTGACATTTCTTCTAACATACTGTCATTGGATTCTATTAATATAGAATCTAGATTTGTTTGGATCATTTTCTTCCCTTGTTTTTCATGTTTTTCATGTATCTTCCCCTCTAGCAGTGCAGATCTGGGGTATTGCAGATTTTCCCCTATAGGCTTATAGTGGCCCTATAGGTTTCCAAAACCTTTTCTTTAAGGGGAGATCAATATTAGCAGTGCCCAATTCAGATACTATGCAATCCTAGACCAAATAGCCCCTATGAGGACAATAACAAAATTGTCATAATAAACAGAATGAGTTCAAATATTATCTTCAGTAAAACAAACATTTGCAATAACGTCTGCAGTTTCTAATGGAGGACAAAGAGGATGCAGAGGGATGTAGAATGTGGCTGTTAGTGGGATAAGAAAAGAATATACAGACGTTCTAGAAAATAGAAAGGGTGAGAGTGTAATCAAAAGAAATTGGATGTTAGCATGCCAAAAAGGGAGAAAGAGACTCTGAGGGAACAGGTAAACAAAAGGAAAAGAGAGTAAGAAAAGTAAAGAAATAAAAACTTTAATTTTTTCAATAAGGAGAAAAAAGACAATCTACAGTCTAACAGTCATATAGTAATGAAACCTCCCAATCTTCAGTAGCCTGATGCATGAGAGGTACCTGACAATGAGCTTCAGATCTCCAGCAGGCGTCTCAGGATGGGTTTTGCCCCACCTAAAGATTGGAGCTCTGGCTTCCAGGATTATCCCAGGTGGCCACTCTGGCTTCCAAATGTGTTGGCGAATGGGGAGCTGCAGCTCAGGGTGTAGACGTGGTCAGCTGGAGGTCCTGGAGGCGGGGTGCGGTTGGTCAGGCAGGGGTCCTGGAGGTTGGGTATGTTTGGTGTGGTTGTGGGATCCTGGAGGCCAGGTGCAGTCAGTCTGGGGTCCCTGTGATAGGGCGCAGTCAGTTGGTCTGGGGGTCCTGACAGCAGGGAGCAGTCAGTTGATGTGAGGGTCCCAGAGGCAGGGAGTGATCGGTATGGCTGAGGGATCCTGGAGACGGGGCTCTGTCAGTCTGGCCAGGGGTCCTACAGGGCCTGGCTGTTGTCTCAAAATGGCGGCAGCCACGTGTAATCAAACCTGCAGGTACTGTCACAGTGAACTTCCAGGCAACAGCAGGCAGCTGGTGCTCCACTTGCGGTCGGCAATCGGTTTGCTGACTGTTGTTGGAAGATTGGGAGGTGAACCTTGTGGGTTGGGTGATGGATAGGTGAAAGGCAGGCGATGGACATTCAAGAGGCAGGCAAATGAGGGATGATAGGTGCCTGACAGTGAGCAATCTGCACTCAAAAAAGGCATCAATATACTGGCAGACTGCAGGTGTTCACAGCAGACAAATGGGGTAAACAGCAGGGGATCCATTAGCAGCAATACCTGCCTCAGCAAGAAACAGATATCCTCTGCTTGAAACCGGAGTTATGCGTGACAAGGAACGCAGCCTCCCTCTAGTCCAGCATCTTGGATCTCCGATAATTTTTATACCTATCTTTCTTTTTAGTTTTGTTTTGCAATACTGGCGAGCAAACCAAGGACCTCAAGTATACTAGGCAAATGCTCTAACACATCTTAGCTACATCCCCAGTTTCCTACCTATAATCTTGGGCACTGGAATGTAAAATACAGTAGGTAATGAAGGGCATTTGAATTATAATAGAAAACACAAGTTTCACGTCTGAATTGTGAACCCTTCCATATGACCCTTTTAAACACTAACCCCTAAACATAAGCCACTCAAGTTTAAAAAATAAAGGTTAAAAGTCAAAAAGCAGCATGTAAGTACCAACATTTTCAGAGAGGGTCCTTGGACATAAGTTTGGAGAATGGGCAAGAAAGGATGAGACGGCCACAGTGTAGAGAAGGCGTAGTAGTCCGCCATCGAACTCTCTTCCAGCCAAGATGTCTACTGGTGTGCCGATTAAAGTCCTGCAGGAGGCCGAGGGCCACATTGTGACATGTGAGACGAACACGGGTGAGGTATATTGAGGGAAGCTCATTGAAGCGGAGGACAATATGAACTGCCAGATGTCCAACATCACAGTCACATACAGAGATGGCAGAGTAGCACAACTGGAACAAGTATACATCCGTGGCAGCAAGATCCGCTTTCTGATTTTGCCTGACATGCTGAAAAATGCACCAATGTTAAAGAGCATGAAAAATAAAAACCAAGATTCAGGGGCTGGCCGAGGAAAAGCTGCTATTCTGAAGGCCCAAGTGGCTGCAAGAGGAAGAGGACGTGGAACGGGACGTGGAAACATCTTCCAAAAACGAAGATAATTTTCTCTGTTGAACAGAACTTTCCCCTTTTTCCTTTTAGATTATCTGAATACATGGGGGTAGGTGCCTGTATGTATGTCCTTGGTTTTGTTTTGGGGTTTTTTTGTTTGGTTGGGTTTTTTTGGGGGGACTTGTTTATTGACATCTTTCTCTTTAAATCAGAGGAAATGTCAAACTAATAAATTTGGTGGTTTTGTTTTTTGAGAAAAAAAAAAGAAAGGATGAGACTACATTAGTTTTTGAACCACTTGGAAGGCTTTAAAATGAAGATTGATGCTTTCTACTCCTAGATTTTCTAATGAGCAGGTTTGTGATAGAGCCCCAAAACTTGGTTTTTAATAACTTCCCAGGTGGTGGTGATGCCTTTTGGTCTAAAGAACACAGTTTGAGAAACCCTAAGCTAGATTTTTGAGAGACTAGTCAGCTATCTTTTGCATTAATCAATGCAAAGTATGCTTTTGAAGGAGAGGTGCTATCACAGAAGAAGAGCTATCTCCAAGTCAGATGAGTTCCCTGAGAGAAGCGAGAACTTGACTCAGGACCAGCAGAATTCTTGGTATATGTGACTGAAGCACATAACAGTCAAAGGCAAGCCAGGGGTTAATTTAGGAAAGTAAATACGTATTCAAGGTGGAATGGGGGCAATTTCAGGAATGATGCCTTTGAGGGTAAGGCAAGGAGTATACTCATTCAAAGGAGAATGTGGGCTGTCTCCAGAGGGAGAGACAGCAAACTCTTGGTGTGGGGTGTTAATATTTATGAACAGTGGTTGCTAAGGCATGGACTAGTGGTAGAGCCAGAGCTGAGTTATGTAATCTTGCACCAGTTTTCCTTGTGTTCATGCATGACCCTCATGTTACTTTTGTAGACAAGGTCATGGGTGTGAGCCAAGGGTATGTCTCTCAGGAGATGCAACTGTTCATGGATGCTTTTTGAATTTCAATGGTTCATGGGTGTTTTCTCCATTTTAGTGGTTCATGAGCACTCTTTGTTGAGACTCATTATCTCTCTCTTCCTAAATTCCTATCTCAGTAGAACTGTACACTGATTTTTTGTTTCTCACTTTGGCAGGTAGATGAATGATAAGTGGTATCCTTATTTCATCCTATGGAGTAAAGAAGGAGAAGTTGGCTAGAGGTTTTGGGGTGGACTGATAAGACGTTGGTCTTAGGCATGTCAAATGGACATTTATACGGCAATTTAAATGGAGATATTGTTTGGAAAAGTAGGAAACTGCTGAATTAAAAGATACAGGCATATATGTCCATACAGGAAAAATTATCATAAAGAGAATACAGAAAAAGATATATAAGCAATCAACAAATATATGAAAAAATGTTCAATATCTCTAGCAACTAGAGAAATGCAAATCAAACTACTCTAAGATTTCATCTCACACCAATCAGAATGGCAATTATCAAGAATATAAACAACAGTAAATGTTGGCGAGGTTATAGGTAAAAAGGTACACTCACACATTGCTGGCGGGACAGCAAATTGGTGCAACCACTCTAGAGAGCAGAATGGAGATTTCTCAGAAGCCTTGGCATGGAACCACGATTTGACCCAATTATTCCACTCCTTGATTTATACCCAAAGGACTTAAAATCAGCATACTATGGTGATGTAGCCACATCAATGTTTATAGCAGCTCAACCAACAATAGCTAAACTATGGAACCAATCTAGGTGCCCTTCAACAGATGACTGGATAAAGAAAATGTGGTGTGTGTAAATATGTATGTATACACACACACACACACACACACACACACACACACACACACATATATGATAAAATATTACTCAGCTTTAAAGAATGAAATTATGGCATTTGCTGGTAAATGGATAGAGCTGGAGAATATCATGCTAAGTGAAATAACCCAAATCTAGAAAACCAAAGACTTCTCTGATATGTGGGGTGGAGGCTAGGGAAGAATAGAGTTGCTTTATATTAGATAGAGGGGAGTGAAGGGAGGGGAAGAGGTATGGGGTCAGCGAAGATAGAGTGAAACAGACATTATTACCTGATGTACATATATGACTGCATGACCAATGAGATCCTACAATGTATATAACCAGAAAAATGAGAAATTGCACTCCATTTTTGTATGATTTATCAAAATGTATAAATGTCTTCTACTGTCATGTACAACTAATTAGAACAAATGAAAAAATTTTAAAAAAGAATGAAAATATGGCTTAAAAATGTTTTACTCTGTGACTTTGTGTATAATTATTTTATTAGTTTCCTGATTGATTGAACTAAAACCAAAAAGGAAGACAAGGTCAACAAAGGCGATAGCTGTTAGGGCATCTGTCACCTGTGGTAATTTAACCATAACCACTTTTCTTTCCTTTTCCTCCAACGTTTTTCTAAGCAGATTTATAACAAAACACAGAGAGTAAATAGAAATTGCTTCCCCTCAAGGATCAGGACCTGGAATAAGAGTTTCATAAGCAGGATTTATTGGTGGTGTGTTATTTTCTAGAGAACACGGTTTAAATGTGTCTGTTCTGTAGCAGCCTGCCCACCTCTGTTTTCGGAAACCTTCCTGGGGTGGCAGGGGTGGGGCTGTGTGTACTGAGTCTTCCAACTCTCTCTGGACAGCTGACTTGAGATTGAGCTGATGTAGTCCTTTCAGTCTGATGCTTGTATTAGTCTATTAATTAGTTGGAAAGTTATCCATAAAATGTGGGTCAAATGCAGAACAAGAGGAACTGCCAGTAAAATAGCCTTGTAAATGACCCAAATAAAAGCACATTTTCTGTTTTATGGTACAACTGATCTGATCTCACAGATTCTCCGTGCATGTGCTTTTATTTTGCCCTTTGCGTATTGACCAGTTTTTCACAGCATCATAGTAAAAAAGGAATACTTTAAAAATATCAGGGTAGAAATGATCAAATGTGGAATTGTTATTTCACAGAGACCAAACTAATTTCCTAGACTATTAGAAAATTTATTTGTTGACAGGTCAGGCTCTTACAAGACTGGTAAAAAACATGATTTTTAAAATCTATTATATAAACCCCCAAAGCTCCCTTCAAACATTAAAACAAAAAGAACAAAAATCAGTTTTAAGTACCTTAAGGAATGACATAAGGTGTTTTCTCTTAATTTGTTCTTCCTTTAGGATTTTAAAAAATATTAAGCATATTGGAATTCAAATTAATGTTCCTTTTTTCTTTCTTTCTTGAGCAGGTTGTCAAGTTATTAAGCAACAAAAGATCGCAAGCTGTTGGGATCTTAATGTCTAGTCTTCATCTAGATATGAAAGACATACAACATGGTAAGTGCAAAAAATAAAAATACAATTATTGAATATTAAAATTTGGATATGATGGATTGGTTGGAAGGATACGCTGTTTCTTTGAAAGTTCAAGATCAAGGTGGCATCATGGTTGGGTTCTATGAGGACACTCTTCTGGGTGCAGATTGCCATTTTCTCCTTATATTCTCATGTGGCAGAAAGAGTCTGAGAGAGCTCTTATTGGTCTCTTGTATAAGATCATGAATTCCATTCATGAGGACTCTAGTCTCAAAATTTAATCACCTCCTCAAATCCCTACCTCATATTGGGGGTTAGGATTTCAACATATAAATTATGGTGAACACAAATGTTCAGTCCATTGCAGATATGTTTAGTCTGTTATTAATAAATATTTTTACATCATAGAAGTATAGTTCCACTATTCTCTGTAAGTAGTTGAACCATATCTGAAGTGTTTATTTCTGGATGCCATGCTCAAAGAGTTATTGATAAATACAAGTGTGAGCCAGATACTGGGGTGTCTCTAGCCATTAGAAATACTTGGAGAAGGGGCTGAGGTTGTGGCTTAGTGGTAAAGCATTTGCCTAGCATGTGTGAGGCACTGGGTTTGATTCTCACCACAGCATATACGTGGATAAAATACAGGTCTATTGACAACTAAAAAAACATTTTGAAAAATACTTGGAGAAGATAATCTATAAGACAGAAAAGTTACTTGAATCTTAGACATGTTTTTGATGAGCTAATATAAAGAAGAGGAAGTAAACCTTAAAGGATCTACCAGACCAACTTTAACCAATGTGAGAGTAACAGGGAAGCATGTTTTAATTGTTTTTCCAAGAATGTTCTTATAGTTATATTATGATTATGTCTAATATTAAACTAGATATTCATGTTTACTGATAAATTAAGAGCAGAAGTTTTCATGAGGCCAAATGACCATTTGTCTCAAATGTCTTTAAAGTGTTGGAGGGGAGATGGGGTATGTTCCCTTAGTCCTCCAGTTTGAAGATACTGTAAGATGCTGAAACACTAAAGTGATGTCCTTATGTACAAGTTTTTAGAGTGGACAACTGGCCCCTCTTCTTCCAGTAATTTGGGACAGCCATAGTGTAAACTTTTCTACTTTAGAAGGATTGAATTATTTTTATATAATACATACATATATGTGTATTTGCACATATACATATATGTATATACATGTGTATACACACATATATACACCTATATGCATACATATACATGCAAACACACATATATACATATGTATATGTTTATGTATGTATATAAATTATTTTTGGTAATACTAGAGATTGAATTCAGGGCCTCACACATGCTAGGCAAGTGCTCTACTACTGAGCTATACCCCAGCACTTTTTTTTGTTTTTTATTTGAGACAGGATCTCACTAAATTGCTTGGACTGGCCTTGAACTTGCAATCTTTCTGCCTCAGCCTCCTGAGCATCTGGGATTACAGGAATGTGTTATCATGTCTGGCTTAATTTATATTTTTAATGGCTTGTAAAATATTTTCTACATGTTGGAAAATAGAATATAGTATCCCAAGTAGCTGAGATTATAGGCATGTACCAGTGTGCCTGGCTTTTAGTGTTAATATTTAAAACTTGAACAATTGACAGAAATTCTACTATCACATTTATGCTGAGAGGTATTGCCCAAAGGTATATAGAGGAATTAAATTTATGTTCTGAATGTCTCGTAAGCTGCTCCAGAGCCTAGAATAGATTAAGCAGATTGAATTATCCAGTGGAATGCCAGTTTACCTATTAAAGAAATATGGTTTTAAGTATAACACAGACTTTATAAATCATGAAAACATTTAACTAGCTTTCTGGCTTACCCACTATGAATGTGGATTCTATTTGTTAGGCCTAAAATATTGTGTGGGATAATTCATAAATAGCACAAGTGTGGTATGCCCTGTCAATTGATGAGTAACTCTTAATCACAATTTAAGTTTCTATTAAATTGTTTTGATGGTAAGGAGACTTCCTCAAGCTGAACCATTTGGGGTAATAGTCATAGAGGAGAACGCCAAGGCTGGCGCCAAGAAGTACTTGGTGTTTCTAAAGCTGGCAGATGTAGTCCAGTTAAGTCATAGAATGAAATCTGAAAATAATGATATGGTCCTTTCCTTCAGTCAAATATTCAGCTCGGGTTGAGTTAATAATGAGAACCTTATGAACAAAGGAGTCCGCCTGACATCTGTGTCTGTGGTACAGCCAGCAAGAGTTCATTGAAAATTTGCTGGCTTAACATGCAACGCTAACAATAACATGGCATGAACGACAGTAGTTGAAGGGTCTCAGAGAATCATGCATAAACTTTTTCCTATTAGGATGTAAAGTGATTGCTTGAGTCCCATCGAAACCCTGCAAACCCATTTTCTGCCACCTCGGCAACTTGAGAGTCTGAAGAAACGAGTAGGCAGTGCCTTTTGGTGGATCAAGTCTTCTTCTGCCTCGGTGTACTGTCTGGGGCCATGATTTCCATGTGGGAATCACTGGTGGTCTCTGGAATAAGCTTTGCTTCTCTCGAGATATGCCTCTACTGAGAAATCCACAGAAGCTTAAACATCACTGATTTGGGATGTAGAAGCAGCCACAGAATTTATCCAGTCTTCCAGTGTTATTTTATAAAAGAGCAAACTAAGATCTGCCAGTGGTCCCGTTGCTTTCTCAAGGTCATGTGGCTCTTTAATGGAATAGAGTGAACTTTCACCAGGTGCTCCACATCAGTGGGGCTGTTCTTTCCCATTAGATGTGCTGATTCTTCAGTGTTGTGCTTTTCCTACAACCAGCATTAGTATGTCTACATACCACATAATATTATTCTAATAAATTTTTCTAAACCATCAGAGTGGATTTTTCCAGAGGTGACATTTTACCCTTCCCATCTAAAAATTGTCATAACCCACAGGTCATTCTAGAAGTTGCCAGATAAATTCACTGCTACATTCCAGCAGCTTGGACTTTCACTGTAACTTTTACACACACACAATTAATTATTTGCGGCTGCTCTACTTTATTTATTTGCTGGCACTATTTTTCCCCCTTCTCTCCTTCCCTGTCAAAATGCTAGAGAAACCTAAAGTTGAATTTCCTTTGTAATGTTTCTATTTTAAAGTGTCCTGTAAGAGTGAGGAGTGGGTAATTTTGGAGTCTAAGTGTCAAAGGTCTAAACATACATGCACCACATCATACTCAATTGAACGCAGGTTATTCTCACAACAGCAGTTGCACAATTCTCAGCATCACATAAGGTCAAAAGGCAGAACAGGAAAGAAGGAATTGGACTTTTAACCAGGTCTACCTATCAGTGCAGTAAATATCAACAAGGGAGCTGTATGCGAGTGTGTGTGTGTGTGTGTGTGTGTGTGTGTGTGTGTGTGTGTGTGTGTGTGTGATGTGTGTTTAAAAGTTAAGAGTGAAGGCCTAAGCTGCTGGAATGCACAGTGAACCTATACTGCAACTTCTAAACTGATCTGTAGATTTAACTATTTGTTAGGGTGGGTGAAAGTGTAGCATGCCACCTCTGAAAAATTTCATTTTGATTGTGTAGAATAAATTAAAAGTCTAGGATGAAGGTATGTTCCACAAGGAATTTCCCTTTTTTGGATGGTAGGACCTGTGGACCCTTTAGGTTTAAGCTTACTTTAAATCAAGTTTGAGGGTCATTTCAGGTGTTAAATGCACACCCCTGCATGGGTTGGTTTCCCTGAATCTTCAGACTTTGAGTACCAGTTTATCATGGTTAAGGTCTAGAATCTGAACTTTGGGTGGGTTTTGAGCTTTGCTATTTGGTCCCTGGTTCCATGAAGCTATCAACAGAAAGTTCAGGTATGTTTGGATAGGTGTCAACAGAAAAAGCAGTTTGTGAGCTGGCTCACTTCTCCAGGTTCATTCATCCCTTTCATGTAGCCTACAATTCCTTACTA
The DNA here is from genome assembly GCF_902686455.1 of Sciurus vulgaris. Lineage (NCBI taxonomy): Eukaryota > Metazoa > Chordata > Mammalia > Rodentia > Sciuridae > Sciurus > Sciurus vulgaris. The sequence goes on from NC_136473.1 coordinate 49,645,226, forward strand.
TCTTGTCACTTCTTTGGTGCCTTTATGATACTTTACCAATATTTATTTATTACAAATATATTTTATATTATGTTACAAATAAATCTTATCTAGCATTTTAAATTGTACCTTGTGGGAGGATCGATTCAAACAATATAGCCTGTAATTTCCATAAATTGGTTTTTTGAAGCTATCCTACAGCTCCATAATGGTAGTTTAGTTTTGTGAAAATAGATTGAATTTTTTTGTACAACACTCAGTCCATATTTCACAGGTCTTAGGTTCATTTTGGTAGATAAGAGTAGCTGCAGAAAAATTTCAAACTTCATGAAGTTAACCCCTGCCTCAATGTCACTATTAAGTAGAGTATTCATATAGTTTATCATTCAAAATGGGATACTTTTGAGAGAGGGAAAGCTGCCTTTAATAACATTTCCTGGATAACGAGTATAATGAAATTTTGCTGGTACATCAGTATTACTGTCACCCTGCTATTAGATCTGAAGCAAGTTTCAGATCTAATTCTCCCTGTAATTCCAATATTTATGAATCATATTTTTTGGCCAGCAAGAAGAAAAAGTTTCTGAAAAACCTACTTTGTAAACTTGAAGTTGCCTAGTTCTCTGTCCTTGTAAGTACTCTCAACAAGATTTTATATAAAATATTTGCTCTAGTCAGATGCTAACACATCATGGAGGTAGGGATCTGTTACCCTTATAACCTGCACCTGGCATCAAGAAATCCAATGTCTGGATCCAATAGTGCTTAGAACTTAAAAGCCTGACAATCTCCATAAAGATCCATATAGTAGTAGAACACAACTATAATCTCAGCAACTCAGGAGGCTGAAGCAGGAGCATTGCAAGTTCTAAGCCAGCCTCAGCAACACAGTGAGGCTCTAAGCAACTTAGTGAGACCCTGCATCAAAATAAAAAGCAAAAGGTGTTAGGGGATGTGGCTCAGTGGTTAAACACCCCTAGTACCAAAATAAATAAATAAATAAACAAACAAACAAATAAATAAATAATTAACAAAGTACAAGTCATAGTGTCCACTAGACACTCATACTCTCTAAGGGAAGGGAGTGGAGATGGAACATCTTTAAGAGATTTTAGCTAATCTGAACACCTTGAATGACAAGTTTCACTAATGAACGTCAATCGTAGTCATTGTATAATTTTAAAAGCCTCTATTATTGATTTAGATAGGAATAACTGGACAGCATGCATGAGCTACCTCTGGAGTGTGGTCTTTTTACCTAGTACTAGGCAACCATCCATAAGGTACAAGCATTATTTTGTTTATACACACACACACACACACACACACACGCACACACAAGTATATATTAAGACAGCGACTATCCTTAGAGTTGGAACTTTAGCGGGCTCATACATTTGCATTAATTCTGCAAATATTTTTATAGTACATTATAGATATTATAACAAGTAATACCTAATATTTATGCAACAATAGCACACAAAAATAAGTTTCACTATTCTACAGGAATGGCAAGCTCAGGGTACTGATGGCCCTAGATCCTTCCTGCATTTCATTCATGTCTGCCTTGTTTGAAGCTAACTGAAATTGTGGACATGTAGGCAATGGATGCTCAGTTGTATCCTTTTTGAAATTTCTATCTTGTTTAAACATGATTTAAATAAATCATGTGTCCTGAAATTAAATGATAATGATGTAAACTACCAAGCATTCCATCAAAATTGTCAATTATACAGTCAATACAATCATGGTTATTTTTTTTCTTTTTTCTCTAAGACTGATGATTGCTCTTTCAAATACTTTTTATTTTTTTATGTGTATATATATTTTGTGTGTGTGTGAATATATATATTTGTATATACACAAACATATTTATTAAGAAGCATACCTTATAAGACCACTAAATATTCTCATGGATTTATATCAGAAATCTAGTGAAATCTCAGTCTATTAATTGAAGTTCCTCTTTGGACCCTGCATCATGTTGCTATTACTTTGTTGATCTTGACCTCCTTCAAAGGTACTCAAAATGGTATAGCTTTATCCTGGTAACTGTCTAGGAAGGAATTATCTAATATAGCAGGTACACACATACATACACATGTGTATGCATGCATACATATGTTTTAGCTTTTTTTTTACTGCTGTGACTAAAGACCTGGCAAGAACAATTGTAGAGGAGGAAAAGTTTATTTAGGGGCTCACAATTTCAGAGGTCTCACATTTCAGAGGTCTCAGTCCACACACAGCCAGTTGCATTTCTCGGGGCTCAAGGTGAGGCAGAACCTCATGGTTTAAGAGTGTGGCAGAGGGAAGCAGTTCACATAATGATCAGAAAGCAGAGAGAGACTCCACTTGCCAGATACAAAATATATACCCCAATGGCACCCCCCCCCACAGTGTCCACCCCCTCCAGCCACACCCTACCCACCTTCAGTTTCTACTCTGCAAATTCCATCAGGGGGATTAGTGCACTGATTGGGTTAAGGCTATCATAACCAATCATTTCTCCTCTAAACCTTTTGCATTGTCTCACACATGAGCTTTCGGGGGAGACCTCACATCCAAACCATAACTTTGTGTGTACACACACACACACACACACACACACACATACACACATATATCTAGAGAGAGAACATTCATAATCATATCTTTTTTTTTTTTTTTTTTTTTTTTAGTATGTAAAGAGATGACGTTAACTTACTGTTGGTTTGAATTTTACTTTTCTTTCTCTTACCCTTCCCTCTAATACTGTTGCTGGTAGTTGTGTAAAATGACCCATAGGAGGAGGAGAGTTAATCTCCCATTTTACAGTGGAAGAGTGAGCCTTATATATTAAGCCTGCCTGAGGGATTTACCCTCATCGGGCCAAAATGAGTATCCAGCTCCTTTGACTCCTACTTCAGTGCTCTCTGCTCTGGGCAGTGTGTTAGCTTGTAGAACAAGAATATGTGTTACCCAATAGAATGAGAGAGTGCACAAACAAAACTGGCAAAGGATATAATAGTTTAGTCACTATAATTTTACATTTCAGTTATTAACATTGGAAAATATAAATTTGGCAAATTTCATTAATTGCTTTGAATTATCTTAGATAAATCCCCCAGTTTATTTATAGACTGTTCTATAGAGAAATAAAGTTATGAATTGTTTTTTCATCTGTGAATTAAATGCAGAAAAACACTTTCAAGAAAATTCTAAACGGAGTTTCTTGTAATTGATTCAACCAAGCAAAGATAACTGAAATACAGAAAAACAGTCTCCTGCATATGGATTTCCAATTTTCCCAGCACTCAACTCAAAATGGATCAAGGATCTAGGAATTAGGCCCAAGACCCTTCACCAAATAGAAGAAAATATAGGCCTGAATCTCCATCACTTTGGCTTAGGACAACACTTCCTCAACATGACTCCCAAAGCACAAAAAATAAAAGCAGGAATCAGTAATTGGGATAGATTCAAACTAAAAAGCATTTTCTCAGCAAAGGAAACAGTCAACAATGGGAAGAGAGAGCCCACAGAGTGGGAGAAAATCTTTACCACATGCACTTCAGATAGAGCACTAATCTCCAGAATCTATAAAGAACTCAAAAACTTTACACCAAGAATAAAAATAACCCAATCAATAAATGGGCTAAGGAAATGAGCAGAAACTTCACAGAAGATCTATAAGCAATCAACAGATACATGAAAAAGCATTCAAAATCCCTAGTAATAAGAGAAATACAAATCAAAACTACCCTAAGATTTCATTTCACCCTAATTAGAATGTCTGTTATCAAGAATACAAGCAACAATAGGTGTTGGCATGGATGTGGGGGATAAGGTGCACTCATACAATTGCTGGTGGGGTTGCAAATTGGTGCAGCCACTCTGCAAAGCAGTATGGAGATTCCTCAGAAAACTTGGAATGGAACCACAATTTGACCCTCCTATCCCCCTCCCAAAGGACTTAAAATCAGCATGCTACAGTGACACAGCCACATCACTGTTTATAGCAGCTCAGTTCACAATAGGTAGATTGTGGAACCAACCTAGATGCCTTTCAGTAGATGAATGGATAAAGAAACTGTGGTATCTATACACAATGGAATATTATTCAGCCATAAAGAAAAATACAGTTATGGCATTTGCAGGTAAATGGATGGAGTTGGAGAATATCATGCTAAGTGAAATAAGCAATTCCCCAAAAAAACAAAGACTGAATGATTTCTCTGATAAGTCGATAATAGTACATAATGGGGGGGGGAGGCAAGAGTGGAGGAAGGATGGATTGTATAGAGGAAAATGAGTGGTGGGGAGGGGTGGAGTGAAGGAAAAATAATAGAATAAGACAAACATCATTACCCTATCTATGTACATGTATGGTTACACAAATGGTGTGACTCCGTGTACACCTAGAGAAATGAAAATTGTACCCCATTTGTGTACAATGAATCCAAATTTTAAAAAAAAGACAGTCTGGACTAAGCTTATCAATGAATGAAGCAAATTGTGAGTACTTGTGAAGTGAGCATGATGCATGAATATGAATTGTACTGTCTCATCTCTAGGTAGGTTATCAATTGCTCTGAAAGAATATAGGAAATATTCTGGATGCTGGCTTTCAGTCCTTTCTTACTCTCTCACTATGTTCTTTTTTCCTGGGTCACTCTAGCACCACTTCTTCTCTGGGTTTTCTCTCACTTTTCAAGTTTGGTGTCGCAATACTTAAGAGAACAGGTTCAGGGGCCAAGCTGCTTGGATGTTGTTACACACTGAACGTTTGTGCCAATTCATACATTGAAGCCCAACTCCCAATAAGGTGGTCTTTGGAGGTAATTAGGCTTACATGAGTTCATGAAGTAGGGCCCCATGATGAGATTAATGCCCTTTTAAGAAGTATCGAAGACCAGAGCTCTTTATTTCTCTCTTCTACTGCCATGTTGTGTAAGCACCCAGCCTATGGTATTTAGCTATGGCAACCCAAATGGACTGAGACAGATTTGGTCCAGCTGGGCCACTGACTGTCTAGCTGGGCAAACCTGAACAAGTTCATGTTTCTATTCTTTAGTTTCCTCTTTAATATGAAGAGATGTTAAATGAGTTCTTACAAGTAAAACATACTACACCCCTATGTTAAGCCCTCAATAAAAGTTAGTTGTCTTCTCCTTTCTACATTTCTTAGAAAATGAGCTGACTCCAGTCTTTTGTTGCATTTCAAACTTATATCCTGGTCATCCAATGAGAGAGAGAACTAAGAGATTTTATTCTTCCTTGATTACTCTGAATAGGTCATATAAGATCATCTGCCATGAGAAAGGAGGAGGAGTAGAATGCAAAAGCTGACCTTTCCAATGGAGTTTGGGAGTAAGATAAGAAGGGAAAAATGGGAGTTTCTGTTCAAGGGGAACATATCTGAGTTCTGCAGTTTAGGTTTTCAGTCAGTGTTACTGAAATACCAAGTTTAGTACTTGACTGCACCCTTCTCTGTTTTCTGAATGAAGATAAATATGAGAATTATTTATATTAGCAACTCTTAGAAGTTGAGCATGGCTGTATCTTTGGACTGCATTTTATCTATGGAGAGCAAATTGTTTTGGAAACTTGAAAAGCTGAGGACTCCTATATTTGTGTGGTTCCTTAAACATTGTCTCTGTGCTGTGTGAGTCATCTGTACTCCACATGCATAGCTCCTGGCTCTGGGTGGCACAGGAAGGGAGCAGTGTAATGGAGTTTGGCTTTGCTGGGAAATGAATCGTGGTATGGGACATGAGTACAATCTAAGCAGAGGCTTCTGTTCCCTCCTTCGACATTTTATATTTCTTGATAGTTAAACGAGTTTCTAGCTATAAGTATGGAGTATTCTTTTTTAAAAATGTTAAAATAGCCTTTCTAAATCCTAGGAAAGTTGAAAGATTATTTTATGGTGACTTTTCACATGTACTTGGAAACCTACACATCTAGCAGGGCTGCCACGGAAAAACGTTTTTCATGTGAATTTTTTACCAGACAAATAGTAGATTACAAACTCCAGGTCTTTGCCTAAGAGTTTCTGGTTTCATTCTTGGAGACGCAAGCTTTTTTATTTGCCTATTAATTACCATAGAAAGTTTATCCATAATCATTTATTTATTTTTGTAATATTCTCAAAAATTGGGTTCAGTGTGGGCAATGTTGTTTTTTCCCAGTAGATTTTCCAGTGTCTGGTTTCTTTATGAAACTGAAGTTTACAAGGCTCACTTAGAAATTACTTCATGGCAATCCCCCCCTACCCCCAGTTTTAACCTTTATTTTAAGTGTTTTCCTCACATGGGATATAGAATTTTAAGACCTGTTTATTATATTTATCGAGACATTAAAAATGTAGTAAATGCTGTTGGAAGATTGGGTGAATGGTTTTCATTGAAATGTAAAGTCACTTAGAATTAGAAATTTGAGAAGAAAGTGGGCTGCAGTGAGCCCATGTAACTTTTTCATCAATTGTAGCCTTGTAGTGGAGAAAAGTACACGTGAGATAGTATGTTTTCATTAAAACCTACTTTCAGAAATTTAATATCAGAATATGCTTTAATTTAAATGAAAAGTTCATTACCTAGAGTTTTTTTTTTTTTAATAAAAAGAAAGACCTCATACATCATTATGTCACAAATAGATTATTAAATCAGGGAAAAATGAATTATTATAAGCCTTTCATTAAGGGCTCAGCAAAAATCCTTAGGTTGAATGTAGACTATATTTTTATGATGTTGTTTCACAGTTGCACTTTTTGATTATACTTTCATGGGAAGAAGGAGCATAATACTTGGGACTGTTTTGAAGCTGTGAATGTGGTTATTCTCTCCCCTTCATTGCACTTACCATATGAATTATGTTTCATGTATTTGTTTGTATGTTTATTTTCACTGACCATAGACCCTCCACTGGAAGGAACTCTGAAAACCTGGAGACAGAGTCCACTGCAGCTTAGAGCATTATAATGCTGCATTTGTTCCTCACAATCACTGGGTGATTGTTGAAGGAATTGCACGTGTGACCACGTGGAGCACACGTAGAGGTAGAGCTCAAATCTGAGTGCAGAGCCCTTAGTGTGAGCTCAAAATTAAGCACATCAGTTTTTACCCTGGAAGCGCTGTGTGTTAAGGTGTAGCTTTTGCAAAAATAATCCTCTTGCATGATCCTGGAGTGGGTGGGATTTGGACTGTTGTTTTAGGGGGAAGAGAAGCCCTTTCCATGACTTTGAATTTTAAAACTGGCTTCTTAAAAGTTATATGCTTTGATAAACACTTCTCCAGCATCCCACTCTCAAGATGTTTTCTGGCTTCCTTCATTCATTAGATGAAGGGAGGATCCAAGAATGCAAGAGGAAAAAAAAGAATTGATTGGCACTTTCTATCTTTGCCTTATTGCACTACACACCCCTATCCTTATAAGTTAGGTTCTAGAAGTAAAACCACAGATATTCCCCTAAGTTCAGTGTGCTGAGACATCAGATAAAAATCATAAAACAACAAGGTTACTTAATGGCATGTTATCCCTTGTTAGAACTGAAGGAATGACATTTTAAGTTGATGGCTGCCTTGCATCTTCCTTTATGGTCAAACATAAACGTAACAGGATATTTATTTTCTTAGTTGCACTTTTCAGTCAAATATCTATGAGTACATTTTAAATCTAAATGAGTTTTAATAAGATTACTTATTTAAGAAAATAAATTGTCCAGAAAGAGTTAAAATGCAAAACAACCCCACAATTACCAGGTCCCTGAATAAACTTTGTCATTTTTGTGTTTGATTGTGAAGGAATAATTTTTTTTCCCGTGTGTTCAAGCCACTCAAGAATAATCACAGTCTCATTTGAGAAAATGGTGGAATTTAGAAAGGCTTCTTTATCATTGTTAGTGAGAGTATGCAGTTCTTATGAATAAGTTGTAAAGAGAAGTTATGAATTGAGTGGGATGTTAAAACAGATTATCCGCTAAGCTCTATTAATGCTGTTTTTTTCAAATTTAGCAAAATGCAGTTGCTGATACTAATAACTAACACCTGCAGTCATTACTGTTCATGTCTACAACCACTCTATGAGGTAGGTAGGTAATGTTATTAACCCTGACTTGGGGATGAAAAACTAGTCAGAGTAGCAAAAGAACCTCAATCAGCAACCAGTGGGCTGTGATGTAAACTGAGGCAGTCTGGATCCCAGTCTGTTCTGAACTTCTGCTATACTTCCTGAGGATTCAGTTTTAGTGATTGTATCAGTGACTGAAGCTGGAAAATGGTGCATGATTATTTTTCCCCTTCATGGTTCTTAATTAGAAAACCAGCCTACTGGTTAGAGTCTGTAGTTGCTATATGTAGCACTCGAGTGTTGATTTTTTTTTTAAAATTCAGTGACCAAACTATTTAGTTTCTTCCCTTACCTCCATGTAAGGAACCTTATTCTTTTAGTAAATATTTGGGTGATTTACATTAAAAAATATTTTTTCCTTAAAACTATGATTATAATCATTCTTTTGGGGGTTTCTTTCAAAGTGAGACACAATTGTATAGAATTAGATTGAAAAAATATGATTATTATTAATATGAAAGCCATTTTGGCATGAGAAATTTTAGATTTCTGATAGATCCTGTACTTATAGAGCACCATATATGCATACATTCAACATGAAATTTAATGCTGTTTCTCTTTTGGAGCATGTGTTAGAAAACAGTGGCAAAAGGGATCCCAGAGTTAGGGTCCTATTTCCAGGGAACTTACTAAGCTCTCTTTTACAAGAGTGTAAATGTTTACCTAAGCAAGAAGGTGAAGTTCGTTATGCCCAATAAAGGACATTTTGCAGTGCTGGTTTACAGAAAACATTCAACAGACAGTGAATGTTTTACATGAAGTACAGTGAGTTGTTTGAAACTCTTTGCTCATCTATACACTATGCTTAAAATAAACACTATCTGGGACTATGCCAGACTTTTTTCTACCTCCTTTATTCCACACCCTAGATTTTGTCACCTGCCAAAGTCAAGTAAATCTTATCTAAACAGTTGAGATAAGCACTGAGTTGTACCCAGTATGGTCAAATCAACAAACCTCTCCAGAAACAGAAATGAAATACAATATCTCTAGATTAAACAGTCTACAATGGCAATCATGTTTGCATTTAAAGATTTTATTCCAAAAGGATTACAGTCTTGGTATCCACTTTTTCCCCCTGCCTAGACAAGAAGGCGACATACTGACTCAAACAAAATGCATTTGTTCTCTAACAATTTAACTTGTACAGCTCTTATAAACTAGGCCCATAGGTGTACAAAGCCTGCTGACTTAATCAGTAACTTATGTCGTTAACCTTGTATAAGCAAGTATGCTTGAGATGCACCAGTGTTGGACTGTGTATCAGATTTATTTTATTTTATTTTTTTCCAACCGGAAAGTCTTCCTTTATGTAACCTAAGTTCAAAACTTGCAGAATTCTGGCTTTTCATTGTTTGTACCTTACAACAAAACCCTACCGTGTTAAATTTTCTGAAAAAGATAATATGGTATAAATGTATGTGACCTTCTAAATTATAGACTATTATAACAATGCAGTTTTCTTCCTTGTAAGGACATACAATATTTTATTGTTTGCTAAGAAGTGTAAACTCTACAAGGGAAAGAACTATGCCTGTCAGATTACCAATGTATCTCCACGGTTGAGAAGGATATCTGGTTCTGATTCACTCTGTGGATATTTGTTCAATGAATGAATGCATGATGTTTTCAGAGATACTGTTTTCTTTGCAGATGAATATAAATATTTTGTGATTATTCATCAGTTGCTGATATTTAAAAGCAGGTTTCTTAAGTGAATTTTTGTTTTACCATAGTGAAATTCTTCCCTTTTAACTTTATACTATTCAGGGCTGGTGATACAGCTTAGAGGAAGAGCCCTTGCCTAGTATGTGCACGGTCTTGGGTTTAATCCCCTGCACTAAAAACAAAACAAAACCAAACAAAAACCATTATACTGTTGAATTAGCACAATTTTTATTTATATGTAATAAGGAATGGACACATGTCATTTTATCACTGTCCTCTTTTGAAGGAATTATGCACATTTGTGCATTTCTTATAGTGGAGCAATTCCTAGATCTCCAGCTGACTTGAAATAACCCATTTTCCCATTGCTCTTTAAGTGGAGCTTCACATACTTAGGTTAAACTTGTACCACAGCTGAAAATTAGCCCAATATGATATAGATGTGTGATTTCAATGTGCTGCCATTCTTTAATTTTTAAGGTTCAAACAATAATATGAAATGTACATTCTTATTCTGTAATATATATTTTGTTTTTTTAAGACCAAATATATGAGAGAACTTTTCATTTTTGAGTGCCTCCTAGGGCAAACACCATATTATACATGATAGAGGAATTACTTTTAATCTTTTTAAAAATTTTTTTATAGACTGCATTTTGATTCATTGTACACAAATGGGGTACATCATTTCATTTCTATGGTTGTGCACAATGTAGATTCATATCATTTGTGTAATCATACATGTACATAGGGTAAGGATGTCTGTCTCATTCCACCATTTTTCATACCCCCCCTCCTTCTCATTTCCCTGTACGTAATCTAAAGTTCCTCCATTCTTCTCTCATCCCCCTCCACCACCATAATTACCATTAGAGGGAGACAGTAACATTATCATGGGTATACCTGTTTCCCTTATGAATAAACTAAAGCTCAGAAGACCTACTAAGTCTCTTTAATTGGTGAACAGTGGGTTAGTCAGAAATCCATGTTTTTAATTCAGAATGGTCTGAATTCCAAAGCTCAAGTTTAAGTCTTAAGTAATTTTGGAGAAAACCACAACTTTTGTGTTATTTTGATAAATTGGAACTTCTCAATAAACACGTTAAGAGATTGGGGACTTAAAATGGAAGGGCACTAACAGAATTTAGAAGTTTTAGAGATAGAAGGAATAGAACTGGGTATTTAGCTCCAGCACTTGCCTAGCATGTGAGGTCCTAGGTTCAATCCCCAAAATTGAAAAAATAAGACATACACACACACACACACACACCACACACACAATGGAATGCCACTATAATAATTTATAATAAAGAAGAATGGTATTTGTATGTTTGCCATTTAATTTAGATGGTATTTAGATAATCCAAAATTACTTGAAATATTATTCAAGTGTTTGTGTGTTTCACATGTAGGTTAAGAATGCCTAGCAACATACCTTTTAGTAAGATTCTCACAGTAAAGGCATGTCTGTTTGTGTGTGCTTAAAGACCCCATGCTTCCAGATGCTCAAGTGTGCTTACTGGAAAGATGCATAAAAAATGCAAATATAAGCAGGGCCTTGTGTTGCATTCCTGTAATCCCAGCAACTAAGAGGCAAGAGGATCTCGAGTTCAAAGCCAGCCTCAGCAACTTAGCAAGGTCCTAAGCAAATTAGTGAGAACCTGTCTCAAAATTAAATAGAAAAAAGCTTGGGATGTGGCTCAGTGATTAAGTGCCCCTGGGTTCAAGCCCTAGTACCAAAAAAAAAAAAATCCAAATATAATGTTTCCATTTATCTTATTATCCCATGTAAAAATGTTCACATGAATAAGGTAGCAAGTGTCTTCCGCTAAGAAATGCTAGTTTTCATAAGTTGCTGAATGTGTTTGCTTAACTAAGAAAGCAAAACCAAACAGAAGTTTAAAAATTGCTTGATTACATCTTTGTGTAGTTTTTGTTATGTAATACAGTTTGACAGTTTTTTTAGAGAACTACCCAGGTGTGCAGATTTTCAGGTAGGGTTCAACACATCAGTGTTCCCTTACAAAGGAATGCTGGATGAGATTCTTGGCTCCTTTGTCATCAAGTTACACAGTGCCATGCCCTTACCAGAGGTTTCTGGACTTTATTGAATTTCAGATGAAAATTTAAAGATAATAATTCTAGTTTTTACCAAACCACTATTTTCTTTCCTAAGGCAAATGAGGCTTCTTCCTCTAATAATACTTGTTTGCTCTGTACTTTGCAGTTCCTCTTTTCCTTGTTAGATGTTTATGTGAATAGCACTGTGTGCAGCAGGTATTTTTGCTCATGCCGATATTTGGCTTTTGCTTTCTCAGATGTTCCTGCCTTTGTGGGTTTATGGAATCAATAAGGCAAACGTTTGGTTCCTACTGTCTCTTCCTTAAGGTTATTTTGGCTTTTGTGGAAAGGCTCAGTAATGACTTGTGTTTTTCATGTTTTAAATTTCTTTAGTTGTCTAAAGTATGTAAGGCACTCTAGGGTGATCTAACATCTAACACAAGATCATTGCTGTCAGGCTCTTTAAAATCTCCTTGGAGTGACAGAACACATCTATACAAAGAAAAAAGAATATCTTAAGTGTATCAGATGACTTTTATTTATGTTAAAGGGTAGAATTGAGAGGTACATATGTAATGAGTGATAGTAGTTAGGGAAATTACTTGGGCTGGAACTTGAAATTGCTATTTTGTTAGAGATAGCAGATTGCCTGAGTTAACAATCTTACATTTCAGCTCTCCCTTCATTCCAGGTGTCCATGAGGAACTATTCTGGTTTATGACACATAAGTAGAAGTCTTCAGAGAATTTATAACTAATAATTATTGCTCATTTTTTGTCAGTTTGTCTTTTCTTTCTTCATTTTAACTAGAATCTGAAAGAGGTGGATGGAGCTATAGCAACGTTTTCTACATGAGGGAAGACATTGAAAAACCACCCCCAAATCTTGATCCTAACTTCTTTTTTAGCCCCTGAATTAAGGTTGACTTAGCTTTATTTAAATCAGTTTCATATTCTTTTACTTACAGATGAAAATAATTTTTAACTGATTCAAGTACATTTAACACTTTTTCAGATATTGCCAAGTGGGTTAAGTCAAGAATTATTCATATTTAAAATATCTTCATCACTATACTCTAACTAGATGCTCATATCACTCACTAAAATAACCTCAGTCAGTCTAAACTGGGAAAGGGAGGCAGGAGAATTGAGTTATAAGCAAACATGAATCAGTCAGTGACTTTTCTGCTCATCTGAACCCCCAGTGACCATCATTATATTTCCTAATAAACTCAAAGATATTGGAATTCATCTCTAATTTGTCATTAATTCCATCAGAATTTAGCTGTCTTCAGTTTCTGTCAATTGCTTTTGCACTTCTTTGTCTGTCTATGTGAGTTTTCCTCAACTCATATTGTTTCGTTTTGTAAAACCCAGAGATAAACACAAACTTAGCTGGTTAAAAAGGGAGAATGTTTTCTATTATTAGATAAAGATTAGAAGATAGGCAGAAAAATGTCTTCTAACTTCAGAGACCCTGAAAGTTTTTAAGAGCCTTATTTTTGGGAGTGAGGGGATACAGAGAGATCATCAAAGACAGGGCTTCTGGCTGGTCTAGAGTGTAAATCAGGTGCTGTATGTCTGGCAGAAATAGGTCAGAGGGAGTATGCAACTGTAGTTTTTTTTTTATTTTTAAATATCTTTTAGCTGTTGATAGACCTTTATTTTATTCATTTATTTATATACAGTGCTGAGAATCAAACCCAGTGCCTCACACATGCTAGGCAAGTGCTCTACTACTGAACCACAACCCCAGCCCTAGTTTTTCTTTCTTAACTCATTGGCATCTATTCTTAAGAGCTGGTCAAATTTTTTTGTTTGTTTGTTTGTTTGTCTTGTTTTGTTTACTAAGGCTCCTATTATTTGGATGTTGACCTTCCTAAATTGTTCTAATTTTCTTAATGTTTTCTTTCTTGATCTATTTTTGGAAAATTCTCTCAAATTTATTTTCTGAACCTTCTAATGAGTTTTTCTACTTCTAGTACCATGTTTTTATGTTTGGAGAACCCTTTAGTTCAATAAGGAGGGTGTTGCAATCATACTGGCAAAAACAGGGTGGTAGTGGTGGCATGTTGGGGTGAAGTCATATTCTAGACATGTTTGGAACATAGAGCCAACAGGATTCATTAGGTGTTAGGTGTAGAATATGAGAGAAGGAAAGGAGTTAAGGATGGCTCATCTTGACAATTGGAGTCTCCATAATGGGAGCCAGGGAAGAGGTGGGCAGAGTGGGTGTAAATGTTAGACATCCCATGGGGATTCTAAGAAGACTGTTGGTTTTGCAAGTCAATAGTTGAGGAAGAGGTTAGAAGCTAGAGATCAAAGAGTGGGACAATTTCAAGCCCCATGTGAGACTAGGTGAGACCACTAAGGGTTATAGAGTGAGTTGAGAAGAGGTGTGGGGATGGAGCCCAAGGATACTACAAAAATAAGAAGTTGGGGAGAGAAGGAGATAGCAAAGGAGACTGAGAAGTAAGGAACATTATTAACAGGAGGAAGAGAGCAGTATCCTGGTAAGAATCATAAATTCTTATATTTATATTGGAGACCTATTTTTTATATTGAGAAAGTGGATTATTATTAGGGTGGAAGTATCATATTCTACTTGGTATAATTGTTGGTGAATCTGGGCCCTGTTCCCAGAAATGCTAAATTACCTTGGTTAGATTTCTCATCCATTCTATGCTTCCATTTCCCACTTTTCTTTCTTAATTCTTTCTTGGAATTTTGCCAGAGTCAACTGGGAAATGTCTCATGTGTACTTTAAGCTTTGAGAGAAGAAACATGGTAAAATGCCTCAGTTATCAAAATAAATATATCCAATTTGTGATTATCCACATTATAATTTTTCTCTTGGAAATCTTTAATCCTACAAGAACTTCACTGGCCACTTGGCACAAATCCAACTGGGCAAATGTACCTTCTTTCTAGCTAATATGTATGTGGGAAATGCACAATGATTTTGCTTAATCTATGCTTAAACCAAGTAATAGGGCACATCTACCTCCAAAATACAGCACAATACTTTCAGGTCAAGAAATGTATTTAAAGAGCATATTCTTGTTTTCTGATTATCTGTTCTGTTTCTTCCTTGTATAATCATGGGTAGTTTGTATTTTGTTCAGTGCTTTTTAAAAATTTTTATTTTTATTAGTCCTTTTTAGTTATACATAACATTGAGATTCATTTTGACATAATTATAAAAGCAAGGAATATAATTTGCTCTAATCCAGTTCCAGTATTTTCTCTTTCCTTCTCCTCCTCCCTCCCTGTTTCTTTCCTTTTACTCTACTGATCTTTTTGCTGTTTACTTATAGCTTTTCTTTTTTTAATTTACCATGGTATATTCACATATGTACGTAGGAAAGTTAGGTCACATTCATTCCACTGATCTTCCCTTATCCTATCCCTTCAGTTTCCTTCCTCTACTTCACTGATCTTTCTTCTGTTTTGATGGAATCATGGTTAGTTTGTATTATAAAGAAGGATGGATTTTTAATATTGAATCTGCACTAATCTCAGTATCAATATCATTGTCCTTTGATTAGAACAATTCAGGGAATTATAACAGGAAATGCATCTATCTTTACTATGTCTGCCAGTTTAGTGATTAAATTTAACCATTGTGTAAGGGTTTAAATAAATGGAGAGGTATAAACATTTATTGGTATAAAACTAGGCCATAGTTTTAGGAATGATTTGCCCATTTCTGGTAGTAAGCAGGGATTTTTCAAATTAATTCAGTTGGGCAGTGAAACACAGACTTACAGCTTCTCTCTGACCTTTGACTGGCCATATTCTTGGGATTTAGTATTTGAGTGAAATACTAAATGAAACTGAAAGCTTTAACATTTGACACCTGGGCCATTGAAATTCTTAAAACACAGCCTTTGGAATGGGGCAAATGGAAGCATTGAAGTTAGCACCCCTCTGACTGATGAGTCATGAGCTTCATTGCCTAAAATGGCCAAACATCTTCTTTCAGCTGGCTTATGATAATTTATTTTCTTTCTCTTTTTTTTGCCCCCATAGCTGTTGTGAACTTGGACAACTCTGTGGTTGACCTGGAGACTCTTCAAGCTCTCTATGAGAATGTGAGTAATAGAAGAAATTTTATGTGTGAGTATATAATGCATAAACAATACATGCCTATGTACACATGTGGGCTGGTTGTTCTAATGTGCTTTAAGGAAATTTGTTCTGGGAGCAGTGAATTTATGAAAGTGGTGGTTTGTTACAATATTTTCTAGGAGCATGTTGCAAAAATGTATGATCTTATGGTTTTGAAGATTGTGATTCAAAAAAAAAAAGATTGTGATTCAAAATGTTATTTATGAGGTCATTTGTTTCCTCTTCTGAAATAATAGTCCATGTTTATGGGAGCTAATTTAAGTCAATTGTTATTCTGTGCCCTTTACATACACACCATTTTAAAATTTAAAAATACTTAATTGACAAATTAAGTTTGAATATATTCAGGATGTAGAGCATGCTGATTTAATACATATGTATACAGTATGTAATGGTTACCAGTCACATTAGCACATCTTTTATTGCCCAGGCTATACATTAGGTTCTTAGAACTTATTCACTTTATAACTGAAAGTTTATACCTTTTAGCCAGTATCACCCTTTGCTGATTTCCCACCCCGACATGACTACTGTTACACTGCTGCTTCTATCTGTTTAAGTTTATAGAGTGTCTTTCATGTCTGGCTTATTTCACTTAGCATAATATTCTCCAGGTTCTGTGTTGTTGCAAATGGCGAGGTTTCTTTCTCTTTTATAGCTTAATAGTATTTCATTGCATACATGTACAATAATTTCCTTATCATCCATTTCTCAGTGGGCACTTAGCTTGTTCTTGTTGCTTGGCTAACATGAATAATGCTGCAATGAATATAGGGGTGCAGATATTTCTTCTATGTACTAGTTCATTTCCTTTAGGTCCATACATGGAAGTGAAATTGATGGACAAAATGTAAGTTCTGTTTTGAATTTGTTGAAGAACCTCAACATTGTTTTCCTAATGACTCTACCAGTTTATATTCCCACCAATAGTGAACAAGTGTTGCCGTTTTCCCACATCTTCACCATCCTCAGAGGTGTGAAGACGATCTCATTGTGGTTTTGATTTGCATCTCTCTAATCACCTATAGGCAGGTGCTCTTATTATCCCTATTTTACACATTAGGAAAAATACACAGGTTAAATGGTTTGTACAAGGTCACACAGCTAGTAGGTACTCACAATTTACTTCACTAACTGGCAGGACATTTCAGCTTTTCTTGTGTGTAGCACTTTTCCTTAAGAAAGTGGCAAAGGAGATAGGGTATTAGAGCATGATATAGTCAGTGGCATTTTGGAAGTACAGTCTATACACTCATTTATTAAGTGGTTTTTGCAGAGATATGCCCTTAACTATATTGCTGTATCAAATAAGAAAGTGATGTTCATTTTAGTGTTTTTTATTACATTTAGGAAAATGTCTCAGTGTAGTCCTATTTTGTCTTGAATTATCTACGAGGTCATTTTTCAGTTTTTTTTTTTTCTGCTCTTGCCTATAATCTTATTAATATTTAAGCCTTTATGCTCGTTTGCATTCTCGACTTTTCTATTTGAAGTCAAAAGAGTTCCTGGCTCTGGGAGATATACGTGATGGACAGGATATAGGCAGCCTTCTCTGACCACTGCCTTAAGGACTGTGTATTCAACCTTGTTCATTCCTGAATTTGATCCTTTTAAAACATAGGTATATAGGGTCTTCCTTGTGAAATTGGGATCTTTGAGAGAAAATATTTCCCATGGTTCATCATATCATACCATCAGCAATCAAGCACAGAGTAGTTACCCAGAAAGCACAGTGAGTATATGTGTTCAGTGGGACCCAGTCATGAAAAAGGACTGAGATAACTATCATATAGTTATTCTCTGTAAAAACTGAGAAAAATCCAATCATGTATTCAGTATATTAGTGTTACAGTGAAACGAATATTTAAAATAATCATTTGGAGGTACATATAGTTTCTATTTCTCTTGAGTCTTTCTTACTCTTTCTCACCCATGTGGGCCATATGGAAAAAGTGAGGAAATACCATAGGAAAGTAATTGCTGTAGTAGATCATAATGAGCTAAGGTGTTGTATGTGTATATCTATCCTGCATATACATTACATATGCATATATATGTTATAGTGAATAAATGTCTTATTTAAACCTAGTATATCTATGTGTAGAAATATATAATGAAAAACAGAATATTGATGACAAGTATATTCATAAATATATTTATTTTGTACTGATTTAAAATAGTTGGTGGTTTTTAGCTTTTCAAAGTAGTTTAATTTCACAAAATAAAAATTTCTGACTTGGGATAAGCTCTATAGCTACTTAGAATGCATCTAAGTACTTCAAAAAAACTTGTTCAGTGCAATTTTTTAAGTTTTATTGTAAGAGGCAATTTATAATTATATATATTTGTGAGGTAAAAAATAATGTTGATTTGTGAATATAATATAAAATAATCATATCAAGCTAATTAATATAGCCATGATCTCAAATACTTTTTTTGTGGTAAGAATATTAGAAATTTAATCTCTTAGCTCTTTCTGTCTCTGTCTTTGTCTCTGTCTCTCTCTCTATATTCTTTTTTTTTGGGGGGGGAGCAGTTACCAGGGATTGAACCCAGGTGTGCTTAACCACTGAGCCACATCCCGAGCCATTTTTTATATTTAATTTAGAGACAGGGTTTCACTAAGTTTCTTAGGGCCTTGCTGAGTTGCTGAGGCTGACTTTGAACTCTCTATCCCCTTACCTTAGCCTCCTGAGCTGCTGGGATTACAGGCATGTGTCACTTCTTAATAATTTTTAAAGGTATAATATATGTACTATATTTTTCATATTGTATAATGTATCTAAGAAGATCTTATTCCTCCTGTTTAACTGAGTCTTTGTACTCTGATCATCATCTTCATATTATCCCCTCAACTCTGTCCTGGTAACTACCATTCTACTTTCTGCTTCTTTTGAGTTCAGAGATTCCACAAATAAAAAATAAGATGCAGTATTTTTCTTTTTGTGCCTGGCTTATTTCACATACTTTGCATAATGTTGTTCAGTTCCATCCATGTTGTTTTAATTGAAAAAAAATCCTTGAAGACTGAGTAGTATTCATTGTGTATATATACCACATTTTCTTTTTCCATTCATTGGTGGGCACTTAGGTTGACTCTTTTGCCTTGCTGTTATGAACAGTGTTGCAACAGACATGGGTATAGATATCTCCTCAACATGGTAATTTCAACTCTTTTAGGTATATAAAGTAGGATTTCTGGATCATATAGTAATTCTATTTCTTTTTTTTTTTTTTTTTTTTTTTTTTTTGCTTTGGATTATGTTTTGTGGTGTTGGAGATTGAAGCCACAGCCTGGGCACTTGCTAGGCAAACACTCCACCACTGACACCATCAACCCTATTTTTAGTTTTATTGAGGAACATCCATTCAAGTTTTCCATAATGGTTGTAATAATTTACATACCACCAACAGTAAACAAGAGTTCCCTTTTTTCTGCATCCTCACCAACAGTTTTTTTTGTTTTGTTTTTGTTTTAAAATTCATAGCCGTTCTGACAGCTATGAAATGATATACATTGTGGTTTAAGTTTGCATTTCTCTAATGATGAGTGATGTTTTGGATAAATTTGCTGACCTTTGGTATGTCTTTTGAGAAAAAGGTCCCTTCACCATTGTTTTAGCTGGATTTTTTTCTTTCTATAAAGTTCCTTTCCATATTTTGGCTAATAAATACTCTGTTCTTGATGTCAGAATTTATATCACTTCATAATATGTATCTGTTGAAAATTTATGTTAACTATAATTGTTATTAATAGTTTTAGCTTTTAATAATCATGCCATGGATAAAGTTACACACTGTCATTACAAACTTGGAGGGTTCTGATTATGGCTCTGTATTATACCACTGAGTTTTCTGTTTTTTGTATGATTTATGTTACTAATTAACACAATTTCATTTCAGCTTAACGAAGTCCTTTTGACAGTTCCTGTAGGGGAGGTCTAGTGGTTATCAACTTCTTAGTTATTTTTCCTTCATTTGCAAAAGACAGTTTTTCAAGTGAAAGTGTATATCCTTATTTTTGTTTTTATAAAATTGGATGCTCCAGTGTTTGGGACATAAATACATAAAATCATTTTATCTTCTTGTTGGATTGTTCACTATCCCAATATGTATTGACCTTCTTTATTTCTTCTGACTTAATTTTGACTTGAAGTCTGCTTCAAAGAATATGAGAATAGTCATTTGTGCTCACTTTCATAGTCTGTTTGCATAAAGTATTATTTTCCCTCTGTTCACTTTTTCTATAGATGTTTTTACTTATGAGATGTGTTTCTTTCAGAAAAGATACACTCAGGTCTTTTTTAAAAATTCAGACTGCATGTCAATCTTTTTTTTGTTGTTGTTGTTAAGATATATAGGACAGTATTGTGTATTTTGACATATTGTACATACATGGGGTGCAACCCATTACAGTTTTGATCCCATTCTTGTGGTTGAACATGATGTGGAGTTACACTGGCAGTGTTTTCATATATAAGCATAGGAAAGGTGTGTCCAATTCA
Organism: Sciurus vulgaris; assembly: GCF_902686455.1. Taxonomy (NCBI): domain Eukaryota; kingdom Metazoa; phylum Chordata; class Mammalia; order Rodentia; family Sciuridae; genus Sciurus; species Sciurus vulgaris. Next base: position 49,665,678 of record NC_136473.1, read on the forward strand.
TTCTACTGTCTTATTCCCATTCCTCTTCCCTTCCCTTCATTCCCCTTTGTCTAATCTAGTGAACCTCTGTATTTCCCCTCCCTATCCTTTCTTGTTATGGGTCAGCATCCACATATTGGGGAGCATTCTACCTTTGGTTTTGGGGGACTGGCTTACTTCACTTAGCATGATAGTCTCCAGTTCCATCCATTTACCAGCAAATGCCAAAATTTCATTCTTTATAGCTGAGTAATATTCCATTGTCTATATATACCACATTTCCTTTATCTGTTCATCTGTCAAAGGGCACCTAGGTTGGTTCCATACCCTGGTTATTGTGAATTGAACTGCTATAAATATTGATGTTGCTAAGTCACTATTGTATGCTGATTTTAATTAAGCCTTTTGGGTATAAGCCAAGGAGTGGGATAGCTGGGTCAAATGGTGGTTCCATTCCAAGTTTTCTGAGGAATCTCCATTCTGCTTTTCAGAGTGGTTTCACCAATTTGCAGTCCCATCAGAAATGTATGATTGAACTTTTTCTCCACAACCTCACCAACATTTATTGTTACTTGTATTCTTGATAATTGCCCTTCTGACTGGAGTAAGACGAAATCTCAGTGTAGTTTTAGTTTGCATTTCTCTAATTACTAGAGATGTTGAAAAATTTTTTATATATTTGTTGATTGATTGTATTTCTTCTTCTATGAAGTGCCTATTCAGTTCCCTTTACCCATTTATTGATTGCGTTATTTGTTTTTTGGTGTTTTCTTGAGTTCTTTGTATATCCTGGAGATTAATGCTGTATCTGAGGTGAAGGTAGTAAAAGATTTTCTCCCTTTTTGTAGGCTTTCTGTTTGTGCTCTTGATTGTTTCCTTTGCTGTGAAGAAGCTTTTGGGTGTGATGCCATCCCATTTACTGATTCTTGATTTTACTTCTTGTGCTTTAGGATTCTTATTGAGGAAGTCTGTTCCTGAGCTGATATGATGGAGAGTAGGCCTACTTTTTCTTCTAGTATGTTCAGGGTCTCTGGTCTAATGCCAAGGTCCTTGATCCACTTGAGTTGAGTTTTGTGCAGGCTGAGACATAGGGGTTCAGTTTCAATCTACTACATACGGATTTCCAGTTTTCCTAGCACCAATTATTTAAGAGGCTATCTTTTCTTCAATGTATGTTTTTGGTGCCTTTGTCTAGTATGAGATAACTGTATTTATATGGGTATGTCTGTGTGTCTTCTATTCTGTTCCATTTTTCTTTAATTCTGTTTTTGTGCCAATATCACGACATTTTTGTTACTACAGCTCTGTAGTATAATTTAAGGTCTGATATCGTGATGCCTCCAGCATTACTTTTATCACTGAGGATTGCTTTGGCTACTACGAACCTCTTATTTTTCCAAATGAATTTCATGACTATTTTTGTAAATAACATCATTGAAATTTTAATGGGAATTGCATTAGTTCTACATGGCACTTTTGGTAGTATGGCCATTTTGACAATATTAATTCTCCCTATCCAAGAACATGGGAGGTCTTTTCCATTTTCTAAAGTCTTCTTGAATTTCTTTCTTTGATGTTCTGTAGTTTTCATTGTAGATGTCTTTTACCTCTTTTGTTAGATTGAGCCCCAAGGATTGTTTGTCTGTTTGTTTGTTTGAGGCTATTGTGAATGGAATGGTTTTCCTGATTTCTCTTTCAGCTGATTTTCATTGGGTATAGGAACACAGTTGATTTATGGGTGTTAATTTTATACTCTGCTACTTTGCCGAATTTGTTTATGAGTTCAAGAAGCTTTTTGATGGAGATTTTGGATTTTTTAAATATAGAATCATGTTGTTGGCAAACAGGGATAATTTGAGCTCTTCTTTTTCCTATCGCTATCCCTTTACTTTCTTTCTTTTTTCTAATTACTCTGGCTAGGGTTTCAAGGGCTGTGTTGAGTAGAAGTGGTTAAAGAGGACGTCCCTGTCTTGTTCCAGTTTTTAGAGGAAATGCTTTCAATTTTTCTCCATTTAGAATGATGTTGGTCTTGGACTAAGTATAGATAGCTTTTACAATGTTGAGGTATATTCCTACTACTTCTAGTTTTTCTAGTGTTTCCAATATGAATGGATGCTGAATTTTGTCAAATGCTTGTTCTGCATCTATTGAGATAATCCTGTGATTCTTGTCTTTCAGTCTATTGAAAGTCTGTCTTGTAATTGCAAAATTGAGACCATTTACATTGAGTGTTATTATACAGTGATAGTTATTATTTCATGTTTTATTTCTAATGCTTGATTCATTCCTTAATTTCACTTGTCTATTCTTATAATAATGAAATTTATTCTTTCCCATGCTCTCTTGATTTTTATCTCTTTTTCTTCTCTGTGTATAGGATTCCTTTAAGTATCTTCTGCAGTGGTGGCTTAGTGATTATAAATTCCTTTAGTTGATGCTTATCCTGGAAGGTTTTCATATTTTCTTCAGTTTTGAAAGACAGTTTTACTGGATGTAGTAATCTAACTTGGTAGGTTTTTTTTTTTTTTTTCATTCCTTGGAATATATCATTCCATGCCTTCTTGGCCTTTAGAGTTTATGTTCAGAAATCTACTGTTCTTTTGATGGGTTTGCCTTTACAAGTGACATGGCACTTCTCTCAAAGTTTTTAATATTATTTCTGTATTCTGAATTCTTGGCATTTTAACTATAATATTTTGTGGAGTGAGTCATTTCTGGTCATATCTCCTTGGTGATCTAAATGTCTCCAGTATCTACATATCCATCTTATTCTCAAAAATTGGGAATTTTTTGCTATTATATTACCAAATAAGTTTTCTTTACCATTCTGTTTCTCTACTCCATCCTCAAGATCTATGAATCAAATGTTTTGGTAGTGATCTTGTATATTCATTTCCTATTTTCTTATTTTATTCTTTTATCAATGTCTGAACGTTTTAGTTCGTGCATTTTGACCTTAAGACCTTAAACCATTTTCTGCTTGATATAGCCTATAATTACACTTTCCACTATGTATTTTGTTTGACTTATTGAGTCATTTCCAAGCTTTCCATTTGGTTCTTTTTCAGTGTCTCTCTTTGTTGAATTGCTTATTCATGTCCTGTACGGTCTTCCTTAAGTCATTCATAGATTAGAATTCATAGATTTTAAAATAATCATTCTTTTGACTCTTTTATGTGACATTTTATAAACTTCAATATCTTTGGAATTAGTTGCTGGCAAATTACAGATCTTAGGCGGTAGGACGTGTCATGTTGCCTTGTTTTTTTGTATTTCTTCTATTTCTATGTTAGGATTTGTGTATATATTGTGTTGGATTTCTCTTCCACTTTTAGGTAAGGAGGGCATTTTAGAGCACATTTTCTTTTGATGGTGTGTGTATCTTGGGATAGCAGATTGCCGTGAATTGTAGACTATATTAGTGGGTTTCATAGTATGCCATATTTCACCACATAATTGTCACCACTGTATTAACATATATTTGCAAGTATTCTGTTCATCCTAATTTCACGCCACAGTTTAGAAATAAATTGACTTTGAATTATACTGGCATAATTTTAAAAAAGCATCACATAATTATTGCACCTAATTTTTTTGACAAAATTCACGTAAAATTTGAGATGATTATGTGGTGAAATATACCTTGTCAAAGTACATTTTTAAAGTATATGGAAGAGACATATTTTGAGACCCTTTGTATGTGTGGTGTCCACAGTTTTCGTGTTGTTTCTCTCTGCTGTTGCTGTAGGAGCAGATGACTCTAGGAGTGAGTCTTCCAGGTCTCCGTTAGCCTTGCCTTCTTGGGGCCTGCCCATCAGCAAGGAGTTTTCATTTCCTTTATTGTGTTTTGATTTATTTGCTTTGGTACTGGAGATTGAATCCAGGGACACTTTACTACTAATACACATTTCCATTTCTTTTAATTTTTTTTTTTTAATTTTGAGACACATTCTTTTTAAGTTGCTGAGTGTCCCATTTAGTTATTGAGGCCGACCTTGAATTTGCAATTCTCCTGCCTCAGTCTCCCAAGTCATTGGGATTGCAAGTATACACCATTGTGCCTAGAAGATTCCTCTATTCTTTGTGTTAAAGCATTGGTGAAATTTAAGTGGGGTTGGTTGTGTGTGGTACAGTGTGTGCTGTGTCTTAGGTTGGTTGGGGGGTAGTTCAGCTACAGAGCCTTGATCCCAGAAACTTGAAAAGCCATGCTGGATCCCTAGCACCTCACATGGAAAGGGCAAATGAACAACAGCAACAACAAACTGCACTGAACCAGATACCCGGAGTAAACACCAGGTTGCAGCAGTAACATACAAAACACTAGCAACCACCACAATAGGAATGATATGGAGCAAAATTGTATAAACGGTTTTAAAGCATGTTAAATATACAATTGATTAAAAGAAAAGAAAATAGGAAGGGAAGTCAAAAGAAGGTTTAGAGTAGTTAAAAAGTGAAAATAGAAAGCAGAAGAGAAGTAGAAAGAAAAATGAATGAGATAAAACTTTCACATATATACATACAAGAGAGAGGAGAGAGGGAACAAGAAAATTTGCCTATTATAAGGAGAAGAAAACAAAGAATAACCAAAATAAACACCACAAAAAAATGGAAAACCCTCCAAAATACATTAACTGCCCCCTAAATAAACAAAAAGGCTAATAAAAAGAAAAAAATCACCAAAAAGAATAGGAAAAAGGAAACAAATATGTGTGTGTATATATATGCAGGAACTAATCAGCAAAAAAAAAATTCTTAATGAAAGAATTGTCTTCACTGATATGGTCAAAACTGTGAACAAGAATGATATTTACTACCTATGCTATTCTGCACTTCTGTGTTTGTTAGTTTTTTATATCTCTTGTGATCAAAATACCTGAGAAGAACAATTTAGAGGAGGAAAAGTTTATTTTGGTTTATGATTTTAGAGGTTCAGTCCAGGGTTGGTTGACTCCTTTGCTCTGGTACTGAAGGGAGACAGAACATCATGGCAGAAGCATGCTGTAGAAGATCATGGCAGCCAAGAAACAGAGAGAAAGGAGAAAGGACTGGATGGAAGAGGAACCGTTCTAGGGTACACCCCAGTTATCTACCTCCTCGTCATTCAAGATGAGATGGACTGCTTAGGTTGTAACCTTCATAATCTAATCATTTTACCTGTGGGTATTTCTCCATTAACAGAGGAAGTTTTTAGAGACACCTCATATCCAATATATAACAACTTCTTTCCATTGCTTCTTGGGTTATGCACCCCTTAGAGAGGGTTGTTAAACCCTTTTTCCTTTTATATTGCTCACCATGCTGCCAGTTGGAGTGTCCTGGGACCAAAGTTGGTTGAAATGACTCTTAGGTTCCTTGCTCACTACTCTGCAGTAGCTTGGAATGGGATGTACCATCTATTGGGAGTTTACTTTGGACTGATTATATTAATGCACTCCCAGGTTAAAGGTGAATTCTTAACAGGATGTTCCTGTAACTGATACCAAGTCTGATGGAAATGTTCTTGGGTGGAAGATACTTCATACAGATTACATGGACCCGTAGGGACTGACCAGTACCTATCTCTGCCACCCATTTGGATGTTGGGTGCCTCCTGAGAATCCTACTTATAGCATGGAGTATTCAACTACCCTGAGTGGAGGGGGGTACAACAGGTCCTATCTACTCTACCACACACACATGACTGTGGCCTTCTGAGGCTCAATTACCACATGCAGTCATGTATTGTTTGGTTTCCTGACCCTTTCCAGGTGGTCACAGAGTCACCAGACTCATGGGGAAAGCAGCTGTACTCCCATCTCTGACCCGAATCCCATTCCATATAGTCTTCTCTGTGCCTCTTTCAGTGATATTTTACATGGGCTGACCTGAACCTCATAGTAGGTGCTGGCCAGGACTACCTCACAGTATTTGCTGCAATCTCTACTGTTCACTGAGTAGCTGTTCTCCAGTTACTTCAATACCCATAGAGAAACTATAAAATAAAGCCTGCTACTCTGCCATCTTAAACCTATCCCCCACTTATTTCTTTAAGTATGCTTTCTCTCCCCTTTTCTCATGATTTTGGATTCCTATTATTCATTGGTTAAGTCTCTTGATTGAGTTCCACAACTGTGGGATTTCTTCTTTCTTTTTGCTTCTCTGATTGGATGATTGAAAATGTCTTCAAGTTCAGTGATTCTTTGGTTCAATTTAACCTGCTGTGTAGCTCCATATTGCATTTTAGAATTTAGTCATCGTTTTGTTCACCTCTTGGATTTGCTTTTTAAATGTTTCTTTTTCATACTGTCTTGTTTGTGTATTTTCTAAATCTTATTTAAATTTTTATCTGTCTGTTCTTATAGTTCAGTGAACTTTAAGAAAATAATTCTGGAAATTTTGCCTATCATTTCATAGATTTAGTTTCTTTAGGATACATTGTTAGAGATTTGTTAGTCTGTTTTTCTTTCTTTCCTTTTTTTTTCCTTCTTGAAGGTGTCACATTTTCCTGAGTCTTTGCAATATGTGTCCTTGCATTGGTGTTTGTGCATTTGAGGAGACAGCCATGTTTTTCAACTTTTACAGTGTTCTTTGGCAGGGGTAAACCCTCACTGTTTAGTCTAGCTTGTGATTCTAATGGGCTAGCTGGTAATGATCTTGGGCAGGCAAAGCTTGCTTTCAGCTTTCTAGATGGTTTTGTTGCTGCCTTTGCTCTCAGATCAGCTCAGGCAGCTGTTTAGACTCTCCAATCAAAGTGGGTTGTTGGATGTGCATTGCAATCACTTCAGAAAGGGCCAGGCCACACGGTATGTTCCCCGGCCAGATGACACCACTACTTTTGTTTAGCAATTGGAACAGGTTATATGAGGGCCCTGGTGTTAGGTGAAATGGATAAGTGGGACCAGCTGCTATGTTCAGTAGAAATACATAGTTGAGGTTTGCTTCCATGCCTCAGGTGGACCTTGGTGCACATTCTGCGGCTTGACTGGGCCCATTTTAAACTCCCACGTGCTGCAGAGCTAGCCACTGCTCTTTGCTGTAATTCACTACAGTGGTTGTCTTCCTCTCTTTGTGAGACCTAGAGTTAGTGTTCAAGGCTGCTTCTGGAGGCAAGCCAGGTGAACTTCTACCATTTTGGGAGCAACCAGCACAACTTTGCAGAACTGTATTGTTAGATACCTCTGTTTGAGTGCTTCCCCTGTCAGGTACACATAGTTATTGCCAAGATCTGCCTGCTAGTTGCTATGGTCTCTGCCTCCTTGCTTTGTTTATACCTGACCCCAACTAGTTTGTCCGTGCCATTTTCCCCCTGCATTCCCCATGTGATGAGACCTAGGAAGCATCTTGGAATGCTGGGGAAGCTGGATGTTCACCTCTTGTTGTTTTCCCTCTGGTCCCAAGGGAATCATCTCTATATGATACTATGCTGACCTGAGAGAGAGGGAGAGATAACAGGGTCAAAGTGAGACCATTTTTCTTATCTTTTTTGTGTATTTTATTGTTACCCATTCTGTGGACCACACTAGTGACTCATACTTATTCCCAATTTTGAGTGTTTTTATCAAGGTGTTCTTATTTGTATATGGTTGCTGATTGAATTTGCTATAGGGTTAGAGAAGATAGGTACCTTCTATTTTTGCCATCTTCCTGTCACTACTGCCTACCTTCTTATAATCATACTCCATGAAAGTAAAACATGTACTGTCTTTGTTTGGACTACTATAACAGAATAACACAAACTAGGTGATTTATAAACAATAGATACTTATGTTTCACAGTTTGATAGCCTCAGAAGTTCAATATCAAGGCACTGGACTATTTGATTTCTGATAGTGGTGCACTTTCTGTTTCATAACCAGCCATCTTGCTGTAACCTGAACTCATGCTAAACACAAGTTCTACCACTGAGCTATATATCCGACCTTTTTTTGTTTCTTTTTTAAAAAATTTTAAAAAGTTTTTGTAATTAGTTATACTTGACAGTAGAATGCATTTAATGCACTTTGATATATCATACATAAATGGGTTATCATTTTTCCTTTTTCTCATTATACATGTTGGAATGTCACATCAGTCATGCAGTCACATATGTACATATGGTAATAATGTCTGTTTCATTCTACTATCCTTCCTATCCCCGTATTCTCTCCCCTCCCATTACTCTCCTCTGCCTAATATAAAGTAACTCTGTTCTTTCCTAGCACTGCCCTCCATTGTGAATTAGCATCTGCATAGCAGAGAAAAACATTTGACTTTTGGTTTATTGTGATTGACTTGTTTCACTTAGCATGATATTCTCCAACTCATTTATTTACTGGCAAAGGCCATAATTTCATTATTCTTTATAACCCAGTTATATTCCATTGTGTATATGTACCACATTTTCTTTATCCATACATCTGCTGAAGGGCACCTTGGTTGGTTCCATAGTTTAACTATTGTGAATTGAGCTGCTATAAACATTGACATGGCCACATCACTGTAATATGTTGATTTTAAGTCCTGTGGGTATAAACCGAGGAGTGGGATAACTGGGTCAAATAGTGGTTCCATTCCAAGTTTTGTGGGGAATCTCCGTACTGCTTTCCAGAGTGGTTGCATCAGTTTCAGTCCCACCAGCAATGTATGAGTGTATGTTTTTCCCCATATCCTCACCAACATTTATTGTTGCCTATAATTCTTGATGATTACCATTCTGATTGGAGTGAGATGAAATCTTAGAGTAATTTTGATATGCATTTGTCTAATTGCTAGAGATGTTGAACATTTTTCCAAGTATTTGTTGATTGATTGTATTTTTTCTGTGAAGTGTCTGTTCAGTAGGCCTATTTATTGATTTTTTCTTTTTTTGGCATTAAGTGTTTTGAGTTCTTTATATATCCTAGAGATTATTTTATATTTATGTGGTGCTGAGGATCAAACCCAGGGCCTCATGTGTGCTAGGCGAGTGCTCTACCATGGAGCTACAACACCAGACCCAAGATTTTTGTTTCTTTTGATGTGCTAGGGATCAAATCCAGGGCCTCACACATGGTAAGCATAGTTTCCACTGGTACATTTCATTTTCACCGTTATATGAGTAACATCTATATGTACTTATTTCATAAGATATCACCATAATTTTGGTTTTAAATAGTCAAACATATTTTAGCAACTTAAATATAATCTTTTATATTTGCTTATATTTTCCCCATTTCTAAAACTTTTTCTTTGTTCTTTAGATTTTCCTTCAACCTAAAGAGAAATATTGTTTGAATAAATCTTTTCAATAGTTTTCTTATTTTTCTTAGAATAGCTTACTGCATCTTCATATATGAAGAACAAGTTTGTTGGATATAGAGGTTGGGGCTGACAATATTTTATTTCAGCATTGCAAAGATATTCTATGTCTCCATGGCCTCCTTGTTTGTGATTGTAAGTCTTCCATCATTGCTACTTGGTATGTGAAGGGTCTTTGTCCACATTCTGCCTGATTTTATGATTTTCTTTTTTTTTTTTTTCCTGCCTCTGGATTTATTTATACAAATAGCACAGGAGGACACCAGTCCCCATAGACAGGGGCTCAGGGGTCACACCAGTCCTTCTGTCCTCACGTTCACAGAGCTTTTTATTATGGAGCCTTTGCAGGGACCTGGGCACCCTTGTGGGCAGGAGCCGATGCTGATACTGGAGCTGGAGTTGCAGCCTGGGTCTTGGCTTGGGCTTTGGCCTTTGGCTGGTGGAGCCTGTGCTCCCTGGTCATGTGGGCACCAGTATGCTTCCCGTGCTTGGGATGGACAAACAAGGCAAGGCGATCTAGCTTGCCGCTGGCACCCTTTGGCATCTTGGACTTAACCTCCTTAGGCTTTACCAGGGCCTTGACAGCCTCAGCACATGCACTCATGGCCTTGGCATTGTTTACCTGCATCTTTTCTAGACCCTTCTTCTTGTGCTTCTTGGCAAAACGCATATTTCTCAGGAACTTGGGGTCTACCGCCTTAAGAGATTCATATCTCTGTGATCGGGGTTTCTTGATGCCATTTCTGTGCCATTTTCAGGATTGGTTGTGCTTGGTGTGGTTCTTGGACTTGGCCATGTCTGCACTGTAAGCCGCTGCTCCCAGAGCGGTTGAGAATGGAAGAGCATGATTTTCTTTTTATCTGTTTTTCATCAGTCTCGTTATGGTATGAGTGGGTTTTTTCTGTATTGGATCTTATGGGCTTCCTGATGTTGTATAATTATATTTTCACATTTGGGACTTTTTCAATTTTTAGCGTTTCAACCTTCAAATATTATTTTCTAGCCCATTCTTCCAGTCTGCTTGTTCTGCCCCTGTGTTAAACTGTGTTAAACACTCTGTTAAACTTTTGATGTTTTCCCACAGGTCCCTGATCATTTGATTTGCAGGTTCTTTTCTTTCTGTTCATTATACTTTTACTGACCTTTTCTTGTCATCTCTATTTTTCTATGCAGCTCATTCAGTGAAAAATGTTTATTTCTAACATATCATTTTCTAATCTTTACTTGGTTATTTTTTGATAGTTCTGTTTTCTGAAATTTCTTATATTTTTTAAACATGGATAGTTTTTTTTATTGCAAATTGAATAATTGATGTTCAAGCCAAAAGAAGGTACATAGACAAATTTAAAAGATAATCCAGAAGCTCGATCAAGACATTTGTAATGCATGGACCCTCAAAAAAAGGAAGCAGAATCTATAAAAATTCATTTATTTATCAAAAGACAACCTCAAAGGAAAATGGGTCAAAGGTATAAAGGAGTCAATTCAAAGGAAAATATACTTGTTTGTCTAATAAACATATGAAAAAGTATATATTTTCAATAGTAAAAAAAATTAAAATAAGACACCAAGCTACATTTCTATCTCTAATCAAAAAGTTTGAGAGTATTGATGAGCATGTGAAAAAATATAGTAATTTTTAAGTATCTGTATCAGTATAAATTGGTACAACCTCAATGAAAAGTAGTTTGGCATGACCTAATATTATTGAGGGTGTATATAACATGCAACCCAGAAAGTCTATGCACAGTCCTACATTCTAGAGCAACTCCTTCAAGAATATTTGTCTAATCACCAAACACATTAATAGATTCAACACATGGGTCCATCCTGACTCTGATATTTGAGTGCAACTATTAGACAAATCAGTCTAGAACAGAAGAATTATGAATTTATGATAATTTTAAACTATTAATGTTTAGAATCATTTGTTTTACATAACAGGCTTACTAACCCTTTTTTATTCTTCCCTTTGCTATATGTGAATATAAATATACAGTGAAAATAAAAACAGGATTGTATTACCATTATGCAACAACAATGTAGAATAATATTTTCAATATGGGGTGAGATATTTGTTTTTGTTATTCTTTCTATGACTTGCAGAAACTAGAAAAATAAGTACAGGGATAACAATATTTCCCTTGCCATTCCCAGAAAGGGTCCTAAGACTGGAATTTCTTGCTTTAAATGATCTTTGGGGACCTTAGTGTTTCATGGTCACAAAGAAAATTTGCTTTATCTTCATCAATTGAGAGTGGCTGGTTCTGGGAGTTGAAGTGCTTGAGGTGCTCAAATCTTTACTGTGTTCCCTTGAACATTTCTTACAGGGCAGGTCTCCAGTAATGAAGCACTGCAGCTTTAGTATGTTCTGATATTCTCTTGCTTCTGAGGACACATTTGCTGGATATAGGATTCTTGACTGACCATCTGTTTATTTTGTAGTACTTAGAATATCAACCCACTGCTTTCCGACTTCCCAAGTTTCTGATGAGAAATCTGCTGATAATCTCATTGAGGATCCCTTGTTTGTGACAAGTTGCTGCTTCTCTCCGCAGCTGTCAAGATTCTGTCTTTTAAAAGTTTGATTATAGTGTGTGTTGGTGTGGTTATCTTAGGATTCATATTGGTGTTCATTGGTGTTCATGTTTATATTCATATCTTTCATCAAAGCTGGAGTGTCTTCAGGCATTGTTTTTCAACTATTCTCAATGCCTCTTTTTTCTTCTACGTCTCCCACAACCAAGTTTTGGTTTGCTTGTATCCCACAGGTTCCTTAGCCTCTTTTCATGTTTCCCCGCCCCGCTCTGGTCCTTAGACATGTTACTTTCCATTGTCCTATTTCAAGTTCATGAATTCTTTCTTTTGCCTACTCTGATATGCCTTTGAATCTTTCTACTGAGTTTTTCTGTTACGTTGTTATAATTTTAGCTCCAGTTTTTTTTTTATTTCCTTGTAAGTTTTCTATCTCTTTATAGAGACATCATTTTCTTAATTTTCTCCACGTTTCTTTAGTTTCTTGAGCATGTTTCAGGTGGTTGTAGTAAGATCTTTGACTAGTAGATTTATCATTGTGCCTTTCAGAGGCAATTTCTATTGACTTATTTTTTCCCTTTCAATGGCCCATAGGTTTTTGTTTCTTCATATAACCTGTGATTTGTTGTTGAAAACTTGACATTTGAATCTAAAACTGGACATTTGAATCTGATTCTGGAAATTAGTTCCTCTTCCTTCCCTAGTGTTTGTTGTGTTTTTTCCTATTTTGGTTCTTTTGGTTGATACAGGTTGTCTGTGTGCCAAGAATCAACCTGTGGTATGAATGTATGGTTGTTTTCTAACTCTGCACCTTTCTACCTGGAATGCATTACTTTCTAATTTTTTCCCATATATGCAGTTGCTTTTATATGTCCTAGTCTCTAATGTCTGAATGCCAAAAGGAAGAAAGGAGAAAACAGAATGATGTAAAAAAGAACTCTGGCTCTTGACAGTCACTTCAGTCAGACAGTGACCTTGCAACAGTCCAGGGTAGGTGAAACAATAGTAGCTTTCTGCTTCTTTGCACCTGTGTGATCATAAGCAATAACTAGAGCTTAGAGTCCAGATCCCTGATATTTGGTGCTTTTATGCATACTTTGGTTCCTGCAAGCTGTGTGTAGGGTACTCCAGGAACAAGTATATAACTGTCTTTCACAGGGCTGGGGTGTGGGGTTGGGACGCTGCTTATATGCTAAGAACTGAAATTGACTCAAATTAACTGCAATTCAAAGTACAGGCATTTCCTGAAAGTTATAAGTCTTACATAGACAGAGTCCCCAAATAGTTACAACAAACTGATTCTGCTACTGCTATTGTTATCTAGTTGGGGAAACAAATTTCTAGTACTTCCAATTTTGCCATCATCCCAAATTCTCTCCTGAAAACTTCACATTTTTAAATTAAAAATTAAACATAAAAGTACATTTTGATTAATTTTCCTTTCCATCATCATGCATAGTTGAAATAATTGCTTTAAATCATTTGGCTGATTAAACATATTTGTCATCTTAGGGTTGTGGTACCTGCTGATTGTATTTTCCTTTGAGAGTTGGCCACATTTTTTCTGTTCTTTTGGTGCATTGAATGATTTTATATTGAATCTAGGGCAACAAAATATTCTGTTTATCTAACTGTATTTAATTATTCTGAATAAAATACTTATATAAGTTTAGTATTCTTTCTAATATGTACAGTCTAGATTTTGTTGAAAAAATAATTTGATCATATTTGAAAGCATGTGTTCCCTAGTACTGTGTTTTCTAAACTGGATTCAGTGAATCATTATTATTTTTGTCATCTGTAGTGAAAAATCATGTTATATAATCAAATAAATTGGGGAAACTATTAAAACTGGAAATGAAATTGCTTAGATCTGTAATATTTATGTGTATAATTGAATGTAGTCTTTTAGTGAAATGTAAATTTAGCTAAACATTTCCTTCAATTAAATTATTAATCCAGGTAGAACAATATTATATAGTTTGCAAGATGCTACTGTTGTTCAATTGAAATAAATTCATAAATGTGTCTATTATATGATGCCATGGAATGTATCTATTACACAGTTTAATTTTACTTATTACCAAATAACTAAATGTGTGTATTTCTTTCTTTGTACTTCTTATAAGCAGTACTGTTACATGAAAATGTCATCTTACTAGTCAAGGGTAATTATTGTAATATTTGGAAATGATCCAGCATAATTGTAATGATTTTCAAGTCCTAAAATTTAGGACAAGTTTTCTAAAATAGATATATTTCTAGTTTTTAAAATGTTTTATGCTATAGAGAAAAAAATCAACATGAGGGGAATGGAGATTCCCTGGGTGGAGGTACAATTTTAAATATTACTATTTTTTAAAGCTAACATTTGAACTAGGAATTGCAGGAGATGAGGAAGAGAAGTCAGGTGGAAATCTAGGATACAATGCTCTGTGTGAAGAGCAGGAGAGCCTGGTGTATTCAGGGAATAGCAGGAAGGCTCAAGTGACTGCTGTGGTCCTAGGCAGGGGAATATAGGAGATAATTAGAGGTGTACTGGGGAGTTCAGCTCTTCTAAAACCTTGTAGGTCTTTGTAAGATTTTAATTTTACTTTGAGTAAAATGGAAAGTTAGTATAGGGTTTTGAGTACAGAATTTATGTTTTAGAAGGAATGTTCTGATACAGAAAAAGAGATTATGGGAAGGCCAGGTGCATGTGGAAACCTTTAGGAGTTAAAGAGATGATAGTGACTTGAATCTCAGAGGAAACAATGGAACTGGTAAGAAGTGATCAGATTCTGGAAACATTCTGAAGAAAAAGCCAAAGAAATTTGGTGATAGGTTAGATATTTAGAAGAGGGTAAAGAGAGAAAGGGGAGGGGGAATGAAGAGGAATCCCAAGATTTTCAGCCAGGCCATGGGAAGGATGAGTTGAGGGAGGGAGAAATAAGAATTCTGTTGTGGTCATGTCTGTTCACCCACTTAATTAGATTGCAAATATAGTCTCCAGACAGAAAGTAGAGCAGGAGGCTTCCGAGTACTATATAGTCTTAACATTGTGGGTTCAATCAGGGGACAGAACCCAGGCAGTAATGCCAACAGGAAGCTCATCATAGCGAATAATTATGGGAGAGCACAGGATATAAAGGCATCTCTGATGGTGCCCTAGGGCTGAATGAGCATGCCCAAGGAAGGGTGTCCTCTGTTAGCTGGTGTGCAGATCTCACTGGGGAAGGTATGGTCATACCCCAATGGTTTTCCTGGGCCACAGCTGGTCAATAGCTCCTGGGTGAGCTAGAAACTATTTTCTCAGGGGCAGGTAAGCTACAGCTAGTAGAGTGGCACATAGGGGACAGATACTACAGTGTACATGAAGCCTGGAGTTTCCATTCCAGTGTTGAAGGGCCCAGGAAGGAAACATCAGGGCACTGGTGAGCCATGGCTAGTGCAGGTACACAGGGCATGGTGTCTGCCTAGAGAGTGAAGGGATCACTGAACCTAGGCAAGGATTGCAAAGTTGCTAGGGGACTGCTCTGCTCTCTTGAATGTGCTAGGGTAGAGCACCCTCGGGAGTCCTTATACACCAATACTGCTGATCAGCAGTACGTCAGGAGGAGAAAAGCCAAACCACAGCACACCAGAATGGGACGAGGAGCCCACTTCTTCCTGTGGTTCCTCTGGAACCTCCTACAGGCAAAGATTATTATCATGTTCACTGTAAAGGAATAATTCTGAGCCCACCCAATCCATTATCTCAGAGTGGGTTCCAGAAAGTAAATCGGGAGGTAAGAGGCAGTAACTAGTACAGATGGTAAGGAGGGTTGAGGTTTGGGGAGGTATGGTCTTATCTGGCATGTAAGTTACACTTAATTTGTGACTTCACGTGGCTTGAGTCTTGTTCTTAAGAAGGTTTCTCCAGAAACAGAAAGTGTCGTGCATGTGCTTAGACTTGGCTTGGATCCTTCTTGGAATTCTTTCAAAATTTATTGTGTTGGTAAAACTGTAGTTATTAATATCAGTTCTGAAACAGTGTGGGAAAGGTATCTGAATAGAGTCTTAATTTTGCCTTAATAGTTTAATAATGGCATTTGAGGGACTTTGTAAATTTTATCTAGAAAAAAATAAACTAATGTTAAATTCAATTTTTCTTATTAAATATATGTGCAAAAAACTTATTTAGCATTCCACTACTTATCCTTGAGGGCAAAAATACTGCTAACCTGAATCCTTTCCCATAAATACACTCTTTCTTTTTGCCAGATGCTTAAATATCATTGAACTGTTTTAAAGTAGTTCTATTTGATCTCTGTGAAACAGATGGAAGTATTTGTTATACAAACCTTATTTAGAATGTAATCTTTTTTTCTCTCCTGATTGCATATGTTTGGCAGTGAGCTGTCCCTTCTAGATGTGAATGAAGTTTGGGCAGTTTCCAAATCTAAACACACCCTAATTTCAAAAACCACAATCGTGAGGGCCCAATTCCTGTTTACTGAGGAATTAAAACCTAGCGAAACCACATAGTTACTAAATACAGTACATCCTAGAGAGTTTTTAAAAACAAAAATTTTTATAGTTTATTTAGGGTTATTTACTATCATCAAGTTCATAGAGTTAAATCTTTACATAAGCAGTATATAATATTTACAGTTGATTAAATATGCAGCTTCCAATTCTTAAATTCCTTATATGGCATGGTGAATTTATGTGGTAAGTAGAAAAGGGTAGACTGTGGGGTGGGGAATAGGAAGTAGTTCAGGTACATTCCTATTTTCTTCTTAACCGAGGTAAATTAACATGTCAAAAATGTGTCTGTAAAAATATCTATGTATAAGTGTCAGTTGAATTGTTTGTCCGAAAGTGGTTCAATTTTTATTGCATACTCAGCGAACAAGCAAAACATCACAAGTTCTAAAACCAAATCTTAGAAATGAATCCTATTAGAAGTTCAGTGACAGAAAAAATAAATAAATAAAGATAGAAAGGGGAAAAATTCCACACCCCTTTGTAATTAAACAGTTCTAATCCAATATGAAGGAAGGGGGAAAAAAAAAAAAAAAACAGGTAGGATAGAAAGAATTAGAAGTCTAAATTTACACTTCTCAGGATTGGATTTCACAGGCATGCTTTATAGTCTTAGTAATCTTTACTTAGGTTAGTAGTTGACATACCATAAAGTTTAATCTGGAAGAAGGATATAGTGTGTGTCACATGATATAGCATACTCATACATGTATACCGTATTATATTAATGAAACTGAATTGGATTAACCATCTGTGTTCCCATAACTTCCTAGAGGAATTTAATTGATTCATGTTTTAAGCAACATTTAATCATCAGTTTCTTCAAACAAAAGTGAGAGGAGTATTGACTTTCTTCACGTAGCTGTTTTAAACCATGCTCTCATATTTCATTGTTTTATTGAGTTCGTTCATGGAATCTCTGCAAGTATGCTCATTTTGAACTATAAACGTGCTTAAGGTGATTTTCAGAATTAAAAACGAAGAGTTTTAGATCTCGAATCACTTTGACTCCATAAACCTAATGAAAACCAGGGATTACATTTCTTTCTTGTTCATCTAGGATGTGATATTGCCTGCCAAATCATAAAATTATTGACTGCTATTTTCATATCTCTGCTTATTTTGGATAAACCAATTAGATCACCTGAATTCCTGGAAAATGAGAGTTAAAATGATTTCCACCACTGCTGTGATGGAAATATGTGGAAACAAATGACATGAGATCATTCCTATACATTTTTTTCTTGTTTTAATATGATGTTTGAGTTTAATCAGTTTAGTTTTTTGGGGGTGGAGGAGGTACTGAGATGGAAACCAGGGCACTTTACCACTAACACACACCCCCAACTTTTATTTATTTATCTATTCATTTTTAATTTTGAGACAGGGTCTCACTAAGTTGCTTAAAGCCTTACTAAGGTACTGAGGCTGACCTCAAATTTATAATCTTCCTGCCTCAGCCTCCTGAGACGCTGGGATTACAGATGTGTACCACCATGTCTGACTAATTTATTCAATCAGTTTAAATCCAAAGATTGACTATAACCTTTGCTTTGAACATTGTAATGTTCACTACTGGTTTGTAGAGTTTATACCTATTTGCTCTTTGCAGGTAGGTGTTCTGAGCACTTCTCTTTTGTGGTTTTGTTTTAAATTTTGCATGGTCTGCCTACTTTATCATCCTGCAAATTTCTGCCTACTAGCCACCTGGCCCCTTGCAGTTTCTCAAAACCATCCAGATTCTACCACAAGACTAACATTGACAAAAGTTGTTCTTTTCTACAGATTTGTACTTCTTCTGTCCTCCTAGTAAGTGTCTATGCATCCATCAGTTCTCATTCTTAATATCCTTAGAAATTTTTCCTTTTGTCAACTCTCTTATTACAGTGTCTCATTGCAACAAACACCCTTTCCTCAGGGCACTTGTCAGCCTGGACATTCACACATAGTCATTTGATTATCTTTACCCTCATCTTCTCCAATCCCGTGAAAATTATCATGAGATAATTTTGCCCCTCAGTATTCTCTCTTTGACACATAGTAAGCACTACAAAAATATTTACCACACACAGTTATATTTAGAACACAAACCTGAACAAGTTCACTTAAGTAGAATTTTATTTAAATTATTAGGTTTTTTATTATAATTTTAATGATGGTATGGCTTCTTAGAAAAAAGTAACTCTGTGATCAGATGTTCCACAAATTCAAAAGCCAGTTTATGCTTTTACACTTAAAATAAAGACAATTATTTTATTATCATTGTGATAGAAAGAGGAGTCTATAACTGTATTTTATAGAGTCTGTTACCCCAAGAAAGATGCAGTGGAATTGATGTCCCATATACTTTTTCTCAGCATTTAACCTATTTGCACATCAAAATTAGTGTCTTCCTTATCAATCAATGAAGGAGTTT
The DNA here is from genome assembly GCF_902686455.1 of Sciurus vulgaris. Lineage (NCBI taxonomy): Eukaryota > Metazoa > Chordata > Mammalia > Rodentia > Sciuridae > Sciurus > Sciurus vulgaris. The sequence goes on from NC_136473.1 coordinate 49,684,372, forward strand.
TAAAGAGGGATTATTTTTGGAAATCTACAACACTTCTTCCTGGTTTTGACCTTTTCCCTCTTCCTACCCATGCACTCATCGTGTTTTAAATTACTGGACCCACTTCAGAAATTAATTGCTTGAAACTTGCTATGTCACTCCACATTGTTCCATTTGCTCTTTAGGTTACCCCTTTCTTTTCCTTCCGCAGGTCTTTACTAATGAGCTGATACAGAAACATGAGTCATCTTGGATGTGTATCTGTTATACCAGGCCCTCAGTTCTATATTTCACTCATTCAGTGCTTTCTTTTACTAATAAATATTTATAATGTCTCCTTAATGATCCTGAAAGGAAATTGATAGGTAATACATTCTATCTACATATATAACTTAAATCATCTGATGTCTGTACATAACATAAAGTAGAAATAACAATGTAATTTATAATGTTATGTGATACATTCAGTTATGTAAATGCTTGGGTATGTTTGAACCATAAGACATAATGAAGTAAAATAGGTATTTTCCCCTGTATTCATGATTGCCTTGACTATAGAAACTAAAAATGGCTTTATCATTTTCCAGAAATGGTGAATGTTACAGTTTAGATAAGACATGTCCCCCAAAAGCTCATATGTAAGATAATACATAAAGTTTAGAAGTGAAATGATTGGGTTACAAGAGCTTTTATGTAATCAGTGTATTCACCTGATGTGGATTAACTGGGTAGGCACTGTAGGAAGTTTGAGTGTAACTAGAGGAGGTAGGTCACTGGGGCATGCCTTTGGAGTTTATATTTTGTCCCTGGTGGGTGAAACTCTCCTTGCTTCCTGATTTACATGTCCTAGGCTGCTCTCCTCCTTCATACCTTTTCATCTTAATGTTCTATCTTATCTCTGGACTGGAGTTGACCATCTATGGACTGAGACCTCTGAAACTGTGAGCCAAATAAACTTTTCCTCTTCTAATAGTTCTTGTAAGGTCTTTTGGTCACAGCAGCAAAAATGCTGACTGAAACAGAAATTGTTCCCAGAAGTGGGGTTTTTGCTGTAATTAACCTGTGGTTCAGAAGCATTTGGAGCGGGTTTATGTAGAGAGGAATTTTGAAAAATTTGGAGATGCAGGCTGGAAAAGCTTCAGAATGTTGTAAACAGAACTTAATGGCATTCTGATGGGAGCTCAAAGGAGCAGAATTCTGATAGCACTGTGGACAGTAATGGTTGGGCTCATGAGGTTTCAGAGGAGGAGGATTGTGTTAGAAATTGCACTAGAGGCCATTCATGTTACATTCTGGCAAAGAAGTTGTCTACATTTTCCCCTATTCTGAGACTTCTGTGAGGCTGAATTTAGAGGTGATGAACTAATTAATCTGACAGAGGAAATTTCAAAGTGGCACCACATTCAGATGGTGGTAAAGATATTGCTGATAGCTTTTAGTCCAGTTTAGTGTGATAATCAGGAGCAGAAAGCATAGCAATGAGATTTGAAAAACTTGCAGTTCTGCAGTTCTGCTAGAAGAGTGCAGGTAAAACTAGGGCTAAGAAATTGTGATTGTTAAAGAGATTATAGACACTAAAGAAAACTAAATACTCAGAAATGATAGACTGGAGTGCATATGTTTTAGTCAGTTTTTTTTTGTTGTTGTTGTTGTTTTGTTTTTTTTTTTGCAACTGTGACCAAAGACCTGACAAGAACAATTTTAGAGGAGGAGATGTTTATTTGACCCTTATGGTTTCAGAGATCTTAGTCTATGGATGGCCAGCTCCATTGCTCTGAGTGATTTTATCACTAAACAACCCAGTGATTTTATCACTAAACTTTCTTGCATTGTCTCATGCATGAGCTTTTGGGGGATACCCCATATACAAACCATAACAGCATTTCCTGAATATACAAGACCACACCCATCTCAGGCTCAAGGGTATAAAAGTTGAAATTTCTTTGAGAGAAGACCATGGGAGCACAGGTGGGCCATGGAAGTTCCTTTACCATGATCATCTGCCCAAGTACTCTGAGACCTCTGATAGTCACAGGAGGCTTGGCTCCTTCTTGAGATGATGACAGACCTTGTTGTCAACCACGTGATAATGGTTGTATCAATGCAGGATGCTGGAGTTAGGGAATCAGAGAAGCTTCCATCCAGATTGCAAAGGAAGGCCTAGGAGGCCAAGCAGAGTGTAACAGAGTCAGAATCCCTGTGGATAGCCCCTAAAATGGAAATGCATGAAGATGTGAGAAGGGAGAACAAACTGCAGTGGAGACCCCCAAGATTAAGAGATGCCAGTGATGTGAGACACCTGCCACGGAAAGAGGTAGGAATCAAGCAGAAACAAGCCAACAGAGACCTTGCTACAACCAGCAAGGACATAGGGATGGAAGTACACAAGCCCCTTTGAAAGAACATGACAATGCCAAGTGCTGCAGATGCTGGATGTGGAACTATAGGACTTGTTTGCCCAGCAGGGTTTGATTTTCATTTGGTCCAATTCCTTCTTTTCATGCCTCTATTCCTGGGATTGTTTACTCTGTGCCATTTTGTACTGGATGTAGGTAACTTACGATTTTTATAGAGGCTCATACTGAGATTTTGCCTTGAGGCTCAGAGGAAACTTTGTACTTGGACTTTTGGGTGATGCTGGAACTTTAGTACTACGGGGACTCTTGAAAATTGACTAAATATATTTTGCACTGTAAGATAAGCATGAGTTTTGGAGGGCCAGAGGTGAAATGTTATGGTTTAGATACAAGGAATCCCCTGAAAACTCATGTGTAAGATAATACAAGAAAGTTTAGAGGTGAAATGATTGGGTTATGAGAGCTTTTACCCAATCAGTGTATTAATCCACTGTTATGGATTCACTGGGCAATAACTATAGGCAGGTAGGGAGTGGCTAAAGGAGGTAGGTCACTGGGGGTTTTGACTTTGGGACTTATATTTTGTCCTTGGTTAGCAGAGCATCCTCTGCTTCCTGGTTGTCATGTCCTAAGCTGCTTTTCTCCTTCCCACCTTTCTACCATGTTGTTCTGCCTCACCTCGGCCCAGAGCAATGAACTGAGACCTCTGAAACCATGAACCAAATAAACTTTTCCTCCTCTAATTGTTCTTATCAGGTATTTTGGTTACAGCAGTGAAGAAGCTGACTAAAACAGTAAACCCTTGATAAAGTTGAAGTACAGTTTTTCTTAGCTACATCCAGTAGTTTTATTCTTTAGGAATATCTGTGTATATTGGCATGAATATTAAAATATATTACAGAATAGTTACACATTGAAGATAATGTATATAAAGTAATATATATCCATAACCTCAAAATTTCTTTATACATAGAGTGTACATATTTTATTTTTCAACTTATATTTGTGTACATAGTACACTGCTAAGAAATGCTTTGGGTACCTACTACCCCAGTTTTAGTCAACTTTTCTTCTCTGGGATCAAAATAACTGACAAGAACAACTTAGAAGAAGGGAAGTTTATTTGGGGCCTGTGGTTTTAGAGGTCTCAGTCTAAATACATAGACGGACATCAGGGAGGATAGATGGACCTCATGGAGAAGTGCTGCTCCATTCATGGCAGCCAGGAAGCAGAGATTGAGGGACAAGTGGGGGAAAGAAAAGATGAATTCTCTAAGGACACAACACCAGTGACTTACCTCCTCTAGCTATACCCCAACAGTCTATAGGTACCACCCAGGCAGTCCATTCAAATTCTTCCTAATGAATCGATTAGGTTACATGTCTCATAATCCAGTCATTTTATCTCCAAACATTTTTGCATTTACCTAGAAGGTTTTGGGGATACCTCATATTCAAACCCTAACAGCCCCCTGCTACCAGGAGCATATGAATTTGTTAGGCAGCTCAAATGTACATACAATTTTAATAAATGTATCAGAATTCAGTGCTAAAAATCTCTGAAAAAATAACACAAAATTCGTTATCAGACACTTCAAGCCTGAGCCTCTAATAAAGAAAGGTAGATCAAAAAGGCTGTGATGTTTTGAGTGGTGAGAAATGTGGCATGTGTCTATAGTTAGGAAGCCACATATGTTTGAGTGGAAAAGTTAGAGGATAGCTGTATTCTGCCCATGTCATAGTCACAGTCTCCTGAGAAATGTTGGTCTACTTACTGACCCATTATAAGGCACAGACCTGTCTTCACTATGTACTGACCTGAAATAAAGAGATTCTCAAGGTTTGTATTACTTAAAAAGAGAGAGGAGAGGAGAAGAAAGCAGCTGCTATCATTGTCATCAAATTCTTTAGAAAAGCATAGGAAGAATAAATCATTAATTAATAAAAATTACTTCTGGAGTACTTTTGTGTTGACTGAATCCTAGCTTCGATTCCTGCTAGTATTTTTCTTGTATCTTAGTGTTGATTGTAAACTTTGTTCAATAATGGTAATGTTTATTTGCTTTTCCTTTTATTAAGCTTATTTGGGTCTGTCAGGAGATCTCCCCTCAGAAGAACATGAATTGCACATCCTCCTGTGTGGTGTTGAATTGTTTATAAGTTCTCTGTCTCTACTACTATTGTTTTTATATATATTCTGTTCTGTAATCTGCCTCTTCTTTTTCTCTTTGAGAATGTTAACAAACCTTTTAGCTCAGTAGAGTACAAAAAGTGTTTCTTGCACATCCATTCTTTAATAACTATTTAGCTCTTTATGGAAAACATACCCTAAACATTTCCCACTAATTTTTCATGATGACAGGCAAGGCTTAAGGAAATGGTGCAGTTGGTTAGCAAGCAATACATGTTTTGCCAACTGATGCAATACATGTTCACTAGACCATCCTTAAATTCTTTTATTCTGATGACATTACAGGAATATACTTAAGACTAGAAACATTATAGTGTATGTAGAAGACTTTAAGGTTTGGCCTGTGTACAGTCATATAAAAGAGATTTTTTTAAAAAATAGTAATAGGTGTTATTCTTGTTGTAAATATCTGCTAAGAACTTTTGTTGCTACTAAAATTAAGTCCCGAGTTGAAATTTGATGGTTTTGACATTTTATGCTTGATAGGGTCGTCAACCTTCCCTTGTTATTACCCATGATTACAAAAATTGAAATTTAACTGGGCAATACATTAAAGGAATAAATAGCTCTGTTAATAAGGATGTAGAACTTCTATCATGTTTTCCTTCACTGAAGTTGAGTGATTCCAGATAGTATCTCGTGTGTATTTAAAATGGCTCTGAATTTTGGGTTTTCTCATTTATTTACCAACAGATGGTTAAATTTTCAAGACTTTCAGGTCCCTGAAATCCATTGGATATACATACAAGATTTCTGATTATTATCATTTGCATTACTGAATATTATGTTTATCTCTACTACTCCAAAACCAAACATCACTGGAACTGAACCCAATTCAACTCTTGCTAATTATTTCTGTTGCAGAGTGACAGAAGGAATGATGAAACTGAAAGAAGAGCAAAATGTTAGGGGGAAGTATGAAAGTTTGAGGGTGTTTATATGTAATAAACTCCATTCATTCATTATTCTATTAGATCTGTATTAAATGCATGTTTTATTTCAGGCATATGCTCTGTGCTGCGGATACAATTATGAACAAAAATAGACATTATCCTTGTGTTGAGGGAGCTTTCTTTCCAATGCATCAGGCCTTATTTATTTACAGTTGGGATATGTACTATGAGGGAAAGGTACATTTCATTTCTGCAATGAGGATATGTTAGGAGGATTCAGCTTGGGGTGGTCAAGGCAGAGAAGGCCTCTCCAAAGGAGGGAGATTAAAGCTGAAACAAGGAATGGTAGGTGTGGAAGATTACAGGTGTAGGAGATATTTTAGCTCAGGGAACAGCATTTATAAAAGAGGAACCTGCTCTATTTGAGAAACAGTGGGAAACCATTGAGAATGGAATATACTCGCCAAGGGGGAGCATGGCATGGAAGCAGTGTAGGAAGTAAAGGGAATGTTATAGTCTGTGGTATGTTAAAGTCTGTGGTATTATTCTAGAATAATGACTAACCATTAAGGAATTTTAAGTTGTGTGTACATGTTCTGATTTGAATCTTAAAAAAAAAAAAATCACATTGGTGCTATGAGAAACAGCTAGCGAAATTATAGGAAGACTAGACATGATACTGAAGTAGCTGAATACAGACAGTGGTATTTTGGGCAAGGATGACCACAGTGGAAGTGACCTAAAATTCAACTCATTAGATGTAAAAGTGAAGTACAGAGATGTCTAGATGGGTGCCTAGTTTTCCAGTATATCAGGTTTGTGGGGAAGGAAACATGAGTTTGTTTTTAGATTTATTTTATCCCCGAGTGCTTCTGAGATATCCAGGGAGAAAATGCTGAGAAAGTAGTTGCTTGTCTGGAAATGGAGGGGAAACAGGATTGGGAAGGAAACACAAGCTAAAGACACAAGCTCTATAGGACTCAGGTACAGGGAACGAAGACCTGGCAGCAGAGACTCAGAGACGGGCCAGCAAAGGACTGGGAGGAAATCCACATGAAGGGGATGTAACATAATCAAAAGGAACAATACTACACATAGCAAGATCTCTTAGTAAATATAAAAGAGATGATGGTATTTGAGGAAAGTGGCAAAAATCTAGCATGGCTACCTTGTGAAATTAGAAAGAAACTGAATAAAGGAACTGTTAAAAGTTTCACTGGCTCAATATTTCCACTTCGTATCCCTTAGAACACTGATTTCTTGGGGGTATTACCACCCTCCCTCCCTCCTTTCTCCCTCCCTCCTTCCCCCTCTTCTTGTCTTTCATACACATATTTTGTGATTGATTAGATTTGAGGAAAACTGTTAAGCAAAATTAAATAATCTCTTCAACAACATAACTTCTAAGAATATTTGGCATCATGTGTTTTCAAATGGATATAACAGAGTTTCCTAATGAATATCAGGAATTGTGTTTGTTCTCTTGAACACCAGTTGAGAAAAATTTGCTTAGCACAATTGATAGTATCAGACAGCAAAATTGAGTCCATGTCAACATACCCCATCCAAATCTCTTCCTCTCTGTTGAGGTAATAATTTTTTTCCTAGGAGATAGGTTAGTTGAATTCAGATGCAGGAGGTCTCTGGGTCCAGAGCAGTGGAGGTCAGAATATTTGGGGGAATTCGTGATGAGCGAGGAATCTGGGTCTGTACTGGTTAGTGATTAGGTGAAGGAGGTACATGGTTTTAGTGTGATGATTCTTTGGTAGCTGGTGAAAGAATCCAGGTTAGCAGCAACTAGGGTCTGCTTCATTTATTTGTAGGCAAATGCAGTAAATTTTAAGAAAGTGGATACTCTGGTACAGTTCTAGAGATGATCAGGATGAAAATGGGAAGAAAGTGTGTTCAGTTAAAGAAAGGAATAGCTAAAAATAACCCTTGTAGTGATAGAGACTGAACTGATTTCATCTTGGAAGGAATTTCCCTGAATGGAAGTGAACAAGACTTGGGTAGGGAACCTGGAATTATTTTTATGTTATTAATTGATGTATAAGTATATAGCCAGAAGAATGAACCTATTTAGAAATGGCTCTCATTATCATTAACAAAACTCCAAGTAGATCACTAGCATCCCTTCATATAGAGAGAATTGTTGAATGAATGTATAGATGAGTGGGTTCATATGGATGGACCTTGACTGGGCTTAGCTTTCTTCTTTATTTACTTATCTGTGTACTGGCATCAAAGGATTGATTCTGTTTTATGCACAGCTATCTATTTTGGAATTTATTTGACCTCTGAAAGACTCTTTACTCTGTAAGATGATGATAAGCAATTGGCATTATCTGCATATCATGTCCTCGATGTTTCTTGTATTATCCTGTTTCTATTGTCCTTCTACTTTCTCTCTTTCTCTCTAACTCTGGAAGCCTCTTTCTCCTGTTTTTTTTTTTTTTTTTTTTTTTTCTTATGCAATTACTGACTTAATATCTTATTGTTTAAAAAATTAATGACTTTTAATTATACACCATGATCTATACTACTTACTAGGACACAATGATACATAAGATATGATCCTATTCCTCCAAAAGCTTAAATTCTCATCAATAAAAAAGTAGACATGTCTGTATATCACCATAAGGACATTGTGGTATGTGCAGCATGGAACAAGCACATAAAAGGTTCTGTGCTATCATCTCAGAAAGAAAGTAGAAGTTACAGTGGCGTTAAGATATTCAGGGTAGACTTTCCAGAGAAGGTGATATCTAAGCCAAACCAAGTGTGCTAAACAACTGTGAGTAAAGCATATTCCAAGCAAAAGATTGAGAGTGATGGTGTGTTATAGGGCAGATTCCTGTGCTTTCAATAGGAAGCAGAGAAAATTTAGCAGTACATTAATGAACTTAGTTCTCCATCTATCTAGAGCCTATATATTCTTCAACACAGAAAAATTATCTCTTCTTGTTTATGAATTTTTCTCAGGTTGACCCGAGAATGTCATTATTATGTTAAGGCGTAGAAATCTTAGAAAAGTTTAATGGCTATCACAAAATAACAAATAAATGTGTTAATATGCTTCAGTCCTGAATAATCAATGTCGATGCAAAATGGAAGAAGTGGAATAAAGCCTAAAAATATAAAAAATAACTTGGAGCTCTTAGTCTACTGATAACTCAAAGGAAATAGAGTCCATTTTAAGAATCTCTTTAATTTTAGACGATGCTAATTAAACAGCCTTTCTGGAACTGTAGTGTTGAGAGTTAGACTCCACCATGAGCGGTCTGGCTCACACTTGGGTGAAGGGCACAGTCTTGTGTGCGCCTCCCTTGTGAATCATCAGAAACAGAGAGAGTAACCATGACTGTGATGGGACCCACGTTCATTCCATATAAACCCTAAGGAATCTGGGTACTTAGCACAGAAGGCAAAGGAAGAAAACGTTAGTTCTCTTGTATTTGAAAGAGATTTGGAATTGACCCCGGAGATAGACCCAGGCCCAATGTCTACAAATAGAGGGAATATTTTTGTGTAATTTTTTTGTGGGGTGAGGTATTGGGGATTGAACCCAGGGGTGCTTAGCCACTGAGGTACATCCACAGCCCCCACCTTTTTAATGCATGTATTTATTTATTTTTTAAAAATTAGGTTCAAATTTATTTTTTAGTTGATATATATGTATGTGTGTATATATATATATGTATCTATATACATATATACTTTTAACTTTAAAAAAATTTGTTCTTTTTAGTTGTACATGACAGCAGAATATATTTTGACATATTATACATACATGGAGTACAACTTCCCATTCTTCTGGTTGTATATGATGTGGATTTACATTGGTTGTGTATTTATATATGAACATAGGAAAGTAATGTCCAATTCATTCTACTATCTTTCCTATTCTCATTCTCTCTCCCTTCCCTTCATTCCCCTTTGTCTAATCCAAAGTACTTCTATTATTCCCTAACCCTATTCCCTTATTATAAATTATCATTCCCATATCAGAAAGAATATTTGGCCTTTGGCTTTTTGGGATTGGCTTATTTTACTTAGCATGATAGTGTCTACTTCCATCCATTTACTGACAAATGTCATAATTACATTCTTCTTTATGAATGAGTAATATTCCATTGTGTAATATATACCACATTTTCTTTATCCATTCATCTGTAGATGTCTAACCAGAGTTTAGCTATTGTGAATTGAGCTGTTATAAACATTAATGTGGCTGTGTCCCTATAGTACACTGATTTTAAGACCTTTGGATAAATACTGAGAAGTGGGATAACTGGGTCAAATGGTGGTTCCATTCCAAGTTTTCTGAGGAATCTCCATAGTGCTTTCCATAGTGGTTGCACCAATTTGCAGCCCCACCAGCAATGTGTGAGTGAGTGTATCTTCCCCCCACATCCTCACCAGTGTTACTTGTTGCTGTATTTTTGATAATTCCCAGCCATTTACTTATTTATTTATTTTTATATCAAAGCAAGAACCAATATATGGGATGGATTCAAACTAAAAACTTTTTCTCAGCAAAGGATTCAATCAATAAAGTGAAAAGACAGCCTATAGAGTGGGAGAAAATCTTTTCCACATGCACTTCAGATATAGCACTAACCTCCAAAATTTATAAAGAACTTTATACCAAAAATGCAAAGAACCCAATCAATAAATGGGCCAAGGAACTGGACAGATACTTTACAGTAGCATATACAGGCAATTAATAAATATATGAAAAAGTGTTCAACATCTCTAGTAATTAGAGAAATGCAAATTAAAACAACACTAAGATTTCATCTTACTCCAATTAGAATGGCTTTTATCAAGAATACAAACAATAATAGATGGTGGCATGGATGTGGGGAAAAGGCACACTTTTACATAGCTGGTGGAGGTGCAAATGGGTACAACCACTCTGGAAAGCAGCGTGAAGATTCCCCAGCCCTTGTTTATATTTTACTTTGAGACAGGATCTCGCTGTATTGCTTTAGAGCCTTGCTAAGTTGCTGAGGCTGACTTTGAACTTGCAATCCTCCTAGCTCAGCTTTCCAAATGCTGGGATTATCAGCATGTGCCTCCACACTTGGCTTTTTGTTTAATATTGTTTAAAATTAATTTTGATTTTGCTTTTGGACAGTGTTCTTCAAAGATGTAGTAAATGATCTGAAACTTGTCACCCAAAGCACTTAAGGGTGGGGGTGGTGGAGGAGAATTGAATCATAAGCTAGATAAGAAAATTATGCCAAACACTACTTTTCAAATTCTGCTCCATGGATGCCCAGGGATTACTGTAGTCTTTTACACAAGAGCTTTAAAGTCAAATCCATTCTCATAACAACACTGAGACCTTGTTTGACTCTTAAGTGGTAGAGACATTTGCACTGATTATAGAAAAGCAGTGGGTCTTGACTATCTTCCCAAGGCTTTTAAGTAAATGGGTTGGTTCCCAAAGTCGTACTTTTAGAAAGTGGTGATAGAGCCTTGAAAAGTGGGGCCTAGTGGAAGGTCCTAAGGCCATGGGGGCATGCCCTTGAGGGGAATTGTAATACTGACTCCCTCCTCACTCTGCTTTGTTTCCTGTCCGTGAAGTGAGTGGCTTTGCTCCACTATGTACTCTGCCATCATGTGCCTCCTGCCACAGGCTTCAAATAGTGGAGCCAATCAATCATGGATAACCTCTAAAACGGTGATCCAAAATAAACCTTTTTTCTTCATAAGTTGATTATCTCAGGTTTTGCTGATAGTAATGGAAAACTGACTAACATGGCAAAGGTAGGTTAAACGCCTGGCACCCCAACATAAATCAAAGTGATAACTCCAAATCAAGTTGTCATTGTAATTCCTCACTGCTGTTCACTCACAGGGATAAAGCCAGTTTCTGTGAAGGGACTGTCAGAATTACTCATCTTATTAAAACTCAACTCTTGAGTGCATCTTTGTAATATTCTCTGTGACAACATGAAAAGTACATATGAAGTGTTTTTACAAATAGCAAAGTACAATAGCTGTTTTTATATGAAAACGTGTTAAAGTTGTTATTCAGACTTACTTTGTTTTCAATAAATACCATTTCTGTTTAAAAACATGACTATTAAACTGTGGTTATGCATACCTTGATGTTTGCTAGACATTTTCTTGAACAAAGTAATTCTGTTACTTCAAGAGAAAAAAAAAATATTTGTTGCCAACGATAAAATTCAGGTTCTAAAGCAAAAATTAGATGTTTTGAAATCTTATGTCTCCCTCCATGAGATTGACAGTTTTTTTTTTATTATGTAAGTCTTGATGATATTAGAGGTGATATTTTAAAAGAACTGATTTTGTTTATTATATTTTAAAAATTTGGAATCTCTGTGTATCTCAGCAAACCAACATTTTGCAAATGATCTTTCCAATTGTAGGAGAGAATAATTTTTTATGTAATACAGTGTAAAATATTAATTGACAACAGTTTTATATTCCACATTTCAAGGAACTTAGTGTAGCATCAAAAAAAAAATACACATATACTCTAAAACAAAACTTTTAAAGTAACATTCACCCTTTTAACTACCTGCCTGCGTGAAACTGGATTTTCTTTCTAAGCTTCTTTCAAATGACAAGTCACAAGAAATGGAATGCAAAATCAGATACAAGTCCCAGGTATTAGGCCAGATATGAAACAATGTAAAACATTGCTATTCCCTTAATGTAAAATTTTAAAAATTATGTATGTTATTCATAGTAATATGTAATAGGTTTTTATGATTATTTGAATAAATTAGATATTTTACACTTTTCTCAGTTTTAATATCTAATATGGTAAATAATGAAAAATACAATCCACAAGTCCCCAAAATTCCCTGGGGTCTTATATAGTTTTTAGAAGTGAAAGCATCCTGAGTCTAAAAAATTGAGAACTACTAAAGAAAAAGGTCTTGTGTTTCTTTCCAACAGGGATTTTTGTGTTTCTCTGATATTGTATTAATCCAGTGCTTGCTGAAAGAGTTCAGGTGCAGAAATTTCTTTGGTCCTTCTTAGGTGCCATCACTAGGCTAAGATGATAGGATTTAGATGATCCCGCTGTCCCCACAGAACTTTCAGTCTGTCTGTGGGGAAGACATTAATCAGAGCTTCACAAAAATAAATGTAAAATCACAATGGAAAATGGTAAATGCTACAGAGGAAATGTAGTTGGAAAATGGTCTTTAGGTTAGAAAATGATTCTCCAAAGAAGCAAGATTGAGCATGTGATAAATAAAGAGTCTTTGGCACTGAGGAAGCCTCCTATGGAAGGGCATTGTAGAGGAGGGAGGGAGCTACGTGTCATGTGACCATGGTCCTGGCAAAGAGGCAAGCTGCGCCAGGGGAACTTCGGTGAACCATGTCCAGCATGCTGGTGGCAATCCTTTTTAAGGTATTTAGTATGTGCATTGTTATTCCTCCTTGTCTTCCTTGTAGCTTCTCTAAACTTGCTCTCTGTCTTCATTGTACCTTATTTTCATAACTCGATCCCTTCCCCATCTTTCCCCACCACAGGACCCCTCCCCTCTTTATTTTCCTTGCCTGGCTCATTCCTGTTTAATTATAGTCCCTTTTCTTCTTCTCACACATGGTTCTTCAAAAGCTTTTCCATTCTTCCTTTTTCATCATTGGCTCTAAGCCTCCTCACTTTGGGGAGATGATCTCATCTCCAAATTCATTCAGAAAGTCAAGATCATAAACATAAAATTTCTAATATTTTTTTTCTGTATCAAAATTCTCTCTTTGTTCTTCCCTTTCTTGAAAATTAAAAGTGAGCCTTTTTCTCAAAATACCCAAGACTGATATTTATTTTAATTTTTGTATTTAAATTTATTTTTTAAAAATAAATTTGTTTCTGGAGGCTGGGAAGTCATCCAGATGCACTGGCATCCGGGGAGGGCCTTCCTGGTGCATCATGACATCATCCGTCTCTGGCTTCTCTGGCTTCTCTTCTACCTCCCTCCTCCTCTTTGACTTGCGATTCCTCTGCAGGATCTGTCCTTGGCTGACTTTTTTCTTTGATCTCCAGGGATCTCTTCTTCTGTGACTCAAAGGTAGCTGATTTCTGATTGTTTATCTTTTGCCTTAGCAGTTCTCCAGAACTATTTATAGATTCTAAATGCTCCATGTTCTCTAAAATACCACTGCCATGCAGCCATTACTTAGTAGCACTAGAGGAACACCCATCACACTATTTTATGATATATATTCATTTGTCTGCCTCTTGTATGAACTTCCTGAATGCAGAAGCTGGAATTTTCTAGCTTTTGTTTTCTTCTACACCCTAATAGTAGGATATGATAGCAGGAGAGCCATAGTAATTTGTTGAAGGTACAAACTTGAAGCCTGTCTCATGTTCCTACTACCTACTATATATCATTGACATGTCAACTGGATCATTTTTCTTTTCTGATATTAACTCCTATGATATTATAATGATACTCTTTTCTAAAACATTTTCAGACAAAAGAGAGAATCATTTTGAATGAGGCACTTGACAATTATGATTCTTAAAAAAATACAACCATACTATAGTGTAAGTAGTGGTTTGGTTCATGAGCTAGCTCACAAATAGCTATTTTAAATCTTGCATCAAAATATATCATCAACAAAATTACAGCTATACCATTCTTCCACTGTGGAAAGTCTTCATTTAAACAATGAATATTCATTATATGTCTGAACTTTGTTTGAATGTACTTTAGCCCATTTTCAATTGCTACAACAAAATATCTGAGAACTAGGTACTTCATAAAGACCAAAAAATTATTTCTCAAAATTCTAGAAATCCAAGAGCATGCACCAGCATCATGCCACATCATAACATGGCAGAGGGCAATAACACATGGTAAGAGAGCAAACAAGCTAACTTAGATCTTTTTTCTTCTTGAAAGGCCTCTAATGCCTGTAATCCCACTGGCTCAGAAGGCTGAGGCAGGAGGATCACTAGTTCAAGGTCAACTTCAGCAACTTAGTGAGACACTAAATGATTTAGAAAGACACTGTCTCAAAATAAAAGTACTGGGGTGTAGCTCAGTGGTAAAATGCACTTGGGTTCAGTCCCCCCAGTACATAGGTACGTACGTACATACATACGTACACACATACATATATAAAGCAAACAAGCCACTAAAGTCATTATGGAGGCCCCACCCTAAGATGTAATCTAATCCTAATTGCCTCCCAATGACCCTGCCTCCAAATTCCATAAACAAATTTGAGAATGAATTTTTCAACACACAAACTCTGGGAATACAGGCAAGCCATAGTAGGGGTATACAGGCTAAAACTGAGATATGCCAAGGCCTTAAAACTTGGTATCCCTTTTTCTCTGAGATGATTAATATTTTAAAATGTGCACATTCAGGTGTGTTACCACCATCTTTCTGCATATTAATCATTGTGGTTTTAGATAAATACATTTTTTCTGAAGTAATTTGTTGAAGAAAGTCAAGGGTATGTACATGTCATGATGCGATGATGCTCTCTCTCTTCCTTGTGGATGTGTGTTTGTGAAGTGATGATTCATACAGATTTGATCCTCATCATTTGTGGATTTCATTTTGATAAATTCATCTACTCACTAAAATATGTTTGTAAGCCAGGTATAGTGGCACATACCTGTAATTCCAGCAACTCCTAAGGCTCAGGCAGGAGGGTCACAAGTTTGAGGCCAGCCTCAGCATCTTAGAGAAGCCCTAAGCAAATTAGTGAGAATCTGTCTAAAAATAAAAGATATAGCTCAAATGGTAAACTGTCTCTGGGTTCAATCCAAGTACGAAAAAAACAAAAACAAAACAAAATCCCATACAAAATATATTTGTAACCTCAAAATCAAAATGGAGATTTTATGGTTATTTGAGGACATGCCCTGAAATGTTTGAGTCTCCTAAAGTGCACATTCCCAGTAGAGGTCGAACAAGGCGACGTTCTGCCTTCTCTTTTAAACTCTCACAGAGTAAACAAGTGTCCTTTTTGCAGTCTACTTAGTGTCACGTTTTTTGCATTTTTGTGCTTTTGGTTAGTGATTTTGCTGGCTAAAATGGCTCCTAAAAATAGTGTTGAAGAGCTGTCTAGTGCTCTTAAGATAAGAATGCTGTGATGTGCCTCAGGGGAAAAATCTGTATGTTAAACAAATTTATTCAGGCATGAGTTGTGGTGCTATTGGCTGTTAAGTTCAGCGTTAATAATTCAAAATTATATGTTTTTAAAAAACTTCTCTGAACCTATAAAAGGTTACATTCAGTTGATCAGTTGATGAAAATGGGACTCCAGAGACTGAGGGGAGCCCTGGGTTTCCCCAGGAGTGCGGTTCAGTGTTTGCTTGTTCATCTTTGCTATGGTTTGGACATGGTTGGCGTGTCTCCCAGAGCTTCATTTGTCAGAAGCTTGTGGTGCTATGGGAGGTAATGGGACTTTTAAGAGGCGGAGCCTGGTGAGAGGTCCTTAGATTGTTGAAGGAGCTGCCCTCAGAAGGGATTGGGGTAGCTCTTCTGGATATTCTGGCCTCTCATGGGACCCCTGAGGTCTCTTCAGAGCAAGTAATAAGAATGAGGCTGATCCCTGAATCACTTTTTTGCTTCTATTTAGAGATATGATCTCTCACTCTCACACATGCATCCCTTGCTTACTGGGGGGCCCTCTTCAAAGCCTGTACCACGCTGTTTGGACTTTCAGACTTCGAAACTATGATCTAAATAAACCTCTTTTCTCTATTAAGTTAGCCTTCTTCAGGTATTTCATTATAGCAATAAAAATTGACTAATATAAGTATTAGTACCCTGAATGAGAATTCCTGTAAATGTGTGTGTGTGTGTGTGAGAGAGAGAGAGAGAGAGAGAGAGAGAGAGAGAGAGAGAGAGAGAGAGAGATTGATTGATTTGATTGATTGATTGCCTTATCTAAGCTCTAGAAAGAAAAACAAATAACAAATAGAATAGAAGGTACTGCATCATGCTCATACAATTGTGGATAAGAAGAAAAAGAGTTTATGGAACATGGATAAAGAACAATGCCCTCTGCTAGCCATACAATATACTATCAGTCTAGAGCAGCTTTGTTTTATCCTGAAGTGAACAAAAATGGTCTGTTTTGTTATAGTCTGGAAAAGGTCTAGTTCTTAGTAAAGTACAAGATGTAAAGGACTGTGCACTTAGTGATTCATATGTGCTCAATAGTCTGGGAAGTGACTATAGTACTAGCAGGAAGGCACTTTGCTCAGAAGACATTGAGGAATTTTATTCTTTCTTTTGTAATTGCAATTATTCTGATTTATCCTGGCCATTTTTTCTCTCTGGTAGCTGCCCTTGAGGTTTTTGTTGGTTGGTCTGTTTTTTAGGACACAGGGAAGTTACTGGACCTGTGGAGTGGATTTCCAGTCATTCAGTTCCATGTACCAGTGCACAGCTAGGTTAGTCCATGTCAAGGGGTCTCAAGTTCAAGAAACAAAATGAAACCAAAAGTAGAAGTATTTCACCAGATTGTATCAAGCTGGATGAAATGTTATGTATAGAATGAGGTCAGGCTTAGAAAAAGCAGATGAACAACTGCTCGGATAAAAACTCCCATTTCTTTTAAAAGTATTATTGAAATTAAAAATCTGCACCCTATTTAAGTGTGGACTTGTGAATCTTGCAGTGAATCTTGCCTTGTCAGTATATTTAGCTTTAATATTCTTTTATAATCTTATCGTCTTCTTTAGTTTGCAAGTAAAATGAATATTGTCATTTTCAAAAGGTCATTTTGTAATGTGACTCTAAGTGACTTTCTCATGGTGCCATGAGGCTGACTCCAGGTAACTGAGAAGTCAATCAGGTGATATTTACTCCCTTAATATTCCTGAGAGCAGTCCTAGTAAACTGGGGGCTAGGGGAGAGCAAAATGCAGCTTTGTTTTGATGATGCCTACCTATTCCTTAGGAAATCTATTAAGACTTCATCTTCTGCAGCAGTTCTTGTCTCAGTTGCTCTTCTGTTTAAAGAAACAAAAAAAAAAAAAAAAAAAAGGAATTTTAAGTTCTGAGGACTGGATTAAAACTCACAATGTGGTAATATAGTATTACTCCTTAATGCATTTAGAAAATGTACTATTTGGGCTCTTTTGAAACATCTTTATGAATTGTAAAATAAAGACAAGAATACAAATAAAAATAATCTAAATGCTCTGTAAAAGAAATAGATTTGTGCTTCTTAATATACTATAAGGTCTTCTATCTTACATTTAAAATGCAGAGAATCCTCCTCTATAAAGAAACAAATTTTTAGCTTGCCATTATAAAAGGTGAAAGAAGACACTTAGGAAGAAAATTAGCCTGGAGCTATTTTTTGTTTCACAAAGCATGTTCAGCAAAAGGATCAAAACCATTTATTTTTGTTCCATGTCTTAATAATTTAATTGTACTTTCCTTTCCCTAAAATACAAAAAGGAGTACACAATGATTGCAATAGGGTAAAATAAGTTACAAAAACTTAAGGATCAAATTGCTTCCAAGTTTAATTTGATTGATTTCTGAATAAGAAATATGATTTTTGAAATGACATTCTTTCTTTCTAGAGAGTATTATAAACAACCACAGTAACAAGAAAGGAAAACTATTGTTTTAAAGTACGTTTGAATGAATAAATGTTTTGCAGATCACTAATACTCAATAACATTATTTGGGAGTTTGGGGGATGATCTGGTTTGTATTACACATATTTACACTTTAAAATGCCTTGTGAATTAAGTCAAGTTTTACTACAAACAGATGCTAAGAAATATGAAAATATGGAGAGTTTTGCTGTATGAAGATCATCATTATCTAAGGGATACAATTGACCAGATTTTGAGAAACAGATTTGGCTTTTGTTTTTCCAGAGAGCGCAGTCAGATGAACTGGAAAAAATTGAAAAGCATGGCCGATCCTCCAAAGACAAGGAAAATGCCAAGTCTCTGGACAAACCTGAACAGTAAGCAATGCCTTCAGGCCCCACAGAGGGCATAGAGGCTACAGTGGGCTCTTGCCATTTGGAAAAACAGTGTCTTGAATGTGTAATTGTTATGAATGAGATGAGGATAAACATATGTTTATACAAATTATATTTTTCCTCTTAACTTGGCTTTATTTCCTTAGGTTCCTTTATGAACTGTCACTAATCCCCAACTTTTCAGAGCGAGTCTTTTGCATCCTGTTCCAGTCAACGTTTTCAGAAAGTATTTGCTCAATTCATCGCAAACTAGAATTACTACAGAAATTATGTGAGGTGGGTTCTGGTCCAAAGAGAACTAAGCTTGAGTTCTGATATTTTACTCTGTTCAGTCATGTTCATATTACAAAATTTTTATTTACTCTAAGTACTCATTAAATTTGAGAGATAGCAGTCCCACAGACGGGAACATTTATGATTGAGCTTCAAGATCAAAGCACATGCTCAGATTGGCAAACAGGGCTGCAGGACCACATTGAGAGAGTGTGGCCAGTGTGTGCTGGCCTCTGGAGAGCTCTTTTACCTCTGCTTTTGCCAAAAACCAAATCTTCACTTCTTATGCTCCCCTTAGATAGCAGACTTCCAAATGAATGTGACTTGAAGGCATATTATTTACTTCCCTTCATTTCTTTGGAATGGCCCCTCAACAAATTATTAATAATTATTCCGACCAAATGATTTCAGAGAAGCCATTTGATTCAACAGAAGATAAAAATTCCTTTGAAAATGAAGAATAAATGTTTGGCAAAAATGGCCAATATTAACATTTTTTTAAATTGTCAAAAATCAATAGTACTATTTGTTCTAGTTGTGGTAAATCCTTTTGAAAAGTGGAGAGATGTTATCAAAGACATCTTCAGAGGAAATGACATGAAAATTGAAGTTAAGTGTGTTCTGGAAGAAGTGAGTTTATACTCATTTGGAAATGAACCTTTATAACTTTGTTTTGTGTTTTGGTTATCTATCATTTATGCCCCAAAATTATATTGTTTTAGACATAGGCACAATTAGGATAATGATGATGATGATGATGTTTTGTAGTAGTTCTCAGTGTTATAGCCATATTTATTTTCCTTGCAATTTCATCATAGAAAAGGCCTAGGTTGGCATCTCTCACCTTTCAAAAGCTTTCCTGAATGCTTGTTTTTACAGCTTTTTAAAGTTAATTTTGGAGAACACTGCTCTTAAAATATACATAGTACTGAAGAAGGACAAAGTTTGGTTGTGACCCAGAACTACTGCTATAATATGAAGAGTTGGCATCGATTTTGGATGATTCAAGTAAAACTTTGTATAAGAAAAAATTTGTTCTTTATCCTGTCTTACAGACATTAAAAAATGGCCCAGGGGTTATGCAGGTTCTAGGTTTGGTTCTTGCCTTTGGCAACTACATGAACGGTGGAAATAAAACTCGGGGACAGGCAGATGGCTTTGGATTGGACATTCTCCCCAAACTAAAAGATGTCAAAAGCAGTGTAAGTATTTTGTATTAATGGATGTAGGCAAATTGAGAATATTTTGTTTGACGTTTTTGTTTGGTAACAGATTTGACTGTAAATCAGTTGTAATAAATATTTCTTTATGTTCCAAGATCAAATGTTTCTTTTTGTTCTGAGCTATATAAAAGTAAACCACAGCATATTTGTGATTTATATGAATAATAATGTCTCCTGAAGTGAATAATTTTGAATTTTATGTCTAATGAATAACTATTATATTTCTAAATAAAAATAATTATTCTTTTTAGTCTATCATTACGAAGTTTGCCAGTATTTCTCTTTTGGGAATATGAGGATGAATCATTTTCTATGAATTAGATATGTACCTGTTATCTTCTCCATGTTAGGCTATAGAGGTCAACAGCTAATATATTTTGAAAACAAAACAAAGATGAGGGAAGTAATTTATAAATAAAATATGAAAGATGATCTTACTTTTCTACATATCATTTTCTTCCTCATACTGGTGTGCATGAGAATGTCTAAGCCACTCTGCAGATCTAGTTTTTTTTTTTAATCTGCTTCTACAGATGTTTGTTTAAAATTAATATCTAAGTGATTGTAAAAGTGCCAGTAGAAATATAAGGTTAGAGATGATGGTCAGAGTCACAGACTAAAGTCTGATTTGGTAAACTTAGAAAATAAAGAGTTATGTTTCTCTGATAAAAGAATCACTACACAGAACATTATGATGAAGGAAATTATGAACACATTTCTAAAATACTGAGTTTAAGTAAACAATTGGCTTCTAGAAATGAAAATATATGGATTGTCCTTCCTAGATAATGCAGTTATCTTTCTCATAAGAAAGAGAGACTTTTTTGGTCTCTTTCGTCAGTCAAGTTTTTGTTTATTCTTTCATTCACATACATGTATGTATGTATTTATCTACCATCTTTCATTGAGTGTCTATGAAATGCCAGACAGTGTGCTTTTCTAAAATTAAATAGCACATAGTTATTTTTTGGCATAATTTTTTGGGATTTTTGTGGCTATTGAAATAACCATATATATTTCAAATGCTATTATATATGTATGAGAAATACTTTCTAGGAATGTATAGACTTAATAAATCACATTTGTAAAATAATCATTTTTTTAAGTATGTTAGTTTTCAAATATTCCTTAGTAACTTCTTATTATTGAAACGACTTTCTCAAATAACATTGAAATATAAATATATCAACATATTATTCAATTTATCAAAATGGATCCAAAATATATTGTGGTAATCCTAACTATAGATGAATAGTGATTAATCGTGAGTTTTTTTGTATTGGTTTACATCTTTGATTCAATTCTCTGTTAAGTTAAATTTTATTAATTTAAGTAATTATGGAGTAATTTAGAATAAAAATAAAATACTGACTCAAGAAGCAAATGCTTTTAAATAATTTCACATGCCCTCTCAGAGAAGCTATGCAAGGTCTTCCTGAATTGGTTATTTCTCTTTAAAATGAATGTAACTGATCTACTCCTCAGTTTTATGTGTAAACCTCATGGACAGAACCATTTTTAGATCACTCAGAATTTTCTTCAGTATGCCTACCAGTAGACTTTTAACAAATGTTTCAGTAATTGATTCATGTACTGCTGTTCAGTTGATTTACAAGTTAAAAGAAAAGTTGCTTAAATCATTTTACAAGCAAATCTTGTCTAATGAGGGAAACCTTTAATAGATATATTACTATCTCATGTCAAACTCAACTATGAAGGACCGTTGGTCTTTTTATAAACAGGAAAAAATCATGGCTTGATATGAAAACCGATCAGTTAAAATTTACAGAGGTTACTTGAGCAAGTAAAAGTTCTAGGACAAGGCAGCATTCCAGATCAAAGATGGTTCAGGAGGCGCCACACCTCCAAATGTGCAGGTTGTATTTATAATCACAGAAAATAAGTGACATACGAAAACAACCTGATTGACAGCAGTTGTCATTTGCATTATATGGCTTTGTTTGGGCAGCTTTCCGCCTCTGAGTAGAAGTTCAGTCATCATTGAGACTCAGTTTCTTGGTTAAAGGGTATACTCAGGCTAGGTGAAAATTTATGTATGCATCAAATTAGGTTTCAGTTTACTATGTAGTAAGGCCACTTTGGGCCAACTGTGTCACTCAAGTATGGAGACAGATTTAGGCCAAATTTATTTTAGCTTAACAGATTAAACATTTCAGAGAAATTAGTTTATATCATAGACTTCTGCTTAAAAAATGTATGTATATACACACATATACATAAATACATACACGTACACACATATTTGGTCTCTTGAAGTCAAAATTATCTACTGCTAACTTGGAGCAAAGCAAAAAATTAATGAAATTCAATACCTCTAGAAGGGAAGTGAAAAGCTATTTTTGAATACTGTTAGATATGAAACAACTTTACATTTTTTAAAAATATAGTACTACACATTATCTTATTTAGCTGCATGAGTATTAATTCCTCAATCTCAGTTGCTGATATAACAAATCATAATATCATTCACATTTTAAAAACTCCCATATATTTGAAATGATACTTTTCTATTTCCCTAGTCTACATGCTAATGATTCTAAGACACACTTAGAGTTGCAGTAGTACCTGCTAGTTCAGCTATATAGTCAAGCTAGCAATATTTAATTATTTCATAATTTCATATAATAGCAATATTTAATTATTTCATTGGTAGTAGTTATAAAACAAAAAGAGTGAACAAAAATTCATAATAAAACATTAAATAACATAAAAGTTGAACTCAATTTATGATCAAAGAGGGTAAAAATAGGAAAGAATTTATAGTTATGACTGCCCTTAAACAGCTCTGCTTTCACTTGAGGCATAACTCTTTAGATACAATAAGTGAGGCAATTAAGAAAGTAAAATTCCAATCTTGTCATGTATATTTGTAGGTTCACTGCAGTTCATTTTATTCAATACTATGTATTTAATAATTTGTTTAAAATGTATCGTTACTTACTTTGATCTTTCTGCCTAGGACAATAGCAGAAGCCTTCTGTCATATATTGTTTCATATTATCTTCGAAATTTTGATGAGGTAAGATCATTTTTAGATATAGTGTTTTGTTGTTCTTTCTTTGGGTTATTTGGTAATGTTTTGTTGTTGTTCTGATTTTGTTTTTTCCTTTGCTGCTGTTGCATATTTTTTTATATTGATGCCTATTTGTTTAAAAGTCATGTTTGTTATTTAGGATGCTGGAAAAGAACAGTGTGTCTTTCCACTGCCAGAACCACAGGACCTTTTTCAGGCCTCACAGATGAAGTTTGAAGATTTTCAAAAAGATCTCAGAAAACTGAAGAAAGACTTAAAAGGTAACGTCATCTTGAACTTATATGTTTTATTTCTGCTTTTTTTAAGGAGAAAAAGTAGTGTTCTCAATGTTTTTTCAGGGAAGTAAATGTTTCATAGCCTTGTAGAACTAAATTTTGGGGTTATATGGCAAAAGAAAAGTTCTGTCCATTTTTTGTTGTTGTTTAAAAAGAATCTGTATTGAAAATTTAGTTATCTAACAGGATCTTCATTATTTGAATAACAATCAGGATCAGGTTTGCGTCTTGTTTTTATTTTCTAGCCAAAACCTTGTTCTCCATGATACTTATCATGTCATGGTTGGACACAGATTATGTCATTGTTAAGAGGTAAATTGGAGCTGGGAATATAGCTCAGTTTGTAGAGTGCCTGCCTTGCATGCACAAGGCCCTGGGTTCAATCCCCAGCACTGCCAAAAAAAAAAAGAATAGGTAAATGGTCCCTACCCACACTCTGTAAATATACTTGCAGAAGGTTTTGTGGCTTATGGACTTTCCTGGAAACAAAGTATCTTATTATATAATATGGTCACAAAACACATGGGCATATTATTTTATTTTTAATGGAGAATGATTTCAACCTTAAGTCATTTTGAAGAGAGTCTGAAATTCCTCAAATTTCTACATATAAAGATTTACACTGAAGCAAATAGTTTGTAATTTTTTTCTGAATATGATCCCTTTTTTCTGCTTTTTGTGAGGTTTACTTTTGTTATAGAGTTGAGAATGCCCCAGTTATCTATTTAAACTGTTTCTAGCTCCATTTAATACAGAAAGGGAGTGACTAAATGTATGTAAGCTTTTCATTTTGTATTGTATTACAAGATGCAAATAAGAGGACTGGTTACCCCTGTCCAGAGCCAAAAATAGAGACATAAATTTTGAAGAGACTCAGTCCTAATTTTGAGATGTGTTTATTCAAAAATACCAATCTGTAATCATGTACTAGTCACAGACATTTTTATATGATTTCAATCAACATAACAAAATTATAGTTTGCTTATAGTTCTTATGTATGCAATATGATTCACATTGGGCAATTGCTAAGTACTATGAGTACACAAAGACTCAGTTGTTGTTGAAGAGGACTAAAATTCTGTCATTTAGATAAGCCCCCTTCGAGCCTTTCACATGGGTACCTGTTGATTGAAGCCAAGAAAGATTACCTTGACTTCCCTTATTTCTATAATAATAATTTTAAAACTTGTGTTACTTGTATAATATTATGGTAGTGTGTATTGAAGAATGAATTCTTAAGCCAGGAGTGGTGGCACAGGCCTGTAATCCCAGTGACTTGGGAAACTGAGGCAGGAGGATCTCAGCTTCCAAGCAAGCCTCAGTAACTACGAGAGATCCTAAGCAATTTAGTGAGACCTTGTCTCAAAATAAAAAAAATAAATAAAAAGGGCCAGGGATGTAGCTCAGTGTTAAAGTACCCTTGCATTCAATCCCCAGTACCCACCCACCCCCCAGAAACAGAATGAAATCTTAAACCAGTAGAAGCAAAACCTTTCTTGCTATAGTATTTATCAAATTTATCATGCTTCAAAATTATGCCAGACATTTAGATTCACTTATGAAATTTTAAACACACACACACACACACTGATGTGGTGATAGGGAAATTATGGGGATATAGAAAATGCTTCATAGTCTGATGAACAGTTCAGTCTTGCAAACTAGAATGCAACTGTTTACAGTGATTTAATAGATGAGAGGAATAATGACTTTATTACCAGGGGCATTATATTTGCTGTGGTTGGTGCATCGCTTTAGAATACCCCATTTTCTTCTAGTATCAATATGCCTTCTTTCTACAGGTATTAAATGCATGTGTAATCATGAAAATGGCAAGTTCTCACAAGACCTGGAGCTAACTGAAAACGTTAAGTAACCGTAGATAGTTGACTTCAGATGGATAAGCAGCCCAGCGCCACTAAATCCTCTTGTGTTTTCTTGAGTAACGTGGTAGCAACAGAAGAATAAATATTGAAGGACCATCTTAGCAATTTTTAATTGCCTCAGAAGGTTAAGGAGGTGGTTTTAACCATGAAAGTTTACACTTCTTATAGAGAAAAGAGGAAATTGAAACTCCCATACGCTCCATCACCAACTACAACATTTGACAGCTCAGTATCTCTCCCACTTTGCCCACAGGTTGTAGAAATTCGATGCCACAGAAATGAGAAAGTTCATGACCAAATGAATACAAAAACTGCTGGGGTTAAGTTAAATTCTAAAGGAATCCACAGTATTCTCCAAAAGAGCTTTGGCAATAGTTCTCCAATTTATTTGACCACAGAGCACTTTCTTCACAGAATGTGTGGTGGATTCTGTGGTTGGTAGAACACATTTGAACACATTTTGAGGAGTGTGGTCCTGGTGCTATGTTAGTAACAGAAGCATGCACTTGCCTCTGAGGAGCTTGCAGTGAAGGTGGGGAAATGAAACTGTAGTTTGTGAAGTAATGTAATTATACATCACTGTTCTTGTAAAATGAGATTAGTTTGAAGAGCTATTTATCAGGCTGCCAAACTCTAAGAATTAAAAATGACAGATATCATAATTTACTTCATGTTTTGCTTTTCAAAAATTCAAGTATTTTAATAGAAAATAAGATGTTTTAGGACATGAGGAAGAAAATCTTGTGAAACAAAATTTAAATCTAATTTCTGAAAAATAAAGACTTCTCAGAAATATAGCCATTCATATCATTTGACCAAGGTAGTTTATCAGAAGATATTTATGTGATCAAATTAGAGAATTTAAGAATACTTAAACCCCTGACCATATTTTTTAGAGGCAATTTGTTTTTAAATAGGTTTAGAAATGGGGTAATGGCTGGGCACAGTGGTACACCTGTAATTCCAGCAACTCAGGAGGCTGAGAAGGAGGTTCACAAGTTCAGGGTCAGCCTGAACCACTTGGTTTAAGTTATAAAAAAATAAAAAATAAAAAGACCTGGGGATGTAGCTCAGTGGTACATAGCCCCTGGGTTCATTCCCCAGAACACACACACACACACACACACACAAATTAAATTAAATTTAAAAAGAGGATAATTTGTAAGGCATTTATTCCAAAACTTTTATACAATAAATATCTAATAAATATCAACTATTTATCATGAAGTGTGATTAGTGAAGTCACCCTTTTACTGGCACTATCACTTCCGTTTCTGTTTGGAGACTTTTAATTTCTCAGGACTGGCTTATAAATAATTTGTTGTGGCTTAGATATTTTAATAAGACAACTGAATCTCATTCTGGCATTTTACAGAACATCTACTGTGTTTGGTTTTGCTACTTATTTCTAAGATTTCCGTAGCTCCTCAGGGTGCTTCCTGGTTTTCTGAACTCAGTGACATGTAGCTTGTTAAGCAACCTGATCTGCTTTTGATCTCTTCTTGCTGTCAGCAGCTTTTCTTGATATAGTAAGGCCAAATGATGGCTTCTGTTGCCATGCCTTTTGGGGTTAAGAATTGTAGCACTTGCCACGTGACTTAAATCAACTCAACATGCATAGAGCTTTGAGTAATTAAGTTACCAGAATGGATAAGAATGTTCTCATGCAGATTGTGTTCTCTGTATCCTCTTTCTCTGTTCATATGCCTTCTTCCCAGCCCTACCCGTCTTTCCCTCTTCCCATCTTCTCCCTCCCTCCCTGCCCCTATTACCTAACTAGAAAATGTGTTTAAAATTCACTAACTGAATCATCAGATTGAAGCAATATCTGTGTCCAGAGGCATACAGGGAAAAAGAGTCTTTAAACATACTTGTATTGAATTATTAAAATTGTTAGTTTGTAGTTATTACATTTAAAATGGTAAATTGCTGATATTTACTTTTCCCCTTATTTTTGAGAGAGAAAAAAAATAAGTATTTTAGAAAAGAACTTTTTGTTTGAATCCTTGGGATTAAATCCAGGGTCTTGCATATGCTAAGTACACTCCTTGCTATTTTGTTATACTCCCTTAAAAATAAATTTTTATTATGATTTTAAAATCTGCATCAGTTTAAAATAGAAACTTAGATAATACATCAAAATGTAAAGAAGAAAATATGTTAATCTTCACTCCTACAGTCCAATGCTAAATAATATTTATTTTTTGGTATATTTCTGTCTGGTATGTGTAGTGCATGTACATAAAATGTACAATTGGGACCATGATACATGTAATTTTTGTAACTTTTGTTCAACTTTATGTTCTCTACTTTATAGCAGGAGAATTTAATTTATTTATATTTGCATTTTATTTTCTTTATGGGTTGCCTGTTGTCTGGATACATTTTTTCACTATCCCCTCCTTGACTCCACCAATAAAATTTTGGAAGCTGTGTATAGTATTTCTATTTAATTTGTTGGTTCATTATAAATATTAACATATTTTCTTAATTACACAATTTTATAACATGCAATTATGTCATGTATTTATCCTTCCAAATAAGAGCTTTAGAACATTCAGCTAATAATTGAACTCCTTCCATTTTCCTTTTCCTGTTTTTCCAGACTTTTAATACTGTCATTTCCTTTAGAAACTGCTACTATATTATGCTCAATAGGTGATCACCCTTATGAGTATATTTAATCCATTATTATACTGCTATTGTTACATATAATTTTTTTCCTCTTCTCAAATAGTGTTCTTTCTAAACAGAAACATCTGATGGATGTTAAAGTATTTGTTCACAGTTGACTAAAAATTAAATGTCTTCCTTTGTCTTGAATGATAGTTTTGCTGGACATAGGCCTCTATACTGATTTATTTTTCATCAGAGTCATTCTTGTGTATGTAATCTGTCTACTTCTTATAACTAATGTAGGTTTTTTCATTATTCTTATTCATCTTTGGCTTTCTATGGACATATATAATATAAAGACATTTTTAAACTTTATATCTTGTTTTGTACGTACTTTGTTCTTTTAAATTTTAAGACTGACTTCCTTAATGTTTTAAAATTTCTCAGCCATTGTCTGCTAAAATGTTAACACATTTCTCTTTTCCTGCACCTCCTTTTTAGATGTAAATTGGAGCTGCTTGATCTAATTTCTCATCTCCTAAATTCTCTTTCAGATTTTGAAAATCCTTCTTTCTACTATAATCTTCATGCATTCTTCAACATTGTCTTCCATTTTCCCACTTTTTAGTTTTCTTCGATTTTTGGTGTTATGTTATCCATGTAGTTTTTGAAATCATTATCATTTTTGTTTCCAAAATTTCTAATATATTTAACTATATTTATTTTGCCTCCCAATTTCTCATTTTTAATTTAATATTATTTCCTTTATCTCATGAATACATCCCCTTCAGTTTTTGTTTTATTTGAAATGAATTCATCTTCCATTTATTATCTTTCTGGTGAATACTGTACTCAACTTTTAGAGGCTGGTATCTAGACTTTAATAAAGGACTCAAATTTGATAAAGCACTCAGTGTCTCCCAGGTGAGTTGACGAACACTCAGTCAACAGAAACAGATATTGATGAATGAGTATAGGCCACTGCTCTGCTGCATAATTCCTTAATTTATTTATTTATTCATTTTTATAAATTGTGTGCCCACCCATAAGTTCCTTTTGTGGTGATGCTGTGTTGATTTTAAAAAGGTATCAGAAAGTTATGGCCTATTGACTAAATTTATCCTCTTTTTGTAGATAAATTTCAATTGGAACACAGCCACAACTAATCATTTGCATATTGCTTATGACCGCTCTGTGTTACATCTGTAGAATTATGGAACGGTGATGGACTATCTGTGTGTCTGCCCTTCACTCTTTCCCTTTCCTTTATGCTTAAATCCTTCACCGTCTTTTGATTTTTTTTTCAGTTGCTTTAACTTGATCTGCCTTTGATACTCAGGAGAGAACCAGAGCTTCCGTCAACAGCACTTGCCATGATATGGGTCTCCTGCCCTGTGGGCACACTGTATTTATTGCAGATCCAGTCTCCAAGCTAGCAAATGACTAGGCCAAGCTCAGATCTGGAAAGTTGTCCACCTACCATTGGTGCCCCAGGCATATAGCTGCTCATGGTCTGTAGCAGAGAATTGTAGCTGTTTTCATCTTCCTTTCATGTACCGGGAGCCCACGCATAGAGCTAGGTTTCTAGTAGTTGGGCTGGTTCCATTGCCTCCTGGTTCCATTGCACTCTCCCTACCCCATGCTCCCAGCAAACTCAGCTCTTCACCTTCCCTTCCATGTTCACAGTCCAAAGTCTTCTTACTTCAGTCCTATTTATTAACTTGGGCTTCGCTATTATTTTTGATCCAAGGAAATGTGTACATTTTTGAGAACAACATATCATGTCTGTTTAGCTTCCTCTTTTTATGTTATCTTTCATTGCTATGTGTTTTCAAAAAGGGGAAAACTCAGTCTATGAATTCCTCATTCCATTTACTGGACATCTGTATTCACTTTTATATCTTGTATTTTTTTCCTCACTGAAAATTGTAGCAGAAACATTTCCCTTGCCACTTAATATATTCTAAAAAACTTTTAGATTGGTTTCATAATAATCCATCTCATGATTGTGCCTTAATTTAGTGAGTAATTTGATCCTTATAGTAAATAGACTCCAGTTTTCATTACTCTTAAATATATTCTGTTGAACATCCTTATTCATAATCTTTTAAAAAATTGTATCTCTGGTTGTTACCTTAATGTAGATTCTTAGATTTTCCCTTTTGTCAAAGGGAATGAACATTGTTTTCAGGTCATTAGTATTACCAAAATTATTGTAGAAAGGCAATAATTAATTGTAATGGGTAGATTGTTTCTTAATAAAATAATAAAATTTATGATATTTAGAGCAGCAAGAAATTTGAGTCCTTATAGTCTAAGACCTTCACTATCACTCTATGATATTTATTAAGTTAATAGAAAATGAGAAATCAAAGTATTTGAGCCTTCTCTGGTCATAGTTCATAGAGTAATGAAAGAATCAATGGTGACACAAATAACCACTAGACACTATAACCACTATTTTAAAAATTTATATTAATAAGATATTATAGAAACACAGCAGAGGTACTTGGAGATTATATTAAAATTGAACTTTGAAAGATCAGTAAAATTCTTCCAAGAGGGGAAAAGTAGCAATTTTAAGTATGGAAGGAGCATGAACAAAGAAACCTATCTTGTGGCTACTTGAGTTCACAATTTATATTGTGCATATATCTGAGAGATACAAAATATTCATACATGCAGGTTGGGTAATTGCAAAAGAATCCAGTACTGTGATCACAATTCCGCATGTGTATGGTTTGGAAAGCACCCCTTCATCCAGCAATTCTGATGTGTCTTTCAAATTTGCTTGCTATGCCTACCCTGTGTCACAGTTTTACATGCATTAACTCATTTAATCCATGTGACATAGGTATTTTCATTAATCATCTCTTTAGTGATCAGGCAAGTCCAAGTTAAAAAATAATAAATACCCTACAAAGGATACATATTATGGATTTGGACTGGAGAATCAAGTGTGGAGTTTAGAGTGGGGACTGAATTTGGACCTGGGGAATCAGATGTGGAATTCACTCTTCAACACTAACATCACTTCCTTTTGGGTTTAGTGGCATGAACTCTTCAGGAAAGGTTCAGGGTTGAGGTTCTTGGCTCTTAGCAACTGCCTGATGTGTTCTTGACTCAGTAAGTGAACTAACAAAGTGACGACAAATGGATAACAAAGTCTGACATAATTAGAACACAGGGCTCTCAGCGAAATATAATGGGAGGATATCCAGTCATCCTTACAAAGGTTCTTTAGACTTGATTCTAATATTTAGTCATAGGAATATTTATTTTCACAATGCTGCTACATACTCAGACTTGTATTTTTGAAGAGCCATCCTGAGGAGTCTGTGAACAATGGTTTGGAGAGGATACCTAGACAGTCAGAGATGTTGAGAGTGTAAGTTAGGTCCTTGTGGTAGGAATGAAGAACAGGAAAGAATTTGTGGGTGTTTGGAAATACATTGAGTCTGGATTTATTAATCACACTGATATACAGGGTGGGGAAGGGCTATCTGGAGGTGTGCTAAAACATTTACAGGAAGGAATAAAGATATAAAGCAACCAAGATCCAGTAGCTCTGATTTTAGACAAGCTTAGATGGTCCTTCAGAACAGAGGAAATTCTGTCAAAAATGAAGTAAAAATTGGGCATGAGAAGTGATAAGCCCACAATCATTTTACAACATGAGTAAGGTCAAAGCTTCAAGCTGGGTCAGGCTTAGACTTTTCTTCACACAACCATTTCAGCATGTTTTGATTAAGTGTGCCTCACCTATTTACAGTGAGTTCTGTGGTCCTTTTTCCAGGTCTAGAATGTTTCCTACAAAAATCAGGAGCATCCTTAGAATAAGAAATATACAATGTAAAAAAGTTCCTATTTTAAGAAATTCTTTAACTAGAATATAGGTAGGAACCAGAATCTTTGAAGTTACC
Source organism: Sciurus vulgaris (assembly GCF_902686455.1). Taxonomy (NCBI): domain Eukaryota; kingdom Metazoa; phylum Chordata; class Mammalia; order Rodentia; family Sciuridae; genus Sciurus; species Sciurus vulgaris. The sequence continues at coordinate 49,716,014 of NC_136473.1, forward strand.
ATGTTCTTCAGAGTAGAAGGGATACTAACAGAATCATACATTAGTTGTTGAGTTTTATTCTTTCTTTTTCATATGGCATTTCTATATGACTCCACCTTTGTTTGAAAACATATACATATTTTTTTAAATTCCATTATTCTTATATTCTTATTTAATAAAATGGAGCTGTATTTTCACTGCATGCAATATTCTTTGTTGAAATTATCAAGTATTTATCAAGCATGCCTATGAAGTAGTGAGCCTGGTTCTGCTTAAGTCAACAAAGTTTATCCAGATATGTTCTCCTTAAAGGCAATTGAACTCAGAAATGGTATTTATTGAATTTATTGCCAAGATATTTTCCTTGATGCCTGGAGGGGAAAGATAGATGATAAATGGGCTTGTATTTAAAGCATTCACCACATACATAGTTGAGAAGCCAAACATGCAAACATAATTGCACTAGTATAGTTACAACATTTAGAAAATAGGAACAAAAGGCAGAGTGGAAGGTGAGTCTGAGTCTACCTAATTGGTTAGGGAAGGCTTGAGTTATATACTGCGATCAGAGTTGAGTCACAGTGGCACATACCTGTAATCCTAGCGGCTTGGGAGGATGAGGCAGGAGGATTGTGAGTTCAAAGCCAACCTCAGCAACTTAGCAAGACCCCAAGCAACTTAGAGAGACCTTGGCTCTAAATAAAATATTCAAAAGGCTGGGGAAGTGGGCTCAGTGGTAAAGTGCCCTTTGGTTTGATCTGTCCCCCACCCTGCCCCCTGCCAAAAAAAAGGAATTATGATCTATGAATACCAGACAGAAAAATTTTGGAAAAGAAATTTGAATAGATGAATCTGGAAGTGCAATGAAACGAACTTTAATGCCTTCTTGGCATTTCATGCAGTTCTACATATACTGACCAAGTGCAGGAGTACAGGGAATTATAAAGGAATTAAGCCATAGAGATATTTAGGGTCCAGATTATGAAATCTCAGGGTGGGAGTCTCTAGATAGGTAAAGTGTGTGTGTGTGTGTGTGTGTGTGTGTGTGTGTAGGGGATGGGAAGGAAAAGGAAGAGGAGATAGCATTTCAGGCAGAGAAAAATATCCATGTGCCTTAGCATTCTTGGAACACAGTAAGCGTGAGATAAGAGAATGTTTTCTGACCATGAAGGCTCTACAAATTAATATTTTTTTGTAAAGAGTTTATATTTTACTCAATGGACTATCTAGCCACTGACCAATCCTATTCAGGGAATTGGAGTGATGTGATTTACATATTGGAAATGATGCTCTTATAAGCATAAAATTTGGGAAACCAGTTAGGAAGGAACTCAAATAGGAAAGCGATTTTGACCAACTTGGGAGGAAAAGAAGAGCTAAACAAATGTGGGGGTTTTGTTTGTTTGTTTTCTAGCACTTGGGATTGAACCCAAGACCTCATACATGCTAGACAAGTGGTCTACCACTGAGTTACAGACCCAGCCTCTTATTTATTTATTTATTTTTTGAGACAGAATCTTGTGAAATTACTGAGACTGGCCTCCAACTTGTGATCCTCTTGCCTCAGCCTCCCTAGTAACTGTGATTAAAAGCATGTAGCACTATATACATATAATTGTTTCTAATTTTAGAGGTAGTAAAGTGATAGAGAGTAGCTATTTAGAATTTTTCTATAGGTAATATGTAAGTGCCTCTTATTAAAATGTATCCTATAATTTACTTCAAGTCAGTATAGTACATATGTTACTACAATGTCTTACAGTTTGAGATGTTCACATGTCTTTCCTAACCTTTGGAACCAGTATTTTCATGTGTAATTTTTTTTTCAAAATTGAGTTGCAAGTATTTCCCTTCACCCTGTCCTCATAAACTATATATGAACTTAATTCAAATAAACTCTTTTCAGAAATCTTTGACTTTTCATACTATTAATATCTTGAACCTCCATTACTTGCAATGATTTTGCTAGTGAGAGACTTAATTAGAAGAAAATTAAGTCATTGCTTATTCTAAATTTTTTGACACTTATTCATATTGGAAAAAAATAATGTCATGCCTCCTCTTTTGTTACTGATCACTTGATTTTCTGACCCAGTCAGCTTGTGAAAACCATAGTGAACTAAAGGTAATTAGTTCCCTGACATTTGGGGTTAAGATTTATTTTATGAATTATTAGTATTGTGTTACAGTGTATACTTTGCAAAATGTTTTACTTTTTGTACAATAGCCAACTTAAATTAATTCAGATCCATGAGATTCTGTTTTCTACAGGGACCAAGTACATGTGTACAGATAGGCCATATGTTAATCATGGGCTCAGCTCATGGACAGTAATCTCCATGAGAATGTTTTCTTCTCTAGACTGAGGTTTTAGAGCCATTTCCTTTCCCATTTTCAACTGGCAAACGCTTACTAATTCTTCTGTATCAATGTTGGCTAAAATTTAGAATCAGCTAAAATGTATCTATTTCACTAGTGATACTATCTGATGATCTTTTCCTGTGGTAGAAGAGCAATGAAAACACAGTTGCAGCTACATAAATAGTGATTTGTAGAGATGCCTGACATGTTAAGTCTATGAATGTGTCAATGATTTTTCAAATTACACTGAGGATGTCATCTTGAGAAAAACTAATGATTAGCATTCTTTACAAAAATTTTAAAAGTAAGAAAATGTGAAATACTGTCAAAGATGTAGACTAGTAAAAACTCTTTTACAATGATGATGAAAATATAAATTGATTCAATCTCTTGGGAAAATATTTGGCAAAATATCATTAAGTCAAATGCGGCCATTCTCTGACTCAGTACTTGGCTCCCAGATAGACACATAAGGGCGTAGGCGACCAGGTGAAATGTCTGTGTTCATACTTACAGAAGCAGTACCAAAACCCCTCAGGTGTTTTCAACATGTAAATATGTTGAAATATAAATTATGATATCTTCTACCAAAGAACGGCGAAACTGATTTATTGCATTTGCTTGCATTAAAATGCATAAATCTTAATGCCATCTTGACAAAAAGGAAGGCAGAGGAAAAGTACAAATTGTATGATTTCAGTTTTTAAAGTGTTTATGAATATATCTATATCTGTATATCTATCTAAATAACAATTACTTGTTTAGAGATCGTGGGAGATGAAAACATAACATTTCTGGGCCTGACAAAGAATGACATCAGGGAACACATTAGCCCCTTCCAAAGTGCTAGTTATGTTCTGTTTCTTAGAAAATGAGTACATAGGTATGCATTTAAATTAATGTCTTATGTGTTATATACAGTCCTCTATGTATAGGAATTTTTAATAACTTAAAAAGAAAAGAGGAATATGTTTGATTTAAATTTGAAATGTATTAACCTGGGTCCTGGATAGTTCAACCTTTCTTTATGAAGGATTACATAACTTACCAAATTGAAAAGTAAATATAACTCAAGAACATAAGAAATTTCATTAAAAGAACAAACTATGTTTAAGAAGACTATATTTGTAGATGGATGGGCTAATAATATAAAACCATTCTTGGGGAAAAATCTAAAAAACTGGCATATTTTCTTGTTAATAATTCAAACAAATATTATTTATAAGCATATGGTAAAAATAAAATTAACTACCAGTGCCAGAAAGCTATTGAATACAGAGAGAAACAGAATCCATTAATTTGGTCACTACTTCTGTTAGTTCAGAGTTAGTTAAAAAATAATCACGCTATTTTAATAGAAATGATTTGACACAGAACACATCGAAGGGTCAAAAAGCAAGAAGAAAATGCTGAAGTAAATGTAGCAAATAGCTACAGTCCCTACAGCTAGGGGAACCAAATGAAGAGGTTAGGGTCAGCAAAGAACATCGAACTTTAGAGACAGAACTCTGTGGGACTGGACCTAGGCCTCTGAGGAGAGGTTATTATTACTGCAGATGGTACCTGAAGAGCTAGAGGGAGGAGGCTCAGCAGAACTAGAACTGGAAACCTCAGAACTGGGGCCAAACAGGGATGGGGTCTGTAGCTGCTCAATTCACAATAGCTAGACTATAGAACCAACCTAGATGCCCTTCAATTGGTGAATGGATAAAGAAACTGGTATGTATACACAATGGAATATTACTCAGCCTTAAAGAATAAAATCATGGCATTTGCTGGTAAATGAATGACATTGGAGAATATCATGCTAAGTGAAATAAGTCAATCCCAAAAACCACTGTCTCTGATAAGTGGATGATGATACATAATGAGGGGTGGGGAGCAGGGGAGCAGGTAAGAGAAGAATGGAGGCACTTTGGATTGTGTAGAGGGAAATAGGGCTGGAGGGGGTAAGGGAAGGAAAGATAGTGGACTCAGACAGACATCACTACCCCATGTACCTGTATGATTACATGAATGGTGTGAATCTACATTTGTACAGCCATAGAAACGAAAAATTGTACCCCATTTATGTACAATGAATCAAAATGCAGTCTGTAAAAATTAAAAAAAAAAAAGATTGAATAAATTAATTAACTTTAAAAAAAAGAGAGATTCCGCATGACTACCTTGGTACTTTTGAGGGGTGCGATGATGCTAGTTTTGGTCTGTGAAAGCACCCGGAACTGAAACCACTTGAGAAGCAGATGGGGGCAGTTCTCAGGGGAGGTGCAAACCCTGTCAGCCCTCCCCTTGCTCGGTCTCCATCTAGCTTCTCTCTTCCTTCTTTGTTGGGGAAACCTATGACCTATGAGGGATTGAGAGGATGAAGGAAAAAGGTAGTTCGCTGAGCCTAGCACCAGCATCCCAGGCCTGATACGAAAAGGTAGTTTTGGAGCTAAAATACAACAAATCTTAATAGCTGACATACTTATTATTTTACTCTTTCATTTTAAGTTGTTCATTTACCTTATTCTAAAGTCATCCCATTTCTCCCTCTTAATACCTCTCAAAGTTAAGAATAAATGGAAAAGATTTATGATTTTTGGAGATATTTAAGCCATGCTATACCCTTCTCCAGGCAAGCATTTCTTTCTGTTTTCTTCCCACTTTTCTTGGTAGCCTTCTAGACAGCTCCATAGATAATTACATTCATTTCCAAAATTCAGAGAAGAAAAAAAAATCAGAACAGCACTCATCGAAGATTCAGACCAGTATCTAGCACAATGGAAATGTGTTTTACCTGCTTGAGCAGCATATTTCCATTAGTAAATCCCCATGTCTTGTTTGCTTTTGATAATAGGTATGTTGTTGACTTGGTTATCCTCATGATTCTTTGATCATTCTCAAGCTTTTGCTACCTTTCTTTGCCGAATGTGGTCTTTGTGTCACAAAGCCTACAACCTTAGATGTAAGTCTCTTGGAATTCATGACATCTGATAAGCTCTCTAATTTACCATGAACATCTGAAATTCTTCTACTGTGTTTCCAAAGTTCAGACTTCACAGAACTTAGTGCCATTTCTAATTAATGCAAGCTAAACAAAAATAACAGCATGTATTAAGACACTATGAAAAGCACTTTAGCCCCTGCACCAAATCTGTTGGGTGCAACCATTGCTTTTTCTGTGCTGCAGATGAAATAAGCAGGATTAGCAAGATTCAGGATCTTGTCTAACTCTCCAGGTTGTAAGTGGTAAATAAATATTTCAAATCAAGTTCTACCATTTTTAGTGCCCAATGTCTTGACTGTCAAGGTATGCAGCTTTGCCATCTGATTTTATAAAAATCCTTTCCATTTTTCCATGTAAGTTAATAGAATGCTAAATAATGTCTATATATACTAGTTTTCAATCCAGAAGAGTCCTAAGGGTATTTGTTCACTTTCTATGTAATTCTCCTCTTATCAGAGAGGGAAATGTTAGAGATTATTACAACCGTGTTGATAAATTGCTTTGAATTCCTGAAATAGTTTTAAATGTGTCGAGAGTTACTATTCTTTTTTTCTCTCAAGACATGTTTAGAAGACTTTGAAGCTTCCCCAAACTCTAAATCCATAAATCCCCTAATAAGTCCTTGACTTCGTTCCATTTCTTTCTAACACTTATTGTTCCTTTGAATGAGAGACTAGATGGTGCCTCCTTAAGTATTTCAACAACTCCCTTTACATTTCAAATTCTTCATGATTTTCTCATGATTTCTTCTTAACATTCTTTCCTATTCTCGCATCTGTTTCTCTTCCTTCTTTTATGTGGTTCTTTCCAAACCTCCCCCTTCATTCTCTTGTGAATTTAAGAAATTCAAACTGACAAGAATTTTGAGTCCTGGCACTTTGCTTTAAAGGTATCTTTTGTTAATTCTTCATTCATATGTCCAAACTAGAAAATATTTCCACAAAGAGGTGGTCTGTCTTGAATTTCAGTGTATTAAACACTTAACAAGATATTGCTCTATATCCTAAAAACAAATGCCTGGGTAAGGGTTTTACCCCTTGGGGAAAATGTGGTTGATTATTAAGTATTTATACTAAGTTCCCATTAATTATTTTTATACCACAGTGGAACCCACTAGCAAGACAGGATTCCTAAAGCAACTAGCAGTTGTGGTGGTACCTGTTTCAGTTGGTAGATGTCAGTCATTGCATCCTGATTGTGTGGGGTCTTTACACAACTCCTTTTTGTAGATGAACATGTGCCATGTAAGTTACTCATTCCATTTCTATCATCAATGCATATCACTGCTGGGAGATATCAAAAACTGGTAGAGACAGTACCACCCCACAGATTTCTCAGCAAGCTGCTTCTAGAGCAGTGATAGGTAGCAGCAATTCCACTGTATGTCATCGCTTAAAGACATTTTTAGGGACAGGACATATGAAGCCAGGTACCTGGTCAATAACACCAAGATACTACACCAATTTCAGTGGCATTTATGCCCTTGATGAACATTAATTATCACATAGTCCTCATAAGCAGGATTTTGCCATCTCCTAAGAAAATGTCAGAAGCTTTACTCTGGATGAGTTCATACATGCTATATCTTAGGGTACATCGTACAAAGTTTCAAATTTCATGGAAATCACTTTTATTTTCTATATGAAACATTACATCATTTTATTTGTAGAATTTAATTTTAAACTATTTGTACAAATTCTAAATGGTTAAGCAACTTCTAAATTTTTTTTATTTGTTCTAATTAGTTATACATGACAGTAGAATGCATTTTGACACATCACACATAAATGGAGTATAACTTCTCATTCTTCTGGTCATATACTAGAGTTTCACTGGCCATGTAATCGTATGTGCACATAGGGTAATAATGTCCAATTCATTCTACTATTCTTCCTTACTTTCATAATCCCTCCCTTCTTTTCACTCCCCTCTGTCTAATCCAAAATACCTCTATTCTTCCCTAGCCATCCCCCAACCCTTATTGTGACTAGCATCCACATATCAGAGAAAATATTCAGCCTTTGGTTCTTTGAGATTGGCTTATTTCACTTAGCATAAGATTCTCCACCTTTATCCATTTACCAGCAAATGCCATTATTTCATTCTAATTTAAGGCTGAGTAATATTCCAGAAAATATATATATATATTTTGTGGTATATATATATATACCACATTTTCTTTATCCATTCATCTGCTGAAGGGCACCTAGGTTGGTTCCATAGTTTAGCTATTGTGAATTGAGCTGGTTGAGCAACTTTTTAATCGTTGAGGATATTTCAGTTTTAGGGATGGACATAGTTGAAGATTCTTTGCACCACAGGTAAACTATTATAAGCAGGTTTGTTTGTAGTTGGTATATTTTTATTATTTTATTCTATGGTGTCCTGTCATCTTAAATATGTGTTAAGATAATGGAAAAACAACCTTCTATAACAATCTTAGGAAAGTCGAATATTCTTATTTGAAGAGTAGAGCTCTCTAAAATTTGTATGGTAAGTATTACTGATAAGTCTTTTCCATCACCCTGAATCATCCATCAAACCATCAGTTAAGGAGATACTTGCATCTTCAGTTGTAGCACATTCAGACTCTTAAACTTATGCCAGATATAAGTGAAAAACAAACTTTACATGGTCTATGGGACATAGGTGACTATAGATCATCCAGGCCAGCCAGTGTCCTCTTAGTATCTATACATACTATGTCACCATCAATTACAAGGTGTCTCCTAAGTGAGATGTGCCATAAGAAATTAGACTTTTCTGCCAGTAAAGAACGTTTTATATATATAAATACATAACTTATTCTGAGTTGTCTCTATAAAAATGATATTCTCACTCATCATCTGGAGCCTTGCTGTCAGTGCTTTTTGAAATTTAGAGCTAGCACTCAGATTCCTATTTGGTTGGTATTCCTAGACTGATGGTGGTGGTACAATAGTAATAACTGAAGCAAACTATGTAAGAGGTACTGTTCTGTGTGCTAAAGTATACATAAATCATTTGATCTTCACAACCCTATGAATTAGACACTGTTAGGATCTCCATATTATGGATGAAAAAACTGAGAGAGAGAGGCTATGAGCAGTGATACACAACCGGGAAGTCAAAGAGCCAGGATGCAAATCCAGTCTCCAGGATCAGGCTCTTTGCTCCTAGGGTGGACTTTTCTGTTTGCTGCTATTTGGCAATAACAAGGATAACTGTGTCTAAGTACTGATTCTGAGTACTTTACCTATATTAACATATTTAACCCTTGCAGCAGCCTTACGAGCCAGTTTCTCTTCCTGTATGTGTATTACAAATGAAGAACCCGAGGCACAGAAGAGCTAACTATGTTTTCAGGTTTTTTTTTTTTTTTTTTTTTTTTCTTGCGGTGCTGGGGATTGAACCCAGGGCCTTGTGCTTGCGAGGCAGGTACTCTACCAACTGAGCCATGTCCCCAGCCCCCTAACTATGTTTTGAAAAGTCACAACTAGTATGTTTTATCTAGCTAGTCCCCAGGATGGAATTGTTTATGGAAGTGCATTGTGTTTGAAAATATTATCAGTTGTATATGGAGGGTGATGAAAAAGTTAAGAATTCTCTTATGGGGATGGGTACTTAAACAGCAAAGCAAAGAAATGTTAATATATTGCTCTTTCAGTTTATAGTTTTAATTTGTAACTGATGCATTAAAATATTAAAAAGTATCAAGTGATGTTTTGATACATGCATACAGTGTATAACCTTTAAGTCAGGTGAAATACCTATTTCCTCTGCCATCATTTCTTCACAGTAAAAACATACAAAATCCTTTCTAATAATTTTTGGGATGCACAGTACATAATTTTTATCTATAGGCACATTGCTGTGCAACAGTATCCCAGATCTTCTTTCTCATGACTATAACTGAGTATCACCAATTAACAGCCCTGGCTCTCCACAGCCTCTAGTAACCACCATTCTGCCCTAAACTTCTGTGAGATCAATATTTTTAGATTCCACATGAGTGAGATTGTCTATACAGTGTTCACTTTGAAAAATTCTCTTCTGCTGAAGAATATACTGGTGAAACAGCTGTTGAGGAGTATACCTCCATAACCATTCAGTTTTATTTAGCTTTGTTATAAGATATAAACTAGTGAACTCAGAGCAAATGTAATGTATGGCAATGCCAAGACTTCCATCTTCAAATTAAGGTGTTGGGGTCGTCTAAGTATGTGGCATTTCTGTCCTCTTTCATTATATTTATGTGATAAGGAGCTATTTTGAGATTGATTAATAGGCATCTAATTGTCAGACATCTGGTTTTTCTATAATCCATCTTTCATATAGAATGGTCCAAATAAATAACATGTTTTTCTTAATTTGCCATTGTTCCTAATTGTCTGTCACTGACAAGACTAGAATATTTTGAGTATTTTTTGTAAGTGATGAAAGACTTGTGATCATTTATTCATTGTTCTTTCCGTGACTCACAGCACACCTTTGTTAGACAGTTGTTCTGGAATACTTGTGCTAATTAGCCAAGATGGTGACAAATTCCTGTCAGCTTCCATTTTTTTTGATTCATTACTTCCCATTTCTTTCTCACACTATTCCAGTTTGTCTTTTGTCCTGAGCATTACTGAAACTATTGTAACTGTTTGCCAAATTGAATGGACATTTTATGTCAATCCCTATCTTATTCGATGTTTCTGTTGCATCCGACTCACTCTTTTAAACTCATTATTTTGTTAGCTTCATTACCCCACTCACTTTTGATTCTTCTGTTAACATCTAATAATTCTTCACAAGCCTTCTTTATGCATGGCCTTCTTTCTTCTTCTTCACAAAAGTTGCTCTCAGCCTTGACTCCCTCCTCCTTCTCTCTATACATGCTTTCCTCAGGTGGTCTTATTCACACTCAGAGTTTCTGTCATTGCTCTGACCTGCAAAATCAAACATCTGTTGCTTGTTGGAAAACTACACCTAGATGTTCTACTGGCATCTTGATCCCAGTAAGTTCAAAACCGAGTTCGTTTTCTTTCCTCTGGAAGCCACTCTGCTCCTACATCCTCTATCTCCATGCTATCCAAGCTTTAACCTCCATTGGCCTTCTCCCTGCACTCTTCTCCTTTACTCCTCAGGGCACATTAGAATCGCTTTGTGAATTTTTTATGATCTTAACCTTAGCTATTAAGTTTCAAAATAGCTCAGCTACAGCCCTGGCAAGTCAATTCTGGAAACACGCCCCAGTTAATTCCGAAGTTTGCCTCTTTCCCAGTCTCATTGGTTGCCTACCTCAGCTAATTTTACCTGTAAATATTTCTTGAATCTGTGTCTTCCTTTCTGTGTGTGATTTTTGCTTTTGTCAGGACATGTCCATGTGAAAGGAAGGTGTTGAAGCCAGACATCATACTTTTTGGTGCTTCTGTGTTATCTGTTTTGGTTTGCTGCTGTCAGGAAGTAACAGAGAGAGATTGGTTTTCCCAAATAATAGTTTGTCTGCCAGATCACTAGTTTCATGAGTATTGAGAGACAAAATGAATGCATGAAGTAACTTTCTCATGGTGCAGATTTAGCAGGGTGAGGTTTAAACCTAAAACCAAGAGTTGAGTCTGTGATACCCATCACATAGCATAGGTAACTGATTGTGACATAGATAACAGCTCCCCTGCTGGGCTTTTCCTACAGGGTTTTTCTTTTTTGCTTTTGGGGTGTTTTTGTTTGGTACTCATTTCTGGAGACCACTTGGTCTGCACTCACACTTATTTTGTAAGCATCCCACTGCCTACATTGATCCGCTGTAAGTAGCTAGAAGTGGTTTCTCTTTCCTGTAACTGAACCCTGAATAACATACAAACCAGACTTAAGTGGGAAACAATTTGGTTTTGGAATAAAGAATTTTCTGATCTAATCCACCTTGTTTTTTCTCTTTTGTATCGGTTCTGTGGCTTCCTTTATATTTGCTGAGGCAGAATTGTAGATGCCAGTGAAACCTGGAAGCACCAACCCTATACAGTGACTAGCATTGATTGAACTTGGAAACTCATATGAACCTCACTGAAATATTCCAATTCCCTAAACAATAACCAAGATTCCCCAGGATCACGGATCATTTCAGGAAGTCACGTATGATGTTCTGAGTTTTTTGGGCAGTGATAATCCCAAGAAGCCAGAAATCCTGTGTGTTTTAAAATATTTCCTCTGCCATACATTGCACCACTGTGTGGATGCCATTAACGTACAAGAGCCTATTTTCTAGTGGGACTATCTGAGAGACTTGAGTTCTTCCTTTCCTCTGGCTGGGGTTTTCTTTGTATTTGGAAGCCCTAATGCATGCTTTCCAATATTAGCCCTTTAACACGATACAGAATCTTTTTGGCTCAGAAAAGTCTTTAAATTAAACAAAAGTTGACATGATTAGAATTACTCAGTTATGCCAACAGTCTCCTAACAAATGTTTTTTAATATTTGAATTTGACTGTAATGCAAGTTTTCCAGGAACCCTATCTTTGTTCTGTTTTTAATAATGTTTCTAAATGACCCTTCAAGTTTATAAGATTGTAATGTTTGCTATTTTTTAAAAAATTTACATAGTAACATACCAATTTTGAAGATGATAAGTACTAGCCCGGATGGCATGCTGAGAAACAGGATGGACCACAGTTACAAATAGGATCCAATTTTCTGAAGAAATTTTCTCATTCCTTATATGTTATCCTATTGAACACATATGCAGTATTGCTATGTAAGAATACGTGAGAATTATACACATATGAAAATATATAAGCCCTAGAACTTGATATTTTACTTTTGTATTTATCCAACAGACCCTTTCTTCTTAATATACTAAAATTGTAAAGAAACAGGAACCCACAAAAATTGTACATAAATAATCGCAATACTTTTGCTTTGCAGTGAAGAACTTTGTTAATTTGGATTTGGATTTTGGTGTGTCTGTGGTGTTATAAACCAGCTACCTCTGGAGACTCATTGTCTGGATTAAGGAAATTTATGATCACAGGCATAGTTGAAAGCACTTTCTTTTGCTCTAGGTTTTAGTATTTCTGTATTTCAGACACTAGACATGAGAGATGAATAGGACAGTTCTTTGTTTCAAGGAATGTGAACTGTAATCAGAGCAAAGATAAACAAATAAATGGAATGAGAAATAAGTAATTAATGATTGTAATCTTTTGTGAGCTTCCTGAAAGCCAACTTAGTGCTTAGCACTTCAAGTTCAACTCCTAGTTGAGACTCAAGATAATTTTAAGGAACTCTAGTGCAAGATTATATACTAGTAGTAGTACTAGACTTGGATACAGGTCTGTTTTATCTAAAGATTTGCTCTCATCCAATGCCAGTCACATGTTCTATAGAAAAGGGAGATAAAAAGTTGAGGGGAGGTTGTATCTCTTAGACTAGGAATTGACAGTTGAACCAGAAACTGGGTATGGATGGATAAATAGAAGTTTTGGAGAATTTTGAATAAGTATGACATTTTACAAGAAGTTCATTATGACAGGAGGATACAATTAATTGGTCCATTCATTCCACAGATGATTGTCGAATGCATGGTTCCTGCCAGAGATTATTCTAAGTAGTGGCAATACAGCAGAGTGAATAAATGGAGACTGGTAGGAGGTGAAGGTAGAAATCAATCCACAGAGAGGGCAGACTTCTGTGACAAAAGTCTTCTATAATATATACAAGTTTTCTAGTACAATACCTGGGCTGAAGAAAAAAATTAAAGACTGTCTAATTTGGTGAAGACATTTCGGAAGATAGAGGCTTTGTCTGTCCTGTTTAGGACAGTAGCCACCGTGCCTGGAGCAGTACTGTGAATGCAAAAGGTAGTTGATAATGTCTGTGTCATGTGTGAATAGATTGCTTAGCAATCAGAAACTGCTCAAAAACTTTGGGAACATCTCTTCACCTATATCAGAAATAATCCACTGAAATGATAAAATGAGCAGATCTCAATCTCATTTCCTTTGTCACTAATCCCCTTTGAGTTCCTAACTTATACTTTTTAGAAAACTTTTCAAATTATATTATTGAATATATCCTTATTATTCATCCAGAGACATTTTTAAAAAACACAGAATTTCTGGCTTCCTGGGGTTATCCTAGTTATACAGTCTGTGACTCTCCTCATCTGATCCCTTCCTTTCACCAGCTAGGTTCTGAGTGGTCTTTGCTCACCTTCACAAGGCAGGTAACCTCACTGTAGGAAATCCCAAAATAATAGCCATTCACTTTATGTTCAAGTGACACCTCTTTCTCTGACTTTTCTCATTCAATTCTCTCCTTCCTTGGAATCAAGTTAAAGGAAGCCTATACCCAGTTAACTCTGAGACATTCAGTATTTGGTCTTAGACTTTTCTAGCCTGAACTTCATCTGGTCTCATAAAATATAACCGCAACAATAATTACTATTTTTGTGTACCTACTTCTATATCCCAAATTCAGTTTCAGACATTTCCCCCCACATTTTAGATAAGCATGATACCAATGTTAAAGAGTTCATTAAATTTACTGTCAGATGATGCAACTAAGGACTGAAGAGATTAGATAATTAACCATCTATCACAATCATAAGGTCTCTCAGTGAATGAGAACTAGAATTTAAACCCTGTCTGCTAAATTTCAAACTCTGAAAGATTATTTCCATTGCTATCGCTATATATCCAGCCACTCATCCATCCAACAGCAATCTGATCTGTTGCCTGTGTCAGGCACCAGATTGCCTGTGTCAGGCATACAAATGGGAACAAGGCAGATTTCTCACAAGTAGTTCAGTCTAGTGGGGCAGGATAGAAGCATTTACAAGTAACTTTAATATAGTGTGGCAGTTGCTATTGAATCCTACCTCCTCAATTTTGAACTCAGTCAATGTGAGGAGTCTCTTTGACTTTGTATCTCTCTGATGTAAAGTGAGCATATTAGTAACCTATTTCAAAGTGTTTTATGAGGATTCCATGAGACAACAAATGTAAAACACTCAGAAACAGTCTCTGGCACATGAAATTGCTCAGTAAATAACAGCTCTAACTCTGTATGCACATGGTGCAATGAGATCACAAAGGAGGGATGCCCAGTCCTGTCTAGAGACAGGTGGCAGGGGTAAGAGAAGCGAGGGATGTATGGAAGCCAAGGAATGCTTTTCAGGGGCCATATATCTGAGTTAAGTTTATCGTTGGAGTTGGAGTTTATAAGGTGAGGATAAAGAAAGAATCATTTTGCCAGGCATGGTGGTATGTGTCTTGAGGTAGGAGGATTACAAGTTCAAGACCAGTCTCAGTAATTTAGTGAAACCCTAAACAATTTAGCAAGACCCTGTCTCAAAATAAAAAATAAACAGTTTTGGGTATGTTATTCAGTGGTTAAGCATCCTGGAGTTCAATCCCTGATTTAAAAAAAAAAAAAAAAAAAAAGGATAGGAGAAGAGAGAATTGTTTCAAGCAGAGACAACTTGAGCAAGGGTTTGGGGGATTGAGTCTACACAAAATATCAGAGGTGGCTGGTGGACTATTTGAATGTTTCCAAAGATCTACACTGTAGAGAGTACTATAGTTCATATTGCAGACTTTGAAATTGTTCCTCTATGGTTGTTAAGGGTAGAGGTTATTGAATAGTTGTAGGTAATTTTGGTCAAGTCTCTTGCGAATGGCTTTTAAAGCTTTGAGGAAGCCAAAGGTCTGTGGAAGATTGGAACTGGGAAGACCAGAAAAGAGGTTTTACAGTGGCCCGTGTAGGAAGGATGAGGGCATTTGTTCCAGAATAGAGTAGGAACAGAGGAAATTGGGTCAACCTAGGAAGTATTAAGGAGATTAAAAACAAATGGATGTTGGAATAAAGAAAGCAAGTGGGGAATAACTCTCCTGTTTTAGCTGGAGTTGTTTACGTCAGGAGATGGTGCCACCAACAGAGGGAGAACAGGAGGTGTCCAGTTTAGAGGTGGCCGTGACAAGTTCTGTACTGAAAATACTGTGTCTGATATGGGTTGAAGTTTCATGTATGAGTCTAGGCTGGGAATATGGACTGGATAATTGCCAGCATTCGGTGTGCAAGAGCCCGCTCATGCAGAGAGTGGGAAGTGAGTGGACAGAGATGGACAGAGAGAACCCTGGATGTACCAAAATGGTCTTAGATTTTGCTATTCAGTTGTATTTTACCTTTGATGGTGAAAATGTGTGTTAACAATACAGTCCTCCCATATTCCCTGCTTAGACAAGCTAGGGGGAAGAAAAGGAGCAAAACAGTTTTATGGAGAGAAAGAAAAGGCTTGGAGAATTGGCCATCTTACCTCAAGAATGGTAATAAGAGTATGTTTTTAGGCCGTGAACCTGGCCACAGTTTTGTGTTTCAAATATCTGCTTTTCACTTTCCTCTGTAGACTACCTTCAGACATTCAAAATGCTACAGACAAGAAAGAAGGCCCAACTTTGGTGTCAGATCAGGGTATCAATTGGGAACCTGCTACTTGTATTTGTAGATCTTTTAGCAAATTAGTCCCTTATTCAAACCTTAACTTCCGTAGCTGTAAAAGAGGGTAATAATGACTATTTCACTGACTTATTAAATTTAATTAAATTATAGGTAAAAAGCATTTGGCATGCAACAGATGCCCCATAATTATTGGTTCCTATACTATGTTTGCCACTACTATTTTTTCAAAATTTTGGATTTTAATTAAAGAAAACTTTGTGTTAGAAATCACTTGATGATAATGATGATAGAAAAGTTACAGGTTGCTATACTCTGTGCTTGGCACTATTCTAATATTTTACATTTATTCACAGATTTGATCCTCTTAACTTCACACTGTGAGGTGGGCTCTGTTATTATGCTCATTTTATAGATAAGGAGACAGAGGTTCAAAGGTTTAAATAGCTTGCCCAAGTGATCAGATTGGAAGTGATGGAACTGGGCTTGTAGATTGTGAAGCCTGTTTTTTTGTTTGTTTGTTTGTTTTTGTTTTTGTTTCTTTTGTTCCCCCACAGTTCTCTAAAAGAAAGTCTTGATCATAAACCTCTCATGTCAGTATTTTGATGTCTCCAAAATATGTGTAGAACATATGCCAATTAAGGTGGATAAGACAATTTTCAACCTTTAACTAATGTTTTTTAAACTGTTTTAATGCATCATTGGCAGTGTAATGCTCTAAATAATATCTGCCTGTCTGTCTGTCTCTCTCTCTCTCTCATTTCAGCCTGTGAGGTTGAAGCTGGGAAAGTGTACCAGGTCTCCTCCAAAGAGCACATGCAGCCTTTCAAAGAAAACATGGAGCAATTTATTATTCAAGGTAAAGTGCAAAGAGATGTGATGTTTTCCTCCTTTTTAGCAGAAGATTGAAGAGATTTTTAAATACACGTTGGTTTAAAAGGGATTATTTTGACATTACAAAAAAAGAAAAAAAAAGATTCATGAGTCTGTTTAATCATAAGTCATAGAGGTGTGAGTGGCTAGCAATTTTCTAAACATGCTACTCTCTAAACATTTGGTTTTTTTCATGACAGTAAATATACTTGATATTAGTTAATTTAGCTTGTATTTTTAAGAACATTAAAAATTCTCTTCTTTTTGTTATAGAATATTCAATATTCTTTTAACTATGCTTTATGACCTCAGTTCAATCTGGTATTTATTTGGTGTGTCAAAACATTGTACCCAAAGAACAAAGCATACTAATGTTTTTCAGCTCTTCAGAACATTATTTGCTATTTTTTTAGGATATACTAATACCTTTGGATATTTAACACTTTTCTTTGAGGGAGCTTAAAAACTTTATAAATATTATCTCGTTGATGCTTCCCTACATTCCTATGAGATAAGCAGGAATGGAAAATTTCAGAAGATACTAAAGAAACATTTTTTTTTTTAAGAGAGGAAAAAGATCTACTAAAAGTCCTGCTGTTTGAAATCATTGAAACTTACAATTATATCAAAGCATTTACTACTCAAAACATTTCTACTTTGGAATGTTACTTCTCTTCTGAAGATCAGATTTGTATCATGCCATGCTCTGGGAAAGTTCTTGCTCTTTCAGGAATTCTCCTGGAGGCTGACATGGCATGAAACTGAGGCCAAGTAGCACTCTGAAGGTTGGCTCCATCCTCTGCATATTAGGCTATGGTTTTTATAGTTTGTTCAAGTGTCGTTAATGATGATTTACAGTGAATGAGTCATGTTACAATTTTGTTAAACGTAAGCACAGCTTTTTTTAGCTGGGAAAGTACTATTTAATCATTTAAGATAATCATGAAGATTGAAACAGAACTCTGTTGAGATTCATTTCAAAGTGATAATCATTTTCAAATTCAGAGCTCCTCATAACTAGAGTAGAAATTACCCTGAATTCTGAAGAGTCCTTGAACCCAAATTCTTACTCTTTAAGTTACCTATAAGAGGACACTATATACTGATTTCATTCTTAGTGGTGAAATAAAACTGAGTCTTGAATTTTCCATCCAGTGGAGTTTAGTTTTAAGATCAAGAATAAGTAACTTTCAAAAAAAGGATAGGTAACTTTAAAAAAAACAAAAACAAAAACATATAGGTAAAAGCATGGAATTCATTTGTGACTTTTTGAGAAACAATTCCAGGAAATGTTCAAAAAGAAGGCAAGCAATTTTCTGGGTTTCACATCTAAAATGTAAATAAGTGATGCATATTGTTGTTCACATTATATGTGACTTACCACATGATATTCTGAATATGCAGTTTGTAGACCAGACATTTAAATTGGTTTTCATCCCTGAATATTAGTCATTTTTAAAAAATGAATAGCAACCTATTTAGAATTTGGAAATTGTGTTTATAAACCAAATTGATCAGTCATAAATACTATCTCCGATGATCATTCATGATGATTCAAGGCCCTTGGGATTTGTCTAATAGTTCACGTGGGGGGAAAACAGGACTGCCAGTCCTAGTCATACTAAATGGACAAGCATCTCTTTAGATTTTAATGATTTTCCAAGAAGATTTTTTTAACCTTCTTACTATGAAATTCAGATATTACCAAGTTTATACTTCTCTATGTTTTGTGAATAACATAGTGTTCTAAGTATTTGAACACATCACCCTTCTCTAGTCCTGTTGAAGTGTTCTGTGATTATTTGTTCATTAAAAAATTAGGGGCAGGAAGTGGGGGATATGACTTAGTGGTAGAGTACATGCTTGGGTTTGATCCCCAGCACCACACACATACACACACAAATTTTTTTCTCACATATACAGGTATCCTTTTGAATATGAATTGTAGGGGTAAATAAGAAAATGTTTGTTTTGTAATGGATCTTACATTCTACAGTATCTGAAAGAGAATAACAGTATAAACCATAGGCAACAATTCTTTGAAAAAACTTATGTAGATCAAATGTGTCAAAAATGTGAAACATAAGTGAACAACTTTGAACATAGTTGTTCTTAAGCCTATATTCAGTGACATGTAGTGAAAACAATACATTCAAAATGTGTTTGTCTTATGATAAATTTTTTTAAATGTAGCAAATTTTGTTCTAGATTTCTTCTATTTACCAGGAAAATTTTCTAAAATCAAATTTATAAATTAAGAAGATGCCACCTTGATAAAAATAATATGTGCCAAATCTTTGCTCATAATTAAGCTTTTATCAATAAAATAGCATTCTTACATCAATCTTTGCTCAGATTAAATCACAGAGGCATATTCATTTATGCATGTTTTTATATATCCAATCAAAAACTTTGGTGGGAGGAGGGATACTGGGGATTGAACCCAGGGAAGATTAACCACTGAGATATATCCCCAGTTCTTTTTACCTTATTATTATTTGGGGGACAGTGTCTCTCTGTGTTGCTGAGACTAGCCTTAAATATGGAATCCTTCAGCCTCAGTTTCCAGAGCCTCTGAGATTGTGGGCATGCACTACCACACCCAGCTCAGTCTTTTTTAAGGTGACTCATTCTTAAAATCTAAAATCTCTTGAACGAATCAAGAGGCAGACTATTCTAATACTGGCCAAAAATTTTTATTGCATTAGCTCCCACAGCACAACAGAAATATCTCTTATCCTTGTAATTCAGCTGTTGTGTGGTCTATGGACCACAGTCTAGCAATCTTTGTGAATTTCATCTAGCCCCAAAACCCATTGATTCATCCAATTTTTCCCTCCCTGCCTTCGTAGTTCTACTCAAATCGAGATTTCATGGATTCTGTTTAAATACCCACTCCTTGTGAATGTCCTTCTTTTTTACTCTAAAATAGGTGACTTTAGAGGAGTAAGTCCTGTTGCTATAAGTCATTCAGTGTTTGTTAAGGCATAGCCAAATTCCATCCTTGGAAGAATTGAGAGTATACTCACTTAAATAGACTGTGATCTCAACCCAGCTTCATGTTCTTTAAAATACTGATCATTGTCTACATTTGAATTTTTTTTTTAATTCTTTAACAACATCAACTCCATTGGGACAGCAACTTTGCTTTGCTTCTCCCTGTGTTCCTGCAGAGATGCCCAGCATGTAGTACTCCTTATCTTTCTCACCAGGCAAAAGGCCAAATTCCACCTCTTTATTTCTATCCTAAAGCAGAGAACATTTGCTTTGGAGTAAGAGAGTACCTTACAGTGAAACTGACTGGCATTACTTTTAATTCATGACCTCTGACCTGCCATTGGAATTTGTTTCTACTCACTGATACTCTAAGATTTCCTGTGCAAATTTAGCTGTATGGTTTGGATGTGAGGTAACCCTCAAAAGCTCAGTGCAAGAAGGTTCAGAGGAGAAATGATTGTGTTATAAGAGTCTTAACCCAATTAGTGATTTAGTCCCCTAATAACTGAGTGGTAACTGAAGTGATGGGGTGTGGCTGGAGGAAGTGGTCATTGGGAACGTGGCTATGGGGTACATATTTTGCATCTGGAGAGTGGAGTCTCTCTCTGTCTCTGCTTCCTGATCATGTTGTGAGCTGCTTCCCTCCACCACACTCTCCTGCCATGATATTCAGCCTTGAGGAATAGAGTCAGCCTTCTACAGACTAAGACCTCTGAAACTGTGAGCCCTCAAAATAAACTCTTCCTCTTCTACAGTTGTTCTTGGCAGGTCTTTCAGTCACAGCAGCAAAAAAAAAAAAAAAAAAAAAAAAAACAAAAACAAAATAAAACAAAAAGAAACCTACTAAAACATTTGCTTTTCCCGTTTCTAAGATAATTCATATTGTCTGCTGTCAAGCTTCCATAGTCTTCCTCCACTGATTGCCTCTGACTCTATGACAGCTTCCCTTTATCCTTCATTGAGAAAACAGACACTTAAAAACTTCCCCACATGCCTACCCACCAGCATATCTCCAGACCAGTAGCATACAAACCCCTACTTCCTACATCTCTCTCTCTCTATGGTAAACCCTGCTCTCATCAATGATAAATCTTCTTTGTGTGCTCTGGACCTGATATAGAAATCCACTTTTGCACATACTTGTCCCTCCTTAGCAGTGACATTTTTCTTCTCAGTTTGAATTTTGTTGTTGTTTTTGATAGCACTCAGATGTACTTTTGTCTCACTGAGCATAAAACTACAAGAAGTTGCTAAACATATACCTGTGTAGAGGGCAAGTCTTCTTAGTGCCTGTGATACTTGCTTTTCAGAGAATTGATTTGGGAGTGGGAGGATTTGAATGCAAGAAAGTAAAAAGTATGATGCAAAGGAGGGAACTCATGAGCAAACTTAGTAGTTCCATTGTGGGGAGAAGGGAGTGATGGCCCTGAGCAGAGAGAACCTGGGGACCAGGCAGTGTGAACTTAGATATCCCTGGCTGAGGAAATTGGGCTTCCTGATGTCTTGGGGAGCATAAGATTAAAGATTTAAGAGATTACTGGCAACAGCACAGAAGGGCTAAATGGGGGCAGTTTGGGCTTTGATGTAAAGAGACCATGTATAAGATTCTTATGATACAGTGTAAGAGAAATGAGTGGCCTTGTACTAAAAAGATGTGATAGTGCCAAAGAGAACTATAAGATAGAACCAAATGGACACAGAAGATAAATATGTGTCCAGATGTCGTATTTTTAGCAGTTGAGTGAGTGGTATTGCTAATCACCAAGATGATTACAAGTTGAATATCCCTTATCTGAAATTCTCGGGGTCAGAAGTGTTTCCAATTTCAGTTTTTCAGATTTTGAAATCTCTGTAGAGACTTCACCAGTTGAGCATCCTTGTTTAAAAATCCAAAACACTCCAAAATTCCAAACCTCAGCAGTTTCAGATGTTGGGACATTTTGGATTGTGAGTTTTCAGATTAGGATGCCCAACCTGTATAGGAAAATATTTGAATGGTGAGCATGATCACCTATACATAAATATACAAGTGGGCATGCCCAGTGGGCAAGTGGGTATATGAGTTGGACTCAGCATAGAGGACTGAGGTTGAGGATATCCTCTGGGAGATGATTATTGAGTGGATATGATCACCTAACATGTTAGGAAAAAGTCGAGGCAGTGATAACATTCTGGTAGAGAATCACATTTGTAGGATGAACAGAGAAATAAACATCGCCACCCATACGTGTTTGTAGTAGATAAATAGGAAGAAAATTGACAGGCTGTTGTGTGGAAGCCTGAGTTTCAGGAAGAAGGCAATGATCATAGTGGCACCTTTTCAAATGTATTGTAACTACATGTAAATGTAAATGTAACTATTGAGCCTTTTTACTGTTTCTGCTATGCTAAAAAATAACCAAAACCCATTTACACTCAGTGTGATTTTAATTTCTTAACTCTTTATGGCAGACTAGGCAGTCATGATTATCTCCGTTTCACCATGAGGAACAAAAGTATCAGCGGACTCATTAGTTAACTAAAATCACACAGCAGCCCACAGTCTTGCTGGTTCCAAGGAGGAACTATACTATATTTTAATTTAAAAATTACACTATTATAGTAAGAGTTCCATTTCATATAAAACCTTCAGCTAATCTCAAAAGTTTACTAATAACAGGACTGGAAAATGGGAACACTTAGGGATTAGTGCAATATGTGTGTAGACACCATGCACCAGGCAGACAAAGCTCTGTCCCCTAGTGCATTGACAGACAATGATTCCATTTTAGATTCTCTTGTACTTTTCATATCACTCTTAACATTTAAGAAGCATGACTATAAAATGACTCTTCTGACAATAAGAGTTTATTACCATTTCTTTCTGAGAGTTATATTCTATTTCTGAGAGTTATATTCTATTAACTATAATCAATCATTATGCAACAGTGAATGAGAGTTGATCAAAGACCCTCTGAGGAATGAGTGGGAGCCCCTAACCACTGGGCAGTGTGTTTCTACTTGGATGGTTCTGCTGACACATCATACTAAATATCTGGACACTGTGTTCCATGCTGTATCTTCAGCACCTAGTATGTAATAGATTCTCAGTAAAGGTATTTCAAAGAAGAATGAAGGAAGGAATGACTGTCATTTCCACTCAAGCTCCTCAGTTCTTGTGCCTCTCCTTTGTTCTTAGTATTGTGAAGAGCATTGCCACCCATGTGATTGTCCAACACAGGAAACTTGACCTTATGCTTTATTTCTCAATGTATTAGTGATGGGAATATTTCAATAATGCATGCATCTATTATAAAATCCAGGCATGTAGAGCAGAATGTAAGTCTCCTTACTGTTACTTTCCTCTGTTTTAACCACTGATATGTTACATTTGTGTCCTTCCAGAGATAATAGGCATAAATAAACATATGTGCTTATGTTCATATACATTTTATACACACATTTTATGAATGGTAGTATGTTTTGTATGATCTGTCTCTTGAGTTTTTATTTGAAATATTTTGTATGTTTTATATCTCATATATAAGATAGAGAAAATATGTTTTTACATATATACGTACACAATATAAAATGTGTTTGTATTCATTATTTAACACAAATTAAGTATAACATTATTTATATGATATAATTAATTTTTATCAATTGCTGTAGTTGTATTTTACAGAGTTGCGGTGAATACTGAATTAGTGAGTATCAAACCATTGTTCCTTGCAGGGTTAGGTTGCTGTAAGGCTAATGTCACATAATTGTCAGTTGATCCATACATAAATATGTATTGTGTTTTAAGACACCTTATGTAACATATTGTTAATTCATAATGTTGAACTCAGGACCAACAACAGTGTGACTCATGCCTGAGTTATTCAACACATACGTGTATTTTGTCTGTAAGGTGTATCATAGCTTTCTTGCGTTTAAGAACACTGGACAGCTCTTTAGCACTGTGCTTAGGGGCCAACTTAAACCATGCAATGACCAAAACAAACAAAAAACATAGACAGATGTAAGAGTTGGACTGGGGCTATAGCTCAGTGGCAGAGCACTTGTTTCACATATGTGAGGTACTGAGTTCGATCCTTAGTACCACATAAAAAAATAAAGGTATTGTGTCCATCACTAGAAATATTTTTTTAAAAGATGTAAAAAGTGGAGCATTAAATAGCTGAGGGAAAGAAACCTGTTTATCGTGTGTTCACTAAAATAAGAAGGTAGGGTGTCACTTTGTTTAGTCTCAGCTGGGAACATGGTGATTTTTTTTAAGAAAATTAAGATTATGTCATATATAAGTGTATATATTATATCCTAAATGAGGTCTGAAATTATAATGAAATCAACATTCCTGTATATCCAGCTCAAGGAATAGAACATGACGACTATCTTCGACTCTTCTGTTAATCCTTCCCCATTCATATGACTGCATTCCCTTTAGAGATGACCACTACGCTGAATTTTGCATTTATCATTTCCATGCTTTGTTTGTTTTTTCAAAAAAATATAAATTGTGGCCAATTTATTATTTAGTATGAACTTGTGTAAGTGAAAATATAAGCATAATCTTCTGTGCCTGGGTTTTTTCCTCCACTGAAAAGTATTTTTGATATTCTTCTATGTATAGGACTCTATTTCCTTAATTCTTATTCTTTGCATCCCTATAACACACCACAACCTTCCTTCCTGTTCTTTCCCTTTCATCTCTATTATGGAAAGTGTTTATCTGAACATCTTGTGTTCTCGACTCCTAGTGTGTGTGTGTGAACTCCTTTGTGTTACAAACCTAGGAGAGGATTTGCTGGCATAGGGTATATGAATCTTCAGGCTTTCAACATCAAACCAGAATGTTTCAAAAAGTAATTAGTTTCAGTCTACACTTCTACCAGCACAGTTCCAGTTGTGCAAAACCCTGCCAGCATTTGATTCTTAGATTTAATTTTTTTAATCCCAATCTACTCTTTAAAATGGTATTCTACTCAGTTTTCAATTTGCATTTGTCTGCTCATTTATGAAAAATAATGTATTTTCATATGTTCATATTTATTTCATCTTCTGTGAAATATTTTTTTCAGTCTTTTGGCTGTTTTTCTATTAATGTGTCTTTTACTTACTATTAGAAAATCTTTAGGTATTTTAGATATAAATCATGATCAATTTTAAAAAAATATGATCAATGAAGTTAAAATCACTTACCCACTTTGGAGCTTGTCATTAATTTTTCTTCCGCTAACTTAATAATCAGGGCTTCTTTATTCTCTGTAATTATATTTATCAATGTTTTCCTTGATATATAATTTTTGCCTCATTTAAGAAATTTTTATCAATTATAAATATATTCCTGTTTTCCTCTATTTTCCTTTAAGTATTTTAATAGTTTTGTTTTCACATTTAATCCTCCAGTTTATCTGAAATGGATTTTTTCCCATGGTCTGTGAGACAAGTCAGTTTTTTTGTTCTTTTTGTTTCCCTCATACTATGGCATTATCTTATATCCATTATTTATCCTCACAACAAAACTTCTTACTACATTATTTACTATAGTCGTCTAAGAAGTCTTGAAATATGGACAGTCTAAACCCACACCTTCTTTAGGAGGGTTATGCCTCTTCTGGGAAAATTGTCAATTTCACCAAAGGGGGTATGGAGATCTGTTACGATTTTGATGCAATTATTTTTTAGAATCTATATGTAGTTTAGACTCAGGAGAACTAATATCTTTATGATAGCAAGTCTTTTTATCTGTGAACATGATAAAGATTGGCATGTACCTATATCTCTTGATGCCTGTCTAAAAAGTTTTACAATTTTATTAAGGTCTTCACTTTTTTGCAGATATATTACCAAAGTATTTTTTTCTGCTATGTTTTGTGAATTATACTTATTTTTTAAAAATCTATAAAATTCACATAATTATTGTAGAAAGCTATTATAACCTGTTAGTGTGCTGAACTCTCTTATTAATATATTAATTTGAAGTTTTGCTTCTTTTTTGCTCCATTCCTCTCTTCTGGCCATATTGTTCTGACATCTCCCTTCAGTGCAGCATAGACAGGAAGAGTGGAAATATCATTTTGCAAAGGGGCAGGATTAGAGGAATAGAAAGAATTATTTTGACCATCTTTGTAAATAATTTACCATAGATTGATTGAAGGTTTTCTGCTCATGTAATTTCTCTCCTCTACTACTTTGAAAGTTATTTTCTATATCTTTATTATCTATACACAACATTGATATTTTAACACAATTCCTTTCTTTTGTTTAGAAGGTATACAGTGGTTTTGATGTGTGTCTTCGTAGTAAAATGATTACTACAGTAAAGTAGTTAACATTTCATCATTTCACACAGTTACGTTTGGGGGTGGTGGTAAAAATAGCTAAACATAACCCTCTTAGCAAATTTCCAGTATATGATACAGTATCATCATCTCTTGTTTTCATACTGTGCCTGACATTACTTATTCATCCTGTATAACTGCAGCTTTGTATCTTTGACTTCAGTCTCCCCATTTTCCTCACCTCCTGACCCCTGACCTTTCTACTCTGTTTTTGTGTATGTATATGAGGGGTTTTTGGTGTTAGTTTTGTCCTTTTTTAGATACTACATATAAGTGACATCATATAGAATTTTTCTTTCCATTAACACAATTTTTTTTTTTTTTTTTTTTTTTTTTTTTTTTTTTTTTTGGTGCTGGGGATGGAACCCAGGGCCTTGTGCTTGCAAAGCAAGCACACTACCAACTGAGCTATCTCCCCAACCCCCATTAACACAATTCTTTAACAAAGTCTTAAGTTGCTATTTTTAGTTTCCTCCAAATTAATATATCCTTAGAATGTCTTAACATGAATCTTACCCATTTCTATGCTATTCTTTTTTTAATTTATTTTTTTATTTTTACAGATTACATTTTGATTCATTGTACACAAATGGGGTACAACTTTTCATTTCTATGGTTGTGCACAATGTAGATTCATACCATTTGTGTAATCACATATGTACATAGGGTAATGATGTCTGTCTCTGCTATTTTCCAGTGTTTCATTTTTATTTTATGTTTTTATAACTCCTAAAATAGAGAAGTATTATTGTCTTATATATTCACTTTTTGCTTTAACTAATCCCATTTGTGCTTACCAGTTCTTCATATTCTACCTGCCTTCTAATATTATTTTACTCCTCGAAAGTCAATCCTTTAAAAGTTAGTGTTGTGTGAACTCTAGGTTGTAAATTGCTTTTGCCTTTGTGGAAATATCTTTATATCACACTTAGTTTTGAGAGAGATTTGTTAATTATGAAATTCTGGGTTCAAAGTGAATTCCTTTCAGCCGTCTGGAGCCTTGATCCTTCTTCCTTGTTGTATTGACAATCCTACTTGGACCCAATTTTTTGTTTGTTTCTAATCTAAATTTTTCTCTCAGGCCCTTTTATGTTTTTCTGTTTCTCACTAAGTTTGTTTTGGCTAATCATCAGGAGGCACTACCAACCAAGAATTATTTTTAAATAAATTCTTGCCTTGCAGGTTAGAATCCTATGTTATGCACTGTGTCCTTGCACAGTGTGAGAGCCCATTTGGGGTTATGAACTCATGGGAGGGGGTTCCCCTCCCACCCAGAGCCGCCATGAGATGGACATGTTTCCTTAATGTCTACTCTAATGAAGATGATACTTTTGAGTTTTTTTTTTCTTTCAAGGTGTCCTTGGGCACCTTGGAGGATTTTAGACCTGTCCAAAATTTTCCTGTGTGGCCTTTCAAACCAAAGTGATGCCTAAGGGCAGAGGTGGTTTACGCCTCTTTGGAAACCTGCTCCTGTTTGCTTTTATGGCCTCAGAGAATTTTCCTTATTTTCTATCCAATTCAGCCATGCATTCAGTCTTACTTCAATCCAGCTTTTTTTTTAATGGTTTTTGCTATGAAACTCTTTAGATACCTATCCTATACTATTGTTGAAAATAGAGGTCTATCTTGTTTTTTTTTTTTTTTTAACATTGTAATATCTTTAAAATAATTTGTATCAGCATGTTTTTCCTACATGACCTTATAGTGTTTCATTATGAAAATACACCAGAACTTGTTTGCTAATTTTTCTCCTTGTCAACCTTTTTTCTATATTGCTTTTAAAAGAAAAAGATCACAGTGAATAAAGGTGTGCATTTCTTGGGGCTGGGGATATGGCTTAGTTGGTAGATGCTTGTCTTGCAAGCACAAGGCCCTGGGTTCAATCCCTAGCACCGCTTAAAAAAAAAAAAAAAAAGTGTACATTTCTCACAGTGCACATGTGTATAGTATGTTCCAGTATGTTGAACTGCTAAGCACTGCAACATTCCTAAATGTGGAAGCAATACTGACCTTATTGTTGATGCGCCCCTTTTCCATATTCTCACAATTCTGTCTCCCTCATCTAATCATCATTAAGACCTATAGATTTCCTGAAAATGCCCACTTCTCTCTGATC
The DNA here is from genome assembly GCF_902686455.1 of Sciurus vulgaris. Lineage (NCBI taxonomy): Eukaryota > Metazoa > Chordata > Mammalia > Rodentia > Sciuridae > Sciurus > Sciurus vulgaris. The sequence continues at coordinate 49,744,074 of NC_136473.1, forward strand.
CTGTGCATTGATCTTATTCTATTCCAAATTAATCTCTTGCTTTTTCAATGCCATTTCCCAACAGGTCTCCTTTTTCCTTGATACTGTCATTCTGTTACAGTATAATTGCCAACAATCTCATAACCTATAGTCTTCTGGAAAAGATTGTATTATAACAATCTTTTAAGTATGTGATACTCAATGTAAATATAAAATATAGAAAATAAATGTAATATATAAAATAGATATATGTGATATATAGCTAATATATTTATAAAATGTAGTTTTTAAATATCACCCTTTGCCCTTCGTGTTACATACTGAATTACTAACTGCCCTTTTTTTTTCTTTTATGATTAAACTTTGCTTCCTTCATTCTTGGGTATTTGGATAGGGTAGACCATGAATATGAATTCTGACCAAATTGTTATGTTCTTGTGGCAGAAACCTGAATATATTCCTTAGTGACCGATGTGAAACTTCCTAGATTTTTGAAGAAAAAAAAAATAGTCAAATGTTCAGTTCAAAACTAATACTTTAAAATTTTTAAGGCTCTTTTTTTAAAGCAATGCTGGCATAATAAACCCACGATTGTCTATAGTTTTCTAAGTCTATAGTTACTTATGAAATATCAACATGTGGATTCAGAGGAAAATATCAATAACTTAACGATTTAGAACTTATAGGTTTTCTGATTAATGTCTAAAATCTGCCAGTTTATTGATTTTATGCTTGGCATTTATTCTCACTAGATGTTACCTTGTCTTTTGGACAGCTAGGGACATAGAAACTGAGGGATTGTGTTCATGTAGGATGTCTCTGGTTCCTGATCTCTATTGTGATGATAAACAGCATTGGTGAGGTGTAGATTCATGGCACATCAGAGTGCCTAGGTATAATTTCCTTTCTCTATTGCACATGATTAGAATCTTGGGAAGACATTTATAAAGTATATTAACTTATAAGAAAAGTCCTGTCACTTCAATGGTAAATAATCTCATCTCACCTGCCAAATCTGGTAAATTGATAGCGTTCTCTTTAGCTCTGAGGATAACTCTCAGATTTTCCTGGATTCTTGGGTTTGAGAGGGTAGCATGAATAATTAGTAATGACTGTCACAGGGTAAAGGAGGATTGAGCAGAAGCAAGTATTTTTTTTTCTCCAATTTTCCCCTTTTTTTGTTAATAAATAATTACTTATATTTTTATATAGGGAATACATTATATTTCATATATTTTATGTTATATATAATGTTTCCAGGTAAGGAATTTGTATAAAATGCATATAGATTTATTATTACATATTTAAGGAAACCAAACCTAAATCATTTTTGAGAGGGAAACTTGATTTCTTTTAAGGTTTTGAAAGCTTTAACAATGAGATGTTTTTGGCAAGCCAAATAAGATAGTTATAAGATGTACCAAAAAGCTGTCACAAAATTTATGGAAATGTTCTTGTTGTTTAATTAAACAGTGGATTTAGGTTTATTTATTGCTAAAACTATCAAACAAAATACTTGCCTTTTTGGACTTTTCTATTCCCATCCATTTCCCCAGATTAAATTTCAGGAGCATTTCTGACTCTAACTTTTTAAAAATTCTTTTTATGGATTATCTCTCTCACATTCTTTCCCATCTGTGTCCCCAACCTACCGTTCCATATTATTGTAATAGCTACTCAATAGACGAATGTACCTCCAGCCTCTATTCCCTCCGATTCATTCCTCAGCCACAGCAGTGACCTTTCAGGGCTGTGTGTAAAAGTCTCTATTGCTTTTATAATGTTGTTCAAATCCTCTGTGTTCTAATTTTCTAATTGGTATATCAGTTACTGAGAGAAAAGTGTTGAGATCTCTACTTACGATTATCAATTGCTTATTTCTTCTTTCAGTTTTTCAATTTGGGGATTTTTGTCTTTTTTTTTCCTTGCAGTTTTACTTGTTCATTTTTGCTTTGTATATTTCAAAACTCTGTTTTTAGGTACATACATAGTTAGAATTGTTGTTTTCCTGTTGAAACAATCTATCATTATACGATATTTCTCTTTTTTCCTGATAATATATCTTATTCTGAAGTCTAATTTGTCTGATTTAAGTAGAGTTACTTCAGCTTTATCCTGATTAGTGTTTGCACAGTACACATCTTCTTATCTTTTTACTTTTAATCTGAGTATATATTTATATTTTAGTGGGATTTCTTCAAGAGAGAATAGAGTTGACCTTTACTTATCCAGCCTAACATCCTGGACTGTTCTGGAGTATGGAGTAATGTAATTATCCCTATGGTTGGGTTAAATTTATCATCTTTGAATTCATGTACTATTTGTCTTAGCTATAGTTTTCCCTTTTTTGCTCTTTCCCTCCTTCCTATGGATGAGTTGAGTATTTTTTAATATTTTATTTTATTGCCACCATGAATCATAATGCTGTACAACTTTGTTTTATATATTCGGTGTTTTCTCTAGTGTTCTGCCCTTTTAATTTGTCAAATAAAATTGTGTACAATGAATCAAAATGCAGTCTGTAAAAAATAAAAAAAAAATATAGAACTTTTTCATTTGGTATAAGAACTCTTCAGAAATATACTTCCCTTCTCCTTCCCATGCTGTTTGCTGTTGTCATATATTTTACTTGTACATATGTTATAACCAAAATAATATGTTGTTCCTACTTTATCCTTTTAAATTAGTTATCTTTAAGGGAATTTTAAAATAAGAAAAACATGTCATATTCATTCATGCAAGTAATATTTCCAGTTCTTTTCATTCATTTGTATGTATTTTTAACTTAATATCATTTTTATTCTACCTAAATAGTTTCCTTTAACATTTATCAGTGTGTAGGTTTGAGGATACAGAATTCTTTTAGCAATCATTTCTTGAAATTTTTTTTCTTATTTTCCTGTCTTAAAAAATATTTTCACTGACTATGGAACTCTCAGTTGTCAATTGTGTTAGTCAGCCGTCCATTACTGTGACATAAAAACTGAGACAACCACTTTAAAAGATCATGATTTTAGTCCATGGTCACTTAGCCCTGTTGCTTTGAGCCTCTTGGCAGCACAATATGTCATGGCCAAAGTTATGAAGAAAGAGAAAGGGGCAGGGTCCCAATATCTCCTTCAAGGGCATGGCCTCCACGACCTAACTTCCTTCTACTAGACCCACCTCCTAGAGGTTCCTTCACCTCCCAGTCATGCCCTGTATTGGCAAACAAACCTTTAACACATGGGCCTATGAGGGACACTTTTCAAACCATAGCAATAGGTTAATTTTTTTTTTTTTCTTTCCACATTTTAAGATACCATTCCCTGATTTTCCACTTGCATGGTTTCTGGTGAGAAATCTGTATTGATTTTCTATTGCTCTTATAACAAGTTATGACAAACTCAGAGGTTTAAAAACAACACAATTCATTTTCTTATAATTCTGGTGATCAGAAACCCCAAGTGGGAAAAAGTGATAGTGTTATTAGCCAGACTTTGTACCTTCTAGAGGCTGCAGGACAGATTCTATTTCTTTGTCTCTTTTTAGACTCTTCTTTAGAACATTTGACTTTGTTTAGGTAGATAATTTAAATAATGTGTGACTCAGTTTGCACCCTTTAAGGTCTATCTTTAAGCCTTTCTTAGGCTGTTCTAGAGTATTCTTCAATTCTGCTAATAAGGTGTTCCTTCTGCCAGGTTCTCTAATAATCATCCTACCCCAGGTCATTAACAGCTGTCCACTCTGGCTCTTCTGACTTCAAACATCTCTTGACCCTGAAAGGGTTTGGGAGTTATACAACTTATTTAATTTCTAGGTTATTCTTTGCTTAGACTTGTGGAGTTTCTCTGCATACATATGCCACTTTATGTATGCTACAAAAACTCTAGAAGACTTCACAGTAGACTTCTGACCCATATTTTCTGCAAGATATTTCTTCTCTGGACCTCTGTCCTTCAATTTTCATGTATTTCATCCTCCCTCAACCATTATCTATTTCTTCAACTCAGGAATCCTGGTTGACTTGTTAGCTCTCCCTCCCAGGGCCCACAATTGGAAATTGTCTTTACACAGAAATTCAGGAAGATCAAAGGGCTCAACAGAGATAAGAGTCCTGTGCTGCATGTTGTTTAGTATATGAAAACTGTTATTTAGTATTTTTATCAGGTTTTCTTACTGATTATAGCAAGGGAGTAATGTTCATCCTTGGGGAGCCCAGATATGGAAGTCTCTTTCCACAACTTTGAATGGAGCCCAGTTCAGACTCCTTTGCTTTGATGATGGTAACATCCACACCATCAAAGGCAGGACCCCATCTTGTCTCCTTTGTGCCTTCTTGATACTGTGAACGGTGGAGAACTTTTGCTTCTTAGCCTTTTTTCTTACTCTATTTACCCTCTCCAATCTCTCCTCCTTGACTTGCTTCCACATTGTTCATCATTTCCAAACTCCAGTGCATTGCCTTGATTTTCCCTCATTGACTTCTCTTGCACTAGGCACATGGATGTTTCACTTGACTAAGCTCCTAAGCAGTTCTGCATGTTGTAGATATGGAGTCTGAGTCCTGACTCTCTTTTAGTGTTCCTTATGTCTTGTGTGAGTTTTTTAACTGCTGGTTTCTGGATTGTAAAAGGAATCATTCTAGTTCCTTTCCTCTAGGGGTGTGTAATTGTGGGTTATTATACATAAAGAATTAGAACAGTAATATCTGCATCTGCATTAGCATTCCCATTGATTCATCCCTATAAACAGCTGCACACTGGACTCTGAATTTCTCTCTTTCCATTTATCATTTTCTTGAGGGGAAAAGACTGTAATGATGTTTATCTGTACATGAGCCCCAACAAAGTACTCCAAAAATACTAGATGCTCAAATGTTGGTTGAAATACTGTCATGTTATGCGGTTTCTGTTTCTAGGATTGAAATGTCCTAGCCTTGAAGCATTGTTCTTTCAAGTAAAATTAGAAAGAAAAGCACACACATCAGGAGAAGTTGTTTTTAGTTTTCAGATTTTTATTTCAAGCAGTTTGTGTTTTCATATTTTGGATCTGCAAGTTGGAATTGTTAGTATTGCTTTTCATATTGAAAGTTCAGTCTTAACAACATGCATTTGTCTATTTTTTAATTAAAAACTCGTAGAGATTTTTGTTTCCTCTGAAAGATCCAGATTTAAGTTCAGTTTGGTATTAGTGACTATGCTGGATTTATCTTCTTCCATAGAACGGTTATTTCTTGGTTGGTCCTAGATATGTCTGTATTTTTATGCCATATTAGTGAAGTCCATCAGATTTTCTATTCCTGTTAGTAGAACAGTATAGAGCTCTTGAGTATGATTGGCTATAAAAAATAGATGGAGTTAACAATTTTTCTATTTGAAAATCAACAACTAAAGAGTAAAAAGTACACTGTACTATCTAAAGAATGTGAAACTCATGCATATATATATTTACTGGTTTTCCATATTCGAAACACTTTTAGGTTTAAAATGAAAATTTAGAAAGGAATTTCACTGAGGACCACTTCAATAGGTATATCAGGCTGAGTGATAATAATGCTTGACTTTCCCATATTTTAGATTTGGCTAGAAAGCACATATAGCAAATTTTTGAAGTGGGCAACATATTCTATGGTGTCTATTTCTTGAGTTTTAATTACAAACATTTATGCAATGTTTATATACACCAATATTTCTGTATATCAAAATAATGTATATTTTTGAAAAGCTGAGGTAACCCTCAGAATTAGCAGAAAAGCAGTTAAAAAGAATGTGTTGTAATTTGATACCTCATAGATATTGTCTTTCTTCCTCCCAGGAGTATTCCACACCATTTGTTTTATTGTTCTAAGAACATTTGCAGCACAAAGGAAAGGATGCCCTAAGTCTATTTCTTTTGCTATCTACGGAAAGATTGTGATAGTCCTACTCTGTCTGACATGTATAAACTAACTAAATTTACTTGACTTTTAGTTCACTGTCAAAAGGAGGAGTGTCTCCAAAGCCTCAAAACTAAAGCAATATATCTGCAGCTAAATGACAACTTTAAATGACTCAGAGGAAAGGCACTGCATCTGTCTAAAAAATAACCCATACTGGCTGCACTTAAAAGCAACTGAAATGCACATTCATAGCTAATTATAAACAAAAACTAGTTAACACTTTAAATAAAAGGAAAAATAGCAAAAAGATTTAGAGCCTAGACAAGCAGATGAAAGGGTTCTGAGCTGCTTTCCATCTGATATTACTCAAATGCAACTCTGTCTCCAATTACCTGGGAATATGTGGTATTCCCTCATGAAAGCTCAAGATCAGAAAGGGCGTCCATTCCGTGCCTCTGCTTACTCAGAGTCATTTGGAACAAGTTCAGCAGAAATATTTCACATTGCAAAAGAGTCTGGAGCCAGACAGCGACTACAGACACTAATCACGGGGTCAAAATAGTAACTTAGTAGGACAGCAACCACTGGGAAATATTTGTGGAGGCAGAGATCTGGGGGAGGAAGTGTTAGTGCTGTGGGAGGAGATATCACTGAATGCCAGGGTGCAGAAATGGGACCATTAAAATGCTGTTTCAACCAGTTGCATGTTCAATGACATAGGGTGTTCATTGCTAGTGGTCTCTGGTAGATTATACCTAAAGGATAGTCTTATACCCTCACTCCAAATTAAATAAATAGGTGGAAAGAAAATAACCAAATAAATAAAGATTGCCTCCTAAAAAGTTCAGTGTTTCTTTTATGGTTCTAAGCTTGGGCTTTCCCTGCCCTAAATTGCAGATGTCTAGCAGTTGAGATTGGGAGTTAAGAATGACAGTTGTAAGGTTCTGATTAAAATCTAAGACCCAGTTTGCTGCTGAAAGAACAGCAATTGACTGACTGACTTCTGTAGGTCTAGTTCTCTCTACAATTTTAGTCTATTAAAATAAGAGGTACTGAGTTTCTCTGTACAAACCACTTTTTACTTTGCCTTTTTTATTTTTCACTTAAATTTCTTCACCCTGTTCTTTCCATGGTCAGTAGAGAACTGACTGCTTTCTTTCTCTCCCTTGATTCTCACTCCACCACTAATTCTGTTTTCAGTATAACTATTCTCAGAACATTTTCTTGGCAGTGGATCTCAAATATCAGGATATGAGTGGTTACCATAGTATGTTTAGAATAAGAAGGGCTGCTTCAGAGGAACCTTGCAAATTTTCTTTAAAAATCATTTTATCTTTTAGATTTTAGCAAGCCCTCGCTAAATTTATTAATTACCTTATAGCAATTTGATTTACTACTATGTCTTAAAAATTCTAAGAAGCTGTTAATCTCTGATTATACTGTAGGCATGGGGAGTAATCTATGTTAAGTCTATTAAAACAGGTACACACACACACATTGATTGAGTAGAAAGAAATTTTACCGTTATTGCCAGAGTTTGTAAAACTCTTGGCCATAATTGTTCTGTACTGACATAAAGAAGCACCCTCTTTTTATCAAAGTATATGTTTAGTTCTGCATCTAATGAGTGAAATAGTGAGATTTGTGGTGCTGCTAAAATGAAAGTCTTTTCACACTGGCAGCAACACATCCCTGCCCCTTCTCATAGTAAAAGTGAAGTGGAAATGAGATGAAGGGAACTTCAGAAAGAGTATTATAATGCACCGGGCAATTTATACACTACCTCACAATCATCTTCACTACCATGCTCATTGCACCATTACTCACAATAACCAAGAAATGGAAACAACCCAGGTGTCCATCAATTGATGAATGGATTTTTAAAAAGTACATGTACACAATGGAATATTATTTGGCTATAAAAAATAGTGAATTCCTCCTATAGGACAACATGGACGGAACTGGAGATCATCATGTTCAGTGAAATAAGCCAGGCATAGAAAGACATACCGTGTGATTTCACTCAAGTGTGAAATCTAAAAAAGTTGATCTCAGACTGGTGGTAACCAGGGCCCAGGGAGAACAGTGGGATTGAGGACTGGGAAAAGATTGATCAGCGGTTACTAATTCAGAGTTAGATAGGAGCAAGAAGTTCTGATGTGCTACCGCACAGTAGAGTGACTATAGATAAAGTTAATGTACTATATATTTCAAAAAGCTAGACGGAAGGGTTTTGAAATTTTTTGCCATAAAGAAATAATAAATGAGGACATGGATATGGTAAACATTACACATGTGTACATGTATCAAAACATTATATGATGCCTGTCAATATGTACAATTTTTATGTTTTTATGTATCAATTAAAATAAATTTAATAAACTTTCTTCACACACACAAAAAAAAGTTTTCCAGGTGTGGCAGCACAGGCCCATAATTCCAGCTACTTTGGAGGCTGAAGCAAGAGAATCACAAGATCCAGGCCAGCCTCAGTAACTTAGTAAGACCCTGTCTCAAAATAAATAAAAAGGACTGAGAATATAACTCAGTGCTAGAGTGCTTGCTTATCCAGCACATGACCCTGGATTCAATCTCCAGTACTAGGGGAAAAAAAGAAAGGCAGCTCAGTGGAAAAGTATTATCCTATTTTAATTATGAAAAAATTTATTATATCAAAGTGATGTTCAGTTATTAAAATCTATCACAATTTAGTGGACTGAGCTTTAATTCAAAACCCAGTTTGTCTGATTCTAAATCCAATATTCAACACTCAAATACCGTCCCTAATGGGATCTGGAAATGTGAGGCAGAGTGGCAAGAACACATTACAAGGGAAATACAAGTGTAACTTTTGTGATGTGAGAGAGGCAGCTTCCACCAGAGACCTGAGGTCTAGCTGGCCCTGGGGCAGAGAGGTGGACTAAGAGTTATCAAGCAACTCTGTCAAAGATGGTCAAGGCCACCGAGGAGGCTCTGGCACAGGGAGCCCAGGTGATCTGATGCTAATTTGAAGATCTCTACAAACCAATTCTGTGCCTATTTGTCTTTTTATGTGCTTCTTCAGGTTTTTTTATCATAATCTTTTATGATTAGGGTTTTTTTTTTTTTTCCTTTTGAGATACTAGGGATCAAATCCAGAGCTTTACACATGCTCTGCTAGTGTTCCACACCTGAGCAACACCCCCCAGCCCAGTAATATTGATTGTGAACCATTAGAAAGCTGTAATCCTCATTCAGTATGGCAAAAAAAGGAAACGAACCATATACTTTAAAAGAATGGGAAACATAGTATTTGAAGTGGAATATGAAATCTTTTATATCTCTAATATAATTTAGCATACTTTATTTTGATAAGGTTTATCAATAACAGATTATAAGTATGTTGGAAACTGCTGCTAAAAAGAACACTCTCCTTCCAAACACTTCACAAAGCCATTTGTCCCTGTGTCTGGCATTAGAAATTAAATGCAAATTATTCTTGTATTTCTGAAGACAAAAGGTCAGGAAATCAAAAATTCATGCTAAGATGTTATGTTGCATATTTTAAAAGTCGCCTTATTTTCTATATCACCTTCAGCAAAGCTGTGATTGGATGTCTTGTTTATAACAGTGGTGGCACACAGCATGTGCAAGTTTTTCCTCAAACTGAAAAATGCAGCTGGACTAAGATTTTGGTATGTGCTCCCTAAATGAATGGCAGATTTGTTCATATTTTATTCCAAATTATGTTTTAATTTTCCCTGACGAAATAGCATTTTATTTCAGTTTAGTGGGTTCATCCTCACTATCTAAAGCAACCGCATCCAGCACCTATGACTTAAGTGAACATCCTGAGCATGTTTAAAAGAATTGTGGCAACAAAACCTTCATGGTGCATTTATACAAACAGCATGTTGAAAATAGGTATCTTAGTGTGCACAGAAAAAAAGAATTGCACCTCAACTTTTCAGAAAGTTTTTTCTAAGATTGCCATACAAAGGAAAATCTGTTAGGTTCATTGCTTTGTTGACTCTACATCAAGAGTTGAAATGTGGACTCTAATGTACTTTCTTTGATCTCTAATTTAACTGTTTATCAAAACTGATTATGGTTTGAGTATACAAATCCCCTAGCTTGAAAATCATGTAAAACTAATGGAGAGTAGAAAAATTTTAAGTATTCTCGGTTATTCTAATTTGGCTTTATGATTGCAATATGGCAATTAGGTTTGGTAAGAGGATCTGTTTTTATGTTTTGTTCCTTTGGTAAGAATCAATCTTCTGCCACATTAGATTAAAGTGGGATTGTTTTAAAACCAAACTTGCCTTGTACTGAAGCAAGAGCTGTTCTGGTATACATTCAAAAGGAATCATTGTGAATAAGTGAAACCCAGTTTAACTTTATCCCACTTACCCTACTTAAGGGTTCATGTTTTCTGAAAAGCTACAAGTTTGTGCTGTCGTTATCTGCATACAATGTTGAAACATAATAAACTAGAAGTTGACCTAAACATAATCATGGATTCTATCAATTGAACAATTTTAAGATCTTCAATTCTAAAATATTCAGAACACATTTATGTATTGCTTCCACTAATTATTTGAGGTACTATGCTAAATATTTTATATATGTTAACAGATGAATCTGTTTGCCAAAGGCCACATAGCTAATTTTAGTGACAGGGTCAGGAATAGAGTACAAATCTCTGGCGAACCATTCTTGTGTGTTTTTAAGTTTCATAAATCATTTAACTTGAATCTTCTAAAATAGTCCAGAAATTCTGTCTTCCAACCTCAGCTTAATCTTTGTATTTAAAAAAAAAAAAAAAATGTCCTTCCTGATTGGTATGCACTGTGGTGCTTTTGTTGTTTTCCCTTAAACAAACTTTATGTGATTCTAGAATTGTTTTAGGAAGCAAATCATTTTTTATGCTAGGTAGGCCACAGCAGATTTTTATAAGACAGTATGTTCATACTAGAACCTTTTCCAAGTAAAACCATGGAACATTGATTCTGGGGTTTTGTTTTGTTTTGTTTTGTTTGTTTTGTTTTTTTAAATCCAGTTAATGATTGACCTGTAAGTTTATATAAATAAGCTAAAAGACAGAAAGGGAAAGGGAAGAGAAGGAAATGGAGAAGACAAGGGAAATGGGAAAAGGGTGAGGAGGGAAGAAGAAAGAGAGGAAAGGAAGAAGGGAGGGAGGGAGAAATGAGAGAGTGTGAGAGAGAAATTCCTGTAAAATTTTGACAATCCTGGCAAAGAGTGGCAGCATGACACATGGTTATGACTTTGTAGATACTATACAGACCTTTGAGAAAACACTGTCCTGAAGTTGTAAAACATTAACCAGCCCAAGCTGTACTACTGTGTTTTAAGTAGTGATAGAGACACTTTGACAATTGCTAAGGGACCACGGGTTTTATTTCGTGCACAGTTCCCAGTTTTTTATAATCAACTTGCCCTGCTTCACTTTGTCTTCTAATGTCTCCAAATGGCCCCAAGTGTGGCCCAAAAGGGAATGATTATAAAAAGACAGCTTCTTCACTTACTAGTTCCAGGATTTTTAAAAATTGTATATTTATTTTGTTTCCTTTTTATTCTATAGCTCAGTGATTTTCAAACTGTGGGTTACTAGGAAATTAATTTAATAGGTCAAGACTAATGTTTTTAAAAATCTAATAAAATAGACTCAAAATAGCAGCATCTCTGGATTTATTTATTTTTTGCCAAATATAAATGTGTGTGCGTGTGTGTGTGTGAGAGAGAGAGAAGGTGTGAAGTAATACATAGTAATAAATTCCTAGAATGCTCACTTTTAAAAAAATTTGATAATCAGTGTAATACTTGTTTTACACATGGAGTTTGTAGGTGATTTTAAGCAATTTGAAGTATTAATCTCCTTTCCAAATTTGACTTCTGAGTTTGTGTCAAGCAATCATTCTTTGTACTTGAACAAAAGTTACAGCAAACAAATGAGTATACTATCACATTTTCCCTTTTAGAGCAGATGAGATCATGGTTATTCACTTGTGATCTGATACAAAGAACGCAATTGTAAAGAGCTCAGAATTCCCATCATGGCTGAAGAAGGTTCCATAGCATTTCTGTGGAGTTTCTCTCCCTCCTCCCTTTTTATGGGAGAGTGGTCCTAGGCATTGAACCCAGGGGCACTTTATCACTGAGCCACATCCTCAGCCCTTTTTATTTTTTATTTTGAGACAGGGTCTGGGTAAGTTGCTTAGGGCCTTACTAAGTTGCTAAGGCTGGCCTTGAACTCCAAATCCTTCTGTCTCAGCCTCCTGAATAGCTGGGATTACAGGCATGAACCACCGCACCCAGCTCTGGGTAGTTTCTTGGCTTCATGTTTGTAACTTTGCTTCAGAGAATTATTTTCAGCTAATTGTTGACATCTAAATCCTTGACACATTTGATGTAAACAAAAAATTACATCAAATGTGTTTTTGTTTCTTGGGTTAGTATAAATGATAATATAAATACGAATATAAATAAATTAGTGTAAATACTAATATAAATAATTTAGAACCTGAAAATGTGGGTAATCTATCTGTATAATCTTTTTAATTATATGACACTTATGGATTTAAAACTTTTGGTTGGAGTACGTAAGAATTAATAATTAAAATAAATTTCAGATTATTTTGATTATATTTTACCTGAGAGTATGTAACTACCTGTCTTACATTCTTTCCTTTTCTTGCATTTTCAGCTAAAATTGACCAAGAGGCAGAGGAGACTTCACTGACGGAAACTCATAAATGGTGAGAAATTGCTTTCCTTTAGTGTAATATTTCCTCTAAGAATAGACTTGTAAGGTTCTTAGCATATTTCATTCCAAGGAACCAATTATTTGTTTGATTTTTATTTTCAAGCATTAAAAAAAGAAATAGTGTATTTGAATTCCACAATCAATTTCTGCATTTTATTTTTGTGATTCTGGATGATATAAAATTCTGCTAAATATCAGATTATAGAGAAAAGTTTAGCACCTTCTCTTACAAACAGGATTTAGGTCTAAGGTAATACAAGAAAATGCAAAGTAGTAGGAACCTGCTTCAAGAATAAGAGTTGAGGAGATTGGAATAATAGTAAGATGAGTCAGACATTATTGCTCTAAGTGCATATATGGTTACATGACCTGTGTAACTCTCATCATGTACAACCAGAAGAATAAGAATTCATACTCCATTCTTCTTTAGAGCTGAGTAATATTGCATTGTATGTGTATATCAAATTTTCTTCACGAATACTAATTCACAATAAGGTGAGGGGTGCTAGGGAAGAATAGAGTTACTTTAGGTAGAGGTGAGTGAAGGAAGGTGAAGGGTAGAAAGGATAGTAGAGTGAAACAGACATTATTACCTCATGTACATATATGACTGCATGACTGATGTGATCCTGCATTACATACAATCAGAAAAATGAGAAATTATACTCCATTTATGTGTGATTTATCAAAATGCATAAATACATTCTACTGTCATGTATAACTAAAAAAAATTTTGAAAAGAAATTATACTCCATTTATGTACAATGTGTTAAAATGTATTCTATTGGCATGTATAACTAATTAGAACAACAAAAAAAGATTCAGTCAAAAATAATCCAAAAGTAAAACAATTTTTAAAAAAGAATAAAAGTTGAAGGGTTTGGTAATGAAAAACTACTGAATTTCTATAATCAAGAGTAACTTCTAGGGAGGAAGCCACGAGCTTCCCTGGGATTCGAGTTCACTTCCAGAACGGAGGTTTACAGTCAGGGGCCAGCACAGAAAAGCATCTCAGGAAATCTCCCTGCTTTCCTGCCTCAATGATCTCTTCTCCTTTCTGTCTGTATTTGTCAGGGTTCCCCAGAAAATTAGAACCAATTGGAGATATACGGGGGTTGGAAGGTGTCAGAGAGATTTATTTTCAGGAATTGGCTGGTATGATTATAGGGACTGGTAAGTCTAAAATTAGGCAGCAGGCTGGCAGGCTGGCAATTCCAGTAGGACTTGATGTTGCAATCTTGAGTCTGAATGCAGTCTGGAGACAGAATTCCTTCCACTCAGGAACCTCGATCTCAAGCCTTCAACTGACTGGATGAGGCCCAGCCATGTTATAAAGAGGGATCTGCTTTTTTTAAAGTTTACTGATTTAGACGTTAATCACATCTAAAAACTGCCTTCACAACAACTAGACTGGTGTTTGATCCAAAACTGGGTATCATAACCTAACCAAGTTGACATAAAATTAACAATCACACCCTTTATAGAGAATCTGATTATTCTTGACGGAAAAAAATTATTGAAGTTGTTTGTCATTACGTTTTTAGGAAAGATCCTTATATTCTGTGAACAGATATCACACATTTAGTAGTTCTCAAGTTGATAGAAAACATTATCCTAGGCAAATTGTTAAACAGAATTGGCCAATTTCTATGGAAATCAAAAACCGAGTTGAAGACCTTAAATTATAACAGATTTCAGTTAGTTGCATGAAAGAAACATACTGGCTAATGATGAAATTGTTAGTAAAAGAGCCATCTTTTATAATTTAACAAGTAACTCTGAAATTCAGAAGGAAAAATAATAATGGGTCATCAGAAACATTTGACATGTCCCCCAAGAAATGAGAAGTATCATTTTCCCGGCAGTCCTGTATAATCTGGGCAATTATCAATACTAATTCTGTACAGGATAACAGTGTAACCCTGACTCCATGGCCTTTGAGTCTGATTCCTGCCTCTCACAGGTGATAGCTCTGTGACCCTAGACTAGTACAAAACCTTCATCTTATAGTATCTACTTTGTAGATAAGGATTAAATGAGATAATCCCTAGAAGATCCTTAGTATTCAGTAATTGATCAATAGATGTTAACTGCCATATTATTTTTATATCATCAGCATTATTATTATTATTATTATCAGCAATTAACAAAGTTTTGTGGTGGAAATAGAAACCAGAGTTAGACGTTGGACTCCATATTTGTTTTGTGTTTCTCATTCTTTCCATTAAATCTGCTCCTGGGTGTCATGGCCTGGTTATAGAGGATGGATTTTGGCATTAGACCTATATTTTGCAACAAACTGCTGCTGTTGTAGCTCTAAGGATTTACCTCCACTTGTGAATCCATGCCTGTATCTGTGGGAAAAGAAGCGATGCCCACATTGTCAATGTGGAAATGTGGCAATCAGTTTATGATAAGTAAATTAAATACATTAAACATATATGTAAAACACCTACATGATAGAGGTTTTTTAAAATTTTCTTCCCTTGTATTTACCAAAATACCTGAGAGACCAACTTTCAGAATGAACTCTTTTCTCAACAAATATTGGTTTGGAGAAAGGTATATAAAAAAGTTTCTTAACAGTTTTAGAAATTGTTCTAAGGGTGTACAGCAAAGAGTCATTCATTCAAGAAAATCTACAGAATCTTGGTAAGAACAGTTTGAGTTGGTGACATGTGAGCTATATCCCCTTCCTCTCAACATAGTGAGTGAGAACTAGTATTAAGAATAAAGGTTGAAAAGTTTGGTTATAGCAAACTCGAATTTCCATATTCAAAAGTAAAATCCTGGGAGGAAGTCAGGAGTTTCCCTTGAATGAACCGTTATTTCCAGAATGGAGATTTGTAATCTTGGATGAGTATAGAAAAACACCTCAGAAATCTCCCCACTTTTCTGCCTTAATTCTCTCTTCTTTTCCCTTCTCTCTATATAAGTCAGGGTTTCCCAGAAAAACAGAGCCAATTGAAGATATGTGCATACATCTCTAATCTTACAGGTACTGTTACAGGAACTCAAATATAGGCAGGTGTGGTCAAGAAGGCAGAGGCCCCTACTTCCCAGAGGGAAGCTCTTATCCTGTGTGTGCAGACCAAGAATATGAGACCCTAATGCTTCTATTCCAGCTGATTGATGAACAGTCTATCCCAAGAAGGGAGAGGTTGGGAACAATGAAGTTTAGGGGCTGCCTACCTCAGCTTCTGCTTATAGATAGTATCACTGTGTGAGAAGTGACCCACTGTCCCATACTAGCTTTAGCTCTGGTATAAGAACTCAGAAATTCTGCTCAGAAATCTTCAGTTCCTTCTAAGAGGACTGATTTTATTTAGAACAGATAAAATGTATAGATTTCCCTACCTACCAGCTCTGTCAAAAACTGTGGAGGTCTTGGAGGAGAGCTATTGAAGAGGTCTTTTGTAGTTCCATGATACAACGGCAACAGGCCAAATGACCAGGCAATCAGAAATTTAATGGACAGAACAAGGAGAGAAGACAGCAGGAAAGGAGCCTTCTGGGGTCACAGTCAACCCTGGCAGTCAGGAAGGTTGTGCATAAGTATACTGTGCTATATCCACTCATGAGCATCAGGTTGCAATGTGGGGCAGACTTGAAAGCATTCTCTAACTAGCATCAATATATGTTATAAGCCTTTCTAGCACTAAAAGCTTTCATACAACTTCTGACCAGTCACTGATTGACTGATAAATTACTCTGACCCAGGGGAAGCTCCTGAAGCCAGACTTAAAAATAAAATCATATACTACAGTCCTACGTACAATCTAGCTACTGTTTACAAAATAAGTATAACAGCATCAGCTGAATTAAATGCTTCTGCTAGGACAGTGCATGTGAAATGCTTCTGCGTGGTGTGCTGAGGGCTTCCATTCAGCCAGGCTGGCTAACTCTTCTCGTGCTTTTGAAGAAATGGTACATTTTATCCTGCATTTATGTCCTGGGTCTCTTTTTCCCCTTGAGGCTTGACTGTTTTCATATGCCACTCCACTCCCAACAGTGACTAACCAAATATGTCTCTACCTATATAAACATCTTTAGGATTCAAAGCCATGGTTGTTTATGGCACTCTTCTTTGTGCTTGAATTGACCAAAAGTTCCTTTAACTTCCCTCCCTGCCATCTGCAACCCCACCAGATTTGAAAGAAAACACACTTAGTTTATTTGATCTCTAAATATTTCAGTTGCCTCAGCAAGGCCTTAAGGGAGACAAGAACCAGGAATATGTATTTATTCAGGCAGATAGTTTCTCAGCATTTCTTCTATTTTTATTATTGGTTATTCTTATTATGTTCTGTGTATTATGGTGCCATAAACCAGATGAAATCCATTTAGGAGGTAAGATGGTACATAAAAAAACTGATACTACCTGGTTTGCTCATTTAAGTTGATCTTCAGTTTCCAGCCTTCTGTTAACCCTTTGACCTTGAAAGAGAAAATAAACAAGGAAATTTCAGCTGTATGATTATATTGAAAAACCTCCCAATCTAAAGAATTTTCTGGTACATTTTTTTGTTTGTTTGTTTTTGTTTTTTAATATTTCAGTGATGTTATTAATACTCAAGAAGGTTTGCATTTACTTTATACCCCGTGACAAGAGACCCAATGTCAAAATGATGACTAATTTAAGTGCTTCGATTTTTTTTAAATGAGAGTCATTTACAGAGAATTGTGACTGCTCAGTGAATCTATCAAATGCCTTAAGGATCAAAAATGATCCTGTAGTCACTACCAACTTTTTCTGTAACAAAAGAAGTTTCCCAGAGGTTTTGAGGCAATTTAGTATTTCATGTGCACATCCAGGTTACTTTTCTATGAAAGAAAGCAGTGTGGTGGACAGAGCCGTGACATTTCCCCTCTGAGCTGGCTCTGCCACTCCAAAATGCAACTGGATAAACCACAAAGAGCCTGGGCTTCCTTTGTAGAAGGGACAGAAGCTTGTCCTTCCTTTTCATCCTTTTGAGCTGGGGGAATGGAATGCCTGTCCTTGGCTGTTCACAAGCTTCTTGGAGTAGGGCTGGTAAGAGGCCTTACTAGCAAAGCTCATTCATATGCAAAGGCTTTGTAAATAGCACACATACACTGGTTGTCAGCTTGCTTAGAAAGGAATTTTATTAATCTTTTTGTGTGTTGTACCTTTTTTTTTAAAGTCTTGTCTGTTATTCCATTTAAAATGAATAAGCTGAACTTTTATCAAGAAAATAATTAGACTTGTTTTCTATAGTAGAATATTCTGTTTTTTCAGATCATGTTATTTTTGTAACTAAAATAAAGATATTCAAAAGAAACAATGGTAGTATATGTTCTAAATGAGTCATCTTTTTTTCTTATTTGTTCATTAGCATAATAATTTTATGTGATAATTGTTTATCCATGCATTTTTCTGTTAATCTAAAAAGTGGAATTTTGAGTTCCTATTTCACATGAACAAAAACATAGCTTTTGAATAAATAAGTTGACCAAACTCTTCAATTCTCCCAGAAAGTAAGGCGACTAGACAAATGAGTCTTGAACCATATCCAAAACTCAAATACAAATCGGATGAATATATTCCAATCTTCAGATGATTTCACTGGGAGGCCAAACTATCATATTGTATTACAAGATGGATTTCAGTGGAATGTTGTTAAGATTGGCTACATTCCCACTCTGTGTGTTTATTTCAGCTTCTCCTTTTATTTTATTTTTAATTAGCATACATGGCTTTCTTCAATTGTGGAGAAATAGTACCAGACTGAATATGGTTGTTTTTATTTTCCCACAGAATTATTTAGCATCTGTGTCAGCTCACAAAGCAGAGAATGTAGAAAATTTGGATTTTCTAGTAAATGGTCATTTCTTTATATCTAAATTTAAAGAGTAAGAAGGCTGAGAGTTATACAATCAACTGTATTACACTGAAATCTAAATTATGACTAACTTCAGATTTTTCTTTGAATTTCCTCTAGTTTTTCTTTAAATTACACAGGTGAAAAAAAATCACATCTTAGGGTGAAATTGACTTTTGAAATGGAAAAAGAACACGTTTCAGAAATGTTGTTTATCAGTTGCTTTAATGTCACTATTTCTAGCATCAATAAAGTGATAAAAATGACTAAAAATAAAATATGTATCACATTATATCTATTGTGTTAAATTACTTACCCTTGTCAGTTAATTTAGGTGACATTCTGGACAAAGGAAATTAGGGTGAGCAAAGTATAATATTTGATACCCTGTGGAGTAATGTCAGAGAAACATGTATCTACCACTCCTACCATTTTAAAGGGATATTTTTCTAGGAAGTTGGTGACTTTTCCCATGAATGAGAACATTTGTTTTTGAAGATGTTTGTATATCGTGCTACTGAAAATAACAAAATAGTGTCCTTTTTACTTTTCAGAATAGAAATCTATGCCCCCTCCCCAAGAGCTGAAACAATTAGACAGCTCAGCTGTAAAATCCTTCTGTCTTGTCTTTTCTTTCTTTATTTCTTTTTTCTTTTTTTTTTTTTTTTTTTTTGGTAGGGAGGGTGTGCATATATTGAAGTCAGGGCCTCATGCATGCTAGGGATGTGCTCTACCACTGGCTACATCCCCAGTCCCTGTAACTTAACTTCTGATCACACAAGATAATAGTGAATTTGTTGACTAGAGAAGCAATTAGCACAATCATGCAGAAGTAATAAATTATTGTTCTTTGTTTTAACATTTTGTGATGAATGTATAATTTACAAATATATTTAATGTACCTCATAGGGTCCTTGTTTTAACTCTAAAGAGAGTTCCCATTCTTCTCCCACTTTACTTAAATATTAGCAAAGGCAGTTGGAAAGAATCAGTAATCAAAGGCAAGAAATAGTAATGGAAGAAAGCACATTTATGAGAGAACTTTAAATCACACATTTTAAAAAATAAATACTATTTCTGCATGTGATATTGCTTGAGTGATATTTTACCAAAGCCAAGATTGCATAACAAATGAGTTGAAATGGAAAATTAATCTTTCATGCAAAATAAAGACAAAAAAGAGGGGGGAAAGAAAGAAAAGGAATGTGGGCCCAGTGGCTTCATATAGTATATAAGTATTCTTTCATCATGGGAGAGAAAATATTTAATCTATTCTGAACTGATGCACACATACTTTATCATGTTTAGTGACTTTGAGAGTGTCAGTTTGTAAAATGTTTATCCAAAGAATGGACTTCTGGCACATGGATAAAATGAAAAGTGAAATGTTTAGTTCATAATAGGCATATTTTCCAGAATCTTTCTGAGTAACTATCCCGAGATGAATAGAAAGACTACAGGTCTTTGTTTATCTGGCTTATGCTGGCAGACCATGCAGGCTCCAGCCTGGTATTAAAAACTGAAGTGACATGGAATGTCTTTGCAAAACCCCCAAACAATGACATCATTCCCTTAACAATATTGATAAAGTAAATTTGGAGTTTCTTATTTCCCGATTTGGATTCTTAGTTAACTACTTCAGATCCTGCCAAAAGATTTGTGTCTGGAGACCCATCAGAGCAGGCCTTCCTAAGGACTGATGGTAGAAACCTATATTTCATACTTTTTTTGTGGGGGCCACATGGCAAAATTTTAGGTACACACTTTTCTTTGTACCGATGAGTTTTCTTCTGTGCATATTTACTTAAATTTTTACAAGATCCAATGACCTTTACCAGTGTGAGACTCCTTGATGCTCTTTGCAGATTTGTTCACCACTGTTAATTATATAAAGAACATTCTATGGTGGTGGTCTCTCCTGAAATTTTTCTTGTTAGTTTACTTTAATGCATTCTGAATAGAAGGACTTCAACACCTTTTGCTTTGGAAAATGTTATCAGGGTTCTATCCAGTTTGGACTGATAATTACAAGGGGAAATACATTAAAGAATTTCTACCCTTTAAAAAAAATTATTATAAAAAAGTAAACTTTCCTGTGGTATAGGGGCAAAAAGATCTTCTCCATTATTTAAAAATACATTTGGGTCTAGAATAAACTGTCTCTTGAAACTGTGTTCTCCATGTTGATTCAGGTTAGACCCAGTATGTTTTTCTGGGAGTTCTAATCACTGTGTTCTTGAAGCATATGGTGTTGGGATAGAGAGGGGGAGATAGTGCTAGAAAGAAAGTATTTGCCATTTTGCCCACTGTTTTGGATTTTATGAAAACAAAGTTTCTATGGATAAAAGTTAATAAAGAAGTTTTCAAATGTATTTAACCATGCTAACATTATTCAAGTCGATTTATGGTTTACAACTTGAGAAAATAATAGATACTCCAAGAAAACTAAATAAAAGTAGTTTAAAAAAATAGTTTGACATCACTCTCAGAGGAAGGAAAAGATTTTTCTGGATAGAATGAAAATATGAAAGAGTAAAACAGTTGTAGATGATTTTCTCTATATACACATTTTAAAAGACAAAGTGGAAATCTGCTTTAAAAGATAATTACCGGGACTCATTTGGTTTTCTAGGGGAAAGGAAAGACCAGTGGAACAAAAAGGTTACAGGATTAAAAAAAAAAAAAAAAAAAAAAATGTTAAGTAAGTTAACCCACAAGGCACTTCTCAGAGACCTCCAGAATCCAGTGCAAAGACAGACAACCTCAAAGGGCAGATGCAAACAGGGGTTCCCCACAATGGCAAGGTCTGTACTACTGTGGTTAAGATCCAGCTCTGAGAAACAATGTTGGAATTCAAATCCTGGTTTTTACCACCCCCAACCTTTTTCCCCAACATTTTTTTTTTTTTTTTTTTTTTTTCTTTTGGTCTTCTTAAGTTGTTTGGGGAAGTTATTGAAAATATCTGTACATTTATTTTCACATTTCTAAAGTAAGAATACTAGAACAATACTTGGTATGAAGTAACCACAATATAATTCCTTGATGGCATTCTTTCTTCTTGATGTGTATCATGGTGACTTGCCCCTAATAAGTCTGCCTCTTCTTTAAACATGTTATTATAAATTCTTGAAAGGGTGAATCTGATTGATCCTGAATGGGTAACATGGGCTCAGGAAGTACACTTTCTACCCCAGCCAGAGCAATGGGTGAAGCCAGTTTTTAAAAATCAATGTAAGGAAGAAAAATTGGCACTTCAACTTTTCTGAGGGAAGGGAAAGGCTAGTGGAACAAAAAGGCCTAGAGATTTTAAAAAGGGAAAACTTGGTGAAATTATTGAATCACCTTTTTAAAGTTGATTTTTTCAGTGTGTGAACATTTGTATAACTCTTACATCATTTGCTTTTTGCTATTATTGCATACATCAAATATAGGTAAACCTAAAAAGTAACATGAAGAAACTTTTTGACTGATCTGCTTACCACTTGTTTTGAAAGACAGTATAGTTGTGAATTTGGACCAGTAGAAATTCCAACTTGCAAACTGAAATCAGAGTTGGAGGAGAAAAATAATCATATAAATTCCCACACTTTTCAGGTTGGGCATCTGCATAGAGCATCAAGGAAGAAAATAGCAATGACTTCTAGGTTGATAGCAGTCTTGTTAATCTTTCCAGTCTTAATTTCCTCCATTAGTTGTGAGAATCAAATGTGATCATATAATATTATATTTAACACACTAACTAAACACTTAAGTGTACAATAAACACTTTTTTTTTTCTTTTTCTTCTAAGAGCATGCATTTTTTAACTTTTCAAACATATTTCCAAGGTTTTAGCTCCTCTTCTACCTCCTCCTTCCCCCAAAAAACATCTGCCCATGTGGGTGAGACCAAGGTCACACTCCCATTCCTGGTCACAGAGTCTCCTAAGGAGAAACATTAGCATATTTGCAATGAAAATAGGTCTTAATCCCTCTGGTAATATTGTGGAATGGAAATTTGCATCTATACTGATTTTTGAAAGAAAAGGGTTATTACTGGCACACAAAACCCTAGATTAGTGTGAATAGATGTAGATTTTGCATGCTACTTCCAGAAGATTGCCAAACCCTGTTGTATATTATTTAACCCACTGAAACATTTCACAAATTGACTGGGCGTTATATAACAGTGGTACGAAACTATATCCTCGCAAAATAATTTATAGTCTTTCTTTAGTTTTGATTGTAGTCTTTACATTGTTAGCAGTAAATTATGAGTGAGTTTATCAAATATTTGACTTGAGAATATTGTGATTAGGTTAAAGAGATTGAGAATATTTCACATGGTTTTTAAAATTGATGTAAGAAGTACCTAAGATACTAGACCAGTAAACCTTGACTACCTTCAAGTCCAGGAATCTATCAGAAAGAGCCTGCAATGAAAAGGAAAGTAAGAACAACAGATTAGAAAATAATTTCAGTAAATCAGGAGAAAGAATAAATATTAGAAAAACACAATACATTAGAGAAGCTACTTTTCCCCTAGTTGGTTGTGTTTGGGGGTGTCGTAAGTGAATATCCTGCACGTACCCCATGTTCTTATTTAAAGCAAAAGTAAATGAAACTGGGACAGACCTTGAGGGATCAGCAATGCTTTATTAATCAGCAGAGGGGCACATTTTCAGGTGGAAAATGGCAACTGGTTACCATAGGGGTCTGATTTTTATAGGGTTAAGTGAGAATTAATCATCATAGTAGAATGTGTAGTGAGACTTAATCATAAGACACTTAATGTGTAGGTTGGTCAGTCAGGGAACTAGTTGTAGAATGGGAAATTATTTGCACACGCAGAACCCATTGTTGCCAGGAAATGGTGAAAGTCCAGAGGCCATTATTTTCCTTCTGTCCCTGGGACCCATTGTTCTCCTTTTCTCCCTGGGGGTTATTTTCAATATCCTTCACTTCTTATATTATCTGAAACTTAGACTTCACTCTTGTAAAGTTAATTTTCATTTTAAGAATTCAGTGTCTGCTAAGCATAATTGAAATTTGGTGATATAGGTGCTTTATAGTTATTGATTTAGAGAACTTAAAATAGAGATCCATTAAAAGTAAGAATCAGAAAATGATTGTTTTTAACATTCAGACTGTTAAAGTGCTGGTACCATGAAAAGAAAAGAGAGTCTCCTTCTTTAGGAGCTACTCATCCCCCAGTGCAGTCTTAGGGAAGAAACAATGCCTTGTAGATTTGACATACATATTTTAACAATTTGTATTAAGAGTCTTCTAATTTTCATTCCTATGAATGTGAAATGTAGGTCTCATTTCTTTCAAAACTCATGCAAGTTATCGTTCCTTTTTCCTGTTAGGTAACTCTCATATGTTTCTGATTATATAAGGATAAATTTACAAAATATTCTAAACCTCTCAACTTTGAAATATGTGTTTTTTTTTTCTTACTCCTACTTAATTGTCTAAGCCATGTTCTCAGATATAAACTGACAGACTTTCGACCTCATTTAAAAAGCAACCTCTTTAATTAGTGTGTTTACTTAGTGAGTGAATGTAAATGCATAAGATATTTACCTTTTCATTCTCTTAAAAGTGCTTTTCATTCATAATACTATAGGAAATGTGAAATTTGGGTGGCATTTTTGTTTTTGCTTTTTTCCTGTACTGAAGATTGAACCCAGAGTCTTGTGCATGCTAGACAACTGCTGTACCACCAAAGTACATCCCAGCCCCAAAATTCTGTTTAGGATTCTGTTAGAAGCTTACAGGATTTAAATTTCTAATGTAAATAGTTGAAGGCTTGCGAATCTCTTCTCTGTCCTTACCAATAACATGGACATACAATTATTCAGCACTGTAATATTTGTGTAAACCCCTCAAATTATCCTGACTTGTAGTATTTCAAGAAACATACCCAAATAATAAGGTGAACAAGTAGCATGCCATTAAGTAGTAATTGGTCTTTATTGGTTTGCTAAATCCACAGTTAGTCAATATTATATTGAATTAGATAATGGTATGTTTTCATAACCTATTAGTTCTGGGCAAAATATACAAAGAATGTAAGAAAATATGAATACTTTGTTTTTTATATTGAGGTATTTAAAAAGTCAGTATCCACAAATAATTGCCAACTTTAATGTCATTTTGTAACAGTGGTTCACTTTATGCTTTGAATATAGCTCTTGTTTCTCTGCCACTGCAATTTATTTTTAAAATGAACATGTTTCTTTCCCTTCCTCTCTCCCTAATCTCAGGGGAAACAGGATCACCTTTCTTCCTCATCTTACATAGAATGATCTGTTCTTGAGTGCACAGGCACCATAGGAAGGAAGTAATCTAGACGTTGGAGATGGTACCAGGAGATCTGGAAATGACTATTTCCCAAATTAACAAGTGAATTACAACTCCAGCAGAGAACACATGGAATGTAGCCTTTGAATCACCTCTTTAAAAACCCCTGGTTTTAAAACTTGTTTTTAAAACTTGACAATCATATAGCAACAAAATTAAGGCAGTGTGAAATATTAAAGCAAGTTTCTAAGATTCAGACAGGCCAGCTCAACCTTAATATAATTAGGTTCTGATAGAAGCAGATCTGTATTTCTGGAATCCAAGAGTATATCTGGATTTCTAGATTTTTACCTCAAGCCATCAGCCAAATACATTCCAAAAGAGTTAAGGAAATAAACGTTAAAATTGAAACTTTAACTAGAGAAACATATTGGGAAATATTTGTAAGATGTGGAATGGGAGAAACTTTGCCAGCATCGTAGCCACCAACTATTGATGCTCATTTCTATTTCTGTTACTTATTTCTAAGTGATTCATTGTCTTTTGGTCTTCCACTAGGTAATGAATTGCAGAGGAAGCTCAGAAATCAAGTTAGTTTATGAAAGTTTTTCCAAGCTTGTTATCCACATATTTTTCCACACTGCCTCTCTTGCTCATTTCACTTTTTATTATTATTTTTTTTCTCAAATTTGTAAGTGTCGGCACATTTAAGTCAAGTAGTGACCCAGGCTTATATGAGCAAGCAGCTGCCTTCTGCCACACACTGCCCTACTCTTACCTTTCTCTTAATCTGCTTCCTCTAGTATTTTCTACTCTATTCCTTAGTTATGTGCTTCTACTGCCAATTCACTGTTATCCACTTAGGCATTTTCTGTTAATGTATGATAATGGTAGATGTGATTTTAGCTTTCTTTTTCTTAGACCCCATCCTATCATACCTCTTCATTTTTCTAACATATTTGTATTATAATTTTTAGTTAAGAAGGTTGTCTGGGATATATATATATATATATATATATATATATATATATATAATATTTTCAGACATGCAGGTTCTCAAATTTATTATTTCTTCACACATAATTGATAGTCTATCCAGACATAGAATCCTACTTGACAGTTATTTTCCCTTAAAATATGGAAGATATTGCTCCATTGTCTTCTAGTTTTCAGGGTTGCTTTTAAGAAGTCTGACAGTATTTTTATTGACAGGCCCTGATGTGTGACCCATTTGTTTATTTATTTTGTTTTGTTTCTTGTCTTAGAAGAGCTTAGAATTTTATCTGTTGCTGGAACTCTATATCTTGGGCCTTGATGTGTACTTTTTTAAAACTTTGTGGCATTTCTTTTCTTTTTTTTAGTATTTAATTTAATTTCATGTCCTTCTGTTCTAGGGTTGATCTAGAATGATCCTCAGATTTCTTACTGAGGAACTAAGATAACGTTTCTAAGAGATAAGAGGTTGAAGATATATATAAGATAGCCATGTAGAAATGCTGAGTATTTGGTTTAGTGTTACAGTGTGAATCTTGGGTGTGGCAGGTGACTGGGTTTTTTTATGTCATCATTATAGAAAGGAGCAGAAACTAAGAGAATGTACCAGATCACCCAGGAGAAAGGGTCCATCGCTCATCAGCAACCAAAAACTGAAACCTTGAAAAATACCACTTTTGAGTTGCTGCTGCAGGGAAAGAATAACACAACAGAGAGGGAAGTCAATTCAAAACAAAAAGAAAAGTAGGTGAATTGTATGTTGCAGAAGTCTAGGTAAACTGGAGATAGCAGAAAAGATCAAGAACAACAATGATATATGGCTAAAGACAATATTCATTTGTTTTAGTAATGAGAAGACAGCATGTACCCTTTTTAACAATTGTTTTATTTGAATTTTGGCCCATTTGAGTCATGGAGTTAAAAGCTGCAGAATTAAGAAAATAAGGAATTGAAATTCTGAGAGTAAGCTACTTTTAACAAAAGTTTGGAGAGGAAGAGAAGGAGAGAAACAAAGTGGAATATAGAGGGAGATGTGTGGTTGGTTTTTTAAAATCACTTTTGGCTACTACCTATGAACGTGTAGGTATATTAAATGCTGTAACTGTAGAGAGAGAATCTGCATTTTAGTAGAGACAACACAAAGTAGTCACAAAACACAGGAAAATGATGATCTAATTACTGGAAGTTAAAACCATGGAAGGAGTTGAGTAAGTATAAGTGATGTCAGGAACTTCAAAAAAAAAAAAAAAAAAAAAGGTGTGGCACAATCTTGGGGAAACAGTGCTTAGGAAGGGCACTGGAGGACAACTAGGGAGTCTCCCTTTCTTAGTTCCCTGAATTTGGGAGGATAGGGGACCAGGAAATGTAAGACTTCCAGTGAAGAGCAATATGGGTGGGTTGCTTTTGTCTAGTGAAAATCTTACTTTTATTAATAAAAGGAAGCAAATAAACATTTTGGAGAAAGAAGGTGTAAACCCAAATTTCGAGAGCATAAGAGTAGCATCAGTAAAGATAGTCAGTGGTGGCAATTCTGGATGGGTGGGGAGGTAGGTATAGACAGGGAAGATGGGCTTTGAAGGGATGGTGCTCAGGAAAACAAGCATGTTTATCAGTGATGAAGGGTGGCTAACAGCTCCTAAGAGAAACACAAGAACTGAGAGCTTCCTAGAAAAACATTAACAGGCTGCCCAACCCCTCATGGAACTCAGTTTCTGCAACTTAGCATTGACTGGCTTTGGGGCTAGTAGAGACACTGTGTTTCCTGTGGGGGAGAAAGAATGAGAAAACCGTTGAACACTAGAGAGATATCTTCAGACTAGACAGTAGATTATAGGAGAGCTACCACAGTTATCCAGGATCTTAAATTGTTACCTTACAATGGCATCTCCTTGGTGACTTTTGTTTTTATGTTTCGAAATCATAGGAGATAGGCCCTGTAGATATGGACTAGGAGTGGAATAATTTCTGCATTCGTGTCTTCAAAAATGTTAGGATGCCAAAGAATCCAGTTAGCTTGCAAATATTTTTGTGGTAGTGCTTGTTTTCCACCTCAACAGCTGCCATGAGTCTCCTTGCTCACTCTTATAAAAAAGGTATTCCTCTCACTATGACAGTGCTATGCAGCTTTCAACATGCCAGGAATATCTTACAAATATTGTTGGGCTAGCGAAGCAAAGACCTATCCAAGCAGTGAAAGTACATTTTTAAAATGCCAAATATTATTTGATTGTTATTATTTTCTTTTTCCAGCCTCACATCACTGAAATTACCTCAGAGTGAAATTTAGGCTTTTGTGAATTGGGTTGTGATGAGTCCTGTTACCTCAGAAGGCAGCACTGTCATGTATTTCTAATTGTTAGGGTCACAGAGGCTGATTGTTTCTTCTATACCTGTATCTATATCTAAGATGAGAGACAGGAAGGCTTTGGAGATCTTAGCCAACTGGTTCTCACCGAATTCTTACAATGATTTTTAGCGACTATTTTTGCAGGTGAGGAAATAGAGAATTTCTGTCCTGACAAATTATTTCTCCAGTATCAGAGAGTGAGGAAGCACGTTGCCAAGAAAGGAATTCAGGTCTTTTTAAAAGTTGAATGTTATGTGAGTAGTAGTCTATCGTGCAATCTGAAAATTCATTTATGAAATTTTAAAGCCAAAATGAATGAAATGCTGGTGTTTATGGGGATGTTTTGCTGCTATTCAGTTCTGCCAAATAATACTCTGTCCTTTATTTCTTATGTCCTTGCCCTTCCTACTCCTCAATAACAGTGTAAGAATAAAACTAGCAATATATGTTAAAATACTTTGTAAACTGAATGACAACATATAAATGACATTTATGTTGATACTGTTTACAAGTATATGTGTTATTTTTGCCTTCATTGACATCAGTAAATATTCAAGCAGACAAATGTAACAACACAGTATTTGTAAGCTCATTGAAGTTCATTTTTTTGAGTCTACGTTGGAAGGACTTTATATGTAAAATGGATTAAGATTTGTTGTTGTTTTTCTCTCTTGGTGGGCAGAGGCAGGCAGAGTCTGTTATATATAAGAACTTGATTGTCTTATATATCTTTCTGAAAATTGCACTTAAAAATAAATATCTGGCATTAGAAATGCTATCATCCCCCTGAGAAATAGCATTAGGTTATAGGGCACCCTATTCTGAATAAAGGGCTGGAAGAAAAAACTTTAATACCAAAGACTTCACCTGACCGGAGAGACATCATGTGTATGATGAGGGAAGAAGTATGTAATTAATATGGTCCCTCTGCTGAATGTGTGAAGTTTATGGTGTGGGACCTTGATACCTTGGCTTCTAAGGAATGCATAAAGCATGATACTTCTATTTGACGATAAGAATTTTTTTAGAAGTAGGCCTGACATTTTCAGGGCAGTGCACTAAATATTCATTGAATGATGAACATGGCTAAGGACATAGCAGCTACTACAAGAACAGCAAAGTTTAATAAGATATATCCCTATCCTCTAAATACTGCCAACTTCAACTTGGCATACAGCATTTCTAGGTACCTTCCTCTAGGAATACCTTTTCCCCAAATACTCTTGATTCATAGCTTCTCCAGCCTGCTTATACTTCTGCTCTCTCTCTGCTTCCCTATCCCAAATTAACTCTGCTCACCCCTATTTCATCCAGTAAGTCCACCAAACTGGACCCCTTCCTCTTTCTGAATAATGGAACTACTGCACATTACCCATCTTCTTCTTTTCTTCTTCCAATCTAGGGAAATTCCTCTCCCTAGAAGTACCTCCTCTGAAACCTTTGCCTCCTGATTTCAGTTTCTCCCTTGGAACCATTGATAGCATTAGTTTCATTATTGCCATGAAATAAATACTTCAGCAAAGAAACAAAAGCAGCCCCTCCCATACACATTCTCTCACTACTCTTTATAATCTTCCTTCTCCACCTCACATCATCTACTTTTATGTCCCCTCTTGACTCTAATGTTTGTTTATGCCTCCTTTCATGATTTCATGGCCAAACTTAGGAAGTTTGTCTATTTTATTGGTTTTTGAAAGAATTAGATATTTTGTTTGTTAAGATTATCGCCCTGTTTTGTTTTGGTTGGTTGATTTGCTTTCTGTTTCACACATTTCTGCTGTTTAACTTCCCTTTTTTCTACAGCCTATCTATTCTTTTTGAGGCTTTGTCAGTAGTATGAAAGATTAGTTTATTTTTAATTTTCCTTCTTTTAAAGGTATACATTTCTAGCTATAACTTTACCTTGAAGTTCTACTTCAGTTACATTTCACTAGTTTTGAAATGTAAGTATTTATTTTATTATGGTTCAGTTTTAACTTATTTCTCTCTTGAGCAAGGAGTTATTTATGTGCTTATTCATCGTGTCTATGCGTGGGTTTTTGGTTTTTTTTGTTTGTTTGTTTTGTTTGCAATCATTTCCCTATCCATTTCCAATTAATTGCCTTTGAACTAAAGAAAAAAAAAAGGAGTTTGTATGATATGAATACTGAACACTTTAAAAGCCATTAAGACAGGGCTGGGGTTATAGCTCAGTGGTAGGGCACTTGTCTGGCACTTGTAAGGTACTGGGTTTCATTCTCAGTACCACATGAAAACAAATAAATTAAACAAAGGTATTATGTACATCTACAACTAAAAAATAAAAAAAAAAAAGTCTGTGGCAGCTACTAGAAAATCTTTTTTAAAAAGCCATTAAGATTTCCTGCGGGCTGGGGAGATAGCTCAGCTGGTAGAGTGCTTGCCTCGCAATCACAAGTCCCTTGGAGTTCCATCCCCAGTACTGCAAAAAAAAAAAAAAAAAAAAAAAAAGATTTCCTTTGTGACATAGTAGTGTTTTAATATTCATATTTCACTGAAAAGAATCAATTTAAGAATGTAATTCTATGATTTATCAATTTCCAGATGTACATTTTCTCACACTTCAACATATTTTAAACTGGAACATTTTATAATGTACTGCATCTTAACATATGAACCCGATTTAAAGATGGCTTCTTCCAAAGAGGATGTGAGTTTGTTTTTGCTACTCAGTTGAGGGCACTATGTACCTGAAACCACTTTACATTAAATCCTCTGCTTATGCTTGAGGTTTTTTCTTTTTTCTTTTTATCTTTGTTTGTTTGTTTGTTTGTTTGTTTTTTAATGAGAGCTGATAGTGTGAATTTAGAAGAAAAAATTGCATGATTTCTGTCTGAGTTATGATTCAAATTATGAATGTAACTTTTTCATTTTGGCTTTCTACCCAGTACCAGACTTGAGACAAGTAAATCTCCTTACTGTCCCTTTCTGCAGGGAATCTCTTTCTCATTTTCTTTTAGATGAGTCCTTTGGTGTCTTGGTTTATGCAGGAGCAGTAGTCTCTATTAAGCCTCTTTTAAAACTCTTCGATTGGACTATTTCTCTTTCTTGGTGACACATAAAATAATGTTTGTTTTAAAAACCCATGGCATGTTTCATTAGTGAAATACAGCACATTTAAAAAATAAAATGTATTATCAATTTCAAATCTATATCAATACAAATTTGTTGGCGGCTACATTATACTCACCCACTATAATTGTGGTAGTTTCGGTTTTATCTTTAATTCTGTGAAATTTTTAAACTATATACTTAAAAACTATCTGGTTTTGTCATCTTGAAGGAATGCTCTTTTTTTGCCATTGTGCATTGACCTTCCATATTTCCACTAATGCTGACTGCCTTGCCTTCTTTATTGACTAATATTTCTTCACCGGTTTTCTTTCCCCTGATATATATTTTCCATCTCCTTATTTTTATTTTCCTGGGCTGTTTTGATTTAGACAGTTTTTTTTAAATAAACAACATTTATCTAAAACCTTTATTTTGACATTCAATCTGATGGACTTTTTTTCATAGATATTTTAAGTTCCTTTATGTTTATTATGATCGTTGATATACTTTGATTTATTGCTACCAACTTAGTATATGCTGGGTTTTTGTTTGTTTATTTTTTCCTTCCTTTCTGCTGGATGGAAAAGTTTCATTACTCTTCCTTTTGACTGAATTGTACTTTGCAGATTTTTAATGGTTACCCTTTAAAACATAATTTATTATTTTTTTAAGTTAAGGATTGAACCCAGGGGAGCTTAACTACTGAGTCACATCCCCAACCCTTTTTAAAGATATTTCATTTTGAGACAGGGTCTCACCAGGTTGCCTAGAGCCTCAATAAGTTGCTGAGGCTGGGGCTTCAAACTTGAGATCCTCCTACTTTAGACTCCGAAATCACTGGGATTACAGGTGTGTTACATTGCAACCAGCAAAACATAATTTTTCTAATAAAAACTAGAGTTACTACTTACTTATTTTTCCTCCTAGGCCTAATTTCCTTGTTGTATTTCAAGTTTTAGTCACCAGTTTATACTCAAATAATCAATAATCATTTAAGAATTTAATTTTTATTTATCTAATAATTATATTTAGTGAATTTCTTTTTTTACCCACTGTTTCTAGTCCCTTCTTTCATATTAGCTTCTCTTCTTGCTGATGATCGTTGTTCAGTAGTTCTGAAGGTTTTCTATTAGCACTTCTTTGACCCATGGGTTACGTATAGCATGTTTTTAAATTTCCAGAAAGAAATTTTTATAAGTTGTCTTTTTTTCATAATCACATAAAGATTACATTAAAGAAGATTACTGCATGAGATAATGCCATGCTCTTTTTCAACTTGTTTTATGTTCTAGAGGATAATCAATGTGGGTAAATTTTACCAATTATGCTTGAATGCAGAGTTCTAGTGTTCTATATTAGTTTACTATTTTAAAGTGGCTTAATAAAATTGCTCGAATATTCTAAAGCTTTTCTTTTCTTTTCTTTTTTTCCTCTTTCTTTTTGGCCTGCTTATATCGTCATTTCAAATAATGTAGACTTATGTGGTAAATATGCCACTTTCCCCTAACAGTTCTGACATTTTTGCTCTGTGTATCTTTCCAGTATTTTTGTTTTATATTTCCAAATTTAGAGCTGTTCCATCCATCTTCTTGGTGAACTTAATCTTATTTTCAGCGTTATCTCTTTTTTGGTACTCTACATCCTCCTACTGCCTTCACGTTCCAACCAAGCACTCAGGGAGTGGGTGATGGATCACTGGGCAAGGGTCTCTGCACCAATGGGTAAACTATCCATTAGCCAAAGGATTCTGTTATCACCTGACCCTTTAAGCCCCCACATTAGTGGAAGTGGCCTTGTGAAGCTGTGAATTTCTGGATAACCATGTCAACTTGGACTATATGTCCCATAGTCCTCAAAACATATGGGTGTTTTCCTTTGTCTGGCGTGTAGTCAGTTGAAAAGTGCCTGCAGGTTCCTTTAGGGAAGAACTGGGGGAATCATGACAGTATATCCTTACTACAGTGTTTCATGGCACTTCCTTACAGGGCCTCACCACATGGGCACATGGGCAGTCTGGCCCTAAAATTGGCTGTTCTGGGAAATGATCAAGGAATCATGTTTTTTTTTTTTTTTTCCCAAAGCATCTCTCTTTAGCTTCCTGTCTCTTCATTTTTGCCTTTTTCTTTAGTTGCTGATATTAAGCAATAAAGTTGTTGCTTTCCTTTAAAGATATCACACTTTGTTAATCTTCTTCACAGCTAGCGTGTCCCGTTGGCTGCCCCTAGCCTTTGTCAATCACTGTGGTCATCGTGGTTCCCGGGCTCTGATCATTGAGCTTTATCACTTGGCTTCTATTCCTTCGGGGTCCCATTATCTCAGTGGGTTTTAATGAGCTCACCTCTGAGTCCTGGTGCTAGCCACTTCCCTGGCCTGGAGAGAGCTCCAGCTCCTCTGTACGGCACTGCTGTACCCTCTTACCAGTGCATCATTGATGGTCTTGAGAAATGGTGACACCTAAGGAAATTTCCATGGAATGACCCTTTATTTAGTTTTTCCGACTCCTAACAAATAGGGACCTGCCTAGTTCTCTCAAACTATCTACCATGCCTGCTTTTCTCTGCATTGAACATCACTTCCTCCAGGCCTGTAAGAAAAGAGCCATTTGCTGAATTCTTTCATTATATGATGGTTAACTCTGTGGCTCCTTGGGGTATATATAATCTCTTCCCTTCCTTATTAGGCCTCCCACTTCTGTAACTGGATTTTGCTAGGTTGTCACCTTCATTATTATGGCAGTCAAGAGAAGAGTTGGGGTAGCTTCTCAGGGGACATTAGTTACTTTCTACAGTGTCTTCTAGCACAGGAGAAGTGCTAGCTTTTACTGGAGAGGAGTGGGCAATCTCTACTGACTTTTACAATTTTCAAGATCTCTGCCGATTTAGGATTTTCAGGATCCTAAATTTAGGATTTTCAGAATCCTAAATTTTCTCAACCATCTCTAACTTTAGCAGATTTCCTTTGAACATTTAAATGTCTCTGGCATTCTGTAACTCTTAACTATTAGATCATTTTTTTTTTTTTCTTTCTCAGTTGTTTCTGTCCTTTCCCTGCAGGAAATAGTTACCTCTTTCTAAGCTACCAAGGGAGCCCTCTGGCAGTCTTTAAGTGCTTATTAGTGCCCTGGGCATCTCATTATTCCTCTGCAGGGTGTCAATATAATTTTGTGATAGTTAGCCAGTTCCACTGTCTGTGTGGCGTTGTTCTTACCGTATTTTTAGCAGCCTGACCTGAATCATCTCACCTGCAAGGGCATTCCTATACCAGGACATTTACTCAGGTTAGCTGTGATAATTTTAGCAATTGCATGACCACTGGGTGCCAGTGTCCCACAAACCACTGAGGATGGTGGGGTAGTGAATGAACCTGTCCCAGAATTCCATTTCAGTGCCTGTTTTCTCAGACTACCCATGGCACCGGTGTTTAGTTCAGGTTCTCCAAGGAAAAAAAAAAAAAAAAAAATGCGCACACATGATTTATTTGGACAACCAGGAAGGGAGTCAAAGGAAGCTGGGACAGCAGCAAGTCTGACCTCCAGGAGAAGAGGGAAAGAAGGAAGCCTGGTAGAAAAGTCTTAGACTAAAGTGCAGTTGTAAGGAAGTTTTGGCAAAGCCAATGGGACGTCCTTGAGCTGATGTCGTGTTGAGAGGCCTCTGGTATCTCCTACGATGTCCCTGCATCAGCATTCCTGCCATGCTCATTTAGTAGCCAAGACCATCCCTGGCCATGGTACAGGTGAAAGGATTGGTTTCAGAGCACAGCAGCTGGGGACCTTGTTCAGCATTGTATCCTGTGGTTGGTAATCTGGGAGGTCTGAACAGGGTATACTTCAGGCTGCTTTAGAAATTTTGTTTCTTTCATTTTTAATGGCTACCTGTAAATTATATAATAGCTTCAAATAATTCAACTTTTCTTATCTCTATTCCACAAGTTGTTGACAAATATTTTAGGTCTTTTTTATTTTTGTGAAAATTGTGATGTCTGAGGTCTTTTTAGGTGCTTTTTTTTTTTTTTTTTTTAATATGGACATCCAAATGTTTCATCATTAATTGTTGAAAGGATACTTTTCTTCCTTGGGTTGCCCTTGTTCCTTTGTCACATATCACTCTCCTATATCTGTATGAAGCTACTCCTGGGCACTCTGTTGCATTTCATGAATCTGTGTTTTTGCCGATACCATGCTGTCTTGATCACTGTAACTTCACAGTAAGCCTAAAGTCCGGTAGTGTCAGTCTTTAAACTTGGTTTTTCTTCAATATGGTGTTGACTATTCCAGGTCTTTTGCTTTGCAATATAGAACTTTAGAATCAGTTAACTTGTTAGGAATTTGGTTGGGATTACATTGAATCAATTCAGTTAAAAAGAACTGAAACCTTGATAAGATTTAGTCTTCCATGAACTCTCTGCATTTATTTTCCTCATATAGACCTTAGGCATATTTTGTTAGATTTGTACTTCAGTATCTCAGTTTTTTGGTTTTATTTATATATAGGTGATATAAATATGTACACACACACACATATATATTCATTTATGTGTGTGTGTGGGGGGGGTGTATAATTTTTTTTAAAGGATCTCATTATATTCCTCAGACTGATCTTGATCTCCAGGGCTGAAGTGGTTCTTCTGCCTCAGCCTCCTGAGTAGCCAGGACTACAGGCATGTACCACTGCACTAAGCTTATAAATGTATTTTTAAAATTTCAAATTGCAATTGGTCAGTGCTGTTATATAAGAAAGCAATTGAGTTTTATCTTTTAACCTATATCCCACAAACTTGTTATACTTATTTGCCAAAGTTTTTCTGTATATTGTTTGTCATTTTCTACATAGACATATTAATCTGCAAATAAAGATACTTTTATTTCTTCCTTTCCAATCTATATACCTTTTTTATTTTTATTTTTGTATATTAAGTGTATTAGCTGTAGGTTTTTGCAGATGTCCTATTTGATTTGAAGAAGTGTAATTCTTTTTCCTATGGTTTGTTGATGTGGTAAAATACAGTGTTTGATTTGAATGGTGGGCCCATCTTGCATACCTGGAATAAATCCTACTTGGTCATATTGTTATAATTATTTTTATTAATGTCAGATTCAATTTGTTCATCTTTTGTGGAATTTTGCATCTATGTTCAAGAGAAATGTTGGCCTATAATTTTACTTTGATATAATGGCTTTGTCTTGGTATTTAATAATGTTGGTCCTGTAGAATGAATTAGAAGCTGTTTCTTTTTCCTTTTGGAGAAGATTGTAGAGAATTTTAAAATTTTTAAAAATTTTTGGTAGAATTTACCAGCGTTCAAAATCACCTGGGTCTGGTACTTTCTTTTTTAGAAGGTTTTTAATTTTATTAATGTAATTAATTTTATTAATAGATATCTTCAGATTACTTGTGAGAGTTTTGGTAGTTTGTGTCTTTCACAAAATTGATCTATTTCTTCTAAGTTATCAATTTGTGGACATAGAATGATTTATAATATTTCTTTATTTTCTCATATCTGGGATTAGTAATGATAGCCCTTCTTTTGTTTTGCTTTGTTTAGTTTTTTTTTTTTTTGTATTAATTATTTGTGTCTTTTCTCATTTTTCCTTAACTAACCTTGCTAGAAATTTACCAATTTTATTTATCCTTTTAAAAAACCAGATTAAGATTTTGTTGATTTTCTTTATCATACCAATTTTTAATTTCATTGATTTCTATTACAGTTTTTAGTATTTTTCCTCTCTTCTTGCTTAGGTGTAAATTATACTTTTTAATCCTAATAAAGATTCTATAAGGCATAATCTTACATTTCTCATTTGAGAGCTTCTTTTCTAATGTGAACATTTAATGCTATAAATTTTATCTAAGTTCTTTCTACTTGCATCACACAAATTTTAATCTGTATATTTTTAGTTCAAATATGTCTAGGTTCCTTTGAGACATTTGAGACCTTCTCTTGGACCTATGAATGATTGAAGAACAATTTAGTGATGTTCCATTTGTTTTTCTTTTATTGTTTTCTCACTTAGGTCCATTGTGGTCAGAGGATACACTTGGTATGGTTCATTTCTTTCCCCTCCTTTCCATACCTCCTCATAATTATGAGACAACATAGGACACTTACTGATGCCAATATGTCATATATTAAAGAAGGCTGGGTGAAGGCTACATGGGAACTATCTATACTATCTTTTAACATTTTCTTTTAATCTAAAATTGATTCAAAGTAAGGCCATGAAGTAGGAAACTCAGAGCTCCCAGAATCCAGAGCTCTCTGAAGGGGGAAACAGAAATAATGTATTTAATCAATATTAAAGAAAAAAAAAGTTCTTTAAATAATGATGATCTCTGTTTTTTAAATCCAAGCAATCAGGACAGTAAATGCTCAATTATTTGATGACATGGATGAAAACTGCTGAAAGTTATAGGATTAAATTGAAGACCCCTGAAGGAGAATAGGGTGGAAGGATGGTCTCTGGATACAGATTACAAATTCAGTACCTAGAAATATTAACTTAGAAAGCAGTTGTATACAAATAATGATTTATTTTCAATGAGTTCATATGCTGAGAGAAATATATCTGAATGGAAAAATTTGCATGTTTTTGTTACCAGAGAAAGAAGCTAATAAGGAAAGGAGAGATTTTACCTGCTACAAATAGGGGACAATGGATTCGATACTTCCCTAAAGGAAGTAGTGGGTAGGATACAGACTGTGCAGGTTGAGAATTTAGTCTTGATTGAGAGGTGATGAAGGTTTTTATCCTTCAGAGATGAAGGTACAGTTATATGGAAATAATTGAACTGATGAAAAATTATGTAAATTAGTAAAGCAAGATTTTTTATGAAAGAGATTTTCCATTCTTTCTATCCTTGGGATTAAGAGCATAGAAAGAATGGAGGTCAATTTAGGGGAAAAAAATCTGGAGCATATATAACTGGATATAAGGTGGATGAGAAAAAAATCACCCTAACAATGTTGACCATAGTGGTTGTCTAGATTTAGGAACTTTTCTTAGTTGCTTGATCTTTAGGATCATCATGGGATCCATCTTACATTGTCCCCTCTAGGACATTCAGTGCCTAAAAATGTGTCACTTAGATTTCCAAGTTTCTTTCTTTTCTGTAAGCTGATATTTTTTTATTGTGTATCGAACTAACTTTGTTTCTAAGACTAATTGGCTGTTGTACTACAGTGTTTTATTTTAAAAGGAAAGAAATACCAGTTTATCCTGTTACCATTTTGAATTCCTCTGATTTTCCAGTGCCTGGAGCAAAATGACTGGCAGAAGTGTATTGTTTGTGTGTTTTAGGAGACATCGAAGACACGTCAAAAGCCTTTTAATAATGAGGGAATTTGTTCTTCCTTGTTGGGGTAATAAAATATGTTGTATTTCATGTAAGTTCCTATGGGGGATAGAGGAAGGAGGTGGACATGAAGATGGTGATTTAGGGTTCCAAAAATTGCAGTTACTTGTGGAAGGCTTTTACTGAAAATAGATCTTTCTCTTGAGATTTTAGTTTGTTCTGAAGAATAATATTACAAAATCCAATGTTGCACAATAAAAAAAGCAAAAGCAATGGAAGATTTATGATGATGATCCTTGGCAGTTCCTTTAAACTGGTTTGTTCCTTGGCCTCATGTTTAGTACTGAGTTGCTTTATGTTCTTGGTTCTGTCTATATGAACTGAATTGAGTTCTATGTATTCAATTCTTATTCTGTGTATAAGTTCTCATTTAGTGCCTAGCCTTGTTGCTATACTTTAAAAGGATGGTGATCTTGAGAGAGGAAAGTTAGAGGGAAGGTTACAGAAGAAACAGGGAAGTCAGACCCAGGTCCACTTAGACTGGGCTAGAACTGAGTTGCTAAGTCCCTTGAAGGCCAGGTCAGGCACACATGTGTTCATAAGAAATGATCTCACCAGACACTTCATGCGTACCCCCAGTACAGACTTAACATTGTCTCAAAATAGCCTGAAAACTGCCACGTTGGCAGTTGAGCCAGGGAGGGAGGGAGATGTTTGGTCCGAAAACTTGTTGGCATTAGTTTCAGTGGGAAAGGAAATTAATAAATGACTTTTTTCTGTCTGCCCAGGGCTTAGAGATCCAACAAGACATGAGAACAACAACTCAGATATGAATTGTGTTATTAATTTTACTGATAAGTACAACTATATTTGTGGCAGGGGGTAAGAAGTTTGAATTAAATAGATTTATTTCCTTCAGCAGACTTTTTTGTTTAGCTGTTGTCTGTGACATGTTTGTTAAATAGGTATTGGGAAGCTGTGTGTGTGTGTGTTTGTGTGTGTGTACATAAACTATATTTTATGTAATATTAAATAGAGTCATGAAATAAAGTTAGGACACGATATAATTCCTTATTGTTCATATTTTATGATCCCAGGGCAAAAAGATATATATTTTTTTATTTCTACGTAAATGAAGTGAGAATTGTTTATTGGGAGAATCTACTACAAACTTTCTTCTGAGCCAAGTGAGATGATGAGTAGGGAGAAATGGGTAAGGGTGGTCACTCACTCTGACACTGACTGGCTATGCCACAGTGACATCAGTTTTAATTTCTATCAATGGCATGGATTATCTCACAATTATGTTGGGGTATAGGAAAAGAGAAAGGAATCATTCTCCTTAACTTCTCCATTAGAAAAATAAATTCCAGGTCTTCTCATACTCTGAACACACCATGAAGGCTAAAGAGAAACTATTTATGGCAGCTGCTATGGTGACCTCAGAACCACCACTTGTAGGTCTTGCTATGTGCCTGTCAACACCATGAAGCCCATTACACTTGAGTTCAGTTAGTCCACTTACGGGGCTGATTAGGTAGGAAAGGCTGTCATTCTCCTTTGTGTATTTGTGTCATTTTCCTTTCAGTCAGAGCTCCACTTTGAATGGAGCCAGAAGTAAATCTTGATCATTCAAATTCAAAGCCTATGCTTCTTCATTTGGGGCTCTAGAAGAAATGGAATAACAGGTTTCTTCTACTACAAAGTTCCCCCAAATCAGAATTTCTCCCTGAACTCTTTGTAACTCCTCACCATGATGTGCCACCCTATCACAGCCCCCAAAGCAGTAGGGCCAACCAACCACGAACTAAAACCTGCACAACTGTGAACCAAAATAAACCTTTCATCCTTACAAGTTGATATTCTGAGATATTTGTTATAGTGATGGAATACTGACTAACACAGACCGTAAGAGTTAACAAGAATACAGAATATCTTGTATGTTTAATGGCAGTGAGTGCTGTGGAGATAAATAAGTCAGGACTCTTTGGTAAGTAAAGAGTTACACTTTTACTTTTGCTTTTAATGAGGATCTCACTAAAGAGTGATGCCTGAGCAAAGATTCAAAAGAAGTGAGTGAGACAGCTGTGCAGAGTATTCCAGGTGAAGAGTACTCCAGGTAGATGAGGAATAAGCAGCCTCAGAATATCAAGGTCTGACAGGCCAGATGGATGGGAGCAAGAAACTAGTAGAAAAAGATCCATGGTATTACTGTTCTCATTGGAGCAGGAAGTCTCTGTGACATTAGTTAATAAAAAGTAAATCAAACTCCCAGTGATTTCAGAGATCAGGCCATCCTGAGATGACTCACCTTGATTGGTTTTGTTGGACACATTCTTTTTGTCTGAAATCAGAATCATTTCTGAAGTACCCTGCCATACATCAAAATGTGCTCTTCTGTGTCATTTTAGATATGCTTCAGTTTGCTGAAAAATAAGTATTGGGAGTTGCTTCTCATTTTCTGCACATGATTTCTTGAGAGTTTATCTTCTTAAAGCATGTATTTGTTCCATAGTAGAGAGCAAAACATGGCAAATTGCTTTGTTCTGTACTTTGTTGACCCAATGAAAATGTTCTTCAAAAAAGTCATTGAAGAGAGACTTTATTTTTCTGTATCTTTTCCCTGCCGTGCATAATGCCTGGCATATATTTACAATATGCTTGCTGAGGAGTTAAATGAAAGCACTAAGTGTCCTCTTCTAGGATTGTAACAGAGTAGGGACTGCCAAGATTGTTGGGCTTCACAAGGTTTATGTCATATGTAACTGGGAATGAATCCTTTTATGAATGGGAAATAACTGATAGTCATAGCTGACAGTATTGAAATAGTATTTCTTTTGCAAAGAACATGCTTCTCCATAGAGATCATAACTTGTGGCAAGAAAATACTATTTTGGGATAATTCCTAGCACCTCTTTTGGTTGTAATAAAAACCAAGTTTTGAGTCATTCTTTATGTGTACAATTCCCAGACAAAGAATTGCCTTTAAAACATATGAGAAATTTAAAAGACTATAAAAAAGTTCTCCATTTGTGGTGTGGCCTCATTTCAAATAAAGAAATTAAAGTTATCTATTTTTATTATCTGTGGAACATAACTCATAGTCAAAAACAATATCTAGTAGAGGTCTTTAAAGCAACATTCTGCCCTCTTAAAAATATTTCTAGAATGGCATTTTAAAAGATGCTTGTAGCTATTACTACTTTGTTCTAACTTTGTGTGCATGCATGCGCATGTGTGATTTTAAAAAATTCTATATTACAGAAAGGTAAAAGATATGCAAAATTAAGCAGAACAGTATAATATACCCTCCATGGATACCCCCTCCTCATAGTTTTGAACTAATTTCAAAAACTACGAATTTGTAGTCCATTTGGTTTCACCTATACTGTGCCCTTACCCTCTTGTTCCTTCCCATATTATTTTTTAAGTGAATCCCAGAAGACATAATTTCATCCATATGTATTTTAGTATATATCTGTAAAAGGTAAGTCCCTGTAATAGGTCCCTCCAACACTTTTTCTCCCTTCAAATTTAGTTTTTGAAGGAACTAGATCCTTTGTCCTGTAGAGTTTCTCCATAGTATGGATTTTCCTGATCCTATCTCAGTGGTGTAATTTAACATGATTCTTTCTCCTGTAATTCTCACAGATTAATAGTTAGTCCTAGCTGCCTGATTACTTTAAACTTAGAATGTTTTGATAAAATCACTGCATGGGTGGTCTGGTGCATTCTATCAAGAGGAAGCATGTCATATTTGTTTGTCTTTGTGATGTTTCTAGCCTTTGACAGTCAATGTCCAGATGTATTAATTTATTATGATTTATAAAATGGTGACCTTTTTGTAATTTTTTCTCAGTCATTAAGTTACTTTGTCTTTAAGGAAAAACTCCCTCACTTGGCATAGTCATTCAGTGGTATAGTTCATGTAAGAAAACCATGATTTTTGTTAAGTGAAATAAACCAATCCCCAAAAACTAAAGAACAAATGTTTTCCCTGATAAGTAGATGATGATATATAATGGGGGTGGGGGGTTGGGGAGTGAGAGAAGAATGGAGGAACTTTAGATTATGTAGAAGGAAATGAGAGGGAGCAGTTATGAAAAATGGTGGAATGAGACAGATTTCATTCCCCTATGTACATGTATGATTACACAAATGGTATGAATCTACATCATGTATGACTGTAGAAATGAAATGATGTACCCCATTTGTGTACAATGAATCAAAATGCAGTCTGTAAAAAATAAATAATTTTAAAAAAAGAAAAACATGATTTTTTTAACCTTACTTTACCAGTTTTTAAAATAATGAATCTCTAGCATTCCCCAACAGTGAACATTTTCTTAAAAGCATTGTAATGAGTTCATGGCATTAAACATGTGATGGACTTCCATCCTTTCTAGTAATTCTCATTGATGTGCAGTTTTCCACCTTTAAGCTCACCATAATTCTTTTGACATGACCTTCCCAGTGTTTTCTGTGATAAGATTCTCTAGGTGCATTTTGAACATTTTTTTTTTCTAGACCTAGATTGAGCCATTCTTGTAAGCAGCTCTGAGTCTGTTACATGAAATGGTCTTTGGAGATCATAATCTAGACTATCCTCTAGTTATTTTTACAATTGAATTTGTATTGTGATGACTTTTCACAGAACAGAACTGGAATTAATATACTTTGTTAGCTCTCACTAATACTTGGTGATTCAAATTCAGGGTAGTTTTTTTTTTGTTTGTTTGTTTGTTTTTGTTACCAGGGATTGAACTCAGGGGTACTTAACCTCTGAGCCACATTCTCAATGCTTTTTTCTTTGTTATTTATTTAGAGACAAGGTCTCACTGAGTTGCTTAGTGCCTCACTATTGATGAGACTGGCTTTGAACTTGCAATCCTGCCTCAGCCTCCCTAGCTGCTGTGATTACAGGCATGCACCACAGCAGCTGGCAAGAGTTTTTACTGTGAGATTTGACATTCTATGCCCTTTCCATGCTGAGAATCTTGTTTTTCTAATCTTTTATCAGTGTCTCTTCTGCTAGTTTGTCTGAAGTCCATTTTCTAGTAAGTTGATGAATAATTATTGGTCATGAGAATATTTCTTGAGTTCTTTCATACCGAAAGCCATTTTTCTGTTGTGTTTATTTTTTATAGTTGAAAATCTTGATTCATTGGATATAAAATACTTGGTTCACACTTTCTGTCATGAGTATCTTAAATATGATACGACTTTATCTTCAACATAGGGATATTGTTATATAAATGTCTAAATGTTTGTTGATAGTAAGATTCTCCTCACTATGAGGGACTTGGTCTTTTGCATGATGATCAAAGGATTTTTTTTTCCTTTTTTCTTATATGTACTTTTATTAGTATACGTTTCACTGTTGACACTTGTCATGTGAACACTGAGTATATATTTTTTTCCAATTCAGGAAAAATGTGTGGGATCATATTTAAATTGACAAATAAAAATGTATGATATATCGTTTTGAAGTGTGTATACATTGTGGATAGCTAAACCAAGCTAATTAACATATGTGTTACCTCACATGCTTATGAACTTTTTATGGTGAAAACACTTTAAAATCTCATCTCATTATTTTGACACATAGTAATTGTACACATTTATGGGATACAGTGTTATGCTTTTTTTTACATTGTATACATTGCATGATCAAATCAGGGCAATTAGCAATTTATCTCCTCAAATGTTTATCATTTCTTTGCAGTGAGAAACTCTTATTATTTCATTCTTCTACACAGTTAAGTTTAATTTGTTCTGTAGCTTCTTGAGTTATATGGCTCCCTCACTGACTTTACATTTGTTTTTTCTAATGTAGTCATTTTAAAGTGCTAGATTTCCCTCAAATGCTGCTTTGTCTATATCCCATACACTGTGATATTTTATGTTTTCATTTTTATTCAGTTTGAAATATTTTCTAATTTTTTATTGACCCACAGGTTATTCATAAAAATTTTATAATTAATTTTCAAACTGAATTTTCCTAGATATTTTTGTTTTAATTTAATATTTTAATACCACTATGGTCAGAGACTATACTTTGAGTAATTTCTGTTCTTTGAGGTATATTGAGTTTTTTTTTTTTAATAATTCAGTATATGGCCTATGTCAGTGAATGTTTTGCATACTCTCTTAAATTCTACCCTTGTTTTTAATATTCTATAACTGTAAGTTAGTCCAGTTAGGTGAATTCATTGATAGTTAACATTAAAATATTCTATACCTTTAGTGATTTTTTTTTTTTTTGTCTAGTTCTTCCATTTACTAAGAAAGAGATGTTAAAAATATCCAATTGTGATTATGGATTTTTCTTCTTCCTTTTTATTCTGCTTTTCTTTCCCTTTGTAGATCTTGGAACTCCTTTTGTAGGTGCATATATATTTAGGATTGTTATGTTTCTTGATGATTTGATGTTTTTATTGTGATACTATGAGGCTCTGGTAATTTTGCCTTGAGATTTACTTTGTCTGACAATAAGTA
Source organism: Sciurus vulgaris (assembly GCF_902686455.1). Classification (NCBI taxonomy): domain Eukaryota; kingdom Metazoa; phylum Chordata; class Mammalia; order Rodentia; family Sciuridae; genus Sciurus; species Sciurus vulgaris. The sequence goes on from NC_136473.1 coordinate 49,789,002, forward strand.
GGACTGCAAGCTGCTAGGCTTAGAATTTTGGCATGTTTCCCACTGTAGTCATTTTCTCCTGCTTATTTTTATATGAAATTATTTTTACTAAACTTTTAGAAGGAAGAGATGCTTGTAGATAGCTTTCTAACTTCACTGCTGTGTATCTTCCATTTTTTGTTTGTTTGTTTGTTTTGTTTTGTTTTGTTTTTGGCAACTGTGTAATGATCTTTAAAAGACCTCATTCCTTCTGGAATTTTTCTCCCCTCCATTTTACCAGCACTTCCTAATCCCTTTGTCCTTGAGTGTGTCCTCCTTCATTTGAATTCTACTTTCCAAGCATTTTTACTCAGTGTAGAGCTTTCCCTGAAAAGGGAGTTCCTTTCTCTTGGGAAGTGGGAGGACTCCAGATAGCCCAGAGCGTTCTAGTCCTTTCGGAATTGACTCCATCGGTCCTTTCTTCCTGTACAGGCTCAGGGGTTTGTAAAACCCCTTCAAGTTTCTGCTGTAGTACTCAGATCGACCCTGATACTTTTTGAGAGTACCTCATCAAGATTTGGAGGTTTTCCTGTTTTTATGGTGTCCCTTGGTTGCTTCCTTTCTCCTCAACAGATAATATGAGTGCATGACTTCTGTGTTATCAGTGGTTTGTTCCCACTTACATGAATATGGGTTTCGTACTACCAACTGTCTGTGAATATCTTCTTGTGAGCTTTGATTTGTGTGTGTGTGTGTGTGTGTGTGTGTGTGTGTGTTACTTAGTTGCCATCTTCATTTTTGCATGGCATTCAGAGAAATTCAAAATTAATTCTGTGCTCTATCCATCTTTTGAAACTCTGTGGAGGCACTTGATTCCTTTGCATAAAATAATATTTGTACCATCTGTATGTATGCAGTGAAAGAAGTATTGACTGATCTTTCTCAAAACGCATAATTTAAGAATAAAGATGAGTGGTTTCTGGACTATTCAGTGATCTCTGGAGTGTCCCTCACTGAGATTACTGCATTGTCTTAGTAACTGCATTTCCTTTTCTACTGGCTCCTAATGTGCTAGGATCTTTTCGAAAAAGTCTCACAGTACAGGCATGTAATGAAGAAGGTCCCAAATAAGACATCTCTCCTCTTTAGTGACCTTGTGTTCCTACAAAGTATATAGGATCTCTTGTTTTAGATTCAGGTAAAGGAATTCAGAAAGAATGTTACCTATCCATATTTAATATGCAATATAAAATAAATTTGTCTCATATTAAAACATTCAACACACTTGGGAATTCATAAATCAGCCTTAGTTGAATTAGTTCACATTTAGAGCAAATTTTTAGGAAATACATTTGTAGTTCTTTAATATGCAATGTAAAATACTTAATATGTAATATAAAGTAATATGCAATATAAAATAAATTTGTTTTGTGTTAAAGTATTCAACAAACACTGCAAATTTATTTTTCCCCTTTGGACTTCAAAACCATTGTTTTTTATAATCTCGGTTTTATTGATGAAAAAGTTAAGACACAATGATGTTAAATGGTTAGGTACTTACAGAATCTACAGTATTCTGGGCTGGAGCTGTAGTTCAGTGGCAGAGCACTTGCCTAGCATGTGTGAGGCACTGGGTTTGATCCTTAGCACTACATAAAAATAAACAAATAAAATAAAGGCATTCTGTCCATCTACAACTTCAACAATTTTTTAAAAAAAGATTCAATATTCCATGTCTGTCCTTCCTAAATTCTATATTCTTACCTTTGAACAATGTTTCTTTGTGATAAAGTTTCAAAATGTTGTAATATAACTGAATAGACAAACCAGGTATTATAGCTCAGATGTATCTGCTCAGACAGACTAGTCTGCTCTACTTACTAAGTACAAATAACAGAAAAATGTTGCAAGTCAATAAATGAGCAGTAGAAGGATTTGAGAGTTAATTTCAGCCTAGCAGATCACAAATATTCTGTAAGAAAATAAGACAGTTATTTCCCCAGGAGAGATATATGTGTACACTTAGTCAGTTTTAACAAAATATGATTCAGATATGTCTTAGACCATGTACACTCTCTGCCTTCTACTCTCTAGGTAGTTCTGATACCATCAAGATATTCTGCAGACACATTCTAATGTCATTATTATGGCCAATGACAGTCAAATTCTCACATAGTGTTTCTACTTCACAGCCTGATTCTTGATATTAATTAACTACACTGTGACATTTTTCTAGTAGGCTAAGGAGGGAGAAACAAATAATTCCTAAGGTCCACATATGCAATTAAATCATTGTTGTGATTTCTTCCTAGAACCTAATATCTGGTGTTCCTAAGAATATTGCTACTCAGAGAAAGCCATAAGGCAAAACTTAAAAACAGATTGTGGGGAACAGTGGCACATGCCTGTAACCCCAGCAACTAGGGCAGCTCAGGCAGAAGGATCCCAAGTTTGAGGCGAACTTCAGCAACTTAGCAAGATCATATCTCAAAATAAAAACTAATAAGAGCTGAGATATGTAGTAGTACCCCTGGGTTCAATCCCCAGTTTAAAAAAAAAACAAAAAAAAACACCAGGGTAGATTAGTCACACATGCACACATTGGTCCCTAGATTTTCCTATCCATAGTCAGGAGTAGCTGTGAAGTTTTATTTTTATGTACTATGTTCAGTACTTAACCATAAACATCTCATTTTTAAGTGCTCATTTTATTTTTCATAGTAGCAATCTGAAATCAGCTATATGGCAAACTGAATAGAGGAATATGTTAGTGTGTGCATATACGTATACATATTTTTAATCATGACTTTAAATGAAGTTGCCTTCAAAGTTTTCACTTCAGGATAAATCAAATTTGAGCTCTGTGTAGGAGAAATAGTGCTTGCCTTAGGCCAAAGGTTATTTGGATGTCACCACTTTTTTTTTTTTTTTTTTTAAGTTATAGATAGATTACAATACCTTTCTTTTATTTATTTATTTTTATGTGGTACTGAGAATCAAACTCAGTGCTTCACATGTGCCAAGCAAGTACCCTACTATTGAGTCACAACCCTAGCCCAGATGTCACCACTTTTTGCAGCATTTCTGACCAGCTGCCCAGGTTTCCTCACCATGCATAGTATTATCAACCATTGACTTGGGGCCTTTTCTGAGCATTGTTAATGGGATTAGAAGACTTTTGTTAAGTTTTAAACCTACGTTTTACTAATTATGTGTTCTTTGTCAAAAAAAAAAAAAAAAAAAAAAAAAAAACTTTTAAAACTTCTGAGTTCATTGTAGCTGTAATAAGATGCAACCTCTGAGTTGCACCTTCTGAAGACTGGCCCTGATCAGTCCACTGTCACAATGCTGACTGCCATATCACAGCTACTCAATAACTACTATGATCTAGGATAGCAGACATTTTTACTGTCTCCTGGGACTCTTTCTTCCTACAACTCCCCCCACCAACAATGTAAGAGGACAAAGAGCATACAAGTAATATAATACAATGTAAACATGGAATACATATTAGCTTTGAACAAATGACTGATGTTATTTTCTTAGAGTTTAGAAATAAAGTATAGGCCTACCACTTCCAATATGCCCCAAATTGAATGGAGGGTCATTGCTGATATATCTCAGACACATAACAATTGATTGAAAATTAAATTGAACCAGGGGTATTTATCAGTATATAGAGGGTTCTTGTCAGATACCACTATGTACATCCAAAACTCTAACATGAAACCATGAAGAACTACTGTTGGTATCTGAAGAGTTAGAATCCTCTTGGTAGTAATAATTGTGCATGAATGAAATCAGCATTTGGATAAGGAAAGGCTATCCCATATTGGAAAGTAATCATAGCTTTTATGTTCTTGTGTGTGTGTGCTTTGACAGTTTTTTGGAGACTACAGCCTATTTCTTCATGAAACCAAAAATTGGAGAGAAGGAGGTGTCCCCAAATGTTTTCTTCAGTATCTGGCATGAATTCAGCTCTGACTTTAAAGACTTTTGGAAGAAAGAGAACAAACTTATTCTACAAGAGAGGTACGTATTTTCTTTTGCACAATGGCATTTAAAAACTGGTATTTTATTAGGTGTGACACCACTGGGGTTGCCAATGTTTATGGCCTGAATGAAAAATTAGATGACCCTCAGCCTGGGGCAGCAAGTCTAAGAGGGTGCTGACATTTGGCAGAATTTGGAGTTTTAATAAGAAGAGTCAGTCCTGGACTGTGATACTACAGAGAATGGCTGGGGGTGGGGTCAGTTTGACAGGACCACTGTCATGAAAAAACCACACAAAAGCAAACCATGTAAGAAGGGTCAAATAACCCTGCTGGGATGATAAACCCACTTACCTCTAACATGGATAGCAAAGACTGTCAAGATAAGAGAAATACTTTTGTCTTTGTTTTTGATTAGCTCATGGGATATTGTCAGTCTCACCGTTCATATCCAAATTTCACTCAGATGTCACCAAGAAACACAGATGATCAATAGTTTTTAAAAGGTCTGTCAAGATTCTTGTGGAATTGCATCACATTTCCTAAAATAAATCTTCTCAGGAATGAAGGAAAAATTTTTCCTCTTAAGTATATGAAATAATGTCTCTGTGATTGTTAAATTCCACAGAGGGGTATTAAATACTAAGCCACGAAGAAAGCTAGCCCTCCCAGTTCAGCCTCCCCAAATAGCTGGGTCTAGTGTGAAAATGAAAGGGAAACTTAATCCACACTATAAAGCAAAGCCTAATACCAAACCAATTAGCGTACTTCCTGACGTCCTTACAGTAACAATGACTTTGCTTTAGAGCTTTACAAAACACAGATCCTGAGAGACTTGGTTCATCACTCACTACCACAAAATTCCAATTTTATGCTTACTGTCTTCATTTTAGTTTGCTTACACACAAAACCCTGATGTCGACATAGGTTTTGGTATCTCTTTAAATCAGGTGAAATAATTCCTAACGTTTACTTAGCACGTAGATAATGCCAGGCTTGTGCCCATTCCTATAATTGCAGTCATATGTCCCTTAACAGTGGGATGTGTGCTGATAAATACATCGCTGGGTGATTTCATGGTTGTGTGAATATCATAGAGGGTGTTTATGTAAATTAACATGGCCATGGCATCACCAGGTGATTTAGTTCTACGGGACCATTGCCATATATGCCATTGGTTATTGACTGAAGCATTATGCAGCATGTAACTATAATTTCTCAGATTCATAGATTTGTCAGAGGAGGAACTACACCCCTATGATTAGCAGATGAAGTAGGAGAGATAATGCTTAAAAATAAGCACATTTGAATAATTTTTACTTTCAGATTCAGTCATGTAATAAGTAGTTTTTATTAAAAAAAAAAAAGAAAAAACTTAGGTGTTAGATAGTTGTAAGGGAGAAACTTTTTTAAAAAGAAGCATTCTTAACCTTAGCACATCACACAACTTCCCTTCTTTCATTTCTAATCTAAACTTACTGCCCTAGGATCTGAAATTCACTCACACTGAGACTCAAGATAGAAAGAGTAGCATTTTACCTGGCACAAATATTTGCATCATGTATGGGATTAGAGACCATAATGATACAGGCATCAAAGAGTTAGGACTAAGTACCAGAATAGCTGACCTGATACACATCAAGTAAACAAGGACATCGTGCAGCGAGCTAGTGGGGCAGGGACAGGAGCACAGTCTCTTTAGGGCTGTCCTCTACCACCATGCAGAACATCAAACCTGGTGAGATACCTTCTGGGAGAACTGTTGAGGCTGAGTCAACACACAGCTATGGGCACACTCAGTCTCATCCAGTGTGGCTTTGTGGGATAGAGTTGTGCTTCTGGGTACTATTACCAGCAACAGTCCTTTTTCTATGGTATGTATATATCTGACAAACTCAAACAAGCCTTTCCTCAACTTTCTGACTATTTTCTCACATCAGCCAGATCCTTTTTATACTTTCTCTTGTGCTTGTCATGTCCCTGTCATACTGTGGGCTTTTGAACTCGGGCTTGGTAACCCTACTTTCATTTTGGTAGTATTGTGAATTGGCAGAATACAAGTGCTCTTCACTGCAGATTTCTAATTTTACTAAATCAGTTGCTTTTAATAAATGGTTCAAGGGGAACGCAGGGCAGGTGAGAGAATGGTGCTCCAACCTTCGACTTCTGACATTTGTTATACCTCTTAGCAAATGATAGCCGGACTGTTCTGAAGAGCAAAGTCATTCTTCTGAAGTGTTTGTGGAACAACCCTGTTCCATTCCTTAGTGCAGGACCACCTACATAAGTTCTGGGGAACAATGTAAAACAAAAATGTCAGATCCCTTGTTCCAAAATTAACAACATCAAGACAGGAAAATATTAAATCAGGTCCAGAACCCTTTTGTGAGTTGAACCCCGAGTGACTGCCCAACTGCACACCCTTTGGGTGTGCCCTTTTCCATCTTATTTTCTGTAGTAAATGGAAGGGTATTTCAGGAATGCTTTGAGGGCCCTGGGAGAGGCATGGATAGGAAGTGAGGGTGTGGCCAGTTCAGAGTGCGAAACCTCTCATCCAGTCACCATCATATGAGTAGAATCTCAAGTAGAATTACAAATACTTAAAATGGGATGTTGTCCCCCAACTTGTTTATTTCCCTCCACTGTACCCCTATAATATTTATTATCAGCATATTCTTTTTAATGGCTGATCTTTACCGTCTTACATCATGTCTTTTCTTTCTAACACTGTATTTTATACCTTTTTTTTTTCTGTTTGCATTTTGGTCCTTATTTTCCAACAAGATGTCAGGGTTCTCATTTCTGGTATAGCTCTCATTTGTCACTTATCCATACCACCTTTGCTCTCCTAGTGTCTCTAAATATTTGCTGGTTTGACTTGTTACATCATTGTCCTTGACATGAACACGGAAATAAGAACTTAGCTTGCTAAAACAATGAACATGTTTTCTCGCGTGTTGATTATTGTAGGTAATAAAAATGTCAATCCAAATCCCTTAAGCAAAAAGAAAGTCTTAATATTTATTTAGACAGTCAAACCACGGAAGGGCAGGGATGAAACCTGCCTGTGGAATGCAGAGTTCCACTTGCAGTCAGTGGTTTAGGTGGCTGTGTCTGCACCTCTCTTTTGCTCTGTGTCTTTTTAAAATGTCCTTTCTGTCTCTAGTCATCTTCTCCTCCTCTTTTTCTTTCTTTTTTCTCTTTCATTCCCTCTCTCCTCCTCCACCCTCTCTCTCCTTGTCTCCCACTTTCTACGCTGCCCCCACTCTCCTGTGGGTTCTCTCAGTTTTCAACCTAAGCTGTCCCTTCGAGAGTGGACTCATGGCCGTCAGCCACAGCCACAGCTTACATTCTCACAACCCAAGAGCACAGAGTACTGTTCAACTGCATCTTAAAAAAAAAAAAAAAAATCCCAGTGGTTAACTCCAAATGACTTTTGTCCAACTTTGGATCTGATCTGCCACAGTGCCTCAGGGGTGGGGGACATACCCCAGTTAACTCAGCAGTTCATAAACTAAGCCCTGTAAGCCCTGCAGCTAAGGGTTACCATGATTGGTTAGTTCTCTTCAAAACAGTTCCTTGGGGTGAGGAAAGAATTGTTTTCCCCCAAAAGTAAACAGTAATCTACTGCCTTAACTTACCAAGTCTGTAAAAGTAACCCATATAGTTACCAAAATATTTTACCATGGTGGACACAACCTGAATGATGTTAGTGGTGTCCTCAGCATTTCTTCCCAAAGGTTTCCTTGCTTTAATTTAGTATTTATAGATTGAATAATATCTTTAAGGTTTAAACCCTGTATACATTTTTCTTAACCTGTTTTTCCTAATTGGTATCTGGTTATAGTGTGGTAGGAACTCTGTTTTCTGGCTTTGTCCTGGTAACTGGTATGATTTAGTTCATCTGTTTCTTGAAATGATGAACTTCTACACATTCATATTGAATAAATCTGCTATCTTTTCTTGCAGGTGTGGGTTGGAAAAAATGAGGATTTTTTTAGTTACCCTGCCAACTACTAGCTCCAAAATTATTTTTAAAAAGTCATTGATCTTCTAAGAATCATTGTTTTCCAATCTGCAAAACTGGGTGATAAAACCTGTTTTCCTGTGTTGTGTAGACCAAATGCGTTAATGTATATAGTACAGTTTCTAGATGCTTGGTGGTCAGTGGCTGTTTCTCTATCATTTAATACAAATGAAATCCCAATCATGGTTCCTTACAATATGATATGGCATACTGATAAGACATGTGGTATACTAATAAGCATTTTAAGAACATAGTCTGTAAACACAAGGTATTACTGTGACTCAGTTACTTTTCTTGGCTAGATAAAATGTCTTGGATTTGAGACCAAAGGTGAATTTTATATAGAAATGATAGCATAACCTTTATCTCCATATTTACACTGTGTGATACAATGGAATTCATTCCTAATGCTTAGGGCAGCTAACCCATTGGTTTTTGACCCCCCCCCCCAAAAAAAAGTGTTTTGTTTTGTTTTTTTTTTCACCCAGTTGCAACTACACATACAAAATTGCTAAGAAATCTTCCTTTATAAAGATCCAGACATATCATCACTGAACAACACAAAACATGAAAAAAAAATTTTTTTAATTCAATTCGATTATTTTCACTAGAAGATGGGGGGTAACTAACACTCACTCTGACAGGCATCTCATCACAGGTCTCACAGAGCATAGTTATAATAAGTAAGGAACTGGGCAATTCTGTTCTCCTGTTTTTAGGAAAACATTAGCATTAATGTTACCTCACCATTAATGAGAACCTGTGGAATAGGGACAGCAAGAGATTGTTTCAGTTAGAAGAGGTTCCAACAGAGTGATAACATGTGAATGTTTTTTAGTCTGATTAAGAAGCCGTGGGCTGGAGAAGAGGACAGAACTCCTAGAACAACTTCCCCTCTCAGTTTAGCTTTATCATAAGTTGAACTCAATTTTCAGACAGAGTGTTCATCTATGTACTGCATGAGGTTACATATTCACTGATTCCATACTGAATTCTACTGGACACTAAGATTCCAGCCCATTTGAAGAAGGCCTCATCTGCCTCCATCTCACAGTCTAGGACTGGTGAGGTGTCATGTGTTGGGGGAGAAATAAGGAGAGGGGTATTAATTCTCTCCAGAGGACTTTTGACATGTAGCTTAGAGCTAATGTAGGATTTTCACAGGCAGTTCAGAGAGGTTAAGAACATTTTAGGCAAGAAAACCTGGCTCAAGCAATTGACCTCCAAACTTCATAATGAAAAATGTGATCTACCATAATTTTATATTTAATAATCTTGACATTTTAATATTTATTTAATAAATGTGACATCAGTGAGGGTTATGTTACAAGTGTTGTCTAATTTAATTTAATTTAATTACTGTAAGGCAGATAGTCTTTGATGAACCAAGAGAAAGAATGCTACTCTTTGAATTGCATAAGCACATGGTAGTCAAGTCTGGTTTCAGCCCAACGGAAATCTGTAATTAGAGAAAATGATTTGAATGTCCTTAGGAGGTTATGCATTACATTGGAGAATGCCTCATGCCATATTAACATTCCTATTTCCATAATTTGTGCTTAATGAGCTATATGTTCAGATTTATGTATGTTATCAGGATAAGTTTAAGAAGGAAGGGATCACTTTCAAAGCAGTTGAGAATAAATCTGAAGAATGGAGATAAGGAAAGATTTATTCTTACATAACCTATTTGTTGAATATCTAAGTGAAATTCCCTCTTGGAGTGCTATTTAGTGTTGTTGCCTTGCAGTGACAAATGACTTTGGAACCAATTTCCAGACAAATGATCCATAAATAAATCCTTTTCCTGGTGCCAACTTTCTATAACTTGAAGCGCTGGCAGGACACTTGACATCTTGACAGTCTAAGTAGTGGGGAATGGAGGGTAAGAATGTGTGGGACATCTATCTCATTTGCATTCATGAATAGGAGTAATTAATTACATTATTGCATAAGAGGCAATTTCATTCAACAATTGTTTGTGCCCTACTCAGTGCTCAGCCATGTTTCTGGCAATGTGGGTCTTATGCTCTAATTTGAAAAGCAGACCATAAAAAACTAAGCACATGTTTAAATTGCAGGTTGAGGAAATAAACATGAAATAATGTTTTTTAGAATTTAGTGGAAGAGGTTCATTTAGAAAGAATGGTCAGAGGCGGCCTTTCCGAGGAAGCAACATTTATGTGGACACTTGAGAAATTCAAAGTTGCAGCCTTGTGAAGGATGAGGAGGGGGTAAGATAACGTATGAACATTCCAGGCAGAGGGGAGGTATGTTCGAGACTGTGGGGTAGAAAAGATTGAGTGCTTTCCAACAGATGAACTTCCATGAGATGATCTTAAAGAAGTAGGCTGGCTCCTGATCACTCAGGCCCTTATAAGTCATGCAGGTTGATTTTTGTGTTGCTCATCCATTAGAAAATCATCCAGTGGGTTTTTTTAGAAAGGGAATGCCTGATATGATTCATGGAATGAAAGATGGTTGATTGCCATATATATAGACAATTGGAGCATGGCAGTGGCCCAGATGAAATGTATGCATTCTAGACTGGAGTGAGCTCATAGAGACCATAGAAAGAGCGTATTTGGGATGTATTTTGGAGTAATACCCACACAAACTTGCTATTCCCACATTCCTGAATGGCCTGGTTTTGGGAATCAGAAAATTCTGAGTGTCAGTTCAGACACTGACAAGCTAATGTTAACTACGGCATTAGAGATCAAGATAGCAAGCTTCTCTTTCATCTCCTAAAATGCTTTTTAATAATCTGAGGTTATAAAAAGATCTGAAAACCTAGATATTAGGAAATTCACTTTGTAAAACTTCTCTTAAAAGGAAAAAAAAATCCTGATGTGGAGTTTAGATGAAAAGGAGCCTTGTGTTTGCTTCTTTATCTATTCCAAGAATGTTTTTATTTTTAATGACACTGGGGACTGAACCCAGGAACACTTTATCACTGAGCTACACTCCCAGCCCCCCCCCCTTTTTCTTTTCTTTTTTTTCTTTTTGAGACAGAGTCTCACTAAGTTGCTAAGGTTGACTTTGAACTTGTGATCCTCCTGCCTCAGTCCCCTGTGTCAGTGGGATTATGTCACTTGACCACTGTTGCCTGGCCAAGAAATGATTTTAAGCTTTAGGAAATCTTCTTCAAAAAACTTCAGGGAGTGTCATCTTCAGCACTGCAAAAAAAAAAAAAAAAAAAAAAACTGAAAAAGAAAAGTAGTAAGTTATGGGGCTGGGACTTGGGCTCAGTGGTCAAGCCCTTGCTAGCAAGCTCGTAACCCTTGGTTCAACCCCCAGTACCACATAAAAAAGAAACAAGGAAAGGGAAAGAAAGTGAAAGAAATTCTCCTGTTAAAAGGGAGAAGTAGTTCTAGGTAAAGCACCCCAACAAGGAACTGAGATCAAGACCCAAGAAAATAGCTTGTCCAAACATAGTTTTGCTTTGGTAAAAATTTTTAAGCATTGTCACATCATTTAGTGAGCTTGTAGAAGCTTGTGCAGCTCTTAATCCTTAATTCCTCCTCAGCAATTCTTGATTTTCTCTCAGCATTTGCTAAAAATATCTTTTTGAGGACTTAGTAAAATTATAGTAGAACTATCTTGGATCAAAATATACTTCCTGAAGAAAAGATATTTAAAAGTATCCCTTTAAAAATAACATCGTGTAGTTTATACTACATGATGTTTGGGTTGTTTTGGGTTGAAAACAAGTCCAAGAAGGTGTTATTTTTAAGAGGTAATTTAAAAAATTTCTTTAGATAACTTCAAGTAATGTAATGATGATAATCAGAGGAAGATGATTGGATCCGTTGGATTTGTATATCTGTTATAAGTTTTTAGGTTTGTGTGGATTTCTGCCAGAAGAAAAGGTCTTATTTTAAAGATAATAAAAAATGCAACAAACCAAATGCTCCCCATAGTTCACTTTCTCCCTGATATTTCTCCAAGCTAACTTCAACCCCTTCGGACAGAGGAATTTCACAGCAGCGAATCCCTCCTCCTGTTCTGCTTCCGGACTTCTCTCTTACCACCCCTGTTCCCATTATTGTGAGTGAGGTTTTAGAGAAATGGAAAATGTTTCTTCTGCACTTAAAAATGGGGATCCTTAGGGTAAATAATGATCATCAGGCACTAGGCAAGAGAGATGAGATGGTCTCCGCCATGTTGTTGGCATTGGTCTCTGTAACAGGGTTGAGATAATGACAGGTATTAGTGCAGCACATGTTGGAGTTATTTTATTTGATAAACAGCAGTTAAATCCCTTGGTTTTGCCTGCTGAACTCTGGTTAAGCTTTACAAGCAACTGTGATCAGCCCCCAAACTCAAGTTTACAAGTAATAACTGGTGAAAGTGTGTGCTGAGTGCATGTGTGAGGGGCAGTTGTGGGTGCAGGTTCCAAGAAGGTGTGTCAGGATTGAGGAATTTTCAGAATGTATATTTCAGTATAGGACGGAAAAAAGGCAGTCTCTGGGTATCTTGAAAAAGAAAGTGAAAAAATTTTAAGAAAGTAGATAGAAGTGCTGTACTTGATTAAAAGATACTGTACATCATTAGCCATCAGGGAAATACAAATCAAAACCACAGTGAAATAAACTTATGTTCACTTGGATGGTTGTAATAAAAAAAAAAATAACAGTGTCAGGGATGATGAGGAGGATTATGGAACTCTGATACACATTGCAGGTTGAAATGTAAAATAGTGCAACTACTTTGGAAAACAAAGTTCCTCATAAAGTTAAATGTGGAATTACCATGTGCCCCAGAAATTCCCCTCTAGATATATACTTTAGAGAAATAAAAACATATCCATACAAAAACTTGTACACTAATGTTCATAATGGCATTATCACAAAATTAAAAAAACAAAAACAATTCATCATATAATGAATGAACAAACACAATATGGTATATCCAAACAAAATGTAGTATAGTATATAATGGAATATTCAGCAATTAAAAATAAGTGAAGTACTTGATAGTAGTTTTCAATGTGGATGGACCTTGAAAATGTGCTGAGTGAAAGAAGCTGCCACGAAAAACTAGCTTGAATGATTTGACTTTTATGGCGTGTCAAGAATGGGCAAGTACAAAGTCCTTGTCAACCTTTGGGGACTGGGAGTGGCTGCTAATGAAATTTCTTTTGTGGGGTTATGGGACAAGGGGGTTTGCATAATCCTGAGAATGTACTAAAAAAAATCAAATTGTTCACTGTAAATGGCTGAATTATATAGTATGTTAATACCTCAATAATGCTGTTTTCAAGAAGGAAAGTAAATAGGATTCTCACATTAGATTTGTAAACATAAATGGGACCACTGTTGAACATAAAGCCAGTCTTCAATGATTTCCATGTGAATTGTTCAGTTTTGAAATCCTACGCTGGTTCCTCTTTTCTGTACCAAATGCCCATGTAGTTCTGTACATTCTCAAGGAAAACAGAAGTTTTAAACATTTATATGAATATTAGCTAAATAAAATTTTAGGAGATAAATTTGCTGGAAAAATTATAAAACAAAAAAGAAAGAAAAGAAATCATATACCTCATTCCAAAATCAAAAAGATCTTTGTGGATGCAATTAGTAATTTACAGTAACTTTACTCTGTAGTAATGCAATGAGCCAGTGCTTTCCCTGCATAAACTCATTTCAGGAAATCTGTCATGCTAAAAGAAAAAAGTATATTGTATGAGTGTGTGTGTGTGTTTTGAAATTATTCATGTGTTGCAAATAAACTTTTTAAAATCTGATTATAGATCAGAAGGAGGAAGATTTTTTAAAAGTGTTTTAAAAGTTTTCTTAATAGAACCTATTTCTAATAGAAAGTATAACTACTTAGAAAACCAGAGTAGATGTAATAAAAATGGTTACAGTGAATAAACGTAATAGGGAAAGGAATTTGTGTTGCTGTGGGGTAAAGGCTTGTATCTTTCACTTGGAACTTCCAACCCTCTCTCTGTACTATAGTTTGGATTTTAAATGTCCCTAAAAGGCCCATGTGTTAAATTCTTGGTCCCCAGTGTGGCACTATAAGGAGGTGGCAGAACTTTCAATTGGTTGGGCCTTAGGGGAGGATGTAGGTCATTGAGAGTGTGCCTTTGAAAGGGATAGTAGGATCCCAACCCCTTCGTCTCTTCCATTTCCCAGCCATGAGGTAAGCAGTTTTCCTCCATATGCTCCTACCATAATGTGTTACCACAGGGCCAACAGGTCACAGACTCAAACCTCCAAAAATAAAAATTTTTCTTTTTAAGTTGATCATTTCAGGTTTGTTTATTGTTTGTTTTTAAACACAGTAACAGAAAGCTGAGTAACATACTTTCAGACATACTTTGGAATCCCTGTCACCCCATAGTCCCTTCCTTTGCCTTCTCAGAACCATCCTAGTTACTGACAGGGACTCACTTTCACTGGGCTTTAGACCTGGATGCTGCTTGAGGTTTTGCTTCTGTTTATCATACAGAGTTATGGTTAGAAATGGGAAGTCTGAATAGCCATTAAGTCATGAGAAGAATTTTTTAAAATTTTTATTTTTACAGACTGCATTTTGATTCATTTTACACAAATGGGGTACAACTTTTTATTTCTGTAGTAGTACGCAATGTAGATTCACACCATTCATGTAATCATACATATACATAGAGTAATACTGTATGTCCCAGTCTACTATCTTTCCTTTCCCCTCCCCCTCCTGCCCCATTTTCCTCTGCATCATCCAAAGTTTCTCCATTCTTCAGTCATGAGAAGAATTTTGATCTCATAGAAAGGAGAATTTTTTGAGGCCAACAGGAACAGAGAAAAAAACATTTTATATAGGGCTTATTAGCCAGTGGACATTCAATGAAGATTAATCATGCTAATGCTGAGAAAGTGGCCGTAGAATTACAATGTAGTCTTGGGTATTGACATTTCTAGTCAATACAAATGTCATCAATTGAACTACAGCCATGGCAAATTAGTATCGCATGGCTTAGGTTCTTTATGTGGAAAGATATTACGTTTTTTTTTCTTCCTTAAAGTGAACTTTAAATCATCATCATCTAAATTATTTTATATGAAATTTTCCAGTTTTATTGAGGCATAATTGACAAATAAAAATTATATATTAATATATATTGTGTTTAAAACATGATGTTTGGATATATGTATACATTGTGAAATGACTGCTGCAATTAAGTAAGTTAAAAAATATCAGCTTGTGGCTAACTTTTCCTTTTGTGGTGTTAATACTTTAGGTATACTCTCTTAGCAATTTAAATATGCAGTACATAGTAACTGTAGTCACCATCCTGTACATTGTCTCCAGAGTTATTCATTGTATAACTGAAAGTATTCCTCCAGCAACATCTCTCCATGTTGAGTGTGTGTGTGTGTTATAATTTCATTTCAAAATCATACCCTAATGTTTTTGGTATTTTAGGAGCTATGATTTTTCAATTTTTGAAAGTAATAATCTTGCAGAGCCAAATAAATGAAAATAGAATTATACCTAATATATTCACCATTGTGATGTAAATCTCTTGGAGTTCCAATATAGGTTTTCTAACTATAACAATAATATTGATATAGACATACCAGAGGCTTTTCTGCTGAATATGTTTTAATACTGTCTTATTTGAAACCCATGAACATTTTTATCTTGTTATTTCATCCTATTTTGATTTATTTTGTCTCTGTTTCCTGAGTAGAATCTGAGGATCCTTGATACTCTGAATGACTTTCTAAGTTTGAAAAGTTTATTTAATCAACTTTATCTGTCATTTTATCTTCTTGGTAATTTTAAATGTTCTCTAAATCCATCAGCATTGTCTCCATGCTCTCCTTTTGGCCTTGGCCATGTTCCACCTCCAATTGATCATAGAGACCAATCCCTTCCTTTAGGAGTAGCAGTTAAGCTGGCACCTGAGTGTCATACACTGTATCTCGATGAAAGAGTTCCTGGCCAACATGTCTCCACAGCTCATTGATCTCTCTCTGGAGAAAGACTGGTATGTCTCCTTACAAAGTCCTTCCCTGAATGATTAAAACTTGATGCTGAACTGTATAAAGTCCTGTTTGGATAGCTGTGCCTACAGAGTAGGGATCATCCTGAGAGCTGCCACCTCTAACTTTACACAGAGGGCATGCAGACCTCTCCTGGCATGAACTGCCTCTGCCTTTGCATTGTGTGGAGTTGGCTAAAGGGAAAGCTGAGGTTTAGAGGAGAGTGAAGGTATCAGTATCCTGGTGCTAGTGCAGTCAGGAAGTAGATGTGCCCTGTCCCTTGGAGACAGGAAGATTTAAGCTTCCTGGCTATTTACAAAGAAATATTAATATTTTACTAGATAGTCTTGATGAGCACAGAATTCTGGCCATGTTGCTTTGAGTCTCAAGCTGTTTTGCTGTGAGTGGAGTGCTCAGCACCATGCAGTCATTCCTACCTCTTGGACTTCCTTGTGTTCTTCTGCTCCTGGACTGGTCCTGGGGATGAGCTGGGAGATGACATGACTGGAGTGTGGCCTGGAGCAAAGGGCAGCAGCCTGCATTAGGAGGAAAGGAACAAGCAGCCTGTTTGTTCCCTAAGAGGGCTCTGATCCCCTGAGTTTCATTAATCCAAAGATGACCTTTGTCTCTAGCAAATAGGAGTCATGGGAGAGCAGAACTACTGAGCAGCAGAAGGTATTCTTGATTTAGTGTTCATCAAGGCAAGCTGTGGTAGGAATAGGGGTAGCAGCCCTCAGTGATGAGACATAATAGAAACACAGTGTTGTTTTTTAAAGAAATGGAAAATGTTTGCAGTTACATTGAGGATTTAGTATTTTGCTGTCTATATTTAAGTGCTATTAATATTTCTGTTTTACTATATGAGCATCTACAGTGGGTTGCTTTTATTATCACACTGAAAAATGATAAAAACTTCAAATTAAGTTATATTATAGACATTCACTCTTACTATATTGAATACTCATAAATAGGCATTCATTTCTAAGTTAAAATAGCTAGAAGTGGATGTTTAAAGTGAGACTTCCACTCCTTTAAGTTGTAATTTGCCAAAAGATATGTGTTGGAATTGAGCCTCTAAAAATTGTTGAACGAGGTAAAGAGCTAATTAATCTTTAAAATACCATTATGTTGGTGGACTATATATAAGCAATCAAAAATGTTTTGGAGATGAGCCTCTGAAAATTGTTGAATGAAGAAAAAGGAAAAAGAAAACAACTAACTCTATAATCTTTATAATACTCTAACATTACGGATCTAGATGATACATATTGTGCAAAAATAAAACACAGCAGAAAAAAAGGTGTATCCACATAGATCATAATTTTATTTGATGAAAATTATTTTTAAATATTAACCTCTAGAGTTACAGCCTTGGAGGGTGAATATTTTTGGAAATTTTGATAAAATTCCATTTGGCCACTTTAAAACTTTCCAAGTATGTGTGGGAGGTAAATAAGATGAGGCATAGTTAGGGGGGAAAACGTGGTTTTCATCAGTTAAGAGAATTTCTGATGCTCACAGATAACTCAAAAGCTTTCATTTTAAAAGTCAGACTAGATGTGACTATTAATGCATTCTTAAATTCAAGTGCTACTTTTAAGACAATACAGTATTTTAAGATATAATTCTGTATTGAGTTTATATTTGGGTTTATTTCCCATGACCTCTGATTAATTTTCTCAATGTTTTCAGTTTAGAAAGACTGAATAGGACAGGCAATAAAGAATGGATTTGACTGTTAGTTTGAGAGACCTGGATTTGACTGTCTCTGATAGTATCTGTATACTATCAGATACTATCAGATATCTGATATCAAGGCATTGATTTACCTCTCTGACCTCAGTTTTCCCATCTGTAAAATAAAAGTTCTGATAGTACCCAGTTCCTGTAATTAAATAAGTTATCTACTAAGTACAAAACATTCAGTATAGTCTTACACATAGAAACTTCTCAGTTAACACTGCCTGTTGTTGAAGTCATTAATATATTGATATTGTTGTTAATGCAATAAACTTGGTATTAGAAGGATTTGATACTAAAATTCATAGACGCCAAACCCCACACAATTCTATGCTGTCAACCATTTTTTTGTTGTTCTTGTTTTTTGTTGTATTAGGAATTAAACTCAGTGTCATTCTACCTTTGAGCTATATCCCCAGCACTTTTTATTTTATTTTGACTCAGATTTTTACTAAGTTGCCCAAGCTGGACTTGAACTTGTGATCTTCCTGCTCAGTTTTCCAAGTGTCTGAAGTTATAGACATGTGGCTTTGCACCCAGCTCAACCATTCTTTCTCAGTTTTGTTTTCCCAAGGCATGAATTGAGACAATACCAATTTATAAACTCTTGACTTTGAGAAATTACTTAATCTCAGTCAGTTTTAGCTTTCCAATTTGTACAACTGCAATAATGATCTCTAAAGTACATGACATCAAAGCTATTAATGATATTAAGTACAAAATTTACAACCCAGTGAGTAGCTTATCACAGGTGCTTGAGAGCATGAGTACCCCTATTGATTTTTAAGTTACTATTATGATGTGTGAACCTAATGTTTTTCTCTTCATGAGTAAAATAGTAAGGAAAAACGGAACAAAATGAGGAAAAACTTGGAGGAGAATGAAAGCGACTCTTAATAAAGCATCCAGATTAGGAAGAATAGTGCTTAAAATGAAAGGAGTAGAACACAGAAATTATAAATCACTTGAGGTTCTCTGTCAGTCTGTCTTTTTTTTTTTTTTATTAGCAGCATATCTGCCACATACTATTTAGAACCAAGCCCAAGGTGTTCTTGCCATGCAACCCTGTGCCTTCTTCAGTGTGATTTCTTAGCAGTCATGTAGGTGTGTTCTATTTAGTTTTCTTCACCAACTCAGCTAACTCCTGCTGATCATCATCTGTTAAGATGTGGTTTCCAATCCCTTAGATTATAGATCTCTGGCAGAGTTGTACTGCCGTCCTTTAAAAGAGAAGGATTGTATTTTATTCTTTATACATTTTGATCTTCTCAGTTAAACATTCATCAAAACCATCAACAGAGCATGGAAAAACAGAAGTTGGAGTTTTACATAGAGGAGGAGCTAAGTCTATTTTAATTAGAAAGTCAGGAACTAAAGGATAGATAATATTGATGGCCAATTACGGAAAATGAGGGAGAAGCTATTACTTTTTAGTTTCAAGGACAGATGGATGGATGGATGATGGATGGATGGATAGACAAGAAGTTACTAGAAATCACACAACTATTCAGGCAAGAATATAACCTGTCAGTGAAAGTGATGTTATTGTGAGGAAAGCTTAAACTGCCTCCTATTTTATAAAGATCTCTACTTCATCTGTTGCTAGTAAAGAAAATAAAGTCACCCACAGCACACTCTGCCACTAATTACAATCCACTAGGATTTTCCAGACACTCAAATGACAACCAAGTGCCACACACAACCTCTTAGCCAAGAGAGATGGGGATATGACCATAAGTAAGCTGGTGGGTTACAGTGAAAAGGCAATGTGTTCACTCCCAAAAAATATGTATTTTATTCTTTATGAACAATTATGAAAAGAAATGTCCATACTGATGCTGATCTTAGAAAAGCTAAAAATGATGTGTTCATACCCAAAGTCCTAATTTTAGGGACCATTTACCATTTTTACGTAATTATTTGATGAATTCCCAACAAGAATAATGGAGTTCACCACCTTTTGGGAGAATAATTATAATATAGTTTTATTCATAATTTTATGGTCCATCATCATAATCTCCTGTCTACAATTTGGAGACCCCCAAACCACTGAAATAATGTTTATTCATAAAGATTATAGCAAACTTATCTGTCAGCAGTGTTCAATTTAAACATGAGGGTGTTCGTGGTTTTTACTCAGTCCTCTTAGTGTGACTGTTAATTTGTTTATTACAGAAATAGTAAGGTGTTTGATTATCCCATGCGACAAAAGACCCTTTTGATAGTGTTATATACCATATACCTATCTGAAACTGGGAAAGCTCTGAAGTCTGTAAACCATCTGGCCCTAAGGGTAAAGGATTATAGACTAAAAGGCAGTATGGTTAGCTGAACCACATACTCACTAACCCAAATTCTACTTTCTCTAGAACCTCAGAGATGAATCCAACCCCTTCTCTATTTAATGAATCCTCTGATACTTTTGGTATGAAGCCACTGTTCCTAGTTAATACCAGGTGCTCCCAGGTTTTCTATTTCCCTCACATGATAGTCTCAGTTCTGTTAATTGTTTTGGAGTCCCTGGACTTTTTAAATTCATTTAGCTTACTGTTCAGCCTGGACTTCACCTGGTATCTTAGCTATGTTCTGGTATGCCTGACCCTTCACACTTCTTGCTCTGAGAAGTTCTCAAAGCTGGGATGTTCTGAAATAAGTGTTGCCAACCTAAGGTACATCCCGTAAGGAATGAGGCAAATCTTGGGAAACATGAGGAGAATACAAAATAAAAAAGCTTCTATTCAAATGTTTGTTTTTGTGTGTAGTCATTCCTCACAGGACCACCTTCTGCTTTCTCTGAACCCTGAATTCTGCCCCACCTTCTTCCTTCTGAACTTAGGACTTGTCCGTGTACTTTATTGAGGTCATTCAATATATAACTGGAGGTGTGAACAAAAACACATCTCAACCCTGATGGAGCTTTTGTTATCATAGGAACAGATCATCAATAATTATATGCTGGGCCCTGCAAAATATAAGAGTACAGGCCAAGGAAAGCCAGGGTTATAGGAGGTGGTTTGTTTTATATAAATTAGCCAGGCAGTATATCTCTGAGCAGTGGTATATAAGTAAGGACTTGGAAGAAGTTAGGGAATTAATTAATTGAAATCTGGAGGAAAAACATTCGAGACAAGAAGCAAGTACAAAGGCTGAAGGAGAAGTACATTTAGTATGGAGGCTAAAGTGGCTGAAGCAGAGCAAGCCAGAGGAGAGAGGTAAAAGAGCAGTTCAGGGACAGAAGGTGCAGTCCGGTAGAACATGTGAAAACAGTACTTTGAGGAGGAGGGCATACAGGAAGAGCCTGGTGCTAGCATGAGGAAGATGAGGGCTGAGAATTGACCTTTAGATTTGGAATCTTGGAGGAATTCAGAGCCACAAGTGCAGTCTCTGTTGGGGGGTTAGGGACAAATGCCTCATTAAATGGGAGAAGAGGAAGTAGAGACAACCAGTATGAGTATGGGCAACTCTTTTAAGGAGTTCATACATGAAAAGAACTTCAACCAAAGGGCACTTAGCTGGGAAGGGGAGTGGACTAAGGTTTTTGTTTTTGTTTTGTAAGTGGGGGATGGTGGGATAAAAGGCATATTTGTAGCTGGATAGGAATAATCCAGTAGAGGAAAAATTGTGACCCTTGCTCTCCCTTAATTAATGTGTGTGTGTTCCTTGATCCATCCCTGCCTTATATCTCCCACATCTTATTCCTTAATTAAGCCATTCTTCCTCTTGCATAATTCTTAGCCATTTTGATATAAATAGCTTTGTTGTGCTCTTTTACGAGTTTTTCAGGGAGGAAACTGGATAAACTCTCTATAACCTAGTTCCTAGTCTTTGAGTTTCTCCCAACCACCCAAAAAAAGTCTCTCTAAAAAACTGAATACAAATGATCTATACAATTCATCCTTGCTAGAAAAGTGTGAAAACAAAAACCACAATATAAATCCCAGCTGAACTAACTTTATATCTCACTAGTTATAATCAAAACTTTTCTGAACCACATGCAAAAAAGGAAGAAAAATCATAGAGATTAAGAAAATATTTTAGCACAGGTGAAAATAGTAAAAGGATGTTTGTATGATATATGTCATGTCAAATGTAGTATGTAGCAATACTCCCCCATAATAAAGGATGAACTTTGCCGTAAAATATGGTTCTTGGCCATCACACATGGCAGGAATTTGTTTTATTTACTATCATAAGTTTGTGGTACTAGTGACTATTTTTTTTTTTTTTTTTTTTTTTTTTTTTTTTAGCATTTTTAAGAGATCTAAAACATCCTTGATATGTGCAGAATGAAGATGACCATTTTACAGGATTTGGATAAAGGGCACGTCAGCTGAACCATTTTTATAAGTTTCATGGAAAACCAAGTCTAACATGAATTAAACGATCCATGAGAAAAACAAACTCATTTTTTTCTAAGTCAAAGATTTAAAAATATTAGTGATGAACAATGTGATTAAGAGCATAAACATCCTAATATGTATGCCAACACAAATATTCCAATTTTTAGAAATTACTGAACTTATTAAAAAAAGTTATGAAGATAAGTTCTAAATAGTACCTTGGTGCTATTTTGTGCTTCTCATCTTGGTGCTATTTAGAGGGTGTGTGTATTTTTTTTTTTCCTGATACCATATTAAATTCCTTATGGAACACTCTGAGAGACAGCATACAATTCAGGCTCTTTTTAACAAAATGGAAGGTGAGCCTTGCTATGAATTTCCTTTTATAGCAGCACAGAAAATGGACATTTGCAGGGTTTGCCTAAGACACCACCAATCTCAGTTTTTCAGCTAAGTCTGTTATGATTTGAGATTATAGAGGAATTATGTTAACTCTCTAAATGTCTGGGGGGTTTTTTGTTGTTGTTGTTTGTTTGTTTGTTGTTTGTTTCTTTTTCCATCCAGACTTTAACCTTGTGTCAGTTCAAATCATCAAAAAACCACATGGTGTTTTTGAGGCCTTAATGACTTTCCTCTCCTTAGAAATACCTTCTCCAAGTTCAAATTTCATCTCAGTTTATATTGAGGGTTTTTGCTAAAAAATGTTCCACTGAGGGCCTGGGGTTGTAGCTCAGTGGTAGAGCTTTTGCCTCCCACATGGGAGGCACTGGGTTTGATCCTCAGCACCCCATTAAAAAATAAATAAATAAATAAAAGTATTGTTTCCGTATACGACTAAAACTATATTTTAAAAAAAGTTCCACTGAGAAATCTATCTCATATATTTTAAAATAGTCTCAACTACAATTTACATTCCTTAGAGAAATGTTAAAAATTTCTAGAAAGTAGGATCTCAAAAATGTGTGAAAGTTTTGTCACCTTCAGAAAAATCTTACATGCTTCCCTTTTTCAAAGAGGAACATCTGTAGCCTATTGTGTTTCCATTATGACTGCCTGAAGAGTTTGAAATGTGTTCAATTATAGAGCTTCTCTCCCATACTTGATAAAACACATTGTTTACTAAGCGGTTTCTTTTTAAGAGAAAAAGGTTGAACTGAGACATTTTTATTTGTTCAGTTATGAGATTCAATCTTTTACATTCAGGTGGTTCTATAATAACAATATAAATAACACAAATGGATAAAATTAATATAAATATGTATAGTATTTAATCTGAAATACATATATACATATATTGATATCATTAAGAAACTCACTAAATGAAAAATAGGAAGGTAGCGATGGCTGCATATTCATTAAACAGTGCAAATGTTGCTTTTGTTTGTTTTTAAGTTTTCCCAGTCACTATGCTGTCCTCCAAGGCAAGGATTCTCAAAATGTGGCTCCTGGACATATAGTCTACCTTGGGACTTGTTACAAAGCACATTCTTGACTGTCTTTCTAGATCTACTGCTCCTGGGTAGGAATCAGCTATCTGTGTTTTAATAAACTTTTCTCTGCACACTTAAGAACCATTGTTGTAGGTCTTGGGTAATAAGCTGAATATCATGTAAAACTCCTGCTTGTACCCCCGCCTTCCTCCTTGCAATCCTGTAATCTCCCTTTCATCTTTCCCATGTTTATGCCTAGAAGAGATAACTTAGTTGGTGGTTGAAACTAAAGCTATGGTAGTAGATTGTCTGGATTTGTCTGTCCACAGACTTGTCACAAATTGGTATATGACCCTGAGTGAGTTATTTGATTATTTTAAGTGTCAGTTTCCTCATCTGTAAAAGTCATTGGATAGTATCTACCTTATAGTTTAATGCAAGATGTAAAGGAGATAATGTCTTTAAACATTCTTAGCTCAGGACCTGGCACATAATAAGTGCTCAGTAGGTGTTAACTGCTATTGGGATGAGCCAGGCCCTGTGGTGGGCATGGAAGACAGAAAGGATTTTGCCTTCAAGGAGTTTATATAGTAGTTTCTTTAGGATGCTTATTCTGTGGAAGACTCTCTGAGGGGAAGGGATAATGAACTTGGGAAATAAACTGTAGATTATCTGTTCCAAAATACTCTCCATTATAGTGATACCATTTTTATGGTACTAATAGCCAGACATTAAGTCCATGATTCTGGACCCATTTTAGACTCTGAAGTTAACCAGATCTGAATTCTTTTGTTCATTTTTTTTTTTTTTATTTTGTCATTGCAAGAACTTCTGTGAATTCAGGGATTAAAATAATCTCTATATAGATTTTACCAGTTGATTATGCTTCAACCCTCCTCAATGAGACACACTTTTAAAAAGGAATGTAACCATATGTAAAGTTACTGTTATCTTTTTTGAGTATATATTTTCACTGTAAATTCATCCAGTATTTTATTTTATTTTTGCAATATTAGGGATCGAACCCAGGGGTGCTATACCACTAAGCTAGATCCCCAGCCCTTTTTATTTTTGTTTTTATTTTGAGACAGGGTCTCCCTAAGTTGTCCAGGCTGTCCTTGAACTTGCAATCCTTCTGCCTCAACCTCCCAATTTGCTGCACTTGCAGATGTGCACCACCATGCTGACTTAAGTATCTTCTCATAAAGCCATTTTTTCTGTATCTGGTTCACCAATATCCCATGAGAGATTCCTTAGATGTCTCATTAAAATGAATATGTATATTACAGCTATGTTATTTATCTTTTCACGAAGCTCTTTTGATATGATTTTATGTTATATCAGTTTCCTTATAATCATATACTGAACGCAAAATCAGTTTCAAGGTGGAAGAAGTGTGATACCCTAATCTCTTTCGTGGTTTAAATTTCACATATATTGATTCACATTAAATTGTTATTTACAGATGGAATTTTGACAGTAAATTGGTAAAAAAGTTAAGTCAAAATTCTGACTAGTTTAAACAATGTGAATTGGACATCTAGATGCATTGCTAAAGAGATTGCAAAAGTTAAAGAGATTCCAATCAAAGCCCAGTTAGTTAACAAAATTTACCCCTGTGATTTCTTAAGTTAGTTGTAATTTCCCTTAACATCATCATTCACTCATTGAGTCAGCTATTTTTCAAATATCTAGTGAATACTAACCTCTGTGATCTTTAATGTTATGCTCTGGGAATGTAAAAATGACTGTATGCAATCACTCAACTCAAGGAACTTGCTATTTAGCAATGGAAATAGAACAGATAGTTGAAGTAAATAGCCATAGATCTTTCTTAAAATAAGAATCTGAACACAATTATGTGAAAGTATAGAGTATTGCATCAATAAACCTTCCTGGAGACATTTCCTATAGGAAGCTAATTTTGAGCTTAACTTGAAGGACTCACAGAAAGCACAGGAAGACAAAAAGAAAATGGGCATTCCCTTGGGACAGATTAAGCAAAAATGCCCCCTAGGGGTGGAGGTGGTTCTCTAATATTGGAGAATAAAGGGAAATTAGGTTAGTCGGAGCCAGACTGCCAGCGGCCTTGCATACCTCACTAAGGAACTTGATTTTTTTCTTGGCAAATGAATGAGGAGCCCAGATGATTCCCATGTTTGTGAAGGATGAGTTAGACCAGCCTGGAAGTCAGTCTGCAACGGATGGCAGTGGTCCAGCTGACGTAAGGAGGCTTGACAAACAATCAGGGACAGTGGAATTAAAGAGGTTGGGACAGATTTTTAAAATCATTGCTGAGGAATAATTAATAACAGAACTTGTTAACCATTTGCGAATGCATCGAGGCCCTGGTAAAGAGGAAGAGAGAATTCTGAGGATTATCTGGGAACTGATGAATTTTATGAGAGTTATGATCTTAACCAGGGCCCAGGTGGATAAGGGGGAGAATGTCAACTAGGACCTGGAGCCTGGGTTAAAGGTAAAAGCTAGAGGTACAGCTCTAAAAGCCTTTTGCCCTAGAAATGACAGTTGGAATTACAAAATGGAAATTTCCAACACATACCATGGAGTCAAGATTAGGGTCCTGGGGGAAAATGGCATGTGAGGGAAATCAAGAAGCAGCAAAAAAGATTAAAGAAGCATGTCCAGAAAGTTGGAAAACTCCCTGAGGACCAAAGGATAAGAGAATTGAAGGAATTAGAGGTGTATTAACCATTTCAGTGTAATTAGTGTAGTAGAGGATAGTAAAGATGAGAAAAACAGATGGTAGATTTGTCAGGAAAGTGTTGATGGCTTTTTTAAATAAGCAAGAGGTAAATGGGAATAAGGATTTATGTATATATATATGACTTTTTTTTAAGACACAGAAGCATTTATTCATTTTAATGTATCCATAGTCATTCCAAATTACAGGTAGAAGTCATCATACCTGGGATAGCTTATCTATAAATTATAATGTTCTGGGTCTTAAATAATCTTAGCCAGTCATCAAAGAGATTCAGACTATAAGGAATTAATTCAACTGCTTTAACATATTTTTCTTTTGAATGAATTATTCCTCCATCTCTTTTCACCATATGTATCCCCCAAAATAGTTTCAGGAAACCATGATACATGTAATCTCTGCTTATCAGCTTTATATTCATGAGAGAAATACATCTACAGTTTTGAGGACAAAAGTATAGAACATACATACCTAACTGTCATGAAATCATAGATTTCAAACTACAGATATTCCTGGAGATTTAGATCTTGTTGTTCATAAAAGCAGCGGACTTGCTTCATTTGTCACTGGAAAGTGAGTGGAATACATCGTATGCAAAGCCTGTGCTGGCCCTGTGCTCCAGGATTTCACAGAACAATGTCCTGCTGCACTTGCTGTGTATTACTATTCCTGTTGTTCCGGCACTTGCTTCAAGCACTACAAACATCTGTTTAAAGCTTGATTTTCTTCCTGTCAGGAACTACATTGTGCTTATTTTAATTGTTATGTGTCACCACATGAGGTGCAAATGCAGTGCTTTCTCTGGAAAAGGTAAAAACTCTCAGAAATGAGATTTCAAAATATGTTCCTGAGAAAGCTTAAATTCTTTTTATTTGGGGAAATGCTAAGTGACATTTTGGTTTATTTTGTTTTCCTTGTATCTCAGGGGTTTTGTAATTTTCTATGTGTGTGTTTTAAGTCATTCAAGTTATAAAGAAGAGAAGTCAAAGCCAGGAATAAATACCCCAATTCTTCTTTAATTCCACAAGGCATCTAATACCTATTTCTGTCTTCATCTAGAGAGAGGCCGGTAGCTGGCACTCCTAACCAGCCTTTATCTAAAACCCCGCCTCTCACTGCCTCCTCCTTTGGATACAAAGTTTTTAACTTATGGGCAGATCTAATGGTGCTGTGTTTTAGTGCATTGTGAACTGAGAGTAATGATGAATTATGTCTACTCTTAGCTTTCTGTATCAGGACTCTGACCAGTGACATCGCTGCTCTGTGCTGCACCTAAATCTCTTGTAAAGCCTGTACACTCCAAGGACAAAAGTGTTGTTCTCAGCAAGATGAGCAGGAGCCTGTAGGAAATGCCTCCATCTGCCACAGATATTTATATAGACAAAATTATTGATGTTTAGTGGCAGGAGGATGGTTCCCTTTCTCACTGGATTGAACGATGGGAACATATCTGTTTTCTTGATAAGACTGTGGCCAGCCCCATGTTTGGTCTAGAAGGTAGATGAACTGCCTGCTGGCTGCAGGGATGTCTGCTTTGTTTTCTCTGTATCTTTGCCAGAGTGTATCTTCCTTTTTCATCTCAAAAACTGTTTTTAAACTTAATCACACTGAACTTTTTGTGTATGTTTGCCTGACAATAAGTGGGTCTGGGGCTAGGGAGGAGAATGCAGAGCAAAATGCATCTTTATTAGGAGATAAATGAAAAACCACTTTCTTTGTTTAGAATAACCAGGAGTGTAAGTGAACCCAGTTATAAAAAGGACACAACTGGAGAAACATTTTTTTGAGAAAATAAAAGGAATAATGTGCATTTAAAACAAGTTTTAACAAAACCTATAGCAACTATTTTTAATTCTCTTACATCTGTTTTTCCTATGACACTGTGATGTTTAAAAATCTTTTGATTCTCCTAGAATCAAATTTTCTTTGCTTAATAACATCTAAGCTTAAGATCCTAAAACAAACTGAAGCTGTTCCTACTTGACTACTCAAAATAGATTGACTACTCGAAGCAAACTCGAAATAGATTATTTAGTTTCTTTAGGTGACATTTGGAACTTTATTTTTTAGAAGATCAATTTTGTATAAGAAGCTTTAGAGTAAATTTAATATTTTAAACTTTCATAATTAAAGATGGTTTGTTTTATCCAGGTTTTGTTGTTGTTGTTTTCGGGGGGTGGGTGTTTTGTTTTGTGTTTTTTGGCTTTTTGTTTTTGTTTTTGTTTTTAACCAAGAAAACAGTTTCAACCTGAGGACAACCTCACTGTCATATTCCCCCACCAGAGCTTTGTCGCTTCTCCTGTCACTGGGACTCTGTGGCATCATGAACTCCGTCATTATCAATTATGGGTGTCACGCTTTTTTTACCTTGATGAGCTTGAATTTCAAGTTCTACATTCATTCCAGCATTACTTTCTATCTGCACAGACAAGCTGTTGAACAAGCAGATTGAATGGTGCAAGATGACTAGGTATACAGTGTCTAAGAAATTTATATTCTTTGAAATGTAGGGGTGTGACGCCCTGCCTGTCTGAAAGTCAGCCCTCCTGCCTCCCTAGCCTCCCAAACGCAGCTGTGTACCCTGAAGTATGTGGGAGTTGGGGTGGGGGAGGTGTGCAGAAGCCCTGTAGCAGCTAAAATTACTTCCCACAAGTCCAGGAAATCCATTCCTTTAGCGAGAACTTAACTCAGCATCTTATTCTAACTGGAGGCACCCTTTAAGTCAGCTTAGTTATCTGGTTTTCTCCTCTGGGGAAAATAGAAATTGTGACAAGGAAATGGAGAATCTACTCACGACAGGCATGCTGGCGCTGGAGAGAGGGATTGCAGTCCTCCATCCTAGGAAGAAAGAGAAGACATCAGAAGTACACACACAGCTGGCAAAGCACAGTGTCCAGCTATTGCACAGGCACCTTGTGTATCTTAGGAGACCTTAGGAGGGTGGCCCTGTATCATGGCACACTGTGACAGTGATGTGCGCAACAGTGAACTTGGGCTACAAGAAAATCGTCTGTTTATGGAAAGGGAATAATTGATTTTTGTTTCAAAAAGACTATTTGAAACTTACATAAAGATTGGTCCTTGAAGGGAACAAGTTTTCATTATCTGAGAATCACACATTCATTCATTCCTCTCACCTTTTGAGCATTGCCAGAGTGAAACTTTAGTTTTGGACAGAAATTGTTTTTCTGATACCTGGTTACCTGCTTTTTGTCAAACCTGATTCCATAAGTCTTTTGTCCATGATTTCCTATAATTAAACATTCCTTTAAAAAAAAAAAAAGAATGCCTCATTTTTGTTGATTCCTCTTAGTCTTCTATTTAAGGAATACCTTTGAAATTATTGAGTGTAGTTTTCTTTATTTCTGAAATTTCATAGACAAAGATTGCAGAAAAAAATGTTAACATAAAAATTTATGGCCATTATCTACCATTTAATATCCCTCTCCTCCTTCTAAAAGATAATGCTTTATTTTCTGTTTTCTAGTCTCTGATACCTGTGTTGTTGTTGTCTTCCAAAATCTTTAAACATGATGAATGAGGAGTTTCTTTTCCATATTATAGGATTTGATCTTGCTTATATTTTCCTTCTACTATCTAGATTGCTGATTGGAAGTCAACTGTTAAAATGACCCTATTATAGATGTCATCCTAAAAATTTTAAAGGTTCTCTAATAGGGTAAAAGCTTTTTGTTTGTTTGTTTTTGTTTTTTGGTACTAGGGATTGAGTCCAGGGGCACTTTTCCACTGAGTACATCCCTAGTCCTTTTAATTTTTTATTCTGAAACAGAATCTCACTAAGTTGCTAAGGTTCTTCCTAAATTGCTGATACTGACCTCAAACTTGGAACCATCCTGCCTCAGTCTCCTGAATGAGTGGGATTACAGCCTTACACCACCAAGCCCAGCTTAGGGTGAAATCTTGATTAACAAATGCCCCATCGGTGTGAATACAACCACATGAAAATATATGTACTTTCACGTATTGTGCACAAAGGCTATGTCCCTTACAACATCCATAGACCCCATCTAGACTGGAAGTTAAACTCAAATGCAGGTGAAATTTGGAAGTCTTCAAAACTGCCATGGGTTCCTCTCTCAGTATACCTTCTCTGGGTTAACTGCTTTCTCTCTGTGTAAACTTCTTTTTATTTCCTTCCTCCATTCTTCTTCCAAAGTTACCATACTGGTGATTCTTATTTATTTGAAATTTATCTTTGCTATGCCTTTTCACTTAAAACTTTTGATGCTGACTTGGGAAATGAACATCTTTTTCCTGCTCGGTTTCAGAAACATTAGGCATCATTGAATGAGGGGTGGGGCAGGAGGGAAAAGGGTGGAATGCGTTAGTCAAAAGACCCAAAATGGCAACTGGGAAAACCCTCCACCATAGCCCATGTAGGAAGACACCAAAATCTACCGCTGGCTCAGGCCTCTCTGTACTGACTTCTCCTTCATTATTTTTCATTTTTCTGCCAACTCTGGAAGCATGTCTGACCTCCAGGGACACGTTCTTTTTTTTTTTTTTTTTTTTTTTTTTTTTTTTTTGTCTCAAGTGTGGAAAAAAAATTTCTTATTGTCAGAGTTGTGTTGAAATAAAATTGGCATTTGTAGGAAGCAGCATTTGCTAAGAAACTTAGGAGTGGTGGGAATCACTGTGCTGAAGTGAGCAAATTTTGACAGTCTGGTAAAACAGAAGGATAAGGAAGACTTGTTGTCCTCTGAGGTCAGTTCAGATGCACAGCTGGACTTCAGACTACAGTTTCTCAAAGGGGTGCTTACAGGCTACCACCATCACATTCTCTTGGGTGATACTGTGAATGCATAACACAGGGCCTAGGTCAGAATGTGTATCAGTGGGCCTGGAGAGCTGCATTTTAACAGATTCTCCATGAATCTTCTCATTTAATTAAAAAGTGGCCTGTTTGTGATTCTGGTGCTCAGTTCTCCAGCCCCTCAAGTCTTTTATGTATGCATCTCCAGAGACACATACTCTAGAGGAGACTGACTCCCCCACATTAGATGTATAAGAAACTGAGGCATAAACCAGAGCACCAGTTTGAACTTTGCATCCAGTAGTGTGGGGATCCTTTAGCAGCAGAAGGGGAAACTGTTCACAGTTGGTGAGGCTCAGTACCTTCCCTGACTCTTTGCATATGTTCTTCTGTAAGTCTTATTTCTTTTCTTTCACCCTCAGACCCCATTTTCAGCTTTCTGAGGAAAGTATGAATAATTAAGATTTATCTTTTAAACAAGGCTCTTGTCATCATTCTCCAGAAAGATTTTCATAGCCCCTGCCCACCAACCCCAGGAACGTCCTCTGGAACAGTCATACCTGACACAAGACTAGGTGGTTGCCCTCAACGCACCATTGTCATTTGCTTACTTACGTGTATCTCTCTCCTGTTAGACAGTGAATTTAATTGTCCTTGTAAAATGGAGCTGCACCCAACCCTGACCTGGAGTTACTACTTCATAAATGATTGTCAAATAAATGGTGAAGCTTAAACAGCTTGTGAGGTTCCTTGACGCACATTCTCCTCCGTTTTCATCATCTCTGCCATAAAGAATCAGTGTATTTGGTTTTAAGCAAAATTAAATATGTTTATATTAGATTCATCTTCCTGTGATCCTCATAAAAATGTGTTTTGAGAACAAAATAAATAGGATAAAGAGAAAATTAGGATACTTGGGGAATCTAAATACTTACAAAGTAAAATTTCTTAAATACCGTGAAATGCTTTCAAGAACTCCAACTAAATTTAAGAGGGGATCGACTGGATTTTGACTAAGTGCTGAAAAAAAGTGCCCTTAATTCCCTATCCAAATACTTCAGCTTAAATTTACTGGTAGCTATTTCTGAGGAAGACAGGGACTCTGCAATCCTTAGTTTGTTATAAAGAAAATGTTTTTGTGGTCAGATGTTTAGAGGAAGGATTAAAGGCAATTTATGGCTTGGGTTGAAAGTAATAAAAGTGGTAACAATGGAGTGTCGTCTAAACTGTCATCATATTCTGGAATTACTAACAGTATCAACCCAACAGGCATTTTACATCTAAAAGGAATTACTTTCATTTGTCATGCTTTAAGGTAAACTGTAGCATCAATCTTGAGTTGCTAACCTGAACTGTTTGTTTCATTCTATTGTTTAAGGAAGAGGAGTGAGTCAGTTGCAGAGGAGATGAATTCAATCAGTGAACCATTTGCCACAGGGCCCAAGAAATATATTTATAATTCTTCCATTTCAGGAAACTATACTGCAAAGTCTACATAAAATGTATTTTCTTGAGATTAAACTGCAGCCTGTTCAGTTTCTCCAGAAATACTTCAGTTTTAATTCCCACGGGGGGAAAAAAATCACAAGAATAAAAAATTAAATTAACCCGAGAAGTTACATTTCTTCTTGTAACACCCTTTTTATTAAGAGTCCCAGTTTACAGATTCCTTGTTGTTTGTTTAATTAAAGTAATCATAACTTTTTATAATGTCTTACAATTCATAAAGACTTAAAATGAATTCTGTTTAGTCTTTGTAACAACTGTGTGTAGTAATAATGTAATATGTTTCCGTGTGATTGAGCCCTTCTATTATTTGAAGGAGTCCCAAGGTTCAGAGGTGTTAGAACATTACCAGTGTCAAATAGCAATGCCAAGTAATGCAGGATTTATCTCCAAGCAGCATCCTTTCTGAACTATACCTCTGGTAACTCTAGCGCTATTTTCCTTGGAATGTATATACAAAAAGAAAACATAGAAGTGTTAAAATGTTATTACTATTCACTCTTTTCTCTTGCCAATTAAATGATGATTGTCTCCTATGTTCGATGAAGTTCAGTTTTTAGGAACTGCCCAACTATTAGTTGCAGATGACTTTTATGTATAGGTAAGTTTAGTATAGACAATGAGTCTAAAATAGTTTTAAATAAGCATAATCTTAATTAGGCAATTCTTCTGATTTATGTTATGTTGCCAAGCCTATGTATGTAATAGAGAGCTAATCTTAGGACTCACTCTCATCCAGAGATAGAGACCCTCTGCTTGAAAAAGCCTCAATGGCAATGGCAGTTGATGTTTTAAAGTCAGTGTCATGCAATCTCCCTTTGCCAGTAGTATTTTTCTGATAATTAAAATTCTTTTTTAGGGTGGGGGTACCAGGGATTTAACTCCGGGGCACTTGACCACTGAACCACATCCCCAGCCCTATTTGGTATTTTATTTAGAGACAGGGTCACTTATTTGCTTAGTGCCTCGCTTTTGTTGAGGCTCACTTTGAACTCTTATTGTTCCTGCCTCAGCCTCCTGAGCCACTGCACCCAGCTGATGATTCAAATTCTTAATGAGTCATGTTGTTCTCCGAATATAAGATGGATTGTAGTGATTTTTGTAGATTGCTCTCTAAATAAATTGTCTTCTTCCCTCTCAGAGTGAAAGAAGCTGAAGAGGTGTGTAGGCAGAAGAAAGGAAAATCACTGTATAAAATAAAACCAAGACATGACTCTGGAATTGTAAGTATTTAACTGTTCTTCCTCTTTTTTTTTTTTTTTTTTTTTTTTTTAAACGTGCTTTTCTTTGTCTTTGGAACCTTGTCTTCACAATACATACAAGCTTATGTAATAATACTTTACTTACTTTCCTCTTAAGTTTCGATAAGTGATGAGCTTCTGATTCCAAGAATCTCCTGTCTTTATGCCTAAAACTTTAAACAGACTCAGCAAGTTAAGAGAATCTCAGTCTTCAATATTTGAAACTGAATTAAGATGACTCTACTAAGTGTGTGCATATATGTGGACATGTGAACATTACTCAGGGGGCATGAAGCCATCTTACACTTTCTTCATTTCACAGGCATGAGGGACAAAGGCTGTATTTGAACCCAGAGTGCCTGGGATATGGGATTCACTGTGTTGGGATCTGAAACACAATGGGAAATGCTATGTGCAGCATTGTGCTTTGCCCAGGGTTCTCAGACCTCTTCCATAACCTAGCAGCTATACAGAGTTGGCTGGTTGACAGCTGTTGGTCCATAGACTGAGTTTAACAAACTAATGTTTTCTTCTTACCTACACCCTCCCTTAAAATAAAATTTCAGGTTGCACACCCCAGGAGAGGAGATCTTGGTTAAAAGGACAATTTTTCTCCCTGTGATAATTTAGATGTTTTCATGAATGTTTTGATTGTCACTTGCTACCAATGCAAGTAAATGGTGCTTTTTTTTTTTTTTTTTTTTGTGGTGCTGGGCCTTAGTGCTTGCGAGGCGAGCAATCTACCAACTGAGCTATCTCCCCAGCCTAAATGGTGCTGTTTTAAGTGAGAAGTTGAATTACATCTTCAGATAGGAGCATTTTGAATTGGGTTAGGGAATGTAGTCTAATTGGAAAAGACATGATAAATTGAGATATGATTAAACAGCTCTATTAAGAAAAAAGTTAGGAATTAAATCTTCATTTGAAATGAAATGAAAAGGGCTACTTTTTGGGCTACTCTGAATACCTTTCCTTTTTAATATTTAAGCTTTTCTGACTACAACTGTTATCTGTTGTATTTATTTTCAGAAAGCAAAGATAAGCATGAAAACATGAACCATGAATGGCAGAATGAAAATGTGTCATTGTAACAACTTCCACAAAATTCAGCTGACCTGAGGGTGGGAAGAAAACTACATCATTCTGATCATTTTTCTTCTTTACCTTTTAGTTTGTAGTTTAAGTGCAAAGAAACACTAGTGTTTTTTCCTGTTGTTGTTTTGTAGTCTTCCTATCCCCTCAGTTCCCTCCAATGTGTATAATACCATTCTTCAATGAAATAATAGGACATTTAACAGAGATCACTATGTGCAATACTGTATTTAGTGTTTCTATTTCAATTTTTTAGGATGTTAATTTATATGAAAATAAAATGAATAATTAAACATTTCTGTGTCTGTTGTGTGCTTATTGCATAAGTTTGCCTGGAAAATGTGACCCTTATAATTATCATTTAAAGGGGGAGGGATAAGGAAAGGAAGGAAAGTAAGTTATCCTGCACATTCACATGTATAAAACATCTTGCATACTATTTCAGGGATTTAAAAATTTAAGTCCAGCAGTGGTGCCTAAATAAAATATCCTGATAAAATATTTATTCCATTTTGCCTAAACTAAGATTTCTTCTGAGTTCCAGAACACCTTCCGGACCTTTTCAATTAGATGTCTCACTGTACCCTTACAGTTCATCATGTGCAAAACCCAGCTCAGCTTGTCCTTTTGCCCCTCCAGACCTGCCCATTCTTCTGTGTTATCTCTCTGTGAACAAAGCCACCACCCACTGGAACACCAGAGTCAGCCCTCACTTCTCACCATCCCTTCTGTCCTGCTCTTCCTCAGCTGCTATGGTTTAAGTGTCCCTAGAAGTTCAAGTGTTTAATCCCTAATGCAGCAGTGTGAGGAGATGGGAAGTATTTGGGTCAACAATATATACTGAAAAATAGTAAATAGTGTCTTCAAGTCATGGATGGAAAACAGTGAATCAAGACAGTTATACCCATATCATTCTTATCAAAGGTGAGATACGTGTTCCCAGACATTGAAAATCAAAACAGTTAACTATCCAAAAACCTAACTCAAAGTTCTGCTAAAGGACACATCCAATAAGGAAAGTACAAAAGTAAAGTGAAGGACCTCAATATAAGAAATCACATCACAGAAAATGATGGAGTAGATGAAGTCTAGATTATAAATAATAACAACTATAACTAAATTTTGTGTTTACAAAGAATACTGACATTTTAGATGGATTACAGAATGGGAGAAATTCAGGCAGTAATTTAAAACACGCTAAGGGTCTTACTTTCATTTGTTTAATTCAGTAAATGTTTGCACAGTCATGAATATGTACCAGAAACTACTATCTGCTTTGGGAATAATGGACACAGAAAATGTCCTATCCCTGTGGCACTGACATTCTAGTGGGACAGACAAACCAAAAAATGGTGGAAAATACTATGCCAGGCACTATGGCAATTGAGTAGGGTGACCAATAACTTGATCTTCAAACTAGAAAACCTTTGAGAATGAAAATGGGTGTATTTTGCCTGGAAACCCTTCTTAAGCTAATACTATGACCCCCGTCCAAACTACTGGTCATCCTACATCTATGTGCTATGTGAGCTTTAATTGCTACAAAGAAAAAAAGGGGGAGAAGATAATAATATTGAATATGTTTACACACTGTTGCAAAAAAATACAAGAATAAAAAATGAAAGATTGAGGAGAAAAACCTTGTTAATCCAACTGAAGGGCAGAAAGATGAGAAAAAATGAAGTATGCTAACAACAGAAATTATTGTGGATAGTATTTGGGAGACCATGCTGGGGGAGGGAGGAAGAATTGTTATCCACAAGCCCTGAAAATCCTGTGTAACCATTCCTTGAATTTGCCAATTTGTTATTGTCATTTTCACTCCCTAGTCAATTAGTGAACTCAAACTTTGTTAGTTTGTATTTTTCAATTATGGTTTTTCATGAAACATTTTCACTTACACAGTATAATCAAAAGCAATAGGAAGGGGTTTACCATTTTTTAAATGGTGTGAAAGGCAGGGAGATGTTTATCCTTTATCCTCTTAAGAAACAATCCCACAGCAACAAGGAGCAAACTGCAAACTTGATTTTTGATTAAAATGAGAGGTATGGAAAACCCAAACCACAAAATACATGGAAGATCTTCCAAATGTGTGGGTGTGGGAGGAGGGAGAGAGACAAAACTCAGAAAAAGCCAGAAAGTCCCTTTCTCTAGGGTGGTGCTACACACTTAGGTGCTACCTCAAACTTCTGTGTTTGCAGTAATGAGCCTTGCTGATCAGGATCAGGATTAGGAACCTTCCTGAATGTGCTGTATTAATTTTCTTTTTTAGCAGAAGAATGCCTATATGAGAAATCAGACAGACAAGTCATTTGCAAGAAGATGTCTATCAATAAGAAGTGTGAGGAAAGAGACCTGAATGAAAGTTGTAAACACTAGAGCAGATTATGCTCTGCCCGGCTTCGTAATGAAATATTTCTAGCTTGAAACACAACCTTATCCTCTTCCAAACCCATATTGCAAACAGATAGCCGATGAACGTAACACTGCTACCAAACCAATAAAGATTATTAGAAAGAGTCCTGTACATCAGGTCATTTGTGAATCGCAATGTAAAAGTACTACACACCATGTTAGCAAACATCAGGAAGCCCATGAATTTGATGTTTATTAAATACTAATACATAAATTACATAGATATACTATATATGATTATTAGATTGTTGGGATTTTTGGTTTTGGTATTGGGGATTAAATTCAGGGCACTCAACCACTAAGCCACATCCCCAGCCCTATTTTGTATTTTATGTAGAGACAGGGTCTCACTGAGTTGCTTAGCGCTTCCTCAATTTTTCTGAAGTTGGCTTTGAACTAGTCATCCTCCTGCCTCAGCCTCCTGAGCCAGTAGGATTACAGGTATGCCCCACCCAGTTCAGCTAGATTATTTTAGTCAGCTTTTTTACTGCTGTGACTAAAAGATCTAACCAGAGCAATTTTAAAGGAGGAAAAGTTTATTTGAGGGCTCACAGTTTCAGGGGTCTTAGTTCACAGAAGGCTGACTCCATTCCTCAGGGCTCAAGGTAAGGCGGAACAAGAGTGTGGCAGAGAGAAACAGCTCACATGATGATCAGAAAGCAGAGAGATTCCACTCTCCAGATACAAAATATGGATACCCCAAAGTCATGCCCCCAGTTCCCTCCTCCAGTCACACCCTACCACTTCATTTACCTCTCAGTTAATCCCTATCAGGATTAAATCACTGATTGGGTTAAGACTCACAACCCAATCATTTCTCCTCTGAACCTTCTTGCACTGTCTCACAGGTGAGCTTATAGAAGACACCTCACATCCAAACCATAACAATTATATACTTAAAAAAATAAAAATAATGAGGTATTAGAGACAATAATAGGATGTCATAAATTGACTAGGCCAAATGTACAGAAATCAAGAACTCTCACAAATGCAAACAATATTCAGTGGGAGGTTGTAAATAGGAAAGAGTTGCCTGTTTGAAAAAGCAAAAGGGCTAGGGGTATAGCTCAATAGGGGAGCATGTGCTTAGCATGTGCTTTGTATGTGTGATGGCCAGTGCTTGACCTCCAGTAAACACCTCCCCCCAAAAAAATCCAGCAAAACTTCAACAAAAAATATATAAGAAAATAGTTGAGAAACCCACAAAAAATTTAAAGACACTGACAATAGCAGCCTCCCTGAACCAATGAACTTAATACTATCCAAATAAAAACGCCAACAGGAGAATTTTTTGCAGAGAGGTAAAAGGGAGTGGAGGCCGGCAAGTAGGAAAGAAGTCGACTTCAAAGTTCATATTTAAAAATCAGCAAGAACAGCCTGAAGACCTTGAGGAAAAGATATTGTAAAGAGGAACTGGTCCCTAATTGTTAAATATATTTTAAAGGGACAATTGACGTTTATGATAGCAAAATATTAGAAACGTCTAATAATGAGGTATTATACTGGTTTTCCAAAAGAAACATTTTATGCATCATATAGAAGATATGAAACATTTTTAGAGGAAAAGAATTTATGAAAAAGCTAGTACCTTTATCGTTTTTGTGTGGAAAAAAACAAGAAGCACAAGAATGTGCATAGTGCACTTCCATTCGTGTAAAATGTGTGCAATGTGATTATCGAATTTGCAGGAATTCATTTGCATAGGGTATTTCTGAGACACTCAAAAGGAACTGATAATATTGGTTGCTTCTAGGGGAGCAAAACTGTTATTTGGGAGAGTGGAGAATTTTTCACTGTTATTTCCTTTGATTCTTTTGGATTTGGTACAAGGTAAAAAATAAGTCAATATAGAAATAGTTTATATTTAACTTTTGGGAATGTATCTCATTTCAAGTATTAAACTTCACCCATCCAGTCAAATATGTTGAATCAGGGAGACATGTTTGGAGTGGTTTATGGTGTTCTGCGTTACCATAGCAACTCTATCAGATATCCTCCCCAAGGAAGACAGGAAAATTCTCTCACAAGACCACTATGCAGAGCTATTTGGAAGGGTGGCAAGGCAACCCTGTTTTTCTGTTTCTGGAATGAAAAAATAAATAAAGGCAAGCTAGAGTGATCTGTAAGCACATTTTCTCCCCTGGTGGTCCCATTTCTACAGTAACATTGGCTTTTTTCTTCACAATAGGCCATTTTGGTACACCTTTTGCAAAATCCCTTTCATCTCAATTTTGAAGTTATTTCATACTGCTCTCTCAAACTCTTTAACTCACAGCTCTATGCCTATCATATACTCTAATGATTTCCAGAGATTAATATCACTTTCTAATCCACACAACAGGTCATGGGACAAATTCATACCTGAAGGGCTATGCAATAATAAGAATTGCCTGTTGGTTTTAAGCTTTTGGAGTCAGAAACTTGCATTATATTTAAACCATTTCACAGCAAAGCCATTTTGTAAAGAGATTCACTTAATTCAAACTGACTCCACATGATATTTGTTTTTTTGTATCCACACATATTCTACCTGGTAAATGCTGTCTGTAATTTGTCCCCATATCCTTAAACTAGTGAGCCCATATTTTTCAAGCAGAGTGAAATAAAAAATTTTAACATTTAGTTTACAGAATCCCAGGATTGATCCAGAAATAGATCTCATCAACAGAGTGCCTTTCAGCACATGGAAAAACAGACATGGGTGCCTATGGTAACACAGTTGTATATGCCAAAGTTCCTTAAAACAAAAATTAACACACACATACACACACAGAGAGACACACACCATGACAAAAAGAAAAACAGAGAGCAAGAAATTCCAGATATAAATATTTAGATAACTTTCAAACCTTTTTGCTAAAGTTTCAAACATAAAATCTGAAGTTTCCAACCTTAATCAGACCCAATTCATAATTTAGTATCCAGTATCCAGCACCTCCCATCCACCACCCTGCAATAAATTGATATTTGCATTCTTTAGAATAGCTAAGTTTTCTTCAATAATGCCCTGACACCAGAATTTTATAGATAAAGTTGGTTGTTATGAAGATTTTATGTGTACCTAGTTTATTTTGATCTTGTTTTGTTTTGTTTTGTTTTGTTCCAGAAGAGATTTTGCTACATTTATCACACTGCCCGTGAATGCTGGGCTCAAGCGGTCCTCCTTCCTCAGCCACCTAAGGACCTGGTGCCACAGGCACACACGACAGCATCAAGCCATATGCCTAGTCAGTGAACACACCTTCTGGAATGTGAATTGGGGATGGGGCTTGGACCATCAGGAAGACATGGCATTACCCAAAGAGCAGAAGGATAGGATGGTTGTTGCTAGGAAGGAGAAGCACAGCATAAATTCTCTGTGCAACAAAGATATACACGGAGAGTGAGAGGGAGAGCTTGATGCACTGTGTCCAACAAGAGGAGAGGCATTGAAATGCAGTACTGGAAAGTTCCACTTTTTATATCAGGGAGTAAGTAAGTAGTTTATCTGAGCAATGGTACTAATTTCCTCCAATGTTTCCCCCTCCTACTCTTTTGAAGGAGTATTTCCAAAGGTTACTTTGCCCTCTATTTCTCTACTCCCTCTCTTAGAATACTCATCTATTCTCATGAATTTAGTCATGATTTTTTGCTTTTATGTCTGCTTCTCCATATCTACCTCCTCATTCAGATCCAATTCCTATTTCTTCAGATGTAGGGAAATTTTATTCAGTTTATTTCAGTCTTAATGCGGATCTAACAGTGATTAAACACACACATACACACACACACATACATACACACTCATCATCATCATCATCATCATCATCATCATCATCATCATCTTCTAATACCCAGTCCTCACTTACACTGGGCTCCCATTACTTATACTCCTCTGTAGACACCACATTCTGCAAATATTTCCCGTAATTATCTCTTCCTTTTGAATACAATTCTATAACCAGGTCTGGCTCTATTCATCAGCCTATATCTGGATCTAGATCATGTTCCTTCCAATTGCCTTGCATATTGTGGCTGGAATAAGACTTGATCAAATCTGTCAGTGATTTTCTACTATTTTATTTAGAGACAGGGTCTCACTGAGTTGCTTAGTGCCTCGCTATTGCTGAGGCTGGCTTTGAACTTGAGATCCTTCAGTCTCAGACTCCTGAGCCACTGCGATTATAGGTCTATATTTTATTCTCCATCTCCTCCCTCTTCCCATACCCACTACTCTGCCCAGATACCAGGTTCAGTACTGATGGACTCAATCCATCTCACCCCATCTTCTAATCCCCACTCCCAAATGAATTTTTCAATGAGAGTTGC
The DNA here is from genome assembly GCF_902686455.1 of Sciurus vulgaris. NCBI lineage: Eukaryota > Metazoa > Chordata > Mammalia > Rodentia > Sciuridae > Sciurus > Sciurus vulgaris. Next base: position 49,830,535 of record NC_136473.1, read on the forward strand.
CCTCAATCAGGCCTGCAAGCATAGAATGGCTAATGTGGGTAACAAAGACTTGTCACCCTTACTTCAGTTTAGGGCGACACAGCTCCAGAACCCCATTATAGGATCAGACAAGGCCTCCATTTCAACCAGATTTCTTTTTGCATTGCACGATTCAATTTTTCTCATTTCCGTACAGATCTATTGTCCTGCAAGCATTCCCAATAAACCTGCTCAGAACTGTGTCTCAGAGTTTAAGAAAGAAATTTAAAATAGTTCCAGAGTGATCCAGGGAAGAATACTCTAAAAAGGGATTTGGAGATGGATCACTTGCCAGACAGCTGCCAAGAATAACCCCCAGGGCATACTGTAACAGTAGATTTTAAAAACTTTTCCTATTGGTAAGCTGGCATGGTCTGCTGGTGGAAGGACTCACTGACTGGTAAAAGATCATTAATGCTTAAAAGTTATGAGGGACAGAGGGATTAGATCCTTATTTTCAAGTGGCATTGATTTGTTGAAGAGATAATAAAAGACTCGGGATATTAATCACCATCTCAGGCAGAATGCAAAAGCCATAGGTAGGGTCTCTTTGGCAACATTTAATTAAGCCCTGGTTTTCTGCAATCAAAGGAAGACTCAGGTGTAAGAAGAGTGCTGTTTCAGAAAAGTTTGCATTCTGAGCTCTTGCAAGTTTCCTTTGCCAATGTTAGGGCCTTCAAAGGGAAGGAATGGAACTCCTAAAATCGGGAAAGTTATACCTGGGTAAATAATTTGAGAATCTCAAACTCTCAAATTTCCCTGGACCCAATAAACTATTCCTAGACTCACATCCCTACTGGGAAGTAGTGGGTCAGCTAAGGGATGATAGGAGTATACAAGAACGTGGCTGCAGGATTCAGGAGAAGAAACATACATATGTGTCCTGAAACTGCTAAATCAAAGAGGGGGACCAGAACATGAAGTTGGATAAGGGATACCTACCACTCCCAGAGCAATCTCCCATGACTCAAGATTTAACTCCATGGCAAATGACCCAAGGATCATGACTTAGAGAATCACAAAAACTGTAATTCACATTCAATGAAATAGAAATACAGGAAGTTCCACAGTGCATGTTGAACAAAAAGCTTCCAAAAGCTCAGAGAAGTAAGAATGCTAAGTAGATTTGCTACATATAAAGTTTAGGGGGAAAGAAATAGACAACTGCATTCCCAGGAAGGTATCTGTTAGTACACATCACCTGTAGGTCAAGATTAACTGTAGGAGATACGTTGCTATAAAACTAGTCTTCCTGAGGAATGTGAAAATAGCAAGATCTTTTAAAAAAAATGTCAGGTTGTAATGCTTAACTTCCAGAAGCAAGATGGGCATATTTGTTGCAAAGCATGGGAAGATTGTAGTGGCAGTCAGGGGTTCCCAACATGATAATGGTTAATAGAATATGATGTTTCTGGATATGCTGCCAACAAAAATATTGCTTAATTTTCAGTTAAAAAGAAATCAGTGATGGATAATCAGAGGCAGAAGGCAGTAACTCAATAAAAATCAAATCCCTTGTCCAGTTTCCAGAGCAGACATGGAACCTATTGCCCAAAGAGTAGCTGGTTCCCCCATGTGGCTTCATCTGCTTATGCATGATGGGGTTTGGACTGCTTCACTTGTATGGGCATTGCAGACTCTCATGGCCATAGGAATTCATTACTATCCAGGTGTGTCCTGCCACCTGGGCCTCCAGCTCCTCTGAACTTTCCAGAGTTCTGTGTCAAGCCCTCACTTGTAGCCAGCACCTTCATTCCCTCTGTTCGTTTTCTCTGGAGAATCCGGACCAAGTGGGACTCGGGAAGAGTTTCGACATTGCCACTGGATTCAGCCCGTCACTTCCTTTCTCTACTACAGCAAACATGATCTCCATGATATTATCCTAGAGAATCAGCCTGAGGGGGCTGGGAGAAAAAACTGACATAGTGAGCAAGGAAAAGATTCTAGCCTGAAACTCTGAGACTCCATCTTTCTCCATCTTTCCCATCGATGACTTTGGACTTGACCCTTCCATCTCCCATAGGGGCAGAATTCTATGAGCACAATTCACTGATCTTTCCTTCAGTTTTATATGCTAATAATGGATGACATTAATCTTGAATCTTTTGGCATCTCTTCCATGGAATCAGAATTGCTTTCTCATGGTTTATATTAGAAAGATGTCCGATATACTAAAGCAAAAAGAAAGAAAGAGAAAGGAAGGAAGGAAGGAAGGAAGGAAGGAAGGAAGGAAGGAAGGAAGGAAGGAAGGAAGAAAGAGAGTGGCTGGTTCCCTTAAGAGTAAAGACCTTGCAATACAAAGGCAAATCTATTATTTTGTTATATTCCCACTTCTTAAACTGGGAACTTTGGACCATTTATTCAGGTCAATGTGCTTTACCTTAATACTCAGTACTTTGGGGAATACTGAACACTGGTTCAGAATTAACACTAATACTTGGAGATCAAATGAACCACCATGGTTCCCTACTAAATTGGAGCCATATTGGGATTCCTAGAGTCCTCTCCAAAGTCTGGTTGTCAGTGGACCCACTGCTCCATGGACCGACTCAATGACACATGCCCTCATTTCCAAATACATAATTGGAAAGGACACTCTTGGTAGTTTGAAGAGTCCTCACATTCATTCTTTGACCTCTTAGGCAAGAACTATTGTGTTGGGGAGGGGCAAATGGAAGTTCTGAAGCCTTTCACTACTCCAGAAAAAAGGAATAATTAAAAACCAAAAATGAATTCCAAAAGGAATGGGGAAAAATCAATGAAAATCTCAAAGACTTTAACACTGAAGTGGCCTCTGTCACATTTCCTTTTATTTCACAATACTGGCTCCTGCAAAAACAATGGAAGACATCATGCAATGGTAGTAGCCCCTGTTGAAGCTACTGCACTCAGTATTAATCATTTGCTTGAACCAATTGAAATAACCTCCAGCACGTGATCTGGCAAATGTGTGTGTGTGTGTGTGTTTCCATAAGGAAGGAGAACCAGACGCAGGGTGCACTCTCATGGGACAGACAACAGTTTACATTTATGGTCTAGCCTCCAGTCTTTCTCCATTCTCACACCCTTTATCAAAATATAGACCAAAAGGATCTGGATTTTATGGACTGACCCACCATATGATTGACATCAATGTAGTAGGACCAGATGACAGATATGGGGCAAATATGTCAAAAGTCTTGGTAAGAACCAACACCATTTGTGAGAAAGAATTGATGATTACTTTTATAAAGGTCCAGGAGACTTGTGATTCCAGAGAAGATGAAGTGCACATGTTTTCCTTATCCCCCCAGGTAGAGATCTTAGGACTCAGGGAATAATAAGAAAGTAATTTTTTTCTGGTTTTGTTTGTTTATTCTGTTACATATTCTTCACTGAATACTAGAGAAGCCAGTATTTCATAACCCAGAAATGCACATAGTACAAACAACATCAAAAACCATGAGGCTTTTCATATTTAAGTTTTGATAAAGTGGATGGGCTGCCTCCTGTGCTTCAGAAATAATGGCCATGGAATTAGGTGATAGGGGTGACAGGGATAGGGGTTAAGGATTCAGAAGATGACCTGGTCAACAAATTTTAATGGTTTATGATTTGGTCTCATTGTTATCTCTCATGCAGACATTACTAATCAGTGGTGATAGATCAATCATTAAATAAGATTTCTAGGAATACATATATTCTAAGTTGGTCACTGAATAGTAAAAATTCATTGTCATTGATTTCATAACTCAAAAATCAGTCAACTTTAGAAACAAGTGAATTGAAATATCCTCAGACTAAAGTGAAACATTCTGATCCACTTAATTAACTAAAAGGAAACACTTATAAACTGATTTCCTTTAAGTCCATACAGTGATTCAACCATGTACAAATTTCTTAAGGTTTTTATTTTTTATTGATCTTTGAATTTCTTGAATGGCATATAGTTTGATTAGTAGATAATGGTGACACTGTGAAACTAAGAAGAAATTAAGAAATTAAGAAATATTGAAACCCATGAGAAATAAATGTGAAAACACACAAAATTCAAGACAATTTCTGGCTTGTGAAAGACAAGTACAGTGCACTGATTACAGAAAGGAAGACAAGACTTACAGTGAACTTTTATTTGCAGCAGTTTCTCAAGGTTTCCTCATTCAGCATTTCTTATTCAAAGAACGCAGCAAGAAAATTCTGTCTTCAGTTGGTGGGGAAGAGGCTTGTAAGCTCCCAAAGACAGCTCTAAGCCACCCCTACCGTCCCTGCTCCTTGAATGCCTCATTCTGATTCTCCTTGAAGAGGTGACACAGTCTGGGGATTGAACTGACTATGGTTGGACAAACACACTCCAAACACACAGAACCCCTTTGTTGTTCACTAAAACAAGTTTCAAATTCCACTTTTATGGCACATCACACCACGATCATATATAATCCTAAAGTATCTTTATTTGTTCTATAATTTAATAGTATACCTATAAAATAATTACATTATACTTATAACTTTTCTTCATTTATAAACAAAACAAAACAAAAACAATTAAATACAATTTGAGCCATTATAAGGTAAACTTTATACATACAATAACCCCCCGAAGGAGCTTCACACTGCAGCATATCATATTGCTTTCATTGCTACACCCATAACTGGGTTCAAAGAGAATGCTCGGGTTATTATTCTATGAGTTCTTAGCTTAACCCTTCCCCTATCTGTGTGGGCTCTGGTTAATAAAACCACAGGGGTTGACTTGGCAGTTGTATTGGAGACACTCCTCCACTCTCCTTCCACTCCACTCCATCAGCCTCCATTAGGATCACATGGGCTTCCTTCCTTCACAGCTTTTAGGCTGCATATTCTACACTGGGTCTGACTTGAGGTTTTCTGCTAAATGAAAAAATCAGTTTTGACTGTGGATGTGTTTTTGACTTTTTGTCTTCATCCCTCGGTTCCAGCCCTCAGTGATTTCTTTTAATTTCTGCTTCCTGATTTTGGGCTACCCATTTCTGAAGCCAAAACCCCATTCACAACAGCACACTCTGTGCTCAGGTTTTACGGTGTTAACGCAAGCAACCAAAATATACAACTTGCAGGGCAGTTGCAGATTCACCAATGAGCCACACCCCACCCCAACCCTTGTTCTCCAGGTGACAAACTCTAGATCCACTGTTACTGCCTAGTGTCAGTTTCAGTCCCCAGACCAGTTTGTAGAGGGTCTCTTTCATATCCTAGGAAAGTGACCCTCTGGCAGGAGCACTTGCTTGGAAATGATCAGTGAAAGGCTTTTAGACTATGCTCATTCCCACCAATGGCATCTCATTCACATTTGTCAGATTCCATAAGCATTACTCACAGGGAACCCTTCCTGGAGCAATTTAGCAGAGACTCAAACTGAGTATATGTGAGAGCATAAATTATGTCAATTTCCTTCTATCAAGAGACCACAATATGGAAACTTTGACAATTCAATAGAAAAACAAAAGGTGACCTAATGTTTGCTCATACTTTTAAAATCTATTATTTGGAATGGATGCTAGTTATTTTCCATAGGACAATTCTACTAGATTACTATTCTCTACACTTTAATCCTTTACTTTCTCCTGCACCACAAAATAACCCAATTCCTTATATTCTTAAATATGTCTTTTAATAGGAAATATTTTTTGCTTAGTGTCATGGCAGTGAAAATAGCATCCTGTGTCACTCTTCATGTGCATAGAGGGTTTTGAGTTAATGTCTTCCCTGTGAATCCCCCTCCCAACACCCATCCATCCCAACCCAATTTCTAAATTGTGCTGCAATGCTTTAGTACCTTCAGTGACATAATATTCAAAGTAAAATCATGATTCTGCCCATCTCCCTGCCCAATCTAAAAGAGGTGCATGACAGTGAATTGCTGACCAGGCATTATGTCTGAGTAAAATACCTTTTTGGCAGATCATCACCTGTTGTCCTCCCTACTCAGAATGGTGCTGCAAGGCCAGAGTCAAAACATGTGAAACAATACATGATAGGTCTATAATACTTTTTAACAGCTCTTTACAATATAGGTCAATTATAAAACCAGCGTTAATGTAGAGACCTTGTGTGTGATAATATTCTAACTGCAGCGATAATAGCATGCACACTAGAGTTCATCTCGAGTCCACAGATGGAGGCTGGGGAGTAAGGAAGACGAGGTGGTGTCTGCTGGAAGGATGTGGCCTGCTGAGAGCAAGGTCCCCAGGAAAGCCCACTTGATCCAAGTGGCTCACGTGGTTTTCTTGGTGTTGGGTTTGTTAGGAGCCCCTTTGACCCTGCACATCTCCTTTATGGACATTGTCCAAATCAGCATCACAGCAGCAGCTAAAACCACAAGAATGAATGCTCACCACCCCAGGATCCAGGAAACAGCAGGAGAAGTTTGAGGGGCTGCTCAGAAGAGTGAGCATCTTTTGCGAGGAAAGGAGGCAAGTTGGAGTGTACGGTGAGGCCTGGGAAATACTCGCTTCCACATGGTGGAAACATCAATGCTGGATTTACAATGCATCACCTAAAGTCCTCTCCGACTGCTGGGGGAGCGGAGGTTTCCAGCATCTTTCCATGGGGTCTGATCCACAACCCAGCTTTGGAGTCCCAGGTAGGGTCCGGGATCTGTCAGAAACACACCAACAAAACTCCACCTGCGTTCCACGTTTGTGACAAGGACACCGTTAGCCCCCAAAGACGTGCTTGCTGCTGAGGGGAGAACACCAGACAGCATGTGAGTGAGCTCAGAGGACAGGGAGAGAGGCGGCGGCGAGAGCGACGCGACCCCGAGGCCGGGAGGCACGCAGTGCTGAGCTGCGTCCTGCCCCTGGCGTTCACTGTTTGTCAGAGTCGCTCAGGTTCACGGACATGCATCGGCACTGCTTCACCTTCTGGATCTTTTTGAGTCGAAAGGGTGGATCCAACCCGGGGCATTCGAGCTCCACCAGGACCGAGGTGACGCGCTGGGGCTTGCAGAAGGCGCAAGACTGGAAGGATTCCTCCTCCTTCTTCACGTGCCGCGGGATGTAGAAGGAGTTGCACTGGCCGTAGCAGAAGCGGTTGAGGATGGTGCGGCTGCGGCAGCCCTCCTCGCTCACCGTCTGTCGCAGTGGCTGGGTCTTGCACCAGTCACTCTTGAGGTACTTGCGCTCGGTGACCACCAGGGCCTCCTGACTGGAGGCCAGCACCTCCTTGATCTGGTGCTGCCATCTCTCTGAGTTGTTGCTGCTGCCGTCCTTGTAAGGCGAAGGGATGGCGCCCACCGGCCTGTTCTTCCGGGCTTCTGCCACCTTCACCAGGACTGTCACCAGGAACAAGGACAGGGAAAGCTTCCAGAACATCCTGCAAAGAGAAAAGAGTTAGAGGGGTTGGTTGGGAAGGGCGACAGAGTGAAGAATCCATGTTGTCCTTTTAATGCTTTATGGTTATATTAGGAGAGGCGACAGTCAGATTGCAGGATGCCCAGGGACAGCTGAAAGTGAGAAGCATTAAACGATACACTTGAAGACAGCTATATGACACTACCATAAATAGTGCCCCAGAGGCAGTAATGAATTTATAATGAAGTTAGAAAATATCTATAAGTTGAACAATTACAGAAATAAAGCAAACGCTGTCAAGAGACACACAAGCCAGTTCACAGAAGTACCAACAAAGGTTAATACCCAATGTTTATTGTGCTTTAGTATGGGCCAATGTTGTCCTAAGGGCTTTACATGTACAGCTCATTTAGTACTCCAAACAGCCTTAAATTGGGGGTGGTATTCCTACTTCATATTAGTAATAAATTGAGGCCCACAGAGGTTGAATCATTTGCCTAAGGTTTCATAACCACTGAACAATGGCCCCAGGATTTGAAGCCAGGTATCTACTTTCAGAATCATCAATATTAACCAATAGATATGGATATGATCAGAAAAATTAATAAGTAAAAAGTAAAAGGAAAGGTCACAAATTTCTTAAAAATAAGCACTAAAGTTAGAAACACATGTAGGCTAAAATTAATAGTTGTATATCTGATTATTATTACATATAAATAATAAATAACATTTAGCATTTAACATCAGTACACAAAGGTTCAAATTATTCAAATGAGTCATAAATTAGATTTGTATAGCATAAATCAATTCCTACTTGTAAATTAAGAAATTTCCAAGTCTGCATTAAACCTTTTGATAACAATGCAAAGGTACCTACATAAATGGGTTGTTTTTTTCCAGTCTGGGTATTAGAAGACTCTGACACAAGTTCAACAGAAATGAGAATTAGAGAAGAAATTATTTTTACTCTAGTAAAATGTGTCTTGTAGGGTGAAAACTGAAGTCTGAGTAAAGTGAAAGATAGGCTTCAAAGTTCAATTCACATTTTTAATTTTTATATTTTCATGAATAGTCTCAAAAACTCAGCAAAAGAGATGACTCCCTTCTTATTTTACAACTGTAACTCCTAACAAGATCCTTGTCAGTATCATTATTTTCAACTTTATTAATTTCTCCTTTAGTTTACCATTTGTAAAACTAATAAATTCCCATTTGTTTAATGTGCACACTCTAACATGGACCTGTAACAATAAAAAAGCATATATTAATGTTTATATATGTATTTATGTATGCATGTATTGTATATATCAGGCACAAGCATATAGAAATGATTAAAAGTTAATATCAAGTAAAAGAAATTCTTCAAATTACAAGCTAATATATTTACTAATATAAGAATAACTAACACTTATTGGTTCTCAAAATCCATCAGACACACAGTTTCCTTTCATGTGTTAATGTATTTAATCAACAGAATATCATGAAATAGGTAGTATTGCTTTCTCTGTCTTATGAATGAGGAAACTGAACATTGAAAGGTTGTATAACTTGCCAAGATCACAAAGCCCACATGTGAAATACTTGAATCTAGACATCCCAGCTCTGGAATCTGGGCTTTCTGTGAGTGTAGCTGCCTGTTTGTTACAAATATTTGTGTTAAGCCCAGCACTGTGGCACACACCTATAATCCCAGATGTGGCTGGGAGGCTGAAGCAAGAGGATCGAGAGTTCAAAGCCAGCCTCAGCAAAAATGAGGCACTAAGCAATTCGGTGAGACCCTGTCTCTAAATAAAATACAAAATAGGACTAGGGATATGACTCAGTGATCGAGTGCCCTGAATTCAATCTGCATATACCAAATATATGTGTATATATATTTGTGTTAAATTATCTATGTTAAAATTCTTTTTGTTGTTGTCATTGTTGTTGTTTGCAGGTCTGGGAATGGAACTCAGGGCCTCACACATGCTAGGCAAATGCTCTACCACTGAGCCACATCCCCAGTCCCACTAAAATATCTTGGTGTCATGGTCACTTGTCTAGTTTAAGCCACAATCAACTTTGCACACCCACTGTTTGTGGAGTACTGATTCTGGAGTAAACACTGTAATTGGTTTTGCAAATTCCAGTATGTCTCCATTAGAGTTTGGGTTTTAAGTGTCCCCCAAGACCTGTACATTAAAGACTTGATTCCCAGCTTAGCACTATTGAAAGTGATTAAATCTTTAAGACTTGGGACCTAGCGGTAAATCTTAGGTCATTGGGGGCGTGTCCTTGACCGAGATTGTGGGAGTCCAGTACCTTTTTCTCTTTCTCTTTGCTTTGTAGCTGTCATGAGGTGAGCAGTTTTCTCTGCCACACACTCCTGCCATAATGTGCAAAAGTCATGTGTACGGTTGTGTCCATGGACTGAAACCTGCAAAACTATGAAACAAAATAAACCTGTTCTCTTTTTAAGTCAATTATCTCAGGTGTTGTGTTCCAGTAAAGGAAAACTGTCTAACACAGGCACCAGTGGCTACACAGAATATACCCTAGTTGTATTTGGAGAGGAAGCAGGAGGAGCCTAGGAAACAACAACTAAATGAGGCTCTTAAAAATCAGGATAGGATTCCTCGATGTGATGATACTGCTGGAAGCAACCAGAATTAGGTACTGCAGATGAAAATGGGCCAGAGGAATACAAAATTTGGTGGGGAGGGGCACAGAGAGAATATTCTATCTTCTCTCTTTCCTTCCTTCCTGGCTTCCTTCCTTTTTCAAAAATATTTTATCCAACACAGTTATTGAAAATTTAAGGCCACATCTTAAAAGGGCTTTTCTCACGCCTCCTTGGTTCCACACATGAAGTGTCACATGAAAATAGCCACACTTCCAGCAGAGCTATGGCAAGCATCGAGTCTTGGACTCATTCAGCTTACACAGCTTATTATACGTGTGGAATGATTTGTGATCTCAATAGCCTCTTAAAAAGAAAGTATTTTGGTTCCATTTTAATAATTTCCGAAATTATTAACATTTTGAGTAAACACAACCAAAAGTTTGTAAGTCCCAGCCAGGAAAGATTTACAGAGTCGGCCTGGTTCTTAACTCCTATTTCCAATAACAGCTGCACATGCGCCATTGATAGGCTGGACAAGGCATGCTTTCATTCAACACCTTCTAATTCTCGTCAGGGAGAGCAGAGCTGAAACATGTTCAGATCAATCTGGGGCAGAAACTCTCTGTGTCAACAGTATTAGATGTGGTGATTAACAACACGCATTCTTTGAATGTTCTAAAATGGTTTCAAAACATCTGGCACACATCCCTAGAAGTTGTGTCTCATAGGAACCTAGGAAAGGAAGCAAACCTCCAGTTTTCAGGAAAGAGAAAAGAGACTGATAAAATCTAGGTGACTGGGGCCAAGTCAGGCTCTTCTCTCTTTGCTGTCTTACATCTCGTTTCTGTTCTCCTTCACCATGGCGACAGTAAGCTTACCTCGTCTTAGTGTCAATAAGCTCACTGGCATCTCAGTGTCAGAACAGGTCGGCAGGAAAGAGGTGTTTGCCGTGGTGACTATTCAGTTGTATCCTCTTTCCTTGAGGAACACTGACACAATTGAACCTGCTGTTGCTAATGGCAACTACTCTGCTGGCCCTTGCTATGGAGGGTTCACCAAGGAGACAATGTACATGCCTCTACCTTCAGTTTATCATTCATCCTTCCGCACACATCAGTGGTGTGACCAGGACCTGAATTTAGCACTTCAGTGTCCTGCTCTGTACTGAAACCCTTTGCTATTCAGAGGCATGGCTGGCATACAATTAACCTCTCAGGAATGTTGCCACAACTGCCAGTAACGACAGCATGAGGATACTTCACTTTGCTCTCACATCTTATGTTTGGCCTGTACGAAAAGAAACTCATAAATAAATCCTGTCAGTTTTATTAACCGTTCTTCTGGCCTAACAATGTTTTCAGTTTGTGAGGGGTGCCAGGATTGTAAACGCTGATGGCCTAAGCAGACTGGGTTGGCCAAAGTTGATTGTGCAAAAAGAGAGGTAGTGGAAGCATTATCCTCTTAAGTGAACGCCCTGGCCTTTGTAGGGGCCACAACAAGAACTGGTCAGGTTAAAGCGGTTAAGAAATCATAGTCCCCCTCTATAAGCCCTTCCTAGAAGTGTAAAGACCTGAACAGGGGCTCCACAATAGGAGCTGGAGCAAGAAAGCTTCCTGATTTCTAGGAAAGGATACAGCAGAGATGAATCATCATCCCAACAGGTGTATGCAAATGAGCAAAAGCCATTGGTGCAGTTAAGCTGATGAACTCATCAGAGTGAAGAAGTCAGGCCAAGGCAGAACTGGGCTATGTGGGAGGGGTGAATGGTGGGGAGGGGATGAAACATTTTCTGTGACCTAAGAATTCTAGGGTGTCCTTGGAAAATTGAAGGGAAGCACCCAGGGCTAAATATCCATAGGCATTCCGGGATAAACTTGCTCCTATCACCCAAGTGAAAACAGATTAAAAAAAAACAAAAGGTCCAAAGCAAACCCCCAACAATGTTAAACATCAGAGATTATTTTTATGAGTTTTCTACTGCCATAGCCTCAACAACCAAAGCTCTTCATCTGTGATTTTGATTCCTAGGTTGCAAGGGTAGTGGTTTAGTCCCTAATCAACTCTCTAGACACAAATGTGAATGTTCCTTGGCCCCAGGATCATCCTCGTAGCCTAAGATTGCTTGTCTACTGAAACTTACCTCCTGGCAACTTTAAACCGAGGGAAATTATGGCCCACAGGCCAAACCCGACCTGAGGCCCTTTGTTGTAAATAAAGTTGGATTGAATGAAGCATGGCCATGTCCATTCACTTATGTTTTGTCCACAGCTACTTTTGTGCTGTAAAGGCAGAAAGCGTAGTGCAGACTGTGACCGTAATGCCCACAAATTTAAAAATACTTACTATCTGGTCTTTTACAGAAAAACTTGGCCAAGTCCTGCTCCGCAATTTTCCTTTTCAATTCAGTTTTCATCTTCTCTTTACTGTCAGGTTCATTTGTCAGAAAAAGTAGCAAATTTCCTTGACATTAAAATTTTCCAATTGTAAAACATTTCAAACATAGAGCAAGGCAGAAAATACTAAAACTCTTATGTGTCCACCATGAAGATGAATACAATATTACGATTTGCCATCTTTATTTTGCAACCTCTTTCTATTTTGTAATATAAAGTATGTGTGTGTGTGTATATATATAGATGTATGCACACACACACACACACACACACACACAGAGAAAGTTACAGTACCCTCCTCCCATTTTTCTTCTACCCTCACTGAGTGGACCAGCATTCTGTATATCATTCCTGTTGCTGTTTTTACTACTTACATTTTGTGTATTAGTGCATATTTGCATATTTAACAAATATTTCCCTAGTTTCATTCTCCACATTTCTTTTTTTTTGTTCCTAAAATACATATTTGAGATTTTATGCATGTGAATATTTGTAGAAGTCTCTTCATTTCTGTTGCTGAATATTAAAGCATTGTTAATGCTTTAATATTATTAATGAATAATGCAATAATGCATTATTCATTTATCTTACTGAGGAACAGTTGAGCTGCTTCAACTCTTTCACTACTGTCAATAGTGTTGTCCTGAACAGTTTTGTATGTGCTTATTTATGCCCATCTGCTAAAGTGTTTCTTTAGAGGACACATGAAGAAGTGGAAATTCTGTACAACTTGAGTTTGAATAAGTTTTGCCAAGTTGCTTTCCTAGTATTTGCATCAATATTCTCTCCCCCTGGGAAGACGTGAGTCTCTAATGCTGCACACAATTGCTCACACTTGATGTTACCAGATTTATTACTTTTTGCCTATCTGAAAAACTTGAAATGACATTTTATAATTTCTGTAAATTGCATCTCTCTGATTACAAGGGGTTCGTACATCCAGTTCAAATGCAGTGGTCTCATGACTGAAAAGGAATACATGAACTTATTCGAAGTGACAGAAATTAAAATATTGGGAGAGGAAAAATTAGAAGTTATAATTATGTATTTTCTGAAAAGATTTCTTCATGAAAAGAATAGGAAGTAGCTAGAAATTTCAAAGCAGAAATATTAGTGCATCCCACATGACTCAGAAGTTTGAAATCCAAATGGATTCATTTACTTTCCAAGTGGCATTGCCTAAGTGGAACATTGACCATCGTTTTGTTCCAGGAGAAATTTAATTTCATCTGGAAAAATTATATTATGTTTTTTTAAAAAAGATTTTCAGCCAAAGAAGAAATGATGCTAACATTACTTACTTTGACTTCTGGATAGCAAAAGTATCATTTGGGAATTTGTAATCAAAGTTCTTAATCTTTGAAGACATTGTTGTAATAAGTTCAGGATTAAGAAATGTTAACACTGAGGCAAGGTGGCAGTGGAGAACGGCATCAATAAGAAAACGGATGGGAAATGTATGGGAAAACTCTTTGACAGCTTGTGCTTATATGTATGCATTGCTTCTCTCTCAGCCATGTCCACTTGGGAATGAGGGGAGGATGTGGTTTCTAGACCCTGAGCTGCCTATGTTGTGACCTCTCCTGACTCACTCCCAGGCTTCTCTGGGTTTCCCAAATGGCACTTGCGGCCCTCTGCACCACGTTGCTGTTATAAGAAATACGGCACAGAAAATCAAGCACGAATCAAGAAGTCTCTGAGCAAAAGGTACCATGAGCTTTATTTGAAAAAAAAAAAAAAAAAAGAAGAGATTATGGGTGATCCATTAAGCATTTTGTAGCCTGTGCCATTGTTCTCTGCAGCCATTAGGAAGTGTTTTTTGTTGTTGTTGTTTTGTTTTTATCTTAATAAGGATTTTAGGCTGTTGCCTGAGAGATCAGTCATGCTGCAGTGATTCCACACTCTGAAACCCCCTTCCTCCCCCCATTGTGTGTTCCAGAAGAGCTAAAATAGCAAATTACACTTTGCTACAAGCAGAGTATAGATTTTCTGCCTATGTATACACAAAAATCAGAAAAGACTGTCTAAAACACTTTGAGTAAAATAAAAACCATCCTGCCCATGCACTCCATCAGCTTTTCCTGCTCACTCTTCATCCAAGCTGCTTCATTTCACTTGTTGAATCAAGTGTTGGTAACAATGGTGACAGGGCACATATAAAATTGTATGTCCCCTGTTTATTTCCCCTGGTATTCAGAAGAACATATTTCTTCTTTCTCTTCAGTCTTTCAATCTCCTTTCTTGAGTCTTCTTCCTGTTTTCCTTTGGTAGGTGGGCAGTCTCTAAGTATTTTTTCCATAATCCAGTCTTCTTATTCCTCATATCTCTAAGAATTTTATTCATGCTCAGGATTTCAACCACCAGATCTCTGCTCATGACTCTCAGACTCTATTCCTCAATGCCCCCTAGGCACCTGAAATTCTGTGTGTTCCAAGCCTCATCATATTTTCCCACTCATCTGCTCCTCCTCTGACACAGTTTCAATATCAAGGAGCACTACAACATTTTCCCTTTAATCTAACCCAGAAAGCTGAGAGGCATATCCTGTTCATTTACTACTAGAGAGTTCCTTGCTAACATAACCACAGTTTGTTCAGGCATTAAATTCCAATTTCTTCATATACCATGCACATACCATAGGATGGATAACTGGTTGGTCCATGTCAATTAGCTGTCCCACTCTGCTTGCAGGTGATTGATTTAGGCATGCACAGTGATGCAAATGTGATGCATAAGATAAAAGGTACAGCCTCCTGGGGAAGAATTTTATTCCCTGATGAAAAGAGACATGCCAGGAGAATACTGTTCTGGTTTTAGGTTGTAGTTGTATAAGGATTTGATGACTAAGTCTATGGCAGCCTCCATGAAGGTACAAGTATGTGGTGAAAGTCAATATTTAAGTGAAAGCACAAAATGGAAAGTAACTGCATTCTTTATTATGTCATTCAGCTATGGAATTAACCAGTCCTGCACCTGCTTATCTCTGAACTTCATGTTTGTGAATTACCTCTTCAATATCTAAGTTGCTTTGGTTCACTGGAGATCGTCCTAGTTTACCTTCTCACATGTTAAGTCCATGGACAAGCCCTCGTTGTCTTTCACGACTCACTCTAAATCCCACGGTTCGTACTTTTCTTTCAGGTCCTCATCACTCTTAGAACAGTGCTCTCACTTGCTTCCCTGTCTCCAGACTCACATAGTCTTGGACGTACCTTCTTGATTCTTATCAGAATCAATGTTATAACACTCAACTCTGTCTATATTATTCCTTTAAATTAACCCTTCAAAGAGTTCCCATCTTTTATAACTTCAAAGTCCATGGGCAGGATGTCTAGGCTTTCTGTGATCTCTGTCCTCTCCTTGGTATCATCGTATTAGTACCTCTTCACCTTACATCTTATGCTTGAAACACCCAAAACTAAGTATTTTACTCCTTGGAAGGGTGTTTTCCTGCTCCAAACATTTGTGCATTTTCCTTTGCCTGATAATGTTGTTTCTCTTACCACTGTTGGTCATTTGGGTTTCACTACAATGTTATTTGCTTTGTGAAGCTTTCCCTGTTTCCTACACTATTCATTTTTGCCACAGTTCTAACTGCCTTGGTATAGCCAATAGACACCCTGTAGCCATCGTCTGTGCATTTTCTCCCTTACTTGAATGTAAGTCATTGGAAGAAAGGGTATTTGATCTTTGTTTCCATAGTGACTTATAGTGGATCTAGAGAATACTTTTGAATGCTTATTAATGTATATACAAATGAAAGACTGGACGAATGAATGGATTTTTCCACCAATATAAATGTGGTTTTAAAGAATTATTCTTAAAAAACTAAAACCCAGTTTGAGATTGGGTTACATTTTCAATAGCAGTCATAATTTTTACATAAGTCTGTAATTATAGTGATTTAATACTATCTAGCCCTCAAAATCAGAAGAACATGCAACTTCTAAAACTGGCACTTAAAAAAGTCTAATAAATAGTTGTCTATGATTCAGTAGCAATTGTTTGCACAGGTTCTTATTTTTCTTCTATTTCAAAATGTTGTCCATTCTTCCTTCTTCTTTGAATTACTGCCTTGACATTTGTTTGTTATTTCTCATCTATCATAACAGCTCTCTTGGGCATAAATGGTCTTCAAATGGGCACATGTCTAATCCTAAGGGTTACATGCAGGCTTTCCAAGGAGCATGTCTTCACAGGTAGTTTGCGGAATATTCAAATTTTCAACCTCCAATTGTACCTTTTCTTCTAAGATACCTACTTTCAAAAGTGCCTATCTTGAGACAAAAACGTTCCCTTCCTGCCTCATTGGGCATTCCCTTCCACTACTTGACAACAGAAAAGGATAGCTCCCATCACACCCCCTCTTACCATGGTGTATTGACAGTGCTTATTCCTCTTTCTAGAAAGGGGAAGTATTCACTCATAAAAACATGCATAACCAAAAGTCTCCACACATGGGGCATCTCTTTAAGAGAGGTAAATTGCTGAAATGAATGTTTCTTTAATAATTATTTACCAAATTCATAATATACTTTTGCTACTTTGAACAAATATTCATTCTAATGAATAATCAATCCACAGAGGGGAAAAGATCCAATATTTCAAAAGCTTTATGGATACAGAATGAAAATTAAAATTTACAAGCATACTATTGTCACAGAAACAATGACAGAATGAAAAATAAAAGATTATTTTCAAATATAAAACCTTTAGGAAAACTAGAGTAAAACATGAATTTTAAGGAGAAAAAGATGTAAAATTTTGCTTTAAAAGAGTATTTCTGCATGCATTTTTTAAAGAAAATGTGTAATAGTGGGCATAAAATAGTTATGGTATTTAGCTCTCTGGAGACATTAAAAAGATTTTATTTTGAAATGTCTGGTTTGTGATATTCTTTGAATGATATCCGCTGCAAATTTAAAAGTCAATTAAAAATATGTGAGAGGTTATATACCCCTCACATATAGATTTAGAAATAAAAATGTTGGAGAGCAGCACACTAAAGCATATTGAAGTATATTATTATATTATTACTTTTAAATATGAGAATTGCATTAATCATGCTGGGCAAGAAGAATGAGTTATCCATGACTTCTTTGATACATAAAAATTTTATGTCCACATTTAAATGTTATGAGGAAAGACCTCAGGCTTCATTCCTCTCTGATTCACTCACTCATGTCTCTCAAATTCTGCAACTTCTCTTTCCTGACAGTTTTTCAAAACACTCTGTTGGCTAATGGGTCCGGAGAGGACTGGAAAATCCCATATTAAGTAATTTAATTGAAACAAGAAGTCTGGTTCACTTGGTGTTAAGTCTTAGGCACCCTGCCTTTTTCAAGTTAGCTCCTATTGACAACTGATGCTGAATTCAGACAAATTAGAGGGCAAATCCAAGGCTCTCAACCAAAAAAAACCAAACATAATCAGAGACAACCAGGAGATTTGAAACATGCCAATGGATATGGAGTTATGGAAAAAGTGAAGAAAAGAGTGTTGAAACATATTAAAAATGAACACCAATACCCAAAGCTCTATTTATGACTCTATAAGAGGTGGCACTTTTATTAAAGTTGCATACATCAATTGATTCATTCATTCATTCTACATGTTCCATGCACTTCCCTAGGGTTTGTGGTACAAGAAGAAATAAGACACTGATTCATCCCAGGAATGAGACAAAAAAATTTAAAAAAGAAAATAGTGACAATAACCTTGGAAAGAGGAGACTAGGTATTTGAGTAATCCATGAAAGATAAAAATGTTGGCCTGAACTTGGGAATAACAGGGATGAAAAATGAAGGAAATATTTTAGTTATCTAGGCTTTAACTTCTTGGGGTGATTGAATGGACAGGAAGCAACTCAGTGAGACCCTATCTCTAAATAGGGCTAGGGATGTGGCTCAATGGTTGAGTGTTCAATGACCAGTACCTTAGTTCAATGACCAGTAACTCCCCCACAAATAAAAATAAGGAAGAGGGGATAATCTAGGTATTTGCTTCAGCCAATTGGATGATGGGACAGGTACTAGTATTTATATTAGAAGATCAGAGGAAGACCTGGTTGGTGGGAACAGTGAGTCTCTATGGCACAAGGAAAGAAAGATATCTGCAGAAGATGGGCCTCAGCAAATGAACCTGACGTGCTGACCAGTCCTGTGGAGGTGATAAGTTCACTTGGGGATAGGGTAAGAAAAGAAGTGGGCTGAGAATGGAACTCTGGTGAACACTGTCTTTTCAATTTTGTAAGGAAAGGAAACCTACCGAATTGAACAAACAAAAGCAAGAAGAGCAAAAGCAGGAAGAGCAAATCAGGTGAGGTGGCAGTACGTGGGGTTACACACCTACAAACCCAGCAACTGGGGAGGCTGAGACAGGGGATCGCAAGTTCAAGGCCAGCTTCAGCAACTTAACAAGACCCTATCCCAAAATAAAAAAGAAAAAGGACTGGAGATGTGGCTCATTGGTTAAGTGCTCCTGGGTTCAATCCCTGGTGAAAAAAAAAATCAGGTAAGGTCAAAGTCTGACAAGTCTTCACTGGTTCACTGGATGGATAAGGATGGATAGAGATAACTGATAGAGGAGTTTCAGAGATGGCAGGTCTAAACCTGGGAGCAGACCGCTGAGGGGAGGAAATGAAGATAATGCATACTGAATCCTGTGTATTATACTTTACAAGGTTGCTGATAAGCCAAAATTCATCTGACTTTCAAAAACTTGAGGGTTCACACTGAGTGAGAGGAGTGGAATAACTAGGAAGAAACAAAAAGTGTTTCCTTCCTTCCTTCCTTCCTTCCTTCCTTCCTTCCTTCCTTCCTTCCTTCCTTCCTTCCTTCCTTCCTTCCTTCCTTCCTCTTTTCTTTTCTCTCCTCTTCTTTCTCTTTCTTTCTTTCTTTTTTTCTTTCTTTCTTTCTTTCTTTCTTTCTTTCTTTCTTTCTTTCTTTCTTTCTTTCTTTCTTTCTTTCTTTCTTTCTTTCTTTCTTTCTTTCTTTCTCTCCTTCCTTCCTTTCTTTCTTTCTCTCCTTCCTTTCTCTCTCTCTCTCTCTCTCTCTCTCTCTCTCTCTCTCTCTCTCTCTCTCTCTCTCTCTTTTCCCTTTGGGGTTGAGGATTGAATCCAGAGTTGTGTGCATATTAAGCACATGCTCTCTCACTTAGCCACACCACCAGCCCTCTTATTTTTTTTTCAAACTCTTTTTTAACCTATTGAGAGTTATTTTATTTATTTTCAAATATCTTTATTGAGATAAAATTCTCAAGTCATACAATTTGCCTATTTACAATGCATAATCCAGTAGTTTTTTAGAGATTCTCACAAGAATAAAACTGTTAGCAGTCATTTCCCATTTCTCTCCCCATCCCTCCCACTTATTCTATATCCCTCTGACCCTCAACCCCAGGTAATCACTTATCCTCTTTCAGTCTCTATATATGTGCCAGTTCTGGACATTTAAACTTTTGTTCTTTTTGTGTCTTCTAAAATGCAACATAAAACCCCAAGCTAAGTCACCCTGACATATCAAACAGAATAGGGTAAATGTCAAGCTGGTGCATGGGCTTGAGGTTCCCTTTACTTATTCTAAGATTTCTTTTGTTTCTGAGGTAATTGATCTTCCCCCAAAGTACCTAACTTACTAGTTCTCTGCAATAAACCTTCATAAACCAAGTCTCTTTCAATCATTACTATACCCCTGGAATTTAGCATAAGTCCTGCTACATAGAAAATAACCAATAAATATTTATTGGATAAATGAATGAATTTCTAATATTTCTGAGAAATTACAGATGCTGTATTTGCTATATTCAAACAACCATAATATAACTGATATTTGAGAAGGGGAAAGCCTGGGAGGTTAGAAGCATCATTCCTTTGCTTTTTATTTGGGAAATAAAGCAACTTTAAGTGTACCATTCATGCAGCAAATATTTACTGAATGCACATGTGCTCACGATGTTTGGTGTCCATTCTGCTTTTTATAACTCTCTGTTTAGATCTTTCCTTGGATCAGCCTAATTATAAATAATGTAAATAAAAAAAGGATTTCTACTGAACTTTTGAAGTATTTGTAGAGAATGTTTCTTGTTAACATCAAACAGAACCAGTTATACCTTAAGCCAAACTTATCAAATATTTTTAATATATTGTTTCTGAACACATGTATTGGCATATTTTTCCAAAAAGCAAGTTTCTATTAACAATATTTATTATTGGTATGCAATACAAATTCAGCAAGGACTCTCTTTTTCTTTAATATGTGGTCCTCAAACTCCAGTATGAACCTGACACACCGGAGAAATGCAGAAATCCAATGTACATACAGGGCAGAATTCTCGTGCTCAAGATCTGAACGAAACCTGACAAATGGCATTTTTTAATATGCACCTCTTACTCTGAAAAACAGAACCTAAGTCATTCATCTCAAATATAATTATCTAGGCTCTGGTCCACTGGCCAGGGCAAACATCATTAATTAAAGCCTCATTAATACAGACCAGAGACTAAAATAGCAATACATAGCAATCAGTGTTGAAGTTAATTGGAATTTAAAACTAATGTCTCTTCTTTCCTTGAGTGATTTTCCCATGTTTAGAGTAGAGGACTTCTCTAATGATTTGTGACGGGAAGATGTGAGAGAGATGGTTTGCAAGTAATTGTGATGTGTGTTTCCATTTAGGATCTCTTTCTTTTCAAGCCTGTGTTCCAAGGCTTCTGCAGCTCCTTGGAGGGCCACATCAGGAAAGGTTCCTGCACAATACCCAGGGGACAGGGTGTGATCCAGGGACTTGACTCATTGCACCTCAGATGTAATGAAGGTTGACATTCATGTACATGTAGAGGCCTGCCTGGATCCAGTTCATTTTGATTTTGCTAACCTCTGTTCCTCCCCTTCCCTCCACTTTTCCATTATGTTTAGTTCTTTCATGCAACACATGTTGAGTTGAAGCTTAAACTGAAAAGAATTCATATGCAGGTATTTATTATGGTTTAAGTGGCCATATAAGGAATTCTCTATATCTAATCTGAAGAAAATCTTGTGTGTTTGTAAGTGATATAACAGGGATGGTAGTGAAGGTGTCAAGAAATCTTTATATTTTAGTTCTGGGATTGAGCCCAGGCCCTCTGCTTCATGTATGCTAAGAAATAGTCTACCATTGAGCTGCACATCCAGTCCAGAGATCATGATCTTTTAGAGTTGAGTCAAGTATTTGAAGGGCTGTCATGTGGAAGTCATAATGAAGCCTTCCTGATCTACTCCAGAGCAAAGTGAGGGCCAATGAAAGGATAGACCAGAGGGCATGTTATGGTTTGGATATGAGGTATCCACCAAAAGCTCCTGTTAATGCAGGAATACGCAGAGGTAAAATGATTAGATTATGAGAGTTGTAACCAAATTGGTTCATCCTGGTTTGAATGGAATGACTGGGTGGCAAATGTTGGCAGGTGGGAAATGACTAAAGGAAGGAGTCACTGGGGGCATGCCCTGGAAGGGTGCATCTTTCTTATGACCCCTTCCAAACTCTCTCCCTCTCTGCTTTCTGACCCTGCCATGAGTAAGCAGCTTTTCTTTGCTGATTCCATTCCCCAGAATGTGCTGCCTCACCTTGGTCCCAAAACAATGAAATGAGACATCTGTTGACTGAGACTTCTGAAACCACTAAGTTGTTCTATTCAGGTATTTTGGTCGCAGTGACACAAAAGTTGAACAGGAACAGGAAGTTTTCTTACTCAGAACATATTTTTAAAAATAGCATTTTAAAAAGTGAATGATATCCAGAATAGGTAAGTTCATAAAGACAGATTGCAGATTTGTGTTTCCAGTTTTTGAAAGTAGAAGAAATAAGGAACACTCTTTACTAGGTACAAGTTTCCTTTGTAGTAATAAAAATATTTTGGAACTAGGTAGCATTGCAAAACTTGGAAAATTTACTAAATGCCACTGAGTTGTTCACTTTAAGGGTTACTTTTTTATTTATTTTTTCTTAAGAGACAAGGGCCTCACTATCTTGCCCAGGACAACCTCCAAATCTTGAGCTCAAGTGATCTTCCTACCTCAGCCTCCTGAGCAGTTAGAACTACACGAACATGTTACCATACCAGACTAATATGGTTAATTTTATGTTGTGTGAATTTCATTTCAATTAAAAGAAACTACTTATTAAGAAAATTAACGGAAATGGGAGACTTTAAGAAATTTTTATTTTAAAATTATTTGACAAAAAAATCAGTTTTGGTTACAATCTAAATCCATAAAAATCAAATAGTCTCATAAGCTAAAAAAGTACATGAATTCATAGCACATTAAACTATGTATCTAAGAAAATATGTAAATGAAGGTTTGCAATTATTCTTTTTTATTGTTAAAATCTATTCTTTTTTGTTGTTTTTAGATATACATGACAGTAGGGTGTATTTTGACATATTGTACCTACATGGGGTACAACCCATTACAATTTTGATCCCATTCTTGTGGTTGTACATGATATGAAGTTATACTATTCACGCATTCATATATGAGCATAGGAAAGTCACGTCTGATTCATTCTACTATCTTTCCTATTCCTATCTTCTCTCCCTTCCCTTCATTCCTCTTTGTCTAATCCAATGACTGTCTACACTTCCCCTCCCTGTTCTCCCTTGTCATGGGTTAGCATCCACAGAGCAGAGAGAACATTCAATCTTCGGGTTTTTGGGACTGGTTTATTTTACTTAGCATGGTATTTTCCATTTCTACCCATTTACCAGCAAATGCCATAATTTCATTCATCTTTATAGCTGAGTAATATTCTATTATGTGTATATACTACATTTTCTTTATTGTGATTATTCTTAAAGAAGACAAAAAAGAGACATCTGTACTGGTTGGTACTATGTATGAGCCAAGTTAATTGCTTTTCTTTTTAACTATTTAATCATTTACCTTTAAAATAATAACATTTTGTTAACAAAAAAATTCTACTTATAGAAACTTTGGAGAATTCAGAAAATTCTAAAGTGAAACACAAATAATTTTTATTGACTATAGAATGTAACACATGTTCAAAGTACTTAATTGGATAAAAATTATAAGTTTTATAGGTAATATTGCCATAAACATTTCTGTATGTTAATTTTGGATAATCACATTCTTAAATGTCTTCCAAAGATTCATGTGGTAAAGGCTTTCTCCTCAGTATGGCACTTTGGAAGAGATAGAAATTTTGATAGGTGGGGCATCGTGGGAGGTTTTGAATCACTGGAGGGGTGTCCTTGAAGGGGGTTGTGGAAGCCTGTTCTATTCCTCTTTATCTTTGGTTCCCAGTCATGAGGTGAATGGGCCTCCCCTGTCACATGCTCCCACATTGTGGGACTGTGCCATTTTAATGTACTGTGTAACTACACGTCCAAAGAAACAGGGCCAATCAGTCATGAATGGAAACCTTCCAAACCATGAACCAAAAAAAACCTTTCTCTTTCTAAATTGACCTATGTCAGGTATTTGTTACAATAATGGAAAGCTAA
Source organism: Sciurus vulgaris (assembly GCF_902686455.1). NCBI lineage: Eukaryota > Metazoa > Chordata > Mammalia > Rodentia > Sciuridae > Sciurus > Sciurus vulgaris. The sequence goes on from NC_136473.1 coordinate 49,854,355, forward strand.
CATACGCATTAAGATAAATAGCTAGAAGTAGCATCAGTTTGTTATTAAGAGACCTTTGGACTCTGAGATTTGATGTGTTGGAGTATTAGTTTAGGAAAGCAACTGTCTGTAGTCAAGAGATCAGTAGTTCAAGGTAGCTGCTACTACCACTGAAAGAAATGAGCCTGGAAACTATACCTGGGAAATCCTGACCAGGCCAAGGAGCCTGCACAGGAGTTGGGAGAAGCAGAAGCAAAGAAAAAAAACAAAAACAAAAACAAAACATCAAAACTTTGACTTCTTAGTTTACCTGTCAAACCACTTTGGTTGTACTTTTTGGTGGTTGGGCAAACAATTTTTAAACATAAGAGATTTTTTGTTGAAGACTGTTTCTGTGCAGGAAATAATGAGAGGCAAAGGAAGATGACTTGAGACCAATTTTCTGATGAATAATAATGGACATACATGAATAGAATATCCATATGAAAGCTGCTTTAAGTGTGTGAAGTAATACTCGTTGATTAGGGGAAGCTTTTAGAATCAAACAGGATGGTCCCCTCCTACATTAATATAAAATAGAAAATGTAAAAAGGAAAAAAAAAAAACTTGTGCAGATCACTTAGTAATAAGACAGAAAAATAATTCTGGAAGTTACAACTAAAACTTATACTAATTTTCATACGGCCTGGGATCTTTTCCTCTTTTCACAATTAATTATTAATCTTAATCAAAGTTTCTTAAAATGTGTTTTCCTGACTGGTAGTTAGAAATGTAAATTTTGTTCTCCAAGACCTACTAAATTAGAAATTCTGCGGCGGAACTAATTGCTTTGGAGCCTAGCAATCTATATTTTGACTAACTCCAAATAATTCTGCAACTTTCTGTTACACAACTTCTAGGCAAAGAACTTTAATGATAAGAATTTTAATAAATGAATGTAATTACTCTGATCCTTCATAATTGTAATTCCCTGATACATTGATTTATGAAAAGAAGTAAATTTAATATAACATCTGACACTGTACTTGTTTAGGCACCATATATAAGGAAACATTTTAAGAATAATTCCATATGTGGTTTTCATGTAAAATATTCAAATTCATAGCTCAATTTACTGATAGAATTTGTTATATACTTCTCTTAAGTTGTTATATGAAAAGTTAAGGCCCCAATATTAGTAGAAATATTTTCTAAAATCCCAATTACTATTCCTGAACTCGTAGTAGTAGTATCGTAGCATTTTCTCCTAGACATAATTCATTTATTTGCAACAAGTATTTATTGTGAACCTACTATGTGCTGAGTACTGATGTTGGCACTGAAAATACAGCAAATATGGTCCTGCTTTTCCTAGAAGTTACATTCTAGTGAGGGTACAAGTGATAAATTAGTAAACCACATAAAAGTAAGATACGATATTTTTAGATAGTAGAAGTAATTTGAAGAACATAAAAACAAGAAAATGGGAAGAGAGTCATTTGGGCTGGGATATTATTAGATTGAGTGGTAGTGAGCAGGGGGTTTCCTAAGAAGAGAAATACATGAGACCTGGATAATGAGAAGAAATAACAATACCCAGATTTCTGGGAAGAAGGAACAGCATAAGGAATGAACCAGAATGAGGACAAGCATATTAGACTCTTGGAAAAGAAAGACCAGTGTAACTAGAGCTTAATGAGTGAGGGGAGCAGTATCAAGAAACAGGGATGATCTCAGCTATTTGGGAGGCTGAGGCAGAAGGATCACAAGTTGAGGCCAGCCTGGGCAATTTAGCAAGACCCTGTCTCAAAACAAAAATTTAAAAACAAAATTAGACTGGAATGAGATAGAAAGGAACCAGATTGTGTATGGCCTTACAGACTATGATAAAGTGCATAGCACTTGAACTTTATTATATATTTAGTAAGAAACCAACCCATAGTTTAAAGTAGTAAAGTGACAAGATCTAATTTTATGTCTTGAAAACTCATGGAGGCCACATCAGTTTTAGTATTTCAGTGGAGATATTCAAAAAAGAAGCTATATTCAGTTAATATGAGAGGAGAAGGTAGGCACAGGAAATTTAGGCAACATGTTTTGGAAATTTTGCCATGCACAGGAATGAGATGGTAGATGAGATGGTGAAGGGGAGTATTATGAGGATAAGAAAGAGTTGGGGAGAATATCAGCACAAGCCCTGCACATTTAGGCCCTTGCTCTTCTATGACAACAACAAATGATTCTAAGAAATCCCATAAATCCTCATCATGCTCTTAAAATCTAATCACCAAGATAATAATTTCCTATACTCCTCGTTCTGATTGCTCATTAAATGCTTTCGGTTAAAGGGATCCTATTAGTCTAACTTCTTTTTGCCTCACTTTTTCTCTCTTTGGTTCCCAGCTAGTTTAAAATAGTAATCTTTGTTACTTAGCCCTCCCTTTTTCATGAAGTCAAAATGTACTGGAGTTCAATAATATCTCAGAAGTGATTCGAATCTCTTGGAGGTACCTCTATGAGTGAGGCTTTATTATTGTTCCTCATTTACTCATTTCCTTTCTCTCTCTGGGAGGGCACTTTTGAGATTACATGAGGTTGGGATTTATGCGTTAAACAACACAATGCTTAGCACAAGTACTAGCACTTAAAGAAAAAGGGATTGGGGTCATTGCAAAATATTGTAAATTTTGGGACCAACAATTTGGTTTTGTGGGTTTTCTTCCTGAGGCTGTGTTCCAGGGAGGGCAATAAAGGGTAAAACTCATTAGTGCATCATTATCTTTTGTCTGAAGGAAACAATGTGTGGTTTTTGGGCAGCCCACTTGGTGTTTGCATTGGTCCTGGAAATATTTCAAACCAACTATATTGTTTGAACAATTCTCCCTCTTGAACATGCAAAGAACCACCACCAAACCACAGCGTTGATGCTAAATTACTAGGTGATGACTCCTCTGGCTCCTAAAGGTTTCTAGATCTCAGTCTCTGAAATCATGGATTTTTCTTCTAATGAGAAAGATCTAAGTCTTTTGGTAGACCTCCCATGCAGTTCCCCCTTCCCATGTCCCACGTGTACTCCAAGGACTTCTGAGTTTGGTTTAGAATCAAGGTCATTGAGTTTTCTCCAACCCTTATTCTTAATTTCAGTTTTTCAGAAACTGCAAAATCTTCCCAGGTCAACTCTGCAAATTCACTATTCTGAGCAACTGTGTAATCCATTAATAGATTTGATAATGAAAATCTGGTCTGTTTTCTCATTATCAAGGTGAAGCATTTCATGGATATTGGTTTGTTTATATTCTTATAATCTGTTCTCTGAGCTACTTACCTTTCTGAGAATTTCATTGTACTTTTTAAAAAATGGTGTTATTAAAGGAACATTTATAAGGAAATCTTAAAAACATATTTGGCATCATCCGGGGAAAAAACCTCCTTTCATCAGGACTTCTAGTAAGTATAATACTACATACGGTATGTCTCCAAAACAGTGTTCTTTGATTGCAGTTCTTGTATTGCAGTCTCTTGTCTCAATTTGAACAACAAAAACAATGACATATCTACTGGTTTTTATTATTCCCCAGTTATGAGAAGGTTTCAGGGTTTCAATGTCAGAAACTCTGAAAACTGCAAGTGTCAGTAAATTCCTCATATATTTTGAGCCTCAATTTTCAACCTGAATTGTGGAGCATTATTTTTGTTATTACTATTATCCAGCCTACAATGTGACCCAATGACATAATGTATATTAGAAGATGACAGTGAAGCAGGGTGAATTGGCCCCTGGAGCTAGACTACTTGGGCTCCAGCTCCATCTCCAACACTTGTTATTGGTGAAATTTTAGCAAATTTAAAAACCTCTTGTGCCATGGTTTCCTCATTTACAAACTGGAGAAAAAAATAGTACCTGCTCATAATGTCCTGGGAAAGATTGAATAATTAAAAAAAATTAATAATCTCATACATGTAAACTTTCTAAAATAAGTAGTTTCTCCGTAAATATTTGTCAAAAAATGAATTCCCCCATTCCAGGTAAGAAAATTAAGCTTCCCCCATTATTAAAAACCAGGAATCAAATTTAAAGTCTTTCTGACAAAAAGGTCCTTTCTTTTACCAAATGCACCACAATGATTTCTCTTTACCTTTTTTATAGTTTAACAATCTTCCTTTCAATTATATAATTTTAAATATCTAAGGAAAACCATAAAATAATATCTCAAAATCAAAACAAGTGACCTGGCATGGTGGCGCATGCCTGTAATCCCAGCAATCTGGGAGGCTGAGGCAGGAGGGTTTTAAGTTCAAAACCAGTCTCAGCAACTTTCAAAAATAAAAAATAAAAAGGGTTGGGGATACAGCTCAGTGGTTAAGCTTCCCAGGTTCATTCAATCCCTGGTAAATTTTGTACACAAAGTTCCACATTTTTGTTTTTCACTGGGTCCCACAAATTATGAAACTTGTCCTGTAGTGTGATCTTATTTACTAAGAAATGTTACCTAAAAGAACTGGGTTCCTCAGCCCTCTGTATAAGAATTATAGCAGTGATGCTGTGATAAAATATGGATTCTTACTTCTTGTTGGACTTAAGAGACTGCATAGCATAATATTTTAAGAAAATGAACAAGAAAATTCTCTTAACTCCATTTATCAATCCAAAATTAATTAAGAGTTTGCAATGTGTTTCAAGTAGTGGTTCTCAAATATTGTGTGTGTGTGGGGGGGGACATGGCATGTGTGCACATGCACACAGATATAAACACACAAATGGTAAATATATGCATCTGCTCACACCTGGAGGCAAAGAATCTGGAAGCTTGACTATGACAGGGCTCTCCTGGCCATTCTGAAATTATTGTTTCAGCACATTTAATGATTATTGATCATCATTTTCCTGGAAAACATTCATGTGCCCTGGTACATTGGTTAATAAGCTCTTTTTCATGGAATTTAAGAGAATTTTTTTTTTACTTCTTAATAGTTATGAATTTGTTGAAAAAATATAAATTCTAAAATGTGACATAATTAGAAACACACAGAGCCAGCAGAAAATAGAAGTCCTGCTATATACACTTATGACACAACTCCTCAGCATTTTAGTCTTATTTAGCACCAATCACAGGGATCTCACAAATACTGAGGTGGTGAAGACAGTACCTCAAGAAAGAGCAATTTTATCATTCATTTTCTTCCTATTTATTTTCACAATAAGGACAAAGTTTTGCAATTCCTCCAAACCATGCCTGTTAAAGTCCTTTCACATGGTTTTCACATACCTCAAGGTGCCAGTTTCTCCCAATTGATTCACACTGCAATTGAGCTGCTTGTGTTCTGCAAAGGACTATATGTTCTTGGAAGGGCAAGGGTTTAGAGGAATGTTGGTACTGAAGTGAAATTGCAGTTTTGAAATGTTATCCTCTATTAAATTTTATATGGGTTGGAGAAATAGGGCTAATTCAGTAATTTGTAAGAGGTTTCATCAATAATTTTCTTGATAAATATACTAGTTTTTTTTTTCTTTAAAGGACATGCAAAACATTTGAACAGAAACTGTGCCCTCAGTTTATAGTATTTAAATAGAAATGTGAGTTTTTTTCCCTTTTTAGCTGTAAACTCTTCCTAGGTCTGAAGGCAAGAGCTGACAATCATAGTTTAAGAATTTCTGGATTTGCTGTCTATGTGGAGTCATAAGAGAAGGTAACTCTAATTGAAACTTGTATTTTGACCAGAAAATTCTATCTCATTCGAAAACATCCACTGTTACCAAAGGGGGTGGGCACCACCTTTTCTTTGATGACAAATTTCCTTCTGATCCTACTCCAAAATTTGTGCTTTTGGTCAAAAGAGACTTTAGATGAACATTGGTGTGCATAGTTTGACATGACTAAACCTCAATAATTGGGAAAGAATAACTCTCAAAGTACAGACTGTCTAGTGACAGCTGTTTTAATTTCCTGATGAAATTATTTCTTGACGGAATGTCATTTAAGTCTTCCTGTGAGTTTCCAAGATGCATTAATATTTTATTGTTGATGATAGTGTGATTTTCAGTTTCAAGAGAAAATAGTCTCAGTGGAAACCATATTTTAGGAATTGATCAGTTTTACACGTATTAAATTAAAAACTCATAACTATAAGAAGAATCTTACATGAACTCTTTTTAAAGGAGACATCTTAGGCTTTCTAATTCTATATCTCACATTTTATTTTAAGGGAAAACAAAGATTGGTAATATGTATGAGGTCATTGGCTTCTACACTGAATACTCATAGATTGGGAATATAATTATAATTGATATTTTTTTCTTTCCTTACTCAAAATAATAGCTGCTTGCCAATGTCACTGTTTGGATTGATTCTGCTGTCATAGCTTTCTCCTAACTGCCTCACTTTCCCTTTCCCTTTCTTTTCTTTGTTGTTGTCTTTATTTTTTTCATGTTTCTTATTTTTCCTGGTAACAGAACTTAGCTTTCATAGCTACCTTTTTCCAAAAATAAAATCATCTCATTCTTATTGATAAACCAACCCATAAACTGTCTTGATATATATTTTTTGGATGCTTGGTTAGGCTAAGCTAGATAATAGTATATATGGTATTCACTTAAAACACTTTTAAAAAATCTGAAACCATATTTGGACTTATAGAGATTAAATATTCTTTTTCCTTTCTTCCTTTTTTATTTCTTATGGTTTCCTGGAACTGATTCTTATTGTTTTTTAGTATGTACTGGGAACAGACACAGTCCTTTTTCTTCATGTTATAATCAACTGATTTCCATTTTCCACAAAAGAAATCTAAAGAAAAACTAGAAAAGACAATGGTTGTGAAAGGTCATCAACTTGATGTCACAAGTTGCTGTCCCATTTATAAAAGCCAGCTCAGACTCACTGACACTGGGAACCATTTTTGTGTGTGTGAGTATCCCAAGTTCATGGTTTGTCTCCCCGTTGCTTTCTCTCTCCTTCCTTTCCTCTCTTGCTTCCTCCTCCCTTCCTTCCTCTGGAACCTCATCACCACTTTTGTATTTTCCTGAGACTCAATTACTCTAATTTTCTCTTGAAGTCCAGAAGAGTAGGAGTACCACTTTAAAGCTGAAATGGGTCCTGGTGGTCATCTCATGCATTCTTCCAACAGGAATTCAAGCTGCAGAATGCAGTGGGACAAGTAACCACCTTGAACTTGACTCTTGTTTTTCACAGAGCAGTTACTCCTGCTGAATGAGACATTAGCACACTGTGGAGAAGACTCTGCTTACAGAGAAGCTGCTTTGAGGAGCAGGTATAACCAAAAATGCTTATTGAGAGAACATTTTTCCTGTACAGATTACAAATTCATTGATTGCAGGAATTTTTTCATATGTTTATTTTACTTTATTTATTTTGCAAAATTTAGCTTAGAACCAACAATTGGTTTAGTAGTTCATCCTTTGAATTTTTGAAAAAATGAAGACAATAAAATAGTGTACCAGAGTAAATTCTTAAGACAACTGTGGTTTAGGTAAAATTTGTTTTTGACCCTGTTTATTCCACTTCTGAGCCCCTTGCCATCTTTCCTTCCCTATGCTCCAAGTTAGGAAGTCTTTGTAAGTTTCAGGTTCTGTCTTGTGAGTGGTTGGAACAAGTTTTAAATGTTCACACACAAAGGCATTAGCATGCTCTTTCTTTCCCCTGGTTTCTCATTTTTATATATCTTAAATATGAAACAAGAAAAGCAGTAAGTATCCCAAAGGAGGCACAAATATGACTTGTCAGGTGTTAATGACATTTGTTAGAACATTTTCTATTCACAAAGGTAAACTTTCCTGGGACACTTCATCCTGTGTTGAAAATAATCAACTCTTCCATTATCAAGAACACAAATGACAAATGCTGGTGAAGATGTGAGAGGAAAAGGTACACTAATGTGTCATTCGGGGGACTGCCCTGGAAAGTAGTATGGAGATTCCTCAAAACACTAGGGATGGAACCACCACATGACCCAACTATTCCTTTCTGGGTGTTTATCCAAAAGAAAATAAGACCAGTATATCGCAGCAATACAGTGACCTCAATGTTTGTGGCAGCACAAGTCACAGTAGCCAAATTATGGTATCTGTCCAGATACTTGTCAATAGATGAATGGATCAAGAAAATGTTGTATGGATACACAGTGGATTTTTACTCAACCATAAAGAAGAATGAAATTATGGTATTTGCTGGTAAATGGATGGAAATGGAGAACATCATGCTAAGGGAAATACACCAGACTCAGAAAATCAAGGGTGAGATGTTTTTTCTCTTATGTGGAAGCTAGAGCAAATAAGGGAAAGTAGGCAGTGGCCAGGGTGGGGAATTGGATATCATAAATACATAGGAAAGATCAGTGGAGTAGAAGAAGGAGATGTAGAGGGAAGGAAGAAGGGAAAGTAGTATGGGAAAGTAATATGGAATGAATTTCACAAAAATCACTTTTATGCATATATAAATGTACTACTAGAAACTTCACCTTTATGTAAATGTGGAAAGTACCAATCAAAAATAAATAAATGTGTAGAGGAGTAAAAGGAAGATCGTAGAATAGAGGAAGTAGAACAGGGAAAGGGAGGAGGGAAAGGAAAGCTGGGAAAACGTGGATGGAAATCAAATTCCATGCATGTATGATTTTGTCAAAATGAATCCAACTATGATGTATTATTTTAATGCTTTAAAAATAAAAAAAGAGAAAATAGCCAACTTTTCTTACTCATAAGTCCACTGATCTTTAATACACTTTGGTGCTTACACATGGGGTATATTTTTGTGTGTGCCATATGTTTTTTAAAATATTTTTTAGTTATAGATGGACATAATACCTTTGTTTTATTTATCTATGTTTATGTGGTGCTGAGGATCAAACCCAGTGCCTCACATGTGCTAGCAAAAGTTCTACCACTAAACTACAGCCCCAGTCCCTGTGCCATGTGTTTTTAAAATAAACTTTTAAATCTCAAACAATGACTGAAATTTCAAAGAAAATCCTGAAATGAAGAGAAAAAGATCAATGAAAATTTCATACTAAATTAAGAATAAATCCAGCACATAGGCTCCTGAAATACCTTTGCCAGGGCAAGTCATGAGTGATACTCTGGGTAATGCCCTATCTTGATCAAAAGTAACTTGGTTTCTGGCACATCAAAGGCTCTGTTGAATGCTTTATCTTGGTAAAACAGTTTTGGCATAGTGGCAATGAAAAGGGAGGGAAGAGATTTTAATTTTTACTGATATCTACTGGTGATATGGAGAAGGAGCTGTTCATAATGATAATTTACAATAGATTTATGTAATGATTCTAGAAAAATCTTTAGAGGTCCTTAGAGAAAGTCACCATTGTCAGGAGTCAAAAGGCACCTCTACGCTATCAGTTCCTTTTACAGGAATGTTTGTACTTACCCCTGAGAAAACATTGACTTACACATTTGTAACTACTAGTAATTTAGGTTACAATTTTCTCTGGTGTTTGCTAAGACCAAAGCCTTTTTGATCAGTTATAATACATTGCAACTTTATACTCCTATTTTATTCTATCACTTGAAGAACCTTTGCAGGAGAAAACACATCTATGTTGAAACAATTGGTAGATGTGTCCTTGAGTTTTTCAGAAGAACAAGGAGTCATAGCAAGGAAACAAAATAAACAAGTAAAATCAAAGACTTCTCTCCACTCCCTAAAAGGCTTTCTTTTTTCGTTTTTTTAAATTGGTGCATTATAATCATATATCATCGTGGAATTTGTTGTTACATACTTGTACATGCTCAGGATATAATGATATAATTTGGTCAATAGACACAACAATGACTTAAAGGAAAAAAAAAGAGACGACAATGCTATTTATTTGTTTATTTTTGAGTAGCTATTACATGTGTGTACAGGTACACAATATCAACAATTACAGAATTGAATATGGTGATAAGTTTCTTCCTAGCCCTGACTCTGTGCCCCTTGCTGTCACAGGAGGCATATGATAAAATCGATTTCTGATCATCTTTCTACAGTTCGAATTTCACGACCTTGGCACTGTGGCACTGTTGACATTTGGGGACTGGAAAAACCATGTGTGGGTGGGTAGTTGTTCTACATATTGTCAAATGTTTAGTAGCATCTTTGGCTTCTGCTCGCTAGAGAACAGTACCAGCCCTTTCCTCTCCAGATGTGACACCAAAAATATTCCTCAAACATACCCAAATGTCCTTTGGGAAAATATTTGACAGTATATATAAAGGAAACTTCCCTAACCATACTGACGATTATTCTCACTTTTTGGGGGAGCTGAGTAGTCATTTGTTAAATATATTGTGAGAATTTATATAACTAGTAACCTATTGATGATCTTTCAGATTTTATTCTTATTTGCAGTCACATGCAGGTTGCAATGAAATGTCTTACCACTAGGTCATTTCAATACATAATATCATCTTTAATATAAACTCCTAGAAGAAAAATGATTGGGTGACAAGCTGTGTATGTTTGTCATTTTGATAGGTATTTCCAAATAGCCCTCTTTAGAGGCCATAGCAATTTGTATTCCCAGCAAAAATACACTGTTGCCAAAGTAATGTTACTAACATTTGGATTTTTGCCCATCTCAGGTGAAAAATTGTGTTTCAGTGTTAATTTTCATTTTCACATTAAGGAGGTAAATAACTGTTCCTTTAAGATTTGTTTATCTTTTTTAATGAAATGTCTGTTTATACCCTGTATTCATTTTAACTGATTTTTAGAAAATTTTTACATATTAGACTCTTTTCCTATGACATGTATTGCATTACTTTTTCCATCCAATTTATTGTTTGTCTTTGGATTTGCTTCTAGGACAAAATGAATAGCTCAGAAGAAATATAGATACATGTGGGAATTTAGGAAATAATTATGGAAACTTTTTTAATAAGTGAGAAATTATAGATCATATGATAAATGGTGTTAGGGTAACTGAAAAGTCATTTGTAAAATCCAGAGTTGAGTCAATGAGCTGTATTATACGAGTATAAATTCCCTATGGATCTAACACTTCACTAAAAAGGAAGCTTATCACAAAAAGCCATAGAAGAAACATTAGTTTAATAATCTGGTTGTGGGAAGGCTTTCCTAAGTATGACACAAAATAATAAAAGTCACACTAAACCGAAATATGTTTGTTTTCTGATGACCTTTCTTTTGTACCTTTTTTTTTCCTACTGCAATTTTTTCTGAACTAGTTCCAAGACAAAAATAGACACACAGCAAGGCCTCAGCTCTTCAGCACAAGCCCAAAGTGAACTCATGATAATGCTGTTGAAGCAACAGGGTTTAAAAGCTAGACTAGGAACAGCTCAGGGTTGTGGGAAGCCCCTGATGGGCTTTAGGGTCAGGTCTGGTTCTCACCTCCAGTCCCAGCTACTAAAAGACACTACGACTTTGTCCATTTTGCATGGTCACTCTGAGTCTAAGTTTTCTCCATTTTTGCTTAGGAACATTAACTAAATTAGGTAAGGCATGTGAAGTACCTAGTAGGTGTAGCCTCTAAATGACCAGTACTGAGTCTCCTTTTCTTTCCTCTCACTTTAATATCTGGTTTTTATATTCATTTTATTTCTTAAGCACCTACTGGACAAGAAGTGTTGTCACGATTTCTTACCTCAAGCTTGCTTAACTGTACCTTGCTGCTGAGCTTCTCTTTAGGGATGTGTTATAGGTTTGATCTTAAATGTCCCCCAAAGGCCGTGTGCTGAAGGCTTGCTCGCCAGCCTGTGCACTACTGGAAGATGGTGGAACATTTAGGAGCTGGAGTTTAGTGGAAGAAAGTTAGGTCACTGCAGCCATGCCCTTGAGGGAGATATTGGGACTCATCCACTTCCTCTCCTATCCTCTCTCTCTCTCTCTCTCTCTCTCTCTCTCCTCCACGGTCCCCTCTCTTTCTGCTTCCTGGATCCCAAAGGTGAGAGCAGCTCTGCTACACCACACACTCCCTGCCATGATGTGCTCAACCTTGCCACAGGCCCAAAGCAACTGGGCCAAGTGACCATGGATAGAAACCTCTAAAACCAAGACCCAAAATAAACATTTCTTCTCTATAAGTTGTTTATCTCAGATTTTGTCACAGGGATGGAAAACTGATTAACACAGGGTACAGAGTGTGTTGCATGCAGGTGTATGTTTCATTTCTTGTCTTCTTCCTGGAGTCCTTCCTTTGGAGACAGGAGCAAGAGTCTTCTAGGATGGTTCTTAAGGCCCTTCTGGTTCTCAGACTAGGGGCATGAGGGCCTTTTCTAGAATGAAGGGCTATGGCAAGGGTGCTGGCTCTGAAATCTGTAATCCTGCTGTATTCAGTTCCTATTGGTGCCAGGGCTAATACCCACAAGTCTGGTCACTCAAAACAGCACAGAGTGATTCTCTCATAGTCCTGTAGGTTTAAAGTGTGACATGGGTCTCACTGGTTGAAAATTAAGGCTTCAACCAGCCTGTGTCCTTTCTAGAGGATCTAGGAGAGAATTCATTTTCTTATCTTTTCCAGCTTCTAGAGAGAGCCCACATTCATTGCTTATATTTCTCTTTCTCTGTCTTTAAAAATATCTGTTTGACCTTTATTTGAAAATAATTTTTAAACTGGTACACAATGGCCATTCGTTTTTAGCCTTATCTCCCTCTGATCATATAAAGGAAAGATTGTTTTCCATTAAGGACACATGTTTATATTGGACCCACCTGGATTATCCAGGATAACCTCACCATGCAAAGTCTTTAATTTAATCATAAAGTTCCTTTTGCCATGTAAGGCAACATACTTACAGGTTCCAGAGGTTAGGATGTGGGCACATTTAGAGGGGCACATTTTTTGTCTTCCAAATATCTCTAATATGACTCTGGTACCCAAATGGTGAGCAATTCATCCTGAGACAGGAATCATGCTTTATAATCATGTCATGACTTAAATACATTAGATGGGTGGTTTGGAGTGATTATCTTGTCACAATTATGGCCTTTATTATAAATAGCATTCAAGTTTAACATGGTTTCTACAGAAATCAAAGCAATTCAATCTCCACTCTGCCTTTATCACTAATCCAGCAAACATTTAAAACTGTGTTCTCCCTGGCTTGCTCGACCATCCAGTCAAGCAGTCCAAAGGGCCTTTGGTGCAGCTGCTAGTTTCAGTGCCATGGCCTGGATCAGATTACTCCTACCTTCTTCTCTAACTTGGCTCCCTCCCAAGAAGAACTTTGATTTAAATATTCTATTACTGATCTACCAGGCACTCTCTGACTCCTGTCTGTCTTTGAGACAATTCCAAATCTCTGTGCTTACGTGGATGTGCCTTCAAGAGCATCTAATGGACAGATGCACATTGTTCTTTCAGTGTTCCAAAAAATTTTGTGTTCTAGTGAAAGTCTTTCAATATTTGCACACAGCAATAAGAGGGATAGAGATGTTGCTAAGTTAAAAAAAAATGCATTTCTAAACTACTTTTCTGGCCATATGAAGAGATGGCCTAAGTGCCCTGGCTGGAAGGAAACTTGAGCCTCTAGGATGGGGTCAGCTATCTTGTTACCTTTTAACCCTATTAGCTGATGTTCCACTAGCTAAGCAATACTTACTAAATGCAATCCTCAAAGCCCAGGCTGTGAGTGGTTGAAAAGTAAAGAGAAGCAGAAAGAAAACTAATGAACAGGAAAGAGGAATTAAATCTACTTGGGGGAGAGGATATATCTTTGATGTCACTAATTGTATTCATAACATGTTGATGAATCCTGTTCTAAATCTTTTGGCATTTTGTCTACCTATCTCAGTGGTCCAAGGGAAAATGCCATTTTTGGTAAGGAAAGGGAAATGTAATCTTGATAGGTTTAACAAGATGCACAGTTGCTTATCCTCATATATCACTCTCTATTTGTAACTTGAAACCATTTATTAGTCTCACTGGGAGTCCTTAAAATAATGCTGCATAAAGATAATTAGGAGAACCTAATATCAGTAAGGTGAATTAGTATGCATTTTGGTGTCTTTGCTTTTGAATCAACTTCTTAGTGTGTACTCAGGATTTAAAAAAAACAAAAAAAACCAAAAAAAAAAAAACACCTATTTTAGAACAACCAATGAGAAATAAAGGAGAAAACAAAGATATTTTATAATTCTGTTTCTCTGTTGACAGCTGAAAATTTCTGATTATATGTTTTGGTCTATTTCTAAGAGGTCTGAGAAAGAAGAGGGACAAAGGAAGTAGGTTTCACAGAGGGGGAAGAGGAAGGAATTCAGCTTGAATAAATTGTCATTTATTCAATGTCCATTACCCTGCTGAAATATAATGTTCGTATTCTCTAATGTTTATCACACAGTACACCAATGTGGTACTGCTACCTTTACTTCATAGATAATAAGCACACTGTCTTTAATTAGTTGCTCAAGAATCACATGGCCACAAGAATGTGGAGACAAAGGTCAAATCCAAAAGTGTCTGAATTTTAAGTGTCTTTGCCTATTCCACTATGCAATAAATAACATTACAGAAATCATGATGGCCTCATTCTGGGTTCTTAGCACCTTAGGAATATAGAATTGAAGAAAGAAAAAAATAAAGTGGAAATTTCTGAAAATGATTTTCAGAAAGATACAGAAAATTGAGGTAAAGAAAAATGTGTGTATAATAGCTAATCCTTAATGGTAGGTACCAGACACTGTGCTAACATCATTACACACATTATTTTATTTAACTTGTGCTAGGAAGTATAGTAAGCTTTTTATTCCTTTTCCGAATTGAGGAGACAGAAATGCATAGAAGTTTGAATTCTACTGAAACACCTTTCTGAATATCAAATTTTACTCATAGGAATACAGTTGCTTTTCAAATAAGGAAATTTCTCATGGGAATTTGGAATTTCTGGGATTAGATTTTACTGTCTAAATTTATTGAAGTAGGTACTTAAGGGAATTTCTTAAATTAGTAAATTCTCAACACCAGATGACCATGATTCTAACCAGGCAGTCACTTCATTCACTTGTTTCTAATCCTTAATATTTAATAACCTTTGTTGACCACAAGAAGAGAGTTGGATCTGAATTGTAGTGGAAATAGTTTAGGAATGGGATACACTGTTTTCTCTGCATAAACCTAAAAAGTCATACAAAAACTACATTAAATGGATTGAATAAGTGAAGTAATTGGTAACTAAGCTCATTCTTGGTATGTTCAGTGAGTGACTAAGACAAATTTGTGCTTGAAAACATATCTCACTGGTCCCCTGAGTGCATGTCCAAGTGTTCTGGCTTCTCAGTTCCAGCATTACCAAGGTCTTGCCAGGGAAATGATAAACAGCCTGCCTGCCGGGTTTTTATGACTTTCTAGCCTTAGAACAGCTCTTTCTATCCAAGTAGAACTTTGGATTTAGCATCAAACTCTGCCAAAGCCACATCAAGAAGAATCATTTAACCTGAATTATTTTCCATCTCTGTCTCCTACATCCCCATGAAAGGGCTCTTGGGGCCTTCTTGAAGGGCGCATTTGATGAATCTCTATGTTCAGCAGCCAAAATTGCTCTAAGGTAAAATATGATCAAAACTGAGTTTGCTTTATTATCTGACCATTTCTAACGATGACATGACATTTTGGCCTTCATCAGTAGGTGTGTATGAATGTTGGGCAGGAAATTTTCTGCAGGACTTTCTGGGGAGGCTGAGAAGACAAAGAGATGTTCACTTAAAAAGTTAGGATCTAGTGATGTCATTGTAACTGATCTTGAGCCTCTGGTTGAACTCTTTTGAAACGCTGGATAGACTTTCCTTTTTTAAAACTGCTTACAACTATGTTTTTTTCTTATAAAGTTTGTTAAGCTGGTGATTGCACATTTGAATCAAAGCATTTAGGAAAATGACAACAAGGCATAGAAAGTTGGAGCCAGAACGAACATAGAAAAATAACAGTTCATTTAACAAAAGAGCAGAGCTGTCCCATCTTGCTGTTCTCATGGAATTGGCTAAAAAGCCATCTCATTGTGAAATGACTTCCAAGTAGAATAACCCATGAGGGTTTCTACCTTCTGGTAAGGTAGTATAAACATGTACCTGACTTACCTATTATACGATATGGTAAATAAAGAGATATTTCAAATGAATAAAAAACAGAAGGACAGAAACAACTTGTCTGCTCAAAACCCCTTTAGTTATGAAATTCCAAGATTGTCAGAAAGTTCTACAACTATATCTTTAGAGATTTAGAAAAATGGTGGAGGAGTGAGGATGTGTTCTATGAATTGCTTTACGGTCTCCTAGGCAACTCAATGCTTTGATCTTGTACTTCCCAAGTGATGTCAGTGTGCCCTTAATCACTCTCAGTTTGTCTTTTCTGGGTTTGTTTGCACACACTGAAGGACGCTGACACCATCATTGCTTCTTAGATAAGGACAAACACAGAGGCCCTAATTTTTACTACGTGAGCTCTTTGAAAATGTACCGACAGGGCACAGGTTATCCTCGAAGCTAGTCCACGTTTCAAGTTCTAAGTATGGAATACTGAACTTGAAGTTGGAAGAGCAAGTTTCTAGTTTGAGATCCCCATTGACCATTTGACAATCTCACAGGGTCTCAGGTTTCTCAAGAAAAGAGAGTAGCCCAACATTTCCTAAACATGAATCTCTTAAGGCCGGTTCCACGGAGAATAAATTCTATGACCAAATAAATTAAGTCAACTAGGGTTAAAGGGAGCTATAGAGGCTCCTTTTCTGGAAGACTTAAGTGTGACTAATGTGATATGTGAGTCTCTAAAAGAGAGTTATAGTATGCAGGATTTCCTGAATTTGCAGACAATAGAAATGTCTAGTGCTAAATTCAGGGGACATACTGGGACCCACCAGACAAGATGATTTCTAAGACTATTTCCTGTTCTAAATTCTCTGATAATCTTTGATTCACACGAAAAACCAAGCTACTCTCCAGATACTTCCTATACACCTAGCTCTTAACATTCCTCGCTAAAATATATGGCTCTTTTTACTAGTGTAAGGATCAAAAGGATCACATGTGGCATCCATGAGAAGAAAGGTACCTTAAAATTGTAGTGCATAAAACATACAATTCAAGGGGAGCATTACACTCAGTTTTAAATAATAATAGTTTTCATCACTAACCTCTCTGACAGAGGACAGTCTCAAAAGAAATCACTCTTTTAGGAAACAAGAAGATCAGTGGTACATAGGCAATGCAATGACAAACCACCTAAAAGCCCAGAGATTCTTTCTACAGTTTCCACATATAAAAAGACTTCAAGTCAAATGCTATTCTTTCTGTTGTATTTTTCCTTGAATACGAAGGACAAAAATAGGGCCTCATACCTTTAGAGAATCATTTCCTTTGGCAATCAAATACTTAAGAACAATAGTAAAAAGTCAATGAACTGAATGGAAAAACACAGTGCTAAGTTTAGCTGTTTTAAAGACATTTCAGAGAAAATATAAGCAAAAATATAAACTTTAAAATTATAAAAAACATCTAGAACTCTTGCTATTAAGGGTTGTATTTAAATTTGTTAATTCTTCAATTTGATTTAGTGACAAAAAATTGCTATAATTAAACTTCTTACCATGAAACTCATAGAATTAAAAAACTGCCTTAACCAAGGAAGTTTCATGTAGAAACTCCTATTTGGATTTCCATAAGAGGAAGAAATATCTTCAATAATAAAGCATTTTTTCTCCTCTTTCTGGAAAATCTTCATATTTTTATCATGTCCTCTCAATTGTCTCCATCTCTATTTATAGATTTCCTTTCCTTTCTACCCACTGGAACACCTCAAACAAATTGGTGATAAAAATTAAAATTTTTATTTTCCTGGAAGACCACTTAATAGGGGAAAGGCATCATAGTTAAAGTTAGACATAAATGGTGAGATTAAACATAATCACAACTACATGCCAGGCCCTGGGAAATGTGTCAGCCTCCACTCAGGGTTTACAGTCACTGTAATTTTAATCAGATTTGTATGTAATAGTATTTCATAACTTTCCACTGAGTTCTTTTTCCTTTCTTTGGAAAAGAAAAATATCCCAAACAAAGGAAATTAAGAAAGAGAATAGTATAGTTGGTGAAGCTAAGTGGCAAGGCTACTTCTTTACCCATCTGGCATCTGCCTGCATCCTAACATGGATTCACAACTCTGGGTGCTCTCGTTTTTCTTACAATCTAATTATCACATGGATTTCTTCAGTCCAAACAACTGGAAATGGCTGCCAGTGGTAGATATTGGGTCTAGTCCTGAATCTTAACCTGCTAACCTCTAACAAGCTATGTCTTTCCTCAAAAGACTAGGAATGGAATCACTGTATGACCCAGCTATACCACTCTTTGGTATTTATCCTAAAGAATTAAAGTCATCATACTACAATGATACCTGCATACATACATACCCATGTTTATGACAGCACAACACAATAACCGAACCCTGAAACCATGTTAGGTATTCATCAGCAGATGAATCAGTAAAGAAAATGTGGAACATAGGCTCAATGGAGTTTTATTCAGTCATAAAGAAAAATGAAATAATGTCATTTGTGGGAGGGTGGATGAAACTTGAAACCATTATGTTAACTGAAATAAGCCGGAAGGTCAATGGTTAGATATTTTCTCTCATGTATGAAAGTTAGGGAGGAAAATGGAAAAGAAAGGTAGTAGGTGGGGAGCTTATAAAAATCAGCAAAAGACCAAAGTGAGGGTTTGGACTTAAATGATCTTTTTTTTGTTTTTGTTTTTTGAATGTTTTATTGGTGCAGTATGTTGTAAATAACGGTGGGATTTGTTTTACATATTGGTACAAGCATACAATATAACAAAATAACTTGTCCAATATAATGCCCCAGTATTTCCCCTTAGAATTAAATGATCCCATAAATCCATAAATCCAAAAGTTATTTATAATTTTCCAAAGTTAACCTAAGTTATACAATTAATTTTTATTTTTACAATGATTTCTAACTAAAAAACGATTCAATTGAAAAGTATAATTAAAACAAGAAGGCAGACCTGCAGAAAAAATAGTGGTGAGATTTACAAAAGGTCAAGTATGCAATAACCACTTTATATAAGTGATCAGTATTAATTGATCATTGAAAGAACCACGTCAGATAATCATCATCATCATCATCATCATCATCATCACATATTACAAATAAGGAAGGAAAGTTTAGAGAAGTTAAGTACCTATCTAAATATATGGCTAGTTGAATAGCCAAGGTAGGAATCAAACCTGAGTTCTTTATTCTCCAAAGTTATGCTCAGAATATGTGTAGTTTATTTCCCATAGATTTTGCTTTTACATGTACATTGGACCTTTCAGACTCTTCAAGTCATTTAGCTTTTCTGCACTTTACTTGTATTCATTCATTTATTCAACCAGTAGCAATTTTAAGTACTTAGACACAGCTTTCTCTCTCTCTTTCTTTCTTTGATCATTATAATTATACCTACTAGTTGGGTTCATTTTGACAAAAGTCATACATGTATGAAATCTGATTTCAATTCCCATTCCCCCCATTCCATTCCCTCCTCTCTTCCCTTCTGCTATTCTCATTCCTTTACTCTATTGATCTTCCCCTTTTGCTCATTTTCAAATTTGTTTTTATTGGTACTATACTTAAAGGTGAAATTCTTGTGGTGCATTTATATATATATATATATATATATATATATATATACACACCACACACATATAAAGTAATTTTTGTTGTTTATTCCATATTTTCTCCCATTTTCTATACTTCTTCCCTCCCTCTTTCTTCTACTCCACTGATCTTTCCTGTGATATCCTTTTATGATATTGGTCCCCATCCCCACCACCACTACCTTCTTTCCTTGATTTTTCTTTAGCTTCCACATATGAGAGAAAACATTTGACCCTTGATTTTCTGAGACTGGCTTATTTCACGTAGCATGATGTTCTCCATTTCCATCTATTTACTGGCAAATACCATAATTTCATTCTTTATGGCTGAGTAAAAATTCACTAAGGATACATGCCATATTTTTTGATCCATTCATCTATTGATGGACATTTGGGCTGATTCAATAACTTGTCTATTGTGAATTGTGCTACTACAAACATTGAAATGGTTGTATTGCTATAGTATGCTGATTTTAGTTCCTTTGGATAAAGACCAAGGAGGGGGATAGCTGGATCATATGGTGTTTCCATTCCTGGATTTTGGGGGAATCACTATACTATTTTCCAGAATGGTTGTAATAGCCTTAAGTCCCATCAACAATGTATCAATGTACCTTTTCCCCCACATCTTTGCCAGCGTTTATTGTTATTTATGTTCTTGATCATTGTCATTCTGATTGGAGTGAGATAAAACCTTAATGTAGTTTTGATGTGCATTTGCTGATTGTGAGAGATGTGAAACATTTTTTCCATATATTGTTCATTTTTGGTTTTTATTTTGAGATATGTCTCTTCAGTTCTAACACCTATTTATTGATTTGGGGTTTGTTTGGCATCATTAAGCTTCTGAGTTCTTTATATATTCTGGATATAATCCCCGTCAGGGTAGAAGTTGGCAAAGATTTTCTTCCATTCCGTAGGCTTTCTTTTCATGCTCTTAATCATTTCCTTTGCAGTGCACAGATTTTTAATTTGATGACATCTCATTTATTGATTCATGGTTTTATTTCTTGAGCTTTAGGGGTCTTGCTGAGGAAGTCAGCACCTATATGATGGAGTATTGACTCTATGTTTTCTTATAGCAGTTGCAAGGTTTCTAGTCTAATTCCTAAGTCTTTTTTCTATTTTGAGTTGACGTTTGTGAAGGGTGAGAGATAGGGGTCAAATTGTTATGTTGGTATTGTCTGAGCAATTTGATTTTCTTAGTCTGTTTGTATGGTAATGTTTCCTAGGATGGGGTACATGAAATATTGAAAATGTGTTCTGAAGCTATAGATCTTGGAAGCCATCTGTAGTCATGTGCAGGAGGACAAACTCTCCCAAGCAGAAGGTGGGGTCACAGAGGCAAACATTAATCCTTGGAGAAAACTGGTATTTGGTATGAGCATAGAAAAACAAATTTTCAAAGGAGTGGAAGTCAGGAAGAAGGAGTACCATAGAACTCACAAAACACAAGCATACCAAGGCACTGAGTGCCAATGGAAGTGAGAAGCCACAGAAAACAGGATTAAAATGACCTATCCACTCATAGCAGTTAGATTCCTTAGGTACAGCAGTCTTAATTATGCTGTGGGACAGAACATACATGCAGATTCTCCCCACCCCTAGAAGCTAGAACAGGCCTGAGAAATGGCAACCTTCCTCTCTCCCTTCCTCCTCTTCCTCATTTTTTCTTTATGTTTTTAAAATTTTTTAAAGAAAACTGTCCAGATATATTTAAACATTGAGAAAAGAGAAAGATCATAAAACAAGGGGGAACACGAAATAGAGGAAAGAAAAAAAAAGTGTTGAACAACATGAGCTCTCCCATCCTCTGAGATAGAATGTAAGGAGAAAAATAGTTGCAGAGGAAGATAAGTTTTAAGGATGAGGGAATTCATGCCTGTCTCCCCAGAGAACTCAGAAATGGAAATGGGATGAAAGGTTGAGAAAAATGGAGGCTCCACTCAGGAAAGTGCACTGGTAGGAAAGGGGGCAAAGAACTAAGGCATAAAAACACAGCAGAGAGAGTTTAGTCACCCCTGCAGAGTGAGGGCACACTACTCTATGATGAAAACAGGAAGCTTCAGTAATATAAATCCTGAAAAACACCTAAGACTTCTTCAGTGACTTTCATAATGTTCTGTAGAACTTTGCTTCAGGCCTTATAGTGATCAACAGAGTTGCATCCCCCAATAAAATGACTGGACTTTGCTTTATTAAAACCAAAGAAACTTTAAACATCAACACATTTCATATATTTGAAACAACAGAATTCAAAGCAATGAAGGTCAATAAACAGAGGAATAAGTTGAAGTGAGATTGACTAAAAAGTAAGATTTCTTGGTCACACTAACCTTAAATTTACTTTTATTACCTATAAACTAATCTCAAAAGTTCAGGGGATTCAGGTTGGATATATCCCTTAAATGCTATGGTCTGGCTCTGTCTTGACTCCCAGACGTTTTTATCCTCTCAGGAATTCTCCTTCTTATCTCTTTCTTCATTGATTATTCCCCTACAATGCCAACCCCTTTAAATAAAACTAATGACATGTGTCTTCCTTGGCTTCTATAACTTGAAAAAGAATTAACAGAGCATGGAATCATCCAGTGAGTTCCCCTGCCTGCATTGTATTAAAGATAAGTAAAGGCTTTTAGAATAGTATTTGGTAGTCTGTATGTACTCAATATTATCCATTCAAAAAATATTAAATTGCACAAAGTATTACATCTGCATGTCTCTCTCAAAAATGAACCCAAAACTCGGCACATGACTGAAAATACCTTGAAATATCTTTTATATGAACAATTTTTGGTATTATATTTTAGAAATGAAATAATAGTATCTGATCATTGGCAGCCAACTCATTTTCCCAAGTACTGAAGCCAAGCACATGGCGGACATCCATTATGGGTTGATGTGGATCATAAGGGGCTGAGATAGCATCTCATGCTTATATAATTTCAGAGTTAGAGACATTCAAAAGGGGAAAGTTAGCATCATTTACCATGTTGAAGCCAAGCCATATGCTCGGCTTCTTTTTCTCACAAACCAACCTGCAGTCATTCCGTCTTTATTTACCATCCCTTCTGGATTCTTTATAATAGTTTGATTCATACGAAATTGGTCAAATCTGAAAGCCTCACTCCAGTTACAGTGGCAAACTGAGGGTTTCTGTTGGCGATAGTCTGTTCTCTGTGCTTGACCACCTGAGATTGTTTCCCCTTCTTCAGAATCCATTCTCTGAGTTTGTGTTGAGTGAACCATCTAAAAATATTCATATCTATCTATTATTATATATAAGTAGGTAGATATAATATTTGTTTCTTCCTGGCCACCCCTCAAAGACCATACTTTTTCTTCTATAGATTTCACTATGTCCTCTGATCATTTAGAACATCAGGTTCCTTAACAAAAGGAGGGTATGAATTGATGCATAATTTTAAAATATGCACGAGCACTTCCAGGACTTTGAAAGACTCTTGAAATAATGCACTCAGGCTCTCTGGAACACATAATCCATACACACATGGTAAAGAAATGACTTGGAGCTAATAGTAGGCTCTGGAAGGAGGAAGGAGGAAAAGGGCAATTGGCTCCTCATGTTAAATTCTGTGTAACACAGATGAAGTGGAGATTTTAAACTGCAGTGTTATTGTAAATTTTCCAGTAACTAGATCTCTGAATTGCAAATACTGGAACCCCAGCTGCCTTCCTGCTTCACACTGACAGTGACACTTTGCTTGCCCACATCTGAGATCCTGTGGCTTTTGATTCATTCTGTTGTTGATGCCTCCTCTTTTGTTTTCTCAAAATGTAAATATTTGTTCTGTCTGCATTCTAATTGCCAGTCTTGGTGCCTTATTGAGTATGAGGGCTGTGGTCCCTTGCTATGTGCTGGGATTTTGTGTCTTATGACATTAGCTTGGCATAGCTGACAGCCACCCTGCTCCTATGCCCCCAACTAAATTGCAGTTATGTCTCTAATTGAAACCCAGTATTATTTTATTCCTTTCTACAGAGAGGAAACCCAGAAGTATCATTCTGTACACACACCAAACCACAGGAGCCTGGGTGAGGGTCTGTAATGACAGGGCCTCCTACATAGCACATTTGCAAACTTTCTACTAATTACTTTAATTTTCTTTGTCTAGACTAACTTATTGCATTGAAGGGTTGCTTTTCTAGAAGGAGTGGGGGACAAGGGAGCATCATTAGTCCTTCAAATTGTGCCAAATGAGAAGGGGTGAAAAACATGAATAGAACCAAGAAAACAAACACAATAGAACCAGAGGATTTGTCCTTGAATGAGCTGTTTCCTAAAGCACACAATGATTTCAAATTATTCGGTTGGAAAGTTGCGTTCTGGTAAGACTGGAATCACTACCATTAACGGCAAATGACACATTGAATAATATATTAGTGAAAATAAGGCAGGTACTCCTTCAAGAAGACAATTACTAAGGAGGAAAATGCCAGTTGTGAGTTCATCACCTTGTGGTATTCTGGACAAGAGAAATTAATAAGCCCTTTTAAACTTTTTCTTGCATTAAGTTTGGGATCAGCTTCATTAAGAGCAGGTGTGCATATTCACCATTCTTAAAAGTCTGAGTCAAATATGAATGTTGGTGCTCCTGGATTGTATGTCTTTAGGATTGCAAAGAGGCACCCCAAAGGGGCTAGTGGGTAGACAGAGCAGATGGAAAGACCACAGGCAAGGCTGGCTCCTCCTTGGCTAGAACTGTGTGTATGGTCACATGTGTAAAAGCCTTGGGAACATTGGGACTGGCCAGAGACCTAGAAGTGCTTTTCCTGTGGGACAGTCTCTTCAGTCAAATTTCTCCTGTTCCTGCCTGACTTGCCACTTCCCACTCCTCTGCTTACTACACTGCAACTCCCCCACACATACACACTTGCCATGTTCAACGACTGATTGACTTTCTAGACCATTATGATAAGTTTCGTCTCACTGCTGTCTTTGTTTAATTGTGTTTGCCTTGAAGGAATCTGATTTGCAGTTTGGTTGAACTAACTTTCAGTGGACCAAAATTTCTGAAGATTTTGCTCTGAGAGTTTTGTTTTGTTTGTTTACTTATTTATTTATTGCCTCTTACTAATTGTGCATAATAAGGATTTTTTAATTTGAGGAAGTATACTTACAAATTTTCAAACAGGTATGAATTGAGGAACAAATCAGCATGCTTTTTGTGGGGAAGGAGGATTTCACTACATAGCCCAGGCTGACCTTGAACTCCTGAACTCAAAGTGATCCTCCTGCCTCAACCACCCTAGTATCTGGGGCTACAGGTATACACCACTACTCCTAGCCCTGATGCAGTGTACTTTTTCTAGCAGGACAAGTACATGACTTGGGTTTCCCTTCTAAGTCTGAGGGAAACATCAGGGTATGCTTTATGCTGCTGGTCCTTGATTTGGTACAGATATTCAACTGGGCAAGTGTGTAGTTGGCAGTGACCAGGGTTGCCACAGTCTTTTCATTCATCCTCCATATCTCTACTTTTTTTTTTTTTTTCCCTTTTCTAGGAGAGACAATTATGTATTGATTTGTTCTGTGATTTTCACCTCTCCATGACTTTGCCTCCAGGGGATATCTATCAATATTTGGAAGCATTTTTTATTGTTACTACTGGAAGGGCTCCCACTGAAATCTAGAAGGTACAGCCAGGATGATGGAAACAGGCTGCAGTACACCAGCTAGTCCTCCATTATACAGAACTGTCCTGTGCCTTGTCAATAGCATTGAGATTCAAAAACTATGAATTAGACTCATGGCTCTACCACCCAGTCACATCTCCAGACCTATGGAATTCAGAGCTATTTTTAACACTCTAAGAGATTGATTTAGCATTTTAGTTCGAAGGAGTTGATGTATTTTTCTTATAGTGCTGGATAATTCTTGGGGTATCTAAGACAGAATAGAATCACCTGATGCTTTGGCATAAGATGATTATGAACAGTTATGACACAAAATTTAGGTTATACTTCTGATTTGGGACAAAGATGTTGTAAGTTTTTGTACTTAGCAGGTTTTGAATTTTTAAAAATTTCCTTTGTTCTTTTTAATTATGCACGACAATAGAATCTATTTTGATATATTTATACAAGCATGAACTATATCTTATTCTAATTAGGATCCCAGACTTGTATGTACATAGTGTTGAGATTCATTGTGGTGTATTAATAATGAACTTAGCAGAATTTTACATTTCAAGATATGTTAAAACATCTGAGTCAATTGAAGTTTCTTGCAGAATTATTCCTCCTCTCTGAGAAAGAAAAAACTCTCTCTACTCTTAACAAACTGAAAAGTCTCCTATTTTCCTTCCTATACATTGTCTAGATCTCACTAAAATGTCAGTTCCTCTGTGAAACCTCCCCAAATGTCATTGACTTCTTCCTTCTTGTTTTTAAAAGCACTTTCTAGATCACTCTATAACTATTGAAGTGTAAATTACCTAAGTTTGGGACCAGGCTTGCTTCACTCAGGGGACTGTTGTGCAGCCTAGGGAGAGCAAGTAGAGAAAGCATATTGTGAGACATGTTAGGTAGTGAGTCCAGCAATTTTCACAGAAAATTCATGTTAGTTTCAGGGATAAAGTACACTTTTCTTTTAAAAAAATGTGTGATATAAACACAACATATATCATTATAGCAAAAGCAGCTTGTCATATATTAAAACCTACCTTGACATGGTCTTTCATACGAAATACTAAATATTACATTTTAAAAGGGATTGCTGTATAAGCGTTTTCATTATATAGACTATTATAATTTTTTAAGCTACCTGGTTGTTTCTATGGAAGCAAGGATAGAACTAAAGGTGATGCAGATATTCAAATGCTCCAACCATGACTTGACAAACTCTTTACATCAGTCAGGGATATGTTGTTTCCAGTATATGAAAAGTGATTCCATTCTTATACTTTTAACCATTTTAAAAACCATCCGTGTCCTTTCACACATTCCTTTCACTTGATTCGTTTTGTGATCCTTGAAGCTTCAATTCACGTGTTTTTAGCATCCCCAGCGCTCTCTTCCTCTATTCCTTCTTCCTATCTACACACCAATGCTGTCTTATGTATGATCTACTTATGTGCTGAAAAGAGCTAAACTAGCAGAACTCTCGGGATCTTCCTGTTCCTTGAGTGTTTTAGTCAACTTTTTTGTTTCTGTGACTAAAGGACCCGACCAGAACAATTGTAGAGGACAAAAGGTTTATCTGAGGGCTCACAGTTTCAGAGGTCTTAGACCTTAGAAGGCTGCTCCATTTCTCAGGGCTTAAGGTGAGGCTGAACATCATGGCGGGAGAGTATGGAGGAGGGAAGTAGCTCACATAATGGTGATCAGGAAGCAGAGAGAGTCCACTTGCCAGATACAAATATATACCCAATGCCACAACTCAATTCTCACTTTCTCCAGCCACATCCTACCACTTCAGTTACCACTCAGTTAATCCCTATCAGAGGATTAAATCACTGATTGGGTTAAGACACTTACAACCCCATCACTTCTTTTCTGAACCTTCTTGCACTGTCTCACACATGAGATTTGGGGAAAACCCTACACTCAACCATAACATTAAGTCTATGAAAAGTTATGCAATTCTCAAAGTTCACAACTTAATATTACCCATACTAAGTAATTTCATGAAAAGAAAATAAGATTGAAATTATTTATCTCTACAGTACATCATAAGCATGACTGCTTTTTATAAAACAAAACAAAAACCGTAGAGTTGTTTCATTAACCAATAAAGTCCATTAAATTATATTGTAAGCCATCAATAAATAATGTTATTACAGAATAAATCAATTAACAACTGTTCATTTTTTTCCAAATCCCAATTCCTCCAATTTCTCTAAGCAGGACTGTTGCTTAATCATTTGCATTACCCATGCTGTGCATGTCTTACAACTTCATTCGTCCAGCTCTAGAGACTGGGAACATGCGCATGACCTCCCAGATTACAGCTCCTCAAGGACAGGACTTTATTGTATTTATCCTATGCCTCTCTCACAGTACCTATCATAGAGTTTTGCAAATAACAAGCCATCTGCAAGTAATTGTTAGATTTAATTAAATTCAGTAGAGTTACGGTTAGAAAAAAGGTTTGAAACCAAAATTACTTTTACATGTTTCAAAAGTGTGCGTTCTTTCTGTAGACTTTAAAAATATACCACAATATACATAGGTATTGGCCATTGGTACCTTCTAGGAATAGAGAGAAAATAAAATTTTCATTTGGTTGAAAGAAAAGGTTGTAAACACATAAGTATTAAATACCTGCCGTATCTTCTTATTGCTTTAAGGTATCATCTTGCATGCCAGTAACACAAAGAGGATATTCATGGGCTTATGACACAGGAAGAGAGAATGTACCACATATGCAAGAGAGGGACTTACAGGGGTGGCTCCTAGATCAGGGGTATTTTTGGTAAGAATGTGCAAGAATGCTTTGTAAGCTGGAATGTGCACAGCACAATTAGAAAACCAGGAGTAGATGGAAAGGAGTGGAGATATAAATTAGGAGAATTTGACTTTTAATCAACTTTTAAAAATCTGACTCTTAATCTACTTTTTGTATTAACACCACACACACACCACACACAACACACACACACACACAACACTCAACAACAAGAGGTCAGGAACCCGCATAGAATATGGTGACTTACTCGGCTATTGAATAAATGAGCAAATGGGTAAGAAAAGAATAATATTTATCTGCTAGGAGAAGAAGGAGAAAGAGAAGAAGGTTAAATCATTGTAATGAAGATCATTAGGATTCAATGACAAATACTGTTTTCTCTTTTTAAAGTAAGACATTATATATATGTATTTTGTTTTTGTTTATGTAAAAGGCATACCACAATAGGAGCTTGTTCCCCTAACCCTTATAAAATATCCAAGGTTTTCTTCTAAACTCCCAAACCTTTCCCAATTTCTCTCATTGATTTCTTAGTCAACTCTATTCCACAGCATTTTGCACGGAGTTCTCTTAAAGTGCTTCTTGTATTCTGGTCTATATTGTGATTTATCTCTTTATTTGACTAAGGAATTTACCATATGATCTTTTACCTGCTTCCATTCTTTATCTTTCTACTTTTTTCTTTTTTCCCGAACAGTTGGATTGGCTTTGATTGCCTCTTGTTTCCTTGACTGGATCTACTTTGTACCAGATTCAAAAATTTTTTAGGTTTGGATGATGGGAAAATGATGTTTCCAATAATATACATAGCGACGAGGATTTAGCTCAGTGGCGAGTGCTTGCCTAGAATGCACAAGGCCCTGAGTTCCCGTCCTTGGCCCTGGAAAACAAAAAGGACAAAAATCCAATAATATACATAAAAGTATAAAGTAGTTTTGGAAAAAAAATATAAATCTAGTCTAATGACAGGTTGAAGTGATTGCAGGACTTTAGAAGAGATATTTAATTGATAGGTAAAGATGAAGACTGCAGATCTGTAAAAGGTGTCTTTTAAACCAGGAGGATGGATGAGATTCCCAAGAGAGAACAACAACAAAACTGGATAAGAATGCTCAGGTCCAAAACATGGAATAAGGGAAAAAAATTAAAAAGAACAATATTTGTTTATGTATATATATTTGTTCACCTGTACATATGGGGGTATATATATATGTATATGTATACTTTATATATATAATGTATATATATATATACTTTTTAAATATGGGAAGTTGAGCAGATTTATAAGGTTCAAAACCAGTATAGATCTGTAGTATAATTTAAGGTTTGGCCATTGTAATACCTCCTGCTTCACTTTTCTCACTAAGATTTGTTTTTAGTTTTTCTGGTCCTCTTATTTTTCCAAATGAATTTAATAACCTCTTTTTCTATTTCTTTGAAGAAAGTCACTAAAATTTTAATAGGAATTGCATTAAATCTGTATAGTGCTTTTGGTAGTATGGTCCATTAACAATATTAATTCTGCCTATCCAAAGCATGGAAGATCTTTCCATATTCTAAGGTCTTCTTCAATTTCTTTTTTTAGTGTTGTGTAGTTTTATTGTAGAGGTCTTTCTCCTCTTTTGTTAGAGTGATTCCCAAGTTTTTTTTAGACTATTGTGACTGGGAAAGTTTTCCTAATTTCTCTTTCAAATGGTTCATCGCTGGTTTATAGGAACACAATTGATTAAAGGAACAAAAACGGCATGGCATTGGCCACAAAAATGACATAAGGACAAACGGAACAGAATAGAAGACACAGAGACAAACTCACGTAAATACAACAATCTCACACTAGACAAAGGCACCAAAAACATGCATTGGAGAAAATTTAGTCTCTTCAACAAATGGTGCTGGAAAACTGGAAGTCCGTATATAGCAGAATGAATTGAACCCCCTATCTCTCACCCTGCACAAACTCAACTCAGAGTGGATCAAGGACCTAGGCTTTAGACCAGTGACACTGTGCCTACTAAAAGAAAACACAGGCCCAACTGTCTATCATGTTGGCATAGGAACTGACTTCCTCAACAAGACTACTTAAGCGCAACAAGTAAAATCAAGAATCAATAAATGGCATGCTAATCAAACTCAAAAGCTTCTTCACAGCAAGAAAACTATCAGAAAGGTGAAGAGAACCTACAGAATGAAGAATATCTTTGCCACTTGCACCTCAGGTACAACATTAATCTCCAGGACATACAAAGCACTCAAAAACTTAATATAAAAAAAAAACAAAACAAAAACCCAAATAACCCAATCAGTAAATAGGCAAAGGAATGAACATTCACTTTGCAAAGAAGAAAACAAATATATGAAAAAATGTTCAGCACCTCTAGCAATTAGAGAAATGCATATTAAAACTATACTGAGATTCTATCTCATTCCAGTCAGAACAGCAATTATCAAGAATACAAGTAACAATAAATGTTGGCAAGGATGTGGGGGAAAATGTTCACTCATACATTGCTGGTGGGACTGAAAAATTGGTATAACCACTATGGAAAGCACTATGGAGATTCCTCAGAAAACTTGGAATGGAACCACCATTTGACCCAGTTATCCACTCCTTGATATATACCCAAAGGACTTAAAATTCAGCATACTATAGCGACACAGTCACATCACTATTTACAGAAGTTCTGTTTCACAATAGCAAAGCTATGGAGCAAATCTAGGTGCCCTTCAACAGATAAATGGATAAAGAAATGTGGTATATATATATGCAATGGAATATTACTCAGTCATAAAGAAGAATGAAATTATGACATTTGCCAATAAATGGATGGAACTGGAGACTATCATGCTAAGTGAAACAAGTCAGTTCCCCAAAACCCAAGGCCAAATGTTCTCTCTGATATGCAGATGCTAACACACAATAAGGGGGTGGGAGGGAAAGAGAGCAGTTCATTGAATTAGACAAAGGGGAATGAAGGGAAGGGAGAGGGGATGAATATAGGAAAGACACTAGAATGAATCAGACATGACTTTCCTATGTTCATAGCTGAATACACCACCAGTGAAACTCCACATCATTCACTCTACTGTTATATATATCTAAAAACAATTTTTTAAAACCGTATAGAATTAAAGATAGTGTGCATCAAAAAATTGTAGAATTCAAAAGAAGGTGGGTACTTGTGGGACTAAAATGACTAGAAAGAACTTGGCCTTGGCAAAGAGAGGTATGGCTCCTTCCCAAAGAGGTCATGAAGCTGTGGATATGTGCTTAGATACTGAAAGGAAGATGTAGTTCAAAGCTACACAAAGGTAGCTGGCAGCAAAGAAGGTCCAGATTTCCACCTATGGAGAGCAGTGCAGCCATCAGAGTCCTGGAATCACACAGAACAGACTCTGTAGTCAAGATAAGGAATGATTTAGGGGCAAATGAAGTCATTTTAGGACCCAGGTGAGTTTACAAATTAATAATTGGCAAAGACACACTTGGTACAATTTCCTGTATTTCTCCAGCAATGCTCAGAAGACTGCATGAATGTGGGTGTGACCCAGGACTAACTAAAGACCAAATAATGAGTTTTGGTTGCGGGTGGAAGGACTGGAGGAGTCATAGGGAAATGAAATAGGACAAAACTAGAAAGCTAGAAAGGATTGCTCTGGGTTAAAAATGAGAAGTGGAAACAGACTGTTAAATATCTTCAATAGTCTGTGCTTTGGCTCTTTTGCTTTGTAATGGCATTTCCTTTTCCATATTTACATTTAGGACTGATCTTTTTGGGTCAGTATGAAAAGATTTTAATGACATTTTTGTTTCAAGTTGACTAATTGAAAATGGTTTTCATTGCATATGGCAATGCTGTGAGTGATTCAAAGCAGATATTATGCTGACATGTACCATATATGGACATTTTTCAAACATCTCTAGTCTATATTATTTGGATTACATCCTTTATACTTTTTACATATTGCAATTACTATAGCAGAACCATGAAGATCAATTAGAATGGAAACTTGGAATTTAAAAGGAATAATAGTTTAGAAAAAAAATTCTTCCATGGCTAAAAGAAACCACTAAAAGTCTTCCATAATGGGCTAAATATTTCTGGATGTTATTTAATTTGATTTATTCTGTTGTATGCTGAAATTGGGATAGTTTCTTGTCTTCTCCATGCTTTCTGTGAAGCCAATCCAAGCATGGATTCTTCTTTAGCATTGGAAGAAACTGCATTTGGATCTTCCCCATGAGGATTCAAAGTGAGAGGAAACATTGGCTCTTGGGAATGAAATGACTGTGTATCTTATATCCCTGACATTTGGGGGAATATAATCTGATTTTTGTTAAAAATTGTTTAGTGAAAAGTAAGTATTTTGAATATCAGGGTCTAGTTGTCAGTTTATTTTTAAAATGAGTTATTGAATGAGATGTACTTAAAGTATAAGCACAAATAAGAATGGGAAAAGTCACAGGAGTAAGATTTTCTGTTTCTTTTTCTCATGTGCTGAGTCTGGTGTTAGGTGAGGGCATTGAAGGCAAATATTTGTTGAATTAATGGAGAAAGGAGGAAGAGTATCAGAAAGATGGTTTCTTAGAACAATAAGGATTATAGATTCTGCCATCCTCCTTAGAAATCCTGTAAATCAGGGAAACTACGGTCTCATGTAAATAACAATATGTGTCTAGGATCACATATCTATTTGGTGATTAATTCAAGACTGCAAATAAGCACTGTGTATTGTATCATGTGCCTATCACAAATTTCTGTTAATCTTCATAATTCATTGACAGGAAGACCTTCTGTGGAGAGCATATACTTTTCTTGTAGTGATAACATTAGGATCCTGGGGTATAAGTCAATGAAATTAGATATAATTCATCCCTCTGCCTTTCAGCAAACACCTGAATTAAACATGCTCAGCTGAAGGGGTTTCTTACTGTTATCTTTGAAAGACATTTCAATTTTTAGAAGCTTTCATTTTTTAGAATCACATTTTCCTATTTAGAAAGGCAAGTTTTTGTGGAGCATGAAGTATCAGGAGACTTGGCTTTGTCCTACAAGACCCAGCCTTTCTGATCTCAGATTATGGCTTGTAAATGCAGAATAATAATGTTCTTCTAGCCTATTTTGATATGGGTATGTAGTTAGTTCATGAGATTCTGTATTTGAAAGTTACCGAGAAACATAAATGTAAGGTGATAGAACATTAAAACATCATTTTTTCATGATTAAACACTTGTGTGGTTTTCCATCAATATTAATAGTAGTTGGGGGCCACATTCTATATAGTTGAGGATTCTTAAGCTCATTTTAAGCATTTCTTCCTTATTTTTTGTATATCTTGCCTTAAGAACCAGGAAAATAGCTTCCATGAAGGAAATTTAGTGGTGTTCCTGGCAAACATTTTGTACTGGAAATTGCATATGGCAACCTGACCTCAGAATGCTTTGATGCCAAAGAGCATTAGAAGTCTATCAGAAATCACAAAGACTTTGAAGTGTTTATGTCCTGACACTGAGCCAAAGTGACTTTTGAATCACAAAGGAGAGACAGCTGTCCTCTCAGGCATCATTTAAAGATAACCAAATTCAATGGGTTTGACCAGGGTGTAGCAAAAGGAGAAGGAAACGTACTTTCCAGCTTGACTCTTCTGTTGATGGAAAAGGGAAGCCTGCCTGATGTGGAAGACTAAGCTATTCTTTGATTTTGTTGCATTTGGCATGTATACAGTTTTCAAGATCACAAAGCAAATAATAAATGCAATCTTTATTGCCACTTTCCCAATCCCCAGGAGCCATACTATGTAAACTTGTTTTGGTATATTCATCAGTGCCTCCACATACAACCAACCAGTCAGATACACCAGAATCTCTACTCAACATGAAATCTGGATGTTGACATGATCGGCTAGGCTTTCACACTTAATTAAACAAGCTCACACACTATAAACAGGTAACCTTTAGGTTTAGTGTAGTGTGAGATTGGCACTGTTTATATCAGGAACGCTTTTGAAACCAATTGAAATAAACAGTATGTGAAAAATTATAAAGAAATCCTCTTCAAGAGTGTATATAATCCAGAGCAGAATTTATATTCCCTAGTGGATAACATCTGAACTCTTACTTTTATGGAGTTTGGTTTTCTTAATTCTCCTCATTAAATTCCATGGACAATATCTGACAGATTTAGAAAGAATGGGACTCTGGCTTAGAATTCACTGACCATGAAGAAAAAAGTGAACATATAAAGCAAATCCCATGTATGTATGGGGAACCCCCTAGCCAAGAGAGAGCAATTAGCTCTAACTGGTTGAAGGACTTGCCTGCATTCCTGGAATCCAGCTTCTGTGAGTGACTAGGTCATCGACTCCTGACTTGCATGCTACATACATTAGACACTTGCCTTCTTTGATTCTGGAAGGAAGTGGTGACCTATGATCTATCACTTTCCAGGTTGTTTGGACCAGTCTCTGAAGTCAGTACCTCTTCCTCTAATGCTGCTTATGGTCTCAGAAGGAGGCAGATGTTCTTTTGCAACTAGCTAGATGTAAAACTTCTAGAGCAAAGGACTATCTTCACTGCCCTATATAAATCAAGCTGCTTTGGACTTCTTGCCACTCTACACACATAAATAAAATCAGACAATACAACAAATTGAAATCTTGAATTGGAAATCTTAAAATTCATTGGTCCTGATTCAAATGAAAAAAAGAAAAGGGAATGATTTTACTAAATCTTCATTTTTTAAATGGGGAAGGTGGAGAATTTTTTTTTCTTTAAAAATATTCTCTAGATTGATTTCAAAGGCACTAGAGTTAGGAGTAAATTTTAAACACATAAACAACCTAAAGTAAAATTCCATATTATGAAATTTGTCTTTGAGGCATTTTTGTCTTTTTCTGTTTGAGGCCCCTATCTGAACTTCTTCACAAAAAGCACTATCTCACTGGCCGATTCAGGGCCACCCTCTGAAGTAATCCCTTGGAGCTTAAAGTTCTGAGATATAGCTATGTATCCGAATACATAGATCTCTGTGTACTTTATATAGAGAAGTGTGTATATATTATATATTTATATATGTATACCAATAACTGAATTCCTTCATCTTTCTTTTTCTTCCCTTGTCCATAAAAAAATGAATGTTCCCAGGTCCCACTGGGTTCACTCATTCTTCTTTGTTAAAGAGTGCCCTTCGATAACACATTTCAATTTCTGGTAACTCATTTTGATTTTTACATCTGAGACCCTAGAAAAAAAGCCCCAAAACTGATATTTATAAATAATATCTGAGACCCTAGGAAAAAAACAACCCAAAAACTGATAAGAATTTATTGACTGTGAAAGTGCAATGAGATAGATACAAAAGATTGAATGGAGAATGAAAGACTAAATCGGTTGCTTAATTTAAAGTATTTATCAGTCACCTTGGACTTGCAAAAATAGTGCAGAGGCACTGGAAACAAAAAAGGAACAAAGTATCTAAAGTTCTTGGAAGTTTCAGGAAGGCAAAGGAGTTCTCTGCCTGGGTTCACCTGAAGATGTCGCAGGTACTTATCTCCTCTCAGTTATGTAAGCAATTTTCTTACACTGTATATCTCACAGGAAGTTGATCATCTTCTGCCTTTCTTATAACTCTTGATTAATATGCTTTAGTCTTTCTTCACTTGATTTTTTTCTTCCACTTGATTTTAGGATTTTGCTTTTTTAAAGCCATAATTACACACAATTTGCCTCTATCTCATATAACAACGATGGACTTAATAAAAGCATATATATATTTAAAAAGTGTACACTTTTCTGGCAGAAAAGTAATAAAGCATAAGAAATAGGCTCATACAGAAGGTGAGGTGGGAAGGGGTATTTTTTTTTTTAATTTTAAAGCTTTCAGCAACTAAAATTAAAGTTCAGGTTTTAAAAATCCCTAGTTTACTTTTTAGAAGTAGGATTGAAGGCTATTATCATAAAAGGGAATGTTTTCATGTTTGATAATTTTCAGTTTATACATAGTTCCTGAGTTCTATTTATTTCAGTTCTCAGTGCCAAGTTGGTATATTTCTAAAATGTTCTAACTTCAGTCCAGGAACTGTAAGCACTTGAAGAGGTGAATAGACAAATAATGGATTAGCTCAGTGTTCTCAAATTTATTCTAGAGTGGCCTGTCAGGGGAACCTATGTACAGTCTTATATGTGTATAAAGCCTGTGTGTGTGAATATGAACGGTGGAGCCTACATTATTTGGTTAGAGTTGGCTCTCAAGTGCAGTTGAATTTGACCTAGTCAGCAATGATTTTCATGATGCTGACATGGACAAATACATTAGCATAGGCAAAGTAGCAGCAATTATGAAATCATTGCACAAAGTTGTATTTTTACTTTTCACAAAATAAATAGAATTAGGATTGAAATTTCACAACCTACACAATATTTTGCATGTATCCTTAACAATTTTTATCTCATTAAAATAATTACAGTGTATTACAGTGAAGATTTGGTTTGGCATATTTTGTCCCTTTTCTTCCATTTCTCCCCATTAATTATGTGAATACTAAGAACAGATTTTAATGTAAGAATTGTGACAATGTGCTGGGTGCGGTGGCACACCCCTTTCTGTAATCCCAGCAAATCAGGAGTATGAGACAGGAGGACTGCAAGTTCATAGACAGCCTCAGCAACTTAGAGAGGTTCTAAGCAACTTAACAAGAACCTGTCTCAAAACAAAAATAAATACAGAGGGCTGGGGATGTGACTCAGTGGTAAAGTATGTCCTTGGGTTCAATTTCTAATATCAAAAAAAGGGGGAATTTTGCAATGTACTGGGAAGGATTTGGGGGGCAGATTGATCTGGATTCAAGTCTTAGTTTTACTACTCACTAATTAAGTGATAATGAGCAGGTTATTTTGCGTCTTGATGCCTTGGTTTCCACATCTGTAATATTGGATTGTTTTAATGGTTGAGCATGGTTAATATACCTTAAGTACTTTGCACGGGGTATAGTGCAAAGTATGAGATTGAAAAGTATTACCTATGATTATTGGCAATGTGGGAACAAATAAGTATAATAATTAAAAATTACAAATTTTTAATTTAATTTATAATTAAAATCATACTCTAAAATTAGTGTAAATAATGTAAATATTCATTTAAAAAAGTTAAAATTTTTAGGATCAAGTCAACTCAGAGCTGAATCATGTAAAATGAAACTATAGCAGTGTTTGGTGTACCCTCTTACTGTCTCTGAGGATAAAAATGAAAGCTGTATATCAACCAGAATTGAGTGCCTACACCACAGAATATTGATGTCACCCATTTTGGGTATAGATGACATAGTTAGGAAAAATGTATCAGATCAAGAAAAAAGTGTAAAATGGGCCTTTGGTGATTTGAGAATTTTAAAACTTTGTACTGGAAAGATATTTAAAATATGTTATCCATTAGCCACCAACCCCAGCTATCCTTGGAGAATAACATGATTAAAAACAGATGCAAAAACTGCAGTCAATTCATAATTCCCACAGAGTAGACAAATTTTAATTGCCAGGATATTTTAGTCACCTTTGATTTAATAGACTTTTGCTCTTATTTTCCCTGTTGAATTTATTTTTCAAGATACAACAAAAATTAGCTTATGATACCTCCTTGCAGCTTAGACGTTTCTAGTAGAGCATATCCTAATTTGTACTCAGTAAATATCGAAATGATGAAGATTAACTTTAGCCATCATTTATTATCAACCTCCCTGTTTTTCTCTGTCCTTAGATTCCAATACCTTCAAATAGTTTTGCATAATATAGTCACTTAAATAATGTTTGATGTTTGAAAACTAGATAAAATGACAGCCAAAATTATAAATCAAATTTTAACAAAACTCTTTTAAATGTTATTACTTTTTCCAAATTCTGGAATATGAAATCTCTGACAATTTCTGATAAATTTGCCAAACAAATGAACAATAGAAATCACAGTGGGTCTTTATTGGAAGCTAATTAATTGAATTGTATAAAAACTTCTGATCATTCAAAAAAAAAACCTTTAGAGTAAAGGCATTAAGAAAAAAATAGATGTGTGAGAGAGAGAGAGAGAGAGAGAGAGAGAGAGAGAGAGAGAGAGAGAGAGAGAGAGATAGAGAGAGAACCCTAAATGGATAAATAAAAGAAAAAACAGACAATAGCAACACAAAATATTTGGGGCTGTGAGGGTGACCACTAGTAATTCTTTAAAAAGCATAAAAAGAAAGTTGGCACTTTGTGAAGGAATCAATTTGAGGCTCTGAACAAGGAAGTTGGCCGAAGATGTGAGAGGAAAGGTACTAACCCACTCCAGGAGACGGCACATATCTCTTTGCTAAATACCTATACATACATTATATACATGCACGTACATGTACGTGTGTACACATATGTATGTGTATTCATTCTTTGGAGATGGGTAATGCAGAAAGTCTCTGGACCATAAGACACCAGGAAAAGTGAGGCCATGTGTTAAAAAGATGGTGACTGAGTGAAAGTTTGAATATGGGGTTCCCCAGGCTCCTTCCCCAACTCAGCTGGGAATCCTGTAGTTAGGCACATAATCCAAAGGCAGGAGAGAATGTGTCTTCCCTGGGAAATTGATTAGCACAATGCAGGGATTAAAAAGACCTCATGATACTGACTTTGGAGCCTTCCCTAATGAAGAGCCAAAGCAGGCCACTCTGCAGTGCATTCCACAAGCACAAGGCTATCATCAGAATTGTGCTCCAAACCAGGTTTCTGGGGCTCTTACTGTAAATGTAAGCCACAAACTGCCAGGCCTCAATGAGCAGACACCCAAGAAAATTCTCTAACATCAGAGGCAAAGCTCCAAACAGGCCAACTCAAAGGTCAACAATTCCAAAGAGGGCAATATTCAGGGAGATGAAAACTTCAAAATCCCTAAATAAGAAAACTATTGAGCCTACGGGGAGGGGCAAGAAAACGACTAAGGAAAAACTATTCAGAGTAAAAAAAGAATTCTTAGAAATAAAATAAATAGAATAGCAAAGAAATTTTAAAAATTCACAAAAATTGGAAGATAGCACTGAAGAAATCTTTATGAACAAAAAACAAAAACCAAAGAGCGAGAGAGAGCTAGAGCGAGAGCGAGAGAGAGAGAAACGATGAAAAATAGAGTTGATTAAAAAAAATTAAAAAGGTCCAAGACCCAACATCTGAATAAAAGGAGAGAACTGAGAAAGCAAAGGGGAGGAAACCATCAACAAAAACAGTAAAGAATTTTTTTGGGGAGGAGGGGCGGGGTTACCGGGGATCAAACTCAGTGACACTCAGTCACTGAGCCACTTCCCCAGCCTTATTTTGTATTTTATTTAGAGACAGGGTGTCACTGATTTGCTTAGCGCCTCCACTTTTTGCTGAGGCTGGTTTTGAACTCTCCATCCTCCTGTGTCAGCCGCCAGAATCGTTGGTACTACGGGCCTCCGCCACCGCGCCCGACAAAGAGAATGTTTAAGCACTGAAGAATCCACCCATATCTAGCGTAGTAAATTTAAAATACATCGTGAAAGCCCATTGTTACCAATGTTTTAAAACGGTGTGAGGTAGGAGATTCCAGATTCTTCCAGAAAGGAAAGATGAACAGAAATGTTTTTTAAAAATTAGTTTTCCTACAAGGAATCAAAAGAAACAACAGTGTGAGAATTCTGAACAGTTATACTGAAAGCAGAAGACAATAGTTGGGAAAGACTTCAAAATTCTAAAGCAAAATGATTTTCACGATGAAATTCTTTCAAATTACTAAATCTATTTGTTTATTAATTTATAATTTATCAAATCCATATATTCTTAGACTGCTGTATTCTAGGAAATTTAATTCTCCATGTTCCATTTCTGGGGACACTTTACCTATGTTCTGTACCAAATTAAGGAGGAAAACAAGAAAGATTGTTTTTGGCATTTTCTTTTCTCTCCCTTTATAGAGAAATAGAGAGAGAAGTAGAGAAACATATCTCTCTGTACATACACAGAGAAGTAAATACTGAAAGAATCAGTTGCAACAAGAATGTGAAGGTCAGGGGTTCAGCAGGGGGGCAGTGTTGGTGGCAGTATTGGTGGGAGTCCTAGGTGAAGAGACCCTCAGGTGATTGCCACACAGTTGCTGCAAAGCAGTTGTCCATGGGGCCGGTCAGAAAGCATCCAGAGACCTCAGGAAGCTGAAAATGGGAGAACTGCTAATGAGACTGAGATACCAACTGGAGATGATGCAACTAATGGACAGTTTGAGGCTGTAAAGTTACTAAAATAGAAAGAAAATGAAAAATGGGGAGAATTACTAATTCAGGGAACATCAAAAGTTGTTCAGGGAAAGAAAATTGAATGACTACATTACATTGGTTTCATTATGAATTGTGTATACATATCCATTATAACATAAAAAATTAAACCCATTTAATGAAAAATTGTGGTATTAGAAGGATGGGGTCTGAGGAGTGTATGTGTGTTTGGCTGTTGATAGTACCCAGCTTAGGGAGTATGAAGGGAAAGAGCTCGATTCTCATCTTGAACAGTGGGAAGTCAGTAGATTATACCAACCACTGAAAAATTAGGATGTTCTAATAGAAGTGTGTTATATAGAGAGACAGAAGTAAATCCCAAAAGAATCAGTTGGAACATTTGAAGGTAGGTTGGAAACTAAGGGAGATCTGATTTCTTTATCAAGATTTACAGAAAAATTTGCCTTTACACAAGAAACAATTTTCATGAAAACTTTTTTAAAAGCCTTGAAAGAAAAGCTTGAACAATAAATATGATATTCAAGTTGCATAAGTAGAATACCAACTACAGAAAGGAAATGTGACATCAAATGACAGGAGTCATAGCAAGTTCTGAATTATAATTACATCTCTCATAATGATCTACATGGGTTTCATTAATCAGAGGGTATATTACCAGGAATTGAAGGTTCTACTGCGCCTGGCTCCATCAAAGCTTGGGAGACAGGTTGGTGACAGGAACAGGTTTATTCAAAGCCAACCCAAGGAAAATTTTCTATCTCAAGTCTTATCTTTAGTGGGTTCAGAGACACAGTTTTTACAAGAAAGGAGGAAAAGTGGGGTAAAAGGCAGTAAATATATGTGTGTAACTTTAGCTAGGCTGCCCTAGTCAGAAACATGTTACAATTTGTTTCCTTGGTGGTAATAGGGCTAGTGGGTGGCTTCTGAGTTTCCATCCTCAGCAGAGAGAAGCTCTGGATGCAGAAAAGCAGAAGATTGTTTATAATTTTACAAGGCTCTGTTACATGCAAGGAGAGTAACTGAAAAGTGGGAAAGCCTTCTTTGGATACCCCAGTATTGGTTAGACCAGCAGTTCTCAAAGTAATTACTCTCAGAAACCATTTTGCTATCACAAAATTATTAAGGACCTCCAAAGAGTTTTTGTTTCTGTCAATCATATCTGTTGTATTTATTATATTAGAAATGAGAACTAAGAATTCATTTAAAAATAATAATAAACTCATGATATGTTTTATAAAAACTTTATTTTCTAAAACAAAAAATAATGAAAAGAAGGGCATCCTTTTACATTTTGCAAATACCTTTTAATATTTGGTTAATAAAATACAGCTGCTTGTCATAGTTGCTTCTGCATTCAGTCTGTTTAACAGATATTTTGGTAGAAGTATATGAAGAGAATCTGACCTTACATGAATGTGTGATATCTAGCCTTTTTCAATAATTACTCTCAATATTCTTTTGTAGTACCCCAAAACTTGACATGAACTGGTTTGTTAAGTTTGTATTGAAA
Source organism: Sciurus vulgaris (assembly GCF_902686455.1). Taxonomy (NCBI): domain Eukaryota; kingdom Metazoa; phylum Chordata; class Mammalia; order Rodentia; family Sciuridae; genus Sciurus; species Sciurus vulgaris. Next base: position 49,896,135 of record NC_136473.1, read on the forward strand.
TGTGGAACTTCAAACTTATCAAACTCTTATCAAACTTCTTAAACTCTGTTGCATTAAACCTGTTGGTCTAAAATGCTCTTCGAATGATTCTTTTACTTAAGTCTGATTTTATAACCTCAAACATCCATTGTCATATTGAATTGTGCAGATAGATATTCAATATATTGACATATTCACTATACAGTATGCAAAAAATCAGTCAATATCAGCATCATTCTCATCAGAAGATTAAAGATATCATTATCTTTAATGACAAGCTCTCAAATTACTGGTGGCTGAAAAAAATTTTCAAAATTCTAATATTTTCTTGAAAGTTTGGAATTCTTATTGCAAATACTGTTGGTTGCTTTCCTTGAAGTGACAAGCTCGTTTTATTAAAATTTGAAAAGTTTTCTCCTAAATAAATACTCAATGTTGGACTAACCAGTCTTTCTTTTAATTAAAAAATGTTCCATAAAATACGGTGGTCAATGGTGCTCAGTTCAGTTGCACAAGTGCTTTTATTTCAAAATAGTCTTTGTGCAGCAAGAGTACTTTAGCAAGCTTCTTAGTCACAGTAAATAGTAAAAGATACATATTTGAGTTAATATTTAATAAAACTAAGAATGTTTACTGCTATACTGCTATGTAAAGATTCTCTCTCTTTCTTTCTCTTGATGGATCTCGCTATATTTCCCAGGCTGGCCTCAAACTCCTGGGTTCAAGCAATCCTCCTGCCTCAGCCTCCCAAGTAGCTGAGACTGTAGGCATACATCCCCATGTCTCACTAGAAAGCATTCTTAAGTGAAAATGATGATTTCTTTTTTCTGTGATTGCCTGGCAAAAGAATATGACAACGAGCACAGTTGGATAACTACACTACCAGGGGTGCTCAGAGCCGGCAGTTTGACCCACCACTGTTTTGTGTCATCGTGGTCAATGGCACAAAAAACATCTCAGTATCATTATGAGCAGAATGTGTGTCCAGACTTCTTATGAACTAAATTGTAAGCGCCTTGATTCTTACTCTTTATTTCTCTAAGGTCTGGGTTTGGTGCACAATAGGTGGTCAAGAAATATAATGAATTGAACTAAACTGAATGAGGAAGATAACTAAGTCAAGCAATAGTTAATGTGGGAAAGTAGTGTGTAAATTAATAAGGCCAAGGCCAGAGGTGAACTCTTGAAAAACAAATAGAAATTTCTATAAGGTACTACTGTGTGTACTGCTCTTGAAACTCATTTTCCTCCTCCAACCCCACCTGCCCCAACTGGCACCATATTGGCCCACAGAATAAAATAACATAAAGCTAAGTCTTGCATGCATGCTCTGGCACCTAGCTAGCACCAACATCTCTACTGGCCCTTTAAAATAGCTATTGATCCAATCCCCGCCCCTAGGTGGCATCTTGTCATTATTCCTTAGCCTATTTGTCACCTGCTATAACAGTCAATTAAAACCCAACGTTTTCATGACCTATCTATCTCCTGGTGACCTGATTCCCTAGTGACATATTACATTTCTGGCCAACTCTTTAGGAAAGTTTAGGTCACACTACTTAACTTTTTATAAGCAGATAATCATCAATTGTGTGATATTTGATTCATGTGTGATACTCATATCTCCCTAGGTTTCAACTTTTTGGAGTGTAGAAATGATCTCTTCCATGATGAGTCTGAGAAGGAAACAAGCTCTAGGTGTAGATTGTGGATCAGTAATTAAAATAAAATCTCATCATTTATTTTTCTTGCAGACTCTATAGTGTTTAATATGGAACAGGCTCAATGTCAGTCTTTAATACACCTTTAATCAATTTGTGGATTAGTTGAAGGCAGAAAACAAGGAGTCTTATCTGGAAGAATGGTTACTTACAACGTAGTTAGAAGACTTGAAAGTATATATCTGTTAAGTTCAAAAAAAGCAAAGCCACGAGAAGTTTGCCACATTCCAATTTTCCAACTGATTTTCATTATCTTTTATTTGCCCATCATACTAGACCCAGGAGAAAGGTGGAAACAGCCTGCAGTTAAGAAGAACTTTTGGTCCCACAGACAAACCTACTTCCCATTTCATAACTTTTTTAATAATATAAAATCAAATTTTCTCAGAATCAACCATTTTAATACCCTGAAAAGAGAATTTTATGAAAAAATTCTTTGAGACACTTGCTGAAAACTGAGATTTTTGTCATTAGTTATACAAAATAATCCTGCACTTAAGGAAAAAAAACCTCCCACAAGAACTTGAAATGAGGGGGCAATCCAAGATGGTGGACTAGAGGGTGACTGCATCTCCAGTCGCTCCAGAACCCAGGATTCAAGAAGGGGAGGCATTGAGAGACTCGGACTAAATTAGAACCACGGGGTGAGTCTCCCCCACCTGGTGAAGCTGGGCCCAGGCAGCAGGCCTGGATTCGGGCGGCTTATTAGAGTAAGGCAGGGCAGCTAGAGTCTTCTCCAGGCAGCCCTGGGCACTCCAGCAGTGGACTCCTCCCACACGGCCAGCTTCACGGAGCAGGCCCCCCAGTGAGAGCCTTTCCACACAGAGCCAGCTCCAACGCCTGGAACCAGTAGCAGGCTAGGGACAGCTTTCTTCAGAAGCACTGCATTATCAAGTTACTCCAAGACTTCAGGCTACTGAAGGCTGGGAGGTGATACACTAGAAAGCTACAGGGACACTATAAGCATATAGAGGAAATCTGCAATATCACAGAGTCCCACTGACATCTGACCAATATGAGAAAACAAGGGAAGAAAATGTCCCAAACAAACCTAGATACTATATCAATAAAACTCAATGACAGCACAGCAGAAGAAATGTCAGAAAGGGAGTTCAGAATGTACATAATTAAAACAATCAGGGAAGCAAACGAGGAGATGAAAGAGCAAATGCAGGCATTGAAGGAGGAGATGAAAGAGCAAATGCAGGCATTAAATGATCACACCAATCAACAGTTAAAAGAGCAAACATGGGAAGCAAGAGATCATTTCAATAAAGAGTTAGAGATACTGAAAACAAACAAACAAACAAACAAACAGAAATCCTTGAAATGAAGGAAACAATAAACCAAGTTAAAAACTCCATAGAAAGCATAACCAATAGGATAGAACACCTGGAAGACAGAACCTCAGATACTGAAGACAAAGTATTTAATCTTAAAATCAAAGTTGACCAAACAGAAAAGATGGTAAGAAATCATGAACAGAATCTACAAGAATTATGGAATATCATGAAAAGGCCAAATTTAAGAATTATTGGGATTGAGAAAGGCTTAGAGAAACAAACTAAAGGAATGAACAATCTATTCAATGAAATAATATCAGAAAATTTCCCAAATCTGAAGAATGAAATGGAAAACCAAGTACAAGAGGCTTATAGGACTCCAAATTGGCAATTTTAACACACCTCTCTCACCACTGGATAGATCATCCAAACAAAAATTGAATAAAGAAACCATAGATCTCAATAACACAATCAACAATTTAGACTTAACCGACTTATATAGAATATACCATCCAACAAAGAATGAATACACTTTCTTCTCAGCAGCACATGGATCCTTCTCTAAAATAGACCATGTTTTATGCCACAAAGCTAATTACAACAGACCCACACCAAGGCACATTATTATGAAAATACCTAACATACAAAATAAAGACAGAATTGTAAAGGCCGTGAGAGAAAAGAATCAAATTACATTCAGGGGGAAACCAATAAGAATATCAGCAGATTTTTCAATCCAGACCCTAAAAGCTAGAAGGGCCTAGAACAACATTTACCAAGCCCTGAAAGAAAACGGATGCCAAACAAGAATCGTATATCCAGCAAAACTTACTTTCAGATTTGACGAAGAAATAAGATCCTTCCATGATAAACAAAAGCTAAAGGAATTTACAAAATGAAAGCTGGCATTATAGAACATTCTCAGCAAAATATTCCATGAGGAAGAGATGAAAAACAATGATGCAAATCAGCAACGGGAGGAACTAGTCTAAAGGAATAGCCAAATAAAGGAGAAACCAAATCATGTCAAAAAAAAAAACAAAAAACAAAAATGAGTCAAATGACTGGGAATACAAATCATATCACAATAATAACCCTGAATGTTAATGGCCTGAACTCATCAATCAAAAGACATAGACTGGCAGATTGGATTAAAAAGAAAAATCCAACAATATGCTGCCTGCAAGAGACTCTTCTCGTAGAAAGACATACCCATAGACTAAAGGTGAAAGGATGGGAAAAAACATACCATGCACACGGACACAGCAAAAAAGCTGGATTATCCATCCTCATTTCAGATAATGTGGACTTCAAGCCAAAACTAGTCAGAAGGGATAAAGAAGGACATTACATACTGCTTAAGGGAAGCATAAATCAGCAAGACATAACAATCATAAATATCTATGCCCCAAACATTGGCTCATCCATGTACGTCAAACAAATCCTCGTCAATTCCAGAAATCAAATAGACCACAACACAATAATACTAGGCGATTTTAACACACCTCTCTCACCGCTGGATAGATCGTCCAAACAAAAATTGAATAAAGAAACCATAGATCTCAATAACACAATCAACAATTTAGACTTAACCGACTTATATAGAATATACCATCCAACAAAGAATGAATACACTTTCTTCTCAGCAGCACATTGATCCTTCTCTAAAATAGACCATGTTTTATGCCACAAAGCTAATGTTAGCAAATACAAGAAGATAGAGATACTATCTTGTACTCTATCAGATCATAGTGGATTGAAATTAGAAATAAATGACAGAATAAAAAACAGAAACTTCTCCAATACTTGGAGATTAAATAATACACTATTATATGATGAATGGATAACAGAAGACATCAGGAGGGAAATTTAAAAATTCTTAGAAGTAAATGAGAACAAAGACACATCATATCAAAACCTCTGGGACACTATGAAAACAGTACTTAGAGGAAGATTTATTTCATGGGGTGCATTCAACAAAAGGAGTAGAAATCAACAAATAAACGACTTAACACTACAGCTCAAAACCCTAGAAAAAGAAGAGCAGACCAACACCAAAAGTAGTAGAAGACAGGAAATAGTTAAAATCAGAGCAGAAATCAACAGAATCTATAAAGAACTCAAAAAACTCTACACCAAGAATACAAATAATCCATTCAACAAATGGGCTAAGGAAATGAACAGACACTTCACAGAAGAAGATGTACAAGCAATCAACAGATATATGAAAAAATGTTCAACATCTCTAGTAATAAAAGAAATGCAAATCAAAACTACCCTAAGATTTCATCTCACCCCAATTAGAATGGCGATTATCAAGAACACAAGCAACAATAGGTGTTGGCGAGATGTGGGGAAAAAGGTACACTCATACATTGCTGGTGGGGTTGCAAATTAGTGCAGCCACTCTGGAAAGCAGTATGGAGATTCCTCAGAAAACTTGGAATGAAACCACCATTTGACCCAGCTATCCCACTCCTTGGCCTATACCCACAGGACTTAAAATCAGCATACTACAGAGATACAGCCACATCAATATTCATAGCTGCTCAATTCACCATAGCCAGATTGTGGAACCAACTTAGATGCCCTTCAGTTGATGAATGGATAAAGAAACTGTGGCATATATATACAATGGATTATTACTCCGCCATGAAGAATGATAAAATTATGGCATTTGCAGGCAAATGGATGAAATTGGAGGATATCATGCTAAGTGAGATAAGCCAATCTCAAAAAACTAAAGGATGAATGATCTTGCTGATAAGCGGATGAGGACATATAATGGGGGTAGGAGGGGTTAGTGTTAGGGTTAGAGTTAGGTTTAGGGTTAGGGATAAGGAGAGTGGTAAGAATGGAGGAAGAAAGGACTGTATAGAGGGAAAAGTGAGGTGGGAGGGGTGGGGGGAAGGGAAAAAATAACAATGAATCAAACAACATTGCCGTATGTAAATTTATGATTTTTAATAAAAATATAAAATAAAATAAAATAAATGCCAATTGTTATAAAAAAAGGAACTTGAAATGAAAATATTTATTTTACACATCATTTGTCAGACATGTTGATTGTATTACTCATTTAATCCTTCCAACAAATCTCTAGCATAGATATTAGTATCTTATCTCCATTTGAAGAAAAAGGAACTGATAATTTGAAAGAATAAAAAAGCTTGTCCAAAATCACAGAGCCTCTGGGTTGTGAGTTTTGCACTGAGAACTATTGTGGTTTGAATCTCAGAGCCACTTTCTTTCTTGCCCCACTTTGCAAAGCTTCTTCTTGATTTAATAAGCTGTCAGATAAATTGCTTAATGAAAAATTGAATAATTAAATGTGTAATAAGTTACTATGTGAATATTAAATACAATTCTAGGCTTCTCGGTAGTTCTAAGATTCTTTACACAAAAGAAAGAAATGAAACATTCTCTGGATGAAGTGTGTGTTTGGGGCGTTGTGGTTATTTGGAAGCTAGGTGAGGCAATCACCAGCTTGTTGCTGACTTGGAAATGTCCAGCAATGATAACTATAAACAGATGGTCCCAAAGCTCTATTCCTTTTGGGAACTCTATGACCTCAACTCAACCAATCTACTGTCGTGGCATTGGATGCCCTTTTACCTTGTCGGCCTAAATTTTGAAATTACTGCAATTAAAAAAAAAAAATGTCAGGATCACTCGTAAACTTTATAAGCAGTCCTGCCTCTGGGATACAATCATTTTGTGCTCCCAGGGATTATGATTCCTTTGCTAACAGGTGGTGTCAGAACTCAAAACCTGATCCTCCAGGGGCTGCCTGGGGTTCAGTTTCCCCTTGCACTGTAGGTGTAATGCACACCATTAGTTTAATATTTCTCTGTGGGAAAGACACCAAGAGACAGGATCCTGGGTAATGTCCTGGGATTTCCAATATCTCTAGAGGAAATTATTTATATCTGACACAGGGCTTTCCTTTCAGGATTTACTCTAGAGACATTTGGGAAATTCTAGGGTTTACGTGTGTATATGTGTTTGCATGCACAGAAACATATTTGTTTTTAATTTAATGTCTCTCTACACATACACTGCAGGGTGCTTAAAAATATGAAGCTTTATGTGTTTGTGGAGAACACAATACTCCTCAGGCTAAATTCAGGGTGGATTGTCTTATGTCTGTTTCTGCGTATTAAAGGGTATAAAGTGAGTCAGCAAAAATCACTGTGTGAACACACTCTGTGACATCAAGGCATAACAAATTGATTCAGATAAGAACAGAATAGTTGAGGATGGAAAAAATGTTTCTGTGCCCAGCTATTAATCCAAGTGTGGGATAGGGTTGCTACCTTTTGTCTGAGTTTCCCAGAATGTTATTTGAGGGGACCCATGTGAACCTTAGGTGGTCTCCATAGCAGCTGCTTAGGTGCTTGATGACTGACCAACAGTGGATAAAGCTCACATGTCCGGGTGGACCTGGGATCCAAGTCATTTTGCAAATCTCTCTGTTTAGCAGAAACAAATTTCTTGACATTTTTCAGCCCACCTATCTATATCTGGTTGTGTTGAGGTTTTGGGAGTTACTTGTTTGGAGAAAGGTGGAGATGTGAAAATTTTCATGGTGCTTGTACTTCCACTACGTCCCCTCCCTTTCTTTCCTCAGAGATGGATTTGGGATAAAGCTGGTGAAGCTTAACCTCAAGGTTAATACAGTAACCTAGCAATACATTCACATGATCATATGTTTTTCTAATACCTATAAAAGTGAAGTGTATTGATTCCAATTGATTAATAATGGACATCTTTCCATTCTCATTTGCCCTACTGCACATTTTACTTTGCTGCAGGCAGAGCTCTGGGGCCATGGACACATTTTGTACTTTTCATCTCTAGGTGACCTGAGTGGAGGTGCACTTGGTTTGGGTTTGGTAGCGTGTATTTATGTGAATCAATTAGTCTCATTCATGGATGAGTTAGCCTTCCAGCATTAGAATTCCTATCAGGAAAACTCTGTTGACTTCTTGTCAGAGTTATAGACTTGTGGTACTGGCTTTTGTACCTCATAAAGGACCCCCAAATTGTATAAGTTTTAGACTCTACCAAACATGAATCTGCCCCTGACTTTCTCTTATATGTGTCTTGGTATTTACCTTGTTAATATTTTATTCTATATAAATGTCTGATTGTGGGATTTGGAGATTAGCTGTATGGCATGTTTTGTCACGATCACACTTTTTAGTGTTTTGTTTTGTTTTGTTTTAAGGTCAAGACAAAGTTCTATTCAGGAGTTACAGATTGCCTCCATATATTCTGATCTCATATTGTCATTTACTTATGAAATGTAGTAGCATCAAATTAGCAATATGAGTCACTAAACTTGAGAGCACCTCAATTTGCCAATATTTAACAGTAATAACTTTTTGTTGTTCTTTATTTTTTTCACTCACATTTTACAAACGTAAAATGGTACAAACATTTTGGAAAGCACTTGGGCGATTAAAAAATTAAACCACCTATCAGATGATCCAGTCACTCCACTTTCAGGCATTTAACCAAGATAAGAGAGAGTATTCTCACAACGAGACTTGTACACAAAGTTTTGAAGGAAATTTATGTGTAACAATCCAGGCTTCTATCAGGAGGTAAACGGACAAATAAATTGTAGTAGAGTCATACAAATAGAACGGTACTTGGGGAAAAAAGGGATAAATTACAGATACATAACAACATGAATGAATCTCAAAATAATAAACTTCAGTATAGAAATCAGGCACTCTGGAAAATTCTATTTGTACAAAATTCTAGAAAATGCAATGGGTTGGGGGAGGGGATGACAAAGGTGAAAGAGAAAACTTCTGGGGTGATGGCAACGTTCACTGTCTTAATTGTGGTCACGTATGTTAAAAATCATCCTTTTAACTAACCAGAGTTTATTGTACCAATTATATATCACCAAGGCGTCTAAAAATGCAATTGAAACTTTTTCAATTCTATTTTAGGATGTTTTTGCTTCCTGTTGGTTTCTTAGCAAGTACACAGATGTTTATTCTCCCATGTTCTTATAGTTCAGTTGGAATTCTCTTGTATTCTTTGGTTTCTTCAAGAGGCAGATGTACAAATGGAGACACTTAGTTGATTTTCATAGGCATCAAAATGCTTCTACCGGAAAGTTTGGTGGTGTTAGGTCCATGCTATTACTGTTATTGCTGTTTTTGGCAAGAGTGAAAGGAGTAGGATTTATTTAAGAGAGAAGAAAAGAGATAGAACTCTCTAAGGGCAAGCAGGGACCTGACAGGGGTTGCCCTCTATTGTCTCTTTAAAATTAATTAGTTTGTGGGAATTTTGTGAACAAGTTTCAGAAAGTAAGGGAAAACTGGCAAAGAATAAACACGACTCCTTTTAATGTAAGATTCAAGACATTTATTTTGCACGTACAGCAATGCTGTGTTGATCGGACTGTGTTCTATAAAGTGCGTCCTTGAGGTATCATTCTGGAGAAGAGGTCCCATTCAATATAAACAGTTCTGTTTCATAATTTCACCTGTTTATTACCTCCATACAGTCATTCCCCAAAATAATGATATTGGGTGAACATGATTTAAGTCATCAGGTATTTATAGGTCAAGTCACAAATCTTTTCTGAATGAGTATATTAGCTAAATTAATATGTACCTACACATAATCATCTGCATATGATATAATCTTAAATTCCTTAAAGAAAGGTGGGGAACGGGATCTCATGAAAATCAAAGGAAGATTTGCAGAGAAAAAGGAACAGAGAGTGGGAGGAGAGGAGGGAAGGGGGAAGTGCTGGGAAGTGACATTGACCAAATTATATTGTTATATTGTGTGCATGTATGAATATGTAACAACAAATCCCATCATTATGTACAACTCTAAGGCACCAATAAAAAAAATTGTGAAAAGAAAAAAAATTTTAAATAATGTGAAAAGAGTTTAAAAAAAAAGCCCTTATTCTCTATGGACTGTAGAACAGAAGTTGACTGTGATTTAGGCAGTGCATTAAAGAACTGGAATATCCAGGTTAAATATCTATATATCACCAATTTCAATCGCATAAGTATTTCAACACTTTTAATTTTTAGAATGATTTTCTTTGATAAAGATGATTTTGATTATGAATTAATGTGTCTATAAAAGAAACATCCAAACTCTTTTCTCATCTAAAATTCATGTGACTATTTTTTCTAATTTGTATTAAGTACATTTTATTCCATGATTTTCTACTACATTCAACTTAACCAATAGCATTCCCTATAAGCAGGCAGAATCAAGTATCAGAAAGAACTTTGGAACAGGAAGTTCATAGATTTGGGTTTTTTCTAAAAGTCTGAGTGATCTTGAAAATGTTTCCTCTTCTGTAAAAAGAGAACTGTTTGAATTGTCTGATTTCTAAACTTCCTCCTAAAGCAAAAATATCTGATTTGAACAAATCTATAGATAAAGATTCAGGTCAATTTCTTACTTGGCACACATTCATACCCTCTGATAAATGTTTTGGGAAGGATAAGTGCATCCTCAAATAGTAAAACTACTCTCTTCCCAGGTTTCAAATAGAGAAATTTGAAATTATTCACTTCATAGCAAGGAAGCATGGAAGCCAAATCTAGTACTGGGCAACCTCAATTCTCTCATTGTGAAGACATTGTGACCTCAGGACCAGCCACCTACATCAGCATGGCCACTTGAAATTGGCTGATTCCAGAAGGGAGTCTGATTACACCCATGAGGCCCCGTGAGGATTGTGGCACCCTTCTGTCCAAGATGTAATTGACACTGAACTAATGATACATAAGCATCTTCTTCTCTTTCTCTTGTCTTCTCTAGTTTTAATTGCAGCTGGAATATTCCAATGAATGTAGCAGAACCAAAGAAAGTCCAGCATTATTTTTCATATTAAAAATGTTTCCATATTTATACAATTCCTATGCTTTGCAGAAACCTATGCAAACTATGTTGCAGTTTGTAGAAGAATTTCAAGTTGTAAACTAATTAGAAAATCAGGTTTATGCCATTGATGTGTTTCCCTCATTTTAACTGTCTCCAAGGCCTCTGAATCAATATTAGAACAGTATTGAAAATAGTTGACTCCGCTTGGAGGAATGATTATTTGTATCCTTATTTTTCTGCACTCTAAGCAGTTAGACAAACCACTGGTAACTTAAATTACCTTAAAAAGTAGAAAGTCTTCCCCATTTGCTGACAAATTATATTTCTATGTCAAAAAAGGGAAATATGCAAATATCTAGTCCATTTTTTCTCCTGCTGGACTTTACCTTTGAACTAATAATTATAAGAAGTTAAGACTAAATTATTTTCTTTCTGTTGTAAGACATACATCTCCCCCAATTATTGTTCCTTATAGATAATTTCTGGTTTTTCTTGATGAATTGGTTAAGAGGGAAACTTGCAGTTCAAAAAATGTGATGAAATAGCTTAAACATTTCAGGCATGTAGTTGACTGAAGTGACTAACAGGAGAGAGTCACTGGATTAAGCATTTGTTTTACCTACTTGTCATTAGGGTATATGCAAGGAAATGCTCTGAAAAAGGATTATCAGTGTGACAGTGTAGTGCCAACTGACTCTGAACTTGTTTTATAGGTTCTATAAAATGATATTCCTCTTAACTGAATAATTAACTCTTTGATTTTGTAGTCACTGGCCTTTGGAAGCAATGCTATCAAGACAGTGCTAAATCTCAGATACAGCATTAATCTCTAGGATATATAAAGAACTAAAAAAACCTAATATCAAATAAATAAATAAATAAATCCCAATCAATAGATGGGCAAAGGAACTGAACAATCAAAAAATATATGAAAAAATGTTCAACATCTCTAGCAATTAGAGAAACTAATTACTAAAACTATACTGAGACTCCATCTCATTCCAGTCAGAATGGCAATTGTGAAGAATACAAACACAAGCAGAGCTGAAGAAATAGTTCCTTTTGGAGAGCGCTCGCCTAGCATGTGGAAGGACCACGGTTCGAATCCCTGGCCGCTCAAATGAGAAGAAAAACAAAACAAAACAAAACAAAAAAGAATACAAGCAGCAATAAATGTTGGCGAGAATGTGGGGAGAAAGTCACACTCATACATTAGTGGTGGGACTGCAAATTGGTGCAACCATTCTGAAGAACAGTATGGAGATTCCTCAGAAAACTTGGAATGGAACCACCATTTGATCCAGTATTCCCACTCCTTGGTATATACCCACAGGACCTAAAATCAGCATACTTAGTGATGCAGCCATATCAATGTTTATAGCAGCTCAATTCACAATACTTAAACTAGGGAACCAACCTAGGTGCCCTTCAACAGATGAATGGATAAAGAAATTGTGGAATTATATATATATATATATATATATATATATATATAACATATATATATAATGGAATATATATATATATATAATGGAATATTATGCAGCCTTAAAGAAGAGTTTATGGCATTTTCTAGTAAATGGATGGAACTGGAGACTATCATGCTAAGCAAAATAAGCCAATCTCAAAGAACCAAAGGATGAATGTTTTCTCTGATGTGTAGATGCTAATTCACAATAAGGGCGAGCAGCTGGGGAAGAACAGAGGTAGTCTGGATTAGACACAGGGGAATGAAGGGAGGGGAGGAGTATAGTGTTAAGAATGATAGTAGATTGAACTGGATATTACCCTACGTGTGTATGTGATTACATGAGCTGCATAACTGTATATCATGTAGAACCAGAAGAATGAGAAGTTATACTCCATTTATGTATGATGTGTCAAAGTGCATTCTACTGTCATGTATAACTAATTAGAACAAGTAAAAAAATACATTATGTAATCAGAAAACAAAACCCAAAATAAGACAGTGCTAAAAAGAACTGGGACCAGAAAGATGCAAAGTGAGGCACTTACCTCCAATTCAATTCAATTCAATGTAGGTGGGGCAAAGAGATACTCGGTAATCAAATAATAAATTAATATGAGAGGGAGAGGAGGAAGGAAACACCAAATCAATGCGGAAAAAATTCTATAGTGAGTAAAATAACAAAATTTTAAATGAAGATACAATCAGTATTACCCACTGATTTTCCTTTTCCTTCAGGCCTGGTATATATGGCTCCATGCAGCATTATTTCTGACACTTTCCTAATTTAAAATTTTAATACTTTGATATTTCATTTATCATAATTTTTTTCCACTAACTTTGATTTTAAAATATTACCCTAAGGTTTCTTTTTATTGTTGCTGTTGTTGTTTCAATCTTGATTACTTAGGTTTTGGCATCCTCATAAGTCTTGTACCAGAGGTGTTCTGGCCTTTCTCTTGTTCTCACCCTGACTTTCTACATCTCAGTGCCTAAAGTGAGTGCAAAATTCCAAGGTCACACAGCCTGTGGGTGGGGTGGTATGGTTTGGGTTCAGCACAGGACCTCACTTGGTCTTCCTTTGAGGACATTTCTTATGGCGGAATCTAACAGTTCTGGGGACAGTTGTTTTGTTGCTTTCAAGTCTGGAATCTTCCATAGCCTCAGTTGGGATGGGGGTGATAACTCTGAGCTACAGATCTCAGAGTGGAAATTCATCTTTGATGGGCATTCAGGAATGAGTCAAAGGCTACAAATGAGAGAAATGTTTAAATTTTGTTGTTGTTGTTAGATAAGAGTCAACTCTACAGTGAAAGGGAAAAAACTTATAATGTAAAAACATATCCTCTAAGTAGTAAATTCTGAGAAGAACCTATTCTTGTATAGCTCAACAGTGCAAAAACAAGTTCTCTTACATGGTTTGAGTGCTGATCTGTTTATTTATGTGATACAATAAAAAATTGTGAGACACAAGTATAGATCTTGGAGGAGGAGCCATGTTTTCTGTCTGAGCAGGACAGTTCTGAAAAGGCTGATAATAGTAAGAAGGAACATTTACTTACAGAAGAGAAGAGGAATACTGAAATCAGGTATTTGTAGGGAGGTCTAGTAAAGTTAAAAGAGCTCATGTCAATGAACCCATAACTCAGTGAAGCAGGACCCTGGGACTGGTGGTATGGGGAGGGTGGGAAAGGAAATGGCAAAGACCAGTGGATGGTTTTGCAATATTCTTTGTGCTATGCTTTGGATCAGTTTCCTCCAAAGGCCCATGTACTAAAGGGTTGGTCTCCAGTCCTTAGTGCTAGCCTCCAGCACTGCAGGTGAAGCCCATTTGAAGATCTTCTGGCCATGTGTAGGCATGCCCTCCTGGCACCCTTTCCCCCCTCTCTCTTTCCTTCCCAGCATCCATAAGGTGAGCAATTTCTTCTACCACACACCCTCCACCATGATGTGTTGCCTCAACACAGTCCCAAGCAACAGGTCAACCAACAATGGATTGAAACCTCCAGAACTGATCCAAAATAAACCTTTCCTTTCTTTAAGGTGATCATTCTCAGGTATTTGTCACAGTAATGCAAAACTGACTAATACAGTATATCTTATAGTCAACAAGATACAGACTCAAGAGTTCTCTAAAATACAAGATCCATCAATAGAAAAGTCAAAAATTAAAGTGATATTTTGATCATTATACTCTTACTCAACTCCTTGACCTGATTTCTGTCTTGTTTTATTTTTCTGTAACCATATTCACTCCTCTGCTTTAGTGAGGAGTCTTGGGTTCAAGATTGGTTCTACCCTCCACCTTTCTCCTTCACGGGTAAATGTTAGCCACAAATCTTGCACCTTCTGTTTTTAAGATGGAGGCTGCAAGTCAAATGATTCTGAAGAATCTGAAGGGTGCATTTGACAGGCTGGGGTGGGGCGGGTCACTGGGTTAAAGTGGAAATCTGGAAGTCAGGGACTTCCACGAAATGGGCAAAAGTGGACTTTAGCCAGATCTGCTGCTGGGTGGGGAATCTTTCTGTCTGCCAAAGTATAACATCTAGAATTTTCCATGTTTTCTGATTTTTTTTTTTTCTACAAAAACTGAGTTCAAGAGAACATATTTCCAATGGGACCAGATCTGAGATTGCATAGTGGGATGAATATGAATCTAAGATTTACTTAACCAAATGTCATTTTCTATAGCACACTGGGAGTTTTCTAAAGGGCAACCATTCTCATATGTTAAATGTGTTACTGCATTTATATTGTTAAAATTTTGTTAATTCTAAACACCATACTAGCTAGATTGTTAATTTAAAAACAAAACAAAGCAAAAAGCTTACATTGAAGGAGAATTGGGAACAACATCAGAGCTTGGGTGCTACTTGATATGCTGGAAAAAAATAAAAGAGGAAAGAATCTATCCATATTTGTAAAGTCACAGAACACTGTCAATGGAAAAATCCAAGAAAGAAAGGATATTTGCCCAAAATAAAATGAACAATTAATCAAATTACTATATGTTCTATGAGAGTAACTTTTAAAAACATTTCTTTCAACTTCTGGTGGCAAACATTGCACATCTTGTAGGAAAAGAATTTTCTGGAGAACACAGGTAACAATGAAAGTCCATAAGCTCAGTGATGTACATCAGTTTATTTATCAAGGCAGCATAAAAGCTTAACTAAAAATTGGAATTCATAGGTAACTCAGTCTAACTTACAGGGACCAGGAATGTCTTTTCTCTGCACCTTGCTCTGTGGTTCCAGCTCCTTCCCAATGCAGCTTTTCACTAATCATGTAATTGAATCTGTCTTCATTTTCTTCACTGATCATCCTGGTTTAAGTAACTTTGGAAGTATAACAAAACCTGTTTGATAACTGGTCACATTATTAACATCAGCAGTCTATTTTCCTGTTCAGATTTCAGGCAAGCCACAAACCTTTGAGAATCATAGCTTTGGTTTGGTTTGGTGACAAAACATTGAAAAAAAAAAAATGCAACCACACAAAAAGTCCATAGACCCAAAGGCTGCCAATAACCTGGTTGACCTAGTTAGTACTGTAGTGGAAAAAGAGGGAGCAGGTACAGGTGAAGAACACAGTTCTAATTATTTAGAAGACTAAAGTTTTAAAAAAATCAACACTTTGAAGTGAAAACAACTAATATTTGGCCCAGATAGAGACTATATCTGAAATTAAACAATTTCTTCCTTAAATTTCAGATACCCCAATTAAATTGACATTAAACTCAATGGGTTTAAACTCTATGAGTTAAAGTTTATTAAGTTCTGGCAGTTCCTTTTGCATTAGTTTACAGCATTTTATTTTTAAAACAACCACTTGTCAGTATTATAGAAAGTAGTAGACGATAAGAATTGACTTGGAAAGAGTTTTTAATTCTGTTTCCTATGTGTATATTTTAGTAAAGTGCTACATGATGCTCCTTGTTCTTTTCTATTAGTTATTTAATAGGCAGATCAATGAGATTCATATTTGAAACATGTACACAAATTTTCCAAATTATTCTTTGTCTCTATTCACAGTAGATGCCAAAGTAAGTTTTTGGTTTGTAGTGAATCTTTGTATTTCTTTTATAGGGTCATGCAAAGCAAGGATCTTTTCTCTAACTGAGCTTTAAAAACATTCCTGGCAGTGTCGATATCAAAATAAATACAAGTTCCATTCCTGAAAATGAACATGGAATTGAGTCGACTATAAAAGTGATGTTGTCGCAACTCATTTTAACAAAGAGAAGTCCTAAAATGAAAAACATGTTTCTTCTGTCATGTGTCATACAAGAGAAAAAAAAAAATGGGAAAAAAGGAAATTGTAATGTGTTCCTAATTTAGATTCCTCTTCTTTACTATAAACATAACTTTCTCCAACAATGACACACACAAATATGTGTTGCCATTCTTGAGTACTGAAGATGTTTCTTTTTTCAGTTTTGGTTCTCTCCATTGGACATAAAAAGAGAAATTTATGTATGCCTATATCTGAGCAACGATGGGAGATGGGTCTACTATTTACATGCATGTTTCTTGACCACCATTTTAATCCTGAAAATAAAAGCATCATGAAATGTACTTCTTGGAGGAATTAGGGTTGGAGATATTAGTCTTGGTTTCACATTTTAGTCAATTCACAAACTGACGAATTGACTAGTTAACATGTTAGCAATTTTCAAATCACAACTTGTGTTTACTTACATGTATATTCTGTACAAAATATTTTGTAATTCTAGCCAATAAATTTATGGAAATTCACAATGAAAATGAATCAATCCATGTGAGCAAACCTACGTTTTTTAAAATAATGGAACAAAATTAATCACTTACTGGATAAAGACAAAATATCCAAGAATTCAGTCATCATTCCTGAGAGCAAGTCAGAAACCTCTGTGGACAAGCGGTACTGAATTCAGGGAGCAGGAAGCCTTGGGTGGAGGGGTGAGGGGAGGTGGGCTTCACTTTCTCTGCTCTCTGACCTGGCAGGGCCAGTCCTTCTCTTAGCTTGCTCATCTTAAAAATGATCTTAAGAGCACTTGCTATTCCACTATGTGGCCTCCCAGGGGCTTTCTGAACAATGTTGTTGATTAGTATGTCATATTTCCCAGTCAATTATTTTGTTTTGATTTGTTTCCAGCTTGCCTCCACCCAGGCTCAGAGACCTCAATTTCACTGCTGGTAAAATAAATGAAATCAGAATTATTAACAGACGCCGTGCCATAAATTCCTATGGGCTCCAGCCAAAAGCATGGCAAACTTTAAGCCTGTTTAGGAGAGTTAATAAGATAATCATCAATAAGAAGCACTTGTAGGGTAAGCAGAGGGTTAAAATGACAACAAAATAGTCTACCTGCCCACTCACAGAGGCACTGATACTGTCATTTCTCAAACTGTGATCTTCTAATCACCTTTTTCAGAATTACTTGTGAGTTTATTTGCAATGCAGATAAAGTAAAAGCAGACCCTAATGAATGAAAAGCGCTAGGGCAGAGATTGGGATCTGCATTTCTAAATAAGCTGGGGGGCTGCTGAATCTGATTTAAGAATTTCATGTCAGATTTTCTGTGTAGCAGCTCATGGGGACAAACTTGAGCCTGAGTCTCAGATCTGGAATAGGTAGCTGGTGTCATTGGCTCTTCTTCTCCTGGACCTCCTTCTTCTCCCAATTAAACAGCTAGTTTACAGTTCTCAGTTCAGATGCTCGACTACTATTGTTATTTTTATGGGTTAGCAGACAATTGATTATTGGGGTGATGCTGTCCAGAATACAATAAATGACATGTGTTACACAGCATGAGGGGCATTGGACTGAAAGGGAAGTCTTTCACATTTCAGTGGGCTCATCTGGTTTTTGACTATCTAGAAGATTCACTCTCTTTCCCTTTACTCATTGTCAGGTATTTACCTTCAGGGGAGGGAGAGAAGTGTCCCAGGTTGCATCTGTCAGATTCTACATGACAATGACGTTCTATACCCATTCTCCCTCTCACTACCATTAAGCTTAGAGATTGATGGAGGATCCTAGCAGGTTGTGGAGGAGCCATGGAAGGTTTTACATTGACTTTGCAATAGGATCACTGATTAACCATAATTGATTAATTCATTTTTAAATTTGTCATTTTGGTCAGCAAACATATGAGGACAGATATGCATTGGAAGGAGCAAGAAGACTCACTGTGACATTGTGCAAAACACTTTCTTGGTTTCATTATGTAAAACAATGGTATAATTTTTATACCAATTTCACAGGGTAGATGTAAGAATAAAGTGAGATATGTAGTGAAAGTATTCTGTAAGCTGTAATGAGCAAGCATTCTGGTTTTCAGGAGCAAGATGTTGTGGTAAAGGTTGTGGGAATGCAGGGGCCTTTAAGACCCTTATGAGACTGCGTAATAAGACCCATCAGATGCAGTCTCATTAGGGCGTTGACTCTATGTGAGTGACTGTCACATAAATGTCACGTGTGCAAGAGTGCAAGGGTGTCTGATGACTTGATCTGGGGTCACTGGGAAGTGTTCATGGCAGGGCATGATGGCATGGCACAGGGGCTATGAAGTGTAGTTAGGATTTCAACTCACAGGTGATGCTAGAACAAGAGGGCATCTCTAGGAGAGAAAGAACAACAGAAGGAGTGACCTAAAACGGGAAGGATGGAAGGTGGCAAAGAATGGATAAGCCACCTGGTCACCATTCCATCTCCACCTTGTGACCACACTCTTACATGTGGAAGTGGGAAAGGTTAGATAGAAAAGTAGAGTGGCAAAAAGTAGCGTAAACATACATCTAAAGACAGAACACCTCTGAAAAATCTAGAGTCTTTTCCAGGAAGCCAGAATTGAAGCAATCTTAAAACTATAAAATGTGCATGTTGGTGCTAAAATATTTCACAGTAATATGCACAAAAGGATAAAACATGAATAGCTAAGTTAGGATTTTGCTAAATTTCTGTTCTTAGCCTGTTGAAAATAACAATGGTTTGAATTTTCACAAGCTTTTTTTTCCTCTACAATTATCAATTAACTTTTTCACCTGCTGACACCGCGTCATAGTGGAAGTTCTTATTTAAATAATTGGTGACTTGCTTTGATTGAGAGTTTATGTAGACATTTGTCTTGGGGTTACTGCGGATATCACTTTCTGAGCAAAATTTAGTTGTAACATATTCAAGATATTTGTAATATCTGTAAGTATTTGCATGTAAGAAAGTGGAAAATTGGGGCTGAGGATATAGCTCAGTGGGAGAGCACTGGCCTAGTATGTACATGAAGCCCTCGGTTTGATTCCCAGTACTGGAAAAAAAAAAAAAAAAAAGGAAGGAAGGAAGGAAGGAAAAGAGGAAATAATAGCAAAGCTTCTTATTTTACAGCATAAACTCTGGAATCAGACAGCCTAGGTTTGTAACCCTGCTTTATTGTTCTGTGTGATCTTCAACCAGTTACTTAACCTCTCTGTGTCTCAATTACTATCTCCAAAAATAATTACTAGCATCCATCTTATATGGTTGTTATGAAGGTTAATAGGATCTGATAAATGGTAAACTCTCAATAGATTATTCAGTTCAATCATTTTAAGATGACACCTGTCTAAAGGTATAGTGCTTTATAGTTTCATAACAGCGTTATTAAAATCCTGCTTAAAATTAACAACTTTTTTGCAAGCACAAGGCCCTGGGTTCAATCCCCAGGACTGCAAAAAAAAAAAAAAAAAAAAAAAAAAAAAATTAATAACTTTAAGTACAATTAAGTAATAAAACTTAAAAAATCATTTTTATGTAAAAGAAGTTGCTCTCATGAGTGATAAGTACTTTAGAACTCAGCAAGTTTTTTTTTTAGTACAAAATATTCTTTTATCTAAAATTTAAAGTTTGTGTGTACTTGGAATTAAGCTTTTCTCTGCCTGCCAACTTATAAATAATTATAAGTAGCTACTTTCTGAATATGAGTTCTAACATCAAACTTTTGATATAGATATTTATGCTCTTATATTTAAAGCGATGTCAACTATAGAATACACCAGGAATAGAAAATTTGATTTTGAAGGTTCTCTGTATCTGAAGGGTCCACATCTGCATATTCAACAACTATATTTCAAAAAAATTCAACTGCATCTGTACTGAACATTTTTTGTCATCATTCCCTAAACAATATGGCATAACAATGACTTACATACATTTTTGTGGTTTTAATATCATAGCTAATCTAGAAATTATTTAAAAGATATGGGAGGGTGTCTGTAGATTATATGCAAATAATATTTCATTTTATAGAAGGGACTTGAACATCCATGGATTTTGCTATCCATAGTGGTTTTTGGAGCCAATCCTCCATGGATACTGAGGGATGACTGAATTTTTATTAATAATTCAGTAAATTCATTAACAGTTTTCTATTCAGCACCTGCCAGGTGCTTTGGAATGACCTGAGATCCATTAAAGCCCCCATTGTGAGGCTCTACCCTCAGAGTATCTAATTCAGGAAGTTTCTTCACATTAATGGCCAGGCTGCCTCCCTTCTTCCCTCTCTTCCTCCCTCCCTCCCTCTTTCTTCCTTCTTTCCTTACTTCCAGCTATACTGCCCAGGCTGACCTTGAAACCTTAATTCCTGGGCTCAAGTGATCCTCCTGCCTCAGCCTCCCGCCTCAGCCTCCCAAGTACCTGGGACTACAAGTGTGCGCCACTGCACCCAGTTAGATTTGTCTTTCCAACCAGTGTTTAAGTGATGTTGATGATGCTGGTTATAGGACAACACTTTGAGAACCACTGCTATCATTCACAATAAGAGGGACATTATTAGATTCATATTTTCTTTTTATACATATTTAATTTTGATTGAGATAAATTCTTAATTTCTCATTTCAGTAAAATTTTTAAAGAAATCTATTATATATTTTTATTCTCTCTGATCCAAGGGGCAACTATTTTTTGAATAAGTATTTAACTTTGGATTCCAAGGGTCAAATAAAATCTAACAAAATCTACTTTTCAGAAAGTTATTTCTGGATTCCATTGACAATACACTTTTTTTCTTTTAAAACTTTCTGTATCAAGACCTCTTGCATTTTCTTTCTCCTTCTTACCACACCTTTTTGAAGATGATGGCAATTTCCTTTTATGGAATCTTAGAATTTCATTTTGTCTGAGTGAATTCTAGAAACATCATTTCCTGTATCTACCTGCATATTGCCTATAATTACATTGAATCATCATTTGAAAGTACAATTTGTGAAATGTGACACTCTGAATAATAATCCTTGTTGGCAGGAAATGTTGCTTATCTGGTATAATATGTGTTAATTTCATGGAGAAAAATGTGGACCAAAAATGAAAATACTTTCAATCCATGTACACATCAGAATTATACAACCACATAAAAATTCAGCCATTATTTAGATAAAACTTAGAATGTGACAGATAACTAAGGACAAATTATTTACCTGTCTAATAAAGTCTTGCCACAATTTCCCCTCATGTGATGGCACCAAATGTACCTAATACTGGCACCTTAGAACTTGATTATCTTCTGTAATTTTACCCCAATGACCAATTATACTCTATGTTAACTTCTTAGGCACCGTCTTCCATTTCCCCCTCCTGCTTCCTCTCTTCATCTTGCTCATCTCCCTTTTCTTCTGAGTTATCTCTGTTTTTGAAGCTGCCCCTCCACCTCAAATTCCTCAGTGATGGCTCTTCCCTTCCCCTACACAGGGCTGGGCCAGGAATGAGTGATAATTGTGGAGTTTGTTGTTACTGTCACTCTTTTTATTACCATTCCTTCCCATTTTTGTGGTTTTCCTTTCATTCTGGGTTGGGGGGGAGCATGATTTAGTAGACAGAGCTTGGCATTAAAATCAAGCTCTGGGGCTGGGATGTAGCTCAGTGGTAGAGTGCTTGCCCAGCATGTGTGAGTTTCATTCCTAGCGATGCCTGTCCCAACCCCCTGCCCCAGGAAGAGCTCTGGTCACAGTTTAGCTATCAGCTTCAAGATCTGTATTAGAAAATTCAGATTCCCCATCAATTTAGGGAAAGGCCATTGTGTTTGCTTTATTTCCTAAGTTTGTAGTAAGAACCAAATTAGACAATGTAGGTGAAAGTGCTTTAAAGCATAACCTAAAAGTCAGGGCCAGAATTAGGGTGAAATAATGGAAGTATATACTGTGACAAGTTTAAGGAGGCAAATGCTCACAGTTCAGGGCTGTGTGAGGGTAGCCTTTCATTTTTTTGTCTGTGACTAATTGTCATTTGCAACTCAGCTGTGACCAATGGGTTAAAATCTTAGCATGAATGACTGCCCTTAAATAGATGAAATATTCTTATTTCTCCCAGGGTAGATGTACTTAACAGATACTGAAGTCTCAGGATTAAAGAAAGTTCTTAGCTACTGAGGGAGCCCTTCAAAAATTTGCAATGGATACATAGTAACCTACTCTACCCATAAAAAAGGCCAGTCCTTGATTTGAACAACACTGAGCTAAGAGTACAAGGGAGAAAGAAGCTTGGAAAGAAGCTTGCACATTTAAAAAGAATTTGCATCTAATGAGCTCCTTGTCAGAATAGTTTTCCCACTAGGGCCCTCAATAAGTTTTAAAAGAATTTTACTATATTAAATTCAGAACCCACATTAAAAAAATAAAAGCAACCCCCCCACACACAATTAAAACAGAAAAGCCCTTTTTGTGACTTACTCTCGAAGTTGTTATGCTTCACAAGAAGACTTAAAGAAAAATTTTCTCTGCCTCAATATAACATTAAGACAAAGATTACTACATAGTGACAAAGCTAAATCATCTCCGGAGGATAGAGTTACTTGCTCACTAATGACTATCATCTGCCAAGAACTAGTATGCTATTAATACTTGTAAAGCTGCCTGGACTAGAAATCCATTACTAGCAAAAGTACAAGTCCATTTTTATTCTAGGTAGTTAATCTAATTTGACTTTCTTCTGATCATTGTGGAGGAGAAATGGACGCTGACTCTCTTCTCTATGAAGGACAAATGGATCTTCAGAGAGACTTCTCACTGAATGGACTTAAAGCCATAGGCCTCCTTATTTATGCTTCTCTGTGTTGAGTGAATTCTCCAAGTGCAGAAATGTGTCCAGACTAAGCATGCTAGCAGAGGTTACCTAGTGCCTGACATGGTTTAAGAAAGGAAATGGAGGAAATGGACCTGGAGAGTGAGCCAGGAAAGCTACAAGAACCAGGTTCCCAACCCCAGAGGAAAAGAACAATAACCACACCCAGTCTGTTCAGAGATTAGAAAATTGGGGTCTGTAGTATTTCGTTCTTGTATCTCTGTTGCTTCTTTCACAGAGAACTGAAAAGGCATTAATGTTGCTATAAATAAGATCACACTTACAGAATAAAGTTCAAAAGTGTTGATTTCAGCTCTTTACTCAATCTCTGCTTAGGAAATCTCTGGCAAAGAAAATGCATGGTTGAGGGTGTGTTTACAGGCTTCTAGTCAGTTTTCTTCTTCTACCAAAAGTGAATTAAACTGGAAAAATGAGAGACTACAGCAAAAGAAAAAAAAAAAAAACTTAGTATATATCTGGCATCAAAGCAATCAGCAGAAAACTCTTCAAAATGTATATGTCATGTAGATATTTCTGGATTAAAGTGACTTTACTCTCAGTAAGATTATTTTATTGACCCTCCTTTGGGGTCTGATTATTTTGTCCTATTCTGAAGCTGTCTTTTTTAGTCATCCAGGTCTATTAGTGGAAAATTAGAAAATGCACATCAGCAGGAAATTAAAATCACAGGGAAACCTACTCCCCAAAGACAAACCTTGCTAACATTTACATTGTGTATATAAATATTTTCTTCCAGATTTTTATGCATATTTACACATACCACTTTGTTCTAAAAATTTTATAACTTGTGTTTTCACTTCTGTGATCTTTTTCCATGTAAATACATTTTTCTTAGCTGCATTATGTTACATTGTATAGATATAATTTATGGACTTATTAGATTAGATCGAAATATACTGTCATGAATGGCATCCTATCGATATAGGTAGACTGAAAAATCCTTAATATTATTTGTGTGTGTGGTGAAAAAAATTAAAAAAACACTTTACCTTTACCTGTGCTTCATTTCAAACTCACTTAGGTAGTATAATCTTTAATCTTCGGCCTGACAGACATGTCTTCTGGAGTGGAAGTAATCAGCACTCCACCATGATCCCCCCTCTCTTTACCATTTCTGGCATCCAACCTGGCTCTGTAGGGCCATCACCTTCCTCCTTGATGGAAGAAGACTGCAGTTAAACTGCCATCTGGAACCCATGGAGCCCTCATGCACAGGGAGCTGGAAAGGCCTGAGGCCATGTTCTCCCTGGTTACTCTAAAACCAAGGACTGAGCAATAGCTCAGCTGTTTCACCCTAGGCAGGAATGAATGTGAGGTGCTTTGCACTATTTTTCAGTGTCATCTCAGTGAATTAAAAGCCATTTTCTCACTGTAATTGCTGGTTTTAAATGCACCATTTACTGACTGTTTTCCTACCTGGTCATTTCTCCCTTTACCTGCCCTTGTTCCTTACACTTTCCACTGCATTGCTTGCATTTGAATTCTTGGCTCAGTGTCTGCTCCTGGGTATACACAAAGCCTAGCACCTGTTATGGTCACTTCAACAGTGGAGATTGTGAGGGTGGGGACTGTGTGTGTTGTTGCAGAGATATTGCAGGAATTCATCTAGTCACCGAAATGAAATATAGTCACGCACCATATAACAATGTTTAGTAAACAATGGACCATGTACGCATTCAATGGTGCTTCCATAAAGCTGAAAATTTCCTATTGCCTTGTGGTGATATAGCTGTGGTACAATATCACATTACTCATGTGCTTGTGGTGATGCTGGTTTAAGGTATTTTACACATTGACAGGGAAGCAGAGCAGTTAAGGCCCTCTTTATTTTTCACATGCAACAATTGTACACTTTTTGAGTTTGAGATTGATTTGTGTGTGTGTGTGTGTGTGTGCAAGACCATGAAGCTAATTAGAAGTAGCCAATGTCAAAACCTATGTTTTCTGATTAGACAATTATACTCCTACAAAATGAACTAATATGGCCAAAAATAAAGTTGAGTTAGGATGAATAAGCTAACCTGAATTAATTTTAGGAAACCTGACCTTTAAAATGTACAGTGTAGTAGTCCTTTCTTCTTATCCTCAGAGGATATTACCTGCCTAACATTAGGTAGTACTGATCTCTATCTCTATCTATCTATATATGTTTTTATACATCCATTCCTGTAACAAAGTTTTAATTTATTATAAATAAGTCACAATAAGAGAGTTACAACAATATCTGATAAGACGGAACAATTACAAAAATAGAGTGTAGTTTCTTTTCTTGAGTCTAAACAAATACTAGTATTTTTGGACTGTGGTTATTTAATACCTGTGTTTCATTCCTGACCCTCCACTCCATCTTTCATCTTTTTTATTACTTTCCCAGAATCTCCTTCACTTTCTTTGGCACCTGAAGGTGAACTGCTTCTACAAAGCACAACATAGGAGGACAACGTGCAATTGTCAGCTATTCGGAGAGATAGTAGGTTGCACTCATGGGAGAGAGGGATAAGTATGGTATCAGGCGAGTGTGGTAAGCATTCTAAGAGAGGTGCAAAGTCCTTTGGGAGGACAGAGGAAGGAAAGATAAATTCTGGCAGAGGGAGAAAGGAAGGCTTGCTGGAACAGGTGGCCTTAAGCTGGGTCTGGAAGGATGGGTAGGATTTCAATAGGCGGATGTTGGGGTGGGGGAGGAGGAGAAAGGAGCAGCATGAACACAGAAAAATGCAATACATGCTCCAGTCCGTTGGGACAATGGGCTCACAGGTCACAGGTGGGAGGTGGAAGAGATGTGCGTACAATTAGGGGGAGGACTTTCCCCTCATTGTCTGGGAGTTTCAGTTTTGTCTGATGAACAGTATTCTGTGAGCAGGAGTGTCACAGTTACATCTGTATTTTAGAGCATCGTCTGAAGATGTGTTTCTTTTCTTGTGAGATACTCTGCATTGTGTTGTACTCAGTCATTTGCTTAACAGAGAACAGCATTCGCATACGGTAACAGCAGAGCTCTGTATCATGGCTGTGGCTCTGCCTCTCTGGCCTGCTTTCCCTCTTCCATTTGTTTCACTGCCATTTGCACACTAAGTTCTGAACACACTTGTCTTTCTAGAAAACATCTGGCCTTGCACTTTCCTGGCCCAGGGCTTTGGTGCTAGTTCTTCCCTCAGCCTCTTATAACTTTTCACTGGCTTCTTTTTAACTGACATTCCCTCAAAGATTTCCCTGCCCATTCAATTCAAAGTAACACTCAAGCTATTTTTACAGAGCAACTAACAAATCATGTATTTATTATTTACATGCTTATTTTTTACCCTCTGCCACTGTAATTGGCTCCTTAGTTACCATCCTCCAGGGTATTCCCAGGGCTCTGCAGAGCACACACAATGGGCTCAATAAGCACTTACTAAATGAAAGAAATGAATGGAGGGACTGAATTTGTTAGAGAACTGCAAAGATGTTACCTTGCTTAGAGCTACACCTAGATAAATTCAGCATCTGATGACAGGTTGGAATCAAGGACTCTGGAACCTACTGGTCCACGTAGGTAGAGTATCTTACATCTTTGGCATTCATTTCTTAATCATGCATTATATTTAGGTGGAATTTCCTCTTGGTTCATCTTTTCTTTCTTCCCCACATCTCCCACCTCCAACATTTTCTTGACATTATTTCAATTAGGTGTCAGGCTTGGTAATTTTCCTAATGATTTGAAAATGGATTGCTCTTTTGCAGATGGCTGTGAATTGGTTTGCCCAAGAGCTGATCATAAGTTATGATTTGCTGAAAAGTCAGTTTTTTGTTTTCGTTTTTGTTTTTTAAGTAGAAGAGGACTTTGGAGGTTATTCAGCAGCTTTTGAAACAACTCCAGCTGCCAAACTAGTAGGTTCAGCACCTTCCCTGGCAAACTGGTGTCCTGATTTACTGCAAGTTATGGCACTGTTTGTGGTGCTTTTGATAGAAAATAAATGGCTCTTAATTCAGCCTTAGAATGAAGTTCATATTTGAAATGTTTGAATAACTTTTTCAGCTTGTGGTTCTACAATTAGCTATAAAATGTTACAGTCTTGTTCCAAGGATATAAAAAGTTTTTGTTGGGAGGCTTCACTCCAGAGAATGAAGGGGAAATTCTAAAGGTTGATGCTAAGGATGAAAGGTACTCCTTGATATTGGAACCAAAAATGCCTTTAAGTAGGGGCAAATATATAAAGTTAGGTAGATTTGTTTGGAGAGAACTTTTAAAATTAATCTCACCTAGAAGATGAATGAAATATAACTAACTCATCTCATCATTTCTCAAGTGAAATGCAATCAGAACTGTGAGATATTATTTATTTGTAATAAATAATAAATAATAAATTTATTTGTCAAATAAATAAGAGAGTGTCTTATAAATATTTTTATTGTTCTAGTGGGCATGATGAGATACCATCAAAACAGGGGCCTTTTGAATATTTGGGAGAGGTAAACATTACTTTTTGGAAGTGTTTGCATAAAAAATATTTAAACTTTAAAAAAGTCACTAAAATAATGCTTTTTGGTCATCTTCAAAATTCACAAAGGTAAAACTCCAATGTTTGATGTCTTCTGACAAGTAGGATTTGTTGATATCTTGTTTTTAATTGGTGCATATTAGATATACAGCATAGTAGGTTTAATTGTGGCATATTCATATATGCATGTAACATCATTTGATCAACTTGGTTTCACTCCTCACTAGCTCCCCTTTCTCTCCCCTCTCCCATCTCTCTCCCTCCCCTTCTTCTATACTAATAGTCTCCCTGCTACAAGCAATCTTCAACACACAGTTCTGTTTCTGCCTCTTACATAATTGTGGTGAGGGGAGAAATTTGCACCCCTGTCCCATGCACCAAGCTGTGAGATTTGGTACTTTGCCTTCAATGTCTCCACTCCATTTCTCTGTTCTCTGATGAAATGCTGGGTACTCCTCAAGGGTCATATAAACTGTCACCTTCTTGTGCTCCCATGCATGCCTGAAAAGAATAAGGACTTCTACGTGGTCCACTCTCATTTATCCCATGTCACACATCCTCACATTCTCTACCTGGAAGTAGTAAAGCATGGTTTACTACTCATGAGCTCAAACTTTGAAACCCCACACATTGAGGCCTGGACCACGTTGCCACAGTTATATACTGTGATACCCTTGGACAAGTTTACATCTTTGAGTCTCAGTATCTTGACTTGAAAACCTAGCATAATTATATTACCTAGTTTATGAGATGAGGTGAGAATTAATGTGATAATGAACATAGATCAAGTAGCAGAGTGAGTGTCATGGAAAGGTCTCAATGAATGTTTGTTAGTACTGTTACTATTACTATGTTCATCACTGGTGTGTCTTTTTCCACTACACAGTGAGCTTCTTAAGGGAATCTTTTCAACTGGGTTTAGTCTAGTCCTGGCATGTGGAGGGTTCTCAGTGCTTTTAAATGAATAGATGTGATTGTTCTCGGTATCTATTAAATGACATGTGATTTGACAAGGACTCTGTCATCTGAAAGGGCTGACATTACTTTATTTTATTTATTTATTTATTTATTTGCGGTACTGGGGATCGAACTCAGGGCCTTGTGCTTGTGAGCCAAGCACTCAACCAGCTGAGTTATCTCCCCAGCCCCTGACATTACTTTAGATACCAGACTTCACTCTTTTTCCATGTCCTTACTTGCCCTGCAGTGGCCCAGCCTCTGCCTGCCATCCCAGTGTGATTATTAATAGTACCTTCTTTCAATCTCTGAAAAGCAGTCTAGTTTGGATGATAAATGTTATGGTCACCCTAGTTTTGAGAGGAATATCATCGGCTTGATTCCCAGAAATTAAGCTCCTCACTACTTAATATATTTAACCACATTTGGCAGGCATCGTGGGGGGCAACTGATCAGTTACTGCATGGTACTGAAGTCCTTCATACAGAAGAAATGATCCTTAAATATTGATGATAAAAGAATGAAAGGATGAAAATTGGGTCATTATTTTTCCTTTCTTTTCCTAAAAATAGAGTAGGGCCGATTATTGGCTATGAGTCTTAGATGATAGGGAAATTGAACTGAGAAAACTTTTCCTGCCATTTAGAATGAGTGTTGAGATACTCCTATATGGATGGAATATTCAAGAGTTCAGTAATAAATCCAAATTGAGAAAAAAAAGAA
The DNA here is from genome assembly GCF_902686455.1 of Sciurus vulgaris. Taxonomy (NCBI): domain Eukaryota; kingdom Metazoa; phylum Chordata; class Mammalia; order Rodentia; family Sciuridae; genus Sciurus; species Sciurus vulgaris. Next base: position 49,925,713 of record NC_136473.1, read on the forward strand.
AGTTTGTATATGCTCTTTTGTGTATAACTTATAATAATATCTTCTGGGAATTTTATAATAAAATCACATATATTTGTACATATACATACAAATATATGCATATATTCTGAAGAAAGTTTTTATATATAGATGTCAATATGTATATGTGTATATAAATAGAAGGCAGTTTAAAATATGCTGAGTTAGCCCTTAGCAAAGGTGAAGTCAATGTTTTCTTCATCAGTTGCCCCAGCTCCTTCCCTTAACTTCTGTTCTACTCTCTTGGGGTTGTGCTTCTCCCCTCTCCATGTACCATTTTCCCCTGTGCCCCCTTCTGACTGTGCAGACTGTGGCAATCCTGGACTTTTTGGATGAATTCTCAAATATCCCAGTAATATTTTTCTTTTTGTATCAGATTCAAAATTATGGAATAAGGGTGTTATTTGTTATTGAGGGAATTTCAGGCATCAGAAAAACCACTGGGAAGGCAATCTGGGAACAAGGACAATGTCTTATAACTGTGTGGAGGTAGCTTATTGAGTGGGTGGAAAGTATGGCTTTGGAGTAAGGCCAAGTTGGGTCTGAATTCTGGCTCCTCACTATTGGCAGTGTGGCTTTGGACTTCCATTTGTATGAAGGGGGCAGTAATACCTGACTCTTATGGGCTTGATTTCAGAATTAAATGAGATTGTGTTTATAAAACACCTAATAATGTGCCCAGTTCACTGTGTAGCATGAAGGTTATGCGTAAGAGCTGTGGAGGCAGGCAAAGGGCCCAACTTTTGCTCAAGAGGAAATAAGTTGACACACTGGCTTCTGAAGAACAGGGATAATAATGCTTTGCTTACAGGATTGCTGCTGAGGCTTTAAACACACTTAAGAGATTTACCTCAGTTCTTGGCATAATAAACACTAAATAAGCTGTGGCTACTATGATAACAGTTATTATTAGATTATTCTACTCTTGTCTGGGCTTAATGAATGGTGAACATTATTTTTGTTGTCATTTTTATTATTGTATTAGTGGTATTCCTGAATCCATTTGGGAAATGAATCTCTTCTTTTTAAATATAAGTAAGACTCTTAAATCCAACCAATCATTTCATATAATATTTGTTATGCAGGGAAAACGTAGCCAATGTTTGAGAGATGCATTTTATTTTTCCAGGGGGAGGTTAAGGAAATGCAAAGCCATTACTTTAACCTTTTCCATTCCCATTGCTATTTACCAAAGGTCATCTCTGTGTGCACCTGCCCAATATAACAAGGTGACTGAGCCTATTTTTAATTCCATCTCAGGCTGCTGAGCACAGCTTAAAACATTCAGGTAAGCCCCTGTTATGAAACAGGATTTCAATTTAGTTGCCTGTAGTCACGTAGATGTACCCAAACTTGCATTTTGATAGCAAAACAAACAATCTGGTTATCTCTTTGTGCATATGTGGGGAGAGAAAAACAGCACAAAGAAATGGATCTGACCTCTCAGTAGTCAATTTCTTCATCCTACATTCTGGCCAGTGCACAAGTAAATAAAAGCTGAAAACTACAAGCCTGCTTTGCTATCTTTTCTCAGAACTTCAAATTTGGGCAATACTAATTTTAGAAAACCAGAACAAAGACTGTGATGAATTCTCTTCCTTAGATTATATTTTTTCCAAGAAGTACACCTGAATGTGACTTGCTTGGGTTCCAAGAATAGTTTTTCTTTAATAATTATGGTTATGATCCTTTAGGGTAAAGCCAGGATTGAGACCACTGTCTCTGGCATGCTGCAAAACACAGAAGCCAAAACTTGCACACCAAGGTGACTCCTGAACTACAGGACATTTTAGTTTCCACCAACTGTATGCATTTACTTTTATTTTCAGGAACTTGGAGGGAAATGCACAGTGGAACTGCTCTATTGTCAAACAAGCAAAAAATGAAGCTGCTGAGAAAATGAGGGCTGTGAACTGTGGAGAATGAGCACACAGGCCTCGTCATCTCAGCTAGTTAACACTGGGATCAGAGTCCCATTTCCATCCTGTTCCCTGCTTCATTTTGCTCAAAGGTCACCCTTGCTGTTGAATGCTGCTTTTACTTGTTTCCATACTTGTTTCTCTAGGTGGACTGAGAGCTGCTAAATTCAGGGGCTACGTCTTACTCTTGTCTATATCCCAGAGCCTGACACACTGTACAAACTCAATAAATGTTTGTCGTACACAAAGCATTTCTCTGCCATAAACAGGGCTCACATTCGAGTTAATGGGCAATGGTGCCGGTATCATCTGTGACTTTATTATATTTGAATAATTAGAGATCTTTGCTTTTAAATCTCCATTTTCTCTGTTTTTCATCTTTTCATGTATCCCCCAAATATTTTCTAGGCAATTATCCTGTGCCAGCTCCTGAGGGGGTTACACAGATGGAAGAAATCTTTTCCCTCCCTTAGTGAGATTATTGAGTCTGTGTCATGAACCATACTCTATATATTCAGAAGCCACCCTAATAAATAGTTTGGGGTTTATTTGATAGTTCTGGCTGTCTGTCATTTGAAACAGAAAATCAGTTCAACAGCACTGTAGCTAACATTGAAACTAAACAACTCCAAGCCTCAATTGGCAATGTTTCAATCATATGGAGACAATCTGAACTAAACTGCCATCAAGAAACAACAGGAATATCTAATGCAAGAATTAGGAATGCATATCAATTTTCACAGTACAATTTGGTAATAATGAAAGTACACTTTCTTGATGTCATGAAGGGACTTCTGGCAGTCAAACTATTGTTCTGGTGTGTAGTGAGTGTAAGACCCCAGTGGCCTCTTGCCTTGATCTTTTGAAATTCTGAAGTTGTGGGATTTTGCATGCTACACTGATAATCTGGGAAAATGTACAATCACTATAAAGGAAATTTTTCTATTAGTCCAAGAATAATGGTTTATAGCAAAACCACCTGACAGAAAACCTGTGGGTGCATATCACCCTTATGAAGACCGAAGATATTTTTACAACCAAGGATTATTTTCTTCCCTTTATACAAATCCATATGGTGCCTATTCAGAATCAGTCATCAGCAATGCTGTCTCATTCAACTCCAAGAATAGAGTTCAGAATTTTTGCTCTAAATTTGGCTTAAAAGAACTCAGAATTGGGAGTTAGTTGTTTTATCTTCCACAGCCTAATTAATCAAAGTCAGTGGCATATAAACTCGACTGGAGTAGAACTAGGCAAGCATTAAATAAAGTAGTCATAGAGTATGGACTTTTCTGGCCTTGGAAACACTGCTTGATCTATGCACTGCTCCCTGCTGCTTTGTCTTTTGGAGTTAAATGCCTGCTTGACTCTGCAAAGGATTAATACTTGCTTCACAGAGATCAGCCCATCTGTCTACTGACTCTCTTAGTCCTCGGGAACACCATGGATGAGAACTGATGTGCCCCATCCATCCATCCATTTTAGCCAGTTCATTTACTTGTTCATCAACAAAGAATAGTTGAATTCGTCTACAATTTATTGGAGGTCTGTCCCAGGTAAATGTCTGGTATGTGCATGTGTGATTCTAGAAGTAAAAGGGGGCTAGAGGGACCAATGGAGCACTAAAAACAACATGGGCCTAAGGACATAGGATGTTTCCCTCCGGGGAGTGACTTTCCTCTGACAAACAGAAGGTAAGAATTCTGGATAGATTCTAACACAGATACATTTCCATGTTGAATCCTGTCCAAAGGTTTGCATTTGCTGGTTACAGGAATTCTAAGCATGATCAAACAAACCAGTCCAAATGGGGCATTTGGACTAGAGAAGACTGTTTGGGGGTTGGGAAAAAACCTAAGCACATATATTATAGACATGATCCATCATAACTCCTGATCCAAATAGAAAAGAGCAGACCAAATAGATAAACCAAAAGTCACCACAGTACTTGGAAACCTGGGAGAAGAGCCAAAGTCTACTTTACCCATCACACCAGCAAATGTATTGTGGGGCTTCTAGAATGACTGGTACTTATTCAATGACCTCGTCCTTGGGAAGTCCAAGCTCTGGGTAGATTTATTATTGCATGAGCAGTAAGAAATTGACTCCAAATTAAATAACAACAACATCAGCAGCAGCAAACTTTGCTGCACTCATATGAAATCTTTCTGTTGCCCCCCAAGAAAAATGATTTCTCCCCCCACTTGGCACATATTCTGTAGGTTGCACCTTGGACTTCTGTGAAATCTGTCTTGGCAACACTTCCTTTGTGTACTGTTGATTTAGGCTCAGTCTAATGGTTGGGGCATATAGGGAAGCATGGTGTGGTAGAAAAAGGGACAGAGGGGAATTAGGAAACTGGTTTCTAATGCTAGTTTGATAACAAACTGATCTTCAGTCTTAAAACACTTTTAACTTTTTGTGCTATCACTTTCATATCTGTAAATGAGGAGACTAACTAAGTTCTAAAATTCTAGAAGTTAGAAGATGTCTAACACACAATGTGTCATGGAGTGAAGAAGGCAAAAAAGGAATCATGGGAAGTGCACACTGTATTTGCCTAGGCCTCACAGGAACATTCGAGAAAGTCTTTCTTGGAAATAGCATTCCGGTCCTCCGAACATTCAGGGCTTTTTATTTGTGCATGTCTTTACCTTGGTCTCCTTGTTAACATGCATGTCTTGCCTCACCTGGGAACTTTAAGTTCCTTGAAAAATAGTGTATCTTTTTATCTCCTAAGTCATTTCTATGTCTGCCTCCATAAATATTTATGGAATGAATTAATGGTTCTGTGAAGAGTACTTGATTAGTTCTTCCTCCAGATAATTATTCTTTTCATTTCAAAGATAAAATTAAGACCCAAACACTGCAATTTATTTATCTCACTTCACAAAATCGGATTTGAAGTCTCAATTCCAAATTATTCACAGTAATGAACTGTTCTTTTAGCAAGCCTCCACAGATATTCATTCTGAAGGACCTTTGCTTCTTAGTCCCAATCCACTAATATCAAAAGCCTTCAAATAATAATAACAATAACAAGAACAATAACCAAGTATATTTTTTATGCTGAGCTAAAAGCATTGCTTCATTTAATTATAAAACAGCATTGTATGGTTTAGATGAAGATTACTGATACTAAGTAGTAGTAATGCTAACAGTAATGATAGCATTGGAACCAAGTTTATCAGACTTCAAAATTTGTGCTCCAAACCAGCAGTGTACATGGACTTTGTATTTTACTACACACCAATAAAGCCTACCTAGACTTATTTCCCTGGTTCCAGTATGAAAGTCAATATGAGGAGATAGAGCTAAAGCTCTTAAGGGAAGAGGCAGTCCTTCAGAGTTTTGTGGTTTTGGAGTTCTTAAGCCCTCAGTCAAAATGTTTTCTTAGCCACTTAATGGTTGTGTGACGTTAGAAAAATTTACTGGACCTCAGTGAGCCTCAGTTCTTTGTTGGTAAAATGTGGATAACAGAACTACTTCAAGAAATGTTATAAAAGCCTAATGAAATGTTACATGTTAAAAGATCAGGGGTACACAGTAAGTGCTCAGTAAATTCTCCCATCACCCCCCTTCCACTCTCCCTCCTAGCATAAGCATACCTTCCAACAAGTTCCATCACCATAGGAGAATAAAGGAGACACTTGCTGGAACTTCCTTGGCATCTGCTAATAAAAAAGAATTCACTCCTCCTCAGCTTAAATCCCAAATAAACACTTTACCTCCCTAGAAATCTTTAGAGGCTGCCAAGGCTCCATGAAATGTTGAAAGCTATTTGCTGTCCAATGCTCCCATTGAGCTGAACAGGCGAGGTGTTTGTTTTCCATTTACATGATTCTTTTCTGAGGTTTTTATTTGGGTTTCTGGTGGTCCAGAACTCAACATGAAGACATAGGATTAATGTTCTCCCTCACACCCATCCCATGGTGATACTTAAACTGAGTAAAATCAGAAGTATTCTTTCTCATATTTTTCTTCCTCTATTTTTTTTTTTTTTTTGTAATGTGGTCATTGGTTTATATAACAGTGACCTCTACAGGGACATTTTTCTTCATTAATTCATTTGCCAAACATTAAGCATCATAATTTCAGGTATCACATAACATATCAGAGACAAAAAGATGAAGGTAATATAGTCCCTTGAAGACCTGGCAATATAGAAGAGGGAGAAAAGAGAAGAGAACTCCAACGCAGCATGGAGCCATGAATGGGAACCCCATGCAGACTGGCTCTGACTCTTCAGGGCACCAGTTGATACCCCATCAACAACTGTGGCCGAGTCTCCCAATGCTATTATCCAACAAGAAATTCTTATGTTTGAGACCAACCATTAAAACCTCAAAGATACATGGCATAAGTTATAGCCTCAGGAACTCTGCCCTTCTTACAGAAGTCATTTGTCTTAAAACAATGGAAATTCCAGCAGAGGAAAGAAGCTGTCTTCTCCTTGTCTTGGAGCATAGAGAGCCTCAGAGTTGGGAGGCACCATCAAGGGCCCAACTCCCTAAAACATGCATGATTCCTTTCAACTGCATCCTATTCATCCCAGCTCCAGCACAAACTTTATTGACTCACATGGTGACCCACTGCATTTGGGGCAATTTCGGGTGTTGGAAAAGTTGCCATCTAATAAGGTAAATTTATGTTTTGTTGTCTGAACCCCTTTGGGGTCTAATGAAGCCTAAGACCTCCTCAAAATAATGTTTCTAAATTCAGAAAGTATACAATATTGCAATGGTTTACATCATACACACACACACACACACTCACACCCCAAAGCATAATTATAGAATTATACTTTTTATAATGCACTAAATAATAGGCTCTAGAAGTAACTATTATAGTAACTACCATAATTTTGAAGTCGTGATAAATGTAAGGGATATTTTGAGACATTGGTATCAACTGTAAAGTGATATGAAAATAGGTTTTGTTTTTATTGGTGACAAAACCATGGTTCTGCTAATAACTCCTGTGTTTTTTTACATTTATAACTAGAGGGAATGAAACATATCAGTTACAGGTTAGCAGACTCCAAGATGCAATTTTTTTCCCATCTAAGATCACATATTTTCCTGAATCTCATAGACCAAAGGAAAGAACACTTATTAGACAGATTTTAAAAGCCTGTCTCTATTGCTTCTCCTAAGTCTTTCAACTCCCAAGATAACATTTTTCCAGAATTTTCAGTAATTTATGGGCAGGAATTTATTAACTTGCACACCACAGTGATGATCCCAGAAGGTTAGCATGCACTCCAGATTGCTATGGCCAGCCCACATCATCCCATGGTAATGAGAGATAAACTTTCAGGGATACCTGGGAATCTTCCAATAAGGACAATTTTCTTTCACTTGGGGAAAACTAAGTAAAAATATTTTATTATATTTTAAAACCTGAGTGGTAAGGTTTTTTTTTTAAAGAAAATTAATAGATTTTTAATGGTACTTTGACATTTGTACTGAAATGATCATTTCAAACTGCTAAGGAGATACAGTACAAGAGACAAGTAAAACAAGGGCCAAAAGAAAAAAAATCCCAGGATGAATGACTGAGTTCACCCATTTGTTTAACCTCTGTAGATGTGTGTGTTAAAGTTTTTTTGAAAATTGTCTTCTAGCTGATAAGCAGCAGTCTCCAACCCTAGCTCTCAATGAGGTATAGCTAGATCTCAGTAGATTTCCATCAGATGAAGTTCATTGTGCACTTTATCTGTGCCAGGAAATAAAAGATGAGCAAGAATACTTCTGTCCTCGAAAGCAAGCTTAAAATTTAGTGAAAGATATAAAGATATTACAAAAATAATTACCCAAGGAAGACTAAAAGCAAGTTAAACTGGAGGGGAAAAGACCCAAATGATGTAAAGAAATATTTTAGCTATTACAATGTCTATTATGGACTTACATTGTCAAACAGCTTTGTTAGTAAGGCAAAAATAATAAATTTTAAGAGTTATTCTAGATTATAGCACCCATAAAATACCATTATAATTATTAGACAATTCTCGTTTTTTCCCACTGGTTCTAAGCTCTTTCAAAGTCTCTACCTGTCCTCTTCAGCATGATGCCCTGTATCCTCGCATGGTGCTTTGCACAAAGCAGTCTTCTCAATATGTACTCATGAATAAAAGAATAAAGGCCAGCATACTGTGGGAAGCATACTGTGGGAAGGTGGGGAAGTAGCTTTGAGATCTGGTTCCTGAACTTGCTTGGCTGTGTGACTTTTTGAAAGCCCTAGCTCTGGAATATTTAATCATAAAATGGGGGTAATAATGATGATAGTAGTTAGGACTTTTGTAAAGGTTAGATGACACCCGTAAAATGTTTGGCAAATAGTCATCCTTGAGTCAACTGTTTACATAGAAGGAAGAAAGCAAAACTGATGTTTAGCACTGGAATGAAGCAGGAGGATCTGCTTCCACATTCTCTTTGTAAAGAGTGAACTCAGGAGAGGTTGCAGGCTTTCCTGAAGGCTGTGAAAAAGGGGATAAGACCCTAAGTTTCCTGAGTTTCTTAGGTTAAGAATTTTCATAATAACCAATAACTCTCTTCTAAGTCAAAAACATCTTAATGCTGTATGACTCTGAAACAAAACAATGTTTCTGGTCTGCTTCTCCAAAGTTTATATTATTTGAATTCATAGATGTGAGATGCTTTAAGTGTATTTTCCATAACATTTGTTGTATGAAGTCTTGAATATTTCTCATTTTCCTTACTGCTCAAAATCTTTTATAAGGAACAATAAGGGGTCTCTTTGGGCAGGGGATATGGCCCCAGACATCAAGCATGTCTTTATCAGAGGGACTGAAAATGAACACAGATCTGTTTTGCTACCAAGTAGAAGGTTTGAGGGTGAATATTTTTTCAATGTGTTTTTAGTCTATCAATCACTAACTCAATCAATAACGTTCAATCAGGATTGAAACTATATATACAATTTCATTCATTTTATAATAGGTTACTGCTATAGAAAGATATTTGTTATTGTTTTTGCATATGTGAATAACTGTTTTATATAGGAATTAAATGCAAGATTGTATGTAAACATTAAGTAAAGGACTATGCTAGTAACAACTACATATATTATTATTATTATACAAATACGCTTAATAGATATCTTTTTTAATATTATTTTTTCTAGTTGTCGATGGACAAATTAAGATTTTAATTAATCATTTATATGTGGTGCCCAGTGCCTCACACACATAGGCAAGTGTACCACTGAGTCACAACCCCAGCCCAATAGATACCTTTTGAATGCATGACTGTACAGGATATCCTCAGCTATCCAATAACTGATGTTACGATTATAAGAAATTTTCCTAATAAAACTCTCAAGGTTGTACTGAGGATGAATTAGATCATATGCAAGAATATGTATACTATAATTTGGCACATGCTACACATTCCACAATGTTAGATGAATCTGACATTTTCAAATGATTAATAAGGGAAAATTAAAGATCACTTGAGATTTTAATGAAATATAGATTTCTATCAAAGGCAGGTGGTAGAGAAAGCTCATTATACAGTGCCTGGATTTTTATTAACTGTAAGTACGATGTCACACATTTATCAACTTTCCTAAAACGTTGCTACTATAATTAGAAAATATATGCATTAACCAGTGTCATGTTATAATTGCATGAAAGCAGAGAGAAGCGGTTCATTTTCATGGATGATAAGATTAGCTTCCTCTCAGCCCTTGGAGTCACAGCTGTACGGTCAGGTTGAATAATATTTTTAATGCAGACAATGTTTGTACTAGACAAAGTCAACTTAGCATTTCACATGAGCGAATCAAGTGCTCCCCTGCTCAGTGTGTTCTCTTTCTGCCCCTTCTCTCGCTGTTTAAAAATTTTAGCTTGAAACTGCCTCTAATCCATTCCATGAAAGTCATGTTGAGAATATTTGTGTTCTTGGCTTCATGTCCCCAACCCCCCCCCCCCCCCTTCATGAGAACTTTTCCACAAGTCATCTATTCCCTTTGCTTCTAATTCCCTCACATGCATAATCAGAAATGACTCTTGGTGATGAAACATGCCCTTGAGTGTGTCTCCTTATGAGGGTCATTGCATCTGCCACAATACTACGATCTAACTTACCCTGTTTTACTTCTCAATCAGTTACATGTTTTTCAAGAGAGTTTCCTTTCAACTGCAAGATTTTACCTTACTGAAAGTAATTTTTAAAAAGGACATAGGATCCCAAATTTCTCTATCTGAAAAGATAGAAAAGTGCTAGAATAAAAAGTGAAAATCAGCAGTAGAGATTGTGGTCTTGGCTTTGGGTGATAAATCTTGTAATGGCCCCATAACCCTCAGGCTCTAGGACACATTTCTCCCTTTCTTACTTGCTAAGACCTACTATTCCAACATTGGATTTGGTGGGTGGCGAGCTTAGATGGACCTCTCACATTGACCCACGCTTTCCCAGGAAGGAGTGCTGTGTAGTTCCAGGTAGTGAACGGGAATGCAGAGATTAATCTGGTTGAAAATGGGAAGACACGGTGACCTCCCTTTCCTCCCAGACACCAAGGAATCTTGACTTTGTCCTTGAAAAAACCTTTGCTTCAATTCAAGGGCACCATACCACCCAGCAGAGTAAAGTGGCACCAAGAAAAGTAGAAATCAGAGTTTTCAAGGCCGCATTCATGCGTGCAAGCTGCTGAGTTCTTGGTCTCTAAGCCTTCTGGAATCCACAACCCATAAGTCTTGGAATCACTCTTTCTTGATAAAACTATCCTGACTTCCCTCTCCAGTGCATCCATCCCCAACCCAATGCTTCACCTTCTCCCCTCTCAGGATAGTAGTTTTCTTCCCCAGAATGCTTTGTTCAGGGCCTCTCAGAGGGTTTCAAAAGCTCCTCTCTGGCTTTCTTCTGAGGTCCTCACATTCAGTATTGAGCGTGTGACAGTTGAACCAAAGATAGCAGAGTAACTGCTTCGAGAGTGCCCTTGAAGCACCTCTCACTTAGCTAAATGAAGGAACTTTCAGAAGCCATCACTGCCATCACAGGGTGCCACTTTAAGAGTAAATCATTCTCCCTACTTTGAAAACTTCTAGTTGGATTAGATTTAGGATGAACTAGTTTAAATATTTCTTAGCTTCTAATAAGTGGATGCATGATTTTTATTTTTTTAGCATCTTAGACTCTGATACCATAAGAGAAGTCTCCCTCTTTCAAAATTAATTTTCTAGGATTTTGAAGATACCCTTGGTTGCCAGTATACAAAATGCATCTCTGCAGTCCTGAGATGTTTAAAATAAATGCTGGGTCTACTGAAGTAGTGCACAAACATTTCCCATGGAGAACCAACTCAAGAAACTCGGTCTTTCTTTCCCTTTTTTCTGTATTCTTTTTTCTTTCTCTCATTGACGCTGCTTGCATATATTGAAGAGTGAGCTAATTAAAAGAAAGAGAAATTGAGTTCACTGTTAATAGGTTTTTTTTTTCCTATTTTGCCAGGCAGCACAATTCTGGAAGCAAACTAAAAACTCCTTCTGGTAGTGTATCCCTTATAAGACTAAACTGCTCTTCAAAGGAAGAAGGTACATAAAGTTGGAGACACTTAAGCCATTTGGAGACTAGATCCCCTCATGGGCCAGAGAAGGCATTACTTTTTTTAGTTTGCACACTGCCCCCTCCTGGCTTTACCTACAGGAGTGTTACTGCATATCAGAAGTGTTTATTATGGCCCCACAGCTGGGTGTTATGTACCTGTGAACACGGAGGAGTTTGTTTAAAATATTGAGGACATCTCCTCAATAGTTTACACTTGAAGCTAATCTGAGGAAATAAACTCATTATTCCTTGGCTCCAGGTTTATATTTAAGGATGCCCATCATTACATCATCTCACTTCCTATTCTTATTGCTTCAACCCTCTTATTTCATCCTCTTGGTTCTAACATGCCTCTGGGACCCCACTCTACAAATCAGTGCTCTACAGAGGGCTGCATCCTGTTGATGTGATGGCCAAAGACATCCTCCCTCCTAGAGGTGGTGGTGATGGGAAGCAGGCTGAAGTGTGGGTCAGTTCTCACATAAGTAGTCTGAGGACTATTTTGGTCTGACAGGATCAAAATTAACTACACATTACTAGGTCAACATATCCAATTCAAAGACAAAGGAACTATGTACAGAAAGAGAAGAGCTAATCAAACAAAACAAAACAAACAAAAAAACAAATTCAGCAGATAACACCATAGGTCTAATTTACAATGGCACCTCTTTCCTCCTAAACAATTTGTCTTATATGTTAGCCCTTTGTGGGACTTGCCCTAAACCCTATCCTGGGACATTTTCCCTAGCTGAATAATTCATTAGTATTGTCCTAAATACTTAAAGAACTGATACTGAAGTTTTGCCTGCAACCAGCAAATTATTGTCGAACACTGGAGTACAAATGTGGCCGGCCTAATCATCCTGTGCCTATGAGCTTCTGTAGCCTCTCAGTGTTTGTCCTTGACCCATCGGCCAATCTTCTCCACATCCATAAGAACTCAGGGCCCAGACTCAGGCTCTTAACTCATTCCTTTGCATTAGAAGAGGGTTAAAGAAGAGGTATTTTACTTTAGAGAGATTTAAAGCAGGTACCTAGTTTAAACTTACCAAACTTATGGGTATCTAAAACTCTGGCTGCCTATACTAAAATTTGTAGAGCATGAACATTGATTACCTCTCTCAATGAAGAATGATAACATGAAATGATGATAATCAAAGCATGTTTGTATTTATCTTTGAAAAGTCATCAGTGTTTCTACAAAAGAATATATTTGGCCTCACAATCAGTCAGTCAGTACTAACATGCCCAACAATGCTTTAGAGTTTGAATGATAACAGAGAATTATTGGGCTCTCATATTACATTTGTAGAAGATTGACAAATTCTCATAATAATACAAGACTACTTGTGACTACAGATAGAATTTAGTTGAGTCAACTGATTGCTTTTATTTGAATAGGTGCTTTGCAATCAGTTCCTTTGTGATGTAAAGTAGTAAAATATTCATCTATAAAATTAAAATGTTCTCTCTTAAATATAATATTAACTAACCAAATGTATCTTTATCATGATGCCAAAAAATACTGTGCTAAATCATTCACATCAGTCAGTGGGTAAAAATAAGCTCCATGGTATAGCCAAGCATGCATTTCCCTTAATGAGGAAAGAACACATTCATCTGATAAAAAAACAGGTTAACATAAATTCTCTGTATGTAAAATAAATACTATTCTTATAACTTCCTTATCATCCTTGTCAGGCAAGTCTTGGGATAAGAATCACTCTGAAAATCAGGTACCACTGGAATCGTGGGTTGATTGTGAATTATCAATGAATGGCGTGGATTGGTCCACTAAGAACTCACTGAGTACTATTTCGATGTACGATAACACATTGATTGCTCCTACACCTGCTGCAGTGACATTCTCTTGTTGACTGGGATCCCAATCTGGTATAGTCTCCATTGCAGAAAAATCACTTTTTATAGGAATTCAGGGCAGTTCAATACCAGTACATGAGGACTACTCAGAGCAAGACCTCTTTTAATTGAGTCTTTATTTATTCCCTCGGCTTTTCTGGGGAAACTGAACTCATTAAGCAATGTTAATTTAATCACAAGTAATCAACAGGGGAAAAAGTTGCATAACATCTTTAAAATTTGATTAAATGTGATGAAATTCCAGGAAAATAGATTATTATTTTATTTATTTAGTATTTTTACAAAACTTGTATCTCAAAAATAAAGGAAAGAAAGAAGCAGCAGAAGCCTACCAGTTGGGATCGAATAAGATGAACGAAAAACTGACGTCCTTTCAAGATCGTATTTACTACTTAGTCTTTTCTTCAATTCGTAACTTTTTAACATAGTAAGTATGAGAGCCTGAAACTCATCCTATCTGGGGGTGCAGAATATCAATGTGTTGTTAACTCACAAAGTAAAATAAAGCCAGTGCCAGGAAGAATTACTGGCCATCACATTTAAACCTATGGATGTTCCTTCTCTCTTGTCCTCCTTCAATAGTAGCATAATGATACAATGATATTTCATTCAAGCCTTGGCCATGCTTTAAAATCAAAGTTGTGCTCAAGTCCACTGTGGTTCCCGTTCTGACAGGGAGAATATTACCCTGATACTAGGTGGGGAATGTTCAAAGACTGCTTTCTGATAATTAGATGTATGACTTGCCATAGGTCATCACGGTAATGGAGGTCCCCAAGAGGTTCTTGTAGGTTGTGTGGCAACATGCAGGTATTGATGTTTAAAAGAAAGAGATCCCAGCCAAGTTTAAAGGTCCTTGATTTACACCTACGCATAATTCAATAGGTTAATAAACCTTGTGGCCCTAACACACACGCTGGCAGCTCTAATTATTTGGGGAGAACCAGGAGAGACAATGGCTCAGGGCTGTCTACCTTGACCAGCCGCGGAACAAGGTCCATCTATTACAAGTGCCTTGTAAAGGTAGAAATCAGAAACTGCGTGTAGCTGAGTCGTGACAAGCGGCGTACCTGCAATGACGTGATGGCAGCCTTCTCCTCGGGTCCCTTCTCTCTCCCTCTCCTTTCTTTGAGTTACACAGTCCACAGAGGGGTCTAAGTTTGGTCTCCCGCTGCCGCTTTCAGCTCCACCGCAGTCGGGCTCCAGCAGACGCCCATAAGCGAAGCGCGCCGCGGAGCCAGGAGAGCGGGAGCCCGGCCGCTGCCCGGCTGCTGCGCCTGCAGATGCGACGAGCCCGGAGACTGAGCTCTGGCTGCTCTCGGCGCTGCGTGGGGATATTAGCACAGTCTGGGGTTTCTATTGGCTCTGAACACCAAACAAATCACACCAGCCCCCCCTTCTCTGTTTCACTCAGCGCTTGTTTCTCATCTAACCCACAAACATTGCAGCCACACACACTTCAGTCGCTTGCAGTGTTCTCGTTTCCTCCTCCAGTCTGTGGATTTACAACCTTGTGTCAGCTCTAACATTTTTTTTAGCAGACTTCCAATCCAAACCTTCTTGTTTATGTAGAGAAATCCTCCATCCCCTGAACCCGCAAAAACCACTCATTCCTTTTAGATCTTCTTCCTCCTTTTTGTAGATGGGTCTGCAATGTGAAGAATGTAGAAAGCCTGTGTGTGACATGACCAACATTCATATTCTCTCTCTCTCTCTCTCTCTCTCTCTCTCTCTCCCAATCTCTCTCTCTCTCTCTCTCTCTCTCTTCTCTCTCTCTCTCCCCTTTCTTCCTCTCCTCTCTCCCACCATCTTTTGTTTTGAATAACTGAGGTCAGTGAAATTAAAAGCAAGCTGAGCCTAATAATCTAAGTGAGAGTTTAATAAAATCTTGAATGAATTGGTGCAAAACATTTATTGCTGAGTTTGTTTTCTGTTCCAAATAGCGCTTTGGTCATTATTATCCTTATTTTGTTTATTAAGTGCAGAGGTTTCTAATGCAAATCAGATTCTTAAACATCCAGAAAACATGGAGCAATGACGCCAGACCAATTCTTGTGTTCCATGGGTTGGTGTATTATACCAGAATATGGTGACGCCTGCTTATTTCCTCTTACTATTTTTTGATTCTCTCCACTCAGGTCTGAGACTCTTGCTCTGATTCAGTAGCCAAAGAATACTGTCCAGAATCTGCTGATAGAGGCTCCTGGATGAAAATTTGTCATCTGTATATGTCACTAGAGATAAAGCTCTGGCCCCTCAGTGTGGAAAGGGCCCAAGAAAAAGAGATCTTACATCGTTGGCTGGGAAAATTCCAAATAAAATAAAGTTTCACTGTGTTTTAGAAAACAGACCCTTCTTTAGCCTTTCCCCCAAAATCAATTTCACTGGTGCTTATGGAAATTTTAATGACAGTTATTCTTGACAAGAAGCCATTGCTTCTGAAATCACTGAGCTGTTTTGATTTTTGAGTTTAATTTTTTTCCCAGCATTCCTTTTGTATTCTTTTTTTTTTTTATTTGATAGTTTGGCTCCAGACAATTCATACCATATTTTCTCACAGAACCATAGGAACTAATAATTGGTTTTTGAAATTTATTATCACCAGATTACCTGCTTTCTTTTCTTACTTGAGTATGTTCCAGGAATTCTGAAATGCAGTCTTATTTTCAGAGAGGACAACCTGAAATCAGTTGAAATTCACAAAAGAAATACAAACAAAACAAAACCATATTTGGCTGTTGGTTCTTGCTAACCACAGTCTAATGTCAAATGGCTTATCCTTATTACTTTAATAACGCCAGTCCATTCTGTAGGAAGGCAGTTTAAAATTAATAGTACCGTTATAAATCTTTGAATGTGTAGAGTGCACTTTTTCTAAAGAGTTGAAGAGTCCTAGAGAGAAAAGATCCACAGTTAAGATTTTCCAGATGTTATAGGTAGAGAAACAAAGTAAGAGAATAATAAAGTGACTCACTGCAAGTAGACAACAAATAAGCCAGGGAAATGCATCGTTGCCTTCCATGTATTTTCAAGATTATCTTTCATACAAACCATTCGAATCAAAGGAAAATGAAGGGTTAATCAGCAGATTCAGATTCCTGCTTTTGCACAAAAGAGAAAACAATTCATGAAATCATCCTTCTAAACTGATAGACATTTTCCACATTATTTCAGAACTAGACATGGTATTTTCAGGTAAGTTACAAACAATTTGCCTTATAACATTTTTGCCTTTCCAGAAAGAAAGAAAAAAAAAAAAGAGTGACTAGTTAAAAAAAAAAAAAAGCAGAACATTATATTTTTCTGCTGGTTATTTTCAGGGTTCATTATAGCTCTTCATATCACTGGAAAGACAGTATAAAATCATGAATAGCAAAGTCACAGATGAATCTGAAACTTTATTTTAGGTAATAATTCAAGCTTTCTTTCCCCCAGTTAATGAAGAGCAAAACTGGATGATTTAAGGAACACTTCTTATACTCAATCAGTTGTGTGGTTAGGGGAAAATAAATCATCAGTATATATTCTTCTATATTTATTCTTTTGATCATTTGCTACTTTAAAGAGTTTTTCGAAGACATTTCTCAGATGTGATAGTTCCATGAGCTCTTTGTAAATGACACAAACATTGGTAATAAGAAAAACTCTTAAATTTCTGAATGCAGAATAGTGCACTGCCATACAAATTGATGGCAAAACAATCCCATTTTATTTTCCATTCATTCAGCCACATTAATATCTCCTGGTTTACTCCCATGTGGTACATTTCACAAGATATTCACAAGTTGGTATGTATACAGGACAGTTGACAAGAGAGGAGTCTGGATACTATAATTGATAAGAGATCCTGGAGAGAACTGGGCAGCTTTTCCTGGAGAAAGGTCTCAGGGTGAAGATTTTCATACTACATGTGGAAAAGAAGATATGTTTACCATTCGTTTAAGCTCCAAATGTGTTGTCATCAATATTTCTCACTATTGTCAAATATTTCAAATATTGTCACATATTTCAAGGTTTGAATCTTCGAATGACCACATAAAGACTCTAGGATAAATGCTATTAGGTTAATTTGTGTGAGAAAATCATCTGATTTAGTCATGCTTATGGTGCCAAAAGGTAGGGAGAATGTGAAATGTATTCCCAGCCTTGAGTTCTTCTGGAAAGAAGAAAGGGA
Source organism: Sciurus vulgaris (assembly GCF_902686455.1). Classification (NCBI taxonomy): domain Eukaryota; kingdom Metazoa; phylum Chordata; class Mammalia; order Rodentia; family Sciuridae; genus Sciurus; species Sciurus vulgaris. The sequence continues at coordinate 49,943,274 of NC_136473.1, forward strand.
GGTGGGTAAAATTCAAGATAAGAAAGGAATTCTCATAATTAAAGTTTCAACAACAGGAAGGATTTCCTGGCGCAATGATGGTTTGGAGATTTTGATCTGAGTCACTGCAGTGGTCAAGAAAAGGTCTCACAGTCATCTAGAGAGATGATTACAACACTATTACTAATGTCAGACTGAATGATCTAGGATTCATTTTCAGTTTGGAAAACATCTTTGATTTTTACTATTGGTCTTTCAACTATTGTAGAAGAATTTGTAATTTTATGGAATGATCTTCATGGTATGTTAAATAAAAAAGGTCACAATTGTGATCTAAGTATAGTTATAGCCTATAGATAATCATAGATTGTCTTTTGCCCTTTATTTGATATATCATATGTTCCATAATTTGCAATAAATAATAGAAAACTAAGAAGCTTGTAATTCTTTCTCTGCTACACAGAAATATGAGATTTCCACATGACTAGAATGTTGAAGACAGGCATCACATCCTAGTGTTGGAAGCTTCCACATTCTTGATCTTGTCTATACCTACCCCCTTATTTTCTTCCAATCTATGTTGTATGTCATCATAATGCTAAATTTTCCCTCTGGTTATCTCTTTATTCATCTTCATAGCTTTCTTTTAACCTACCTACTTATTGACATGTCTGTAAATGCTTGTTTTAGTCCTTTTATTATCTTCCTTAGATAGTTTTAGCTGTTAAATTTAAAACTGCTAAAGTGATTTTGATATGCATAGTTTGAATCCTTTGATTTATTGGCTATTATATATGTTTTAAAGATATAAGTCTTATATTGAGGAAAGTCAAAAATCTTCTTTTTAGTTCCATATTCACATGAGTCTCCACATGAAATTTTTTATTATTCACTGATATATATGAATCTGTATTCTTACCATCCATAAATTTCATTGTTTATTTGTATAAAATAGCATCTTTCTCTCTTGTGTCACAATATTCCTACCCAAATGTGCAAAAGAATGATTTATAAAAGTTTATAGAAAAAAATAAAGCCTTTACTGTGTTGCAGAATGAACTCGTTGGCCATGAGAGTACCATCTGTCATGTTGTGTCACCCCAGTGGAGCAGAGAGCACAACCCACGGACAAGCTTGGGAAATTAATGGGAAAGGGGATGACCACATATTCATCTCAAGGCCCATCTTTTCCCTTAAGACCCAGGGAGCAGGTGGTCGTGGGTGTTTTTCATTCATTAGCTCATGCTTATTAGATGTCAGTAAGGCCCTCTGACTAGACTCTTAGTTTCTGACATGTGATTGGGAAGAGGTGCAGAGGGTGAAAAGGGTGAGATAGGAGTGAGGGAAGACCACAGCCGTCTTTGATCTAAATGGTGCTTATGACTTAGTGTAAGCAGTGAATGCAGGAGACACACAAAATAGATTTTGGAATGACAAATATAGCTGAAGGGATGGCCAGGATGGTCCCATTGTGGTGCCTGCCACCCCACAGCTCTTCTTCCAGACCTGTATAGGTGCACAGATGGATGTAGATGTATTGTAGAGGTGTGGTATCATCTCTCCTTATGGCTACAGATTACCAGACTAAGGGAGCACACAAAACCCAGAAGGCAGTCAATTTGCCCCCTCCAGAGATGACAGTAATTGACTATTGATCAGATTTCTTCTTTGTAGAGCTGAAACCAGTGCTTTCTCTCTTTCTCTTTCTTTCTTCATTTTTCTTCTTTCTATTTAAATATCTATCATTACTATCTATACCTATCATAATCTATCTCTGCATGTCTAATATCTATCTGTTCTAACTATCTATCATCTATCACCTATCTAGTCTATCTATAGTTGGAAATTGGGTAGGAATTGTTATGGTTAGAGGTGAGCATCTGTAAAGTTCTAATGTATAAAAGTAAGACAATGATAAAATCCAGTTGTTCAATCTTTCTTAGCATCCATGCGCTTGCCTTTATTCTTTTTTCTATGTGCACTCATAAACCAATTTTCCAATGTTTTAGGTAAGTTGTTTCTCCTCCTATAGGAGATTACATGAAGAAAAGATTCCAGCAGAATATTGTACCAGTACCAATAATATGGGAAGTTATAAGGGGGATCTCTGGCTGAGGTTTAGATGATGACCATTGTTTTAATGATGGGCATTACTGTAATTTAATCTGGTATATGAACTCTGATATCAACACTGGATTTGAATCCTAAATCACTTACTATTTGGGTATCTCTGCTTTTCTTCTGGGATGGATACATATTTATATATCTTCAAAGTAGGTATATATCTACTCTTCAAAATAGAGTTCTAGGAAGATTAAATTAAATTTTGAGGGATTACATAATGCCTCATCTGAAGGGAATACTTAATAAGACACAGGATCCAAGTCCAATAATGCAGGCATTTCATATGCAGGAAGTCACAGGGGCTACTGAATTTCACTAATCAGTAGTTGAACATGAAGGGGAACTTCTATGATGTTCAAGATGGATTGAAGGATATCCTCTCTGGGATTGGATTTTTTTTTTAGCAGTCATAAGATAGAATACTGATTTGACTTTAGGAAATAATCCCAAATCATTCAAAACTATTCCTTATGGGAAAGATTTAACTGGCTACTTCCATTTTTAAAACAGATTTAAGGAATGTGATGTGATGCCTTCTCATTTTCCTAAGGGTGGAAACTGTATTTCATTTGCATTTCTACATCCAGTACCTACCACTCTGTTTGATACATAAGTGACACTAAAGATTAGTTAGATAGCTTAAATTATAAATTAATTTATAAAAATTAATGAATTGTTAATTGGTCAATGGAAGATGACTTCCTTTGTGGATGGTAAGCTAACAAGGAATATAATTCTAAAAAATGGGGTTTCAATGTTTTTTCCAATAGAAATACTGTTTGAATTAAGTGTTTAATGTTGGTTGATTGCATTATTGTTCAAAATGTTTTCTTTCTTGTCTAAGGACCCATCCCTCAGAGAGGATTATGCTGCTATCCCTCTGTATCTGTGAGGGATTGGTTTCACAACCCCCCGTGGAGACCAAAATCTGCAGATACTTAAGTACCTTTATATAAAATGGTATAGTATTTGCACATGACTATGGCACATCCTACCATGTACTTATCACTAGGATTACTTTTAATACTGAATAAAAATAAATGCTATATTAATCATCATTATAATCTATTATTTAAGGAATTGTGACAAGAAAAATGTTTGTACATATTCAGTACAGATGCAATTTTAACAAAATAGTTTCAATCAGTGGTGGGTTTGAATCTGTAGATGCGGAATGCACAGGAACAGAGCTAATTGTATCTGACGACTCCCCTGACTGAGGTCGACAGTTTGTCTTACTCTGGCTATTAGAGTAAGTCCAAAAGTTACTCTAAAATGCAGCTTTAAGAGCCCTCTCGTGGTTGACCACATTCCCTCTTTTACCTCTTCCAGGAGACTAGCATTGTCCCTGGGTCTCTGAATGAGGACGGCATGAAACTGACCCACAGTCACATGAGACAAAATGATGAGAGTGAGTGGTAACCCTAGTTGTCATAGGCCACTGAGATTTTTTTGGTAATTTCTTCACTGCACTGCAACATAATCTAAAGTGACTAGCACGGTACATTTCTGTGATCAATTTTCAGAGACTAGAACTCATTTGCATAGATAAAATCCTGCACATTTGTTAATAGATAAATGAGCACTTGTCTTATTTACACTGGATCTGATACTATTGTACATGCTGTGCATGAAATTCCCATTCAAAAACAAACGATCTCTTTTTTTGTTAATGCCGTATTCTTTCTGGATGTTATTACACACTCAGGAATCATTCGGTGACTGTTGCTAAAGCTCTTTTTCAAAAGCTGGTCTCAGAGGACACTGGGTTGATAAGGAAAGGTGTGGGGAGTGGAAGAAGCCCATTGCAAACTGAATGTACAATCCTCTGGTCCCTCTGGTTATGTTCTGCTTCACCCCCTCTTCAGATGAATTCTCCAAATAGACCTGTGCCCCCTAGGAAGTACAATAACAGAAGGAGGGACTTGTTCTGACTGTCCTCAGTGGCTTAGCAGCCTTCTTCCATAAGCCAATCTCCACACATGTAAGATGGGAGTACAAACACGGAATGTGTATCATCTGATCTTGTTTAATAGTCAGCTGTAATATATAATAGCGGTGTTGAGCAGTGGCACACACAGTTATGTGTTTATGCCTCCGTGTTTTTTCTGCACGCACTTCCTTTCTTTCTTCTGATATAGTATTTCTCCTTGGGAATTCATATAATTCCCTCCAGAGTTGGCCGAACACCGCCTCTGCCTGCACCTTGCCATGTCTGCAGAGGTCAGGCGTTCCTTCCTTTCCATAGTCCTCTCTAGAGAAAGCCCCTCTTGTTCTGTTATTCCCAGTGAACACCATCCGTTTGCCTCCCCTTGTTTGTCAGCTCCCTGGAAAACAAGGTTGTTGTACCATGGCAGAGAGGCTGGCTGTGCAATGAAAAGAGAGGATCCCAGAGTCACACAGCACAGGTTCAAGTCCTAACTTCATTTTTCAGTTTCTTTCTCTGTTGAAAGAGAGAGAGAGAGAGAGAGAGAGAGAGAGAGAGAGAGAGAGAGAGAGAGAGAGAGAGAGAGAAAGAAAGAAAGAAAGAAAGAAAGAAAGAAAGAAAGAAAGAAAGAAAGAAAGAAAGAAAAAAAGAAAGAAAGGAAGGAAGGAAGGAAGGAAGGAAGGAAAAAGGAAAAAGACATCAACAAACCTTCTGACTGATGTTTGAACAGGGCCTTTTGGAATGACACCACCACTATATTATTTAGCATAGATTTGGTAGTGGATGTGAATGAATTAAAGGTTGGTGGTAGGAGTGTGTAAGAAACACTACTCTCCATCTTCTAGTATATTCTATATAATACATGTTGTCTAACTGCCACAGAACATCCACTGATTGCATCTCAAAGCAGTTTCTGGAGAAGTGCTTTAAAATAATAGAAAATAATAGAAAGTATTAATTTTTATTTAATTTCTGTTAACAAAAGCAACATGCAATGATATTATTTCTTGTACATTGGTTCAGGTTATTTACCAAGTTGGCCAGGTTACCCGTTTCTAGCTCAGAGCCAGAATTCAAATAAAATGATCCACACTGCAGCTTCTGGTCTCCCCCATACACATTCCTGCTGTCTGGAGGGACCTGAAGCAAACGTTCCTGATATATTTGGGAGAGAACAAAAGTTAGTACAGAACAGCATTTGACCTCTGTCTTGTATTAATGTGAAACTTAGGCTGCCCTGCACGAACTTCCGAAAGCGACATATCTCCCTGGGGGATCAGTGACAGAGGGACAGCTGGCCAGCCTCAGAGCAAGCGTGGCCCCATAAGGACTGCAAAGCTGTCCTATTAGAAAAGCAAGGGTAAGAGGCTCCTCCCCAGCTGGTGCTTTTGTAGGTACTTTCTCATCAAGAGTCATTGCAAAGCCAGGGTCACAGAGTCACCAATCCATGGGGATTTGGTAACAATAAGACTATGTCCTGTTAGTCTCATGATTTCAGAAATCTATGAATATTAAAGAAATGCATGTTGCTCCCTATAAGAAAATATCGATTAAACTTCTTTACCCGAGTGTCAAGTATACTAGGAATTAATAAAGCAAATTAGATTGATAGGAAACATTGATCTCTAATTCAGGTAGAAGATTGAGACCTTGGGCAGGTAAAGAAATCAAAAACAGTAGAAGCACTCCGTATGCTTGTGAATAGCTCTGAAGTCAGAGTTGATTCTTTGACTTGATAAAATCAAGAAGGTTCCTTAATGCTTAATATTGATAATTTAACAATAAACAAGATTTATTTTCATTTACATATATGTATATATGCATGTATGCATTGGCAATCATCCTTAGAGGGTACAAGATAAAGTCAGGCTTAAAATCCTGAAGTCTCAATTATATCACATTATAAACCCAAGCACCTTGATTCCTTTATCCTGAATGGTTGCACCATTCTGTATCTTTATTGAACAGAAGAAAGCATGCTCAATACTTTCCAAGCCCCAGCTCATTTCCATGCAGATTTTCTTATGTATTTTAGGAATTAATGGTCTCCCCACTCTGGGCTTGTGGTTTATATGTATGCAGTTAGCATCTTTGGCATTATTTCATTTAAAGGTATTTGCTATTGCATACACTGATATTAATGTTCAACTCTGCCTTCATTATTAATGTAGAATACCATGACCTTCAGAAGGTCATGATGTCATGTGCCAGGGTGGAGCCTCTAAGACACTAATTAATAAGTGTTCCCCAATTATTAAAATATACCAGACATCATTAGCCTATGTACATGTATGATTACACGAATGGTATGAATCTACATTGTGCACAACCATAGAAATGAAAGGATGTATCCCATTTGTGTACAATAAATCAAAATGCAGTCTGTAAAAATAAAAAAAAATAATGTAAAAAAAGAACAAAAACAGAAGAATGAAAAAAATATATACCTACTGCTGTAGCGTGTTGACTACTTACAGAACTAAATTTGTCCCCGAGATGGGTTTCACACTTCATTTTTCCCTCTCCTGTGTGTTACTTTTCTAACACTTCCATAACTTTCACAAACTGGGGGGGCTTAAAGCACCAAAATTTTATTTGCTCACTTTGGGAAGTTAGGAGTACAAAATCAATGTGCTGGCATGGCCATTTTTCCTCTGAAATCTTAGGGGAATCTTTCCTTGCCTCTTCCTGGCATCTTATTGTGGCTGCCAGTCTTTGGTGTTCCTGGTTGGTTACTGCAGCACTTCAATCTCTGTCTCTTGTGGTCACAGGGCATTCTGCTCTCTGTGTGTTTTGATCTTCTCTTTTTTTAAGGTCACCAGTCACATTAGATTAGGGTTTACTCCAGTGACCACATCTTAACTTGATTACATCTACACAAACTCTATTTCCAAATAAGATCACAGTAACCAGTTCACAGTAACCCATAATACCCAGTAACTTCCGTTACGTCATAGCTTCCTAGTCCTTCCCAAGGCCTTTTCTAATACGCTTCCATCACTCACCCTTATCTGATCCCCTACCTTCATCATTGAACCACAAAGGAGCCCTAAGTCCATTAGCTGTTTCTCTGCCTTGCTCTCATAGGATGCTTTTTATACAATATCTAGGAGACAAGAAAAAAATTACCATAAAAAAGTTGACTCCATCAACCGAGATATATATTTAGGAGGGAATGAAGGAAAGTAGGTAATAACAAAGAGCAAATTTCTGACTGGTACTGGATGTCACAGTCTAAAGGCACAGTCCTCGTGATGACAATAAAAAGCCACTGACAACACGTTTTTAATGAGAAAGCTTTTTCTTCTTCCTGTTATGATGTATAAAGATCATTGCATTTTAAGGAAGGGTCAAAGTTTTGCTATCTCTAGGTTTGTCAACCCTGTGTAGATGACAGTATGTTTCCTTAATATCTCCAGAGTTGTGTTTGATTTGTATCCCCAGTTTCAAAAACATTGAAATATTCAAACAGACAGCTGGAGATGCTCCACCAGTGCATTTGACTTTGAAATTCAGCAGGCATCTTCACTGTCATAATTCTTATGTCAAATGCCCAGCAGGTGCTTTGTAAGTGAAATGCATTTTCAATCTTGAAATCATCAGTGGGAAAAACAGAACCAAATTTTAATTTTGTTCCCTGTTACCTAGACTTGATGACCACTAAAACTTTATGTTGTAGGAGAATTACTGCATAATGAATGCCTCACTGTATCTTCACCAGAATGGGTATAAATTAGAATGATAGAACATCTTAAGGATCTATTGAGCTCTCTGCTTTCAATGAGTAAGCTCATCTAAACCTCTTAACACATTAACCCAGATATGATTTTTCTCTTTATATAGATGAAACTGAGCCTTACCTAGCCAATTAACTGAAGAACTGGAACATGAATTCAAACCTTCTATACTCTAAAATTCCTTTTCTATCTTACAATATACATGTTCATGTCAGAAAAAATAATGTGTCCTAATTCTAAAGCACTTTACAACCTAGAAATACACAGTTAAAGCATATCATTTTCAAGAGAAAAACTTCAGACCAATTAAATTCAACAGAGTTTACTTGAGCAAATAACTAATTTGGCAACACTCAGAACCAGAAGAGATACAGAAAGTTCTGTTCTGATGTGTGGGCAGAACATGGAAGTATTCATAGATAGAATAAGGAAGTCAAGTACAGAAATTGCTTAATTGGTTACAACTAGGTGCTTACCTTATTTGGGTATGGTCTAATCAATTGGCTGCCTGTCATTGACTAAAGCTTGGCTACTTGTGACTGGCTGACACCCAGCAGTTTTTATATTCCTATGTTAAACTTTCATTTTGTTTACATACTAGGTTAGGTAGTAGTCTTGGGTAGGAGTCAACCTTACACCAAATTTAATATAAAAGTCACAATCTCACTACTATTAACTTTTCTGTCTGCTCATTTTTTGCGTACTTGAATTTATAAGTAAAATTCCCATATTGAGTTTTATTTCACAATGTATCAGAACATTTTAATGATATTTAAATGAAATAATTTATTGTTTATAGAATTTTTCTATTTGTTCTTTTTAGATGAAATAATGCATAAACCATTCAGTGATTGCACAACATTCCAGATAGGAATATATTTAACCAATCCCTCTTATTAGACATTTAATATTTGTCAGAGATTTGCCATTATAAATAAATTTGTAAAAAGTTATATTTAACAGTATCAGTATATTCTGGGTATTTTTGAAGATAAATTATGAGAGGTGACCCTAGAGTTTTGCAAATTCAATTTTTGTTGAAGATGGACATAATACTTATATGTTATTTATTTATTTATTTTTATGTGGCGCTGAGGATTGAACCCAGAGCCTCACACATGCTAGGCAAGTGCTCTACTACCATGCCACAACCCCAGCCCGAACATTTAAATAATATTAATTTCCTCATGTTTATACCTTTGTTACCTATTACAAGCTAAATTTGGAATTTTATATATCAACTAACAGATTTTTCAAGCTTTTCAGTTTTCAGCAATCTCTTCTTTACCATTTATTTATTTGTTTGTTCATTTATTGGAGACCAATACCCTCAAAATGGGCTCATGGCAGAGCCAGGCACAGTGTGAAACCCCAAGTTACTTATACAAGGTACACTGTACACCTCAGAAACTTGTTCTTCTGCAATCCTGAATGATTTTACCATTCCCCATCTCCTTTGACTGGAAAAGAAATCTCAGTTATTTTCTAAACTCCAACTCATTTCTGTGGGAAATTTTGTTTGTTTCTATAACAGAAGGTTTTGTGAGCAATGTATATATTTTATGACATTTATTTAATTATTCTATTAAAAAGAAAATAATATAAAAAATGAATACTGATGTGAGAAGGAGAAAAATGAAAATTATTAAAGTCAAAGAGCAAGTTTTTTGCCCTCATTTGATCCTTACCAGACTTCAGTTATTTGTGTTCAATTATAAAAGCAAAAATTAAGACATGCATATGAAATGCTGGAAATGTATTATAAAAACTGGTATCTAAAAATTGAAGTGCAGTTAATGATATTATCATGATTTTGATTAAGTAATAAATATTTCCTTTTAGAACTATTTCTTAATATGTGGCCTGTGGCCTGACTGTATCAGAGTAACCTGGGGTGTTTTTCAATAATGCAAATTCCCCTGCCTTGACCAGGGATAAAGGTTAAAACCAGAAATGGCATTTAAACAAATTCCTCAGAAGAATCTCATAAACTTTAAAATTTGATGGCATCTTCCCAAAAAACTTATTTTCCTACTGATCAGGTTTCCCAAGTTTGGCAATTGAGTGGACTTTTAGAAAACATGATTCTGTCAAGAAATATCTATAGTACAAATGCTGTTAAAGGCTGTTCCTATACATATCCACAGTGCTTGAAAACATTTCTCCACACTGCTTGCCACAGTGTATGAGATTGCCTGCATCTTTTTAAGCAGTGTTATTCATTGAATGACAGTTTAATTTACCCAAGTTGAATTTGTTGTTTGTCTCTTGTCATTTTGTTCTGTTTTTAATGAGAATGACTTGAAAATTAGGAGTGTGTGTTAAAAAAATTGATGTGTTTTGCAATTGATTTGTTTACATCCACATTTGCCCTTTGGCAAGGAATAGAGCGTGGGGCATTGCAGTTCAGATGCACAGTCACACTCCGAAAGCGAACCCTCTGAAATCCACTTCCTACTGAGGAACGAAACCCATTTTTGTATTTTCTTCTATTTGATATTTAAGTTGTAAAGTTCGACAATTCAGCTTAATACAAATAACTTATTAACTGAAAGTAAATTTAAAATAATAGTAAATGCTGAGTAATTTAAATTAGGCAAAATATATTTTATTCTATAGCATAAGGGGTTGGTGTTTTACAGTGAATAATATTTCACCCCTAATTTACCTTATATTTTTGCATTTTAGACTATATATGATTTTATGTATAAATTATATATGCATAGATATAGATAATTAGAACTCTACGATGCATACATATATATGTATATAATCATATCATACATAATTTCCTGCTTTAATCAACCCTTAATTAAAAAAATGCTGGTCCTAATCCTACTATTTTGGGGGGACTTTCATGGTAACATTAACATTAGTAAACAGCTTTGGTGATTTTCCTCCTGATTTCATGTTAATGACTGCTTCATGGTAAACATTAAGCAGTTTTCCCCCAGTTAGTCTGGAGTGGAGGAAACTTCCTCCGTGTGAAAGATAATATTTTGGACATTTAGTCAGTGTGTTCGCTTGTCACACTCATTCCCTATGTGCCACCCATGCTTTATGGTTGTAGCAACAGGATGAGGAGAGAAGGAATTTATTCAGTGCTCAGCTTCCAAGTTTCAAAATAGGCCTTCATTTGCCTTCCACTCCACGACACTATTGATTGTGAAAGGAAACACCATTAACAATGCAGGGATAACAGGTATAAACCTGGACTATCCTCGATACACTGGAGAGACTTGGTCAACCCAGTCACAAAGAATAAAGTTGAAATAATGCATAAAAATGTCAGAGCAGGTGTTTTCTGCTGATAAACAGAAAACATTTTCCAAGCTGGCAAGAGACAGGTGAGAGTGAAGGAAAGCTACTGAGTAGGAATAATCCAGTATCCTCAGAAAGGTCCTGGTGGGATGCCTTCATTCCCTTCCACAGATAAATCCTTGAGGCAAGAGTGAATTTAGGAAAGCACGCAATGTCCTAGAGTTAATCTTACCCTCTAAGTGTGAAGCCGACTTGACTGTAGGCACAGGAGGCTCCACTAGGCTGACTAGGGCCATGCCCACCCCTGGGTGACATTGGCAGTAGGCAAAAGAGTGAGGACAGGGCACAGAGAGCAAATCCCTCTCTTGGAGACCTAGAAGATGGGGTAACTGACACTACTGGGAAAGGACAGCTAGTGTGAGGAAAAATAACTAGTTTCAGGCAAGAACAGCCAAAGGAGAATAACAGTTGAGGGCCATGGAACAAAGATGAGTGTGACAGAATCATACTCTGTATTTGGAAAATAATTCTGACAAAGTTATGGAGGATATGTCAAGGATAGAATGTATATGGCATTTCCAAGATACCACGTAGCTAAACTAGAAATCCTCAAGTCATCTTTTGTTGCTCCCCTCCCTCATTTTACCTTCTGATAAAAATGACGAGCAGGTCCTATTGTGTCACTCTTGAGTCTTCTTTTCATCTCAGTCCCCCAAACCATTGCTCTACCTCAGACTTTCTCTCTTTCATGTACTTTTAAAATGACTTTCTTTCAGCCACTACTCTCCCCTTTCAGGAGTTCTTAATCTTTTGGTAGACCACAAACCCCTCTGAGAGTCTATCAAGGTGGACAGAACTGAGCTAAAACTCTAACCACTCGCCACCTATAACTCTACGGGCATTTACATCAGGGCTAGCTCAGTGGATAAGATGCACACCTGATTTCAAATATTTCAAAGGAAAAAAATGAAGTGTTGAATAAATTATTATTAATTTTAAGTGATAATACTAATATTGAAATGATAACATTTTTGATATATTGGGTTAAGTAAATTATTAATCACTTACACAATTTAAGTTTCTGTTTAATTGTTGGTGTCCATGACCCTGTTCAGGATTGGTGGAATCCAGGTAGAAAGCTATAGGTCTAGTCTGTTCAGCAGAAAGCTCTCTGACAGGTCTTTCAAAAAAACAAATATAAAAATGTCATGGCAGTGGCTTAAAATATTGAATGAATATGGCATTGCCTACAGATGAGGTATACGTTTCTGTAATATCATACTCAAGACTCTTCTCAATATGACCTAATTTACTTTCCCAGCCTAATTTCCTGACACATCCTGACTGCACACATACATCTGTTCTCCAGCTCCCACAAACAATCTGACCTTCTCTCAAACAGGCATGCACAAGGGCTTCTGACCTTTCCTTATCCTCTCTCTGCCTAGATATGCCCCCCTTCCAATTTTTCACCTGTCTAAATCCTGCTTATTCAACAAGGCCCCCTTCAAATATCATTTTCTCTGTTAATCCTTTTCTGTCATCAAAGATTGAGTTGGTTTCTCCTCTATCATGTGTCCCATTGCAGTTTGCTCACATCACTATTATGTCCGTTTGCTTCATATTGTAGCTATGCATGCACTTACATGTGGGTATTTCATATTTCATCTGTCTTCCATACTGCAATATGAACTCTTTTAGGCCATGAATTATTATATTCCATTTTTGCTTCTCCAATGTTCACATATGGTGTGTATGGTTTTTCTATGAATAAAAAGAGATCTCAGAATGAGAGCACATTAGATCCTCGGATAAATGAATAAAGGTCAAAACTGTTGATAAAATAGTAGAAATGGAAAAGGAGAGAAATAAAGGATAGCTGTATCATGGCTTAGATAGAGGAAACGGGGGCGCCAAACAGCATTTTGAATGCATCTCATGGCAGTGAGCGGAGAGAGTGGCGAGGTGGGAAGTGGGGAAGAGCAGGATTGATGGGAAGGTTAAAGGTGACCGCATGGTACGTGGGAAGAAGTTCCAGCAAACACAAAACATTCGACTTTGGAGCTTGGGTGACATTTGAAAACTCTCAGTGTAGATGAAGTCAAGAAAGAAGATTGGATCAAAGGCAAGAAGGTTGAAGGGAGGAGATAATTATATTAGTTCACTTTTCATTTCTATTTAAAATACCAGAGGTTAAGTACCTTACAAAAAAACAAAGAGGTTTATTTAGCTCATGGGTCTTTAAAAATGTGGTTTTAAATTAAAAAACAATATTGGTACATTATAATTATACACAGTAGTGGGATTCATTATGCCATAAAAATATATGCACATAACATAATTTGATCAAACCCATTTCCCATACCTTCACTGTTCCTCCCTCCTTCAGTTGTAAAGGCTGAAAGTCCAAGCAGCATTGTTCCAGCTCTGGCAAGGGCCTTTAAGAAAATGAGATCACAGTGAAAACGGGACATGTGGGAGATGGCATATGAGGGAGATGTCACATGGGGAGACAAGAAACCAGAGACTGAGGAGGGGACAGTCTTGCTCTTGTCCAATAACTCAATCTCAAGGGAACTAACCCAGAGCTTCATGAGGACTACCTTAACCTCTTCTGAAGGTAGCACCTCCAGGAAAATATAGCCGTTTCTTTCTTTCTAAGTTCCACCTCTTAAAGATACCCCACCACCTCTCAACATCACCACAGTGACATGAACCCTTAGTGGATAAAACCACATCCAAACTATATAGCAATAATCAAGACCAGGACTTGGGTGATAACATTTAAGTGTTAGAAAGAAGTGGACCCAGCAGGGAAGATAAAGACAAAGAAATCATAAAGATAATTCCCTAGAGATCCAAGATGGCAGACTAGAGGGAGGCTGCATTCCTTGTCACTCCATAACTCCGGTTTCAAGAAGAGGATATCTGTTTCTTGATGAGGCAGTTTTTGCTGCTTATTGACTCCCTGTTGTTTACCCCATTTGTCTGCTGTGATCACCTGCAGTCTGCCAGCATATCGACGCCTTTTTGAGTGCAAATTGCTCACTGTCAGGCACCTATCATCTGCCATTTGCCTGCCTCTTGACTGTCCATCACCTGCCTTTCACCTATCCATCACCCAACGCACGAGGTTCACCTCCTGATCTTCTGACCACAGTCAGCAAACCGATCCCTGACCGCCAGTGGAGCACCAGTTGCCTGCTGTTGCCTGCAAGTTCTCTGTCACAGTACCTGCAGCTTTGATTACATGTGGCTGCCACCATTTTGAGACAACAGCCAGGCCCCATACGACCCCTGGCCAGACTGACTGAGCCCCGTCTCCAGGATCCCTAGCCTGACCGATCACTCCCTGCCTCTGGGGCCCTCACATTGCTGACTGCTCCCTGCTGCCAGGGCCCCCAGACCTACTGACTGCGTCATATCACTGGGACCCCAGACCGACTGATTGTACCCGGACTCCAGGATCCCCCAAACGCACCAAACACACCCAACTTCCAGTACCCCTGCCTGACCAACTGCACCCTGCCTCCAGGATCTCCAGCCAACCATGTCCACACCCTTAGCTGCAGCTCCCCATTTGCCAACACATTTGGAAGCCAGAGTGGCCATCTTGGATAATCCTGTAAGCCGTAGCTCCAATCTTTAGGTGGGGCAAATCCCATCCTGAGATGCCTGCTGGAGGCTTGAAGCTCATTGTCAGGTACCTCTCATGCATCAGGCTGCTGAAGACTGGGAAGTTTCATTACTATATGACTGTTATACTGTAGATTTTATTTTTTATCCTTATTGAAAAAATTAAAGTTTTTACTCCTTTACTTTTCTTGCTCTCTTTTCCTTTTGTTTACCTGTTCCCTCAGAGTCTCTTTCTCCCTTTTTTGCATGCTAACATCCCATTTCTTTTGATTACACTCTCACCCTTTCTATTACCTGGAAATTCTGTATATTATTTTCTTATCCCATTAAGAGCTACATCCTACATTGCTCTGCATCCTCTTTGTCCTCCATTAGAAACTGTAGACCTTATTGCAAATCTGTTTGTTTTACTGAAGATAATATTTGAACTCATTCTGTTTATTATGACAATTTTGTTATTGTCCTCATAGGGGCTATTTGGTCTAGGATTGCATAGTGTCTGAATTGGGCACTGCTAATATTGATCTCCCCTTAAAGAAAAGGTTTTGGAAATATATAGGGCCACTATAAGCCTATAAGGGGAAATCTGCAATACCCCAGATCTGCACCGCTTGAGGGGAAGATACATGAACAACATGAAAAAACAAGGAAAGAAAATGATCCAAACAAATCTAGATTCTATATTAATAGACTCCAATGACAGTATGTGAGAAGAAATGTCAGAAAAGGACTTCAGATTATACATGATTAAGATGATTTACGAAGCAAAGGATGAGATAAGAGAGCAAATGCAGGCAATGAATGATAATACCAATAAGCTGAAAGAGCAAGTGCAGGAAGCAAAAGATCATTTCAACAAAGAGATAGAGATTCTAAAAACAAACAAAAATAAAATGGAAATCCTTGAAATGAAGAAAACAATAAACCAAATAAAAAACTCAATAGAATGCATCACCAAAAGACTAGACCACTTGGAAGACAGAACCTCAGACAATGAAGACAAAATATTTAATCTTGAAAATAAAGTTGGCTAAACAGAGAAGATGGAAAGAAATCATGAACAGAATCTCCAAGAACTATGGGACATCATGAAAAGACCAAATTTAAGAATAATTGGGATTGAGGAAGGCACAGAGATACAAACCAAAGTAATGAACAACCTATTCAATGAAATAATATCAGAAAATTTCCCAAACCTGAAGAATGAAATGGAAAATCAAATACAAGAGGCATACAGATCACCAAATGCACAAAATCACAACAGATCCACACCAAGGCACATTATAATGAAAATGCCTAGCATTCAAAATAAAGATAGGATTTTGAAGGCTGTGAGAGAAAAGCATCAGATTACATATAGGGGGAGACCAATACGGATAGCAGCCAACTTCTCAACTCAGACTCTAAAAGCTAGAAGGGCCTGGACCAACATATTTCAAGCTCTGAAAGAACATGGTTGCCAACCAAGAATCCTATACCCAGCAAAACTAACCTTCAGATTTGAAGATGAAATAAAATCTTTCCATGATAAACAAAAGTTAAAAGAATTTACAAATAGAAAGCCTGCACTACAGAATGTTCTCAACAAAATATTCCATGAGAGACACCACTGAGATACAGAACATAATAAGAAACTACTTTGAAAATCTGTATTCCAACAAAATATAAACTACCGAAGACATTGACAAATTTCTAGAGACATATGCTCCTCCCAAACTGAACCAGGAGGACATACACAATTTAAACAGATCAATACCAAGCAATGAAATAGAAGAAACCATTAACAACCTACCATCCAAGAAAAGCCCAGGACCACACGGATTCTCAACCGAGTTCTACAAGACCTTCAAAGAAGAACTCATTCCAATACTTCTCAATGTATTCCAGGAAATAGAAAAAGAGGGTGCCCTACCAAACTCATTCGATGAAGCTAATATCACCCTCATACCCAAACCAGGAAAAGACATATCAAGGAAATAAAATTTTAGACCAATATCCTTGATGAATATAGATGCAAAGATCCTTAACAAAATATTGGCAAACTGTGTCCAAAAACATATTAAGAAAATCTTGCACCACGATCAAGTGGGGTTCATCCCTGGAATGCAAGGATGGTTTAACATCTGTAAATCAATAAACGTAATCCATCACGTCAATAGACTTAAGGATAAGAATCACATGGTTATTTCAATTGATGCAGAAAAAGCGTTCAACAAAATACAATACCCTTCATGCTCAAAACACTAGAAAAAATAGGGATAGTAGGAACATACCTGAATATTGTAAAGGCTATTTATGCTAAGCCCATGGCCAACATCATTCTTAATGGAGGAAAACTGAAAACATTCCCATTAAAAATGGGAACAAGTCAGGGATGTCCTCTTTCACCACTTTTATTCAAATTATAGAGCAATTAGGCAGACTAAAGAAATTAAAGGGATACGAATAGGAAATGAGGAACTTAAGCTGTCACTATTTGCCGATGACATGATTCTATATTTAGAGGATCCAAAAAACTCCTCCAGAAAACTTCTAGACCTCATCAATGAATTCAGCAAAATAGCAGGCTATAAAATCAACACGCATAAATCTAAAGCATTTTTATATGCAAGCAATGAAACAGCTGAAAAGGGAAATGAGGAAAACAACTCCATTTGTAATAGCCTCAAAAAAAGTAAAATACTTGGGAATCAATCTAACAAAAGAGGTGAAAAATCTCTACAATGAAAACTACAAAATGTTGAAGAAAGAAATTGAGGAAGACATTAGAAGATGGAAAGATCTCCCATGTTCTTGGATAGGCAGAATTAATATTGTCAACATGGCCATACTACCAAAAGTGCTATACAGATTCAATGGAATTCCAATTAAAATTCCAATGATGTACCTTACAGAAATAGAGCAATCAATCATGAAATTCATCTGGAAGAATAAGAAACCCAGTGTTGGAGACCGCTGCCCTGTAGGGCCCGCAGTGGTGGCTGGCCTCGCCCTAAGATGGCACCGAGAAGCCCAACTGCAAAGAAAAACAACTTTAAGGAAGTGCTTTCTATTGGCTGACTGATCCCCTCCGTGTCCGTGCTTAGCTCGTGATCAGTACATGTCCTCATTACCCACCATTAAGTCTCCACGAGCCAAATGCCTGACCCATTAAGGTGATTGGCTGTTAGATCCCATAAAGCTGCGTACTTTGTGTGGCAGAAGGGAGCAGGAGCAAGGCAAGGAGGGCAGGCAGCAGCTGCGGGATGAGAGAAGAGGAGAGGTGGCCGCGGCGTGAAGAGAGAGGAAGAAGAGAGAAGCGGCAGCTGCACGAGAGAAGAAGGAGAGAGAGAGAGAGCTGCGTGACAAGAGAAGAAAAAGAAGAAGATGGTGGAGGTGGAGGAGGAAGAACCAGGCACTCGGTTCAGAAGCTCTCCCATAAAAATAAAGACCTTAAAACTTCATTTGAGAGCCGAACCTTCATTGTACTCGCTGGACGAGACAAGTGGTGCCGAGCCCCGGGACCCCTCACACCGCCACAAAAGAGGTAAGTAATATCCAGGTAAAACAGCTGTTAAAACTAAACAAATCAAGTAAAATAAGTTAAGAAAGGTTAAAGCAGTATACAGGAAGCTGGGTAGAAGAGGGCCCAGGTACAGGGAACTGGGTAAAGTAACCCCCAGTGGACTGGCCAGGTATTAGGATTTTGTGTGCTTGTTGTTTGTCAAGAGTTCATGTCTTTGGTTGTATCGTATTGTTGCAGAGCGCTACTGTTTTTAGTTGTTTTAGTGTGACTTAGCATTGTAGTGTGGGTAGCATTTAAAGCTTTAGAAAATGGGTGGCGAAACATCACGATCAGAATGGAGGGTCCGCTTAGAGACTTATTAAAAGCAAATGGAACACCTCTAAAAACAAAGACTGCGAGGCTTTTCCTCAGAACAATGGAGGAAGCTGCGCCATGGTTTTTAGATGAGGGACTCTTAAATATACCACAGTGGGATCACTTGGGAGAGGATCTAAGAAAGAGGGAGAAAGGAGAACCATTGCCGGTGGGCACGAGCGCAATTTGGGTGTTGATTCGCGGGTGCTTAACTAACCCGAGGCCAACGTTTAAAGATATGCTAGAAAAAGGAGAAGACATTTTAGAGGAGAAAAAAGAGGAACAGGAAAAAATTACACAAGGAATGCAAGGACTAAACTTTAAGAGAGGAGGACCCCCAGGATCATGTTTCCACTGTAAACAACAAGGGCACTTTAAAAAACAATGTCCCCAGTTAAAACAGCAAGACAGACCCCAGAGAAGGCCTAAACCTGGAATCTGCCCAAGATGTAGGAAGGGATATCATTGGGCTAGTGAATGTAGATCTATGATAAATGTAGATGGTAACCCCATCCTTCCTCGTGGAAATTCTAAAAACGAGGGACGGGGCCCACAATCCCAGGGCCCGGCACAAATGTATGGGGTGATTCAAAAAGTGGCCAGGACACATTATCCAGTGACAGACCAAGGAGAGCGACACCAGGAAGTGCAGGACTGGACCTCTGTTCTACCACCAGAGCAATACTAATGCCAGAAATGGGAGTACAAGTCATACCTGTTGACTTTAAGGGTCCTCTACCTGAGAATACCATGGGACTATTATTAGGCAGAAGCTCCAGTGCACTCAAAGGACTAATGATAGTTCCAGGAGTCATAGATCAAGATTATACAGGAGAAATTAAAGTGCTTGCTTCATCACCTCAGGGCATTATTTCCATTTCTCTGGGAGACCGAATAGCTCAGCTTTGTATACTACCTAGTCTTCATGGCTCATTCCTGTCACAACAACGTTTTAGGGGAGATAAGGGTATGGGATCTACAGGTATCGATTTGGCCTGCCTTACTATGGAACTAGAAAACAGACCTATGTTAGAATTAATTGTAAAAGGAAAAATTATAAATGGATTGTTAGACACGGGAGCAGACACAAGTATCATAGCAGAAAAAGAATGGCCAAAGGATTGGCCCACACAAAAGGCAAATCAAACATTGAGAGGATTAGGTATTGCCACAGAACCAAAAAAGAGCTCCATGTGGCTACAATGGAAAAGCCCAGAAGGTCAAGAAGGATTTTTCCAACCATATGTCTTAGAACAAATCCCGGTGACACTATGGGGTAGAGATATTTTAAATCAAATGGGGATGAAAATAACCACAGAAGGAATATACAGTGAACAAGCACAAAACATAATGAAAAAACAAGGGCACAAGTGGGGAAAGGGCTTAGGAATCAATGAACAAGGCATAACGGAACCAATATCAATTAAACAAAAAGGTGATAGACAGGGATTGGGTTTTTCCTTGGGGCCACTGATGAAATAATTAAAATAAAATGGAATATAGAAAAACCAATCTGGGTCCCTCAGTGGCCCCTAAATACAGAAAAACTTAAAGCAGCCCAGGAATTAGTACAAGAACAATTAGAGGCAGGGCATATAAGGCCCTCCACATCACCTTGGAATACCCCCATATTTGTTATAAAAAAGAAATCAGGTAAATGGAGATTATTACATGACCTATGAGCCATCAATGCTGTAATGCAATCCATGGGGCCAATTCAGCATTTACCAGTCTTATCAGCATTACCAAAGGACTGTAAATCAATAATATTAGATATAAAGGATTGTTTTTTCTCTATTCCTCTCCACCCTGACGACATAGAAAAGTTTGCTTTTACGGTCCCCTCTATTAATCATGGACAGCCTGATGCCAGATATAAATGGAAAGTCCTACCCCAAGGGATGGCCAATAGTCCAACCATATGTCAAATTTACGTAAATAGTGCTTTAATACCAATCAGAAATAAGTACCCAGATATAATTATATACCATTATATGGATGATGTATTAATTTGCCACCCAGAACAAACAATACTAGATAAGGTATTTACTGATCTAATCAGTCATTTAAAGACAAGAGGACTTATTATAGCACCTGAAAAGATACAAAGACAACAAGTTCAAGAATTTTTAGGTGCTAAAATAAACAGCACAATCATTACACCCCTAAAAACTTCTCTTAGACTTGACCATCTTAATACCTTAAACGATTTTCAAAGGTTATTAGGTGATATTAATTGGATAAGGCCTTACCTTAGATTAACTACTCAAGATTTAGGACCATTATTTAATATCTTAAAGGGAGATGCTCATCTTTCTTCACCCAGAAAACTTATAGAGGAGGCCAGAAAAACCCTAGATGTAGTACAAAAAAGACTAGACGAGGCACAGGTTGATCGTATAGATCTGTCGGCATCTCTATCACTCATAGTACTTCCAAATAAATTAGTCCCTACAGGAGTCCTCTGGCAACAAGGACCTTTAATGTGGCTACATTTACCCTACTCTCCAAGAAAAACAATAGTTTCTTATCCTGAAGCAATGGCACAAATAATATTCAAGGCATTAAAATCAGCCATCATAGTATTTGGAAATACTTCAGACAAGATAATAACCCCATATAATTCAGAACAAATTTCTTACTTAAGCAATAATAACAATGATTGGGCAATTCTTATGTTCACAACTGCTGCCCAATTTGACAATCATTACCCAAAACATCCATATATACAATTTTATCTAAGAAATCCTGTGATTCAAATAAAAATGACAAAAAGGGAACCTATAAGACAAGCAGTGGTAGTATTTACTGATGGTTCCAATAATGGTACTGGAGCATATTTTCATAAAGACAAGGTACAAACATTTCTTTTTCCAAAGGCTTCTGCACAGCAAATAGAATTAACAATAGAACAAACATTAAAAGATTTTCATAAAGTTCCTGTAAATATTCTGTCGGATAGCCATTACGCTGTTAATGCAGTTCAACAACTGGAAGATGCCTGACTAATCAACAAAAATTCCACCATATCCAACATACTCTTAGCATTACAAAAACTCATTTGGAGTAGAACAGAGCCATTCTACATAGGACATTTAAGAGCTCACACAGACTTGCCAGGTCCGTTAACACAGGGCAATAATATGGCTGATCTAGCCACAAGGGATCCTCATGTTTTTTCTATAATAGAAGAAGCACAAAACTTCCATAGTAAATTTCATGTAAATTCTAAAACCTTACAAATAAAATTCAATATAACCAAAGAGCAAGCCCGAACCATTGTAAAAAACTGTAATAATTGTGTAACATACATAAATTCACCTAATAATAACATTAATCCAAAAGGCCTATTGCCCAACCATCTATGGCAGATGGATGTAACACATATTCCAGAGTTTGGAAATCTCAAATTTGTTCACGTAAATATTGATACCTACACAGGAGTTATATTTGCTTCATTACATAGTGGAGAAAAAATATAAGACGTAATATCACATTGCTTACAGGCCTTTGCGACTTGGGGAAAGCCTAAACAATATAAGACAGACAATGGGCCTGCATATATTTCTGCATCATTTAAAAATTTCTTAAGTACCTTTGATATTTCCCATTCCACTAGAATTCCATACAATCCTATGGGACAAGGAATCATTGAAAGAGCCAAACTAAACATAGCATTATTTACTTTAAATTTTCTAAATTTGGACAAAGATGGAAAAACAGCCGCAGATAGATACGAAAATCCTACAGCGGCTCCAAAGGTCCTTGTACAATGGAAGTATGTACTCAACGGACACTGGAGAGGCCCGGATCCAGTGTTATTCTGGACTCGAGCTCCATATGTGTTTTCCCACAGGGTGAAAAAAACACCAGTCTGGATCCCAGAGAGATTAACAAGATCCGCATCTAAGACGTCATCATCCCTTACCATTAACTAATACCTCTTCTATTCTTCCACCTATTTTTAGTACCAATGCTTCAACAGGATTGCCTTTGATTGCAATTCCCTTTGATCCACAGACCGTTCTTTTAATGCTAAACGTGTCAATCCTTATGATAACTGGCTTCTGCTTTCTAACACAAAAGGATATACTAATATACAGTCATTTTTCAGCCTTCTGGGAGCGGAACATAAATTGTGCCAGTGGAACTCCTCTAATTGGGACAATTCTTCTTTCCTGTCTGCTACTCAGTTTCTTACCTGTAATAGAAGCATAACCTTTCCTCCCATTCCAGTTTGTGTGTCACCCCCTTTTATGTTTCTATTAACTAACCATAGTACTACCATCCTAAATTGTTCTGATGCTAACGTAACTTGTTTCCTTTCACAATGTTGGAATGCCTCCCAGTTTTCGGTTGCAGTTACCAGTCTCCATAACTGATGAAGAGCTGCCTATGATTTTATCTAGAAACAAAAGAGACTTCGGCATTACAGCAGCAGCGGTTACAGCGGTGGCTGTGTCTGCTGCTGCAGCTGCGGCAGCAGCGACAGCATTAGCTACTACAATACCAATAGCACAAGCTGTCAATAATATAGCTGAAAGAGCCGCCTCAGCTTTACAAACACAAAAGGTTATCGATGCCCACTTAAAGGCTGGAATAACTGATCTTACACTCTTGATAACCTTACCACTCAATTATGATTAGAGACTGAAACATGGGCAGACATCATGGCTCTTGGAATATTTATGGTACTGGGTTTGGACTAATGATCTGATGCCTTATGCACGTAAGACGCCAACAACAGGGAGAACGTCAGACCATCAAAATGGCACTTATGGCGCTTGAAACTGGCACATCTCCCCAGGTGTGGCTAAATATGCTGGATCGGTAGCCAATGATGGGTAAGCAAACAGAGACATATATCAACCTAAGACAGGTCCTCATCCCAAGATGGGTGAGATACCAATGACGGGTAAGAATATGTTCTGCTGTTATGCAACCTAAGACAGGCACGATCCCGGGGATCCAGAGTCACAGATAGGCTCATGGGGGCCCATACCAACCTAAGACAGGGTTCTAACGCCTGGAGGTCAGAATTCCGATGACGGGTAAGGATGGTGCTCGCCACATGAGCTATCATGATGACCTGATCCTAAGCCCATTAATAAAACAGAAAGGGGAAGATGTTGGAGACCGCTGCCCTGTAGGGCCTGCAGTGGTGGCTGACCTCGCCCTAAGATGGCGCCGAGAAGCCCAACTGCAAAGAAAAACAACTTTAAGGAAGTGCTTTCTATTGGCTGACTGATCCCCTCCGCATCCGTGCTTAGCTCGTGATCAGTACATGTCCTCATTACCCACCATTAAGTCTCCACGAGCCAAATGCCTGACCCATTAAGGTGATTGGCTGTTAGATCCCATAAAGCTGCGTACTTTGTGTGGCAGAAGGGAGCAGGAGCAAGGCAAGGAGGGCAGGCAGCAGCTGCGGGATGAGAGAAGAGGAGAGGTGGCCGCGGCGCGACGAGAGAGGAAGAAGAGAGAAGCGGCAGCTGCACGAGAGAAGAAGGAGAGAGAGAGAGCTGTGTGACAAGAGAAGAAGAAGAAGAAGATGGCAGTGGTGGAGGAGGAGGAAGAACCAGGCACTCGGCTCAGAAGCTCTCCCATAAAAATAAAGACCTTAAAACTTCATTTGAGAGCCGAGTCTTCATTGTACTCGCTGGACGAGACACCCAGAATAGCTGAAGCAATCCTTAGCAGGAAGAATGAAACAGGGGATATCACAATACCAGAACTTCAACTATACTACAAAGCAATAGTAACAAAAACAGCATGGTTTTGGCACCAAAATAGACAGGAAGATCAATGGTACAGAATAGAGGACACAGACACAAACCCAAATAAACACAATTTTCTAATAGTAGACAAAGGTGCCAAAAATATGCAATGAAGAAAAGACAGCCTCTTCAATAAATGGTGCTTGGAAAAGTGGAAATCCATGTGCAACAGAATAAAACCAAACTCCTATCTCTCACCCTGCACCAAAATCAACTCACAATGGATTGAGGACCTTGAAATCAGACCAAAGACCCTTCATCTTATAGAAGAAAAAGTAGGTCCAAATCTTCAACTTGTTGGCTTAGGATCAGACTTCCTTAACAGGAATCCCACAGCATAAGAAATAAAAGCAAGAATCAATAACTGGGATAGATTCAAACTAAAAAGCTTTCTTTCAGCAAAGGAAACTATCAGCAATGCGAAGAGAGAGCCTACAGAGTGGGAGAATATCTTTGCCAATCATACTTCAGATAGAGCACTAATCTCCAGAATCTATAAAGAACTCAAAAAACTCTACACCAAGAATGCAAATAATCCAATCAACAAATGGGCTAAGGATATGAACAGACACTTCACAGAAGAAGATCTACAAGCAATCAAGAAACATGAAAAATGTTCACCATCTTTAGTAATAAGAGAAATGCAAATCAAAACTACACTAAGATTCCATCTCACCCCAATTAGAATGGCGATTATTAAGAACACAAGCAACAATAAGTGTTGGCGAGGATGTGGGGAAAAAGGTACACTCATACATTGCTGGTGGGGCTGCAAATTAGTGCAGCCACTCTGGAAAGCAGTGTGGAGATTCCTTAGAAAACTTGGAATGGACTCACCATTTGACCCAGCTATCCCACTCCTTGGCCTATACCCAAAGGACTTAAAATACTACAGGGATATAGCCACATCAATGTTCATAGCTGCTCAATTCACTATAGCCAGATTGTGGAACCAACCTAGATGTCCTTCAATTGATGAATGGATAAAGAAACTGTTGTATATATATATACAATGGAATATTACTCCGCCATGAAGAATGATAAAATTATGGCATTTGCAGGCAAATGGATGAAATTGGAGAATATCATGCTAAGTGAGATAAGCCAATCTCAAAAAACCAAAGGATGAATGATTTTGTAAGCAGATGATGACACATAATGGAGGGTGCGAGGGAGCAAGAATGGAGGAAGGAGGGACTGTATAGAGGGAAAAGAGGGGTGGCAGGTGTGAGGGGGAAGGAAAAAATAACAGAATGAATCAAACATAATTACCCTATGTAAATGTATGATTACACAAATGGTATGCTGTTACTCCATGTACAAACAGAAACAACATGTATCCCATTTGTTTACAATTAAAATAAATTAAAATTTAAAAAAAGATAATTCCCTAAATTGCACCTACAACTCTAATTACAATAGAGTAACAGGATTATGCTTTTAACCCTTGTATTTCTGAGGGGTGGGGTATAAAAAGGAGAAGGAATGAATGCATGTGTCAATGGACCTTACCCAGTGTTTGGGGATTAAGAAGTTACATTGGTCTCCCAACTAATTTTAGTTCGGTGGTAAGATCTAAAAGCAGATTGAATAGGTAGGAAAAGAAGAGTAGGAAGAGTTGAAGTAGAAGTAGACTGACTTTAAAAAGTATTTTGTTTTTTAGTTGTAGATGGACACAATACCTTTATTTTTTTTTACATGGTGCTGAGGGTTGAACCCAGGGCCCCACACATGGTAGAGGAGCACTCTACCACTGAGCCACAATGCCAGCCCAACAGGCTAGCTTTTGAGAAGCCTGAATTCCTTTCTTGAAGAACCTGGAGAATCTCCTAATGATTGGGTACATAGCCTCCGGACTCCGATCCTAGCCCTACCACTTATTAACCATGTGATTCCAAACAGTTGACACAGCTCTTTGATTCTGTTTTCTCATTTGTAAAGTGTGATAATTGTGTCTGTAAGATTTACTGTGGAGTGAAATGATTTACCCTCTTCTGAGTGTTCAGCACAGCATTTGCCATACTGCAGCATACAAGGGGTTACTTCTCTTAGCATGGATTCAGCTCCAGGCTTTTTTGAGTAGGTCTCCCCCGTTTATCGATGACAGCAGATTCTGAACTTGTGTGAGGTGGTGTTAGTTTGCCTGCGCTTCTATAACCTCGTGGCTAAAACAACAGGAACTTGTTCCTACCAGTTATGGAGACTGGGTGTCTGAGGTCCAGGTGTTAGTAGGGTTGGTTTCCTTGAGGCCTCCCTTCAGCTTGCAGGTGGCCATCTTCCCCAACATCTTCATGGGGTTTTGGCTATGTGAGTGTCTGTGTTCTAATCTCCTTTTCTTTTTCTTTTCCTGTTTTTTTTTTTTAATTTTTTAAAAATAACTACACCAATTGTACTGGATTAAAATCCCAATGTCTGCATTGTAATTCATAGTGTCCCTTTAAACAGTCCCCATATATGGTCACATTATGAGGTCCTGCAGGTTAGAACTTCAACATATGAATTTTGGGGGATAGAATTCGTGCCATAACAGGTGTTTTCGACAAAAAAAAAAAAAAAAAAAAAAGGTTTATATTTTATTCTTTAGGAAGACAAATTTTGAAGCATGTTAAAGGACTAAGAAAAAAAGTATGTTAAAGGACTAAGAAAAAAAGTTCCCTTCAGAAGAGCTAAGAAACTCAGTTGTCAAGTCTTTTGCTTAGGCTCACATAGATAATGAACAGTAAGGGATTCCACCAAGTTCTAACTCTTGTTCTTATCTATTCGACACCACTTCCCCTTCTCTACACCTCTTTTTTATGACATTCACAGCCTGAACACCTCTTCCTGTACCTGAATGAATCTTACAGACTAGCATTTAGGTCCTGGATGGAATAATGATGTTATTTCACTGGGACTGAAAGGCAGAGAAGTAGGTGGTTTTGGAACAGAGATTGAAAAATAAATAAAAAACACTAAGCAGCGGGGCTGTCCCATGAGGACAACCTGCTGCTCTACACTTGCTTCAGTTCTCCACCAACTCCTTGTAAAACCTGGGACTAGAATCTTCCGAAGCCAGGGTCTATGGCTGCTGTTGCAGCAGCTTGTACCATACAAGTGCCTGACGCTTGTGGTTGATTAGTAACATCTCTCTATCTTGCAGATTGCCTCGAAGATGCCAACGTCCCCACCTGCTCTGCCTGTCTCATCGAGTCTCCAGGAGCTATAAGCAGAGTCATCTCTAAGATTCTGAAGGTGGAATGTGTTCATTCTCAACAGGTGATCTATAACAACAAAAGGGTAGATTAAACAGTAGGTCACTTCTTTCACTATTATCTTCTGTGAGTCAGTAGACTTCAGAAATTAAAGGAAGAGACTTGAATTTGGTTGCTGGCTCTGGCTGTCCTTCCTGGGTGTCTGACTTTGCATGAGTTCCCTGTCCATCAGCCTGTTATTCACCTTATCTGTACAGTGGAGAGCAATGCCACCGCCCTGGAAGGTTGTTGTGAGGAGTAAGTAAGAAAATGCAGATGAACTAGTTGTATGGTCTTTGGCTTGAAAAATATTTGCTATTGTCATTATTATACATCTTAGAGGAGGATGGGGATAAATGTGGAAAAAATATCTGAGAAATAAGGTTTTGCCTCCCATAAAGTAACTGGACTTTGGTTCTGAGGTTTTCAATTTGATATGCTGCTGCTTATAAAATTTAAAATTCTTATTCAGATGTCTCATCCTCCTTTCATAGTCCATCCTTAGTCTATGAATGTGTTTGATATTTCTTTCCCTTTTTTGTCATTTGTTTTCTATTATTATGGAACATTTGGACACATGAAAAGTACAGAGAATGATGAGCAAGGATGTACCCACAATCCACATTACAAAGCACAGTTACAGCCCAGCTGAAATTTCTCTACATAGTTCTCTAAATCTATGAGTCTTGCATCTAGGCTTTCAATATAAAATCCTACATTCCTTTATTCCACCTTAAAATGAAAATTCTTGCTGAAATTCACCATTTGGACAAAAGTTCCCCCAAACAGTATTTCTATTTGATATCTAGTAAATGGAGAAGGCAATGAATAAGGGGTAAAAAATTGACAAGTAGGCCTCAAACTGAAAACTTTACATTTTCCCAATTAGGACTGTCCATCTATCTATTAGTTTAGAGAGACAATCACTGTCATTTTCCTCTCACCCACTATATTCACAGTAATAGTTTTCAAAACTCCATGTCCAAACTCATTAGTGAATTATGAAGCCAATTTAGTGAGTTATGATCAGTGTGATTTAAATTAATAAAATACAGCAGAACAGAACAAAAAGAGAGAGAGAGAGAGAGAGAGAGAGAGAGAGAAGCAAGGAGAAGGTATCAAAGTATGCATAGTAAAGATAAATTTTATATCTTGTTTTATACTTATAGATGATTTTGTATTTATATAAGTGTACATGCTTGCTAAGTTAAATTATATTTCTCCCCAGAGGATCCAGTGAAAAAAAATACCCTGAAAATTGCTGAAGTTCTGAAGGACTTGGTCATTTTCCTGCAGGCCTGTGATATCCAGTCTTTAGCTTCTGGTGAGAAGGGAGGGATGAGGTGAGAAGGCAACATCAAGGCAGCACTTTAAGACCAAGGTTTAGCCTGGAAACTAGAGGCACGAACGTACACCTTCAGCACTTCCCTCTCCGTACCCAAACCACTCACTACACATGGGCAGGAGTTTACCCACCATCCACCCCTTTGAGTGCCAACCTTGAGTCTTAGACATTCTTATGTTCTCCAGCCCTTATCCTGCCCAACTTTCAAAGTAATAGGCTTAAAGTGCATTTCACTCAAGATTTGTGTTTTAAGGGTACCTGGGACGTGGATTTACCTGACATGATGGAAGTTTTTTATACTTACAGGAACAGAATGAGGCACACCATGTAGGGTTACACCAGGGTCAGTCAGGAGGCAGAGAGAGCGAGGGGAAAATGTGGGCAAGTCTTTATTGAGGTTTCCATAGAAAGGAACAAGCCAGTGTCCACAGGCTAAGCAGGTATAGAATTATCTGGTCTGAACAGTTTCAATGGACTCTGGGGGTAGGGAGAGCTGTTCCTGTTGCCTGTCGCAGGTTCCCAGGATGATTTGGACTGGTAGATGGTGACTCACAGTATGAGACCCCCATAAAGAGGTTGGGGTATGGGGTCTGGATTGGTTGGTTTGAATATGAAAAGTACACTTCACAAGGAACTATGAGCTATCTCTAGGAATTTGCCAGCCCTGAGTGGGGCAGACCCTACAGGGTCAGCAAAACCCCCAAGATGTTGAAGTATCCAAAATCCAGAAAAGAAAAAGATACAATCAATACAGTTCATGAAATGGAGATGGAACGTCTATTAATAATGTTATTCTTCGACAGTTATATTATTAAGCCATAAAGTAAACTCCATCTCTTATTTATATGCCCATTTTGGTACTTGACATATAATAGTCACTCAAAAGAGTTTTCTTTCCTTTACGGCTAAATTTAATAATTTTGAATTTTTAGGCATAAACTAGCATACTACTTGTGTGTAAGTAGATTCATTATAACATAACTTTTCATCAAACCCAAGCAGTAATATTATTAAATGAATGTCTCCACACAGGTGCTAACCTAGCTTTTTGACATAGTAAGACAAAGAAAGAACCTAGCAGTGGTTTACAAATTTGTTAGGGTTGCCAGGTAAAATATAGAGTGCCCAACTCAATTTTAATTTCAGATAAACAAAAAAAATTTTAATATAACTATATCCCAAACATTGCAGAAGACATAGTTAGACCAAAAAAAAAAAAAAAAAAAAAAAAAAACTTTATTGTTTTCTTAAAATTCAAATTTAACTGACATATACTTTCAGCTGCTAAACCTGACACCTTAATGTGGTGGAAAGAATTCCAAAAATGACTCCCAAAATTTCACACCCTAATTGCTGGACTCTGTATACAGTGAACTACTGCTCCCATGGTCTTGTCATACACAGTTCTGTAGGACAGAGTTTACCTCAAGGTGGGGAGGTTTTCTAGTGCGCCTGACCTGAGCAAACAAACTTTTGAAAGCAAAGAGAATTCTCTGGCTGATAGAAAAGAAGAGCTGAGAGAGGACAGAAAAGGAAATCAGATCTGGAGTGTGAGAAGGACTCCATGCTCCATGACTGACTTAGAAGATGGAGAAAGCCACAAGGGAAGGAGTGTAGGCAAATTGGAGGAACTAAGGACAGCTCTTAGCCAACGAATAGCAAGGAAGCAGGATCTCAGCATGACAATTGCAAGGAACTACATTCTACCCAAACCACATGAGCTTAGAAATGGATTCTTTCTCAGAGTGTCAAGATAAGAACTGAACCCAGCCAACACCATGATTCTGTCCTTCTGATATCTTGCTCATAGTACCCAGCTGAGACCTACAAAACTGTGAACTAATAGGCAGTTTTTCAGCTGCACTGTTCATGATACTTTCTATGCAGCAAGAGAATGTGAGTACAGTTATACATATGAAGTGGACATATATACACTTTGTATATAATTTTTTTCTGAAGAACTACATTTTTTTCAACTTGATTTTCAAAATATAAGAGGGATAGAGTTGATCTTATTGCAGTTTTGGGGATTATATTTATTAAATTTTAAACAAATTAAATGACTTGACAGTCCCTAACTGTGGAACAACAAATAGAAACCAGACTATTAGCAAATTTTCTTAAATCAACAAGGTTGAAATAAAATACCCAGATGGAAGCATAGATATGTGTAGAAAACCTAAAGGATTTTTCTGCTATTATATTCCTTTCTCTTTCCCTTCCCTTTTTGGATATGAAATTACTCTTTTGGAGTTTGTTTTCCTTGCTTATACTCCAGAAGAGGTTTTTGAAAAGTGATTCATAGGGGACTAAAGACTAAAGAGTCAGTTTGAAGGTACAGAGTTGAAAAGATATATGGTATTGCAAGCACTCATACATTGCTGGTGGGGCTGCAAATTGGTGCAAACATTATGCAAAACAGTATGGAGCTTCCTCAGAAAACTTGGAATGGAATCACCATTTGACCCAGCTATCCCACTCCTTGGCCTATACCCAAAGGACTTAAAATGAGCATACTACAGAGATACAGCCACATCAATGTTCATAGCTGCTCAATTCACAATAGCCAGACTGTGGAACCAACCTAGATGTCCTTCAATTGATGAATGGATAAAGAAACTGTGGTATATATATATACAATGGAATATTACTCAGCCATAAAGAATGATAAAATTATGGCATTTGCAGGTAAATGGATGAAATTGGAGAATATCATGCTAAGTGAGATAAGCCAATCTCAAAAAGCCAAAGGATGAATGATATTGCTAATAAGTGGATGATGACACATAATGGGGGGAGGGAAGGGTTAGTGTTAGGGTTAGAGTTAGGGTTAGGGAGGGGGGCAAGAATGGAGGAAGAAAGGACTGTATAGAGGGAAAAGAGGGGTGGGAGGGGTGGGGGAAGGGAAAAAATAACAGAATGAATCAAACAACATTACTCTATGTAAATTTATGATTACACAAATGGTATGCCTTTCTGCCATGTACAAACAGAGAAACAACATGTATCCCATTTGTTTACAATAAAAAAAAGTCTATGTACAAAATACCAGTCGAATATTTCCAAAATTATTCTGTCACTTTGGTTACAGAGGTAATCCAAGCTCCTGTGCACTCTACAAATTCTTATTTAAGTAAATTTCAAAAATACCTGCTCCACTTTTTGATCTATGCTATAGTTTGGATCTTAAGTGTTTCCAAAAGGTTGTGATAAAGGGTTGGAACCCAGTATGGCACTATTGGGAGATGATGGAACCATTAAGAGGTGGGGACTAATGGAAGGTATTTAGGCATGCCTTTGAAGGAGATTGGGAGACCCCAGCCCCTGTCTCTTTTTACTGCCATGAGGTGAGAAGTTTTTCTTTGTCACATTCTCCTGCCATGATGTGCTCCCTCACCAAAAGTCTAAAAGCAACAGAGCCAACTTATCATGGACTAGAAACTTGAAAACCATGAAGAAAAATAAACCTTTTCTCTTTTTAATTTAAATTTTCTCATGTATTTGTCATAGAAATGGGCAGTTGACTAACATAGTGTGCACCTGTGCACTGTTGAGGAATAGGGTTGGAAGGAGGAGAGTTGTAGCTAATATTCTGGCCTTTGATGCTTTGAGAATGTACACCATGCTTTCATGGAGAAAGCAGAGAGTCTAGAACCTGCCTGTGTTGGCCTAAGAAACTGCTCAGACACAGTGTAACCTGAGCCACACCAGGTGGTTGTCTGCAAGGGCTACCCCAGGTTGCTCCTTAAAAGGAGGTTCGCACCATTTACCTCAAACCAGCTTCCTCTGATTCTACAAACTTTCTTTCATTTCCATGAACTAGTTCATAATCCAGAAGATCAATAGCCCCTTTACTTCTGTGCTTTCTTTGATCTTGGAGTTGAAAATCATGAGTCAGTGGCATCTAAAAGCTGGATTCAAATCCTAGAACTAAAATGAACTATGTGTGTGATTTTCGGCAAGTTCCTTACCTTCTCCAAGCCTCAATTTTCACATTCAAGAAACTGGAGTAAAAATAAATTTGTAGTGTTGGGTAAGAATTAAATAATGTATAAAGAAGGTCATCACTAGGCCTGGCAGTTTCGCATTTTGAATAATTGCTGGTCACTGTCTTTATTGATATTATTACTTTTTGTATTGCTATTGCTGTTCATTGACAGGGGTTTTTCTTTCTATTTTTGTTCCATCAGATTAGAACATTTTTTGCCGAGCAAGGGCCATATCTCATTTCTATTCATTTCTGTATTTGTTATGAAGTCTGACATATAAGACCTCAATATTTGTTTGCTAAAAGAATGGAATGATGAATCAGCAATAGCTTTAAAGTGTTCCTGCTAAAAATGTGTTGGATGCTTTTTTAAAAGAGGGAACGTATGGAATGGGTTGGAGGTAAGGCCAAAGGTTTTCCTTACATAGATCTGGTAAAAACTTTGTCAGCATCCCATGAACTTGGAGAAAAGCATGGTGTACCTTTCAGATACATCACATTAAGTGTCAGAAAGCCACTTCTATTCTAATTGACCAGGTGTGGCAAATACCCTATCCAATGCCTTGACATCTCTCTGTCCAAAATCTATTTCCCTAATTTTATCTCACCACCAAACTAAGAAAATTGCTCCCAAATGCATGGCCTTGTGGACATGCCAACGGGGTGTTAGTTCATATTTTGCCTGAGGTATTAGAGCCATGTGGATACACTTGAGCAATAGAAAAGTCAAAGTGATTCTCAAAGGATTCCAGAAATTACTTTTGGAAGCAAAGTTGTTTAAAATTTCCAAATGAATGTGCATAAGAAAAGCTTGTAAGCATGTAGTCCCACCTTCAGAGTTAAATTCTATCTATCTCAATTGCATGCTTGTGAGTTTGTTGTCTCCCAATGGTTGGTAAGATGTCCTAAATTGTATGTGTGCTATCATGCATTTCTACATATTTAAGTGCAGTTTTTAAATATTCCATATGTTTTCCCAATGAAAAATACTGCAACTTTCCTGAGTTCAAATGTGTTCTGTGTGCCCTGCATTTTAATTCTCAGAAAAAAAGTGTATTTGTGTGCATGCATACTTGCTTGTATGTGCACATGAATGTTCTTGAAGTCAGAAGGTAGTGTTCACAGTGGAAGTATAAAAATATTTCACTGGTTTGCTTCTGATTTCTACATGTGGGTCATATACTTTCAGATCTTCATGTTGGAAAGATTAATTCCACTCCTGAAAAACCAATCACATACTCTGAGCACTTCTGTGCACAGAACTGTGTAGTAAGAATTTCAGAAAAATGCAAAGGGATATTGATGACCATGAGTCCCATTGTGTAAAATTATCCAAAATTCAAGGGAGGGCAGAAATCATGTGGGCTGTATAGTTTATCAGAAATTTGATTTCTGGCTGGAGGAAGCTGAACAGTCTTCAGGAGAAAGTAAAATTTGAACTCAGTCTTGAAGCATGGGTAGGATTTTGACTGGTGGAATAGGAGAGGTATGGTGGAATAACAATCCCAGAAGGTAGAGCAACAAAGAACAAAGAGACAAAGTTGGCAGATCACAAGCATGACTCAGGGATACTTTCAGACTTGTTTGTCCAGAGTAGAGATTTTTTTTGCTGGGAAATAACAGGAGGAAAATTTGCAGTGAACAAGGGTCACTAGGAAAGGACAAGAATGACTATTGTATTAATCAAATCTTATTAGTTTGGAACTAAAAATAACAATTAATGACTTAGGACTCTTCAGAGAAACAAAAAACAAAACCAGAACAACTTAAAAGCAAAACCTTCAAGTTTCAGTAAAATACATCAGGAGGAGGGGGTTCATTCAGCTTGGAAGCACCCTGTGGCAGTTCAAAGAATAATGACAAGAGCAGGGTACTCAGAAGGGAGAGTATAAGGGAGATTTAATGTCTATAGGACTCCAAATCTCCATTGTTTCTTTTTTTTTTTTTCTTTTGTTTAGTCTATTCCCTTTTAGTATGCAAGTCTTTGCAAATTAGAATTGGAAATAATGACCATATATACCCAACTTCTTATTACCATGATGTCAGTAGCAAAGTTGCCCCTCATTCAACTCTAAATCAAGAAATGTGAGGACTGGGCTCTAATTTAATGTATGGCCAGTCACATGACTACCCTAGTCCAATCACATGCCAATGAAAAAAACGGGCATTATGATTGGCCAGGCCTGTTACCCACCCACCCTGTGAGAACTAAGAAAGCTGAGGGAGCAAACTGCCATCATTCCTTGCGCCATGCTGAAAGTTTTATTCTTTCCAGAGTTAATTCGCTCACATACTCATTTTTTTTTTTTTTTTACTTTGATCCTACAGACAATGTAGAACTATTAGAAGAGTTTTCTGTAAGCAAAGCAGAGATTATAGTGATCTCCAGGACAGATTGGAAAGAAAAGAGGCAGCTATGTGGCTATCTTACAAAAGGTGACAAAGTAGAACAGAATGATGGAAGAGAAAGAAAGCAACAAACTAGAGACTTAGGAGGTTCTGCCTCATCAAGTGCTCAATCACTGACCCACATCCCCAAACCTAGAAATCTTTAACCAGTTAAGATTCTTGTTACAGCTTGAATTTTACTCCTTACAAATGTGTGTGTTTGTGTGTGCGCGCGCGCTTCAGTGTTCCACAGCTTAGTCTCAAACTCTTGGACTCAAGGGATCCTCCCGCCTCACCTTCTTATGCAACTGGGACTACATTGTGCCTAATTAACAAAAGATATTTTGATGTCCAAGATTCTAATATCTGTAAATGTGAACTTATTTGTAAATAGGGCCTTTGCTGATGAAATCAAGTTAAGGTAAGATCCTCAGTGTGGACCTTTAATCCAATATGACTGATTTACTTCCAATAAGAGGGAAATCTGGACAGAGAAGGAAGATAGCCATGTCAATACTGAGACAGACACGGGAGTCATGCTGCCACAAACCAAGCAGCACCTGAGACCTCTAGACTCTGGAAGCAACAAGGAAGTCTCCTCCCCCAGAGTCTTCTGAGGAATGTGATCCTGCCCACACCTTGATTTCAAATTTCTGTCCTCCAGAACAGTGAGATGACAAATTTCTGTTGTTTTGAGTCACATAGTTTATAATAGTTGGCTATGGTAGTTCTAGTAAATTAATGCAACCTGTTTTATGGATTTTTACTCCCTTTAGCTCTGTTTTTATAGTTCTCTATTCTTTAGAGAAATCAGGGATGGGGGTGGGGGAACTATCGCTAGAGAATGGATTCTGATCCCTAAGTCAACTTCTTGACAGCTCCCAGCTAGCAGTGCCCAGTGTTGTGTGTGTGACAGCCTAGATGTCCAGATCTCTCTCTCCAAATACTTCTATTTTCCTACATAAAAGTCCAAAATAAGTGAAGCTCTTTCTGCTGTCCTTTTCTTTTTACACTCAAAAACAGAGATTATGAAAATGGCCTGTGTGTTCAAGAAATAGCATGTATGTGCATGGTATCACAGACAACTTTCTTACTAATGTGTGAAGTTCTCACAGTGTACAGACTTGAAGGTCCATTTACCTGAAGGACGTGGTCCCTAGCTCCAGTTTCATCAATTTCCATTTCAATTAAAGTAAATTAGGGAATAATCCAGGTGCCTTCCCAGCTTCTCTATAGGTTCTGAAAATGTTGAAAGTCCCCAAGTTTAGAAGGGAGTTTTTATCTACATAAATATCTACAAAACGAGCCTGTGTTATAGACTCTTATAGCTGAGATGAGTAGAGATATTCAGAAAACAGTCTTCAGATTGATAGGAAACATCGTGGGTTGGGTATGTATGCAGACAATTAAAATGTAAATGAAAGGTCAAGTAAGAAAAACCTCCTGATCTCCTACCTCTAAAATCATGAATAATCTCCAAAACTAAAAGCAAAATCAGGAGAGGGAAACATTGGAAGTAAGAGGTCCAGTGTTTGGGCCTTCCCAAGATACATAGTTATTAAAATTTATTATTATATTTTAAAAATTCCTTTAGGCATATTAGTTAAAATCCAGATGTAGTAAAGTGGACCATGTGATAGAATCATTAGCCCATATTCGATTATTACTATTACTATTATTATTATTATATATTGCTGCAGAACTGAGGCTTTGAACATTTCAGGCAAACACTCCCACCACCAAACTACACCTCCAGCTAGCCAATTTTTTTTGTGAGAAGTCTAAACTAAGAAAATCTGCCAGTTGCATGATTAACTAGTCCTCTGACAGAAATGTCACATGTTTTCAGTAACTTTTGCATGTTCATGAAATGATCAATTTCTTTTTGGTCAATGAAGTTCTAATGTATTGCTTGAGATTACTGGGCCTCTCCATGAATTCCAAACTTTGACCTATGTTCTGTTGGTTTAGGGTCCAAAATAGTCCCAGCAAAGACAGGGGAGAGTTTTATGCAAATCATTTTTAAATGTCTGTGAGCATCCAATACACTGATACAGATGCATACAACCTAAAAAATTAATGAGGATTCTGTAGCTAGAACATCTAACTCCTAGGAACAGGCATAGAGTCCTGCCTGGACTTCATTCAGCATAAGCATAAGCTGAAATTCACCACCCTCAAGAGTTATCAGTTTTACTTGCGATAAGGCCCATATGATGATCAAATAAGAATGTTTCCTCTCAGATATGTGCATTTTCTTTATAGATGAAGTAACGCTTCTGTATCTTAAGTCTGTGGAAACTGAATAATGTCTTTGAAGTATTTTTCTTCAATTTTTTCTCAAGTCCTTGAAAAATTATAAGGTAGGGAGACTTTCTACTGTTTTCTGCAGAAAGGAAAAGTTGCTACCATTTGGAATGACTGAGTATTCTTCTCACTTTGGAAATTTCAGTTATAGTCCCATTGAATATATTAGCTGTGACTTTTGGAAGTTAATTCATTGCCGCAGGCCACATATTTTCTCTTATGTAAAATGATTATTAGACAATTTCTGAGCAGGTTGACCATATAGTTTACTTTCTAGAGTGAAAACCTTTGATAATTATACCAAGACAACAGACATTAACTAGGACAATACTGGAGAAATAAGGACAGGTGGTCATCTCTCTCTAAGGAGTTTTGATGCTTCATAAATTTTCACTTTCTGCACTCAGATCTAATCCTTGAGATATTCATTATGTTATAAATTTTCCCCTGGGAAGAATATGTCTATTCTGGTTTGGGGAATAGTTCAACTTAATGGAAGTGTTAATCTTCCTCTTGGGTGAAACAGAAATAAATTCTAAGACTTGGTTTCTGTTGGAGAATAGTTCTACTACATCTTATCTAAGCAACACCAAGTTT
The DNA here is from genome assembly GCF_902686455.1 of Sciurus vulgaris. Classification (NCBI taxonomy): domain Eukaryota; kingdom Metazoa; phylum Chordata; class Mammalia; order Rodentia; family Sciuridae; genus Sciurus; species Sciurus vulgaris. Next base: position 49,981,426 of record NC_136473.1, read on the forward strand.
CAGAGGTACTCTTCTTCTCTAGGGGTTAATATTCAGGTTCTAAGAAGGATTTTATGCCTACAACCTGTGATCTGGTGATCATGAGCCAGTTCTAATACTCTGCCATTCAGACAGTAGTATTCAAGACTATTGCAGTGAAAACTGTATGCATGTGTCGCTGTCTCTCATTTATAGCAATGATAGCTAGGAATCTTGCTATCAGTACACTTGTCATTGGAGGAATTACTGCAGTCTAAAAGCACCTATCAGACACTTGCTTATTGGAGCTTTCAATTTATAATTAACCTATTTCAATAACTAATTACTATATTCATTTATTCAACAAATTCTGAGTGATTATAAACTATGAACCAAACGTAATATATGATATTCAGTATGGACTAGGAAATAGATAAGCGAAATAAGAGGTCAATCATAATTGAAATAGAAATCTCAACAAAACAGTAAAAGAATACACGTTTTGTGATTTGGTTCCGATTTTTGTCCTTCATGTGCTTTCCCTGTCTACAGCACTTAAATTACCTCAGTTCATTTTTATTTCAGAGATTTATTTGATCCTCTGGTCATTCAGTTTCACTACATTTTACAACCCAGAGGAGTTATGATGAACTATTAATGAATTTCTTATTGGTGGCATTGGATCGACATGCAGTGTAGTTGCACTAAAGTGACATCATGTATATACAAATCCCCTCTTACTGAAAAGAATTTCAATCCCATCCTATTTTTCTCCCCTCTCATTTCTTTCATTTATTTTCCTTCTATCCTTTCACACATACACTTGGCCCCACACGTGGTGCTGCTCTGTGTCACATATCTATCCTTTTCACTCTTTCGCCCACTCACTGTTGTGGGCACATGCACATCCCTACCACTCATTCTGTTGGAGTCTCTTCCATGCTGAGTTTCTCACCCTTAAATACACATGACCTCAAGTCTGTAATTTCCTACAGATGTGCAGTGTCCCGGGAGACACATTCCCCCTCCTTTGAGCACACAGCCTTTCTCCAACACAGTCTCACTCTCAAGAATACACCCACATCTGCAGGCACTCAGGCTTTTGTCGTGGGCCCCTCCCACACCTCCGGCATCTCGCTGGTGATCAGAGTAGGGACAGGAGACAGGAAGGGTGGGGGAGATACCAGTAAGTCATTGGGCCTCCACCCACATTTTCTTTTTAATTTGTTTTCTTGCATTTCTTTCTTCCTTTCTGGTAAGCAGAGAGAGAACTTGCTAAATAGTGTGGTATGGCACTTTCTAAGTGTAGATGTGGTGAAAAGGCTGATTGAGGGGGAGATGCATTCCAGGGACTCTTAACAGTGATGCCATCGAGGGGAGAGAGAAACATTTAGTGTTCTGAAAGAGAAGGACCTGCCTCTTTAAACAGCTGCCTTTCTAAGAATTCTTGCCACTAGGGATATTTTGTAGAGGTCAGACATTGTATCTCTACAAAAAAGATTGATCCCTAGAAGAGACAACATATCAAATTATAAGAGATTACTGAGTATTCATCTACAGCAGGGGTTGGCAAACTTTTTCCGGAAAGGGTCAGATAGTAAGTATTTCAGACTTTGAAGATTCTGTGTTCTCTGATGCAATTACTCAAGTTGGTTGTTTTAGAGGGAAAACAGCTACAGACCATACATAAATGATTAGATGGGGCTGCAATCCCATGAAATTTTATTTTTGAAAACAGGCAGTGGGCTGGATTTGGACCATGGTCTATAGTTTACAGACTCTTGATCTATCTAAATAATAGCATGTTTCCCTGTATATATATATATTTTTGGTTGCACCATCTAACTTAAAAATGGATAGAATAATATCTATCATAATGGACAGGCATAAACGAATCTAATATATATTACATATTATTATATAATTTTCTTCTGGTGACCTTAGAGTCATGTAAAAGAGATGAGATCATTTTCTAAAGTAGTGACCATCTCACATCACAAGAACAGATAAACGATGTATTATTCAACTATGAGCCCCAATTAAATTTCTGTCAGAATCAGACTTTCAATTCTTAGGTGGGTGATTATATGCAAGATGTTCCTGGTGCCAGAGAGGACAACATACTATAGGAATGAGCCCCAGGACAGAGGAATTGGGACGTTGGGAGTTTGTGAGCCCTTGCTAGTGTGCATGTCCAAGAGGGGCACACCCACAATGAGAATTGGGGAGTAGGGATAGCATAAGTGCACAGGGTATAAGGTGGGAGTGGAAAGATAGTGAGCACCAAAACTGCGGTTGGGGAACACTTAAAGGATTTGTTCTGACTCCAGCAATAGAGGCTTCATTTAGTTTTTATTTTTATTTTTTTCTGCACCAGGATAATTTCATCTGCATGTCTAGTTCTTGAGTCAAGTAGCTATAGAGTAGAGTGATGGACTCTAGGAAACAAATGTCCTGGAGATATTCCATATGGGTAGTTGCAGATCTTCATGTTGTTGACTCTTTATTTACTTTCCTAGCTCTTGAAATGCTATTTAAATTTGGCAATGCTTTATGAATAATAGAATATGATGAAGCTGTTATGAAAAAGATTTATGCATAATGACATATTTACACAGTATATTGTGAAAGGAAAGAGAAAAGCAGATTTACAAAGATGCTTATGTAGGAAAATCTTGCATTTGTGTGTATTTGTGCATGTGTATGTGCATATGTGTTTATATGGACAGGGCATACATACACATTTGCCTAGAAAAAAGTTTATACGAATATGTATGAGTTTTAAATAGTGATCATCTCTGAGCTACATGGGACTACCAAGTTACTCTGTTTTCTCCTTATCCATTTCTCTTTATTTTTGTCTCTTTCTCTTCTGCTACATGGGCAAGTATTGGACTTATACTTCAAAAGAGCAATGAGGAGATTTCTACATAAAATGGTTATTAAAAGTTTTATAGTCATGCCTCTAATTCTTTAATTTTTTTTAGATATTGTTAGACCTTTATTTTATTCATCTATTTTTATGTGGTGCTGAGAATCGAACCCAGTGCCTCACACATGCTAGGCAAGCGCTCTACCACTGAGTCACAACTCCAGCCCCTACTCATGCCTCTAATTCTTAAAAGAGGAATCCAGATGTGGAGACAAAGGAAGAGAAAGTTCTATTCTTTACCATATCACATCCTCTTTGCTCTTTTTCACATGGGTTGTTTGGAATAGTGCTCACTTCCAGTCACGATGCAAGAATGTATTTTTATCAAGCAAAGGAATAACTTTATCCATGTGATAAACATTGTCAATGGGTGAATTGTCATATTACAGAAGAAAAATTGTTGGAAGCAATGTACTGCACAATTTTAGGCAAATTCCCTAAGCTTTCTGAAAATTGTTTCCTTGTTTCTAAGATAGGATTAATAATACAAACTTTACAAGTGTGTAAAGATTAAATGTCAATTTATTGAAACTATCTAGCAGAGCCTAATATATGGTTCTTGCTAAAGAAAGAAAGAAAGAAAGAAAGAAAGAAAGAAAGAAAGAAAGAAAGAAAGAAAGAAAGAAAGTGAATTTCTCTTTTCACTGTTTCATTTTCCTTCAGCCACAGCTTTCCTGAGAAGAGAATGAACTGGGTTATACTGCCATCTTCAATAAGCCCCCTTGTGTATTCTTCCTCAAATCCCAAGCCATTTGCTTTCTCTTTTTCTCTAAGAAGGCAAATATCCAGATGTCAAGAATATCCTGGAGTAGGAAAACAGATGGCAGTCCAGTATGTGCTTTGAATGGCCAATATAATTTTATTTAAAAATGGAACTCTAAAAATAACTTTTGCAATAAGTCAATTATACTTGATAATATCATGTTTTTAAAGGAAACCTGATTCAGGCAGGTTCATTTTAAACCAGAGATTTGGCTTACTGAGTGTAAAATCATTTCCCCTTGTTCTTGTTTCCCACTGAATTACCACCCTCTTGCCCTGCTCTCCTACACCAAAAGACCACCAAAATTTACACAAGATTCAGTTTTTTCTCATGAATGAAAGATTGCCATGGCAACGTGTATATTTCCTGATTTTTAGTTCTTAACACATAACTGTGATTTGGCATGTTTTACCTCCTAATTAGGGTTATTGGGACTTTGAATATAGACATAGGAATTTGTGTTAGTCAACTTTCTGTTGCCATGACCAAATACCCTGACAAGAAGAACTTAAAGGAGAAAAAGGAGCTCATGATTTCAGAGGTTCAGTTCTTGATCAGACAACTGCATTGCTTTGGGTCTGAGGTGAGGCAGAACATTATGGAAGAAGGGCATGACAGGAGAGTAAAAGCTTATGATAGATGGGAGAGAAAAAGCAAGAAGTCAGGGATAAGATGTGATCCCCAAGGGCACAACCCAACTGAACTATTTCCTCCTTCCCCACCCTACTTACCTAGAGTTACCACCCTATAAATCCATTCAAATTATTAATCCATTAAGTGAATTAATCCAATGAGGTTACAGCTTTCATAATCAAATATTTCATCTCTAAATATTGTTATATTATGTTGAACACATGAGCTTTTTAGGGCATACTTCATATCTAAATCATAATAGTATTAATATTGATTATGTGATTTTTTTTTTTTTCATATCTAGGGGAAACAGTCTCAAACTGAACTCTTAAACTGAGCTCATAAACTTTTCATAGACTCTTCTCCATATATTTTCTCTTCTGATTAATCCCTGGTAACTGCAAGGTAAGCTTCCCAACTGTTGTCTTTGCTTCTAACCTTTTTGACCCTAAATCCATTCTCCATCCATTCTGTTACCAAATGAAAATTTGATGATGACACTTTTATTTACAAAGACCTATAAACTTCAATTTTTCTAATGCGGCATTCAGGAATCTTTGTAGTCTTGGATCTGGATACATCTCCTACCATTTTCTGCTTCCTGTGTTCCATTCCAGCTGCACTAAACGGATTCCAAATCCTTGCATACAACACACTATCTCACAAATTCAGCTTTTCGCTATACCTACTTCTTTGAAATGCATTTAATCTTCTTATTGTCTAACTTCTACTTGTTCTTTAAGATATAATTCAAGGATGACAATTCTGTGAAGCATTTCCAAACCCTCCCAAATAGATGAATTCCATCTCCTGGTATGCTTTCTTATGTAACTTTTTCATTGTGCTCATCAAGTTGAATTATTTATGAGTTTGTATTTTAAAAGCTCTATTAGCTCTTGGAGGGAAGCTACCTCGTTTTATTGTGTCTCTGAAGTATATGTCGCAGAAACTGACAGACTATAAACATTAACAGATGTTTGATAAGTAAATTAATTAATAAGTGAATTAATTCATGGTATGAGATTCATTATCAATTGCTTCATAACGATTACCTCAAGCTTAGCGTGATCACATTTGTTATCTCACACCGTTTCTGAAAGTCAGGATTTTCAGAGCAGTTTAGCTGGCGGTTTTGCCTTAGGGGCTCTCATGAGATCACAGTCAAAGCTGTAACCTGGGGCTGCAGTCATCTGAAGGCTTGTCTGGGACTGGATGCTTCAGTTCATTTCCACAGGGTACTCAGGACAGGGCAGTTGGCTTTCCCCAGAGCGAGTGATCAGAGAGAGAGGGAAAGCAGGATCCAGATGAAGTCTTGATGTCTTCTGTAACTTAATTTCAGAAGTGATGTATCATTGTGTCTGCTGTATTCTGTTGATCATGCTGACTACCAAGTGCAATGTGGGAAGTTGGCTACGTGAGGGTGTGGATATCAGGAAGTGAGGATCATTGGGGGTCATCTTGAAGGTTGGTTAGCACTAGAAGCAAGTATTCTCAATGTTCCTAAGGTAATATCCTCTTTCACCTATTTCTTTTCCTTTCTTTTCTTGGTATCAGGGATTGAACCCAGGGGTGCTTAACCACTGAGCTACATCCCCAGACCTTTTTTTTTTTTTTCTCTTCATTTCTATATATACGTCTTTATTTGACCACAGTAAGGATTTCAATTTTATATAACAATTGATCCTCCCAGATAATTGGTTTATAGTTTTAGAGAGATTTGTGCCAAATATTTTACTCTGGTCTTATTTTGGGGGCCCGGAACTTTTTTATATTTTATTTGAGACCGGGTCTCACTAAATTGCTGAGGATGGCTTTGAACTTGCAATCCTCCTACCTCAGCCTCCCCAGCTGCTGGGATTACAGGCTTATGCCTCTGCACTCCTTTCTTTCACCTATTTCTAAGACCATTTCTAGACATAAAATCTTCAAACAGCAAAAACCGAGTGAATCACGCAGAGTCTTGGGAGTCCCTCCCTAATTTCTGGAAACTATTTTGTAATTAATGAGAAGTGGGGGAAGATTTTTGTAGGGAAGAATTAAAAGACAGATATACATTTCTATGGACATTATAGATTCCACAGCACTGACCAAGTTGTATTATTGTCCCACCAATGAGTTGTAGTATTACTGATTATATATATTTTTTTTGGTACCAGAGATTAAACCAGATATGCTTAACCACTGAATCACATCTCTAGTCCTTCTATTTATTTAATTTTATTTATTTATTTTGACACAGGGTCTTACTAAATTGCTTAGGGCCTCATTAAATTGCTGAGGCTGGCTTTGAATTTTTAATTCTCCTGCCTCAGCTTCCTGAGTCACTGGGATTACCCAGTCAGGCCCACACCTGACTTGCATTAAAACTCATTCTAAAGACTCACACTCTTGATATTTATGCATTTTCCCCAATGGGTGGTCATCAGACACATATCAAAGAATCCCCTGATGCAAGAACAGATAAGTAATGGCATACTTGGTAGAATTAGCTTGACTGCCATAGATAGTAGATTGGGCAAACGATGGAAATAACATCAACAAAAAATAGTTCGGTAGGATTTCTAAATAAATGGTACTCAGGTCAGGGCCAGAAAGGAGTTTCATCAGGAAATGCCAGTGAACCCAGCTTGCAACAGGCTCTGGTGATAGCATTTCTGTTAGCCTTGTTCCCTAGCTTTATGCTTGCTTAAAATATGAATTTACCTCATTCATATATAACTATAAGGCGAAGAGTGGATATGTTTTCCTAAAGGAAGATGAAGATGTACCCACCCTTGAACAACATTTTCCTTCTTTCTTTCTTTCCTTCCTTCCTTCCTTCCTTCCTTCCTTCCTTCCTTCAATGGCATCTAACTGCCGTTTTGCTGTATACCATAAGCCATGCTTCTCCATTGTACGTTCACTTTCCCTCTAGTCTCACTTTCCCTTTTAAGCTTATCCTTATCTCTCTAGCCCCTTCCTTCACATTCTTAATTTCATCACTCAACCAAGCTATATTATACTAAGATCATATATCGCTTCAATTCCATGTGGGTGAAACTTCCCATGTCAGAAGGTAAGTTTAAATGTCTCAAATTGATTTATTTTTCTGAACAATCCTAGTATGGTGGGGAGGTGGGGAGAGTTCAGTTCGTATTGTGAGAAAGTTTTCCCCTTATCTCAAAAACCACCAGTTACTCAGAGGGTAAAATTGATTAAAATATGTTATGAACATATGTCACAATAAAATCCACTGTATGTGTGCCAATTTAAAAACCTAACCTTTATTTTGGAGAGCCTAGAATTAATTTATTCATCAGATTAATTTACACATTCCATAGTCCAGATTTTTTTATCAGTGTCATTTGACAAACATTTTAACAGGATATTTGATAATTGTTGATCCTTTTTAGTTGATTTAAGTAGTTGCTTCACATGTGCCTTGTTCTCTTCCACCATAAGATTCACCTATGAACATTACAGAGGCACTAGAAAAACAAAGATGATAAAGGTTCAGTTTTTGTTTCTAATTATGGAATATCTTTTCTTTTTCCACAGTTCTTTTAAATATGCTTTTCACCATTTGCTCACAAGATCCGTCTGAAACAAGTATATCAGAACAAATATCATTTAAAAATGTCCATTTTTAAATCTAGCATGCTTTTGGTGCCTAGAAAAGTCACAAGCACCTCACTTACCCCACCTCCCCCCAAATTAACCTTTTTTCATACCTCAAGGGTTAGCTTATAACTTCCTTTCTCTCTGTCTGGGATACTTATTTCTCTTGCCTTACATGCCTAACAAGGGGTGGCACTCTTCCTCCAGGAAAGAAATCTATTTTCCATTCAATTGCTTTCTCCATTCCTTACTATCATCTGTCCACAGGAGTTGGACAGAAGACAGTAAGCTGGGAAATTTGGTGAAAGGATACATGGTGGATACACAGGCACTTAGTCAAATGCAAAGAACTGCTCAAACCATGAACTTTATTTAATAAAAATGCATTACTATTTTTACTAGTTTTAAAAACTGTCTCACACTAATGCAAAATGGTAACAATAGGGAAAATTGTGGGGAGGGAGAGAAGAAGTAGATATTAACTACTTTGTGCTCAATTTTTCTATAGACCATTTTGTTGAAAAGATCAAGTAACTTGTCTGGAGCCACCCAGGGCCTACATCAGTTCTCACCAATTTCTACCCTCTTCAGGCAACAAGCCCAGCACAAGAAGCACCTACTGTTTAGCATCTCTGTTTAGACTGGTGGGTAGATGTAATTTGTGATGAGCAGGAGTTGGAGGTCATCTTACCTTTGGGTCCAAGTCAATTTCTATGAACTGTTTTTATATAGGAATAGAGATGATATGTTGAAAGCTATCTGATTTCTGTTTTCATGTCTCATGTGGTCCCCAATACTGTAGAGAAGCCCAGTAATAGTTATGTACTCTCATTACACCCAACTTCTTCATGACCCTCCTCTAACTTATTTATTTATTATTTTGCAATGTCTCTCACTGTCTTTGAATAGGCAGAATAGCACAGCTGTTAAGAGTAGGAACATGGGAGCCGGATCTCAGAGATTTAAATTCTAGCCATGCCACTTAGTACAGATGTAAAATATGACAAGTTACTTGATCTTTTCAACAAAATTGTCTATAGAAAAATTGAGCAGAAAGTAGTCAATATCTACTTCTTCTCTCCCTCCCCACAATTTTCCCTATTGTTACCATTTTGCATTAGTGTGAGACAGTTTTTAAAACTAGTAAAAATAGTAATGCATTTGTATTAAATAAAGTTCATGGTTTGAGCAGTTCTTTGCATTTGACTAAATGCCTGTGTATCCACCATGTTATCATAAAAAATAATTTCACAGTACTAAAATGTTCTCTATTAATCCTTCCTCTTTGCTTTCCCCAACCCTTGGCAATCAAAGGTGTGTAGTCATATCTCACTATTGTTTTAATTTGCAATTCTCTAATGGCATTTGATGTTGACCATCTTTATATACTTATTTACCATTGGTTTATGTATATAAAGATGGTCAACAATAAGAAAAACAATCCAGTTTAAAAGTAGGCAATGGATATGAACAGACACCCACTTTTAAACTGGATTACTTGTTTTCTAACTGTTGGGTTTTTAAAGTTCTTTGACTATTTTGTATTAAAATCATTTATCAGATGTGTTTTTCTGTAAATATTATCTCTCATTCTATTCCTTCTCTTTTTATCCAGTTAACAGAGCCTTTCATGGAGCAGAAGTTTTTAACTTTAATATAGTCTGACATATCAGTTGTGTTTTTTATGGATCATGCTTTTAGTGTTATATTTGAAAGCTCATTGACAAATCCAAGATCACCTCTATTTTCTCCTATTTCCTAGAAGTTGTGTAGTTTGCATTTTTATTTAGGTATGAATCTTCTGATTTAATTTTTTTTTGTGAAAGGCATAAGGTTGTGTTTAGTTTCCTTTTTTAACATATGGATGTTCAGTTGTTCCAGCATCATTTGTTGAAAAGACTATTCTGTCACTTTTGGATTGCCTTTACTCCTTTGTGAGAGGTCAATTGAGTATAATTGAGTGGGCCTATTTATGGGTCCTCCATTCAAATGCATTGGTACATTTGTCTATTCTTTTAGCAATACCACAGTGTCTTGATTATTGTAGAGCTTTATAATAAGTCCTGTGGTCAGGTGGCTTTAAGTCATCAACTTTGTTCTTCAACAATGAATTGCTATTTGGGGTATTTTGAATTTTCATATAAACTTAAGAATAAGTTTGCCTATATTCACACAGTGAATTACTGTAATTTTGGTTGCAATTGTCTTGAATCTACAGATAATAACTGGGAAGTGATACAGTTTTTCCATCTATGAACAAGGAGTATCTAGTTATTTAGATTTTCTTTGATTTCTGTCAGTAGAGTTTTGTAGTTTTCCTCATATAAATCTTGAATGTATTTTCTTAGATTGGCATTGCATTTATTGGTGATGATACAAATTGTGTTGTTTTTAAAATTTCAAATCCCAATTGCTCATTGCTGGTATATGAGAAGTAATTTACTTTTGTGTATTAAGCCTGTGTCCTGAAAATTTGCTGTAATTGCTTACTAGGTCCAGGGTTTTTATTTGCTTTCTTTTTTCTTTTTTTTTCTGGTTTGGTCAATTTTTTGAAATTTTCTACATAGATAGGCATTTCAGTTGTGAACAATTTTATAGTTGTTGTCAATCTGTATACCTTTAATTTCCATCTCATCTTATTGCATTAACTCACACTTGTAGCAAATGTTAAATAAAAGGGTTAGAGGGTTCATCCGTGTCAAGTTCCCATTCTAAGGAGAAAAGCATCCGATTGTTCCTCATTAGATATATTGTAAGCTGTAGAGATTTCCCTCCATAAATGTTTTTATCAAGTTGGAGAGGTTTACTCTATTCCTAGTTCCCTGTGAGTTTTAGGCTTTTGTTCTTTTAAATCATGAGCGCATGTTGGACTTTGTCAAATGTTTTTCTCTGCATCTGTTGATATGATCAAGTGAATTTATTCTTTGGTCTACCAATGTGAGGAATTGTATTAATTATTTTTTGAATGTTAAAGCAGTCTTTACCTGGGATAATTCTCATGCCACTGTAGTATATAATTCTTTTTGTGTATTGTCAGATTTAAAGTTTTATTAAAGATTTTGTATCTATTACAAGAGATATTGTATTGTAGTTCGCTTTTCTTATAATGTCTATATCTGGTTTTGGTTATTTTGGTAATTCTGGCCTCATAGAATAAGTTGGGAAGTATGTCCTCAACATTTATTTTCTAAATCAGATTGTAGCAAGTTGGTATAATCTGTTCCTTGAATGGTTGGTAAAATAAACCAATGAAACCATCTGAGCCTGATGTTTTCTGGTTTGGAAGGCAATTGATTACTGATTCAATTTTGTAAAGACAGGAGCCTATTGAAATTATATATTTTGTGGATTGTCTTTGAGTTCTCATTTTTAGGCATATAGTCAATCATAATATTCCTTTATTATACTTTTAGTGTTCTTGCAACAGTTAGTGATAGCACCTTTTTCATCTGACATTAGTAATACATGTCTTCTCATACTTTCTCTCTAATTTTTTGTTTTGTTTTGCTTTTTGTTTTTATTAGCCTGGAAAGAATTTTCACTTTTCAGGGCATCAGCTTTTGGTTTCATTGATTTTTCTCTGTTATTTTCCTGTTTTTCTATTTCATTCCCTTTTTCCTCTGATTTTTGTCATTTATTTTCTTCTGTTTATTTTATATTTAGTTTGCTCACATTCTAGTTCCCTCATCTGAAAGTTTAATTACCAATTTTAGCTCTCTCTTTCCTAATGTATGAATTTAATTGTATAAATTTTCTGCTAAGTAGTTTTCACTGCATTCCACAAATTTTGATAGGTTGTATTTATTTTTTGCTAGTTTGAAAATTTTTAAATATTTCTCTTGAAGCTTATTCTTTTTTATTTAGAAGCATGTGATTAATCTTAAAATTCCCTAGTTATCTCTCTGATATTTATTATTAGTTTTATTCCATTAATGATTGAGAACATAATTTGTATGATATCTACAATTTCAAATTTGTTAAATTTTGTTATATGGCCCATAATGTATCTATCATGGTGACTATTCAATGTGATCTTGAGAAAAATGTGTATTTGCTATTGTTGGGTAAGAGTATTTCATAAATGTCGATAAGGCTGAATTCATTGATGATGCAATTCAGTTCAACTATTTAGTAATTTTCTGCTTGCTATGTCAGTTACCAATAGAAATTTATAATCATAATGGTGGTTTTATCTGTTTTTTTCTTGTATTTCTATCAGTTTTTGCCTCCTGTATTTTTATTCTTTCTTGTCTGGTGCATACACACTAAGAATTGTTGTATCTTCTTGGCATAGTGATCCTTTATCTTTATGTAATGCCCCTTTTTATACCTGATCCTTTTCCTTTCTGTGAAATTGCTTTGTCAGAAATGAATGGGCCTACTCTGGTTGTTTCTGATTAGTGTTAAACATTATTTATCTTTCTCCATACCATTGCTGTTAATCAATTTATATCTTTATACTTTAGGTGGATTTCTTGTTGACAACATATAGTTGAGTCTTAATTTTGTAATCCATCCTAACAATCTCTGTCTTATAATTGGTATATTTTGTCCATTCATATTTAGTGATTGTCAGTACAGTTGTATTATTGCACCATATGTGTAGCGATTTTCTATTCATTGGCTTTTGTCTTTGTCCTCCACAACATTTTTTTTTTGTCTTTCACTCCTTTTTTAAATTTTATTTTACCAACTCTGGTTTAAACTGAGTATTTATATGCTTATACTTTCTCTCCTTTAATAGGTCTTAGTTATATTTTTGTAAAAATTTTTGTGTGTCTGCATTAGAATTTCCAATATATATATCTACAGTTCATTCAAATACATTTTCAGAAAATGCTATCTTGCTTCATGAGTCATACTAGTACCTAACATTATTTTCATTTTTCCCTCTGTCATTTACAAAATTACTGTTTTTCATTTCATTGGTCCATAACCTATAAGCATTAAATACACTATCACTATTAATATTTTGTGCATACTGTTATTTGGCAGATCAAGTAAGAATTTTTTCAATAAATGGTTTTATTTTACACAGGTGCTATGCTGCATGCCTGTAATCCCAGTGATTCAGGAGGCTGAGGCAGAAGAACCATGAGTTCAAGGCCAGTCTCAGAAACTTAGTTAGGTCCTGTCTCAAAATAAAAAATAATTTTAAAAAACGCTGGAGTGTATGTAGTTCAATGGTAAAGCACCTGTGGATTCAATCCCCAGTGCAGCAAACAAAACATAGACTTGCTTTTATCTTCATTTGTTCCTGCTGTATTGTTCTTTCAATTTTTATTATGTAGACCCATGTTTCTGAGCTGTATCTTTTTCCTTCCCACTGAAAAATTTCTTTAACATTTCTTGCCATTTTTGTGTATCTGAGAACTTCTTTAATTTGACTTCATTTTCGAAGGATAATTTCAAAATGTTGGTGTTTCCCCCCACCCCAATGCTTTGTTTCACTTTATGCTCTTTCTGTTTGCATGTTTTCTGAAGAGATACCCAATATGTTTCTTATATTCCTTCCTCTGCAAAGCTTTACTTTTCCTCTCACTTATTGCAAGATTTTATTTTATTTTGCAGTTTGGATATGATATGCCTATAGTTATTTAAAATGTTTGATATCTTCTTAGCTAACTGGATCTATGATTTCTATTATTAATTTTGGAAAATTCTAAGACATTATTACTTCATATGTTTCTTCTGTTATTTTTTCTTTCTTCACCTATTGATATTCAATTATGAATGTTTGCATACTTTGTAATTGACCCATAATTCTTATTTATTCTGTTTCATCATTTCCACAATTTTTTGTCTGAGTTTTTTACATTTCTGTTTCAGCAGTATGTATTTGGTATATTTTTAAGCTTACAGATTCTTTCCTTGGCAGGTTCCAGTCCACTGATAAGCACATAATGTATTCGTCCTTTCTATTACAGTTTTTTGATTTATGGAACTTTTATTTTGATTCTTTCTTAGAATTTCAATCTTCCTATTTATATTATACCTGTATTTGTACATTTTGTCTACTGTTTCTATTAAAGCCCTTAGCATGTTATTTTAAACTTGTGGTCTGATAATTGCAAGATTTCAGTTGTACCTGAATCTCATTTGTATTTTCAGATTGTGATATTTTCCTTTATCATATCTTGTAATTTTTGTTAAAAACTAAACATAAGCTGTGTAGTACAAGGAAGAGTGGTAATGTGAAACTTTCTCTGGCTAGGAAGTTATTCTGTGGGTTTTTTCTGTAGTTCTAGTGTCAGAAGCTGAAATATCTAATGTTGTTGTTTTTCTCTCCCATGTTGACTTTGTTCTTAGTGACTTTTAAAATAGGGTTCAAGGCTTGTGATTCTCCGATATAATCTTTATTCATATGATGGTAAGGAATGGAAAATGGAAACTATTCTATAGCTCTATGATTAGGTCTCAATCTTTTAGTGAATCTTAACTATTTCTTTCCCTCCCACATGGAAGGCTAGAGGAAGCTGGGGTTGGACATTTTTCTTTTTCAAAGTTATGTAGACTCCTTGGTTAAAAAAAAAAGTTAGGCTCTATCTAGTAAAATGGGACTCCGACTGCCTTATGATCTTCCCTTAAGGGAAGCCAGTTTTCAAGGAAATTTGAGAAACTGGTCCTATTTCAAAATGGCTCCTTTCCTTTTCCCCTGCAAGAAGGAGAGTAAAATTTTGCAAAGGTCTTCACTGTGGTAACCTGGTAGAGTTTTTGAAGATAAACTCATTAAAGTGTGCCCCAACAAGACTGGGCCTCCAAGTTTTTAATGCTCATCCTATTCTACACTAAGCATCCAGCAATTCATTGACTACAGTTTCAAGTGTTTTTATCACACTGGATCTTGCTGTGAGAACTTTGTTTCCAGGTTTCAGCTCTATTTATACCTAATCTACTTATCTGCCTCTTGCAGCATTTTGCCCTGTTGCTTTAGTGCCCTGATGGATCTAAGAAGAATTTTTATTTTTCAATTTTTTCATTTTTTTTTCTTATGAAGAGGATGGGAATTGTTACGGTTTAGATATGGGGTGTCCCCCTAAAGCTCATGTGTGAGAAGATGCAAGAATGTTCAGGTGAAAAGATTAGGTTATGAGAGGTATAATCTAATAATTGTATTAATCCACTGATATGAGTTAATGGGTGGTAACTGTAAAAAGGTGGTAACTGTAAAAACCTAGAGGAAATAGGTTACTGGGGACGTGCTTTTGGGGTTTATATTTTGTTCCTGGTACTTGGCGTGCTCTCTCTCCCCCTACCCCTCTCTCCTTCCTGGTTTCTTTCCTCTGCTATGCCCTTCTGCCATGATACTCTGCCTCATCTTGGACCTAGTGCTATGTAATTGGCTAACCATGGACTGAGCCTCTGAAATCACAAGCCCAAATTAGCTTTTCCTCTTCTAAGTTGTTTTTGTCAGGTACATTGGTCGCAAAGATGTAAAGCTGACTTAAACAGAAATGACTTCTGTTATGGTTTGTCTTAAATATCCTCCAAAGGCCATGTGCTAAATGCTCTGTTGCCACCTGTGCCAGTATTGGGAGGATGAACCCTATAGGAGGTGGGGCCTAGTGAGAGGAAGTTAGGTCATTGGGGGCCAGTAGTGAAGAGAATACTGGAACCCTGGCCCCTTCCTCTCTATTCCTTTGCTTTTTGGCTACCATGAGGTGAGCAGCAGCTGCCACTCACTCAGCATAATGATGTTCTGCCTCAACATGGGCCCAAAAGCAATGGAGTCAACCGACCAAAGTCTGAAACCTCTCAAACCATGAGCCAAAATAAATCTTTTCTACTTAGGTTGAATTTCTCAATATTTGGCCACAGAAACAGAGAAATGACTGACACAACTTCTAACATCCTTATGTTTTGAAATGGAACAGGGAACTCAAATAAATTTTTGTATTTCACCTTCTTCATCTACAAAATTAGAATAATCATAATATTTACCTAATAAGATGATGTAAGATTTAAATAAGTGATATATAGTGATTGGGATGGAGCTTGGCATGTAGTAAATTCACAGTATTATTATTGTTAAGGGGCATGAGAGCAGGGGCAAGGTCTGTTCTATCCTTGGCTGCTTCCAGGTGTATGGCACATAGTAGTCCTTAAATTATTTTTAACTAATAAATGTTCTTGAAGTCAGACTAAAGCATTAGTAATCTCTATCTATCACAAGCAAGTGGGGGAAATGTCATGAATAGGGAGAGAAGGCATGGTTTCTACATCCACTCATTAGGGATGAAAGACTGATAAGTGACCAAAGAGTCTCACATTATAATACCATTTTACCATTTTGTATTTTCATAAATTCAATAGAATATGTAAGATAGGTCTGAATTGACCCATATCATATAATAATGACTTCTGTCAATAGCACTATCATAAGTTCCTGTGGGATCATTAGTTTAGTCTTTTTGTGTGTATATGTGCATATGTGTTATAGTTCATGTGTGTATATGTGTATGGCTCATGTATAAGAAAATGCCAGGAGATTTGGAGAAGAAATGGTTGGATCATAGCCTTAACACAATCAGTGAATTAATCCCTTGATAGGGATTAACTGAGTGGTAACTGAAGTGGAAGGGTGTGGCTGGAGGAGTTAAGAATTGGGGTGTGACTTTGGGGTATATATTTGTATCTGGCTAGTGGAACCTCTCTTTCTCTGCTTCCTGATTATCATGTGAGCTGCTTCCCTCTGCCACACTCTCCCACCATGATGTTCAGCGTCGCCTTGAGCCCTGAGGAATACAGTTGGCCTTCTATGGACTAAGACCTCTGAAACTGCGAGCTCCTAAATAAACTTTCCCTTCTCTATAATTGTGCTGTTCAGGTCTTTTAGTCACAGAAGCGAAAAGGCTGACTAAATCAATTTGTGATACTGGGGTTTGAACCCAGGGTCTCACACATGCTAGATAAGGGTTCTACCTTTAAGCTATAACCCCAACCCTTTTTATTTTGAGACAGTCTCTCTAAGTTGTCCAGGTTAGCCTTGAACTTAAGGACTTTCCTGCCTCAACCTCCCAAGTATCTGGGATTACAGGTGTGTGCCACCACACCCAGGCTGTTTAGTCTACTCATCTTTTTTTTTTTTTTTTTTAAGATTCATATGCCCACTTTTATCTTATTTTCAACAAATGTTTCAAGGAACCCAATGGGAAAAGTATAGTCTTTTCAATAAATGATGTTGGAATAACTAAATATCCATATGGGAACAAATTAATCTTGTTCTTTCTCATATTAATCATGAAAATTAATTTGTAATGGACTATAGATCTGAACATAAAAGCTAAACTAAAAACTTCCAGAATAAAACAGGAGAATATTTTCAGGACTTGGGGGAAGACAAAAATAAAAAATTGTAAATTAGACAATCAAAATTAAAACTTCTGCTCAAAACATCATTATGAAAATTTATAAGCAAATGACAGGGCATAATCAAATGTTTGCAAAACATATCTAACAAAGTAATGGTATCTAGGATATACTAAGAACTCCTAAACCTCCGGCTGGGGATACAGCTCAGTGGTAGTCTACTTGTCTTGTTGAGTACTTTATATCAGCTCTAAAATAGAGACCATCACATCCTTACATGTATGTTCTGTCAGTCTAGGAAATTATGAACATGACAGGGAACACATCCAGAATTCCTTATCTGAATGACTTTCACCTTGTCAGCAAGAACACTTATAGTATTGAAAATGGTATCTCACCATTTCAGTACCGAACATATATTTTTTGGCATTACTCCATCTAGTGGCTAAAATCAGAAGTAGTTAAATTCAGTTCTTTTTCTTCCTTGTCCTTCTTTTGTCTTAGTTTTAAAAAAATGCATTTATGTCACACAGTCATCTCCAAAGCGTCCAACTTCCATAAATGGAAAGAATTGTCTGCAGTTGTAGATCTTTGATTTTATAATTTTTGACCTTTCCATGACAGGCATAAACAAAATTTATGTTTTTTATCCTTAAATAATAGAAGTTGTTTCTGTCAAATTTCCTTTAACCTACCTATCCTTGATGGATATTGAAAAGGTAAACTGGAAGAAAAGAATTAGCATTTACTTAGCATCTCATGCCATTCTTTTCATCATACTGTTATATGTTCTAGGAAATATTTAGAGTAGTTTACAAAGTTTTATAAACTTCAGAAAGATTTTATGCAGCAGATAATATGGAAAAGTAGAAAGGGAACCAAGGGTGTAACATGGGGGTTAAGACACAGGTAATTGATGAAGATGGATGCACTTTCTATAAAGGCCACAAACTCAAGTGTCCAGTAGGAACTCCTGAAAGGGGAGTAGTCATGAACTTCATAATTGCCCATCAGAATAAAATAAACCAAATTTTATTTGAAGCACAACCATTAGAAGTGTTTCTAAGAAACTGACGTGAAATGTCTGCCCAAGATTAACATAAAGATCGTCAAATGTGGTTTGGTATATCACACTTTTATCAGCACTTAACATCAACACAGACCATCAGTCTGTCTTTTACAACACCTCTCACCATCGCCATTGGTATCACATGAGAATGAAATTCAGTTCCTGAAGTTTGGTTGGAAGTTATGTTGATAAAACTCAGGATCACGTCTTCTGACTGTTTTCCTACTTTATGGTAAGCAGAGGAATGATCCAGTTTTTAGTTTTAAGATTATCTGACCTGACGATTGCTTTTCTCTACAGTTGCTCATGATTTTGCATGTCACTGAGCCGAGTGACTAGAGATGGCCTCGGGTTCTTTGCATTCCCTGTCTCACATGCATGTCTCTGTCCCACCCCAATGTAGACCCTAGTCTACTGCATCCCTATCACACTGGCCTTCTCATGGATTCTTCACCTCCAAACTGTCTAACGTTCCCACTAATTAACCTTACACTATTTCCCTGTGTCATGTCACTCCCTGTTTGTGCTGCTTATGTAGTTTCACTATTGCTTGAATAGTGGAACTTATAAAAATCTCACCTTAATCTTTAAGACCTCTTATAGACTAACCATTACAAACCTATCTATCACATTTTCTTGAACAAATATTTAAATAATCTGTTACCACATGTAATTGTTGATTTTTTTTCGGTATTCCAGTTTTATTTACCACTTCATACACCATTATGGTCTACAGAAAGCCTATGGTGCTGTAAATACCAGCTCCTCCTTGGTATCTGCTGGATCTTGCTTGGTCCATCCTCTGCATTCTTGTGCAGTTTGCACCTCTCACGTGCTTGCGGTTATCCCAGTTTACCTCTCCTCTCATGTCAAGTGGCCCCGCCCATGCTCAGTACGCACCAGCCACTTCCCTTCAGCCCCTAGGACCGCCAAGCTCTTTCTAGTGTTGGACTCTTGGCTTCCCTTTCCCATCTTCTGTAATGCTCAGACCTTGATTCCTTGAGGTGAGAGCTGTCTCAGTTCTCAACCCTCAGAGAGGCCTCGCTTAATAAAGCTCATATAAGCAGATAGCCCTCTTCATTCTCCATTTATCCTTTATGACCTTTCTCCCAACATTAAATATGTATAAAGAAATGCCCTATCAAAGTGTATAAATGCATTCTACTGTTATGTACAACTAATTAGAACAAATAAAATTTTAAAAATTCCAAAAAAAAAAAAAAAAAAAAAAAAAAGAAATACCCTGTGCTGGCCTATATTATCTGTTTTCCTCCTCAATTTGGTGACTATTCAAAAGGTAAGCTTTTGAAAAAGTTTTGTCTGGTAAATGACAACAGATAGTATGCATGCTTTTATTGAATATCACAACTCCTCTGCCTAGTATCATATGGAAAGTAGAAGAAATTGATAAAGATCATTGTTGAATTCAGTTGAGTTTTGTCTCTTTCCTCTTCATAGCTTTTAAGACTTCCAAGAGCAGTGATAGTATTTTTTATCCCTTCTATGTAACACTACTTTCACATAATATTACACATTATAGTGATTATTTTTATTGAATCAATGGATAGAGCACTGAATTATGTCAAATGCCTAACTTTTATTTCTTTCAGAAAACTAGTAAATTAAACACATATTGAAATCATATTTTATGATTGATCCTTACAGTGAGTCATGATACTACCTATGTAAAATTAAAATTATGCATCCAAATTATAATGGATACATAAATAATAGTCATTTATAAAATATTGTATATTTTAGGCAATAACTTTATAATATTCTTAAATCACTCATTTTAATTTTTTTTGAAAAGGAACGTGTTGTCATTTCTAGTGTCTGTTTACATTCAATGAGTATTATAATTATTGGCTATATATATCATACCTGCAAAAGTGTCCTCACAAAACAACAACAACATTATTTTGTTGATTTGGTTATCACAAGTTCCGAATTTAAACATCAATATAGTTAATGGATCAATAAAATGATAAAGCAAGAAGACTATTGGCTTGAGTGAATCATTGAAGGAGTTTTAATTTGTGACTTTATGATAGACAAGTTTTGATCCACAAAAATAACTTGTCTCTTTTCGACCAGTTTCCTTCTCTCCTATTCTTAGGTTTATAAAGAGGACTACATATTTGAGAGGATCATTTATACTGCCTGACACACAATAAGCATTTAATAAGGTAGTCTTTAATAAATTGTTAAGAAAACTTCAAAATAGGAAAACAAATTATTTCCTAATAATTTCTTCAACAATCAGAAACTAGTGAATTTATGTGGCTCAAGATGTAAGTCAACACTATGTCTGTTGAGTTCATGTCTGAAGACATAGTAATTGTTTAGTTGGGTCTTTTCCTTCAAACCTTATCTCTAACTATATTCTTTTAGCATAACAACTTCATTTTAAAACAAATAGAGTATTAGATGAAGAGTCATCAGCACCTCCATTCTTAACTGGAATGCTTTGTGAGCCCATCCAATCCACATGTACCAATGATTTTTTTTTTCATTTTTATAAGCTGCATTTTGATTCATTGTACACAAATGGGGTACAACTTTTCGTTTCTGTGGCCTGTACACGATGTAGATTCACACCATTTGTGTAATAATACATGTACGTAGGGTAACTAATGGTTGGATCTGCAAACTGTAAAACCCATTTTTCTTTAAAAATAGCTCTTCATGAAGCGATCAATATTCAGAATGGTCTGCAAATATCAGATGTGTGGTCCAAGCTCCAGTCAAATGAAGTGAACAATTTTTAGTCACTTGCCCAGCAGTTGAAACAAGAAGATGGTAAATATTGATAGGCTTATCCCAGGGTGCTGGCCACAGAGGGCCTGGACTGCCTCTTGGAGCAAATAAACAAGAATTTTCTACAGTATTTAAACCTGTCCAGCCTTTCTCAGCCAGCTTCTCTCTTTCCTCTTCACTGTGATTATGTACCACTTATTTCCAGCCACATTTTGATTGTCCTGATGTTAAATTATAGCAAGTATTTTAGAGATGTTTCCCTTTCTTTCAACCACAAGTTTAGATTATGTGAGTCATTGCATTTATATCAGCTTTTGCTCCTTAGTTTGCTTATCCCATCTCAATAGGCCACCACAATGTTTGCTTTTGTTCATTACGCATTTTGAATGTCATGCAAAGCATTGCGACAGAAAAGCATTTAAGCAGTAGAATATATAAACCAGTCAAGTGATTTCATCTGAAATCAAAAGTCTAACTTTCAAGAGACTTGATATTGAGAGCCAATGGAGTCTATGAGGATCCCAGAACCCAGTGTTTGATTTCCTGTTTAAATACTTCATTGATTGTTAATAAAACCATATCTGCTGTGAGAGTTTTCTAACCAAATGTCTTGTTTGTTTATTTTATTATTTTGAAGTGTATATGTAATTCTTCATGACTAGGTTACAATTTTACAGCTGGGAGTGATCTTTGAATTCATCCCTCTATCCAAACTCCTCAAACTACAAACAAGGAAACCAAAGCTCTGGGAGGTTAGCAAGGGACAAACCCTGGGGCCCTGAGATTGTTAGTGATAATGTGGTATGTTTTTCCAAGATGAGATTCCTAAGCTTTCCTGATAACATTTAAATCTTTGTTTCGTAAGCACTGGGTTCATCATTTCAAAACCATAGGGAGTGGAGAGGAAATGTGCTATAGAAGAAGTTAGAAGTTCCGTTTTTTTTTTTTTTTTTTTTTTTTCTTTAAAGAACAGTTTTAATTTTCTTTTTAAAAGCAATTTACTTTTTGTTTTTAACCTTTGCTTGGTCATAAATCCGCTTTGAGAACTTGCTGAAGACTCTGGACCTTTTGGATGGAAAAACTTGCAGACACACAGAAATTCACAATTTCATAGAACCATAAACTCTTGAAACTTCTAGAGTTGTTTATGTGTTGATTCATAAATGTTTACTAATGGTTGTCTAATCATATTTCTACATTTGAATAAATTTAGACATTGCCATTTGAAGTAATGTGATGGTTATTTGATAAATGGCCGTTATCACTGCTAAGAAGATTATAAAATTATTATTAAGTAAAATGATAGACTTAACATATGAGTAAAATGAATGACTCTGCCCAAAATTGTTTTGATTCCTATGATCACACTGTGAGAAATATTCCATTATTGCCTATCAATTTTAACTCACTCCTGTGTTTTGTTTGACATGATGGGATGCTTTATAGATAAGATTTTGAAATGAATATGGAAAAACATGAATAAACATACTAGAAATTTCCTAACATGTCTAAAAGATATTAATAGCAAATGTCATTGGTCAACAGGTAGAAACAGAACATTATAACAAACATTCATTATAACTAATATTCAAAGGCTAAAATGATATTGTTGCTAGGTTGCGAGGAGACTTCTTTGGGGCTGGAAAACTGGCCTGAATCTTTTCATCATGAGGGTGGCTTGTACTGAGCAAAGATTTGTGTTTTAAGTCTCAACTGTAGTACTGTAGTGCAGCTGTGGGAAACCCATTCACACTTAAAGACATGAAGAGAAGCAGTAAGTTAAAGGACCTGCTGTAATGTTTGTCCATCTAAGATATCAATGACAACAGGAAAACTAGCATGAATGTGCTCATGCACACGCACACCTACACACAGAACAGAATGTCTACTAACTAAATTGATTTTAAAATATATTACTTTTATTCCATTTGTGTATAAGCAAAAATGCATTCTGCTGTCATGTATAACTAAATAGGACAGATAAAAAAATTCAGATGTCAGGGTGAGTCTACCAAAACATAGCAAGACTGCCTGAAATAAGATAGGCAAATGTTTCATCTCTCTTTCAAAGAATCTTCTCAGTTCCTGTCTTCCTACACCCAAACAGAGACTAGCTCTGAAGGGAAGCAGGCAGGAATAAGAATGCAGGTTGGTGCACTGTTGCCTCAGGGGAGGAAAAGATGGCTGAAGGAAAAGGTCAAAAGATGTACCCGTTGAGAATTGTGGTTTCAAGTACTTGGTCTACTCAAGTCCCAGGCAGTGCAGCAGGAGAGCCAGTGGCATGCCAGCTGAGTGATGCTAAGAGAAAGAAACCCTTTCAGACTTTGGAACTGGTTGAGGGGTTGTCACATCTGCCCACCTTCTCTCAATAAATAGGAAGAGCTTATTCTACCAGAATCGACACGAGTAGAGTGAGTCCAGCGTGATCCAGGCAGGCTGTTGAAGTGAGAGATCTTTTGTCCTTCTAGCACAAAGGGGAAAAACCAGTGATATGTAATAAAATATTACAGAGCCAGAGAACAGGACTGTCAGGATCTTACAGAATATGTCGGGTGAGAGCCAACCTCTGAACACCCCAGGACCAGGAAAAATTTTTGGAACATGGCTGAACAATATAGAAGAATACAAGCTCCAACCCATATGTAAAAGAAGCAGAAAATGTAAGAAGAGCGTGAATTGAAACAAACAAATGCAAGAGTAGACTAAAAAGGAGACTAAGTGAAAGAAGCAAGGGAGACAAGGACCTAAAAATCCAATATGGGATTAAAATTTATATTGCAGATAGGAACATAGAAATGAGACACCAGAGAAATCAGTGATGTGGAGAAACACCTTTCCCTCTTTCAGAAGACAGAGAAAAATAAAATGGATGAAAACAATCTAATAAATGATTGGGGGAGGCAGAGGGCAGGAGAATAATCTGAGTGTTGAGCATTCTTGAGGAAAATACCCTCCAAAATTATAAACAATACTCAAAGACACTTTTGAGGGCCATTTCTGACCTGATTAAAACTCTGTATAATAGACTAAAATACATTTATTGAAAAAAAAATAACACACTAGACAAATTCAGGGAAATCATTGAAAAGGTAGAGTGAAAAAAATTATAAGTGCAGAGAGAATAAAATGTTTTATTTTGAATAAATATTATCAGAGGGAACTCAAACTTCTCCATGCAAAAGGGAACTTAAAATTTTTAATTTAAAATGTTGCAATTTAGAATTTAATTTCAAATGAAATTGATTTTGATGTGGGAAGGCGCTAGAAATACATTCTCAGATATACTACTGGTATATTTGAAGAATGCCTGAAAAAGTTGAAGGAATCAGCCAGACTTGATAGCACATACCTGTAATCCCAGCATCTTGGGAGGCTAAGGCAGGAGGATAACAAGTTTGAGGTCAACCTCAGCAATTTAGTGAGGCCCTAAGCAACTTAGTGATACCCTGTCTTAAAGTAAAAAATAAAAAGGAATGGGGATGTGGTTCAGTGGTTGAGCGTCCCATGACTCAATACCTTATATAGAAAAAAAAAAGTTGAAGAAGTCAAAACAGAAATGCCATGACTTAAAAGATTTTGAAATGAATATGGAAAATCATTAAGTCTAAATAATTATTGTATATTTAGTTGCAAAAGCATCATACTTTTCAAATATACATCAAAATTATATAACTATATACCAAAAGTATATATCATAAGTATTTTGTAAAATAAGCTGTCCTGTTTATAATTTTTAAAGTAATCTGCTTTTATGTTTTCAAAATTATTATAAATAAAATATATAGACAAAACAAGCAGAATAAGTCTCTGTCACAAAAGACCACAAAGGGATCAGCAAGAAAACATGAAAACCAGAAAAAGTTCAATGACATATTACTGTGCTCATGACATAATGTCAAAATCAGTGCAAAAATCTATTTGATCTATGAACTCAATATGTTTTAAAATAATTGTACATGCATGCGTACATAGCCTAAATATATACATTAAAAGCTTATAGGAGGACATTTTAAGTTGTTTTTAGTTTCATTGTAGCTCTCTCTCTCTCTCTCTCTCTCTCTCTCTCTCTCTCTCTACATATATATGTGTGTGTGTGTGTGTGTGTGTGTGTAAGCAATATGTTTAATTGGATGATTTCCATAAACTATACATGAAGTTTCTAACCATCACAATTCAGTGAAGTTCAAGACATTAAGTTACAGGTTGTGGGAAAGAAGGCAGCACCAATGGTGGCACCTTCCAATCGTGGTTTTCCTAAGGGTAAACGGGTGGGGGTGTCATTTTTAAGCAGAGCCCCTCATTTCAATATACAAAGAATTACTCTGATCCGTATTAAATTATATTGAAAACGAAATGGACTAAAAAGCAAAACTACTCTATGCTGGGGTGGAGGTGGGAGGAAAAGAATGGGTCCTTCAGCGCAGGGAGGAGAGCTGGGAGCAGGTTCTGTGGCCGTGAGAGACCCGGGTCACTCACGCTGCTCCATTTTTAATTTCGGTGGTCTCAGGAAGCTCTGATTTTTCTTCTCTTTCTTCCCCTTTGTATTTGCTTGGAAGTCTCGCCAGCTGTCCACCCGACCATCTCGATTTCCTCCAAGTGTTTCTGCCACTCCCTTTCTCGTTTGGCTTTCTCTTGAGCTTCGGTCTCCGCTTCCTTCGTCGTTTCCTTTCGTGCATCTCTTTTGCTTCTCTCTTTTCTTTTCATTTCCAGCTCAGCAAAGTTTCACGGTCTGTTTGAATACTGCTTGTTTGAACAACTCGGGATCCTCTTCCTCTACATTTCCTCCTTCTTTAATCGTTTTTTCCGCTCTTTCACAGTGTGTTCCACGTGCTCTTTTCCTGCCTGAATTACATCCAGCGCCCTCTTTTGTTCCTGATCCGGTAGCGACTTGTGAGCTTGGTCCACAGCTTCAGAGGCCTTTTGTGCTCCGTCAGCACCACCCTGATTTTTGTCAGGATGCACCAATATGGACAACTGCTGAAACCTCTTTTTTATTTCTTCACCTGTCACTTCAGGTCCATCTGAAGAACCTCAAACGGATTCAAATTGAAATAAGAGGAACTGGGACGGGTCTGTCTTTCAATCCGATTTTTGGACGTCAGAACCGCATCTCTCTCCTCTGTTTGTCTCACCTCACTGGTCTTAAGTGCTTCCTCTGTGCTGCCTCCGCCGAAGCCCAGCTCTCTCCTGAAGGCGCCATTTCCCCCGCCCAGCCACCACATGACCCTCTCTATATTTTTAACACAAACATATTATTTTTATATCCAGAAAACAGAAAAATGCTTGAAAATTGATAAGGAGGAATAGTAAGGAATTGACTGAGATAAAAAGAAAACCTGTTCTCAGCCAGGTACAGGTGTGATGGCATGCACCTGTAGCCCCAGTCCCTGGGAGGCTGAGGCAGGATTGCCTGGACAACACAGTGAGACCTTGTACAAGAAAGAAAAGGAACGAGAAACTTGATCTCCAGCCCTGTTTCACAGTCTTTTCAGCTCTTTTAGTCTAAGACTATAGGACTTTGTCTTATATTTGACATTTTACCTGTAGTGCAATTTGTGTTGACCAGAAGGTAAGTATATTAGTAGCTTGTTTCTTCTGAGTTCTTAATAAATGGTTAAAAGATTCATTTTCAAAATGTCCTTTGTTATTTTACAACCAAAAATTTTTAAACAAATTGATGATTTATTAACTGTGCTTAGTTACCTCCCACAGACAAACAAACCAACCTGTACAGGCATTTTTTTTTTTTTTTTTTAAGCCCAGAACCTTAGGATTCCTGTGGCCCTGTTTTGCATTGGAAATCCCATGCTTTGGCAAAAGCATTAGATTCCTTTGAGGAATATTGAGGCCTATTGTGAGCAATCTTTCTCAGGGACTCCATGATCTGAACATACTTAGCCTGTAAATGGAATATTGCTGTGGTATTTGTGGTGTCATTCAGTCTTTTCAATGCAAGGAAGCTATGAGAGTTAAAGTCAAGTAATAATGTGATCTTTTTTTCCACATAAACATATCCATGCCAACAGCATACAGTGGTTTCATTGGCTTTTAGGCAGTTCACTATTTTCACTTATCAGAGAAAATTAGATGTTTAATGATAAATTAGGCAATTCTCAGACATGATACAAACAATGAGAATATGTCCACATTTTTGGTTTGGACTTTTCTACACCCACAAGTTAGGGTTGGACTTATGTTAGTACAACTAATCTATATGCATATATTGAAACAATTTTCATACTGTTTTAGAACAATAACTTCTCATTTGATTTAAAAGTTAGCAACACTAAAGATTGTTTTGCTATCTTTTTGTCCAGCTCATTTATTGTCTGATGGTTGTTTGGAACTGATGAATCTTATACATTGAGTCCCAAATTTTTCCATTTATTGAGAAAAAAAAATGATGAAAACATCTCTATTAATAGTTGTATCTTTAGAATTCAATTTACCTAAAAATAACCAATGCTTTCCAGTATTAAGTAAGAAAACGGTGGGGGAGTAGGGGTGGGGTGGTAGGTGTGGAGTTATTAAACTCATGTATAGCCATGAGAGTTTCTAAAGTATGTTCTGGAAGCTAATTCTGCTGTAGGTGGGAGGGAAGACAGTTAATAAGCTTCTTCAAGTGCCTGTGTATCAGTATTTTTGCACTGTCAAAATAATGCTACATAATACCTCCCCACCACCAAATCAATTTCTTACAGCCACAAAAATTTATTCTCGAGAATATACCACTGGACTAGGGCAGCTCTGCTTTTTGACTGTGGTCACTATGAGTCTGTGGGGTGGCTTGGGTTTTCTATCTAGCTGAGGCACAGTTGGGCAGTGCTGCTCTTAGCTGCGTGTCTGTGGACTGGCGAGGAAGCTGAGCACATGTTTCTCATCCTTCTCGCAGCAGCAGGCCAACTAGGCAAGTTCTTCCAATGCCATGGCAAAAGACCTGGAGGGTGTGCTGAGCCAAGCCAATGTATCTGAAGTCCCTGCTTGCCTCATGTCTGCTAATGTCCCCAAAGCCAAAGAAACTCACAAGGCCAAGTGAAAAGGAAACATCCTCCTGCCACAGTAGTTAGGAGAGGGATTGGAACTTTCTAAATAAGAATCAAATCTATTATATTTTGGTAGGTTTAAATGGTTAAAGAGAGACTTCTGCCTTTTACCATGATGACAGCTTCTTTCCAACTAACTCTTACACTAGAACCCATTATAAAACCTGGATAAAATACAAAAACAGATGCTTGATGGCTTCAGAAAGCTTAGAACTTGAGAGGTCAAAATCTCAGAGACAAGAGAAGCACATTGAATTGAGTACCACGTTATCCTTGTTTTTCCCATATCTCTTTGAGGAACATGAACTAAAGGCCAAATGCAGAGCAGCATATGGGACTTGGAGCCCTCTCCCTAGGCTGGAGAGTAGCAATTAATACTTATTCAACACACTTACTTGCTATGAAGTCAGATCTTGGGGAGAAAAATGAAACCTCGGGAACTTGAGCATAAAATCCTATTTACATATTCTCCCTCTAAGTTTTTTGTTAATTTGTAATATGTATGTAGATCTGGCAAGAGAATCATGGGAGGCTGAAGAGCTGAGTAGAGACTGTGGAAACCCTGTGGTGCTATAAATACAGATATAGGAGTTTAGAGCATGCCAAAGCAGAGGAGTTTCATAAATACCAGTCTTCAGTTGAATCTTCTGATAGGCAAGAAGAAAATCCACAAATATTTAAAAATGATGCAATAGATTTCTAAATGACCCATGGGTTGAAGACAGCATCAAAATAAGAGACTATCAGTAAATTAGAAAACATTTTGAAATGAATGATAATGAAAAAGATATAAAACTTGTGAAATACAACTGAAGGTATACTAGGAAATATAAACACATATATTATAAAAGCAGTAATGCTAAAAAGCATTGATCTATTATTCATCAAATAAGCTAGGCTATGACAGTATATTAAACTTAAAGAAAAAATAAGAAATGAAATAGTAAGGCTAATAGCAGAGTTCAATGAAAGCTAATGTACTTTACAGAAAATCAAGACAGGAGTTGATTCTCTGAAAATTCTATATAAACTACTGAGAATATTGACATTAAAAAGAGAGAAGTTCCAATTTCTAGAATACAGATTCTTCTTATTAGAGGTTAATTAAAGGATATAATGAACGAACTGTGACAAAATTAAAGAGTTATGGTCAAATAGAAAAAATCCTTCCAATAACCAGGAAAATTTATTAAAATCAAAATAAGAGGAAAAAGAAACTGAAAAACCTACTACCTATTTAAAAGGGAATCTGTTCTTGCAAGCCTTTCTACCATCCCTACCCCCAACTCTAGGCCCAGATTTCTTTTCTCATCAGTCCTTCCAACATCTCAGGATAAAATAATGTCAATCCCTCAGAAACTACTCCAGAGAATAGAAAATGCAGGAATACCTTCACACTCATGTTTGGAGCTGTCATCCCTAACCACTTAACCTGAAATTTATTACAACAAAGGAGAGCGAAAGCTGTTTCCTCCCTCAAACATGGCTGGAGGCTCCCTCAGCAAGCACTGGGAAGGGGGTCCAGCTGCAGAACAACGGGGTGTCAGATGGTGATTCCAGGAGAGCCGGGGAAACAGAGAAAAATGCAATTCTACTAATAGAATTAAGTAGGGGAAGAAAGCAGCTTTCAACAGATTCAATAAAGCATTTGATAAATTTAACATATTAGAGCAAAGTAAGAAAAGAGTTGAAGATAAACAAGTCTTGTTAGATTATAGAACATTAATGAGAGAAATTTTATATGTTAAATTATCTAGGTATGTAAGTTCATATTTTATTTATATATTTACATGGTATAATAAACATATAATATATATTATGCTGCAATACATGTATAGTTAGTACTATATAATATATGTGACACTATAGATCTTATTGAGACAAATTTTAAATGATTGAAATAATGAAAGGATAAATTCTGTTCATATTGTGAAAATGTAAATTCTTCCCCAAGTGGGTTTTAGATTCAATATGATCTCTGCAAATTCCTGGACTTTCTTTGTCCATATGGAAAATGAAAAGTTGACTTTAAAATTTTTATTAAAATGAAAAGATTAGGTAAGTCAATTTTGAAAGAAAAAATGCAATTATTGCTATTGCACTTATAGAAATAGATATAAAAAATATTTCAGAGTTATAGTAATTAAAACAGTGTAGTAGGGGCTGGGGTTGTGGGTCAGTGGTAGAGTGCGCCTAGCATGCATGAGGCCCTGGGTTCAACCCTCAGCACCACATAAAAATAAAGGTCTTGTGTCCACCTAAAAACTAAAAAATATATATTAAAAAAACAGTATAGTATTGCACACTGTGTAAAGAGTCCAGAAACAGATCTGCTCGCATATAGTTATCTAATTTAAAATGAAGTGCTATTGCAGCATGGGATTGGGGAAGAAGAGTTCTTTTAAAATATATCATGCAGAATAAATCAGATACCTCGTCCATCCTTACCTCACACAATATAAAACAAATGTAACTGACTCTTCCGTGTAAATCTCTAACTCTGGTAATAGATGAAAATTTCTTGAAAAACAATAAAGATAAACATTGAGAATCATTAAAACTGAAAAACTTCTGTTCATTAACAGAAATCATTGAGAGAGTTTAAAGGGAAACCATAGTGTGAGAGATGATAATTATGACACATATAAAGAAAGGACTCATGTATAGAATGTTTGATAAAATTTACAGAGAAAAAGGAAAAAGATAACCTGACAGAAAGCCAAGGAAAAGATTTAAATGGCAACTACATGAAAGTGGCTATTCACATGAATGGTTGTGGAAAGCCCTGTACATTATCTCTCATCAGGAAAATCCAAATGCAATACTTGATGTAATTAATTCCACTGCACATCTACCACAGTGACCAAAAAAAAAAAAAAAGGCAACAGCAAGCATTGGAAAAGTTATGAAGTCAGTGGGAGTTTCACACCTGCTGAGGGCATGCATTGGGAATGTCACTTGGGAAAACATTTTGAGTATTTTCTGTAGTTTGGATCTGAAATGCCCTCCAAAGGCCCATGTGTTAAAGACTTGGTCCCCAGTAGGTGGCATGAGTGGGAGGTGATAGAACCTTTAAGTGGCGGGGCCTGGTGGAAGGAAGTTAGGTTATCGGTGACATTGACCTTGAAGGGATATTCAGACCCTGGGACCTTACTCTCTCTCTTGCTTCCCAGCTGCCATGAGATGAACAGGCCTCCTTCAATATTTGCTCCCGCTGAATGTATTGTGCTACCACAGACCCAGAGTAACAGTACCAAGTGACCATGAACTGAAAACCTCTGTAACTGTGAGCCAAAATAAACCTTTCCTCCTTTTGTCGGTTATCTCAGGCATGTTGTCAAAGTGACATAAAGCTGAATAACAGTATTTACACAATTGGGTATATATATAAAGTATGACCCAGTAATTCCATTGACATATACAAAAATGTTTATTGTAGCTTTATTTTTAATTCTTCGAAACTAGAATATATACCAGAAACCCAGTGAACAGATCAATTTTGTTATATTGACATAATGGAAGACATAATTAAATACTAAATAGTAATGAAAAAGAACATATAAGTCATATACAACAAAACCATTACATTTACAGAGATAATGTTAAGGGAATGAATGATTCCATTTATATGAAGTTTTAAGAGGCAAAATTATGAAGATAGAGGTAAAAGAGGTGCTGTCTTTTTCTATAAGATAATAATGGTGAACAGACATGAGGGAGGTTCTAGGGTATTATCAATATTTTATGTCATAATCTGTTTGTGTTTCACAGCATATTCACTTTGTATAAAATCATTGAGCTGCACGCTTCATTTGTGCAATATGAGTGTATTATATTTCAATGAACATTTAACCAAAATATGAGTAATGTGATAAAAAATGTTATATAATTGTATGTTTATATCTAATATGTATACATATAATTGTGTTTTAGTGAGGTTTTTCATTGCTGTGACCTAAATAACTGACAAGAACAACTTAATGGAGGAAAAGTTTATTTGGGGCTCACAGGTCTTAATTCCATAGGTGGATGACTCCATTTCTCTGGGCCCAAGTTGAGGCAGCACATGATTGGGGAAGGGTCCAAGTGGAGGAAAGCTGCTCAGCTCATGACTGGGTCAGGAAGCAGAGAGGAGTGGGGACCTGCCACTAAGAAGATGCGTCCTGATAGGGCACACCCCCAGGGGCCCTCCGTCCACACCCTCCTGCCTATAGCTACCACCTGTCAGTCCATTCCAACTAGGAGGCTGATTAGGTTACAGTTCTCACAATGCAATCACTTCACCTCTGAATATTGCTTCATTTACAGGAGCTTTTGGGGGACATTTTATATTCAAACCATAACAAGTATTACAGAATGTGTACTAACAAATATGACAAATTATTTTAGCCAGGGACAGTGGCACATGCCTGTAATCCCAGCTCCTGAGGAGGCTGAGGTAAGACGATCCCAAGTTTGAGACCAGCCTGAACAACCCCCATCTCAAAATAAAAATTAAAAGAGGCTGAGAATGTAGTTCAGCAGTAGAGTGACCCTGGGTTCAATTCCCTATACCCCCATAAATAGGGTATATATTTATATATTTATTTTTATCTATCTTATAATGTTCTCATAAGGAGTAGAAAGGCCATTTTTAAATGCTAATTCATTTCAAAGACTCTGATTTTTATTCCCAGAAATAATACCACTTCTAGTTAAGGTCAAGTTCCTTAATAATAATAATAATAACAATAATGATGATACTGATTATTTATAGAGCTATGGATGGAATTTAGGGCCTCCCACAAGCTATACAAGTGCTTTACCACTGAGCTATGTCCCCAACTTCCAGAACCTAAATTTAAAGATACAATTCTTTCTTTAATTATTTCATTAATTCAATTAATATCATACTTGTTAAAGCAAAGTATTCTATAGAAATATTTCTTGATTATAACCTGAACATAAAAACTCAATCCTGTATTCTTAAACAACTGCAATCAGTGATGAATATGGGCACTATTTGGCTTACCAGGTAATCCCCATATGCTGGTAATAATTATTGTGTGGAAATGAGCTCCAAGCTAAATGTCACCAACAATGACTGTACAGAATCATCCAGAACAAATTGCTCATGCTCAAACTTTTACTAAAAGAGCCTTTATTAGAATTATAGGAATTGTCTTTTATCATCAAAAATGCCACTGTCCTTGGAAATCAGGGCCTCACTGATGGATACTTCAATTGTTCATTCACCTTTAAGAAAAGCAGGTCACAATTTTATTGTAGTTTTGTGAAGCAACTGAAGGATGCTAAATTTACAGGTGCAAATCACCTCCGTACTCTCTAAAAAAGGCAGGATCAAGAAGGACTCTCTTACACAAAGAACATTCAGTGCCAAAGCAAAGCCACCCCTTAGATATTAGAATAAAACAGAATGGGAAATAAGCCTACATTCTGAAAGTGGTATGCACACTTGGATTTCAAACCAGATGCCTTGGTCTTGGGCTATTTGTGTCAATTGTTAAGTTTTTTAAAAAAAATTTTATTTGTTCTTTTTAGATATACATGACAGTAGGGAGTGTATTTTGACATGTTATATAT
Organism: Sciurus vulgaris; assembly: GCF_902686455.1. Taxonomy (NCBI): domain Eukaryota; kingdom Metazoa; phylum Chordata; class Mammalia; order Rodentia; family Sciuridae; genus Sciurus; species Sciurus vulgaris. The sequence goes on from NC_136473.1 coordinate 50,015,073, forward strand.
GCATGGAATATAATTTATTCTAATTTGGATCCAATTCTTGGGGTTGTACATGATGTGGAGTTTTACTAGTCTGTATTCATATGTGAACATAGTAAAGCTTTGTTTGATTCATTCTGCTGCTTTCCTAATCCCATATCCCCTCCCTTCCCTTCATTCTCCTTCCTCTAATCCAATTAATTTCTACTCTTCCCCGCACCCTTATTGTGTAAGTGGATGGAACTGGAGACTATCTTGCTAAGTGAAATAAGCCAATCCCAAAAAGCCAAAGGTGGAATGTTCTCTCTGATACATGGATGGAAATGATAGATAAGGATCCATCATTAATACTGATCAGCCTCCCTCACTCTACATTTTCAAGGATTTGTAAAACTCATTACAAGAAAGAAGAAAGGAGGAAAAAAGTAAGAAAAACATGAACACAGAAATCATGCTAGACAGGGGTAATCTGTTCTACAGGCAAAGTAATTATTCTATCAGTGGAATTTCAAGAACCAAAGACAGAATCATGTTTAAGTACATGTGTTTATATTTCTGGGATAAAGATGTATAGTTTTCTGGTTCTCAAAACAACCCGATGCTCTCAAAAGGTTAAGAACCACTGAAATTGCAACTACTTTTTCTTCAAACACACCCACTCTCTGTGTTTTATATGAAGTACTGGAGTTTTAGGCCTCTGCTGCTTGCCTAAACTACCAGCATTTCTTTTTTAGCCTCTAAATCATTCAAAGTAAAGGGATCAAGTTGTTCCGCATTTCATGTTTTTTATTTTGTTCTTGTCTATGTTTGGGTGACTTTCAGAAAAGCAGAAATCAGTGACGGGCCTCTCATCTTACTCTTCTAAGTGCCAGCAGAACAGTGTTTGCCTGCTCCAGTGGTTTGAGGATTTTTCTTTTCTTTTCTTTTCTTTTTGTCTCAACTACTATCTGTTCCTGGGAAGCTTTTAAAATATTCATCTTTCCCCTTCTCTGTCAAACATCCTCAACTTCCTTAGCTCAAAGGAATTCATACAAATTGTGTGTTGTTTAGGACTTTTATGCTGATAGACTCTGGAAAATCCTCTGTTTTTACCCTCCCATTCTCACACACAGTAATAGTTTCAGGTTATTTTAAAGGCTATTTCTTCCCATACTTCAATTCAATTGTAGAAGCAACATAATCTTCAGTGTACAGAGAATTTCTTTGCGAACTTTAGGGAGCTTTTTAGGATGTTGGAAATTGGAGTTACTATATTCCATTTACTAAACAAAGAACTAGCCCCCTTAATTGATACTCAGTTTTGATCAGCTCAAGACCACAAAGCCACTCAGGTAGCCAGAGTCTGACAATATTCACCAAGTTTATAATTGATTTAGCCACAGATACCAGCCATGGGTCACTTGTGGCTTTCCTACCAAGTTCTCCAGGGGAGATGATTTATCAACAGTTCAGCCAGAGGACAGGGGACTGGGATAAAATTCAAAGTTTGAAAGTTAAATTCTTCAAAGTGTTTTAAAACATTTTGAGAGACTACTAGGGAACCTCTTGATGACTTGACATTTTTTTGCTTTTTTGCTAATAGCTTCACATTTTTATTATTTCATAATCTTTGTAGAAGCCTAGAAGAAAATCAATCATTTAGCTAGAACACTCATTTTCCTAATTAGTTAATGTTCCTGCTGGGAAATCAGAGACTTAGCTAAATAGCTCATCCCACTAATGAGGCAAGGAGGGAAAGTTACTTTAGGAAAATGTTCTCACTCACTTCCAACTTTTGCTAAAAATTCAAGCAGTTGTGAACATCTAAACTTTGCTTCACTTGAAAATGTATTTCAACGTGTTTTTAAATGAACTTTGAAAGTGTATAGTGTTCTTTCTATGAACCTAATATTTGGAAATCCATCAGCTGCGTTCTTGTTAAGATGATTGCCCTGTTTCTGAGAGAGATAACCTAAGATAGTTAAGGCCAATTTCATAGAAAAACACTAAACTTCAAGTCAATGAACCAGCAAGGAACATGTAAAGGTTACAGATGCCATTCATAATGAATGAAGTTATTTTAGACCTTTTGAACTCAGGGAGTTAATATTAGGATTTATAATCCCAATTTCTTACGGGGTCAGTCTTGTAGAAAATTTACACATAGATAACCCAGTTTTGTAACATCTGATTCAAAACTGAATGATCTGCCTAAGTACAATCTGCTGGTTATACAGAATAAGCTGGGCTCTCAGTCTGTTAAATTCTGAAAAGCACAAAAGAAGAAATTTACCATCCAGATCTTAGCTCAAAGCAAAAGGAGACAAGTTATCTAATAACCCCAAAAGATAAGAGAAACTGTCTCATCTCACACCCATTGTTCCTGTGGGTCACTTGAAATCCAAACCTAGTCAAATCCCCAAATCCCAACATCATGGATGGTGCTTATGGCTTACCAACTTCAACAAAGATAAATGGCCCCATTAATGTCAGGGCAGTTATGTTTGTCTGAAGAATACACATCTGTATTTTAAATTGCATTATCCGGTTTATCCATGGGATAAGAGTTGTTTACCTTCACAAATTCCAGGCTTCTGAGCTGAACTAAACAGGGCAAGTTTAAAGGCAGGAGCTCAGAGCAGTACAGAGCCTTTTTGACAGCTCTGATGTGGTTTGCCAAGTCAGAATTAGTAACATCCAGGCTTATCTCTCAGCTTCTGGGCTGAGTGCAGTCAACTCCCTGGTCTTTTCTGCTACCTGCAACCCCACGTGAAACTTCTGCAGAGTTGATAGTTACAAAGTGGATGGAATAATGCTGCAAAGTACTTGGTATTGGATTAGCATTCACAGATGTGGGTCCAAGGAATTGCTCAACCACCCATGAAGGCCAAAGAAGATCTGCCATGACATGGGTGCCCCACCTCACTAGGTCACTTTAGGCTGAAGTCCAGTTCATTCTGTACAGCCAAACCCAGGCTTTCCTCCCCTCCTCTTGTTTCCAGTTTGCTGTGCTTCTGTGAGATGTGTTTCTTCATCACCAGGAAGGGGAGAAAAGTAGACAGAATAAGAGGTGGAGAACACAGAACTAACAAATCAACAACCACCTTTTATTTCATTCCTTCTGGCTTGTGCTGGCTTGGAAATAATTTGTTGATCAGTGTTTGGAAAGTGCAACGGCAGCTTGCTGCCATCTGCTGTACTCCCTGTTGCTAGCAAGCATGGGACTGTGGCTTGCCACACTGGAGATGAAATGGGAAAGGAAGGAAGCAAGAGAATGGCAGCCTGCTCACCACCCAGGAAATCTCCCCAGTAATGTAGTTAAGGATTCCTGTCAAAAAAGAAACCACCTTTTCTATCATGATTGGATCACAGTGATTTTTTTTTTTTTTTTTTTTTAGGACTTAGAATATGTTTTTCTTTAAACTAACATGTGGTTACGTCCTCCATATTGTAACTATGGAAGGGGAAAAAATCGAGTTGTGAAAATGAAGTTCAATAGAATCAAGGCATCTACCCATTTGAAGTTCTTCTAGATAAACGTCAAACCCAAATAGAGGGTAAAGACTTACTGCTGTGTAAGACTCTAGGAGTAAAGATGGAAGATATACATCTAAAGATGATCAAGATTTCTGAAGAAGCCATGTCAGCATTCTCCTCCCCTTCCAATATCCCAAACTCTTTATTTTCTTTCATTATCAGACTCCTTAAGAAACCCTATTTCCTTTTGTTAAACTAATGTCCAGATGCCCACTATAATGTCTTCCAGTATCAACTCTAAAAAGAAACAAAATGAAATTCAAGTTTCTGATTTAGAAGTTGTTCTCCTTGGCTTATTCCAAAACACAGTCTGCTTTCATCTTGTCAAAACTCTGATCTCTCCCTTATTCCTTTCACTTCTTTTTTTCACTCTGCCTAGTGGTTTTTGAAACTCAATGGGAAGACTCATCTTGGTTTACTCTAGTTGTAGTTAATAGGAATGAATCTGAACTTAGGCATGAGTAGGTTGACTTCCTAACTTCAAACTTGTTTTTCCTTTTCCATTCATTCTTTGTTTTAATAATGATGACTTTGTTGGTGACAAAAAGAAAATCTTCATTTGCCCTCCTGAGTGTCAAGTTCCTCACTTCCTAGCTCCGTTTCAAAGAGGTTTCACAAGCATTATGCTTATAACATAAATCATATACATTCGATAACAGACTATTGTAAATTGAAGAGCAAACATGTAGTGCTAATATTTGGTCTTTGAAACATGGTAATTTATTGATTGTTTTTTATTGTTGGGTGAACATCCTCTGGTCACATAACCAAGACCTCATTGTATGCTTTTAAAAAAAATCATATCTTCAGACATTTTACTTAAGAGAGGAAGTTGTTCTCTTCATTCCAAATTTGCAGAGGATGGTGTAAAATCATTCCTTCACTGCATGTTGCTAACATATCTGTCCTACAAAATTTCATTTATTAGCTTTCAAATATCAGGAAAATGAAGGACAGGATACCAATAATTTGATGAGCAACTTATACTGTTGTGATGTAATGGACAGTGTTATGAAGTGGTAATCAGAAAATGAATGTGATTGGCAGGCTCCTGTGATATGTGCATCTGCTAAAAAGAAGGTTTGGGTATGTGCACTGAACTTATATCCAATGCATTTAATAATGCACATATTTAAAGACAATCTTTTGAAAGTTTTTATTGGCTATCTGCTTATTTTAAAACATTGTAAAAAGGTCTGATGGGAATAGAATATAAATAAAATCAAAATTATATTTACTTTCTTTATGGAAATTTTCTTTAGCAGTACCCTCTGGTAATATAAACAGTCTCATTCTTTCAAGCTCTCCTTGTATTCCATGTAGACTTTTTTTTGTGGATCCATAATATTTATTGAGCTATTTGTTTATTCATATCCCTCACAATTAGTTAATGAATTAACAGTTTCTGATCTCAAACTAGCTGGGCAGAAAAAATACCAGTGTGAATTGCAAGAGAGGATAGCCAAGAGTTACATTAAACTTGGTGCTGACAGAATGTGTCAATATTGGAACCCTAAAACCATTTCTATTGTATTTTCATCCTTTGTCTTTTATTGAATCTTTCAAGAGTAGTGTGGTCTGATGTCTTCATTTTGCGGAGAGGGGAAGAAAGTCAAATGAATAATTAATTCCTGAAGGCCAAATATTACTGCTGCATGGTCATTCTTTACAATGTTTAAAAAAACTTCTCCAAGATGAATAGAATCTTCTTCTATTTAAAATTAGCACCAAAGTTTCCTCATCCTCCAAAAAGTCCATGCACTAGTGGAATATTTTTAATGTTATATTTATTATTGCTTTGCCTTGATTTATCCTTCAGGCTTTTTTTTTTTAGAAGTATAAATTCATCTCATTACTAATGAAAAACTGAAGTATATATAGAATTAAATCAAAAACAATACAATTTGTTACTATGCCATTCTTTGTCATTTATGAAGCCATAAAACAAGAATAATAGTAACTTACTTTTATTGGGGACTTTCATCTTACCATGTGTATATACACACACACACACGTGACTTAGAAGAGTGTATATATATATATATTCCTTTTGACAACCGCTCCAATATATAAAAATGAAGAAGTTGAAGCACAGTTGGCTGATATCACAATCTAGTGAAAGTCAGAGAAGGACTCGAAACCAAACAAAATGGCTTTAGAATCCAAATAATTGATTCCGAGGACATCTTCTCCTTCAAGACAGATATGACCTTCACCATCAAAATGGAAAAGGTGGTATGTAAGCAAGAGCACAGTGCAAGGCAACGAGTCCTCAAGTTTAGACAAGGGAGAGGCCAGAGGAAAGCTTAGATAGATAATATTCATTAGGCTTCTAACTGTGGCCATGAACTGCCATCCCTAAAACTCTCTGGCTGATGGACCTGTCCCTTGACCACTCTGACTGGAAGCCCACTTTGTCTTCCTTGATCTCCTCTTCCATTTCATCATCCAGATGAGGAATATGTCACTAGATCCTGAGGGAAAGTCCTGGCATCAGTGGACTATTTTTACTATTTTACTTTACTATTCTCTGCCACAAGGAATCATGTTCACTGGTGAGAAGTTCCAGCACTTAGAAGCAAGTAAGAGGAGAATTAAGTATTTCCATTTCTCTCTGAATGTGTCTGTTTATGAGTTTCTCTACATTTGCTGTGCCATTTTTCAGAACTGTCAACAGATCACATTTATGGAGAAGTCTTCTTGGTGGGGGATGAATAAAAATTTATAGGATTTTGATTTAGTGTTCAATAAGTTTAGTATCAATACAAACGCATCCTAACACATCTAAGAGTTACTGTGTAATATAGTTGAAACCCTGGTAGCATATTTATCATGAAGTTGCTTTGGAATGTGTTCCTAAATCCTATCAGCATGGTCATTGTGATTTCTAATTTAAATTTGCTCATTAGAAAATTATAATTTCCATGAAAATTTTAAATACATTATTGAAATTATTAGCATGACATAACTTCACCTGTGTTTAAAAAAGAAGAGCCATACTATTGAAAAAAAGCATTATTTATTTGCTTACTCTTCAGCTCTTCTCTATCCATCTGCCCATGGAAAAGGGCCAGCAACAAGGTCAGGGGTAAAAGGATTAGGCTTGCAGAAGTTGTACTAAATGTATTCTAGGTTAATGAACTAAACCAGGAATTGAAATTGACAGGAAAAATCAAGGCATCTCAGCAGACAAGTTTGCTGACCAGACTCAATGTGGCACTTAGTCAAATAATCAGATTAATTTAACTTATACCCCTAATTTTCATTTTATATTAAAATAGCATTACGATGCAATGGAAGAGACAGGTAAGTCTTTCCCAACTCTGCTAAGAGACTATATGGTACTGAATACATTACTTACCCCAACTGTATTTTATTTCTCTTTCTGGCAACTAAGGGGATTTGTAGGAGATGATATCTGAGGATTCTACTAGTTCAAAGATTCTGTATCAAATCATGTGGAGAATTTAATAACATTCTTATAGTAAAACAATTGAGAAATTATAAGTGTTCTGCTAAAGACAAATAAATCAAGTAATGTGGGCATTCTGACTCATTTTCAATAACTGACAAGTCATCAAAGTCAGGGAGTGACGAGAGTACAATTTTGGGTCAAACAGACATGGGTTGAAGCCCGAATCTGCCACTGTCTGTGATGTTGGACAACTTACTTCAAATTCCTGAGCCTCAGAGTTCTCATCTACAAAACAGACTGAGCCCTTTATCCAACATTACTGCCGTGTATATTAAATAAGTGTTTGCACATTTAACCATTAACACAATTTCAAATATATGATGCCATTTTATCCCTATAAACTTTAAGGCAAATTGTTCTTTAAACACCAGAAAATTATGGAGAGTCAATGTCATTAAATTTTATTTCCATCGATTATAAAATATATCAAGATTTTTATCATCCATAGCTTTTGGTTGAACAAATCCATACCATCGGAATCAAGGATAATCTGCAGAGAACTAAAAATTGTTACATAAGGAATATCACAATAGTTTGATTCTAATTTGATTGTGATACTTTATTAGGAAAAAATGAAAGAAATAGAGATATTCTAATATCTGTGCAACAAATACTCAAGCACCCACCACCTATACTCTACACTGAATATATTAAGGTGTTTGCTTTATCACATTCCTGTCTATCCACTCTTTCTATTACCCTGATTGGTGTCTATTGGTGTGTTAAAGTAAGTTAACATCATTAAAATCTTGAGAATAAAAATGCAAATTAGAAATACATCTCCTGTTAGAATCAGACCAAAAGAAATGGCAAGTTTCCAAAACAATTTTTAAACATTAGATGTTCTATGTCTGGAAAAATTGGTGAACTATTTTTTGCTTCTTTGACAGCTACTATTTTTATTATAACTATCTTTAACAATGAAGAATGGTTAGAAATGACGAAATGAATTAGATTGAAAAATTAGAGTGTTTAGCTGTCACAGCAGAATGCACATATGTGCCCTATTTTTCTTACTTAGAAATAGAGATAATTAATTACATATTCTGTATTCTATAAAAATTATCTCCAAAATGTATTTTTGTATGAACTGAAAAATATCATATTCCAAATGACATATTTTGACACTTATGTAATTCAAATATGGGTGAAAATATCTTCTGGGGAAAGCCTTTTTCTGCCAAATTCAAGTCCAAAGGGATCTTTTTGTCCAATTATCCTATTATAACCATTTGAAATGAATACTGTTAATGAAAATTCCAATGGCCATTCTGTTGAAACATGTGGTTGACTATGGCACTCTCAGCTTTTTGGTTGATGATATCAAAAACTCAGCTTTGTAGCACCCTGCTACGTCCTTTAGGAGTCAAATATCTGAAGGCATTTTCATTTTAGTTGAAACTATGTGCACAGACATTTTCCATACAATATTTCTATGTAATCTCTGCCCATCTGTAAGTAAAATCTTCTGAGATCAGAGCTCTCTCTCCAGCTAGTCTTATTTTTATGGTCTCATTCTTTTCTCTCAACACAGTGCCATGGGGACCTGTGAGCTCTGTCATAGCAAAGAGCATCCTCATTCAGCATTTCCCCCACTTTAAGATCACCTTTGGTGGGGAATTAGTCTACTGTAGTAGAAAGAACACCAGATTTTGAATCAGTTATATTAAAAGGTTCGCTGTGTACTTGTACTGTGCCAGGTACTGCCTCAAGGACCTGGGGTTACAGTGAAATGAGACACAATCTTTTCCCCTGATGGAGCTAACTTTCATTCAAATGCAAAGAAAATAAGAGTGGAAACAATGGCTAAGATAATGCCTGCTGCTGACAGCGCAATAAATGATGTAAAGCAATAGAATTGAGGGAGTTTTCAAAATAGTAGTATATGCCTAAGTGGGGTAGCATTTGAATTTTCAGGGAATGATGAGAAAAATACAGCTGTAAGAACACCTGTGAGATGTACTTGTCAAGAAGTTGGGGAGGGATTAACTGTAGGCACACAGATCTCAGGGAGAGGATGACAGCTCCTCTGTTCACACAATGGAGAGGTTGGCCTTCGACAGGAAGGGGGACGCTTATTCCACTCTAACAGGGGCAAAGACAGGTGTGGATGCTGTCTCTGTTTTTTAAGAGTGGTGTAGTAGTAGTAAAGAATACTGGGTGAACCATGAGGTGCAGTCGCCATCTGATAGTATAGGAGTTGAGGACCGGAGATAGGAGAAGAGAGGGAAAGAGAAGGGACAAGGCTGTGTATAAAGATTGTATGACTTTGTTAAATGCCTATTTTACAATTGTGGTCTTAAGTTTGAGATGTAAGCTGTTGTCCTGATTGTACAACTCTTCTCAGACTATTTTTAGTTGCTCTTCTGAGGGCATGGAGTAAGTAAATGTTTGGGAATTCTAAGCAAGTGTGACTGTGGGAAGAAAGACCAACTGCAGCAAAGGGTGTTTGTGAAGGAGTGGTTGTTGTGCTGGGTGTCAGAGGTTAAGCTGGGTTAAGAAGAGAGGAAGGACATGTTCTGGGTGGTAATAGTAAAAATGTGGTAGAGAAAATCAGTCAGAGGGCGCCATGCGTGTAGAGACTTGATATGTGGTGAGAACTAGAGTAAGTTAGCTGAAATGAGTGGAAAGTGATATTTAGATATGAGGCATTTAGGATGGAGGATTTTCAGGTGGTAACAGGAATAATAATAACAATAAGAGTAACTGTCACTGAGTACCCACCTGTAGGCAATGTACTAGGAGGTTACACTCATGAACTCATTCAGACTCTATGACAGCTCTCCAAGTTAGGAACCATAGACAAGTCCATTTTATGGAAGAAATTAAGAATGAGGCATTAAACAATTTGTTCAAGTCACATAGATAAAATATGGATGGGTTACTTTATAAAATGATAAACAAATCTAAGATATGACGATGTGGGTGAAGGGTTAAGGTGGAGTGAAAGAAGAGATTATTGGGATGAAGGAAGAAGACATGGACCAAAAAACCAGGATGTAGAATAAATCATCAAACAAGAATTAAGAGAGGAATGGAAGTGGCAGAAAGAAGGGCAGCCAGGTTCTCATGTTTGTCAATACTGAGAACAATTAACCAGGAGGTTGACAAATCATAGCACCAACAGTGGTAATGAGTGGCGACTTCTGATCACCTGAGTTTCAAGGGACTTATGGGCTTTGAAGGACAAAAGATAAGTGGACAGGTGAAGTGGCACATGCCTATAGTGCCAGCTACTCCGGAGGCTGAGGCAGGAGAATTGAAGAATCACAAATTCGAGGCCATTCTTGACCCTTCAGCAAGACCTTGTCTAATAAATAAATAGATAGGTAGATAAATAGAACTGGGGATGTAGCTCAGTGGTAAAACACTCCTGGGTTCAATTCCCTTTATCTCCCCACTCCCACACACAATGAGTGTGGCAATGAGAAGCAAGGAAACCTGGTCCATCTCTAGGGCCTGAAGTATTAAGGGGTTTGGAAGCAGAGTTTTCTCTTGGAAAGTTCACAGAGGAAGCAGGAATCTCAGGGGGCAGCAAGGTTTTAGCTAGTGCAGGAAATGAAGGAAGTTTCAGAGAAGAGTTTGAGAATACTGGGGCATTCTGTAGGCACCAAGGAAAAACTGGGGAGGGTGGCCGATGGGGTCAGATTGGAGAAAGTATAGTTGCATGCAGATGGACTGATGGGATGTTCATGTAATGGTATATGATCTGAGGCGTGGACTTCTGATGGGTTAGAGGAAGAATGGAGATGGGATGTGGTGCAAATCGACTGAGTTGCTTAGGTGGAAACCAGGGGATGCGTCTTTTTATGGCTTGCATCCTGAGCATGAGTCTTACTTCTACCCTAGATCAATTGGTTGAGTTTCGGCAAGAAATTTAAATTCACTTTTTTCATTTATGATACTTACATTTCACAAGTGTAATTAGGATGAAAGATGATATGTATAAAGTGATCAGCACAGGTTAGGTATATGTTACGGTTTGGATATTACTTATCCCCCAAAATCTCTTGATAATGCAGGAATATTCAGAGGTAAAATGATTGCATTATGAGAGTTGTGACCTAAACAGTCCATTCTCGTCTGAACGGACTGATTGGGTAGGAACTGTAGGCAGGTGGGACATGACTGCAGGAGGTGGGTCACTGGGGATGTACCTGGTAAGATGCATCTTCTCTGTGGCACCCCCAAACCACCCTGTTTCTCTCTGCTTCCTGATCCTGCCATAAGCTTAGCAATTTCCCTTTCTGGGGCCCTTCTCCCATGATGTGCTGCTTTACCTTGGTCCCAGAGCAATGAAGCTGGCCAACTATGGATGTCCCGAATAAACTGTGAGCTCCAAATAAACTTTTTCTCCACTAAGTTTTTTTTTTTTTTTTTTTTTTTGGTCCTGGGGATTGAACTCAGGGCCACTCAACCACTGAGCCACATTCCCAGCTCTATTTTGTATTTTATTTAGAGACTGGGTCTCAATGAGTTGCTTAGAACCTCGCTATTGCTGAGGTTAGCTTTGAACTTATGATCTTACTGCCTTATATAAAACTTCACAGGGCAATTGGTTGAATCCATAGATGAGGGACCCACAGATATGGATGATCAACTACATGAAAGATTTTCAAACATAAATTATTGAGTATAAAAATGGTCAAATAGTCACTGATCATTGAAACTCAATGGTTTCTATGCAGCCGGGAGTGATGACAGAGTTGGGATTTTCTCCCAGTGGTACAAGTATCAGCTTATTTGACATATGCAGTAATGTATATGGCAGGCATAAAAAAATAGGAAAATACTTATATGTGCCAAAAAAGTAAGAAAAAATAAGTTAGTATAAAGAAGATGGAAATAAAAATCAAATAACCCAGAAAATAAGGAGAGGAAAAAATTGAGAAAAACCAGAATCCTGGGGAAAGTCATGGAAAAACAGAGCATTCATGGCAAAAGAAAAGAAGGAAGGAAATGTGTACTGCAGAAAGACAAGACCACAAAGCAGTCTGGCACAATGAGAGGAGAAAGCAAGTCTAAGAGAAATGCAATAAAACCGGTGAAAAATGGACTTATGAAAGAAAAACTATTGGAACAGATTAATTGGATAAGAATAGGAAAACCAGTGAGAGCCCTTCAGATCAAGGATTAGAGGTAAAAGTGTTTTAAAAATAGTTATTAACATAATAAACTGCCTTAAATGTGGAAATTAAAGATTAAAAACTTAGTCAAATGTTCTTTTGGAAAATTTTTTTAGAAAAAGAAATGATCTGGAGTCCCACTGAGGACATATCGGGATGAGTTACTAAGTTAGGCTTAGTATTACCACACACACTGTTACCATTTAATACTTGACTCTCTCAAGGTAAAAATCCCATCAGTTTTTAAATTTTAGCTTGATAATTGGAATGTATTTAGAGTTTTGTGAATTAGTTTAGACTAAGTTTGCTTGTTTTTATGTAACCTTGTTGCCAGTGGTTTCCAAAGTTCTTGACTGCCAAGAGGAGAGGTCAGCACATTTTCCTTGGCTTCACCTTGCCTGAGTTTATTCCTCCTCATAGACATAAATCTGGAATGGAGTCAAGCATGCCAGATATTTGCATCCCTTTGCTTTCTTCCTGCAATATTTAATTACTGAACTTAGTTCAATCACCCAATGAACTTACCGTAGCTGAGTTGTGCCCTTGGATGGCTGCTGCAAAGGCCAGTGATTTGATACTATTTTTTACCTGATGTCAGCAAGTACTGTGACTAATGTAGATTCTTAGGAATACATTCATTTCAGACCCTTTGTAGCTCTTTACCTAATTCCCACTCATCTTTCAAGTCTAAGGCTTTATATCAATTTATCCAGGAAGGTTTTTCTAAATCCCTGGGACTAAATTAGGACCACTGTTTTATGCTTATTAAACAAACTGCTTTCTTGTAATGCACCTCATTCTTTATTTTTAATACATTTTTTTTTGTATTGGGGATTGAACCCAGGGGTACTTAACCCCTGAATCACATCTCCAGCCCTTTTTATTTTATTTTTTAAATTTGGAGACAGGTCTTGCTAAGTTGCTTAGGACCTCTCTAAGTTGCTAAGGGTGGCTTTGAACTGGCTAAGACCTTATACTTATAATTACTTGCTCAGTGTAGAACTTCTCAGTCCATTTATAAGCCCAATTATAATATGCATAACAGATATTATATGGCTAACGTATCTGCCTAGAAGATGGTCAGTTCTTTTTTTTTTATTTTTTTTATTTTATTGTAAATGGTCAGTTCTTAATAACTTTTGTCTTATTGTGTGAATTAGTAAATGGATGAAAAAATATGTGAATAGATATGAAGAAAGATTTGATAGTGATATATACAGATTTATGTATATAAATGTATAATCATAATGTCTATATATGTATACATATACACTATTGTATGAGTGTTGTATATGTAAGCATTTATTTATATTAAATTCATAGATATGTATATATGTATTATGTACATTTTTAATGGATGTTAGATCTAAGCATATCTTATTTCAGCTCCTCATAATTGATTTCCTACTTTCTAAGTTTGGTATGACATCATGTCTGGTATGTTGTCTTCCAACCAGTACACTAAGGAAGAGAAGGCAGAACATTTAAATTCCAAAAACTCCTGAGGATCTTTCAGGTTGGTTCAAAGGATCAATTTACAAAAGACTTGGATAAAACCAGAATTTATCTGATGAAACTTCCTTGAACACAAGTGGAAAAAAAATTGACAGGATTGACAAGTGCTATTGTTATCACCCAAACCAGGCAATCAATTATATTTCCTGTAACTTAATTTTGGCAGATGCCAGAATTTTCAGTCACAAAACTAAAGCTCTGAATACCTAGTGGGGATTATCAACTGGCTCCCTCCCTGCCTTGTGGAATGACGTCCTTAGACCAGAATATAGAATCTTTGCCAGTATCCCTTGAATTCACCTCCCCCTTTTCAAATCAACCACATCAACACAATGTGTACTATTCCATTGCAGGGTCTTTGCAGGGGCTCTTTGTTCTTTGGAGAGAAAGTTGTGTTTGATTAGTGCATGTTTCATGCATGTGTTCAAATATCACACTGAAACCCATTAATATGTTCAATTAATACATGTTAATAAAAAAATGAATAAAAATAATAAAAAATAATTTTTAAAAAGGGTTCTTCATGCAATACCCTGATCTTCAGAGAAACTCATACTAATCTTTTAAGATCTACACTGAAGTAGGTACTGAAGAAAAGTCCACTCTGGGTGTTATGGTTTAGATGTCATAACACATAACACAAAAGCTCACATGTGAGACAATGCAATGTTTGGAGGAGAAATGATTGGGTTGTAGCCTTAACCCAATCAGTGAATGAATTCCTGATGGGATTAACTGAGTGGTAACTGGAGGAGGCAGGTGGGGTGTGCTGGAGGAAGTGGTTCATTGGGGGCGCGGCTATGGGGTATATATATTTTGTATCTGGAGTGTGGAGTCTCTCTCTCTGCTTCCTGATCATCATGTGAGCTGGTTACCTCTGCCACACTCTTCCATCATGATGTTCTGCCTCACCTCAAATCCTGAGGAATGGAGTTGGCCTCTGAAACTGTGACCCTCAAATAAACTTTTCTTCTTCTACAATTGTTCTGGTGGGACTTTTAGTCGCAGCAGCAAAAAACCTGGTTAGAACACTAGCATTATTAGAAAGGGGCAGTTTTAAATTGGTTTATGAAGCATGTGACACATTATCAGAGAAGACAAGGCACTTCAGATGAATTATCAATAAAGAATCAACAAGTACCATGAAGAAAGAGGGGAAAGATTATAGCAGGAAGGACAAAGTGAATGCTCAATTAAAAAGAATTCTAGTTTAGTAGCCCAGCTTTCTAACAAACATACAAACTGAAAATAAAACTAAAACTGCTCTGGCATGACAGACCTTAAATATGAATCCTTCTTGGCACTCTGAACGCTGCTTGGTAAAGTCTTGGGGAGCTTAGTGCTATAGCCGATGAATGTGGGATAACAAAAATCCATTCCTTGTTTCCTGAAAGATCAATGACAACTTTCCAGGAAGAAAATAATGAATAGTAACAACAATGAATCAGAACGTACATATGAATTTCTGGATTTAAATCTAAACCTTCAAATCACCACATAGCAATATCTGAGACCAGGTATATGATACCTACACAACATCCTTTCTCTCTCTGGACTATTGCGCAAAAATCTGGTTTCATGTCCTTTGTGGATCCTAAAACCTGAGTCAAGGCCAGTGCTGTGGAGTGAAAGTTTTTCGTCAAAGTCTGAGAGAGAGAATGACAGCCAACAGGGACGGGTGTAAGTTGTCACATATCTAGAGGCAAATTCAGGTCATCATCTATCTAGCAGCAGATTTCCCATCTCCAAGGCTAGAATGAATTGTGTTCACAGGATTAGAAAACCCACAGAGTGAAATCAATTAATGCAGTTTCCAGGGGGAAGAATCTGTCTGGGAGAGGGAACTGCTTCTTTATTTTTTTCAGGGTTTTGTTTGTTTTAAAATCTTTGAACAGTCATACAAAAAAACCCCATGTATCTTCACTTGATGGTGTCCTGAATAAAATTAAAAAAAGACAGAGATGATTTTATAAGGCAAAAGTCTCCATTCCGTTCCTTCCCAGACAGGCTTTCTAAAAACATTGATCATGAAGGCACCAGCCTTAGTTTGCTGAACTTCAGGATTTAAAATAAACAACTATCAGTCTCCTCTCTGTCTCCCTTTTTGTCCTTCCTACTGAGGAAATTTAAAGAGCACATTCTTTTCCACTAAACCAGAAGCAACAGAACACAGAAATTCTACTCACAGTTTTAAAATAAATTACTGGATACAAAACTAACAATAACAGTGCCTTTGCTCAGTCAACCAATCAAATGTTTTACACAATTAAAATGTAGGCACAGCCAAATCCCAGATTTAAAAGAAATAATATTTAGATGCTATTAGAATTTCCATTTCATGAAGTACATCCAATACATGCACTGTAATCTTCGGCAAATGAAGTTTTTCTCAGCAGCCTTTGATACTTATCTGTGTAGTCAGAATCTTAAGATTTTAATCCTCATTTCACTCTGAAGTCTTGCCTCCCACCTTTCTTTCTTTGTATCCTTCTTCTTCTTCTTCTTCTTTTTTTTTGGTACTGGGGATTGAACCCAGGGGTACTTAATCACTGAGCCATATCCCGGCCCTTTGTATTTTGAGACAGGGCCTTACTAGGTTGCTTAGGGCCTCCCTTGGATGCTGAGGCTGACTTTCCAACTTGTAATCTTCCTGCCTGAGCCTTCCAAGCAGCTGGGATTACAAATGTGAGTACCAGGCACCTGGCTTTTATTTGATTCTTAATCCGATTCATCAGCACTACACAATGGCTACCTCCTTGGTTTGCACCCAGCCTGGATGTCAAGATTCTTCATTTTCTATTCCCCATGACAGCTTCCCTCCTTCCCTCCAGAACCCTCACCTTCCTGTCCCCACACCAGTCCCTATTCACATAACCAGGACATACCGATTCTTGTTCATCCTCCCTGGACTACCAATTCTATGAGGCTCTTTTGTGCACTATCTTCACTCAGAAACCTTCCCTAAGAAAAAGAGTGCTTCCAATTGCTTCTTCTTACTTATCTTACAGTTGTAGTTCTATTTTTTGGCAGCGCTGAGGATCAAATTCAGGACCTCATGCATACGAGAAAACACTGCACCACTGAGCTAGAACCCCAGGTCCCTTGCAATTGTTTACTATCCTTTTCTCTTATAATTTACTCAACACTTATGAACACTTTTAGTCTCGTACAGTTATCTTAATAACTTATTAATTAAGAATTATTATTTTTCCTCCAATGTTAGGAATCAAACCCAGGGCCTCAAGCATGCTAGGCCAAGTTCTACCTATGAGCTACATTCCCAGCCCCTATTCTTACATGTTTGTCACCTTAATAAGATTTTAAGGATTTATGTTGATTTTAAAATAGCTTTATTTCCTAATTATATAGTGTACATTCTAAATATAAATTGCTTGATTAATTTTTTGTTCACTGGAGGTCTATAAACTTTTATATATCATGTTTCTAAGCTTTACTTCACAACAACATAAAACATTACAGACTGATTTTTCTTGTCTCCCTTTTTCTAACATTCACTAAACCAAGTTTCACTGAGATAAATCAGGGGGAGGGGAAGAATAGAAGTTCAGTGGATTAGACAAGGGGGAAAGAAGGAACAGGAATAGGAAAGACAATAGAATGAATCAGACATAACTTTCCTATCTTCATGTATGAATACACGACCAGTGTAATTCCACATCATGTTCAACCAAAAGAATGGGATCTGATTACAATACCTCCTTGTTATCTTCAGCAAATGAAATTTTTCTCAACAGCCTTTGATACATATCTGTGTAGTCAGGTTCTCAAGATTTTAATCCTCATTTCACTCTGAAGTCTTGCCTCCCATCTTTCTTTCTTTGTATCCTTCTTCTTTTTTTTTTTTTTTTCTTTCCTTTTTGGTACTGGGGATTATAGTCCATGTGTGCATAATATGTTAAATCATAGTCTACTGTCACGTGCATCTAGAAAGAACAAATAATATAAAAAAGATAAATCAGTAGAAAAATGAGCAAAACAATGCAAAATAGGAATATTGAAAAGGAGATGAACTCTCATGTTTGATGTCCCAGGACAATTTAATTCATACCTGTTGAGATATAACAACAAATCTTAGTCACTGGGCCATCTCCCATGCTCTCATCCTCTGGAGCACAGTCCATCCTCCAATAGCTCTAAAGTAGTTTCTATGGTTATTTACTCTCACTCTACTCTCTCCTGCTGCCATGTTCCTCTCTTCTACGGCCTGTCCTTCTCTGTCATGACCCCCTGGATCTGTAGATTTATGCTGCCCCTGGTGCTCTTTGCTTCTTGTTCTGGGCCTCTATATCCCACAATCTCTGCTTCCTCCCAGACAAAAGGCAGATACAAGGACCTTTGAGGGACTGTTTTCATTGCAGGAATGAGAGAAAATCAGTGAGTTAAACACGGCCAACATTGCTAATTTTGTTCAAGGAGAAACTACTGAATCTAGATTTTTAAAAATATTTCTGGGTAACTTAGATGTCAAATAATTGTGCCAACGTCAACTTAACTCTAGCTGGGAGGCACAACATGATTTTGCATACAGAAAGATCTCATTTAGAAGCAAGTGTCACTGCCCTTCAAACCCTCCTAGTTTGTCTAACCATTCACAGTCCACAAATTCATTCATGTGTCAGTATCATCTGGAAGTCTTCATGATTTTCCCATCCTCCCTACTAGTTTGTTAGTTCTTCTGAAGAATTAAAGGAAGGTACAATATCTTCTCTAGAAAAATTCTCACTCACATGCTCTTTCTGGATCTCCAACCCACAATGGACCTCTCTATGAGCTGCTGTTTAACCATATCTCTCCCCTTGTACCTTGTCTTATTGTATTTTTCCAGCTTCCAGTTTCTGCATCCAAACCTTTTCCAGGAAACTTTCAGATCAAATAAAATGATCACTTACTTTCATATAATCTCATCCTCTGTCAATAAGTGCTAGCTTTTCAACAGTTTTTATTCCTTAAGATGTTCAATTGCTTAGATAAAATGTAATCACAACACTTACTATTTTGGCTTAGTGTTCCATTCATGAGTTTTTTGGGGAGCTCATCTGTTTCAGTGTTAGTTCCTTGTCTTAGGTTAGGGACAGCTCCATAGCAGGAAATGATACAGTAACAGATCTTGAGAAACTGATTATTAAGGCCATACATAGGGTACTTTTATATGAGTATCTATTACCTTAGTATCTATTGAATGGGACTAGGCTCATTTTTATTTGCACTGTATAGTATTTTAAGAAATCATCCTGGACAGATGTAGACTCAATTCTCCTTTGAGTAAAAAGAGGATGATATGATCAGAATAATGATAGACTTTATTAAAGTTTTGTTTTTATTAAAGTGAAACTACAAACAACAGTAACCAAAATATAGCCATGGATCTTACCTCTCAGAATATGGGAAGCATCTTTCCAGAGGGCGAAAAAAAGAAAAATCCTTTTAAGGGACTAGTGCTGTGTGTTCTCTGAGCACATTGTTTTCTTATGACAGAAGCAAGCCTGACAGAGCCCTAGGCCTTTATATTGTTTTGTATCCTCATTGTCTAAAGCAAAAGACTGAAGGGAAAATGAAGAGAATGACAGGGGCCGGGTGCTCTCAGAGTCCTCTGCTTTCTGTCTTCAAGGCTAGCAGTGAAATAGCTTTCCCCAACTCCTTTGTAAACAAAGTTATTTACTTCTTCTTCACCTTTCAACATGTGAACTTTCTTCCAAGTTTTCCTCTGCCTCCTCCCTGCTATCTTACTCACTCCTCTCTCTGAAGCTGACTATAAAAAAAGATTTTGCATCTCAGTTTTGGGCTGGAGTTACATCAATTCCAAGCACAGCAGGCAGGCTCCAAGCCTGTCTGTGTCCAAAGGGAGGTTGTCAGAAGTAAGGCTGTCTCTGAGTAGGAGACAGTGCACAAGAGGAAGCCACATATTTCAGACCCGGAGAGGGAAGACAGTTGGCTCCACAAAGACGGTGACAAGATTCCACAGCCTTCTAAACAACACCCAGCTGGAGCCGGGTAGAGATTGCACCCTGCTGCTTGGAGATGACACTTTGCACATTCTGGCTGGACTTTGGTTCTCCTGTTCTGTAGACAGTGAAGCCAATGATTAATGGTGGGACCCAGGGATTTGAAAGTTGTGCAAGTGCTCTTCTGTCTCCAGGGAAACTGGTGCCAATTCAATTAAATCCATCATGCGATATTGAGCCTCTATTAGACGCATGTAACTGAGCTCGGTATTTGGGAAAGGAAAGAAGCAAATGACATCATCTGACTTTCAGGGTTGCTGTTCAGATTAGAGATCATACATTAAATTCCATGATATGCAACATACACTTCATAAAAGAAGTTTTAAGAATCTGAATGGCATACATGTCAAAGAGTGAACAAACTCCCTAGGTGTAGGTGAAAATATCCTCATGTATTCTATAAAATATGTAGGTAGGAAAAAGGATAAAAAGGTATAAAATAAATTTCTCTTGAAAACATGGAGGGTTTTAATGGTATGTACCTTTTAAAAAATCATTCCAGATAACCCAATGGGCCGATAACAGGCAAGTAGAGAAGCAGAGATGAAAGCGTTGCTTGCAGCTAATTGGAATAATTGGAATCGTAGACTTTGGAGTTAAGTAGAATTGGCTTCCAGATTATGTCCAATTACTTCACCTCCCTGGGGCTCAGTTTCTTTATCTGTGAAAGAAATAGTATCTTAAAATGCTGTAGTAACAATCAAATGAAATAAAGGTTGCCAGAGTAGCATACTGTGGTTATTCTGGCAGTAACAATTCAGGGGTGAGCCAGAGGGGAGAGCAGGAGGCCAGTTAAGATGCACTAAATATGGAAATAGAGGCTTATGTTCAAGATCTCACTATGTCACCTGTCTATTGGGTGATGTTTACCAATTCATGTCACCTCTCTGGGAATCAATTTCCCTTTTTGCAAAATATAGGATTAGATCACATGATAGCATCTTTTTAAGCTTCAACAATCTGTGATTCTTCACATTGATGTCACCATCCCTGGAATTTGCTTCTAGCTAGGTGTAGATGTATTTACTGGAAAAATCACTGGAAAGCTTAAGAAATTGCAAAACTCCATTCATTCCTTGATTCTCATGAGGGTTTATCCTATTTTCCAGATTAGGAAAGACTAAGACTACAGCCTTTCCTAATCTCCTCACATTCTGTTGTGTGACAAGGCAAGTATTATTACTATTTTATTCTGCATGTTATTAAGTAGTTGCCAAATTCAACTTGGCATTAAAAATAAACAAGGAAAGAAAAAAGAGCTTCAGAAACGCACATTGCTTTGGGATGTAAGACGTTTATGCAAATGTAAAGCATTAATACATTGAAAAACTTAAAACACTTCATTCCTGGGTGAGAAAGAAGCTTATTTTTAGATGCTCAATTCACTGTTTACTTAATAAGAATTAATAGCTGTGAGATAGGTTCATTAATCCTTCCCTTTCTGTGTAACAGTACGAAACTAGGTGCCAACTTTGAAACAGTTTTCTCCAGATTTTGGTAGGAAACAAGGATAGAATTAGCTTTTCCATCACCTTGTTGTGGGGAGATGACTTCTGTTTAAAAGCCCCAAGGTAAAACTAATTATGGAGGATAAGGACCCCAAGATCTGTGGTCCTACCAGTTACCATGATAACCACATACAGTTTTCTCTTCCTCCCAATCAACTCTGAAAATTTTATGCTGCCAAATTAACCCCCAGACACATTGGAACAGCTTGCTTTCCCAAAGGTAGATGAATACAAAATCCACAAATCTGAAGGAAAGCAAAGTTTTTCCCCTGGGTACATAGGAAGAATGAAGAAAAAATTAAATTGAGAAAAAACAGGAAATTTTGTACACCCTCTGAGACCCTTCCCCAGAAGATTGAAGCTCATCATTAACTCCTGCAGCTGGACACAGTGTGTGTATGTTGAGGAAGGATGGGGGAAAATGTGCATAAACTCTGGAAATTGGGTTTGGATTTAAATAATTACAAAATAAAATTGTACCTCACAGGAATTCATAATAATGAATTGGTGCTCCCACATAGATAATTTTTAAAAATAACGTTCATTAATACATATAACTGCTTTAAAATTAATGTATATTCACTATGGAAAGTTTGGGTAAAATCGAAAAGAAAAAAAAAAAAAGACACTGGGTAATCCCACTCTTCAAAATAACATTTCACTGGTGAACTTCTGGTATGGTATATGCATATATTTCAGATTACAGTTAGATAATTCACAAAATGTATACCTTTAATATACATTGAAATTTACATTATGATTTTTATCTATTTGGTATTCTACCATAACAAATGTATTAAGAAATTATGAATATTTACCCGAACACCAAATATTCTACCATAAGATGGTCATCTTTTTCCATAAATGCAACCACAATAAATACTTTTGTATTTTCAAGTCACAAGATATGTCACAACTACCCAACTGTGCTATTGTTAGGATAAAACAACCAAAGAAAATAAATGGGTTGCATGAGTTATTTCATTTCAATAGAATATTATCTATGAAAACAGGCAGCAGTAGGCTGGATTTGATCCCTTTACTAGGATATTATTTTATTTTTTAATGTATTTTTTTATTGTAAACAAATGGGATACATGTTGTTTCTCTGTTTGTACATGGCGTAAAGGCATACCATTTGTGTAATCATACATTTACATAGGGTGATGTTGTTTGATTCATTCTGTTATTTTTTCCCTTCCCCCCACCCCTCCCACCCCTCTTCTACCTCTATACAGCCCTTCCTTCCTCCATACTTGCCCCCCTCCCTAACCCTAACTCTAACCCTAACACTAACCCTTCCCCCCCCCCATTATGTGTCATCATCCACTTATTAGCAATATCATTCGTCCTTTGGCTTTTTGAGATTGGCTTATCTCACTTAGCATGATATTCTCCAATTTCATCCATTTACCTGCAAATGCCATAATTTTATCATTCTTTATGGCTGAGTAATATTCCATTGTGTATATATACCACAGTTTCTTTATCCATTCATCAATTGAAGGACATCTAGGTTGGTTCCACAGTCTGGCTATTGTGAATTGAGCGGCTATGAACATTGATGTGGCTGTATCTCTGTAGTATGCTGATTTTAAGTCCTTTGGGTATAGGCCAAGGAGTGGGACAGCTGGGTCAAATGGTGGTTACATTCCAAGTTTTCCAAGGAATCTCCACACTGCTTTCCAGAGTGGCTGCACTAATTTGCAGCCCCACCAGCAATGTATGAGTGTACCTTTCTCCCCACATCCTCGCCAACACCTGTTGTTGCTTGTATTCTTGATAATCGCCATTCTAATTGGGGTGAGATGGAATCTTAGGGTGGTTTTGATTTGCATTTCTCTTATTACTAGAGATGTTGAACATTTTTCCATATGTTTGTTGATTGCTTGTAGATCTTCTTCTGTGAAGTGTCTATTCATTACCTTAGCCCATTTGTCGACTGGATATTGAATTCTTGGAGTAGAGTTTTTGAGTTCTTATAGATTCTGGAGTTAGTGCTCTATCTGAAGTATGATTGGCAAAGATATTCTCCCACTCTGTAGGCTCTTTCTTCACATTGCTGATAGTTTCCTTTGCTGAGAGAAAGCTTTTAGTTTGAATCTATCCCAGTTATTGATTCTTGCTTTATTTCTTGTGCTATGGGAGTCCTGTTAAGAAAGTCTGGTCTGAAGTCAACATGTTGAAGATCTGGACCTACTTTTTCTTCTATAATCTGCAGGGTCTCTGATCTGATTCCAAGGTCCTTAATCCATTTTGAGTTTAGTTTCGTGCATGGTTCATTCTGTTGCATATGGTTTTCCAGTTTTCCCAGCACCATTTGTTGAAGAGGCTATCTTTTCTCCATTGCATATTTTTGGCCCCTTTATCTAGTATGAGAAAATTGTATTTATTTGGGTTCATGTCTGTGTCCTCTATTCTGTACCATTGATCTACTTTTCTATTTGGTACCAATACCATGCCGTTTTTGTACTATTGCTTTGTAGTAGAGTTGAAGATCTGGTAATTGCAGTACCCCCTGTTTCACTCTTCCTGCTAAGGATTGCTTTAGCTATTCTGGGTTTCTTATTCTTCCAGATGAATTTCATAATTGCTTGCTCTAGTTCTGTAAGGTACGTCATGGGATTTTAATGGGAATTGCATTGAATTGGTATAGCACTTTAGGTAGTATGGCCATTTTGACAATATTATTCTTCCTATCCAAGAACATGGAAGAATCTTTCCATCTTCTAAGGTGTTCTTTAATTTCTTTCTTTAGTGTTCTGTAGTTCTCATTG
Source organism: Sciurus vulgaris (assembly GCF_902686455.1). Taxonomy (NCBI): domain Eukaryota; kingdom Metazoa; phylum Chordata; class Mammalia; order Rodentia; family Sciuridae; genus Sciurus; species Sciurus vulgaris. The sequence continues at coordinate 50,038,989 of NC_136473.1, forward strand.
TAGAGGTCTTTCACCTCTTTTGTGAGATTGATTCCCAAGTATTTTATTTTTTTCGAGGTTATTGTGAATGGGGTAGTTTTCCTAATTTCTCTTTCTGAAGATTCATCATGTATGTATAAAAATGTGTTGGATTTATGAGCATTGATCTTGTAACCTGCTACTTTACTGAATTCACTTATGAGTTCTAAGAGTTTTCTGGTGGAATTTCCAGGTTCCTCTAAATATATAATCATGTCATCAGCGAACAGGGATAATTTGAGTTCTTCTTTTCCAATTCGTATCCCTTTAATTTCTTTGGTTTGTCTAATTGCTCTGGCTAGAGTCTCAAGAACGATGTTGAATAGAAGTGGTGAAAGAGGGCATCCCTGCCTTGTTCCAGTTTTTAGGGGGAATGCTTTCAGTTTTTCATCATTTAGAATGATATTGGCCATGGGCTTAGCGTAGATGGCCTTCACAATATTGAGGAATGTTCCCACTACCCCAATTTTTTTTAGTGTTTTGAGCATGAAGGGATGTTGTATTTTATCAAATGCTTTTTCTGCATCTATTGAAATAATCATGTGATTCTTAACTTTTAGTCTGTTGATATGGTGAATGACACTTATTGATTTTTGGATGTTGAACCAACCTTGCATCCCTGGGATGAAACCCACTTGATTGTGGTGCACTATCTTTTTAATATGTTTTTGTATGCGATTTGCTAAAATTTTGTTGAGAATTTTTGCGTTGATGTTCATTAAGGATATATGGTCTGAAATTTTCTTTCTTCGATGTGTCTCTGTCTGGTTTAGGTATCAGTGTGATATTGGCTTCATAGAATGAGTTTGGGAGGGTTCCTCCTCTTCTATTTTATGGAATACTTTGAGAAGTATTGGAATGAGCTCTTCTTTAAAGGTTTTGTAGAACTCAGCTGAGAACCCATCTGGTCCCGGACTTTTCTTTGTTGGTAGGCTTTTGATGACTTCTTCTATTTCAGTACTTGAAATTGGTCTATTTAAATTGTGTACGTCCTCCTCCTTCAGTTTAGGCAATTCATATGTCTCTAGAACCTGTGATGTCTTTGAAATTTTCTATTTGTTGGAGTATAGATTTTCAAAATAACTTCTAATTATGTTTGTATTTCAATCCTGTCTGTTGTGATATTTCCTTGTTCATTCCGAATTTTAGTGATTTGGTTTTTCTCTCGTCTTCTCTTTGTAGTGTGGCTAAAGGTTTATCAATTTTGTTTATTTTTTCGAAGAACCAACTATGTATTTTGTCAATTTTTTGTATTGTTTCTTTTGTTTCAATTTCATTGATTTTCAGCTCTGAGTTTAACTATTTCCTGTCTTCTACTATTTTTGGTGCTGGTCTGTTCTTCTTTTTCTAGGGCTTTGAGCTGTAGTGTTAGGTTGTTATTTGTTGAGTTTTACTTCTTTTATTAAATGCGCTCCATGAATAAATTCCCTCTAAGTACTGCTTTCATAGTGTCCCAGAGATTTGATATGATGTTTCTTTGTTCTCATTTACCTCTAAGAATTTTTTAATTTCCTTCCTAATATCTTCTGTTATCCATTCATCATATAATAGCATATTGTTTAATCTCCAGATGTTGGAATAGTTTCTGTGCTTTACTCTTTCATTTATTTCTAACTTCAATCCATTATGATCTGATAGAATACATGCTAGTGTCTCTATCTTCTTGTATTTGCTAACATTAGCTTTGTGGCATAATATATGGTCTATTTTAGAGAAGGATCCATGTGCTGCTGAGAAGAAAGTGTATTCGCTCTTGGTTGGATGGTATATTCTAAAAATGTCTGTTAAGTCTAAATTATTGATTGTGTTATTGAGACCTATGGTTTCTTTGTTTAATTTTTGTCTGGAAGATCTGTCCAGTGGTGAGAGAGGTGTGTTAAAATCACCTAGTCTTATTGTGTTATGGTCTATTTGGTTTCTGAAATTGAGAAGGATTTGTTTGACATACATGGATGAGCCACTGTTTGGGGCATAGATGTTCATGATTGTTATATCTTGCTGATTTATGCTTCCCTTAAGCAGTATGAAATATCCTTCTTTATCCTTTCTGACTAACTTTGGCTTGAAGTCCACATTATCGGAAATGAGGATGGATACTCCAGCTTTTTTGCTGAGTCCATGTGCATGGTATATTTTTCCCCATCCTTTCACCTTTAGTCTATGGGTATCTTTTTCTATGAGGTGAGTCTCTTGTAGGCAACATATTGTTGGATCCTTCTTTTTAATCCAATCTGCCAGTCTATGTCTTTTGATTGAAGAATTCAGGCCATTAACATTCAGGGTTATTATTGAGATATGATTTGGTTTCCCGGTCATATGGTTCATTTTTAAAATTTTATTTATTTATTTGTGTGACACTACTGGTTCCTCCTTTATTTGACAATTCCTTTAGGATAATTCCTCCCTTTGCTGATTTGCTTCTTTGTTTTTCATCTCTTCCTCATGGAATATTTTGCTGAGAATGTTCTTAATGCTGGCTTTCTTTTTGTAAATTCTTTTAGCTTTTGTTTATCATGGAAGGATTTTATTTCATCGTCAAATTTGAAGGTAAGTTTTGCTGGGTATAAGATTCTTGGTTGGCATCCATTTTCTTTCAGGCCTTGAAAAATGTTGTTCCAGGCCCTTCTAGCTTTTAGGGTCTGGATTGAAAAATCTGCTGATATCCGTATTGGTTTCCCCCTGAATGTAATTTGGTTCTTTTCTCTCACAGCCTTTAAAATTCTGTCTTTATTTTGTATGTTAGGTATTTTCATTATAATGTGCCTTGGTGTGGGTCTGTTGTAATTTTGTGTATTTGGACTCCTATAAGCCTCTTGAACTTGATTTTCCATTTCATTCTTCAGATTTGGGAAATTTTCTGATATTATTTCATTGAATAAATTGTTCATTCCTTTGGCTTGTTTCTCTAGGCCTTCCTCAATCCCAATAATTCTTAATTTGGCCTTTTCATGATATCCCATAGTTCTTGTAGATTCTGTTTTGATTTCTTACCATCTTCTCTGTTTGTTCAACTTTGTTTTCAAGGTTAAATATTTTGTCTTCAATGTCTGAGGTTCTGTCTTCCAGGTGTTCTATCCTCTGGATATGCTTTCTATGGAGTTCTTAATTTGGTTTATTGTTTCCTTCGTGTCAAGGATTTCTGTTTGGTTTTTTTTCAAGATCTCTAACTCTTTATTGAAATGATCTTTTGCGTCCTGTATTTGCTCTTTTAACTCTCGATTGGTGCAATCATTCAATGCCTGCATTTGCTCTTTCATCTCATCATTCAGTGCGTGCATTTGCTCTTCATCTCATTGTTTGCTTCTCTGATCATTTTAATTATGTACATTCTGAACTCCTTTTCTGTCATTTCTTCTGCCATGCTGTCTTGGGTTTTATTGATGTAACATCTAGATTTGTTTGCGGCATTTTCTTTCCTTGTTTTCTCATATTGTCCAGGTATCAGTGGACTCCTGAGATGTTGCAGATTTCCTCTATTGACTTACAATGTCCCTGAAGATTTCTATATATATCCCCCCTTAGCCTTCAGTAGGCTGAAGTCTTGGAGGAAGTTGATAATGCGGTGCTCCACAAGGAAGCTGCCTCTCTAGGAGTGGTGGCCTCCAGGTGGGGTATATTCCCTGCTAGTGGGCAGAGGTGCCTCCACTTGTTGACCAATGGTCATCCAAAGGGGAACTAGGCTGCAGGCTGAGGCGAGGCCTGTTTGGGCCTGTGTCTCTGGTTTTACCGTCCTTTTGGGGAAACCTCACCTGGCAGGGAAGACTCACGTGGTGGGGAGGTCTCGCTGGTCAGTTCCCCTCCTAGAGGTTCCCCTCAATTTACAGCTACCGCCTGGGCTGGGCTGCCTTCCTCTGCAAAGTTCCCAGGGGCCGGGCCCTACCTCCTGGGCCTGGGAGCCTCATCCTTCGAAGATGAATCTCCTTAGGCTGCCCCTCCTCAGAGAATCTGCCCACAGTCCTGGAACCTTCGCTCCGCCCCTAAGCGTGTCTCTGTGTGGCTCTTCCACCCAGAAGCCTCCTAGATCCTGGGACCCTGCTCTGCACCTAATCGCCTGGCTTTGCGGCCCCTCCTCTGAGCAGCCACCTGGGGCCCCGTACAATTGCTCTGAGTCCCAGAGACCCACTGCACACCGCTTCCTCCAGACAGCCGCCCAGTATTCCGGTGCGGTCACTAGGAGTCCAAGCAACTCACTGTGTGACTCCTCCTCCCACCAACCACCCGTAGCCCTGGGCAATCACTCCGAGTCGAAGTGACCCGCCCTGTTCCTCCTCCTCCTCCAGGTACCCCCCCCCCCGGGTGTTCAGGAGCGGTCGCTCTGAGTGGCTCTGAATCCACATGACCCACTGCACGCCTCCTCTGGGCAGCCGCCCTGGTGCGGCCACTCGAGACCAAGCGACCCACTGCACTCCTCCTCCAGGCAGCCCCCCTGTGTTCAGGAGCGGTCGCTTTAAGTCCAAACAACTCACCAATTGCCTCCTCCTCTGAGCAGCCGCCTGGAGCTCTAATGCAGTCACTGCGAGTCCAAACGACCCGCCGCCCTCCTCCCCCTCCTCCTCCTACTCTTCAGGACAGGCCCCGGTGTTCAGACGTGGTCTGAGTCCAAACAGCTCGCCATGCAGCTCCTCCTCTGGCAACCACCTGTAGCTCTGGTGCAGTCACTTCTAATCCAAGCGGCCGCGCTACTCCTCCTCCTCCTCAGGGCAGGCCCCGGTGTTCAGAAGCAGTCGCTGTAAGTCCAAACAGCTCGCCGCGCAGCTCCCCCTCCGGCAACCGCCTGCAGCTCCGGTACAGTCACTCTGAATCCAAGCGGCCACGGTCCTCCTCCTCCTCCTCCTCAGGGCAGGCCCCGGTGCTCTGAGTCCACATAGCTCTCCCCGCCACCCCTCTCCCGGGCAGCCACCGGAGCCCCAGTGGTTTCTCCGAGTCCCAGCGCTGTGCTGAGCGACCTCCTCTCCGATGCTCCCAGTTGTCCGAGTTCACTGCTCCAGCGGGGGGAGGGGCGTCTCGCCGGCAGCTCTACTTCACAAAGTTCCCTGCGTTCCGGGACCACTGCCCCATCCGGGACGCCTCCCCAACGGGAGAGACTCACCCGGCTGCTTTGAGTTGGTCCCAAGTCTCTCAATATCTCCTCTTTTGAATCCTGAGTCCTGGAGCAACATGAAATGCAGCCACCCTCTAGTCTGCCATCTTGAAAACCTCCAGGATATTATTTTAAATGAAAGCATAATGTTTTATTCTGTGGATGTACTCAAATTAAAAGGAAAAAACCTATAACCATCTATTACTAATATCCTTAGTAAAATAGTCACATGTATTTTTATAAGCAAATATTTTTGTGTGTCTACAAATTTCTGAGAAAGGAAAGCAAGAGTTTTGGGGACAGGTCTCTGCCAAACACTTATGATACTCACTGAAAGAATATTCTTTAGAAAGATTATGGCATCCTCCTATGAGAAGAGAAAACAATTGTGTAGATGCCTACCAGTGACAGAATGTAGAACATTTGATGTCAGGAAAAGGCTCAATATGGTCAGATCCTAGAATTCAAGGACAGAAATGACAAATAAAATTTACCTGCTGTCAGTTTTGCTGCAAATATTTATTTGTGACTACTTTTTCCCATACAGGAAACTTGAAATTTTTATTTAGACAAATTCATCCATCTTTTCTTTCACTGATAGATGTTAACAAAGTTTTTAAGTGTCCAATATTTTAAAATATTCTTATATTTCCTTTAAAAGCTCTTCAGTTTTCTTTGTGTAGTAAAGACTTGAAAACATCTTCAACTTACTGTGTGGTTAAGGTTTAAATCAAACACTTCTGTTTCTTCTTGTTATTTTTTCCTCCTTCCCTCCTTCTCTATTTCCCCCTTTCCTCCCTTTCTTATTCTTTCTCTTTTCTTTCTTTACTTCCTCTGATAGTCAATTATTATGCAATTACTAAATAAACCTTAACTTTTCTATTATCAAGAAATGCCATTTACTAAACACCACTTGTCATTTCCAAATTCCATGTATTGAAACCTATCCCCTATGGTAATGATATTAGGAGGTAGGCCTTTGGAAGCAGATTAAGAGCCTGAGGTCTCTGCTCTCATGAATGGGGTTAATGCCCTAATAAAAGAGGCTGAGGGTTGTTTGCATCTTGCACAATGTGAGGATGCAGCAAGAAATTGCTGTCTGAGGAATAGGTACTAAATCTGCTGGGGCCTTGATCCTGGACTTCTAAGCTTTGAGAGATAAATACCTATTGTGTACAAATTATCCACGGTGTGGCGTTTTGTTGTAGAAGGCTTGGACAAACTAAAACACTCTTATCGTTTAACACAGTACTACATATATATGGGTCTGTTTCTGGGCTACTGTGTCATTTCATTAATCTCTGTCTTTATCTGCATTGGTACAGTATTGAAGACTGTTTTGAAAATTATGACATATGTTAAAAGATATTACTTTTCTTCAGACATACATAAGCCAAAATTCTCAAAACAGTCTTCAACAGTCTTTTAACACGTCAGTCTTCTTTTTTTGTAAGTTGTCTTCATTACCCTTAGCAATTTATTCATCAAGGGTTTGGAGAAATTAAATTTAAAAAGTCATTCAGAATTCAACAGTAACTGTGTTAATTTGTAGATTACTTAGGAAAGAACCAAGATGTTTCCAGTATTAATTCATTCCATGTAATTCATAGTATATGTCTTCATTTATTAATACTTTTAGAAAATGTATATAGCATACATTTTTATAAATATATTTCTGCTTTGATCTATTTTTGATGACAAATAATATTAAACCATTGCTGGAATTCAGATGTTTGCATTTATGTTCATAAATAATATATGATTCTTAAACATTGGAAAACAAAATATCTTTTGCTGTTACTATATTAAGTGAAAGATAAGTAAGTTGTAGAATTATATATTTATATGCAATATTATCCCATTTTCCTTTCAAAAAAAATCCTATGCATGCAAATATTTGCATAGATATAGAGGGAAGAGTATGGAAGAATACAAATCAAATCATTAATTTTGTTTACCAATGTGGCAAGAGAGAATTATAAAGGGGGATGTCTATTTATGTTCTTTATATAAATTGATGTTGCTTGTATTGAATGAATGCATGACATTGTGTGCTATTTCTGTAAAAGAACATGACATATCTTTGAAAAGGACAGAATTAAATAATATACTCATGACAACTTCATTTCTCCTCAGTAAAGTCCCATAAGTAACATATTCTGGTACTCTTGCCAAGAAAAATACTTGAAATTAAACTCTTTCTCTTTAATGCAAATCTCTAGGTATGACAAGTTAAAAAAAAGGGGAAGATTTTCCCTATATCTCCAGCAATTGGTGGTGCTGGCTTTTGCATTGAGGGTTTTTCTGTGTCAAATCCACTTTCTGCCATACCACACTACCTAGAGAGTCCTGCTGGGTTTTTCTCTACCATGTGTAAGCCAGATTTTGTTTTTATTAACTTTCTATAGCCTGCTTTTTTGCATTCTATCTGTCTCTGACTCGGTGTTCTAATGTTTTTTAATCACATCTGGCACTACTTTATAGATGGGGATGGAGGATTAGTCATCTTTTGCCTTCAGAGCACATATAGAAGAAAAAGGCATCTACTTTCATAATAATAATTATAAAGATTTTTCATATTCCTCTACTTTCACCTACCCCATCCTCTGAGACTGGCAGAAAACTCTAAAATAAGAGGGATTTCCATACTTCACCCCTCACCCCTGTTCCCTTTCTCTGTACCCTACTCCACAACTTCTAAACCTTCCAGTGTGACCCTCATTAATTGCTCTGACCTCACAATATCCCTCATTTGTTCCCCAGAGTTTTGCCTTAAATCTGTAGATCACTTTGATTACTTCCACATCTGGGATTCGTCACACGCTTGTGTTAACCATGACCATGTGCTGAATTACCCAGCAGGATTTAGGAGACACTCAGTCAGAAAAATCATCCCTACTAAGAACAACATCTGGAGAAAATTAAGAGAAGATACTTTCCATTGAGAATCCTTTGGAATATATTTATGATGTAGAGACAGACAGACACTAGCACATGGGCAGAAGTGGATGGCCTTTCTTTGCTGAAGGCTGAGGAAGAGTCATACTTCTTCAGAAGACTCCCAAACTAATTATGTACCATAAATGCAAATGCCTGGCAAAGTCACGAATAAACAAGGGATTTTCTCAGAAAAGTCTTGTTTAGAAGCAGGCGTCATCTCCAATAGAAATGTCTGCATGGACTTTTCCGGTACCATGTGTGTGAACAAATAAAGATTCTATAAAAGGGAGAGGGGAAATGGGCCATGTTTTCCTCAATTGGATCATTGAATATCTCCAACTATTTTTCCAAAGCTTGGGTTTGGCAAAAACCAAAATTGGCTTTGCCAAGCATTTTTCCCTTAATTTTTAAATCCATGTGCATTAAGGGAAATTTAATCCGTGTGTTTCTGATTCATTTACACTTAACTCATCAAAATATTGTTTTGTTAGAGTCATTTGGCCCTCAACAAGACTTAGGAGTTAGCAGCATACAGATACACATGTACACAGCACATAGATGCACACATACACATGCAAGCAAAAAACATACCCTTGGCTCCTTGGACTCAGAACCATTTTTTCCCCTGAACCTACAATCTAAATGGCTACGTATGGGTAAGTCATGGGTATAGAATTTATCTGTGCAATTACACTTTAACTTTAAAAAATTATAAAGAGTACAAAGAGTGCAATTACAAAGAGTATACTTCTTCTGAGTGTATTTGGAATGAATCATTTCAGGATTCATTATCCTCATCCACAGTCATTCTTTTCCTGTGGATGAGGGTCTCCTGTAAAGAGCTGATGTTAGGCAGCTTAGTTTTCTGTGTTGCTTCAGTGCAACATACAATACAAAACTACTGTAAAAAAATTTTTTTTGATGTTTGTGGTATTGAAGCTCAAACTCAGGCCCTCCCAAAGTCTAGGTCAACTTTCTACCATTGAGCTACACTCCCAACCCACAATAATTTTTAAAGAAAAATTTTTTTTCTTCAAAATAATTTTTAATTCATACACTCAGTTCAGAGAGACCAATTATGATGCTGAAAATTTAGGCAAAAGTAGACATAAACCACTCCACTGAGGCTGGAATTGAGGGAAACCAATTAATGTACATGAGGGTGAAGAATTTGTGAAGGCTATGCTAAAGTTTTGTTTTTATTTTCTTAATCACTGAGCATGAAAAAAATGACTTACTTGCAGTCCCAGAACATGTTAAACATTTAAGAGGAGTTTCGGAAGCTAAAACTTGAAAACTATTAGAATGTATTCTTAAGAGAGGTAGCAAAATGGGAGGCCAGTGAACATGTCTCAAAATAGTAGGACAGATTCCAAGAGCACTGAAGGCCTTTTTAACTCTCATCCGATACTTATTTTTAGTAAACCCTGTCTTCCTATATGGCAGATGGGAATTTGGGACACAAGTATACTCAGTTGGTTTACTATATGGGGAAATGACCTCTGTTTCTTTACTTCGGCAACCACTGGAGATCTAGGGAGATCAATTGCTGTGTTTTGCAATAGACATTGCAAAAGCAGACTCTTTGCAAAAACCCATCTGTAACTGGTGACAGCATCTTTTATAAAATAATCTCTCTTTCCCATTGTTAATAATTTAGTTTTCCCTTACTTCTTCACAACGATGTTTTTCTTTTCTCAGGAAAATGTCAATTATTTAACTATATTTTTCTAATTTGACTGCAGGTAGTCTTTCTTCTGGTTGTTGCTGTTTTATCACACTTTTGTCAAACTCTAAAACAAAATGCCTTTTTAAAATGCCTGTAGGTTTTTATAAGTATTTCTTTCCAAATGTAACTATACTGGTTTAATTTTGTTTAGGATTAAATACTATTTGTATTTCTTTTCCAAACCTTTGAAATAGAGTACCACATAATGGGTTTCATAAAAGGAATGCATTTAATAGCCAATTAGATAGTTAATCTAATTAACTATCAAATCTGTTTCTAGAAGGGGGGGAAAAAAAAAGAAGGATCTCGTAATGGTTTAATTTCACCAATTTCACTTTGTATACTTTTTATTTTTTAAAAATTCTATTTCCTGAAGTTTAAATTCTTCAATTTTCCCTCCCACTTAGCTGAAACCACTATTTTCAAGGGAAATTAAATTTTAAAAAGATGATATTTTCTCACTTGCATCATGTGAACAACACTGTTCTCCACTAAAATAATTTTACCCTTATTTTATTCTACGTAAATTAAGAAATAAATACCAATCCCCACACCCTACTTTTCTTAAAAGCAAAGAACATTTGAACTTAGCTTCTTTTCTCTCACTTTCACTTATCCTACAGCTGGGACTGTCATATCCCTATCCCTGCTCACCCAGTGTCCTCAGGCAGCCTGGCTGACTGCTGGACCTGCAATGTCTTCCCCTCCTTTTCCTCCTGCAAGTCTCTGCTCAACCCATGAAGGCTGGCTCAAAAGGTCACAAAAGAACTCTTTTCTCACCTCTCAGAACAATTCAGTTGTTATTTCATCATGAACAATCACAACATCAGCTACCATTGACAGAGTGCTCAGCATGTGCCTCCACTTTACAAAGTCGATAACATGTAAGGCTCTACCCTCTCATCAGCAAACACTACATGCTTGTTAAATAAATTTAAAGTAAAACCATTTGTGTCTGGACCTGCTTTCCTTAAAACATTGGGTCCTCTCTAAAATCAGAGAGGATTTTTTTTTTCGGAATTTTATGCTTAGTTCTACTGCATTGACCTGATGCTATAAATACCTGTCAAATATCAATGGAGTTTAATTGTCAATATAAAAGTTATAACTAGGGTTGAGGATATAGATCAGTGGTTGAGTGTTTGCCTCATCTGTGCAAGGTTCTGGGTCCAATACCGAGCACCACAAACAAAAAAAAAAACTTATAATAAGAATCTTTACAATATCATCTTTTCAAAGTAGGAAAATGCAATCAGAAGACTAAAATGCATTGATTCAATTTCATAAATCTACCATAACATATGGTCTTATTGTTGTTTGGTTGAAGAATTTATTTACTTTTTTTTTTTTTTTTTTTTTTTTTTTTTTTTTGGTGCTTCAACTATCTTTCAGTAAATATTAGTTGAACTCCTACTGGGCACCAATCATTGATTTATGTGCTGGGGACACAGTAGGGAACAAAGAAGAATTTTTTGACCTCATGGTTCATGCGTTCTATTGAGAGTGAGACAATAAGCAATTGTACAATGAATAAATCCTTTATCACATGATAGGCCTTATAGAGAAAAATAAAGCAGGATAAGAAGGAAAATAAATGCAAGGGGCAAAGGGCAGGTGTTTGCTGTACTACGAAAAAGGAAGTCTTTACTAATAAGGAGATATTTGAGCAGACACATGAAGAAAGTGGAGGGGCTGGTCATGCTAACATCTGAGGGTCAATGTTTCCAGGGGGAGTTGTAGTATAGCATTCTGAGGTAGGTATTTGACTTCCGGGGAGGAGGATAGATAGGCAGAGGAGGTAGGGAACAGATGAGATCAAAGAGGATAGGGCCAAATCACATAGAGACTTTTAGGTGATGGGATGGCAAGATAGAGGGCTATGGACAGAGCAAAGATGGCACGCTCCGACACAATTGAGAGAAGCATCCTGGGTGCTATGTGCAGAATCAATTCAAAGGAGAAGTACAGTGGAAAACCCCTTAGGAAGTTCACACAATTTTCCTGGTGAGAGGAGCTGATGCTTGCACTAGGGGAGAATGTTGATGAAGTGAAATGGTCAGATTCTGGGTCAGTTCTCAACTTAAGACAATAAGATTTAGGATATATTGGATAGCATGGATTGCAAAAAAGGGAGGAACCAGAGGCCACTCCGAACTATGAATTCGAAAGCTGGTGTGACAATTTTCTGAGATGAAGAAGAAAGCAGGCTAAGGTAGGAATTGTCAAGGTCATACTACAAGACCAGCCAAGATGAGGCCTTGATTCCCCTGATCCTGCTGGTAAAGACACTATGAGCCACTTTCAGATTTATACATTTCATTAGGTAGATAGTGAAAAAAAAGTAAGTGAAGAGTGTTAATTTCCTGTAATCCTTGACCCACAACACAAAATGATGAGCTAAAATCAAAGGGTCTGCATGATGGCAGTACCAGTGTGGGGTGCCACGTTGCCAAGAAGCTAATTCTTGAATACAGTATACTGATTTCTGAAGCTTGATGCTAAGGAAGACTGGAAGACAGCCCCATATTTTGTCAGAATTTCATCAACCAAGAGGTGATGGAAAGCTCTCATGGCAGGGGAGATACGGAGATGAGACCAGGATGGCCTTGTGACATGGCAGCTTACATATCTCCCGCACTCTGGTGTTAGGGGACTCAAGGCATCTGCCAGGTTTAAGTTTAGCTATGGTCCAAGCCTTTGCTTATGTGACCAATTCTGACACCTGCAAGACCACCAGGGCAGCAAGCCACCACTGTTGCACTTAGAGAATCAAAAGATTGGATTTTGGGTATGCTAAGCATTAGTATTGATGGTTGAGAATGGAGTTTAGAGCTGAGGATGGGCTGTTGACCAGTATTTCACATATCTGAGTGTCATTGGCATATGCATTTTAAATTAAAATTAGGAAATTTGATGAGATAGAGCTCCTAGGAAGGACATGAAGCCTCGGTGGAAGCTTATTCAATAATTTGTAGGTACTCAAAGAAGCACTTATTTTTATTAACACTTAGAAGATGCCAGCTGCCTTGTTCTACATGTCTGAAATCCTAGATAGCAAAAGTACAGAATTAAAAGAATTTAGAATATATAAAAGGAATTAAGAAGAAACAAACATTTGTTAAGACCCTTTGTAGAAAGGAGGGAAAATTGGGTAGGACTGTGAAGAATAGCAAATAAGTCATCAGCAAGGATAGATACAATCTCATTTACAGTGTTCTTTCATTGTAAAGGAGAAAAATTGGTTACACCTACACAGGAATTTTTCACTTTATCTTACTTTCTTCCGAGTATCGTTTTTTCCAATAGTTAGATGGGGTCAAAAGTACATACCCCAAGAATAAAAGCATATCTCCAATACTGTGAAGGAATAAAAATCACTTTTTTAAAAAATGCCAAGGCAGACAAAGACATTGGGAAAAATTTATTTTATATTTTTATTTGCCCCCTCCTTGAAAACTGTTATTAGATTGAAAATCTTCCAGCTAGGAGATCTTAATTCTTGTTCCCCACCCAAGGTGGAAGTCAAAGGGCAATGATAATCACAATTGAAAGAACCGTCTCAGTTGTAGTTCTTCTGAGGGAGTGCAAGACAAAGAACAGCTCCTGAACCTATTTACACATGCAAATCAAATGGATCTAAATTCCTATTCTGTTATTGTAAGAATTTTTTCTTTCTCTTAAGAAATCACACCTTGAAATGATCCTCTGACCAAAGCCTCAGGGATGTTTCTCTGTCCAAAGGGTCAGTCTTGGATAGTACCCATTTGATCAGAGCAATTTCAGTTTTTCACAGATGTGGCTGTTGCTGACATATAGTCTAGGACAAGTGGTCCATTATTAAGCAGCCTATAATTGCGATAAACAGTGTCATCACCAAAGTTTAATGAGTTTCCTGTGCCCAACCCCAGCTCCCTCCAGCACATTATGCCCCCTCTCCCTGTTATCAAACATATGAACATTTTCTAGGTAATTTGATAGGTGTATTTTTGAATCCTGTTCTACCCAGAAGCCTCACTCTGCTCATTTACAGATGAGGATTTCTAACTCAGATGAGAAAACTGGCAGGATCCCCTGGGTAAGTTCCCAGACACCTTGGATATTCAGAGCAATTCTTCCAGAAATTTTAAGGTACAAACTGAATAATGTCATAGGTTTTTTAGAGTGGATCAAAATAGCCTGCAAAGTAATTCTACTTGTGGTTATGGACTGGGCTCCATAACTTCTAAATTTAAAATTTTAGAGCAGGTTACTGACCTGGTAAGGGTTCTAGGTTGGAAGAATACTTAGACCACTGTCCTATGTGGCAAACATAGAGCATGAAAACCAAGATGGTAGCCATGAGTGAAGGGCTGGCTGTACTTCAAATGACAGGAGATCCGTGTCTGCTGGGAGTGTGCTCTCTGACCAGAAAACAGGGACATGGAGGGAGTAAGTGTTTTTTTGTTTGCCCTTGTATTCAAATACCTCCAGCTGAAAATTACAATGTCCCAAATAAAAGAAAACACAAAACCAAAACAGGGTCAAAGAGTCTGTTAACATTATACATGCCTGCCAATTGAATAGCACAATCCAGATCTCTGGACTATGGCTTTTAAACTATATATATTGCTTTCAATCTATGGATATATGACCCCTAATAATTTGTTAATTCAGAGAGGAAAATTTGCTTTTACTCCCTTCCTCTGCCTATTCAAAAACAGAGATGGTGGTCTCTTTTGGAGTAGCTAGGGTAGTGATTTGGCTCCTTCAACTTTTGTTTATAAGAACTTGGCAACTCAGTAAGTCCTTTAGTCTTTGTTTCATCCATGAAATGAATATTATAATACTTAGTTTTCAAGGTTACTGGGGAAACAGCAGTGTTTGAAGCATTTAGTAAAAGACTTATCACGTAGGGTCATATATCATAGTTATTATTCAGATTATTATTAAGTAACATGTTCATTCTTCTTTCTCTATCCCTTTTTCCTTGTAAAGTGACTGTCTAGTGAAAGAATTTCACAAGGAGACACGGGTCAAAGCTAAGCGCCGAGTAGTTCCACTTTATTCAGAAAGGAGTGTGTTTATGTAGAGCCCGGTGTGGGCTGATTGGTTGGGGCATGAAACGGGGTGAGGGCTGATAGGGCGAGTTCCGTTGCCACGGGTTTCAGGTGGAGGTGTTGAATACTCATTGGGTGTGGCATGGTGCTGGCGGGAACAGCGATGGGAGGTAGAGTCCAGAAGAGAATGTTGACCAGTGCCATGTTGGGAAAAGTAAGAGCGGTGACCTTATATTTCTCCCTTTTTGTTTTTATATTTTGGAATGGGGCATCACTCAATCTGGCTACTTAATGCTGGATGGGGGTAGAGTCTGGGAAAGGCTAGAGGGTTTTAGGAGAAATATGGTCAGGAGATCCCAACACAAGGCCAAAAAAGGGAAGTTTTCTTGGGGGATGAGGTTGGTGAACGTCCCCTGTAGCCATAGGCCCTGAATTGTCTCATTCCATTCCCTAGGTGGTAAACGGGTGGAATGAGCCAAGCGTCCTGGTGAAGGGATGTGAGGAAAGGGTCCCATGAGCTGAGTAGTTTTTCTTTAACAGGTGGTGGTAAGATGTTCCCAGGGGATGTGGGGAAGTCATCTGTAGCCAGTGGTTGGTAGTACCTGAGGAGAAGCTGGTTGAAAGTTTGGTTAGAAATAGCCTGAAGTTGACATTGAAGGAACTTCAACAAGCAGGGTAAAAAGAGGCAGGTGAGAGAAATGAGGAGTATTGGACCCAGGATTGGGAGTACCCATGCAAGGAAGGGGGACTGAAGCCACAATGAAAGAGAATTAGGAGTATGTCCTCGAAGCCCTGCAGCCAAATCCTGTAGTTTAATAATGTTCTGTTCAACCACCCTGGATTCATTTATATAGTGATAACATTCTTCCCTGAGGAATAAACAAGTACCTCCTTCTTCAGCCGTAAGAAGATCTATGGCCCTGTGGTTTTGCAGTGTTACCTGGGCCAAAGAGGTTACCTGTTTCTGTAAGGAAGCTAGGGATTTAGCTGTTGAAGTGAGGGTGCCTTCAAGTTTGGTGTTCAGTTGTTCTGTGGCCCATAAAGAGTGACCAAGGGCTCCACCTGAAAAAGCAGCTCCAGTGATAGAAGAGGTTAGTGATATTCCCACAAGTATGCGTAGGAAGGCAGCTCGTTTTTGCCGTGGGGAGGGAAGGAAAAAAGATTGAAGTTCGGAGGAACTATAGAGGGTTAATTGAGGCACAAGTGTGATAAGGACACAGGGAGAAGTGGAATTGCCATGGAGCTGGTTACTGACGGTGGCGTTGCACCAGAAGAAATGCCCAGGGTGGGTATATATGGTGTTTGTAATAGTGGTATTAGTATGGCAGGTTATAGCCAAAGGATATATTGAGGATGAGGATGTGAGAAGGCAATGAGTGAAGTGATCTGGTTCAGGTTCCCATAAGGAAACAGCATGGATAGGTGTTACTGGTTTTGCAGAGGTTGGGAACGGGTAGGTAGAAGAGTTCAGAGGGACTGTGGCCAGGAGGGGACGTTGCAAGGAGGCACATAAGAAGCAATTTGTAGGATCGACAGAGGTGAGATTTAGAAACTTAGCTGTTTCTTGGATAAGATGTAGCCAAGAATAGGTATGACCAGAAGGTGAGGATGTATTTTGTAAGGTTTGGATAAGAACCTTTTCTGAGTGTTGCATATCTGAAGCAACCTGAGAGATTTGTGATCCTACAGGAGTGAGTTCTCGAGAGATGTGAAGGGTTCCATGAGGTTTAGACCAGGTTCTGTAATAGATGAAGACCTTTTCTCCAGTTGCCCAGCATGGGTCCCGGGGGTCTTTGATGGTGAGTGAAATTGAGCCATTCTTCTGTTTCTGGAGATTGTTGGAGGCAGAGGTGTAATGATGCCCATGGGTGGAGTCTCCCAGGTAGTGAATGTTGCATGACCATTATGGACAGCCCCCATAAATATCAGGCCACTGATGACAGTAATCTTTCTTTTGGTCATATATGAAGCAGAGGTAGGGAAGAAGGAGGGACTGACTGAAGAAGACCTTAGTTGTTGGTGGGAATATAAGGGTTACTGGAGCTGAACATCCTGTAGGTGGACAGGAGACAGAGGTGGGAAGTAGATGAGTAGTTTTGGTGTTCTGTTCAGTATAGGTTTCTCTGATCTTGAATGTCCAGACAAAAGTTGTTGCATGTGAGGGGAGACTTGGGAGGGCTAGGAGGAGTGGGAAGAGGAACAGCTTAGAGTTGAGCATTTTCGGGTATAGTTGGAGTATTTCTGGGTATGGGTTCGAGGAGTGAGATGCGAGAAAAGCGTAGTTTCAGAGGGTTTTGAGGGGAGAGGGAACAGGAGAATTTGGGATCAGCTTCATGAGGAGGAGTTTTCTGATGAGCTTCCTTTGGATCAGCAGGGCAGGAGGTGGGTTTGAGCCTAGAATGTGAATCCAGGGAGAGAGCTGATTGTGGGGAAGAGCCAGATTGGCAGCTGCAGGGTGCATAAGATGACTTTAGTTGGTCCTTCCCATTTTGGTTGTAATGGGTTTTTATCCCCTGGAGGGTAGAAGTAGACAGATTGACCAGGTGTCAAGGGAAAAGTGTTTTGAGAGAGGTTGGGGTCAGAAAGGAGCCAGTCCTGGTATTTCCACAATTCGGTTCGAAGGTAGAAGAGGAGAGGTAAGGAATATTTGTTAGAGATAGGCCAAGGCTTGGGCGATAGTCCAGGGGGTATGAGGGGGTGGCCATACATGACCTTGAATGGGGAGAGAGATGAGGAGATTTTGGTAAAGCTCACAAGCGTAAGAGGGCTAAAGGGAGTAGCTTAACCCAGTCCAAACTAAGTTCCATAGTTAGCTTAGTGAGGATATCTTTAAGGGACCTGTTCTTTCAACTTTTACTGAGGCTTGTGGGCGATAGGGGCAGTGAAAATGCCAAGGGAATGATAAGGCTTGAGTGAGGGCCTGAATAATTTGTGAAATAAATTCAGGGCTGTTGTCGGATTGAATGGAGGTGGGCATCCCAAATCGAGGGATGATTTGAGTCATTAGTATGTTAGCGACAGTAGAGGCCCTTTTGTTGGATGTAGGATAAGCCTCAACCCATCCAGAGAAGGTATCCACCAGTACTAGTAGGTACTTCATGTGTTTAACTCTGGGCATATTGGTGAAGTCAATTTGCCAGTCAGCTGCGGGGATGTGCCCTTGAGCGATGGGAAGGGAAGGGTTTAGGCCATAAGGGTGTTAGAATTGGTTCCTTGACAAATGTGGCATGTTGAGGAGATGTGCTGTAAGAGGGCCCTATCATCCGCAGAGAGGGTGAAAAAGGATTGAAGAAAGATTTCAAGACTTTGGGGGCTAGAGTGAAACAGGGAATGGAGAAAATGGAAAAGATGTTGATGATCTGGTTCATGTATATTCTTCAGAGAAGTGAGTGTGAGTATTGGAGAGGGATTGGAAGTTTGGAGGGCGGTCGATCATGCGGCCTGATCAGCTTTGGAATTGCCCGCTGTGATAGGGGAGGAGTCAGTTTGGTGAGCTTTAAAGTGTGTGATAACCAAGTTTAGATGGTAGCTTTGAAGCTTCTAAGAGGCTAGAAATGAATGTTGAATTAGTGACAGAGGTGCCCTTGGTTGTGAGGAGTCCCCTTTCTTTCCATATTGCAGCATGAGACAAGAGAATATGGAAAACATATTTGGAATCAGTGTAAAGGGATAGAGCCTTTCCTGCTGCTAGCTCACAAGCCCTGGTGGCTGCCACGAGTTCGGCCTGTTGGTTAGTGGTGTTTGGTGGAAGGGGTTTTGCTTCAATTATAGAGGAGAAGGAGACAATGGCATATCCTGCCACTCTGACCCCATCCTGTATAAAGGAATTGCCAATAGAAAACCATGTAAAGTCCGGACAAGATAAGGGCCCCTCAGAGATTTTTGTGGGGCAGGGCAGAAAAGCTTCCAGAGCTTCAGTACAGTTATGGACTGGGGGCTCTAGTAAGTTGGTTATGATAGGGAGAAAGGAGGCGGGATTCAACGGGGGACAGGATTTGAACGATATAGTGGGGTTCTGTAAAAATAATACCAGTAAGGAGAGAACCCTGGAAGTGGGGAGAGATTGTAACCCTTTGTAGGTTAAGAGGTGCTTCAGATGATGTGGTGAAAGAATTGTGAGGGGAAACCCAAAAGTGAGTTTATGAGCTTCCTTTTGGAGATCATGGCTGGCTGCCAAGGCACGCAGGCAGGGTGTTTTTAATGGTAGTATGGTTTCCTCCCTACCCTGGTAATAGGAGAGGATGAGGGCAGTGTGTGTCCCCAAAACTCCCTCAAGACCAAAAAGGTGGTCCCTGTATCTAGGAGGAAGTTGATGCTGCACCCATCTACTTGGAGTTGCACCCTGGGTTCCTGCCTGTTGATAGTAACGGCCTCCTTGGGAGGAGGACCCAAGGCCCCATCAGTCATTGAGTGCAAGGCCCAAGAGGTCAGTACTGGGGTTGGTGGCTGCAACTCCCCTTCGGGAGGTGGGACAGTCTGAACCCCAGTGACCCATTTGCTGACATTTAGGGCAAGGCGTGTTGGGGGTCCTAGGAGTAGGGCATGCTTTAGCCCAATGACCCTCTTTGCTGCATTTAAAACAGGCTCCTGGGGGATTGGTGTTTCACATAGGCTATTGGCATTGGCCCTGAGGGGCACTCTGTAGAACCTGGGCAAGCATCTGAAATTTGTTGATTTCTGCCTTTTCGTACCTATGGTACTTACGGCATTTGGCTTCCTCATCCTGGTTATGGAAAACCTTAAAAGCCATAGCCAGAATTTCAGTCTGAGGTGTTGCAGGCCCCTGCTCAAGTTTTTTTCAATTTAGCCTTTATGTCGGGGTAGCTCTGGGATAGGAAATATGTCATAAGGACATGCCTGCCATCGGGGGTTTCAGGATCTAAGTTAGTGTGTTGTTGGAGAGCATTAGTGAGGTGATCTGAAAGCTCAGAGGGCGTTTCATCCTTTATTTTTTTTTTGGATTATCTCCTGGATTTTTTGGAAATTTACTGCCTTGCGAGTGGCCTTTTTTAGACCAGCGACTATACAGGCAGCAAACTGATTTCTTAATTATAGTCTGGCTGCAGTATTATAGTCCCAGTTTGGATCTTGTTCGGGGACTGCATGGAGGCTGGTAGGGTGGTTGGGGTTGATTTGGTGAGTGTCATCTGCATGAGCTTGGGCTAGTTCCCAGATCCATCTGTGTTTCTCAGGAAGTAAAGTATTAGCTAAGAGCATGTAAATGTCATGGTGAGTAAGACTAAGACTATAGGCCTGTAGGATCCATTGAAACTCACAGATATAAGTAGTAGGGTCAGTAGTGAAGGAATCTAGCCATTTCTCCAGTTGAGTGAGGTCAGTCATAGAAAAGGGACATGGACCTGAATAACACTTTTGGGTCCAGCAACCTCTTGTAAGGGTGCCATTGTATGGGGCTGGGTAATTTGGTTGTGGGTGCGGGAACTGGTGACTGGTGGACTAAAGGAGGCTGAAGGGGAAGAAGATGGTATTGCAGAAGATGGTGCCGTGGAAGGAGAAGAAGATGGAGGTGGAGAAGAGAGGGAAGATGGTGATTAAGCAGAATCAGGTGATGAAGGAGCCAGGGGAAAGTGGGAGCAGAAGGAGGGGGACAATAAGGAGGGGGTTCGTTGGCCGGGTCAAAGGAGGAGGAGAATTCTAAAGGGGGAAGTGAGGGTTTGCAGGCTAAAAGAACTTGGTGAGGGCTACAAGGGGTGCAGAGGTCAGGGTGGGACCGGAGAAGGGAGAAAGCTTTGATGTAGGGAATCTCCTTCCACGTTTTTAAGTGCTGGCAATAGTTAAAAAGATCTCCCAGAATTTGAGGGTCAAGGGAGCCTTCAGGAGGTCATTGATTTTGATTATCCAAGTGATAGGAAGGCCAGTCCTGAGTACAGAATTTGATGAGAGTTTTTGACTTGAAGTCTGGAGTCAGTGAGAAGCAAGCCAAATTGGAGAGTAAACATTTTAAAGGGGAATCGCTTGGGAGGGAAGAAGAGACCCCCATCATCCTCTGAAAGTAGAGGGAGAGAGGGAAAGAGAAGGGAAGGAGTGAGAGGGAGAGGGATAAGGAAAGGGGGGGGGGGAGGGGGGGGGGAGAGGGAGGGGGAGGGGGAGAGAGAGAGAGAGAGAGAAAGAGAGAGAGAGAGAGAGAGAGAGAGAAATGAAGAAATCTCCAGGCCGGAAAATGAATAAATGAATGGATGACTCACTTAGGCGTCCCCAAGGAGAGAAACCATTCATGGGACCCAGTAGGGTCAGGGGCAAAGGGAAAAGTCAGGTCATCACCTGAGCATTCCCTTGCCAGACAGAAATGCCTGGGCCACAGAGAACCTAGGGCTAGGTTTTCACCGGAAAATGGTGGAAGGTAGGAGAGAGTAGAGAAGAGAGAGAAAATAAGAAGGGGTCTATTGTTTCCTCCCACCTGATTGGATAATGGATGAGGCACCTAGGAGTCCACTGAGGCCATAAAGACTGAGGTGGGGTGTGATCTCCTCCCTATAACCAGACGTCAGGGGCTGCCGGACAATCACAGTCAGATACCCCACGATAGTCAAGTTAAGGGTGTTTGCCTCTTGAGGGGTGACTCACCTAGAAATTAGCAGGTGGTGGTTGCCAGGTAGCCAGCATTCAAAAAGGTGGACATGGGTGAGAAGCTTTGACTGTGCAGGGACGGGGGTCCTCAATAGAGGTTTTCCCCCTCCTGGGTTTTGGCACCAATGAAAGAATTTCACACGAAGACACAGGTCAAAGCTAAGCGCTAAATGGCAGTTCCGCTTTATTCAGAAAGGAGTGTGTTTATATAGAGCCGGGTGTGGGCTGATTGGTTGGGGCATGAAATGGGGTGAGGGCTGATAGGGCGAATCCTGTTGCCACGGGTTTCAGGTGGAGGTGTTGAACAGTGATTGGGTGTGGCGTGGTGCCAGCGGAAACAGCGATGGGAGGGATGTTGGGACAAGTGAGAGCAGTGACCTTATATCTAGAACTCATATCTCTGGGTCCACAGTCAGTCAAGTTTTCTGATCATACTCAAGTACCACACATACCTCAGTGACTTCTGTACTTTCTATTCTTTGCCTTTATCCCAGTCCCACTGACCCTGAAACTACTAAATAAGAATAGATTATGGTCAGGTGATGGGCCCCAACCAAATTCTTATTCAAAGGGAGAGACCACACCAGGAGGCGCACAGGTAGAAATATTAATGTGCACCAACAAGGTCTATTTCAAATGTAAAAGACCATGAAACTAATCATGGGGAACACCCCAACCAACTCTTTTGTCCCAGAGAAGGGGGGAAATGGAAGGTGGGAACAAAACCAAATGGGAGTTTTAGGAAGAATCAAAACTGGGGCTAAAGGACCTAATCAGTAGCCCTGATACTTTTTCAATGCCTGTTTAACATAGATTTTGGTCAATGCTCATATCCCAAACCCATATAAACCCTTAAGCTAGCACACCAAAATGGGCTTTCCTGCTACCTGGCTCCTCCTGCATGCCGGGAGTTCTATCTCTTCTCACTTAAATAAATCCTACTCCTTTCACTCCATTGATTTTAGTCTTCAAATTTGTGAGACAAAAACTCAGAAGGAAATTGGTGAACTGGGAATCTACTCTCATCTCAAAACTCCGGGTTCACTACCACTTCTGGACCTTCATCACAATTTACCTAGATAAGGGAAGATCTATCTGCATTAGTTACCTTAGAAACACCAGTTGACCACTAGATGTCGGGCTTGTTAAATAGAAAGGTAGCATACTGTGGCTCCCAGGGCTGGGAAAACACTTATTTTTTTTTTTCTTTTTTAAGAAAAAGTTTTCAGTGACTTTGACAATGTTCCATGAGGTCACATTTCCACAGGTTGAGAATGTGCCAACACATGGATCAATATCATCTGAGTGTTTGAGCGTATAATTCTTGCCTGCACAATTTGTCTTGTTTAAAAGATAAAATTTCAAGGACAGATTCAATGGAGCTGATGATGCATGCTTATCCATGGATCCAGGTTACATTGAGGAATAAAGAAAACAAAGCAGACCCAAGGAAATCAGATAGTGGCAGGAGGAAGCAGACTTGTAGAGTGGTATGACAGTAAGAGGCTGTTTCTAAAAGAAAACAAAGATTATCATAAAAAAACAAAACAAAAACAAGGCACTACATGTTATATCTTATACACCAAGGCTCTTGGAATAAAAGACCTGTGCTTTTTTTTTTTTTTCCCTGTAATTGCCCAGAGACCCTGAAACTGGGCAGTGGACATGTGAGTTTGGAATCATAAAGGGACTGGTTAAAGAACTGTACGTGTATGACTGCATGACTGATGTGATCCTGCAATATGTTTAATCAGAAAAATGAGAGATTACACTCTCTTTATGTATGAGCTATCAAAATGTATAAATGTATTCTATTGTCAAGTACAACTAATTAGAAGAAAATAAAAAAATTTTGAAAAAAGAACCAGCTCCCAGAGAATTGTTAACATGATGGCCTTTGCTTCACCCTTTAATACCTACTTCACAAAGTTCTTAAAACGCCTCTGAAAAACGATGACAGAATTAAGTCATCATAGATCTAGGAAAGAAGAAAAGAAAGAATTAACCAGGTGCAGTGGCACACACCTATAATCCCAGTGGTTTGGGGAGCTGAGGCAGGAGGATCACAAGTTCAAAGCCAGTCTTAGCAACTTGCTTAGCCCTAAGCAACTTAGTGAGACCCTGTCTCAAAATAAAAAATAAGAAGGTCTGGGAACTTAGCTAAGAGGTAAAGTACCCCTGGGTTCAATCCCTACTACCAAAACACAAGAAAAGAGAGAATTAGGAAAACAGGGAAACAATGGAAGAGAGATTGCTGGGGCAACAGTAAACCTGCCAAGGCGCACTAGAGGAAGAAAAACCTGTGTGACAAATTATCCCTAAGGCCTCAAAGTGCACACACTGAGAAAGTAAATAGAGTTGATGAGAAAATTACTCATATTAGTCATTTTCTTTATACATGTATATTTTAATAGACAAATTGAATATATACATTTTAATATATGTAAGTTATATATGAGTATTAAACATAAATTTAATATTATTTTTGAATAGTCATACCCAAACTTATGATACCTTTTCATGCTGCTACAAAATTGTACGTTGAAAGGTAATATTATCCTAATGATTCTGTCTTTGTATGCCACCCTAGTTCTCAAACACCAGGGAATAAGCCTAGGAAGCGCCTTTCAGGTGCTTTTGGTCTTCTGGTAAAGGGGTGCTGGGTTCATTGTCTCCAGTCAGCAAAGAATTGAAGAATAGGGCAAAGAGATAGCAAGCAAGAAGTAGGTTTATTGCAAAAGAGAGAGATAGACTTCTCCAAAGAGAAGGAAGCTCAGAGCTGGGAATCCTGTAGGGGAGTTTTGGACTGTTCTTATGGTCTCTGGAATTTCCTCCTTTCCTTATCGCCTTCCCCATCCACATGCTCCTCACTATTATGATTGGTGCCCCCTCTGTCCATGTATTTATTTTAGTTTTTCTAGTGGATCCTCCACTTAGGAGCATGAGAATGGAAGGGTATATCTAATTGGGTCCTCCACTTGTGTCCATGAGCACTTTTGTCAGACAGGAAGTTGACCTCATCAGAAGACCCTCTCCATACTCTTTTGTTCTGGCCCTGGCCCTAATCTTCTCACTCGCCATCTTGCCTTGATTCCCTAAGCCCTTTTACATCTTCCTTAACTGTATATAGCAGCTATTTAAGATGAAAATTAACGCCTGAAGTTAATAAATTAAGTGGTCAAGATCCTACATTTATCTAGTCAGTTCAAGATACTTTGGGGTATTCATCATTTCCATTTGGAGGAGTGCATTAGAATAGACAAGGGTAGACAAAATAATCCTTACTCCCTCTATATCCCCATTTTCTAGTCAGAAAGCAAATTCCAAGCATGCACACATTCTCTATCTCTCTGTCTTTCTCTCTCTCCCTCTTGATGGCCTGCATTGTCCCTTGAATATGTCTCATTTTCCTAAATAAAGCTCTGTGTCTCTGTGTCTCTGACCAACACTCACTGAAATTCTTTTCCCTACTATGTCAAGGACTCCACTTGTTCTGAGTGAGGTCTTTTTCTCTGGGAATTCCTTGGACCTCTTCAGATGACAGCCAGCTGTCAAATTTATCAGAAAAAAAAGCTTCAAAGTAGATTATGAATGTGTTCACAGGACTAAAGAGAGATTAAAGAAGTAATTGAAGCTCTGATGACAATATTGCATCAAGTAGAGAATATCAACAACAAAAAATCATTAAAAGGAATCAAATGGAAAGTACAGAGTTGAAAAACACAATAACTGAAAAAACTCAATAGAAGGGTTCAACAGATTTGAACTGACAGAAGACAGAATAATAGACATGGAAATTAGACAAGGTTAAGAACAAAGAAAAGAAAGAATGAAAAAAAAATGAAGAGAACCTTAGAAATGTGGAACGCATCATGGGAAAAGTATTGAAAGTCAAAGACAAGAAGGAGATCTTTAAGCAGCAAGAAAAATGACTCATTCCTTACAAGGGAATCCCACTAAAATTAACAACTGACTTAGCAAAACCAGTGGTAGTCAGAAGGCAGTGTGATAACTACTGAAAGTGTCAAAGGAACTAACTATCAACCAAGAATTCTGTTATCTTGCAAAACTGTCATTCAAAATAAAGATAATATGAAGACTTACACAGAAAATGACTTACACTGAACAATTTGATATTTGCTGACCCATCTTAGAAAATACTCTGATGAGTATTTTTGCCACTGTGCACATGTCAGGAATGACCAGGAAAATACCCTGAGTCTTGCTTTGTGGGCTACAAACTTGTTGCAAGTTGGGAAATTCGCAAATAAGGAATTGTGAATAATGAACATTGACTATCAATAATAATATTAAACGTAGTGGATTAAATCACCCAGTTAAAAGAAATAGTTTGCTAAGGTAGCTATAACTTGATGATGATGATGATGATGAAGAACAAAGAGGAGGGGGAGGAAGGGGAAGAAGAAATAATCAAGCAAGCAAATTTCATGAGATATTAATTGCTTGTCATTAGAAGTATTGGTTTCTGATTCATTTAATTAGCTACAAAAAACAAGTATTCCTAGATGTTTTGCAACATAAACCAGATAGGCTTCCCTGAGATGAAATATTACAATGAAGCTCAATAGTGACAGGTGAATACCCCCAACCTGGGAAGCAGCAATATCAGTATTTCTACGTGTCAGTGGTATAAATGCAGGTCTGTTCCTTCTCCTTTCACCCCCTTCTCCCATTCCCTCCCTTCCATTTTTTTTTTCATTTCCTTTTCTTTTACATTTGATTTGCTAAGAACCAATGAAAATAGCAAATATCAGGTAAATGAATGAAAAGTTCTTAAACTGATTGTCCACTTATTCTTGAGTTAACTCTTCTAGTGATATATTGAAATATCAAGTATGCTCTGCTTAGCCACTTAAAACTTCTTCCCCAAATCTCTTTTAAAAGTCCTATAGGGGATCTGTTTTGCCTTTTGGTAGATTAAAAAGTTCCTCTGAAGTGGCCTCAAATGGATGCCAAGATGCTAGTTCTTTCCTTGATGCTTGTTGGAAATGGCAAGTAGTTACATGGGATTTTAGTTGTTGTACACTAAACACTAGTCAAATAGATTTAGACAATTATATTGCTAGAGCTGAGAGATTCTTCTGACATATAACATCTAGCAGTTTTGCAAATGAAAACTTTACATGCGCACCATTTCATTCTCCATGTTGGCAATATTCAGGACAGGGATACTTTCAAGTGAGTCAGTGTGGGCTTTTTATTAATTGCTATTACATTTCAATTACAAATTACTATAAGTACTATTTGTTATTTAATAATAAATTATTTATTTTACTATTATTAATTTAATTTGAAATGTGTTCTTATTAAGCATATACATAATGCACATTAAGTTCTAAAATGTTTGACTTATAATTCTCTAATATATGAACTTTAAACAGGTATGTATTGCAGTTCAGAAAGAAACTGTACACATTATATACAAGTTTGGTGTCTTATATCCCAAAATGATGTTTCAGTGCTGATGTGCTATACATTTGAGCTATTTAAATAAATTGCAATATTCTTTCCAAGTAATTCTAATCAGATATTACATGTAGAAAATTATTGCTATTTATTTATTTGCTACCTTTTATGTATCAACTCGACTGGGTCACAGGGTGCCCAGATATTTTGTCAAACATTATTCAGAGTGTCTGTGGTGGAATTTTTGGATGAGATTGACATGTGAATGGGTAGACTGAGTGAAACATGTTGTTTTTCCTAATAGTAGTGAATTTTATCCAGTCAGTTGGAGGCCTGAATGGAACAAAAATCTGATCCTCCATTGAGCAAGGGAAAATTCTTGCCTGACTACTTTTGGATAGAGATGTTGGCTTTTTTTCTACCTTCAGATTGCAACTGAAACATAAACTCCTCCTAGGGTCTCAAACCTGTCAACCTTTGCACTCAGACAGCATTAGCCTTGTTCTCTGGCCTTCTGACATGGAGTAGAACCAACACCATGCTTTCTGGGTCTTCAGCTTATTAATTCACCTGTTGGATCTATCAACCTTGATCATAACTATGTGAGCCAACTTCTTAAATCTTTCATACATATATATATATATATTATATATACACTCATGTATGCACTTTTTGATTCTGTTTCCTTGCAGAACTCATACAACATGCTACGACTTTCAATTTTTTCTTAATCTTTTTTTTTTTTTTTTTAAGACACTACCTCACTTTTCATCCTGCAGTCATCATTGCAGTGGACTTCAGGTTGTTATGATCCTAGTGTCAAGACTAAGCTGGATGCTTTTTTCACTAATTATAAATGTAAAAATATTGGCAAAATTAATAATCCTGCCTAAAATACCTTATTCTGTACCAAGCACTGTTCTAACTGTATCATGGGTATTAACTCTTTTAATCACTCAGCAATTCTTATCCCATTTTACAGACAATGAAACTGATACACAAAAAGTGAGAAGTTTTTCACTGTGTGTCTGGAAGTAATTTCTCACAGCAGAAAATATAATACATTTGTATTTTCATATTCTTATTTAACAGACAGGGAACTTGAATCTGAAGACACTTAGATACTTCACCCAAAGTACTGAAACTGAGTCACAGGATCAGAATTAGAAAGCAGGTTCTCTTCTTACCATAAATCCTGGGCTCTAGACACTTTTGTTATACTGCTCAAGATGACAAAAATAGAAAGCAGCAGACCCATATTAAAAACTTAAAGATATACACTTCCCTTCCTTACTTTAACTCTCTGACATTTGGGTGCATCTTGTAAACCATATCATGTGTGCTAGCTGCCTATATATGTGGCCCTTGGCTCCCACACTAGGGCAGAACTGGACAACTGCAGCCTGTCTGCATGTGGTGGGAACATGGGCTTTCAAGTCAGGCACATTTGAGTTCCCAGCTTCCACCAGTTGCCAGTTACGAGGGAGAATTTGCCAAGTAGTTAATAAAACAAATATTTTCTCTGACACTCTAACTCATAATTTTATTCTCTTCTGTTTTTTGAAGCATAGAAGTTTTTAATATTGATTAAATTCAATATATTAATTTGTCCTTTTAGTGTCAAATCATATCTCAGAAATTTTTACCTAAATCAAGACCACAAAAATATATTTTTTATGTTGAGTTCTTTTTTTGGGGGGTGTGGTAACAGGATTTAACCAAGAAGTTTTTAACCACTGAGTCACATACCCAGTTCTTTTTTAAATTATTTTTTAATTTTGAGAAGTTCTCATTAAGCTACTCAGTATCTTGCCAAGTTACTGAACCTGGTCTCAAATTTGCAGTACTCCTACCTCAGCCTCCTGAGTCATTGGGATTACAGGCATGTGCCACTGCACCTGGCCTGTGTTTAGTTCTTGAAGTTTAATTAGCTTTATATTTAGGATTCTCACCCCCTATAAGTTAATTTTTGTGGATGGATGAAAGTTCAGGCTGTTGTTTTTGGGTTTTGGATTTTTTTTTTCATATGGATATCTGATTGTTCCAATATCCCTTGCTGAAAAACTATCATTTCTCCAGTGAAATACTTCTGCATTTTGCCAAAAACCAGTTGTCCATATATGTGAGTCTATTTCTTCCAAATGACAAACAGGGTATATCTATCTATTAAATTAGGTCTTTCTTAAATCCCCCCATTTTTTTTGAAATTTTCACAATATAGAACTTTCACACATTTTGTTAAATTTGTCCTCGTTTTGTATTTTTATGCCATTATCAGTTGTATTGGGCTTTTCATAAATTTCAATTTCTGATTTTTGCTGTTATGTAGAAACATAATTGATTTTTGTTACAACTTTAAGTATATGATTCATACATCATAACATTTTTTTCTCTAAAATATACAACTCACTGTTTTTAATTTAGTCACAGAATTTTGCAATCATTATAGTTCTTTAATTTTGAAACATTTGTGTCATTACCCAGAAAATTCTCCATTCCCATCCTGTCTCAAGCCCATGGTGACCACTAATCTAATTTCTGTCTCTTTCTCTGTTTGCCTATTTTTGATATTTCATTTTTTGTTTAGTGAAATATTATTGTCATATTTTCCTTTAATTCTTTAAACATGATTTCCTTTAGCTATTGACCATATTTATAATAGCTGATTTAAGTCCTTAAAGGTTTTGCTTACTATGTTCAATGTTCAATGTCTGGGCTTCTTCAGGGACAGTTTCTCTTGAATGTTTTTGTTCCCTCTATATGGGACAGACGTTCTGTCTGTGTGCTTGTCTTTTAAAGTCTTGATCAAAGCTAAGCATTTTAAATAGTATGTGGCAACTCTGAAAATCAGATTTGCACCACTGCTTTCCTCAGAGTTAATTGTTGTTAGTGTTCTTGTCATTGATTTTGCTGTTTTTTCATGGCTTTCCTGATTAACTCTGTTAAGTCTATCTTCTTCCTCATGGGTAGCCAATAATATCTCTGCTCTGTTAGCTTAATGGTCAGGTTAAAACTGGAAAGAGATTTCCTTAATGCTGTGTTAGTCAGCTTTCCATTACTGTGGCAAAATACCTGATCTAATGGGTAAGGAGGAAAGGTTTATTTGGTTTATTTCAGTTTCAGAGTCTTCAGTCCATAATGGGTTGACCCTGCTGCTTTTGGATCTGTGGTGAGGTAGCCAGGAGCATGTGGGAAGGAAGCTGCTCACCTCATGATAGTTGGAAGTAAAAAGAGACAGGAAGGGGTGAGGGTTGCAAAAACTCCTTCAAGGGCACAGCCCCAGTGACCCAACTTCCTCCCACTAGTCCCCACCTCCTAAAGCCCCCACTGACTCCAAGTAGAGCCACAGACTGGAGACCAAGTCTGGAGAACAGTTATCCAAACCAGAGCAAATGCCTTAAACAATAATAAGTTTCCAAGACTTTGCTCTCTCTCTCTGTGTGAGTGTATGTGTGTGACATTTTCAGTGCTCCAGCAGATAGTCTAAAATTTTGCCTTCACTTTTGCTTTCTGGTCTCACAGAGGCTTAAGGCCATGGAAGATGAGTGATTGGGACTTCACATGGTTTTCCTGGACGTGTGCCAAGTCCCATAGCTTCATGTACTCTTCGAGATGCCTAGGAATAAGTCAGAACTTTTAAAGCTTGGAGATCTCATCTTCATATTTTCATTTTACATCTTTTTGTTATTGTTGTTGACTCTTTTAAGCCCTGATTAGCAGCATTCATTAGGCAACTGTGATGTTAGACACTTTTCACTAATTATTTTTAACAAACACTGTAGTACTAATTGGATTGTTATTATAGAATAAACTTACAGTCAGGTCAGATAGAGAAGCCCTGAAAGACAGGGCACATAGCGTGGTGGTACAGTGCTTCCTAATAGGTAGGAGGCCCTAAGTTCAATTCTTAGCACCCAAACTAACTAACTAAATAAAGACTTAAAAATGGAGTGCTTTAGAAAGTTCTCTTGAGGTGGGGCTATGAGAGAGCAATAAACTCATTCCCTCCCATTCAGTTGCTATTAGACTGCTGGCTTTCATTATAATTATGAGATGTTTGGTTTTCAAGGTTACTGTGGACATAGGGAGAGGGGAACAAGAAAGGGGTAAGTCAAAACACAAAAAACTCATTGTTTTTACGAAACTGAGTTGGTTTTCTTAAATGAATGCTCTTCCAATTGCTACAAGTCTTTGGTTAGTTTCCAGAATTCTGAAAAAGTTGATTTTGATATTTGCTATTGTGCTTTCATTGTTTTTATGGAGGATCAGATTTTTGAAGGTCTTTACCATTCTGGAATTACTTCCAATACGATGAGCTTTGATATGTATATCTTACATCTTCTTAACCTTGCATAATGACTGTGCTAATTAACATTTCACCAACAGCACCTAAAAGTTCTCTGTTCTCCACATCCTAATCACTTTTGTGTCTTTTTTTTCTTTCTTTCTTTCATTCCCTCTTTTTGTTACTGGGACTTGAACTCAGGTCCTGGAAACATTCTGGGCAAGTGCTATACCTCTGAGTGACATCACCACCCCTACTTTTTGTATTTTTAATATTAGTCATTCTAAATGGGATAAGATCCTTGGTTTATACCCAAAGGACTTAAAATTAGTATACTATAGTAACACAGCCACATCAATGTTTACAGCAGCTCAATTCACAATAACTAGATTGTGGAACCAACCCAGATGCCCTTCAACAGATGAATGGATAAAGAAACTGTGGAATATATACACAATGGAATATTAATCAGTCATAAAGAATAATAATATTATGGCATTTGCAAATAAAGGGATGGAATTGGAAAATACCATACGAAGTGAAATAAGCCAATCCCCAAAACCCAAAGGCAAAACATTTTCCCTGATAAGTGGATGATGATATATAATGGGGGTGGGGGAGTGGGGAGTGAGAGAAGAATGGAGGACCTTTAGATTATGTAGAAGGAAATGAGGGGGGGTATGAAAAATCATGAAAGGAGACAGACATCATTACCCTATGTACATGTATGATTACACAAATGGTATGACTCTTTATCCTGTACAACCACAGAAATGAAGTGATGTACCCCATTTGTGTACAATGAATCAAATGCAGTTTGCAAAAAATAAAAAAAATGAATAATTTTTTAAAAATGATGTAAGATAATATCTCCTTGTGGTTTTCATTTGCATCTCCCTGATGACATTTTTTTCATATTTTCTGACATTTCTATTTGTTCTTCTGAGAATATCTATTCAGATCATTTGTCCATTTTTAAACTGGACTTTTTGTTGTTGAGGTTTTTTTAATTTCCTGTTTATTCTGGGTATTAGTACTAGTAGCTTTTTTGTGGATTCAGTTGACTCAAAGTATGGTCCAATGAATTTCAGCTTTAGAAAGATCTTGTTTATTTCTCCTTATCCTCTTGGAAAAAGAGCATCAGGTTAGGTTAGAAAGCTTTTGCTTCCTATTTGTGTGTATGTATGTGCACACACACACACATACACATTCCTATTTCTTTCTAGAACTCTGAAGGGAAGTCTTTTCATGAGACTTCTGTGGGATATTTCTTAAGCTGAACAAAAATCTGCTTATTAAATTTCCTTAACTCAATGGTGCAATTTTAATCCTTAATGGACAGAATATTAGAGAGTCACATGAAAAATTCTAAAAGTTTAATATCCTGGGGAGGAGAGAAGAAAAAGGATAATGGTGAGAGGTTGGATAATGAACACCTATACAAAGTAAGCTAGAAGCAGGAAGTTATAGTGCTCTAGAGTACAGTGGGGAACTGAAGGTTACTGTAAGCTATAGTGCATTTTATGAATACCAGGAGCTCAAAGCCTCTAAACACAAAGTAATGACATGAAGGTGGAAATGTGAATTACTCCGATTTGATAGGGGAGGTAGATAAAGATGGAATAGCAAGTAAGAAAACACAGGAGGAGTAAGTTTAATTTTTCTACAACACAATGGGGTGGCTATAGTTTTCAATAACATACTATATATTTTACTAAGAACTAAAAGAGAGAAGTTCAAAGAATCCAAATGAAAAAATGATAAGGAGATGGACATGATAATTAGTCTGATTTGATTAGTGCATGCTGATACATGTGTTGAAATATCACACTGTACCCATAAATACAATACGATTTTTGTCAAGTATAAAATAAAATAATAAAATACTGTAGGGGACTTAGACTCAAAGGGAAAAAAATGATCTCAGTTGAATGGCATATATTATTTATAAAATTTAAATATTTTATTTTCACTTATTGTAGATGTAATATATTTTCACTTAAAAAAATAACCACATTAATAAAACAAAATAGAATCACTATAGCTTTAGAATACATCTTGCCAAATGATTGATTAAATGGCCTTTCCTTGTTCCTTTTATTGTTTTGGCTCATTTATTCTCAAATATTTATGCTACTAGTAAATGTAAAGTCAATTTGAAAAGTTCCACAGTTAATTTTATTGAGATTTTAATATCACATTGAATTTATAAATTCATTGGTAAAGAATACATGTATAGTATTAAAAATTTCTTTTCATCATTTATTGTTTTATGCCTTCAACAAAATTTATTATTTTCTTTATGAGGTTCTTCCACTTTTGCTAAACTTCACTCTTCTTTGTGATTTTTGAAGCAAATTTTATATATATATATATATATATATATATATATATACCCCACCTTTATATATAGTTATAGTGCATCAATAAATTTTTTTAAAAAACTAAAAATATAAGAAACTTACTCATCTTGCTCAAGTACTCAAGTAAAGTTATTCCTCCTAATTTTCTAAAACAAAATAAATAACAAGCATACACAAAAATACCCAACCTATTTGGGTCTCCTTAAAACAATTATCTTTCTTTCCTTTTATTTATTATTTGAAACAATCTTAAACTGTTGCAAGTAAGTACAAATAACTTTTTTATTGTTTTTTTTGACTCATCTGAGAGTAATTTGGTGACATGAAGTCTGACCATCCCCAAATTCTTTAGTATGTGTTTCCCATAAACAAGAGCATTTTCAATATGCAACAATTCAACA
Source organism: Sciurus vulgaris (assembly GCF_902686455.1). Lineage (NCBI taxonomy): Eukaryota > Metazoa > Chordata > Mammalia > Rodentia > Sciuridae > Sciurus > Sciurus vulgaris. Next base: position 50,072,856 of record NC_136473.1, read on the forward strand.
GTCAACAATGGGAAATTATCATTGATTCATTACTACAATGTAATCTACAAGCTTTGCCATCTACCCTTACATATGCTTTATAGCAAAATTTTCAATCCTGAATTACACATCACATTTCATTGTTGTGTTGCTTTGGTTTCCTTCAGTTTGAACAGTTCCTCAGTCTTGTCTTGAATTTTGTGACCTTGATATATTCGAAAGTTACAGGTTAGTAACTTGTTTAATGTTCTGCATTTTGAATTTGGCCCTTTTTGGCCTCTCACAGAGTGTTTCCAAGCACTGAGCTAGTCACTCTACCCATTCAGATTCTGCTGTTGCTGGTACTGTGGGCTGCCCAGTTCAAGGGAGCCAGGAAGGGCTAACTTTCTCTGGCTTTCTGATTCGTATTGCCCCCAGGCAAAATGGTCTCCAGGCCTGAAATTCTCCATGCCAGAGATCCTCTTGATTTGCTAGGCTCCACTTAGATCTCACAGTAGGCGTCTGCCAGATTCATGTATTGGATTCAGACCCAAACTCATGGTTCTATGTTTCGGGAGTTTTTGTGGCTGCTGCACGGGCTCCCCATGCACAGTACCATGACTTTCGTGCATCAGTTTAATGAGCCAAATATCCTCTGGGTTGACCCAGGGCAGTCTGCCCCTCCAATCCTGAAATTCCCCACACTAAGACTTTCTGAACACTTTTTGGTCTTTTCCGTCCTTGTATATTAATTTCGCCTGCTCCCATGAGGAGCTTGGCTCCAATATTGTTCCTTATCCTTGTCTGATGTTCCCAAAATTTCCTAGTCTTCAAGGCTCTCTGTCCAATATTGAGTATCAGTGGGCTGTTTATTTCACTCACCTCACAGAGAAGTAGTTTTCTCCCTGTTTGTGTCCCAAGTCGCAGAGCTATGAAAAAAGCCACTTTCCACTAATCCGCCTTCTTGTCTCCTAGAAGCCTATTTATTTATTTATTTATTTAAATTTTTATTCTTTATTTATTTTTCTTTCTTTCTTCTTGATGCAGGCCCTTATTGCTATGAAATTCTCCCTTAGTACTGCTTTTGTTGCATTACATAGGCTTTGGTATATTACATTTCATTTTCATTTATTTCAAGAAATTTTAAAATGCTCCTTTTGATTTCTTAATTGATCTATTGGTAATTTAAGAGGATGTTGTTTAATTTGCACATATTTCTACTGTTTCTAAAGTTTCTCTTGTTCCTTCCAGTGTTGTTCTGTTGATCAGAGTATTTCAGTTTTTAAAAGCTTTGTTGCCTAACTTGTCTATCCTGGAGAATACTGCATGTCGTGACGAAAAGAATATGTATGCTGCATCTGTTCAGTAAAATGTTTGTGAATATATCTTGATTTTATTTATAGTTTTACTCTGATCTTCCACTGCTGATTTTTGGGGGGGGGCAGTTTGGATGATCTCCTCGATGATGAAAGCAGAGTGTTGAAGTCCTCAACTATCATTTTACTAGACTCTATTCCTATTCTTTTAAGTCTAATAATGTTTTCATCATGTTACTGAGTGCTAAGTTTTTTACCAATTATTTCCTTGAGTAGGGATTGTATGCTTTTTCTTTCACCTCTCCTTCTGGAATACCCATGATGTGTTAATGTTTGATTGCTTAATTATGCTATACAAGTCTTGAAGGCTTTCTTTGTTGTTTTAAAACTTAACTTTGACCCCACATGACCTACTGTAGTGCTTACGTAGCTTCTTTGTAATTAATGTTGGCAATGTCTGCAGACGTCTCAGTGACCTTAACTGCAAGGGTTATAGGATTGCCCTGCCAGCGGGGTTGCATTTCTCTTAGGTGAGATAATGTTCATTTTGGATCTAGAATGTCACAGGTATCAAAGACTTGGTTTCAAGCCTTTGGTGTTATTTGAAGGTGATGAACTTTTAGGGGATGTTTTGGTTTGTATCTGGAATGTCCTCCAAAAGGTTCATGTGTTTGGTAATGCATCAGTGTTCGGATGTGGAAAGATTGGATTATAAGGACTCTGACCTTATCAGTGGATAAATGAATGACCTGTTGGGTTAACAATTTAATGGATTTGCTGGTAGGTGGTGAAAAAAATTGGCAGGTTGGGCAGTGCTGAAGGAAGTAGGACCCTGGGGGCATGACCTTGGGATATTTCTGTCCCTGGTCCCTCTCTCTTTGTTCCCTGGCTATAATGTACTGAGCATCTTTCCTTTCCTTGCCCTTCTGCCAGGACGTTTCTGCTTCGGAGTCAGCAAAGCATAAACTGAATCCTCTGAAACTATGAGCCAAAATAAATCTTTTTTCTCCTAAGTATTTCTTGTCAGGTATTTTGGTCAAACAACAACTAACACAAGAACACAAGAAGTGTACATAGTGGCAGGGAGTTAGGTGACTGGATATGTACCTTTAAAGGGGATATTAGAGCTCCAGCTCCCTCCTGTCTCTCTCTTTTGCTTCTGGTCACATGAGGTGAATGGTTTCCTCCACCACTCACTCCCATCATGATGTACTACCTCATCACAGGTCCCAAAGTTATGGGGGAAACCAACCATGGACTGAAACCTCTAAAACTGTGAGCCAAAATGAACTTTTTCTCTTTATAAGTTGGTTATCACAGGTATTTTATCACAGTGAAAGAAAGCTGACTAATGCAGGCAGATTCATTGGTAACTCTGGACTCAAAGCAACCAGTTTTAGATGTGAGACTCCTATCAGTTTCTGCAGATTGTGTGGAGGCAAAGTCAACCTTAAAGGCACTGGTGGGTATAGCACAGCGTGCTGTTAGCAAGTTGGGGGTACCTGTTATTGAGTGTTGCACTCAAGTTGGGCTACATCAGTAGGCCTAGATGGTGTACCTGCCACTGTCCAACGACTACATAGGTAAATTTTCAGGAACTCTGGGATCAACCTGCTTGGTATAGCTGGGCAGCTGCTTCTCTGATGGAAGGTGAATAGGCAGGGTCTTTCTCAGGTCTGTAGCAAGCTGGAGTTTTGAGAATAGGCTTGTTCACTACTTCTTGAGTTTCAGGAGGATGGGTGGGGCTGCCCAATTTCTGTCAAGAGCACTCAGCATATGGAGCCATTCAAGGAAAGTTGCTCTGGTGCTTTCTGGTTCATGGGAGACCACCTGGATGCTTCAAAGGGCTATATCATCCAAATTGCTGTGGATAACTGCTGCTTCACATGACCCCAGATGGGAAAGTCTCAAGCTGGTATCATGCAGCAGGAGGCTAAGTGGGGGAAGGCACAGTGTGGGCTGGACTCTTTCTGTGTCAATGCAGTAGTTGGAAAACTGGCAGATCCCCAAACTGAGCTCAGGGCTTGTGAGAGCTGCAGGCTTTTCCAGCAGCAATTTCTTCAGGTGTCTCTGGTGTGACTGAAAGCTTCTAGGTTCCTCCTGATTGTTCTTTCCCCACTGAGTGAAGTTTCTCTTTGTTCAGGATTGATGTCAAGAGATGGTTCAGTCAGGACACAATAGTGCACACCTATAATCCCAGTGACACTGAGGCAGGAGGATTGCAAATTGAAGGCCAGTCTCAGCAATTAAGCAAGATCTCTCATCAAATTAGGCAGACATGCCAGGTATGATAGCTCAGACCTGTAATCCCAGTGGCTCAGGAGGCCGAGGCAGGAGGATCACAAGTTCAAAGCCAGCCTCAGCAATTTAGTGAGGCACTAAGCAACTTAGTGAGAACTTGTCTCTAAATAAAATATTAAAAAGGCTGGAGATGTGACTCAGTGGTTAAGTGCCATTTGGTTCAATCCCCAGTACCAAAAAAAAAAAAAAAAAATCAGGGATACCCTGTTTTCAAATAAAAATAATAATAAATATGAAAAAAGGACTGGGGATGTAAATCAAGGGTAACGTGCTCATTCCTGGGTTCAATACCCATGCCAAAGACAGAGATAGAGAGAGAGATGGTTTGCTGGGGACTATGAAGTTCCCTTCATTATAAAAGTCATTTGCAATGTCTCTGCCTCCTCCAATAGCCCTTCAACACTCCTCAAATACTCCAGCATTCATAGTTGTTGTCGTCATTGTTTTTGTTTGATTTGGTCCTTTGTTGTAAAGGAAAAGTGCACCAGGCACCTTCCCTTGGTCATCTTGCTGACATCACTTGTCTGGAATCTCTTATGAACAATATCTAGCTAGTCTAATCTGAAAATTTTAAAAGAGATGATTTGAAACCACCATCTGTATTATTATCAATAATATATTTAACTAATTTCTTTCATATTAATATTGTTATTAATTATTTGTGGTCCTTGGGACCACAAATTCAAATGTGAATCCAGGGCCTCACACATCTATCTATATCCCTTCACTACATCTCCAGCCCACTTCCATATTATTTCATGGTTTCCACTTAATATACTTTTTGTCTCTTATCATTCTTTATTTCTAATTATGTAGTTCTAATTTTCTTTGTCTTATCATGTTCATTTTACATGTTTGGGGAGTTATGTTTTCTATTTCCTATTTATATTCTGTGTTATATAAATGCATAGTTAACAAAAATTTAAACATCTTTCTAGCTAAATATAAAATTATTCAACACTTTAATTCTTTTCACAAACAAGAAAGAAAAGTATTCCACTCTCATCCTGTTGAGATAAGAATTTGTGGATACAAAAAGGGAAAGAGAAAGGCCCTGAGTCTTAAAGGAAGCACACATGACCATTCATGGGCAGAAAGTGCCATGCACTGTTCCAACTCCTGAACAACCCAGCCTGAGCCATTGACCTATGTCCTCAGTTAGAAAAACCCTTAGAAATGTATCAAGACCCTAAGCAACTCAGTGACACACTGTCTCAAAAAAAGAAAAAAAAAAAAAAGAAGAAGGAAAGAAGAAGGAGAGGCCGGGTTGTAGCTCAGTCATAATGAGCTGCTGGGTTCAATTCCAATCACTACAAAGAAAAGGTAACACGAGGGTACAATGTACAAGCACGAGGAAAACCGGCAAGAAACTGCTTAACTCTGCCCTAACTCTGCCCTAACTCCACCTCTACTCTAGTCCCCAGCAACAGTCCCTCTATGTTAATACCTCACCCCAATGAGCTGCTGCTCCTCACTCTCAAGATAGCTCACATTCTCCCTTGAATGTGCCTCTGCTTTCCTAAATCAACCTCTGTCTACACTTCCAACTGGTGCATGCTGAGATTATTTTCTGTAATGTATGCCAAGCACCCTGCTGGTTCTGAGTCCAGTTATTTCTTTCTGGAAACTTTTCAGACTCTTATTCAGGGGCACCTCTTCTCCTGTGATACTAACTCCCAGTTTTCAAGTTTGTTCCCCAGCTTGTAATAAAGATATCTAATTTAGTAATATTTTAAGTAGGAAATGCACATTTAGGGCTGGGGCTGTGGCTCAGTGGTAAAGCACTTGCCTAGCATGTGTGAGGCACTGAGTTCTATTCTCAGCACCACATCTAAATAAATAAATAAAATAAAGATCTATCAATATCTAAAACAATATTAAAAACAAAGTACACATTTAGAATCATTCATAATGATAGGGGACAGACAGATGGAAGTGATAGGAACACAAGGTTAAGGAAATCATTCTATAAAATGGGCTCCCTGTATTGACCCCCACATACTTTCTTTTCCAAGAAGAAATGTACCTGCCTGGCTTAAGGTTATATCACATTCCTCAGCAAACTACCTGTTATTTGTAGGAAAAGTGCAGGCCCCAAATAATGTTAAAAAAAAGTATAAGTTACACTGAATGGGGAAACTTGGAATTCACAGACCAGATCTTGGAATTCAGGGAGATAAGGGTAATTCCCCCAACCATGAAATCTGCAAGAATTTATGGTTAAGAAACCAAATTAGAACCAGTCAGCATGAGCCAAAGTGGCTTAGAGTTATCACGGCATTGGGGAGTTGGAAGTCTGATGGCATCCTGCTGTCAGTCAAAAGTCAAGAGGTGGACCTGTGTGGAACTTTCTGGAAACTTCTCTGGGATCCCTAATAAAATTGAAGCAAGGAGCGCTTGGAGTCCCTCTCGTGTCTGAGAGGACCCACTTTCTCACTTTAGTGTCCCCCTTTCCTATCTCTTTTAATAAACTTATTGCCTGTTATTCTGAGTGACATCTGAATATTTTACTTTATTTCCAGGTCAGGATTTGAAGGGGGGGACTTCATGCTGCCCCAGTTTCACAGAAGTACCCAGACCTGAAACAATATTATTTTATGAATTTCATTGCTTATTACTGATACTTCTTTCCATCTATTATTCATTTCTATCTTTTATTTATCTGTTTTTAGTTTGAGTATCCACATTTATCTTCACATACACATTCCTACATGTTTATATATATTCATATTCATATATATATGAATATACTTTAACAGCAACCAAATTCTTGCTTATACATTTTTATATATATTCAGTTATATAATCATAATCTATAACAAATTGTAAACATCTATCTCAAAAGAAAAACAACTATATACAAATTTATATCCATTTAAATATTTTCATGTATATTTTTACATATATATTCACATTTGTATTCTTGTATATTGATAAAGATATTCAATCCCCAAACTAACCCTATTTTTCTACATTAGTCCTACACCTACCAATATACCTCAGATTAACCTCTATACATATAAACCATAACATTTTACATGAATGTACCTATGTATGTGGCAATATAACACATGATGGCTATGGCTTTGGATGTGTCTTGTCACATCTCATTCCCTGGCACACAGCAGAGAGAGTGGGCAGACACGGAGGCACTGGTGAAGCCCAGCAAGGGACAGTGAGGTGAAACAGTAGGCACCCCAGGGATCAAGAGGTGACCCACCCCTTCCTCTCCCAGGGTGGGCTCACAGTTTACTTTGTGTGAAACAACATTTACTGAGCACCCACTGTATGCTGGCCAGCATGGGGACGAAAACCGTGTAAGGCAGAACTTCCACCCTTGGGAGGCCCGGAGGTGAACAAGCGTCCTAGGCAGGCTAAGGGCTTCCTTGTATGTTGACCTTGACAAAAATGGGTATGAAAAAGCATTGTGGGGTCCAGGCAAGGGTGATTTATATTTTTTTAAAAGAGTATGAGGGAAGTTCAAGTCCAGCTGTCACAAGAGAGTATCATAACCCTGTCTGTGTCACAGCTCCATATGGACAAATATGGACACTGCTCTTGGCACGCGCACACGCACGCGCGCGCACACACACACACACACACACACACACACACACACACACACTGCATTATTTTGCTCAAAAGCAAAACACAGTAAGGCAAATGCAACACTCAACTCCAGGTGTCTGTTCCTTCCTTTCTCCAGTCACTGCTGCCTGGGGAGGTGTTTGGGGGTTTAGGGCTGCTCTCCTTCAACAAAGACTGACCGACTGTGTGAGTGTGTGTGTGTGTGTGTGTGTGTGTGTGTGTGTGTGTGTAAGGGAAGGGGCTGCTTTCTATAACCAAGGTCAAGCGCAATTCACATTGGATTTGGGGAAAAATTGAGTGGACCATGGAGTAAGTTTAGGAGCCTAGCCTCTAGAATCAGAGAACTTGGATTTCAATCTTAGTGCCACCAGTGTCTGCCTTTGTGATCAGGGAAAAGTAAATTCTCTGACCTCAGTTTCTTCATCTGCCAAATGGTCATAATGATTATACCTGCTCCACTGAGTTGTAAGCGTTAAAGGAGTTAATCTACTTAAAACATTTAATAAACACTAGTTGTTATTGTTATTTTTTAATACTCATCTGTATGTTGTTTTTATAATGTTCAAGCCAGTCCAGGGTCCAGTCACTGGACCCCTGTGTGGGCAGAACAGCCACAGAGCTATGCTATTCATGTGAGCAACACACAGAGTAAGGGACATGCTAGGCACAGACACTGCTGCTTGGTGTGATTTGAAGCCATAATGTCTACCTATCTCCCAAGTTCCTCATCTAAAAGCCTGAAACATTAATTTTTAAAATCCCAACCATCATTTCAGTATGTTAAATTTCCATCATACCATTGCCTGGGGAGAGAAAACACAAGTCCCTCTTACAACGTGACAGACACACCTTGATGCATTCCTGAGCAGGGATACAGACAGAACAAGCCCTTTCTGTGTGAGAAGGGAGGAGACCAGGCTTGGGGCAGTCAGTTGGGAGCCCCAAGGATCCTGGAACAGGAAAGTGGGTGCTGATGGGTTGTTTGGAATGAAGCACGTGGGGCTGGAGGTTGGTGTTCGGGGCATAACACCTGTCACATAGTAGGTCCTCTCTAAACTAGACTTCATCAGAGGTCCTGGAAAGAGCCTGGGCACTAGCACGTATGGCCAGTCACCAGTGTGCCTAGGACAGGGAGTCAGAGGGCCAGGAAGGAGGGCCTGGTAGAGGTGCTTGTAGATGTACTCAGCCCATCCGAATGCCCAGAGGAAGCCAGAGCCTCTGCCACACCTTCCTAACTAGGGAAGAAACCCCAGCTCAGAGGCTTCTAGAAATCAAGGCCTCCTCAGAGGGACTTCTTCAGTGACACAGAGAGGCCGCCAAAGCCAGCCTCTGGAGAGGACAAGGGAGCACATTTCCCTTCCCTCTTTCCCTACCTGCTGTCATAGGAGGAAGGTTGGTGACACAAGGATCCTGCCACTTGGGATTTGATCCTTCCACTAGGATGTTTAAGTCCTAAATGATTTTAATATTAAATGATTTTGATGCTTAAGTAGTGGAATCCAGCGCTCGCCCAGGGCTTGACCTAGACAGAACCTCAGGGAAGGGATGTGACAGTTGCTTCTCGCAGTCCTTAAAGTGATGCCCGATGCTGCCATCCAGTGTGCATCACAGAACTTTCTAACTATTTAAATAGAATTGAATTCATTTGTTTACTGTTGTCAAAGTCATTATGTCTTCTGTTCTTGGTAATTTAAGTCATTAGTAGTAATATTATGTTTGAACCTGTCCATTTGGCATGGTAGGTTCCTGCACCCAGAATAGAAAGCCCCCTTTTCCAGTCCCAGTGCTGCTTCTCACTGTGGGGCAGTGAGGAAGTCAGAGTCTCCTGATGTTCAGGTCCCCTCATCTGTGAAATGCACTGCCATCTTCCTGTTCATAGCTGTGTTTTGTTGTGAGAATCACAGCGCCATCATTCATTCATTCATTCATTCATTCATTCATTCAGCAATGAGTAGCAGGCCCTGAGTTCCAGCTTCCAGCAAGTAAGGAAGTCAAGGCTCCTGGAATCAGGGGCATTCTCTCTCTGTGTGTGTTTCTCTGTCTCTCTCTCTCTCTCTTTCTGTTTCTCTCTCTCTCTCTCTCTCTCTCTCTCTCATACACACACACACACGCACTCACACTGAGAGCAAAGCATTGACTAATGGAAGACTCACTGACTCACTTCCTCTCTTCCCTTTCTCCTTTCATCAAATGACAATTCTTTTCTGAATCACAGATCTGAGCATATCACCACCTTGCTCAGAAACCTCCCTTGTCCCTATAATAAGGTTGGGCTTATCTGTCATGGAAGCTGTGGTCCCAAACTGGCCAACCTCCTCCAGCTGCTCAGGGTCTTCTGCAGAAGGAGCTGGTGAGCTTTGCCACGCACTCAATATTCTGCTGAGTGCCGTATCTGTTGAGTCTCACAACCTCCTAATGAGCTATGTCCTGTTCTTTCTTTATGGGGAAACCAAGGCAGAGGGAAGTAAAAGAACACAACACTAAAGGTCACACGGCTCATAAATGGCAGCCTTGGAACTCAGACTGAGGTCCGCCATAAATGGTGCCCATCCCTCACCCACTGTGCACCGCCATGCTGCTTCCCACGGGGCTCCGCTGCTTTCCTCCTGAGGGGATCTCACATTTGCCGATGGCCAGCACCAGCATCTTCACACTGCTGCTCCAGTGTGCGTGCACACGGTGCCGCTGCTCTCCTGCTCCCCACCCAGAAGACTCCCTCATGTGTGCCATCCCTGTCATGCCCCACAGAGGTTTCGTATGTACGTGTCCCTTGACACATAGCGGGGGTCTTGTACGCATTCACAGCAGCCAGAGCTCAGTAAAGGTTTGCTGAACGGGAGTAAATCAACAGCATGGAGAAAATGCTCTGAAACCGCAAAGCATCAGAGAAACAGAAGCCAGCGGATGCTTTAAAAAGTTCGTTTTCAATGCAGATAGATTTAGAACATGAAGTACTCATTTGTGACCAAGCAATTTCTTCTTGTTGATTTGAGGCCACTTTCCACACGAACTCACTACATGAGGAAATGTACATTTCTGCCTTTTCACTAGGGGTCATTACACGGGAAATGTTCCCATTACTTAGTGAGAGAGAGAACTAAAACTGTCTCCTTACAGTCTTTGCACAAAGGCAAGTTTGTCACACTGTAACGGGTTTTGAAATCAATCAAGTGACTCCAGTTGGGGGAAAATCCTTCCAGGTAATGGAACCTGGCCCAGGAGTCAGGTCCTTTGCTTGAGTCACAACTCTGGTCCTTGCCAGCTGTGCATCTTTGACCTTCCCAGCAGAACACAGAGGCCACAAACTGATTTCTGAAGTCCCTTCAAATCCCAGGGTCCTTAGATTCAAATCTTGGCTCTGCAGCCTTGTTATTTGGAGTTGCTTAATTGATTTTGGAGATCAATTTCCATGCTTATAAATTGAAACTGGTCTGATTTATGGGGCAATTATGGGCATTGCAGAGAAATATTAATGTCAATTGCTCATGTAATTTGAAATCTAATAAATGCAGAGAAGAACAAAGGACATTAGGGTTACCCAGTTAAACAGGATGGCTCCCTAGTCTACTGGTGGCCAGTGCTCTCTTTGAGAGGAGTTAGGTAAGTGAGCTCTGAAACCTCCTTTCTCTTGGGGTAGTAAACTGAGATTTATGCAGTCTACAACCTTAGAAACTGAATTTCTTGTTCTCTAAGGAAGACAGCCTCCATCTCTCTGGTGCTCATCTGCTCTCATTTCTGTGTGGATCTATCTCATCAACCCTCTGACCTTCCAGAACCAGAGCTCTAGACTCCAAAATTAGCAAGCTCAAGGCTTTCCTGTGGCTGCTTTTTTGGTTACTAATAAAAAAATGCTTTATATGAAATCATTTGTAGTGAGGGAGTAAGAATAATATTATAAAACCAAAGTTTTCTTAAATAACACTATATACTTCAAATAAATGGAAGAGTCATCAAAAAAACTTAAATGTCCTGAAATAGTTTCAATGACAAGTTCTACCAGATGGTCAAGAGAAAATAATTCTAATTTTACAAAACTATTCACAAGAATAGCAAGAAAGGGAATATTTTCCAAACTTCAGTTATGAGGCTTTCAACATTGTGATTCCAGAACCTACCAAAGGCAGTAGGAGACAGGAAAATTTTGGCCAATAATTCTATAGTTATGGATACAAAAATTCTAGACAACATAGTGGTAGGCCAAATCCTGCAGCATGGGCAAGGGATGGTACATCAAAACCAAGTTTGTTTCTTCTAGGAATGCAAAGCTGGCTTGAGCATTAATTAATGTAAATTTTAAACATTAATGATGTAATTTTCACAATTATCAGATTAAGGGGAAACGTGTGATTATTTTAATGACCATAGAAAATAATAAAATTGAATATCATTTATGATCTTAAAAATTCTTCTCAAGTGAGAACTCCTTAACGTGATAAAGTAAACCAAACAAATATTCTGCCACAGACATTCTTAATGGTGAAAAAGTGAAAATGTTTCTTTTGTAATGAATAACACTGTAAGGGCTATCACAATTTTTATTCATCATTGAACAAAATGTCTTAGTACAGTAATGCAAGAAAAATTAATAAGAATATAAGAATTTTTAAATTATATATTATTATTGGTTAAATAATTTACTTTTATTTCTTATTGAAGTATATTTGTACATCTTTATGGGATACATTATGATAACTTGATGCATGTACATAATGTGGGATAAACAAATTAGGGTAATAAGCACTTCCATCTCTTCAAACGTTTTCATATTTACATGTTGGGAATTTTAAAGGAAGAAACAAGATTGCTATTCTTTGCAGATGCTATGATTGTTCATATGAGAAATCCAAAAGAATCTGAGAAAACTTATTATATTGAATAAAAAGTTTGTCAAGATTATGTATGTAATATCAACATATAAAATTATTTTGGCTTTTTTATGTACTGTTGTGAAGATTTAGAAAATAAAATTGAGATGCCTTTTTTTTGTGAACCTAAAACTGCTCTAAAAATAAAGGTCACAAATTTTTAAAAGGATGCCAATTAGAATAGCATTATAAATTGTTTAAAAGCACTAATAATGTTGAATAAGTGGAAACAGAGTTGAGTGATGGTTTCCAAAAGTGGTGAGGAGGAGGAAGTGGGAGAAGCAGGTCAAGGTACACAGATTTACAGGTAGGCAGAATCAAGAATAAACACCTAATGTACAGCGTGAAGACTGGGATTAGTAATACTGTGTTATGCACTGAATATGTGCTGAGAGAGTAGAATGTAGGTGTTCTTATTATAATGGTGGTGTAACAAGGGAAGGTGATATGTATGTTAGTTTGTTTGTAGTAATCATTTCTCTATGCATATGTATATCAAAACCTCATTTTATGTACCTTGAATATATACAATTCAAATAAATAAAACATTAAATGGGTAACAATGCTAAATAAAGTTGCCTTATAGAGACATAAGGAAAAGGCTGTATAAATTTTAATATTCTGCATTCTGTTATAGCTTCTCCCTACATTTAAAAATATTTTAATTAATTTCATGTGCAAAATTTTCCAGGCAATAAAGCATAATGAAAAGTTAAAGGAAAGTGTAACACAAACATTCTAAAAGTTCTATTTTTTTCTATCTTTATTGAAAAACGGGAAAAATTCCTAAATAAATGAAGAAATATACTATGATCATGGGATAGAAAATATTCTCCAAATTGATTTACATATTCAAAGGAATCCCAATAGTGTGTGTGTGTGTGTGTGTGTGTGTGTGTGTGTGTGTGTGTGTAACTTGATAAGCAGAGTCTAAATTTATATGTAAGGATAAATGGTCAAATACAGCCAAGGAGATGCCTAGGAAAGCTAACCCCACCAGATATCAGGATATGGTATAAAAATATAAAATTATAATTAGCTATGTATGTATAATATGTCAAAATGTACTTAATGTCATGAATATTTAAAAAGAAAAAAGAGAAAATCTCTAAGGAAATAAATAGAATAAAATAAAATTAGGATTATGTGGCATGGACCCAGAAATTTAAAAATTAGGACAATGGTACAGAATGAGGTCTAAATACACAGCTATTACCATTAAATATATGACACAGGCAATATTGCTGATTAATGGTGGGAAGAACTGACATTTTAATAAATGATGGTAAAGTAATCCTTATTCAGATAGGGAAAATAAAACAAGATCCTATCTCATACCATACACAGAAATCAATTCCAGGTGGATAAAAGAACTAAATATGAAAGCAAAAGTATGAAGCATCTAGAAAAGCATATTTTCATGACTTTGGAATAGAGAAGCCTGTCTTAAGACATCTCCTGTGACCCTAAGAGATGGAAGAGTGGTTCCTACTAGACTCGATGCAGTCACTGCCCAGATTAGGAAGGAGGGTGCATCAGGGAGAGGGACCCAAGAGACTTCCCAGTCACTCTAATGCTATGTTTCTCAGCCTGGGTCATGGTTGCCTAAGTGTTTGCTTTATTATCATTTACGATATTGATCGATGTACTTGCTGTTCCGTAGTCTGAAATATTTGACATTACAATTTTTTTAAAGGAGAACTTCCAATGAACCTCTATGATTTGTATTCTGAGTAGTAAGAAAACCTTGGTCATCTAGGAAGTGGACAGTGACATGTCTGGTGAGGAGAAGGAAGTGAGGTTGAGTCAAAGAAGCCAACCATCCATGTTCTTGGAGGAAGGATGTCTGCTGTCACTGTGGACAGTACACTCTCCCACGGCTCAGCTGGAGGATCCTGCCTGTGGGCCTGTGCTCTCAAGAGGGCCTATCAACTGCACATACACAGGGAGGCAAATACAGGTGTAGTGTTCCAAGGGACAAGAGTGAGACAATTAGGGTGCATAATCTCACAGCAAATGAATTTAGCTTAGATTTGCCTGACCTATTCATTCTTAAAACCATAGGACTTGGCAACCACTGTAGTTAATCAGCAGAATGGAGTTTGTCTTTTATCATGTAGCATCATAAACCCAGGACCCTCACTTCATCTTTTTTCACTGGTCCTCAACATGAGACCTAGAGAGTATACCCAACTCCCATGGAAAATTTCGTCTGGAATTCCCTTGAGAAACCAGAGTCTCATAAAAGCTACGCAAATGGGGATGGGAGAGGGGAGGGTCCAGGACTCACCAGTCACAATTTCTTCTGGTTGGAATCTCTCTTCTTCTCTGCTCCTTCTTGTAGGGAGCGTGGTTATTTTCTGACTTGGAGCTGCTATGAATAAATCTATGGATTTTCAAAAAAGAGAAGTAACTGAACAATAGCGTTAGTACATTTCCAAATTCTAATTAGTATACATTCGGACCAATAGCAGTGAACCAAGTGCTATGTAAACTCCAGGTGCGCGCTCTCATGAAGAAAATCTGCCATGGCCACCTGTATTGCAGCAGGAAAGTTCTATTCCTGTTCCTCCATAAATCCTGTTACAGTGGAGAGCAGCAGAGTCCAAGAGAGTCCCTTGCTAGACTTCAGAGCTGCAACGCTTCTCCGCTGCAGAGAACCCCAGCTTGTGCAGACCCCTACCTGCCAGCAGAAGTAGTGAATTGAGTTTCATTGCAGAACTCTGGTCAAAGATATTGTTATATGTTGGATGATTAGTAAGTAATGCTTTTTTTTTCTTCCCCCCACCCCTCCCACCCCTCTTTTCCCTCTAGAAAGTCCCTCCTTCCTCCATTCTTGCCCCCCTCCCAACCCCATTAAGTGTCATCATCCACTTATCAGCGAGATCATTCTTCCGTTGGTTTTTTGAGATTGGCTTATCTCACTTAGCATGATATTCTCCAATTTCATCCATTTTCCTGCAAATGCCATAATTTTATTATTCTTTATAGCTGAGTAATATTCCATTGTATATATATATATATACCACAGTTTCTTTATTCATTCATCAGTTGAAGGACATCTAGGTTGGTTCCACAGTCTGGCTATTGTGAATTGAGCAGCTATGAACATTGATGTGGCGGTATCTCTGTAGTATGCTGATTTTAAGTCCTTTGGGTATAGGCTGAAGAGTGGGATAGCTGGGTCAAATGGTGGGTACATTCCAAGTTTTCTAAGGAATCTCCACACTGCTTTCCAGAGTGGCTGCACTAATTTGCAGACCCACCAGAAATGTATGAGTGTACCTTTTTCCCCACATCCTCTCCAACACCTATTGTTGCTTGTATTCTTGATAATCACCATTCTAATTAGGGTGAGATGGAATCTTAGGGTAGTTTTGATTTGCCTTTCTCTTATTACTAAAGATGATGAACATTTTTCCATATGTTTGTTGATTGCTTGTAGATCTTCTTCTGTGAAGTGTCTGTTCATATCCTTAGCCCATTTGTTGATTGGATTATTTGTATTCTTGATGTACAGTTTTTTAGTTCTTTATAGATTCTGGAAATTAGTGTTCTATCTGAAGTATGAGTGACAAAGATTTTCTCCCACTCTGTAAGCTCTCTCTTTGCATTGCTGATAGTTTCCTTTGCTGAGAGAAAACATTTAGTTTGAATCTGTCCCGGTTATTGATTCTTGCTTTTATTTCTTGTGCTATGGAAATTCTGTTAAGGAAGTCTGATCCTAAGCCAACAAGTTGAAGATTTGGACCTACTCTCTCTTCTATAAGATGCAGGGTCTCTGGTCTGATTTCAAGTTCCTTGATCCATTGTGAGTTGATTTTTGTGCAGGGTGAGAGATAGGGATTTAGTTTCATTCTGTTGCATATGGATTTCCAGTTTTCCCAGCACCATTTGTTGAAGAGGCTGTCTTTTCTCCATTGCATATTTTTGGCACCTTTGTCTAGAATGAGAAAATTATATTTATTTGGGTTTGTGTCCATGCCCTCTATTCTGTACCATTGATCTACCTGTTTATTTTGGTGCCAATACCATGCCATTTTTGTTACTATTGCTTTGTAGTATAGTTGAAGTTCTGTTTCATTCTTCCTGCTAAGGATTGCTTTAGCTATTCTGGGTTTCTTATTCTTCCAGATGAATTTCATGATTGCTTACTCTATTTCTGTAAGGTATATCATTGGGATTTTAATTGGAATTGCATTGAATCTGTATAGCACTTTTGGTAGTATGGCCATTTTGACAATATTAATTCTGCCTATCCTATCTGCCTATCCATCTTCTAAGGTCTTCCTGAATTTCTTTCTTCAACATTTTGTAGTTATCATTGTAGAGATCTTTTACCTCTTTGGTTAGATTAATTCTGAGGTATTTTTTTTTTGAGGCTATTGCAAATGGACTTGTTTTCCTCATTTCCCTTTCAGATGTTTCATCACTTGCACATAAAAATGCTTTAGCAGAATACTACAAGGATGCAGCCACATCAAAGTTCATAGCTGCTCAATTCACAATAGCCAGATTGTGGAACCAACCTAGATGCCCTTCAATTGGTGAATGGATAAAGAAACTGTGAGATATATATACACACACACAATGGAATATTACTCAGCCATAAAGAATACTAAAATTATGGCATTTGCAGGCAAATGGATGAAACTGGAGAAAATCATGCTAAGTGAGATAAGCCGATCTCAAAAAAACCAAAGGACGAATGATCTTGCTGATAAGCAGATGATGACACATAATGGGGGGGAAGGGGAAAGAATGGAGGAAGGTGGGACTGTATCGAGGGACAAGAGCAGTGGGAGGGGTGGGAGGGTAGGGAAAAAATAACAGAATGAATCAAACAACATCACCCTATGTAAATGTATGATTACACAAATGGTATGCCTTTAATCCATGTACAAACAGAGAATCAACATGTATCCCATTTGTTTACAATAAAAATAAATTTTAAAAAAGAATAAAGAAAAAGAAAAATTAAAATGTCAATATTGAGAAAAAAAAACAAAAAAAAATGCTTTAGATTTATGTGTGTTGATTTTATAGCCTGCTACATTGCTGAATTCATTGAAGAGGTCTAGAAGTTTTCTGGAGGAGGTTTTTGGATCCTCTAAATATAGAATCATGTCATCAGCAAATAGTGATAGCTTAAGCTCCTCTTTTCCTCTTCGTATCCCTTTAATTTCTTTAGTCTGTCTAATTGCTCTGGCTAGAGTTTTGAGGACAATGTTGAATAGAAGTGGTGAAAGAGGACATCCTTGTCTTGTTCCGGTTTTTAAAGGGAATGCTTTCAGAGTTTCTCCATTAAGAATGATGTTGGCCTTGAGCTTAGCATAGATAGCCTTTACAAATGTTCCTACTATCCCTATTTTTTATAGTGTTTTGAGCATGAAGGGGTGTTGTACCAGAGAAGATGGTAAAAAATCATGAACAGAATCTCCAAGAACTATGGGACATCATGAAAAGACCAAATTTAAGAATTATTGGGATTGAGGAAGGCACACAGATACAAACCAAAGGAATGAACAACCTATTCAATGAAATAATATCAGAAAATTTCCCAAACCTGAAGAATGAAATGGAAAATCAAATACAAGACGTCTACAAAACACCAAATGCACAAAATCACAACAAATCCACATCAAGGCACATTATAATGAAAATGCCTAACATTCAAAATAAAGATAGGATTTTGAAGGCTGCAAGAGAAAAGCATCAGATAACATATAGGGGGAGACCAATACGGATAGGAGTCGACTTCTCAACCCAGACTCTAAAAGCTAGAAGGTCCTGGAACAACATATTTCAAGCTCTGAAAGAACATGATTTCCAACCAAGAATCCTATACCCAGCAAAACTAACCTTCAGATTTGAAGATGAAATAAAATCCTTCCATGATAAACAAAAGTTAAAAGAATTTATAAATAGAAAGCCTACACTACAAAATATTCTCAACAAAATATTCCATGAGGAGGAAATGAAAAATGACAATGTAGGTCAGCAAAGGGAGGAACTACCTTAGAGAAAAACCACTCAAAGGAGAAACCAAGCCAACTTAAAAACCAAAAATAAGGTCAAATAACTGGGAATACAAATCATATCTCAATAATAACCCTGAACGTTAATGGCCTAAACTCATCAATCAAAAGACATAGACTGGCAGAATGGATTAAAAAGAAAAGACCCAAGAATATGCTGTCTGCAAGAGACTCATTTCATAGAAAAAGACATCCACAGACTAAAGGTGAAAGGATGGGAAAAAACCTACTATGCACATGGACTCAGTAGAAAAGCGGGGGTTTCCATCCTTATATCAGATAAAGTTGACTTTAAGCCAAAGTTAGTCAGAAGGGATAAAGAAGGACATTTCCTACTGCTTAAGGGAACCATAAATCAGGAAGACATAATGATAGTAAATATTTATGCCCCAAACAATGGTGCATCCCTGTACATCAAACAAATCCTTCTCAATTTCAGGAATTACATAGATCACAACACAATAACTCTGGGTGACTTTAACACACTGCTGTCACCACTAGATAGATCTTCCAAAGAAAAACCAACCAAAGAAACCATAGAACTCAATAACACAATCAATAACCTAGACTTAATAGACATAAATAGAATATTTCATCCTTCAACGAGTGGATTCACTTTCTTCTCAGCAGCACATGGAACCTTCTCGAAAATAGACCATATGTTATGCCACAAAGCAGCCCTTAGGAAATGCAAAAAAATAGAGATACTGCCTTGTGTTCTATGAGATCGTAATGGACCGAGAGTAGGAATCAACAACAAAATAAAAAACAGAAATTACTCCACACCTGCAGGCTAAATAATAGGCTATTGAATGAAACATCGATAACAGAAAACATCAGGGAGGAGATACAAAAAATTCTTAGAGGTCAATGAGAACGATGATAGAACATATCAAAATCTCTGGGACACTATGAAAGTGGTACTAAGAGGAAAATTCATGGCATGGAGCGCATCCCAGAAAAGAATGAAAAGTCAACAACTAAATGACCTAACATTACAGCTCAAAGCCCTAGAAAAAGAAGAACAGAATAACAGCAAAAGTAGTAGAAGACAGGAAATAATTAAAATCAGAGCTGAAATCAATGAAATTGAAACAAAAGAAACAATTCAAAAAATTGACAAAACAAAAAGTTGGTTCTTTGAAAAAGTAAACAAAATAGACAAACCCTTAGCCACACTAACAAAGAGAAGGAGAGAGAAAACTCAAATTACTAAAATTTGTGATGATAAAGGAAATATCATGACAGACACCACTGAGATACAGAACATAATGAGAAGCTACTTTGAAAATCTGTATTCCAACAAAATAGAAACTCCGAAGACATTGACAAATTTCTAGAGACATATGCTCCTCCCAAACTGAACCAGGAGGACATACACAATTTAAACAGATCAATATCAAGCAATGAAATAGAAGAAGCCATTAAAAACCTACCATCCAAGAAAAGCCCAGGACCAGATGGATTCTTAGCCAAGTTCTACAAGACCTTCAAAGAAGAACTCATTCCAGTACTTCTCAAAGTATTCCAGGAAATAGAAATGTAGGGTACCCTATCAAACTCATTCTGAAGCTAATATCACCCTCATACCCAAACCAGGAAAAGACACATCAAGGAAAGAAAATTTTAGACCAATATCCTTGATGAATATAGATGCAAAGATCCTTCACAAAATATTGGCAAACTGTATCAAAGAAGAACTCATTCCAATTCCCACCAGCAATGTATGAGTGTACCTTTTACACCACATCCTCACCAACCTTTATTGTTACTTGTATTCTTGATAATCACCATTCTGACTGCAATGAAATGGAATCTCAGTGTAGTTTAAATTTTCATTTCTCTAATGGCTAAAGATGTTAAACATATTTTCATAGATTTATTGACTATTCATGTTTCTTCTGTGAAGGGTCCGTTCAGTTCCTTTGTCTATTTATTCACTGGAGGTTATTTGGTTTTTGTTTTGTTTTGTTTTGTAATTTTGCTGTTAAGTTTTTTCAATAGTCTTTATAGTAGTCTTTTTTGAATAGTTTTTATATAGTTTGGGAATTAATCTTCTGAGTTGCAAGTGGCAAATATTTTATCCCATTTGGTAGACTTTCTCTTCATGCTTTTGATTATTTCTTTGCTGTGAGGAATCTTTTTAGTTTGATGTTATTCCATTTATTAATTCTTGATTTTACTACTTGCGCTTTGAGAGTCTTATTAAGGAAGTCAATGCCTGAGCCAATATATTGAAGTGCTGGGTGTACATTTTCTTCTAGTATGTGCAGGGTTTCTAGTCTAAAACCTAGGTCCTTGGTCCATTTTGAGCTGAGTTTTTACAAGTCCCTTTTATATAAGCTCTGATCCATTAATTAGGGTTCATGACATAAACAGCAAGACCTTACCTCTTAATACCATCACAAGGAAGATTAAGTTTCAACATGAACTCATGGGAAACACCATTGTGCAAACCACAGCAGAGGGGGACGTCTTGAGCCTAGAAGATATTCATGTGAAACCTCCTGGTAGTTCCATACATTGGTTACAGAAAATGAAATGATGAAAACCACAGCCTGACAGAGACATTATTCCTAAGGCTCAGATCCCTTTAAAGAAGATCTGAATTCCCCATCAGGAGCAACTGAAATTCTAGAGCAATTGAAATGCTAATCACGGATGAAAGGAATTTTGAATGAGTGGTGGAGGAGGAAGATGAACATCAATTAGCTTTGAGACCCAACTGCAGCATTGAGGTTGTAGCACACCTCTACTATTTGGAAGTGAGGATCTTCTTGTTGCTAGAAGGATCTTCTAGTTTATGTTTCCACTAACACTTCCATTGCAAGCATTTTTGCAAATCGTTTTTATCAGCAAGTGTTTGTTACTGGAAGGACACGGTAAACTTATCAAGAAGGAGGATGAGTTTGAGTTGGGGCCACACCTGTGTCCCGTGGCATCCCTCTACATACCAGGGATGTTTTAGTGGTAACATGAAGACTTTTCTCTGGTTTGAAGAACACATTTATTCTGCTTTCTTGGCAAGCTAGAAGTGTTGGGAAGCTTTATGGCCCTGGCAAGTAGATCTGAACTCACGATAGATGGGGAGTTGGTGGGAAAACGACCTTTTCAGACCTTCATCGTCTCCCCGAGGACCTCCAGCATTAGTTGCCCTCAATTGTAGCTGCCTGGTTCATGGATCTTTTTTTGGTTTATTTACTTTTCCCACCACATATTTCTAGTTTCCTGTTTATATTTTCTGGCTTCACTTCCTAAATCTCCCTGTTTGAAGTCCTACTTCTCCAGACATCCAAACTAAGACTGAGCTTCAAAGTTCTCACGACAATTCCATCTCACTCTAGTCAGAACGACAATTATCAAGAATACAAGTAACGATAAATGTTGGCGAGGACGTAGGGGGAAAGGTACACTCATATGTTGCTGGTGGGACTTCAAATCGGTATGATCACTCTGGAAAGCAGTGTGGAGGTTCCTCAGAAAATGTGGAATGGAACCACCATTTGAACCAGTTATCCCACTCCTCTGTTTACACCCAAAAGACTTAACATTAGCATACTACAGTGACACAACCACACCAGTATTTATAACAGCTCAATTCACAATAGCTAAACTGTGGAACCAGCCTAGATGCCCTTCAACAGATGAATGGATGAAGAAAATGTGGTACATATACACAATGAATATTACTCAGCTATAAAGAGAAATGAAATTATGGCATCTGCCAGTAAATGGATGGAACTGGAGACTCTCATGCTATGTGAATAAACCAACCCCCCCAAAACCAAAGGTGGAATGTTTTCTTTGATATGTGGATGCTAACTTACAATAAGTCAGGCAGGGGGAGATGTAGGGCAGAGTAGAAGTACCTTGGAATAGACAAAGGGGAATGAAGGGAAGGGAGGGCAAATTGCAATAGGAAAGATAGAATGAATCAGACATTACTTTCCTATGCATATATGAATACAAGACCAATGTAATTCTACATCATGTACAACCAGCAGAATGGGAAGTTATACTCCATATATGTATAATATGTCAAAACACATTCTACTATTATATATAACTAATAAGAACAAATTTTAAAAAATTTTAATAGACAACTAAGGAAAGGATAAGCTACAAGGTACGAGAGTTTTTTATAAAACATGTATCAGACAAAATGCCTGTGCCTAGAATATAATAATCCTTTTTACAGCTCAATAAGAAGATGACTATTACAGTTGGACCTAGAATGCCCCCCCCAACCAAGGATCATGTGTTTGTTGATAATTAAGCAGTGTTCAGAGGTAGTCATTAGGAAAGTCATGGGATCATGAGGGCTCTGATCTCATCAGTGGATTAATCCATTTGGAGACTCAAAATCTGATAGCATCATTGAGTGGTGGTGAAAACTGTAAGCCATTGTGCCTAGTCGGAAGAAGTGAGTCACTGGGGGTTTGTATAGGGAAGGCCCCTTCTTGGATTGCTGCTTCCCAGGTGCCAGGAGCTTAGCCGCTTTCCTCTGCCACATCCTCTGCCATGCTGATCTGCCTCACCTCAGGTCCAAAGCAAGGGAGTCAGCCAACAATCAACTGAATCTGCGGGACACATGAGCCAAAGTGAATCGTTCTTCCTTTAAGGTAACTTTTTCAGTATTATGCCACAACAATAAAAATCTACCACAACAGACCAATTTTTAGAAAATGGCTAAAAGATATTTATAAAAGACACTTCCAAAAACAGAAATGGTAGATAAACAGATGAAAAGGTGATGACAGCATTAATCATCAGTAAATGAAAATTCTATCTATAATGAGAAAATAAGAAAGAAATAACAGGGCCTCAGAGAAGCTGCCTTTGCTCAAACTGGTGACTCTTCACTTAGGCCTCCCAGTGCCCAGTGGGCATCTGAGAGCTGGGTGTAGCTTGGCATCCCTGCCTTCATGTGTGTCTGCATTTATTACCTTGAACTTGTCACACTCTCAGCTCTGCACATAGGCATGTTGATCATTTTAGGAGTGCTCATGTAAATAAGATGATATCAGATTAAACAGCCCTAAATTTATCTAATCTAGATTGTCTGTTTGGAAAACTGACGTAACATGTGCAGCATCCTGTTTCAGACCCAGAGTGGCACTTAGAAGCATTAGTCCTTGTCCTCACCTTCCAGGAAACCACCTCCACACCATTGGATACCAAAAGCTCTGTCCTTATATGTACAATGCCAATCCAACAACAAGGATAAGGTTTTGGAAAGGAAAGGAAAGGAGGAAAGGAGAGAAAGAAAGGAAAGGAAAAGAAAGGAGGAACTAAGGAAGGAAGGAAGGGAAAAAAGAAAAATGAAAAAAAGAAGGAAGAAAGGAAGGAAGAAAGAGAAAGAAAGAAAGAAAGAAAGAAAGAAAGAAAGAAAGAAAGAAAGAAAGAAAGAAAGAAAGAAAGAAAGAAAGAAAGAAAGAGTTGTTTTTCTTTAATTTGCTAGCAATGAAAATATGCTATGGACTCCTGTCCCAGAGAGACAAGGATTCTGGCTCCTAGGAGGAACAGTGGTATTTTGAAAAGGGCATAGAAAAGCTACATTCCAGCTGTCCCTGTCCAGAGTCAGAATTCACTGGGAGATGGGCATTGCTTAGATATGCAGGAGCCAGCCCCAGAGTCTGGATTCCTTCATTCTTGTGGTTCATAAACCAATGGACAGATAACAGATTGTGTTGGGAAGAGGTTAACTTTGCTTCCTTCATGTCTAGGGAGAGGGGAGGAAGAAGAGGAAGAAATAGCAGCAAGGGTTAAACACAGATGGAGTGGACTCTCGTGAGAGTGGTGAGATGGCCACCTTAAGCACAAGCAATTGTCTCAGGGCAAGGGACCAATTGACGCAACCAATCCATCTTCCAGGATCCCAGGTCTGACAGCTAAACATCTGGGCAGCAAATGGAACCTGCCCCTTACTTCTCCAGAGCCACCTGGCAGAACCAGAACCAAGGGAACCATCAACTGGACCACCGTCAATTAAGACACTCAATTAGGCATGACTGTGACCCCTGCCCCAATTCTTCCTGGAAACTTAGAGCTCATGGTAGTGACCCAAAACAGGGCGGAGATGCCAGAGCCCATGCTGCCTTCCCAATGTGGCCTTCCTGCTTTCTCTGTAACGTTTTCTGTTTGGCTTTGGGAAAGGTGGCCAGATGTTGTGTGTTGGGCCTCTGGAACAGGACTGCAATAACAAAGGAGTATTAAATGGTCTATTAACAGGACTGACAGTGAAGCAAAAATGAAGGACAGGCAGTTAGTGTAGGTAGGTGAACTGGGTCACACAGGAGAGATAAATACTGATTTGGGTCTGGGGAGATGGAGACGGCCTCTGGGGCACTGAAATGCCGATGCCTCCAGAGCCCTTCCTCCACCCATTACCAAGCCCACCTGCCTGTACTGTTCCTCCCAAAAGGCTGCTAGTGAAGCGCCTGGGGCTCCCTTCCCACCAGGGATCGCTCTGCCATTTGGTCCTTTCCCCTTGCCCATTTGCTTCCCACCTGTTGGTGAATGCCCCCTGGTCACGCAGGCAGGATGGGGAGAGATAAGGGGGAAAGGAGGGCATGAGAACAAAGAGAATGTAAAATTGACAAAAGCAACTGGACACTCCCCACTTCTTTGGGCTATCAGCTCTGGCCCCCTCCTCTGCACAGAAGTCTGTGTTACTGTTCTTTAAATAAAACTTGCTTTCTACTCTTGCTTGAGCGTTTCTTGGGTATTCAAACTTCAGCATCTGGGGAAATGGAGCTCGGCCCTGACTGGTTTTTATCACGAGCGACATTAGGAGTTACTTGAGTGCTAGTGAAAATGTGAAGCAACCGACTCTTCCTAACCTTGGTACAAATGGAAACTGGTAACCACTCTGGTGGCTTCAGAGTTAAACATCCATGTACTACAGAATCCAGACAATCTATAGGCATCACCCACGTGCACTTGAACCCCAAATGCACATCCACATGCTGCTCTCACAGCCACACCAACCAGCACGTGGCACACTGGCTTGGTCTGAGTGAGTCCTTGGCTTCTTCCATCTCATTTATCTAGTTACTCACTTACATTGTGTGTGACACCAGTGCTGGTCTGCAACAATTTTGGACGGACTTACCAGTCATCCTTCAGCCTGGAGACAGGAGAAGCCCTGGACTAGGTGGCTTGCCAGTCTGAACACAGCAATTGGATATTCCCTACAGCAAGACAGTAGGAACAGAAACTCCTTCTGCCTCATCTACTGGGCTCACAAGGGCTTCCTCTCCATTCACACTGCCATGATGTAAATATCAACCCAATCCTTCTGAAGCCGGAAATTGGCATTGATACAGAGAACATGCATACTTTACTCATTGGCAAATACTTTTTCCATGTTCCAGAAACTGACTAAATTCATTAAGTTCATCTTGTCTAACTTCTGTAAATGGGGGAAAATTTCTTCTAAACCTTATCAGGAGCTTAGAATAGTAGCTCAGTGGTGAGTTTGCACATAGCATGCACAATGTCCTGGATCTGACCTCAGGACCAATAAATAAATATTTTCAACATTTACAAAAAATCAATTTTAAGCAACCTCCTATTATGGTAATATAAGTCAAAAGTGAAAGAAAAATGTGCTGGATTCCCCATTTGGACCCAGGACATGACCATGGGAGTCAAAGCCAGTCTAAGAGGTGCTACAGTCACCGGAAGTGGGTCGGACTCCACCTTCCACCTCCATCTCCCTCTCACACAGGCAAGTCTACTCCTGATTTCCATCAACTTCCTCATCAAAAGAAGTCATGAGGCCAGGGCCATGAACAAAGATCTTGGGGCTCTCAGGTAGATGCCCTGGTCTAGTCTCTGTTTGCTGCTTATGAATTGTGTGTTCATCACCAGATCTCAACACCCCTCTGTGCTTCTGTTTTCTCTGGTATAACATGCAGGTCACCTTTATCCAAGGTCCTTAGGAGGATGGCAGAGCACAGCAAGTGCGAAAGTCGCACTGCGTTGGAAAACTCCACATCAGTCTCTCTGAGTGCAAAATGCTGCCACTGACGGCAGTACACAGTTGTCTCTAGGCCCAAACCCTAGAGCTGCTGACCCTCCACGGACAGCACCTCCCTGAGTTGAGCATGTGAGGGACAGAATCAAGGGACAAGGCCTGAAGTCAAGCTGGGTAGAGCCACTCCTGAGATGTGTGGCTTGGGCAACTCACTGGCCTCTCTTGGTGCCTTTTCTATTACACATGATCTGCTCCTGTCAGAAGCCAGCTATAAGGCTCAGAGCAGGTCAGGAGTCCCAGAACAGGAAGAAGATACATGCATCAAATCATATCTCTGTCCTTATCCACACTCAGGGCTGGGAGACTGACTTAGCTTCTGCCTCTTGATTCTTACCAGTGAGTGGCCAGAAAGCCTGAAATCACTGCCTGAAACCAGCCCACTAGGGCCTGACAGCTCTGGCCTTCTGTGCTCCTGTCACCCCTTCAGAGGCCAGCATGGTATGAGGATGTGGCTTCAAATCTATGGCTACCAAGCAGTGATGGCTCATGAGCTGGCAGGTCAGGAGCCCTGCCTCTCCTCTTGGCACCTCTCACCAAGTGTCTCAGGAAGGTCTTCAGAGGATTTCAATCTTCCCCACACCCTTTGTAACCCTAACTTTTGTAACTTCTCTACCCTACAATGTGTCCAAATCTGCTTCCTCCTCTCTGGCCCCAGGACTACAGGTTTCTAGATCAGTCTCTAGCCACAAATGACAGCTGATTTAAGGGGTTTCCTGACTGCATCCATCACAATCCCACTGCCAAGGTGGTCTAGAAGAAAATATGTAGGTGATTCTCATCACTGCAGCTTCTCAGAACAAAGGTGACACTTTGCAGAATGCACAGTGGCTCTACCCACCCCCCAGAACTGACTTTCAAGGCTTCCTGGGTCACCTGCTCCTTGGGCAATGGGCTGTGAGAGAGAAAGCTGATTCTGGTACCAGTGGGCAGAAGGGAGAAAAGTGACCACTGGCACCTAGTTAGCCTCCAGCCTCAATCAGAGACTAACTGCCTCAGCAAGGGAGATTCTGGGTGCAAGGGAGAAACAACCCTCTGGCAACAATGACTAAGACTCAATCTCATAATTAACACAGAGGTGGTCCACTGAGTAGCCCCAGGGGCTGCCATCTTGGAGAGTCAAGGTCAAGACAGCCAGCCAGGAAGGCTGCAACTCCTGCCTAGAGAGGTACTCAATGAAGCCCTCAGAGCACTGGAGAGCAGAGAGGTGGGATGGAACTGAAACCCTCCAAAATCAGGGCCTTGATGTGCCCCAGGAAACAGCCATCAGCAGTGGGGTAAGTAGAGGGCCTGGGATCAGGCTCAAAGCTTCTGGGTTTGGAGGCCATCCAAGATCGCTGCAGCTCAGATACTGGAGGTGTTAGGTAGAATAGACTAAGAGGAAGGAGAGGCCCCAAGGGATCCAGAAGCCAAGCTCTGCCCTCTTCGGGTCTTTCTCCCCACCAGGAAACATTCTGCGATGTGGTTAGTGGCCAGGCAGCAACTTATAACACCTGTGCTTGTAGGCAGGGAGCTGATCACTGCTAACATCACTTGAAGTTTTTTTCTGTTTCAAGTAAGACTCTTTAGAAAAGGCCTGAAAGAACCAGCTTAAACGAGTGAAAGATATACAACTCCTCTTCTAGGTGAGCTAGGTGACCTGGGGTAAACTTTGCTCACTATAATTCATTAATGCTAAATTCTCTGCCCTAAATTAAGTCCATCTGCCATTTGTTTCGTTTGCTTTAATTTGGTGCTGGTAATAGAAGCCAGGGGTGCTTTACCACTGAGCTGAATCTCCAGACCTGGAAGAGATTTCTCAGAAGGAAGGAAAGGTGGCGTCATCAGTATTGCTGTGAGTCTCATCAGTATTGCTGTGAGTCTTCCAGGACTCAGTTGTAACATTCTTGCTACTTTGCAGTTTAGAAATAGAATGCCCAAACAGGAATGTGTATCACCTCATATGGGAGACAAAGAAGTAGTATGTAAAAGGAAACTAACAAGAATATATGTGGCTACATACACTAAATGCTGAGCCTTTGGATAAGAATTCTCTGAGGCTGTGTCCACAAATAAACACTGCTGCCTGCTGAATACCCTGGTGTCTCTCGTCTCTGTGTGAGAATCCTGTAATTTTGTTTTGTTTTGTTTTGAGTTAGGATCTCACTAGTTGCTGAGGTCCTTGCTGAAGCTGGCCTCCAACATATGATCCTCCTGCCTTAGCCTCCAGAAGAACTAGGATTATAGGCACGCACCATCAGGTGACCATCTGCCACTTAGAAACATGCCATTTATGAAGAAGCATGGCCTTGGACTGCACTTGGGAAGGAATGTGCCCTCCTCTATGGGCCATAACAGGTCTCACCAGCACAAACATGCATAGGTACCCCTCAATAACATGCCCGTGCTTCCTTTGTTCCAGGACACACTGCTTATTTGTGGAGCTTACTTATTTGCTCCAAGTAATGATCCTTCTTCACTTGCCTCTCCTGGCTGTGCTTACTGGCTTTGACTACCTTAGCTGCAAAACCCCTATGAATGCTTAACAAGTTTCCTAAGTTAGAAAAAATAATAAAGGGATCCAGTCAAGGTGGGCTAATGGGGTTTTCCAGTATTTTTCAGCCCCATCCAGGAAACAATCCTGCCATTGTGGATCCTCCTGACAGGTGAGGAAAGTGGTGTTAGAGGGAGACCTCTGGAGCCTATAGGTCAAGGCCCGCTCCCCTCATCAGAAGTGGCTCAGCCCACTCCCTTGTCAATCACTCAAGCTGGCTGGACTGCCTGCCCTCCAGTAATCAGCATCCTTAGGTGGCCACAGGACTGGGATTGGGTACACTTGCCACTCTTGCCTGTGTCCTGGAGGTGGCCATGGAACCTTGGCAGCTGGTGGTGGAGGTGGTTCATGACATCTTCCCCTGGGCTGACCCCATGGGCCCTCTTCCCAGACACTTTAAGTCCCTGCAAGTCCTTGATCACCAAGTGTGGGTCTGCTGAACAATGCCCCTCAGACATCCACCCCTCATCAATGATGCAACCAGCCTGGCATTGGGTGCACACACCTTAACCCAGGAATCTGGAGGAGAGGGCCACAAATGCCCCATCCTACAATGGCCTCACCCTGGAGAGGTGGCCCTGTGGCCCCAGGCACTCCTCACTTCTGCACAGGCTGTGGATGGAAGAGTGGGAGACCAATCCCACACAGGCCGTAGGGTGCCCCCACCCAGGACCCATAGCAGTTCCCCTGCCTGGCCTCCAGGACTGGATCAGCCCTGCCCACTTCAGAGCCTTCCCTACCTGCTGCTCCATGGGGCCAATCCAAGGCAATGCAAGTCACAGTGGCCCACATCTTGGCCACGGGGAGGGGTCCACATACCCTGGTAGCACATCCAGGCCAGATAAATGGGAGAGCAGGGCTGGAGAGGGGACATGGCATCAAGGGCTCCCTGTGCAGGACTCCAAAGCCCAAGGTCCTGCCCAGAGAGCACCTGCACAGGTTCAGGGGAGGAGAGAGCAGGACTCTGTGCAGAGCTCAGGTCCTCCAGGGCTGCTAGGCGTGTTTGTCCTGAGAGCCTAACTGTTAGGGTGACCTCACCAAGTATTAGTTTTGCTGAATTGTGCAGTTGGAGTGGGAAATCCTCAGGGAGAACAGGCCCTAGTTACAGGCAGAGGTAGGGGTGTGTGTGCATGCATGTGTGTGTGTGTGTGTGTGTGTGTGTGTGTGTGTGTGTGTACACGCACATGCACATGCACAAGTAACCCAGGTGTGGCCTTTTGGCATAATGTGTGAAATTCAGGGGAGCGAACCCCAGAAGTTGGGAGCACACTGCTGCACTTACTGGAAAACTCTCTGTGGCATGTGCATAGCTCAGCTGTCTTGGTGACCGACTACAGGGGGTCATGACCCCACTGCCCCAGGAGAATGTTTTGGAGGCAGAGTGTTTGCCAGGGGTCAGAATGAAGAGCCGGGGCTGAGGCCTTAGGTGTTGGGATCCCACCCTAGGACTGTGGGAAAGGAGGGGGTGAGGAGCTGATGCCCGAGTCTGAGCTGGCCCAGCACTCTGGAACACTGCAGGGCAGGAACCTCCAGTAGGAGGCTGGCAAGTCAGTTCCCAGGAAACACAGCTTGGCCACCTGATGGGGCCAGCAAGCAGAGATTGATAATATTTCTCCACATTTATGTCTTCATTTTCACCACATGCCTCTGGGAGGGGCCATCAAAGGAAGGAAGTGCATGAAAAGCTCTTCTCCCATTGATTGCAAGTTAGATGAAGGAGGGAAAGATCCATTATAGCAACCTGTGTGACCTAGTGACCCCCAAAGGATATTTCATCCTCCCAAGGACTGGCCAGCTGCTGGAAGGGAGGGAGTGAGGACCTTGAGACAGGTGAGTGGCTCTGAGTTCCCACGAGTCAGCCTAACCCACTGAGGAGTCAGCCTTCTCTGGATGATCTGTCAAGGGCAGGAAGATCTTTACTGTTTTCCTTGCCCTTTAGCCAGTGACCATGGGAATGATCTCATGCAGCCAAATGTTCCCATATGAACAGGAACAGGGCTCACAGGAGAGAATGAAGGCCTCCTGTTTAAGTCTGCTTTTTTACTGCTGTGACTGAAAGACCCAACAAGAACAACTTCTGAAGGAAAAGTTTATTTAGGGGTTCAGGGTTCCAGAGATCTCAGTCCACAGGCAGCTAGCTCCATTTGTCATGGCTGGAGATGACATCATGGCAGAAGAGAGTGGTCGAGGGAAGCAACTCACATGATGATCAGGCAGCAGAGAGAGAGAGAGAGAGAGAGAGAGAGAGAGAGAGAGAGAGAGAGACTCCACTCATCAGATACCAAATATATACCCCAAAGTCACACCCCAGGGCCTACCTCCTCCAGCCACACCCAACCAGCCTTCAGTTACCACTCAATGAATCCCACCAATTGGGTTAAGGGTCTCACAACCCAATAATTTCTCCTCTAAACCTTCTTGCATTGTCTCACACATGAGTTTTTGGGAGACACCACACATCCAACCACAACACCTCCCCACTGAACCTGCTTCAAACAGATCCCTCACTGCCCTAGCAACACACCACAGTTTCCGGGGAGCCACTGCCCATTTCAGCTTCAACAGAAGAGGTGTTGGGAGAGAAGAAGGGGAGCAAGAGGGAGGCAGATGGTGGATGGGCTCAGCTTTCACATCCTCCTCCCTCCATGTGGCCTCCCGTACTTCCCCCTTGGACCCAGGCTTCACTGACAGAGGTGGGAGAACTGGGGAATCACAAGCAGCTTGAGAAAGATTTTTGGTGGCAGCAGCAGCAACAGCATTCAGGTACCCCATAGAAACAGAGTCTACAGTAGACACAGCCTACATCCTCTGCCCTGCTTGATACATACTCAATATTGCAGCATCCTGGCAGTGTTGGGTCGCTGTCTGTGGTGCTGAAGGTCAAACAGCTGGAGAGAAGTGTGCAAAGATCAATGACAGCTGGTGGGAACCATGAGGGTTAATGAAGATGACTTTCCCCCAGTGCCCCAGTGTTGATGAGAAAGAAGCCCAGAGAAGGAAAGGGATTCAAACAAGGTCAAACACACCTTTAGAATTGGTCTAGAAGCAGCTTCTAGCTGCTACCTCAGACACAGCTCATTTTCTGGAAGATTCCCTGCGTGACCTCTGCTGGCAAGAATCAACATTGGTTCTGAAAATCCAGACAGGCATTTCCAGCAGATGTTGGAACACACAGCTCCAGGTTAGTCCCCAGGTTTGAATGGGTGCACCCCTGTGACTCTCTCTGATCCCATCTCAAGCTGCTTTCTGCCCTACTGCCCTGCTCCCTCACTAGCTGCCTTTGCAAAACTCTGCAAACAAGAGTGTGCACACTACAGACTTTGAGTCAAATACACCTTCTGATACTTTCAGGCCTTTCAGGTAAGTTTGTATACTAAGAACAATCAAAAGAACACTGCTTTATGACAAGTGAAAACATATGAAATCCCCCCATTTAACATCCATTTACCAAGCATTCTTTGAGCACATCCACACCTGGTCATTTAGGTGTTGCCAATGCTGGTTTCAAACAAAAATGACAGAATTGAGCATTTGTGACAAAGGGCTATGGCTCTCAAAAGCTGAAACATTTACCATCTGGCTCTTGACAAGTGTTGTTAGCCTCTTTTCAGGGACCCCATGGTGGCTCTAACATCATAAATTTTGAAGCATCTGCCCTCAGAATGGGACACTCTTCCTCTGATGGCCACAGGACATGACCTTACTTCCCTTTGGCTCCTCCTCATGGGGACTGTCTCTGTCCACCTCCCTGTGCCTCCATGGATGCTCTTAATCCATTTACCCCATCAACTTTTTCATGTGAAGTCACTCATGTGCCTTTGACTTCCCAGTTTCTCAGTATTGCCCCTAGAGTCTCAGTTCCTTGAAGGCAGGAATATCATCATTCCTCATGATCCCTGGATCCAGCAACTAATGATGTCCTAGGACACAGCAGGTGCCCCCTGAGTGTTTGTTGACTGAATAACTGATGTAACATGAGAGAAGGAGTAGGCCTAGAAGCCAGGAACAAATCCCAAATTCTGCCTTCACACAGGAAATCTTACTGTACTTCTGGTAGTGAAATGGGTGTGGGAAGGGAAAAGTGCTGCTGTGAATTTCTCTGTAAACAGAAGACTATGGGGTGTGACAAGGACAGTATGAATGGGCACAGCAGGGAGTATACGGCATCTGCACCCTGAACCCTGCTCATGGGCATGATAGGCTCCTCCACCTGAAAACAAGGGAACTGCTCTCAAGGCAACTGTGAGGTAGGCGTGACATGACTGCAATCTGGCCAAACAGCAGAAAGCATCCTCCACCCTGATTGACTACAATCTGTATCCAATCACACTGCATAGGTCAGGCCCCAGAGCTGGAAGCCTGAGGGATGGCTGCAGAGGGTGTTGGTGGCCATTCTGTCACCCTGAAGGCAGGGCCTTCAAAGAATGACACCGGTTCAGAGTGCAGCAAGCAGCTCAGAAGAGGTGACTCCTGCTGACCTCACCCAGCTCCCAGATATGGCTTTGCCTCAGGCCATCTGCCACAGGACCTCTTCATTGCCGTTGATTATTCTCCCTGCTATTTTTGCTGACTTGTCGATAATAATTGGAAATCATTTCTCACTGTGCAGCCAGAGTTCTACAAGTTCTGTAGCTCAATGGAGAACCCGGAACTACAAAAGCTTACATTTGGGGTATCTTCCAAAATGAACTTCCTAAGAACACTCTGAGGCTCCTAAGTGCATCGGAACAGGGCTCTCAATGGAGGATCCAACACATTCAAGCCATGTCTGTTGTGGAATGGCTACAGGCTGCCTGTTCATGTGAATCCTCAAGTGGTTAACCCTGGTAAGATACA
Source organism: Sciurus vulgaris (assembly GCF_902686455.1). Classification (NCBI taxonomy): domain Eukaryota; kingdom Metazoa; phylum Chordata; class Mammalia; order Rodentia; family Sciuridae; genus Sciurus; species Sciurus vulgaris. Next base: position 50,106,329 of record NC_136473.1, read on the forward strand.
GCTCAGGTCACCACTTTAGGGAACGAACCTAAGGTTCAGAGAAGGAACAAAAGAGGCCAGAGTCAGCAAGTGTAGATCAGGACTGTCAACCCAGCTTGTGTTCTGCAAATCAAGTGGGAGTGTCTGTGTGATGGGGACTCAGGCATCTGGCCCACTGTCCACACTGTGGTTGTCTAGCCTTGCAGCCACCCTGCAACTGGGTTGAGATGACCAATTGCATACATACTGAACCAGGCAGGAAAAGACGTATGTGAGTCTCCTCCAGGACATTCTTGCCTGTCCAGTCTACACATTCACCATACCCAGCATACCACTGTCTCACTTCCTGACAATGACAGTCATGCTCATGAAACCACAGGGCAGGCTGAGCCTTCATTCTTTAACAGATGTTGGGACATCTCCTCCCTCTGGGTCTCGTGGACTCAGTGTCCCACTGGCATGCCAGAGGCCTGGGGGAGGTGGTGAGACCTCCCTGCCCTTCCGCATCTCCCTTGACATTTAGCTCCTGCATACCCTTCCCTGCAGGGTAGCTTCCACATTTGCCTCAGGAGACACTAAGCTGATGAGGATCAGCACCTCAGCCCCTGCAGGGATGAAGGTGGCGAGATCTGACAGCTGGGAAGCTCCTATGACCAGAGAGGCACGTTTCATGGTGACATGGCTGGAGTAGCTTCTGGAGTCCTGATCCAGTCATTGGGCCTCAGGGGATCCGAGGCTGTGGAAAGTTAGAGGTTTCTGGCCACAGGGGAGTCTCTGAGATGAACTGCAGGAACAACTTGTACAGACTCCAGAGCACACAGAAGAACAGGCAGAGTTCTAACCCACATGTACACACAAACCACATGGCACAGGCCAACATTCAGTGCTAGTTGGGCAGAATGCATTCATGAACTCCTTCAATGTGTAAGAGCAGGGAAAGGGACAGTGCCTGAGTCTCCTAGGGAGCAATTTATTGCTACACCATTTGTAATTGAGTTTTTTGTTTGTTTGTTTTTGGTATCAGGGATTGAACTCAGGGGTGCTTAACCACATCCACAGCCCTTTTTAAATATTTTAATAGAGAAAGGGACAGAGATAGGGCTCCCATGACATTCTGTCCTGGAGTGGAGCTGTGGTGATGGGAGATAATGAGGAGTGTTGAGCAACAGCATGAGTGCATGAGGTCAAGGGACATTGCCAGAATGGGAGGCTTCTGTCCTTTAGAGGCTGAGCAGACCTGATCTGTCTCCAGTACACTCCAGAATCCTTAGTGCCAACACTTGAGCCCATTGACAAGAGAGTGAACTGACCTTTCCTGGTGATTTGCTGTGGGCTCCTACAATCTCTGAATATAAGCAACACACACACACACACACACACACACACACACAATCTCTGTATCTATCTCTATCTCTCTATCTCTGAGTCAGTGCTCCAGGGGTCCAGGTGGCTCCACTGTCATCCTTATGATGCTAGGGCCTCACCTGTCCCCCTAACCTGGGCCCTATGATCAGAGCTTGCAGCCTGGGTACCTGATACAGACCATCACTTTGTGCTCCCCACAGGGCACCCCCACGAGGGGGAGGAACTCAGGAGGTACCTGTGCACCAGCTTATGGAGAAGAAACTGAGGCTGGAGGGGAAGAGAGAAATGGGGGTGTGGGGTAGGGTTTTAACCCAGAGCCACTCTCTCCCTAATCTACCTGTCACTGGTCCAGGAATAAGAGGAGACTGCTGAGGATCAGGAGGTGCTGGGGGACACTCCATGCAGCTTATTCTGTCCAGGAAGCTATGTGGACTCCATCAGTTCATGAGGAACCAAGCTCCCTCTGAGGATTGAGGCAGGACACATAGCCAGTAGGGCAGGGCAGGCTGTGGATCCTCGCCAGACTCCAAAGTCCTGGTTTCCATTCTGCAGGGCTCACAATGTAGCACAGCACACTTTAAGCCCATGACGGGTTCTGTGAAATGTATCAGTGCCCTTTGTGACTTTAGAGGGCCACGTCTGCATACCACAGGCAGGATGTGTGCCAACAGAGGGGGATTCCACCACCTGAGGTAGGGTGAGAGAGGGGCTCCACCCAGGGTGATGCTTACCCAGGCAGGGGGGAAGGTGTGTGAGCCCACACTTACATCCCTAGTCATGACCTTGGAACCTCCCCCTACCCCCACCAGGATCCCATCCCACAGTGTGAACACATGAGCAGGACTGCTATGGGCAAGGGCCTCACTTCCAGGCATGACCCGTGGCTGGGTCAGTGACCACCAGACCCAATGGCCTCCTGGAATTCATGGGTGCCAGACTCATGTTTGGCTAAAGGTGGCCTCAAAGGACACACTGTTATCATGCCAAGGCTGGCATTCTTTACTAAATGACGCATCCACATTCCAATAGTTAACTGCCTGTTCCCTTCCAGCCCTCATCCTCTCAGCTCTTTTCTCTTGGGATTCAGTTCTGAGAATCACAAGAAGACACTCTCAGGGGCATAAATACTAGCCTTCAGGTGTCAACCTCACTAGATGAGCCCACCCTTCTTGTTGCTGGGGACTTCCAGCAGGTGAGCAGGCTCTTTACTTCAGTTCTGAGGGTAACGGAATAGAAGAACCAGGTTCTGAAAGACACCCCATGCACAAAGCGACAGGAATGCCTCAGCCACAAGAATTCAGCCTGCTGAATGTTAGGCAGCAAGGACAGCTGCAGCCAAAGGCGAGGACCTCAGTGGGACATACCAGGGCACCTCCATGTGCTAGTCTACCCACCTCTGATTTTGTGTTGCCTAGAGCCTTGGCTACACAAAGAACCCAAGTGTGGAAGTGGAGGGACACCAGGCTCAGAAATGCAGGCAGCAGCATTCAGAGTGACCTCTGAAATCTCAGTGTTGGGGATCAAACCTGGCTCAACCACATGGCAAATGCACAAAAGTCAAATGAGCCTCAGTTTTCTCTTCTGTACTTTGGAACACTGAATCCTCCCTCAGAAGGTTGGGGGAATGAGTTAGAATAAAAGAGGTGACACCAGGAAAGCCCTGGAGGTGCCTGGCTAGAGATGGGAGCCCCACACTGGACAACTTGTTGCTGCTGTTGCCATCACTACTTCTAGATCAGAGGACCCACGCTATTGCTGTAAAGGCTCAGAGAGAAGGTATTAGGCTTTGAGGGACACATAGTCCCTGTCCCCACACTGGACTCAGTTTTCCAGGGTCACACAGCAAGGGAACACAGGTGCATAAGCTCATAGTGTGTGTTCCTATCAAGCTGCACTCGATATTGGAATACAAAATGTCCAAACCTGTTCCAGATGGTGCATGGGTGCAGGAGGGGTGATGTGCTGAATTCAGAAGGCAGGTGGCCCCTGCTCTGCCATACACACTTCCCAGCCTAAGTGGAAAAATAAAATTTGCACATGCCACCCCTAGAGGGCTTTGAAGTAAACACAAGTGAGAATGTGTTCTGTTCCTTGCTGGAAGTATCTAGAGGAAATTCCCCCTAGTTGGGAAAGCTCAGGGTTACTTCCTCATGGTGGGAGTGTCTGTACACTGGGATGGCCGCCTACCCAGATATAAGTCAGTTGGTGGGTGTTTGCTGCAATTTGGATCTGAAATGTCCCACAAAGGCCCTGGTGTTCAAGGCATCCTCAGTCTGTGGTATTATTGGAAGGTGGAACATTTAAGAAATGGTGTCTAGTAGAAGGAAGGAATATCACTGGGAGCATGCCCCCGAAGGGGACATGGGGCCTTGGTCCTCTTCACATTCTACTTTTCCTATACATCCACCATGAGGTGAGCAGTGTACTCCAGAAAGTGCTTCTGTCACAATGACTGTGCCACCACAGGCCCAAAACCACAGGGCTAAGCCACTATGAACTGAAGCCTCTGGAACCATAAGCCACATCAACCTGTACTCCCTGTAGATTGGTTATCTAGGGCAAGTGGCACAGCGATGGAAAGCTGAAGAACACAGTGCTCCAGGGGAGGAAAGGATGATGCTACTGGGAGACAATATGTTTGCACCTCACCCCTTTAACGTCCCTCCCACTTCCAGCCCCACTATCCCAGAGGCCACATATAGGACAGTCTATCCCTCAGATAAATTCTACTGAGAAGTTCATATTTGTGGGAACAGTTGAAAATCACAACCCAGAGGATGCTGTTCATGAGATGTGCTAGCAAAAATCAGTAGAAATTCAACCCCAGCACTGAGTATCTTAGGCAGGAGAATCTGATATGTCAGGGACCTGGAAGAACAAATTGAGATTCACAACTGACATCAGAGGAGTTGCAGGAAGCTATGAACATTTTAGTTTCTTCATATCTATTGTGAAATGATGCTCCAGAGAAAAAGTACCATATATATTGAACTAAGCATCATGCAAAAGTTCACAGAAGTATAGGCTCAGTGACCTCCACACATATGTTTATTCCTAAGGTAATGCTGTGTGTGCGTGTGTGTGTGTGTGTGTGTGTGTGTGTGTGTGTGTGTGTTGGGGTGTGTGTGTGTGTGTGTTGGGGGGGATGCATCCATGGTTCAGTGAAACCAACTGAAACCCAAAGAAAGAAGTCTCCGTTTCGATTTCCCACCAGTCACAATGCTGGAGACACTGCACCTGATTTGAGCAGGAAAGAATACCTCTTGCATGTCCACCTAGCAAGGATTCGCACCAAGTATGAAAGTCCACATGGTGCGGTTGCCATGAGCCCAGCAATCTTCCATACTGCTCTTGGATAAATATTTACATATGACACCACTACTCTGGAGCATCATTGAACAGCAGATATGAAAAACTGAAAAATGTATATAGCATTTACCCAGTAAGTCTGCCTCTGGCATATAATAGCCAGAGACATTGACAAAGACTTATGCGCTCAGTGTTCACTCCAGCATGACTTACACTGGCCCCAAACAGAAAACAGCTTAAATGCCCAGTCAATAGGGAATAGTAAAGAAAGCAGAGGTACTACACAAGACATCTCCTATGACGTTAAACTTCATCTGCTGAAAGGAGTTTGGCTGTCTGGGAAAAGGTGAAGCTTTCTGATGACTTAGCAGGCTTTGTAGACACCAAGGACTCTTGGTTTTCACACTCCCAGTGACAGGGTTCCTTGACTGCCAGCTGCACAGCCAGCCTACTGGTCTCAGCCATGAAGTGACAGCAGAGGGCTGGAGTGGTGGAGTGAAGGGTGGGTTGAAGTGTGGGTGGCAAGCATGGCCCATGACCACGTGGAGACTGCCATAAGGTGTGGCAGGCCTGAGGCACAGTGTGCCAGTGCCAAGCCAGGGCAATCCAACCCACCACCACGCAGAAATGTGGCTTGCACACAGAGGGGTGCACACTCTGCACTGCTCCCACCCCACAACCTCAAACCTCTTGCTTTCTGACCTGCCATGAAAAAATGAAAGTGGAACAGACCTGAATGAAAATTGGGACTCAACAACTAACCAATAGGATTAGTAGGTTTCCAAGCCCTAATTATCATAAATTTGGCCCAGCAGATTTAGTGTTTCCAAACCATAAATAGCATAAGTTTTGACCAATCATAGTGATGCAAGTGCTATATAAACCTCTACACTAGCACACCCAGAAGGAAAAACCTGCTATCAGGACCCCTCTTGCACTGCAAGCGTTTTGTTCCTGTTCATCAATAAATCCTACTCTCAAACTCACTTATCATGGTCTGTGGATTTCATTCTTCAAATTCACAACACAAGATCCCAGAAAGAAAAAAGAAACTGATGGTGAACCGCTGGTCTGTGGCAACACTGGAGAACACAGCCTACAGTAAAAGCTGCAGCCCTTCTAGCCTGCAGAGACCCACAGCGTGTGCAAAGCCTACCTGCCAGCAGAAACGGGGAATTCAGTTTCATCTCAAAATTCCATTTTCATTTTTTGGGGCGTGGAACTGGGCATTTTTGAAAGGATGAGTGAAATGGACCAAAGAAAACATCACTTTTTTCCCCACAGTTCTATACTCTTTTTAGAAACATCTCAAAAAAAAAAAAAAAAAAAAATCTGGCACTGTTGGCCTGTGAAAACCAGATTGAGCAACCATCAGTCTGAAGGCACAGGTGACAGGCTTACTGGAAGAGGTTTGCTCAATGTCCTGCATCCCTGACTGAGAAATGTTGGTCAAGCTCTGCTTCAGCTTCTCACTGTAGGACACAAACCAGGTCAACAGAGTAGTTCAAGTGTCTGCCTCTTCCTTTCACTTTCAGACTGATGTGGCCTGAGGGTGGAGAGTGCCCTCACCTGATGTGTTCTGGATCTTAAGATGAGGTGTTTGTCTGATCTAGGTCTTTGGGAAAGAGGTGACCCACTAATCCCCTTAGCAGGAGCCAGGCATTCTCTTTCTTTCTTTCTACACTCTCTTCTGGAACATGCTGCAAAAACCTTGCAGGTTCAGGTTTCTTTTACCCCTCTGACCCTCAATTTTTTCAATAGGACCCATAGATAAGATTATAGGGAATTTTTAAGTCCTCGAGCACCTTTTAGGACCCAAACATCATGCAGTCTCTGGTGAGTGCTGACCCACAATGAAGGTCCCATTCCCTAGGTTTCCAAAGCCTGTAAACCCAGCAAAAAAAAAAAAAAAAAAAAAAAAATACAGTTGAAACAAAGCCCCTCAAGCAATTTAAGTTCAAATATTTACAACAATTAAAACAGCATTTTAGTGGCAACTAAGAATGAGTATCATGGCAAATATTTCAGGAAAGGCTAAGAACTTTTCTGGAGCACATGACCCTTGGGAACATGTCTTCCCCTTAGCATAATAATTGAGTTTCTCCATTACATGCAACCCTGTCTACAGTGCCTCCATAATTAAGGGTAAACAGTACAGAAAAAAAAAAATAGGGTTTTTCCTTTTGAGAGGGAAATAACAAGAAGCAAACAGATTTGGGATTATGCATTGGTAAGAGCAACTAATCCAACTAGCCCGAATCCTAATCAGGTCTCAATACATAGTCACTCACATTTTAGGGATCACAGGAGATAAAGGAAACTTTGAATACTTTGCATGGTAAGAGTGATTAATCCAACCAGCAGGACTCAATACATGATCACTCATGTTTTGAGGATCACAGGAAGCTTGAAGTATGTTGCACTGGTAAGAGCAACTAATCCAACCGGCAGACTTCAATCCTTGATGGCTCACATTTTGAAAATCACAAGAAGCTTTATGTTGCATTAGTAAGAGTGACAAGTCCAAACCACAAGCCTCAAGGAGTGGCCAACAACAGCTTTGAGGTCCACATGGGTTTCAGTGATGACTCGATCTGATTCAGACAATGATTCAGGGATGCCAAGGTACACCTTCTTCCCCCTTGTCTTCAGAGGGGTAATATACTATTTGGCCTGACACTGAGATTCCTTTGACCCTCAAACCCTAGGAAGAAATGCCTAATAATTTTCTGTACTCAAGTCTCCCCAAAATGACAGTTGGAGGATGGAAAGAAATGGCCCAAGAGAAACTATAACACCATCTTACATGAGCAAATGCTCAAAGTGATTTAAGTCCAGTAGAGGGAAAAAGATGTTGCTTTTAAATACAAACCACTATAAAACTTTCTGGTACTCTGGGATACTACAGAAAGAAGGAGACAAAAGAAAAGTGCTGACCCTGATACAAAAGTATACTGTGGTCCAACACAGATATTCCATGTGTTCCTTCATTAGAATAAATGTAGCCATTTCCATTTTTAGGAAAACCCTCTGTCTTTGAGCTCAGTTTTTCTGGTGAATTCACCTTTGGTCCTGTACACCTATATTAATATTTTTTCATTAGTCTTGCTTCTTCTGATTGGGGTTTAGCAGTAGTTATGGTGGAAGTGAATCTGACTCCCATGCAGGACAAGGGACCACCTGAACCCTTGAGTTCAGTGTGCCCCACTGCTGACAGACTTTACTCCTAATATCCCAGACTGCACAGGCTCTCCCTATGTTTATGTCACAATGTAAAAATCTTCAATAGGCACTATTTTAAATTCTAAAGGATTATAGACACTCTATAATCTCTTTTTTACCTCCTATACCTGGTAAAAGCTACCAAATCTTTATTTCATCTATGTCTTATATATATTTCTGCATACCTGGGTGTTGTATATACATGGTGCTATAATTGACTTAGAGATACATAACCACACATAAGTTAGGAAAAAAGAATCCAATTGCCTTTTAGTTCATGTGAAACTCCAATGAAAGATCAGTTTAAATTGGCAAAAGTAAAGAGGTCTTTGAAATTACTAATACACACTTTTCAAGGTGATCAGTAAAGCAAGTTTTGGTTTCTTTAAAATGTTAAAAGTGCAATGTCCATTGCTTTAAAAGTTTTTTTTTTTTTTTATCTTTTACAGAAATGACTAGGTTTAAAGTGTTACTAGACTTGCCTGGTATCTTGGTTGTTAGATATGGAAAACAGAAAACCTCAAGGTAGTGTGGCCTGGGAAAAGGGAGTGAAAAAGAAAGTCATACATTGAGAGCTTTCATCTCTTTCAAGATAAATCCTTTTCAGATGCTGGCCACTAGGGGGAGAAAGTGGTTCATCAAAGCTAGAACGATAGTCTCTAGGAAACACTAATCTCTTCCAAGATAAATCCTCTCCAGGTGCTGGCCACCAACCTCCAACCCCAAAACCCAAATTCCTTAATGCCCAAACTGACACACTGATTAAATCCCCTCTCAGTATAACCTATATAAGCCCAAACTCCTCCTTTGACCTGTGGCTTATTTTCCACCAGAAGAGTGGGTCCATTGGAGATATAATTGCTTTCCTGAATAAAAAGCTGATGATCCATGAAGTTTGTGTCTGGCCCAGTCTTTTTGTGCTAACATTGGTTTTCATGGGTAACTTAAAATTCTTAAAGATTTTCTTAACATTTTTTTTCTTAAACCTTTAATTGTTAGTATCTAGCAGAATTACTACTCATAACAAAACAATCTAAGACAATACCTACAATAAGCTCTCATCTACAGGACAGAAAAGATAGAATGCTGACTTCCAGTACTTCCAAAAGTATAACATTACTCCCACGTTAAAATTGGTTGAACTGGCCTACTGAATGATTTAGAACAAAACCAGAACATCAAAGTCAAGGAACCTAAAGGGCTAAAGAAAAATAAATAATATTTTGCCCCTTGCCCTCTTAGGTCAGCCAAAACTCAAGGATCAGGAGGACTTCTTTATGGGCCCCTGCAATTCTGCTGAGTTACATGAACCACCTCTTTAGGGAAAGCAAGAGGACCCTAGAGAACAGGAAGCTAACCAGTGCACATTCTGCAAAGAGGGTCATTAAAAAGGAAAATGTCCCTGATGCTTCCAAAGGAAGCTGCATATTGTCACACCCTGGAAGATGGGACAACTGGTCAAGGAAAAATACAGGAGCTAAAGATGCTTCTCATAAAATCCCAAGAGTGACCATGACAAATCTCAGATAACTCTTATTAGTAGATAGGTACAAGATCAATTTTGATCAATTTGGTCTTAAAAAATTGGATAAAGAGTATAACCAAAGCACAGTCATATGAGGAAGACAATGGTTCTTTGTAACCTGAGACATGCACTGCTTCAGTTCTGTCAAGTAAGTAAAACTGGGATGCTATAAAGGTAGGGTTTTTATACAGGAATGCCTGATAACTAGATAAAAGGCTTTGCCAGTGTCACAGTCTCTGCTAAGTCAACTGAAGAGCTACAAATCTTCCTAACTTCCTACACAGGTAAGCTCAATCTATTTTTTACTGGTATTATTTAGCCCCTATATTTATCTCTCTAAAAGATGCAATGTGACACATGGAAGTCCTAACCAACATCCCAAGGGAGCCCTACATGACACGGTTATAGGGGATCCCTCTACCAAACATGTAAAACTAATGAAAAAACTGTCTAACAATGTTTATAAGGTTTCAAAAGTCCTAAATGACCCCCATTGACAAGTCAGTGGCATGTTAGACCACACTAACATGAATAACAGGAGAAACTGACTTCAGAATTTTTAGGGACTAGTTAATAATGCTGATTACTTTTGTGTTCATTGTTTGTAGAAAAGAATGCTTTGCTCTTCTCTATTTTCTTAACAAGATCCCAGACCTATGTACAACTTGTGTGGTCATCTACCAACTGCCACCTTGGACCTCTGGACTGGCTGAAGTGTGAGATGCCCCGGCTCCAAATGACCTTGCACGTGGAATCCAAAAGCAAGCTCCCCTTCTACTGGGAGCCCTTAGGCCTCTGTGGGAAGACCCTGACTGCTGTTTCCCTGTCAATGCTGCTTTACAGCCTGAACTAGACAGAGCAGTCATCACCCTTTTCCCTCAATGCCAGTAAGGCGTACATCTTCAGAGGGGGGATGGCATGGTTCTTGAGCTGTGATGCCATGCAGCAGGCCTACTGGCTGCAGAGGGCTGCAGCTTGTACAGACCTAACTTGCAAGCAGAAGTAGTGAATTCAGTTTTGTCTCAAAATCAACTCACCATCAACCTCTTCCCAATCTCCCCTCCTCAGGGAGACAGCAGAAAGGCTGTCACTCCAGTTCCTACTCCAAGTCAGTCATCCATAGGGATTAGGAGTCCCCAGGTCTTTCCATCCTATCTCCTGTGACAGCCACTCCCTCTGCCAGTCCTGCAGGGGCTGTCTTCCAGTCATTACCTCTGGGCCACCCCACCCTATTTGTTCCCCACTCTTGCCTTTCACCTCCCATGTGTATAATCCCTTACTTCTATGACACCCCTCCTCCCTCTCCTACTTCCTCATTTGTTCTCCTCCTCCTTTTCCCTATCATCTCCCTCCTTCACCTCCACCCACCCATTGGCCCTCTACATACCCTGCTGTTTCCCTCTCCTGCAGGCCCCCCTTCCCACTTTCCCTCATCTTTCTGCTCTCTCCCTCTTTGTTTCTCCCTTCTCACTCTATTGCCTCCTCTCCCTTCACCTCCCATCACTTCCTTCCTTCCCTTCCTCTTTCCTCTCCTGACACTCCCAAGGGCCTCCCCACAGTCTAGTCTGCAATAGGTCTCCGTTCTCAGGGATGACTCTGAGTATCCTCCTACTGGGAGTAGCTACACTCTCAACCCAGACCTGTAGAAAGCTTTCATTCTAAGTTCATAAATCTGTATCCACTATTGCCTTTTAAAGAGCTCCACCCATCTACACATAGGGTATTGAATTCCTTCTTCTTTCAACTCAAAATGATCAGTGTTCAGAGAATGGCAACCCTTATCTCACATCCTGACACTGCCACATAATGCTCTGTTTCCTAAGACACCATGGGCTAAGTAAATTATATCTAGGAATGTCACCTTTGTCATCTTTTCATGATAAGTCCTCATTTCATTTCTCCTCAAAAACCCTGAAAACCAGAAGGTAGTGTGTTGAAATAGTCAAAGTGATGAAGAAAAACATTGTCAGCCAAGAATCCTATTGTCAAGAAAAGTGTCCTTCCCATAGCAGAAAGAAAGAGGTGTTTCCAAGTGGTGATTGGTGATTGCTGCTGTATGAAATACATAAATCTGGGTGGTTTTTAACAATAAAAATTGATTTCTCAAAGTAGTGGGTTCTGAGGACTCTGACAAATCCAAAGTTGAGGTGCCAGGAGATGAGGTGTGTGGAGAGGGCTCACTTTCTCTGTCCAACATGGCTCTTTGTTGCTGTACCCTCATGTGGCAGAGGAGGCAGAAGGACTGAATCCATTCCCTCAAGCCCACCCCCTTTCTTTGTTCCTTCCCCCTTTTCTTTAAATTATTAATGGTAATGGGGCTAAGACATGCTGGCAAATTCTCTATCACCAAATTAGGGTTCTCTAGAAGAATAGAACCAACAGGAGGCATGATTATAAAAGGGAGCTTTATTAGATTGGCTTATATGACGAGGAGCTGGATAGTCCACAATGGTTGTCTACAGGCCTGAGAGCTGGAGGAACCAATAGCTGCACAATCCAAGATGCGGAAGCCTCAGAATGAGAGGGATCAACAATGCTACCTCAGTCCAAGACTGAAGGCTTCTGAAAACTTCCTGAAGAATCACTGGCACAGTCTGCTTTGTAAGAGTGAAGGAGTGAGGGTCTGATGTCCTCAGGCAATTGCAGCAGCAGTCAAGAACCCATTCAAGAAGAATTGAGCTTGTATCTGCTGCTACTTCCTTGTTCTTCCAACTTTTATTCCATCCTAGCCTCCAATTTGTTGGATGCTGCTGTCCACACTTAGGGAGGGTATCCACTTCAGTGCACTATCCCAAATGCCAGTCATTCCTAGAAACACCCAGAAACCTCTTAATTTTTGGCATCTCTTAATCAATCAAGTTGACAATTCAAATTAACCATTACAACCATGGAGGTCCATGCCAGCCCTTTTTATTATATTTTGAGACTGGATCTCACTAAGTTACCCAGACTGGCCTTGAGATTGTGTTCCTACTGCCTTAGGCTCCAGAGTAGTTGGAATTGAGACCAGGGGACAAAAAGACAGTCAGTGTAGGTAATAAATGATTGGGTCAGTTTGGAAAGATAGGGGCTGGTTCAAAAGGAAAGGAAATAAAATGTTAATACCTCCGGGAGCCCTTCCTCCTCCACCTCCTCCTCAACCTATTGCCAAGGCTACTTGCCTCCAGGGAATTGTTCCTCCCTATAAGCAGGTGTTAATGAATGCCTCCTGGGCCACTCCCTTCCTTCCTGTACCCCTGGGCAGCTTCATTTCTGTCCTTGGATCATTCCACCTTTTGAGTTATGTAGGCAGAATGGGGGGAGAAGAGAGCATGAGAACAAAAGAAATCTAAAATGAATAAAAGGGGCAGGACACCCCCACTTTCTTGGACACCTAGTTCTGGGTCTATTCTCTTCAGAGGAGTCTAAATATCTCTGTTCTATCCTTTACATAAAACTTGCTTTCTACGTTTGCTTCAGCACTTCTCAGGTGTTCAATTTTAACACTGGAGGAACAGGACTCAGCCCTGATCCTCATCACTGGTATCAGCATCACAGATGTGCACCACCATTCCTGGCTTAATAAGCTGCTCATATCTGTGTGTATGTGTTGCTGGGAACCAATTGAGGGCCTTGTGCATGCTACACAAGGACTCTTTTCTAAAGGCACACATCTTTCCATAATGTCAGAGCCTCATGGCACAACCACTTCCTCAGGTCTACACCTCACAATATGTTTACCTTTGACTTTATCTTTCAACAGGAGCTTTGGAGGAATACATGCATTGGAACTACAACCTTGCATAAACAAGGGCTGAGGGACTTGATCACTAGTGGAGGTACCTGACATGTGGGGATTCCTTTGGGTTGAACTGAAGAACATTCAATAGGATTTCACAGCTGGATGAAGACAGAAAGAGCACTGGTGAAGGCAAATTCATGATCACTATAAAAACTAGTAATGCTTTGGTTTCCTACATGATTAAGGAGACTAATGTCACAAAAAACTCCAATTATTACTCTGTTACTGAGCACACAGTGCATACACATGCAACATTGTGACATTCATAACTGAGTGGGGATAGGGTAGAGCTGCCTAGTACAGTATTTAGAATCTTATTGAATTCACACTTCTCTTGATCCACAAAAACAAGGTATCACTTTTTCATGTCAAATGGAAACCCATGAGAACAACAATGAAATAAAGTACATGAAGAGAATGAAATAGAAGGAAAGTCAAGAGTTTAACTACAAAAATCAGCTATACAGAAGATAAGCATTCAGGAATTTAAGGACAAAAGAACTGTAGGAAACAAACAATTAAAAGACACAAGGAGTCCTCCCTTATTAGGACATGTTTTAAGTGAAAATATGTGAAACTCCCCAATCCAAACATAGAGTGGCAGAAGGAAGAGAAAACAGGATCAAATTTATGTCTAAATGAACTAACAGAGGAAGTACCTGCAGCTCTGGCTGGATCTGTGAAGCCTGCTCTAGACAGAGTGATTATCAGGGACAAAGTTTGTGGACATAAAAGGGCTGAGAGGGAAGGATGTACAAGAAAGCCTGAGTGTGTGAACCCACTAAGGGGCCAGGAACACATGAAAAATCCAGTACAGGTCAGATCAAGGTCAAATTGAAACATGGGTAGTCCCATTTCCTTTTTGTAGGTGAGGAAACTGAGGCCCAGGAAAGTGGAGCCATCTTGCTCAGTCCCTTCTTTCACACCCATCTTGAGGTCAAAGGCCTCACTCCCCAACACATGGTAACTGAGTCAAACTCACACATACATGGAGCTACATACCTCCTAGTTATTTATCGAAGATAATAACTGCAATACACAGATATTCAGATATAACTAGTAATTCAGTGTAGTACCCCTTCAAGTACATCAGCAGGCTGCTTGCTCCACCAAGTATCCTTGGCCTATCATAAAGAATCACCAGAGGGCATCTCTGAAGCACCTAGTCAGATGTTTGGTTGGGGTATCTTGAAGTTGACTTGAGTCTCACTCCTATATTTCTACTTCCTGTGTCAGGAAAGGACCAGAGCCCTCCAGAATGCCCCAGACACAGTCTGAACCTGAGTGGAGAATAGAAAGCACTCTCCAAGCTGGGACTAGCACATCCTGTTCTAGTCACCATGGTTTAACTAAGACACTCTGTCGACATTTGAAGAGCTGAGTCTCCTGAAACTATGGTGATGGAGAACAAAGAAGAGCAGGAAGAAATGAATGTTACTTGAATGTTGCCACGTGTCACATACTGTCCCACATCTGACTCATTTACATAGTCCATTGATCTTGAGGCTTAAATCCTATCTCTCATTTTGTCATGAGGCAGAAATTCACATTATCTCATAGGTTGGTGTGCCCTTGGAGGTTAGGACATAGAAACAAACACAGTAGGTGCTTAATAAAGTCTCTTGAAAGAGAATGAGCTGTGAGGCTTGGGGAGTTTAGTGTCATATCCACTAAACATATCCGCAGCAACATTGAGGGTTAGTGGAAGAAATGGATCAGAACTGAGAACAATTTGACCCCAATGCCTGCAATGAATTCACATTCTTAGCAAAGTCTGAATGCCTCCTGCTGTGGTTTGGATCTTAAAGGTCCCCTGATATACTTTGCACTGGGACAATAGGAAAGCTCCTTTGAGGACCTCTCAAGAACTAACCACACCCTCCATCCAACTCAAGTGCATAAAAGTATAAACTCATTTGAAAGATGGTTCCAGGAGAAAGCTCCAAGGGCTCCCTGTTTGCACAGGGCTGTGTAGAGAATTGTTGTCCCAAAATTTCCTTCCCAGCTCCAGCTATCCAGACATTGAGGCAGCTGCAGGCACATTCAAGTTGTGGGCAGGTACCATTCCTGTTGTGGCAGGCCCTGATACGCTGCTTTTTTTTATAGGTATACCAAAGCAAAATTACAGAATCCCACAAACTTCCACAAAGGTGTCAAAGGAAAGCCAAAGAGGACAGGCAGTTCATGGCATGGTGAGAATCCTCAAGGACACCTACAAGTGGGCGACCTGAGAAGCTGTGAGAGTGAAGGGCAAGCAGTGGAGACCACAGGAAGTTAGAGATGCCAGGAATGTGGAATGTGTGCCAGGGAAAGCTAAAGGCAGTGAGCAGAGCCAGCCCAGGACAGTGGAGTTGCAAGGTCATTGGAGTGGGGCACTCTAAAATCCTTTGGAACTCAACAGTGTGACACAGATGCCGAACATGGACTTACAGAAACTGATGTTTGACATGCTCAGTTCTGGTCATGCTTTGGACTATTCCTCCTTACCATTTTCTTAGTCCTTCCTTTGAGAAAGGTGATCTTTACCCTGTGCATTGTATTTGAGGAGTATGCAACTTGTGCTTTAACTTTTACAGTGGCTCACATCAAAGAGTTGGCCTTGAGTCTCAGAGGAGACTTTGAACTTGGATGTTTGAGCCATGGTGGAACTATTCACTAGAGAAACGTTGGAGATCAACCAAATACAGTTTGCATTATCAGGTGGACATCAGATTTTGGGGGCTGGGGGCAGAATTTCCCCCAAGTCTGTGTATTGAAGACTTGTTCCCCAAGGCAGCAATGATCAGATCTGGGGCCTTGGACAGATGACTCAATCATGAGCGTTCAGACATCATAAATGAATGATGAGGATTCATGATGGCTATGTAACTCAGTGGGCTACTGAGAGGTGGTAGAAACTTTAGGAAGCGGGCCCTAGTTGAAGGACATATGTCATTGGGGGAATGCCCTTGAAGGGTATATTTTGTCATTTTTTTTTCCCATATCCCCTTTCTCAACCCTCCTATTTATTTCTGGCCACCATGAAGTAAGCAGTTTTGCTCTATTATATGTCCCCTACCATGTAATTCTAACTTGCCAGAGGCTCAAAGCAATAGGGCCAAATATCCACAGACTTTAACCTCTAAAATGATGAACCAAAATAAATATTTTCTCCTTTTAACTCACTTTTCTCAGGTACTTTGTCACAGTGATAGGAAGCTAACTCACACACCACCCAGGGCCACTGGGTGAGCTCTCAGTGAGGAACTATGCAAAAGGGCTCCAGGGAAAGCCCCAGTCCCTCCTCCTGCCTCTGAACCCTGAGCGTCTAGCTCTTTTGTCCAACTCTGTTTACCCAGATCAGCAAATATTCCCAACTTTGACTGCTGTGTTCAGCAATTTTCATACCTCCCTGCATTACAAAACGAAATGTACATTCTCAGTTGGGTTTAGGACAAAAAGGCAGAACTAATTAGGCTATCTTGTCTCAACATGTGGAGTCAGGGAAATGTCCATAGAAAAATGAATCCAAGCCAGGCAAGGTGGCACATGCCTGCAATCCCAGTGACTCAGGAGGCTGAGGCATGAGAATCACGAGTTTAAAGCCAACCTCAGCAAAAACAAGGCACTGAGCAACTCAGTGAGATTCTGTCTCTAAATAAAATACAAATTAGGACTGGGGATGTAGCTCAGTGGTTGAGTACCCTTGAGTTCCATTCCTGGTACCCAACCCCCACAAAAAGAAAGAAAAATTGATTCATTCTGTCGAGTTGTTTTTGCTTATACATCTGGGTTCCAACTAGGTAACCAGGTAACCCTTTCCCTGGGAGCAGTCCCTTTACCCCTAAAGCAGCATTCCTCATGCCCTAAACCCTGCTCCCACTTCTAAACTAACTACTTCCTGGTTCCTTTGGAAAATGTCAGTCACTGATCAGAGTTTCATGGGGATGAGCTGCATGAACTGCTTCCTTCAATTTCTCTAAGCCTCTCAAGCAAAACTTCCACATATCTGTCAGCTCACAATTACAAAGTGGGCTTGTCCAACCCTGGACATTGTCCTGCTTGAAGAGTTTCTATTGCCTTGAGAGGCAGTATGTTCAGCTGCCCATTAGAATCACACATGAACTTATTAAAAAGAAACATTCCTGGGACCCATCCAGAAACTACTGAGTCAGGAATGAGAGGCATGGAGGTCAGAGACCTGCATTTTCAACCAGCACCACAGGCCTTCTTGTGTGACATCCCAGATCACAGCTGGGAAGCTATGCTATCTTTGGTCAGCTCGTTTTCTATTTCTTGGCCTCAATTTCTCAGAGCTGAAGGAATGGAGCAGTAATTACTCTCTTGAAGAGTGTGGAGAGGAGATGGCCCCCACCCAGAGACAAACTCATTAAATATTATTTATTCCTATTACTCAACATAGCTGTGTTCAAGAATTCAATGGGGAGATGGGGGGAGTTGCCCATTTTTTACTGCAGACCCTGCTTGCATTTAAAATATAGTCTCAGTTCTCTTTCTAGTCCCCCACTTCTCTCCAATCTTCTCAGGATCTAAGGTCTACAAAAGCCTTCTCCACCTGTGATCCTCTCATAAATACATTATTAGAGGATTCCAATTTGGGAACTTCCAGAGCCTCCTTCTGAATGGAATCAAAAGCAGACGCACCAGCCCTAGCGACAATAAGCGGAGCCTTCTGTTTGCAAAATTGCCCAACATGAGTCATTTCATTTGAGTCAAACAAATGTGTCTGATTTTGTAAATGTATTCATGAATTCAAAAACTGGGTTTTTACAGGGAAACTTCAATCTGAGAAGGAAATGCCCAACTCCGCCCACTTGATCCCTCCCATCCCACTTGAGGGGGAGACAAAACTGAGCTCTTGCAAAAGGCAAAACTACTGACAGGTTCACTAAAAGCCTGAGACTTCATCACAGCAGTATACAGTGCCTCCCCTCACCCTACACCTCAAAACCACATCACCAACTGTGTCTCTGCCCTCAGTTCCTTACCTATTAAGTCACGACCAGTTTTATGATGCATACGAAAAGGCAAGCAGAGATTAAGGAGACAGGGTAAGTTTCAGAGGCAGACCTGGGTTTGCAGGGATATTAGAAATATCAAAATAGGAATTTAAGACAACTGTGATGTATATGCTAAAGACAATAAAGAAGAAAGTAGGTGACATGCAAGAACAGTTGAATAATATAAGCAGTAATAAGAATACTCAAAGAGAAAGCAAAAAGATGTACTAGACATCAAAATACTGTAACAGAAATAAGGACTGCCTTTCATTGGATTGATAGTAGAACAGATTTGACTAAGGGAAAGATCAGAAAGCTCAAGGATATGTCAATAGGAAGTTTCAAATTTACCTAAATTAATGCCAGACACCAGACTACAGGTCCAGGAAACTCAGAACACTAAGCAGGATAAACGCTAAAATGTCTAAACCTAGACAATATATATTTGTTATATACAAATTATGTGTCCTCAAAATTTATATGTTAAAGATTTGGCCCCCAGTACTTCAGACTGTGACTATATTTGAACACTTTTAAAAAGGTGGTTATGTTATAATGAGGATGTTAGAGAGAGTCCTAACCCAATCTGACTGATGTCCTTACAAAAAGAAGAAATTTTAACACACACACAGCAGGGGGACCCACAGAGAGAAAAAGCTCTGTGAGTGCAGAGGCAGGTGAACCTGTGAGGGAGACCTTAGAAATGAAGGCTTGCCAACTCCTTGATCTTGAACTTACAGCCTCCAGGATGGTGAGAAAATCCTTTTCTGCTGTTTAAGCCACCCAGTTTGTGGTACTTCATAAATGGCATCCCTAGAAAACCAACAATATTGAACCTACAGGTCATTTTCAGGTGAGTGCTCTCAAAGCCTCACAGCAGGTGTGTGTGTGTGTGTGTGTGTGTGTGTGTAAGAGAGAGGGAGAGAGAAATGTTGATCGGAAGAATTAGTTTGTTCATATTCAATCAAGGTGTTTTTTTTTTTTAATTAAGGTGTTTTTAAAACTGTACACAAAAAATAAAATATATAGGAAACTTTATCTCCATTTCTATCAGATAATCACATGCAAAAATAAAATTTAACCAATTAGTTTAGTCATTCATACATTGATATGAGTTAAATGTAGTTTTTTCCATTAATAAATAGTAGTTCAAGATGAGTAAAATCAAGCCAGGCACAGTGGCACATGCTATAATCCCAGCTGCTCAGGAGGCTGTCACAGAAGGATTGCAAGTTTGAGGCCAACCTGGGAAACTTCAGGATCCCTGTCTCAGAATATAAAGTAAAATGGGGGCTGCAGTCATAGCTTAGTGGTAGAGCACTTGCCTAGCATGTGTGAGGCACTGGGTTCAGTTCTCAGCACCACATATAAATAAATGAATAAAATGAAATAAAATTTTAAAAAGGAAAATTAAAATGGGATGAGGATGTAGCTCAGTCATACAGCACCAGAGTTCAATCCCCAGTTCTGGAATAAAAGAAGAGTAATATCAGCAAGATGGTAGACCACATGTGACCTGTTCATGTTCCCCAACAGCAGCTAGAATTTGGCAGCCATTCACAAGCAAAAGTACCCTTACAGGAACTGCGGTTTGTAAGCTGTGGAGTCCAAGACTGAGGAAGGTTGTTTAGAAAGGACAGATTCACATCCTGGTGGCAGCCTGCCACATGTGATCCTGTCTACAAACCCAGTAATAGTCTGAATCCCTGCACATTGGACTACAGGCCCTCTTGGCCTCAGTTCCACCACCAGCACCTTTGCCTAGGGTCCCAGGAAGAGTCATGTCCACTCAGGTCTTGAGTGACCAGTCTGCCAACCTCAGTTTCAACTGTGGATGCTGAAACAGTCCTGTAACTTTCCCCCTATCACAGCTGCAGTCTGAGAGCAGCCCTGCCCAACAAGGGACCCACTGGAAGTCAAGTCTATGTCCACAGATGCAGCCTATAGACTTCTGTCCCATCACAGGTCCTCAAACAGTCCTATCCCTACAAGTTGGTTCCAGTTCTCACCCCAGTCACAGTCCAGGAACAAGTTGTCCCTCACCAGAGACTGACAGGGACACATACATATATCCGTGCCTCTGGAGACAGGCCGGCCAAATTTGGTCAGACTGTAGATCTTGAAGGAACCCCTTGTCCCAGCTCCAGACTTGCTCAGTTATAGTCCAGAGGTAGCCCCTGCCTGCCCAGGAAACCAAGAGCAAGAAGCATGCTCACCTGTGCCCTCAGAGGCAGGCCCTCAGACCTTCATCTCAGCTGACACAGCACTGTGACTCAGTTCTAGCCCCTCTCAGTCAAAGTCTGGAGACAGTCTGCCAGGCAGGGACCAATCTAGGGAACCAGCAGGAGCCCTCCCAGGGACCTAGAGAAGGCCATACCAATTTACACACCTGGGAAAAAAATTACTCAATGAGGTGAAAATATGTATACTGAAAACCTTAAGACACTAACTAAATAAGTTAAAGAAGACACAAGTAAATGGAAAGATATCTCATGTTCACAGCTTAGAAAATTTAACATCACCACAATGGCCATACTGGGATCGAATGTGATCCCTATCAAAACTCCAACAGTGTTTTTCACAGAAATTGAAAATCTTGAAATCTATATGGGACCACAAATAAACGAAGCAATCTTAAGAAGAGAGAATAGAGTTGGAGATATCAACTTCTTGATTTCAAATTACAATCATCCCTTCAAATCCATGTGGACCTCCCATGACTACCACAATCCATAGATGCTCAAGTCCCTTACAGGCATAGCATTTGCATATAGCTTATGTAAATCTTCCTATATATTTTGAATCATCTCTAAATTACTTACAGTGCATAAAACAATGTAAATGCTGTGTAAATAATTGCTATGTTATTTAGGGAATAATAACAAGAAAAAGTCTGTGTGTATCTTGTAAAGATACAATATTTTTAGTATTAATACAAACAATTTTTAAATTTTGTTTTAAAAATTGTTACCTTAAGATGTTTTGGATTGGTTTCTCATAACTTTTTTTGTCAAAAAATAATATCAAGTAGGCATCTTTTCTAAGATATTTCATATACTAGCCTACTTTATGCTAATTAGGAATAAAATTGTTTATGTATAACATTTTAGTTGACAATATTTGGGGGATTTTTTTTTAGCTTTGTTACCATTTTTATTATTTTTTACCTTACAGTACAGTATACTTTGAAATATTATACATACTTAGAATAAGTATAACTTGTTCCAATTAACATCCCACTATTGTGGTTGTACTTGATGTGAAGTTACATTGGCATGTATTCATATATGAAGATAGGAAAGATATGTCTGATTCATTCTATTGTCTTTCCTATTACTGGCCCTCCTCCTTCCCTTCATTCCCCTTTGTCTAGTCCAATGAACTTCTAATCTTCCCTTCTCTTGTTGTGGGTTAGCATCCACCTATCAGAGAGAAGATTCTGCTTTTGGTTTTCAAAATTTATAGCAGCACAGTTCACAATAGCCAAGCTATGGAACCAACCTAGATGCCCTACAACAGATTAATGGATAAAGAAAATTTGGTGTATATACACAATGGTATACTACTCAGCCATAAAGAAGAATGAAATTATGGCATTTGCCAGTAAATAGATGGAACTGGAGAATATCATGCTAAGTGAAATAAGCCAGTTCCAAAAGGATGCAATATTTTAATACTTTCAATTTGTGAGTGGTTGAAAATGAGATGCAGAACTCAAAGATACAGAGCGTCAACTGTATATTACAAAGTGGGCAATAATTATCACAAAAGTTTGGCATTGGCATAAAAAATAGACAAATAGAACAATGTAACAGAGTAGAAATCCCCAAAAGAAAGCAATGCAAATTATGGTCAAGTCATCTTTGACAAGGGTTCAAAGAATACACACCATGGAAAGGATAACTTCTTCAATAAATCGTGTGGGGAAATCATGATTGGGATGGTTGTGATTGCTGCACAATATTGTGAATGTATTTAATGACACTGATCTATACACTTATAATGTTAAGATGGTAAATTTTGTTATGTATCTTACTATAAAAAATGGAAAAGAAATTCAAAATGCTTTTTAAATTCCAAATTTTTTAAGCATCTGGAGAAAAGTTTTGAGTCTTCCCTACCCAGCTGTCTAGTGACTCTGGGTGCATTTTAGGGTAGGAAGGAGATGAAGAGAGGTCAAGAAAGAGCAATCTGCACTGGCTTAAAGATCCCAAACCCTATTTCATTTTCCTGGGCAAAAGACTTTTCTTTCATGGTTTTAATTACATTGATCCCAAGCAATCTATTTCTCTTTTCCGTAAAGACAGATTAAATTATAAAAAAATATATAATTGAGCTAGGCACAGTGATGCACACCTGTAATGCCAGGTACTTGAGAGACTGAGGTAGAAGGATCACAAGTTCAAGGTCTGCCTGTGCATTTAAAAGACCCTGTCTTAAAATTTTAAAATGGGTTACAAATGTAGTTCAGTGGTAGAGCCTAGCATGCATAAGCCCTGGGCTTAATCTCCAGTACTGCTAAAAATAAGTAACAAATACTAAATATTTTATATGTTTTCATAATTATATACTTCTTATATATTATATTTTAGTAGATTTTCATGTATTTTATAAATAGAGAAGACCTGATTCATGGTATTGGACAACACGAGGATTTGCTATGGAAGTAACTCTGGGCAGTTTATACATCATATACAACACACAGTCTGTGTTAGAATAAGGTTTTTTGCTAATCCAGCTCATCCTTCAACAGGTGCAGAAGGATGAGGATGGGATTTCAGTAGAACACACCCTCAGCTGGAGATTTGAACTCAGAGCCTGCTAATTGAACAGATCATAGGAAAAAGAAAATCTGTTGAATATTAGAGTAACTGGTTAAACTAGGTTCTGACCATCAATATGAAAAGCATCAATAACATTCCCAAGTGCATTGTGAAATAGTGTAAAGTTACCTACTAGGTACCCAGGAACTTTGGCTTACTGCTGGGGATGGAACCCTGGCCTTTGGCCAAGGGCTCTACACCCAGCCCCCAAAGACTATGTAATGTGCATCTTTTTTTTTTTTTTCTTTCTTTCTTTTTTTAATCTGGAAAAGCATTGAGGCCCCAGTGTGAATCCGACAGAAGAAATTTAAAATGAAAAGTAACTTGGGCATCTGAGTGTCTGTATGGCGGTGGGGCAGCGCAATGTAAATGTGTCTGGCTTATCAAACAGAAATAGAGTTTGAGTAAAAAGTGTCCCTTTGCTCTAGAGACAATTCTAAGAGGGAAGTTTACAGCCATGAGTGTCTACAGAAGAAAATCAGAAAGATCCCAAGTAAACAATCTAATGGTGGATCTCAAGGCCCTTGAAAGAGAAGAACAAACAAATTCCAAAACCAATAAAAGGAAAGAAATGATTAAGATCAGAATCAAAATCAATGAAATTGACAAAAAAAAATAAAACAAAGGATCAATAAAACAAAGAGTTGATTCTTTAAAAAGATAAACAAGATTGATAAGCCCTTAGTCAAACTAACAAAAGAAGGAAGACCCAAATTAGTAAAATTAGAGTTGAAAATGGAGAAATCACCACAGATGTCACAGAATCCAGTGGATCATTAGGGATTATTTTGAAAACTTATACACTAATAAATTGGAAAATCTAGAAGAAATTTCTAGATTTATAATCTAGATGTACATTCTGCCAAAGCTGAATTAAAAGAACATAGAAAACCTAAACAGACCAATAACTTGTAGTGAGATAGAAGCCAAAATAAAAAGTCTTCCAATAAAGAAAATCCCAGGACCAGATAGATTCTTCCAGAACTTTAAAGACGAATCAATGCCAATACTCTTCAAATTATTCCATGAAATAGAAAGGGATGGAACGCTTCCAAATTGAGCATCAAACTCATAACAAAACCAGATGAGGACACATCAAGAAAAGAGAACTAAAGACCAATATCCCTGATGAATGTAGATGCAAAAATACTTAATATTAGCAAATCATGTTCATCAACATATTAAGAAGATTATACATCATGGCCAACTTGGCTTTATTCCAAATGTTCATGGGTGGTTTAACATACACAAATCAATAAATTTAATTCATTGCATAAATATAATTAAGGACAAAAGCCCTTAGTTCTCTGAATAGATGCAGAGAAGGCCTTTAAGAAAATTCAGCACCCATTCCTGATAAAAACACTGAAGAAACTAGGGACAGAAGAAACCTTCCATCAACATCATAAAGGCTATATATGAAAAACCCAAAGCCAACCTCATGCTAATTAGAGAAAAACTGAAACCATTTCCTTTAAAATCTAGAACAAGAATGCTAGAAATTCTAGGTACAGCGATGATGTAAGAGGAGAAAATAAATAAAATAGGAAAAGAAGAAGTCAAACTACCACTGTTTGCAAATGATATTATACTATACTTAGGAGGAAAAAAAAAAAAAACTCCACCAACATACTGCTAGAGCTAATAAACAAATTCAGCAAAGTAGCAGGTTACAAAATAAACATAACAAAAATCAACAGCTTTTCTACATCAACAATTGAGTCTGAAGAAAAAGAAATTTGGAAAAGCAATTCTATTTACAATATTCCCATAAAATAAAATAAAATACCTAGGAATAAATCTAACCAAGGATGTGAAAGATCTCTAAAATGAAAACTATAGAACACTGAAGAAGACCTCTAAAGATGGAAAGACCTCCATGTTCATGGAGGCAGAATTGATATTATTAAAATGTCCATCCTACCAAAATTAATATACAGATTCAGTGGAATCTCCATCAAAACACCAATGACACTTTTTGCATAACTAGAAAAAACAGTCCTAAAATTCATTTGAAAGAATAAAAGACCCAGAATAGCCAAAGCAATTCTAAGTCAAAAAAAGCAATGCTAGAGGCAGTACAATACCTGACTTTGAATTATAGTACAGCACTATAGTAATAAAAACTGCATGGTACTAGCATAAAACAGACACATAGACCAATGGCACAGAATAGAAGACACAGAGATAAACCTGGACAGATAAAGCCATCTGATCTTTGGCAAAGGTGCCAAAAACATACATTGAAGAAAAGATAGCTTTTTTTTTTTTTTTTAACAAATGGTGCTGGGAAAACTTGTTATCCATTGAAACTAGACACATTTCTCACTGTGCACAAAAATCAACTCAGAGTGGATCAAAGGCCTAGGAATTAGACCAGAAACTATTCAACTCCTAGAATAAAACATTCCAGTATACAGGCACAAGCAACTGCTTTCTCAATACTCCCCCTAACGCTCAGGAAATAATGCCAAGAGTTAATAAATGGGATGGCATCAAATTAAAAAGCTTTTGCACAGCAAAGGAAACAATTTGGAATGTGAAGAGAGAACCTACATAATGGGAGGAAATCTTTGCCAGCTACTCTTCTGAGGGAGAATTAATATCTAGAATATATAAAGAAGTCAAAAAACTTAACACAAAAACAACAATTTACCCAAATAATGAGCAATGAATTAAACAGACACTTCTCAAAAGAAGAAATAAAAATGGCCAACAAATGCATGGAGAAAAACGTTCAACATCTTAGCAATTAGGGAAATACAAATCAAAGCTACACTCAGATTTCATCTCACACGGGTCAGAATGTCAGTTATCAAGAACATCTTCTAACTGATCCTTATGATATTTTTGTTTTGAAGAATGTGGTTGCTCCAATTAAAGGCCTTAGAATAAGTCAAGACAGAATGCATAGGCCAAGGACTTCTTAAACACCACTGATTAAAATATTGCATTGCTCCTTGCAGTGATTGGGTGCCCGAGGGCTTTAGGCTCCTTGAGCTGAGAGAGGTTCCCACACACTTGGGGTTCTGTTTCCCTGAGGCACAGTTTGTTGTCACCAGTGCTGCATCCTTGGATGGGTATGCTGGAGGGCTGGGGGCGGGGGAGGCTATGACAGGCTGTCAGTACTGTAGTACCAAGTGCTTACACAGTAATTCCTTGGAAAAAAAACAAAAAACAAAAACAAAATTCATACCACCGTGAAGAAGCAATCTAAGTTTGAATGAAGAGATTACAAAGCTGAATCCACATATAAAGTTATTTGAGGATGCTGCAAATACTGCCTTTCTCCAGTCACAGAATGATTCTGGAGTATGCAGTAGAAATCTTTTGCCTGCTGAAGGAGACACTAATGAAGGTAATGATGGGAGTGATTGCAGTGGAAAATATTGTTTTGAAGCATCCTCGCTGGCAACCCGAGAGCCACCTCTTTTGGGGCAAACTTGGATGAACTGGCACAAACTGGTATCAGCTCTCTACAGGGAATGTTGGAGTCCTGTCCTGCTGCTATTCCAGAGGTGGTGAACCAAGAGGGCATTATATTCTAAACACAGTGATACCATAGAGCCAAGAAGAGAACGTGAATTAGTACTGTTATGAAAACATCCTTGTCAACATCACTTTCCTCTAGTGAAACAAGAATCACATCATCTCCACCTTGCACTCCAAGGAGAGATGATTTTTTTTCTGCATGAGAACAGAGAACACTTTGAGTCACTATTAGTGTGTGAACCTCAGATCCTGCAAATGCTGAAAGAAGGGCATCAGATAATTTTAGAAAATCAAATCAATTTTGGATTGTACGTTTAGGAGAAGAGGGATAGGATAGATGGAAAAGAAGGCAGTTGCTGGAGAAGGGCAAAAATTGACATAGAGAAGCTGAAAGCAATTTGCTTTTGGCTTGATCTACCTGAATATATTAGTCTCTACAATTTTTTTTCAATCTTGCAATTTGATAATTTCAATTTTTTCCAAAATTACTTTGGGCATATTCTGAAGGAGAATAGATGTAGAAAATGTTGTTGATCTCAATTATGAAAAAAATATTTGACATGATTTTCTTTTTTTATGGCATAATTTTTTGATTATTTGATTTTCTTTTTAGATATGATTGGTCATATTTTTTTCATCATCTTCCCTCATTCATTTTCTAAAACATTCAATTGTTGGCCTTATGGACAATCTTTTATTTTAATCATTAAAATAATACAATTATGTATACAAACAGATACATATTCTTCCAAAGTTTCCACTTAAACATTTTTAGTTAGAACTTTGAAAGCTGTAAAGATTTCAACGTCAGTCAGTTTCGAAGCTATACTGACTTAATAACAAGAAGCTTCTCGGTGGGACTGGGGCTGCAGCTCAGTGGCAGAGCTCTTATCTACATGTGTAAGGCCTTGGGGCTTATCCCAGTACCACCAAATAATAATAATAATAATAATAATAATAATAATAATAAATTGTGACTTTTTAATGTTTTCATCTTTTGAAGGAATTAGTCTTAGATTTTAGAGATGGAAGATATTTGGAAAACATTTTTTCCCTCCTCCTCAAATTCAGAGGTAATGAAAGGTCCAAGAAGAACTCAATGACTTCCTTGAAGTTACAGAGCTGTGGCAGATCAACAACCATTACTCAGTTTTTCTTTGTGTGCCCCACCCCCCAATTTAGTCTATAGAATTAAAAACCTGTAAAATATTCTCTGGATTTAAATATTAGAAGAATTTATTTCATTGGAATTGCTGTCAGGGCTGGGGATGTAGTGTGGGTGGAATGCTTGCCTGGTGTGTGTGAGCCCTGGGTTCAATCCCCAGCACCATGGACAACAAAACACTGCTTTTAAAAAAATGTTAGGTTATAAATCCAGGCCTCGTATGATCCCATAACCCTTCTCTTTTTTGTCCTATAAAGTGAGGTCAGATATCTTATTGAAGTTGTTATCTATTTTGACTGTGTGACTTAAAGTTATATCCTAATTTATTTTAAAATTCTTATTCTGATAAAGATTTCCTTCACAGTAAAAATCAGAATGAAAATTTTACTTAGAACAAAAATAGTGAAAATTCATGTTTATAATTTATGAGATAGCCTATTGTTTTTTGTAAACAGTGCTATTTTAGTAGCTATGGAAATAAAACCTTGATGTTTAAAGAACACATGTTAACTTCATACTAAATCATTAATATGTGTTTTACTTAAGAATTTGTTTTTGCTGGGATTTTGTTGAGGAAGGATTTTAGGCCACTCTTCAGAATGGGTAGCCAGAGTTTCACGAACGTGGGACAGACGGGTGCTGGAAGTCAGAGTGAGCGATCGAAAAACAGCACGGGCGGCTGGGACTGGGGCTCAGTGGTAGAGCGCTTGTCTAGCATGTGTGAGGCACTGGGTTTGATTCTCAGAACCACATATAAATAAATGAATAAAATAAAGGTCTATCAAAAAGAAAGAAAGAAAAGAAAGGAAAAGAAAAATGGCATGGAGAATGGGAGAGAGTAGCTCAGGGTGTACACGCACACATACAGTGTGAAGCCCAGGGATTTTCAGTGCAGAGAGAGCCAATTCAGGCTTGGTAACTGGACTAAGAACCTCTCTGGAGGTAACTTCTACTTAGTTCGAGTTGAATTTTTGCATGCAGCAATAAACAAGATATCTGCATTTTGTGTAAATTTTTCCAATTTTAAAACTTTCGCAAATAATTCAAAACACATTTAAGACTCCATACAGACAGGTCAGTGGGATTCATTCAGCCATTGAGCTCCCAGTTTGTGGCTTTTGGAATAGTGCAAAGGTTCCCCAAGTGTAGGGAAATGCCAGTATCTCTTGAGAACTTGCTAGAAGTGTAAGGCTATTCCAGTTGAATCAGAAACT
Organism: Sciurus vulgaris; assembly: GCF_902686455.1. Taxonomy (NCBI): domain Eukaryota; kingdom Metazoa; phylum Chordata; class Mammalia; order Rodentia; family Sciuridae; genus Sciurus; species Sciurus vulgaris. Next base: position 50,135,204 of record NC_136473.1, read on the forward strand.
CTGGGGATGGGACCCTGCAAACTCTTTTGATGCACCCTCTAGAGACTCTGATACTAGCTAAACTTTGAGAGCCAATGAAATAAGAGGGTTTTTGTTTGTTTTTGTTTTTGTTTTGCACAGTATTGGGGATTGAACCCAAAAGTACTCTACCACTGAGCTAAATCTCCAACATTTTTAGATTTTATTTTGAGACAGGGTTTACTAATTTGCCCAGGCTAGCCTGAAATTTGCAATCCTCCTGCCTCAGCCTCCTGAATATCCAGGGATTACAGGTGTGCTCCACTGTACCCGTGACTTGAAACAGAGTATCTTACAACCTACTGTGGTACCTAAATCATGTTAAATTCTCAGAATTTTTTGTTGAAAAGCAGAGTGGGTCAAAGTGAGCTGAGGGAAACCAGTTTGGATGTTGATTGGTGCCAGGATATGAACTATGTTAAATGGTATTTTTAATGAGTCAGACTTAACTGGATGTACAATTGGAAGCCACTGCAAGTGTTTGATTATGGGAACAATATGATTAGAGCTGTGATTTAGGAAGAGTGTTATGATAGCATTTAGGAGTAGGCATTTCAGGAGAGAAAATTAAATTGGAAATTTTGATTATGGCTATGGAAAAAATAAAGTGAATGCTTATGGGTACTTTTGTTTATTAATTTCATTGGTTGAATTTAAAAAGCATTTTATATCTGGTATTAGAGTTAAGCTTCTTATTATAGGAATGTCTTCAATATATATCATACCTTTTGACAATTTTATCTTCTCTCTTGAATCTGTGCTATGACTTTCCTTTGAGTGTAAAAAATCTTCTAATTTGAGATAATACTTTATAATCCTAGTAAACACATCTTTAGTTTACAGTATTAACTTTCTGAAATTAGAATACAAATCATTATATGAAAATTAATTATATTATAATTTCAGCATGGTATCATTCAAAATCGATAATGAATATTCAATTTGGGTATTGACTTTATACAACAAAATCAGTTTTCCAAATGAGTTTTGAGGAATGTTAATTTTATGAGATATTTCTAGAATAATTCTGTGTACAGAAAAGTGCAGCATACTTTTTTTTTGGTGATTTGGTTCTAAAATCCTTGTGGAAGGTAAAAAAAATTATGTATATACAAAATGGTATATATGAATATAGGTTTTGGAAATTCCTTTGCTGCATCAAATAGCATAAATATAATTTAGTAGAGTCACAGTTTTCTCCAGCATTGTTCAAGTTTGCTGGGTTTTGTTGGTAGTGGTTTCCGTTGTTTCAAGTGACACAAGAATGCTCCCAGTTACTATGTGATTGGCAGTATGTCCATTCAGAGTTCATCTCAATTGCATACCCTTGGTCTCTTGTTTTCAGAAATAGTTTTTGCCCCTGTCTGATCCCCTCATCAAAACTAACATGTACATGCACAGGTATTCTTCCTGTGACTTTGCCACCTTAATTCATCACCACAACCACCCTGGGAATTAGTGTACCACTAGAATCTTCATAATCACAGGTGGTCTTAAGTGTTTGGGAGCTATAAGACACTTAGAAAATCTCATGAAAAAAATATATATAATACCATGATACACACACAATCCATATAGTCAGGAAACTTGTAAGTCATAGGTGAAGTTATATAGGAACTTGAAGTTAAGAAATTTTGAGTAAGAAACAGGCTCAAAGAGCCACCAGCAGCAGTCACCTAACTAAGGGGCTGGGTTGATGAAACACATCTGTTTAGCTCCAAGACTGCTTCAAACACCCTATAGTCTCTCAAGTGGTGACAGTCAATGCAAATCCAAGAACACCAAGACTGAGCTATAAAGCATGCTCATGAAGAGACTACTGCAATTAAAGACAATCATCAGAACTGTCAGCAAAATGTCTTCAACCTTGGGGAAAGGGCATTTGCTTTTCAACACAGGAAAAATCTGAAAGCAGGAGAAGTCCAGTCCAGAAAACTCACACTTACCACTGGCTAGGGCATGTCCCATGGAAATGCGGTCTGCATGGTCCTCAGTATGGTCCTGCACAGTCTTGGCTTGGCCTCCCTAGTCTACACACCCAGCACAGCAAAGTCAACTCCCTCTGCCAGTGGCCTCCAAGCTGAGCAGGAATAAAGCCCTGAGCTGCTGATGACCATGTCAGAATCAGATGCAGAACAGAACATGCTAATCACTATGGTTAGGAAGGGGTTCCATATTAATGCCGAGAAAAGGCAAGTCTAATACTTTAGACTTGTCGGTTTTTGATTTCTTCACATGAAGTGCAGAGAACACTGTGATGAGCCCTTGAATGGGAAAATTAAATAATTTTTTTCTCTAATCTAGTCAACTTTGTAGAGAGTAGGCCTCTGGGCTCTTTCATTTGCTGATTTCACCCTATGCAGATGGTTAAATGATAGCAATAATCATTTTTAACAGAGAATTTTTAAAAAATATATATAGAATTGGCATTTCTTTCACACTTTAGGGAAAGTATTCTTTCCATTGTTTCAATAGTTTGAAATTTTATTTATACCTCATTATTATCCAAACAATTGTTTTATGAATCCCATTTTTTATATACACTGGAATAATAGGAATTTGGAACACTGAGTTACATATATCATAAACATATATATATTTTCATTTTATTCTTTTTAGTTATATAAAACACCAAGATACACCTGAAATAGTCACAGAAACATGAAACACAGCCTCCTCATATCAGTCCCCAGCACTTGCCCGTGCTCCCCCACCTCCCTCCCTCCACTCCACCCATCCCTCTTCAGTCCGTTTACAGTTCACTTATTTTAAATTGGTGTCCTGTGGATATACTGGATGCTGGGATCCATGGGCCACGACTGTGCATGCTCATATGAAAGTTTGGTCACATTTATTTCACTCTTCTCCCCTTTTATGGCCCCTTCTTTCCCTCATTCATCTTCTTTACTTTGCTGATATTTCCTCTATTTTGATGAAATTCCCTCTCCCTTTATTTCCATCTCTCTCTCTTTCTACCCCCACCCCAACCATTATTTTGGATTAGTTTCCACATATCAGAGAAAACGTTCGACTTTTGACTTTTTGGGACTGGCTTATTTCACTTAGCATGCCACTCTCCAGTTTCTTCCATACATTTACTGGCAAATGCCATGATGTCATTCTTTTCTGTGACTAATCTCCATTGTGTGTATATACCACATTTGCTTCATTCATTTATCTGTTGAAGTGTACCTAGACTGGTTCCATACCGGGGCTACTGTGAATTGTGCTGTCATTTGGAAAAATAAGAGACCCAGAATAGCCAAAGCAATCCTTAACAAGAAAAGTGATGAAGGAGGCCTCACGATACCAGACCTCAAATTATCCTACAGAGCTGTAGAACAAAAACAGCATGGTGCTCACACCAAAACAGGCATGAAGACCGACCAATGGAATAGAATGGAAGACAAGTTCACATAAATACAATTATCTCATTCTAGACAAAGGTGACAAAAACATACACTGGGGAGAAAGATAGCCTTTTAACAAATTACTCTGGGAAAACTGGAAATCCATATGTACAAGAATGAAATCCATATGTACAAGAATGGCCCTTTCTCTCATCCTGCACACAAGTCAATTCAAAGTAGAACAAAGACCTAGGAATTAGACCAGAACCCCTGCAACTGCTAGAAGAAAATGTAGGCCCAACACAGGACTGACTTCCTCATCAAGACTTCTATAGAACCAGAAATAAAATTAAAAATCAATAAGTGGGATGGCATCAAATTAAAAAAACTTCAGAGCAAAGGAAACAATTAAGAATATGAAGAGAGAGCCAACAGGATGGGAGATCTTTGCCACCTGCTCTTCAGATAGGGCATTAATATTCAGAATGTCAAAGAACTCAAAAAGCAAATAACCCGATCAATAAATGGGCCAAAGAGCTAAACAGAAACTTCTCAAAAGAAGAAAACAAAACATCAACAAATATATGGAATATATGGGAAAAATGTTCAATATCTTTAGCAATCATGGAAATACAAATCAAAACTACACTGAGATTTCATCTCCAGTCAGAGTTGGTGGCAATTATCAAGAGTACAGGTAATAATAAATGTCATCAAGGATGTGGGGAAAAAGGTTAACACTCTTACATTGACAGTGGGACTGAAAATTAGTGCCACCACTCTGGAAAGCAATATGGAGATTCCTCAAAAACTAAGAATGGAACCACCACCTGACCCAGCATAAATCCAAAAGATTTAAAATCAGCATAGTACAATGATACAGTCACATCAATTTTTATAGCAGCACAATTCACAATAGCCAAGGTATGAGTTTGAATATTATATTATATTGTATTATATTATATTATATTATATTGTATATATATTTTAGTACCAGGGATTGGTACAGGGGTTCTTAACCACTGAGCCACATCCCCAACCCATTTTTGGTGTATTTTAAAAATAATTATTTTATTTATTTTATTTTTACGCGATGCTAAAGATGGAACCCAGTGCCTCAAACATGCTAGGCAAGTGCTCTGCCTCTGACCTACAGCACCTGCCCTTTGTTTTCATTTTGGTTTTCAGACATGGTATCAATAAGTTGCTGAGGCTGGCTTTGAAACTTGAGATCCTCCTGCCTCAGCCTCCTGAGCCACAGGAATTACAGGCCTGCATCAGGGTGCCTGGCTTTGAGTTATTTTTAATGAGAAATGAGTCCAAGGTTGCATTTTGAGAATTGACCAGCAGATGGCAGTGTCTGACAAAGAGTTTTGAGGTTTTCCACCTCCCTTCCTCTCCGCTCCCAATCTCAGCAAAAGTTGCTATCAAAAGTCACAGCAAATGTGTTTAAAAAAGACATTCTTCACTTCTTACCATTGCACCCTACATCAGAAACCAGCTGTTTCACTTCTTTGGAAAATTAAAATAAAATGATCTTTTTTGTTTTTCTGCTTGCTGGGGATTAAACCCAAGGCCTTGTGCATGCTATACTAGGCAAGTCCCCTACACACTGAGCCACATCACCAGCCTCCAAAATAGTTAAACTATTTTTTCTAAATATCCCAAAGAGGAAATTCAATTTATTTCAGTAAGTTAGTACTATAATTATAGATAACCTATGATAATTTAAATGAATTTGCAGTCTTTTTTTTTTTTTAATGATTTAATGGAGGTGTTCCCTCATTTCTTTTTTGCCTCTTGAATTCCCAATAACATTATCATTAGATTTTTCTATTATTTCAATTCAATTTACTATTATTGTGTGGCAGGTAATACATTATACTCTATGTGCCAGGCATCTCCCTCTCCTGTAAGAACCAATTGCTAATAAACAAAAGAAAAAAAATCAAGTGGTAAAAGCAAAAGAATTTGTAGTCTGACAGTTTGGATTAGAACCCCAATTTTAGTTACTCTGAATATAACACTTTTACTGCTTTTTAAATACTACACTCTATCATATGCCTGTCTGGTTTCAATGATGTCTCAGAAGTTGTGTGAACCACATCATATATAATGTATTATAATCACACACACACACATGCACACACACACACAATGACGTCATTTTATTCCACAAATATGTCATGCATTTTGCTAGTCATAAAGTTTCTGATGTAGTCATGTACTTACTCTATACTAGGTAAAAGACATAGAAGTCATTCAGTATACTGAAACACATGACATAAGACAGTAATGGGTGGGACAAATAGCTGAAGTAGGAAAAGGGGCAGCTCCCGAGAGTTTTAGATTTAATCTGTAGGAACTGTTTCCCAAATACTGGTCTCTAGAGTTGGGCATGATGGTACTGTAATCCCAGTGACTCAGGAGGCTGAGGCAAGAGGATTACAAGTTTGAGGTCAGCCTGGCTAATTTAAATGGCTAATTTAAATAAAAAGGGCTGGATATGCGGCACAGTGATACAGTGTCTCTGGGTTCAATCTGCAGTACCCACCCCGAAACACACAGAATTTGTATCATAGAAAGAACTATAATTATAGATAATTTATGATAATTTAAATGAATTTGCAGTCTTTTTTTTTTTTAATGATTTAATGGAGGTGTTCCCTCATTTCTTTTTTGCCTCTTGAATTCCCAATAACATTATCATTAGATTTTTCTATTATTTCAATTCAATTTACTATTATTGTGTGGAGGAATATAAAGAGGAATAATATTATGGCATTTGTAGATAAATGTATGGAATTGGAGAATATCATGCTAAGTGAATTACGTCAATCCCCAAAAAACCAAAGGCCAAATGTTTTCCTGATAAGTGGAAAACAAACTTAATTCCTCAGTTTCTTCCCCCGTTTTCTCCTTTCCCTCACTTTTTTTTTGAATTTCTGTTAGTACTTAATATTGGTTTCAATTAAATGTCGATTTTTAAAATGCACCTTTTACTCTTTAAATTTCTCAAAATAAACTATAAATGTTAAAATAATTCTATAATAGTTACACAAGCAACCGTGAGAAAGCCTTACAAAATCCACATAGAAGCTCGCTTGTTAATGAGTAATAAAAATAATGCAGTATTCAGTTATAGATTTTTGTTGTGCTAGTGAACATCATAAAGAGAATGGTTAATTGGGAAAAATATGTAAAATGTTAAAATAATTTGAGTAGAGATAGAAAATATTTTTACTTCATCTTAAATTTTGTTTCCCTTTTTTTAGTAAAAAGTTATATTAGGCTTAATCTTTTTATTTATTATCTAAATATATTGGGATAGGAAAAAACAATTTTATTTTCCAAGTGCCATTAATTCTTAAATGTAAATGCCTTCAAGGAAAAGTACAAACATGATATTTAATGAGGTATTCTTAAATCATCAAAGCACTGCTTGCTAGAACTTCTTGATATTCAAAAAGAAAAAAAAAATCATCAGCCTTTTCCTTATTGGCCCCTGTCCCCCTTATTCTTTGCCAGGATGGTAGACCTTCATTGGTCTAGTAAAATTTTCCACATAAAGGGTAATTCTAGGATCCACTTAATTTCAGTGTGGGTTACACATAACAGATTCCTCCAGGTCCTTGTATCTGTGCATGTGAAATCCAGTTTTCTTACTGATTTCTTCTTCTGTCCTTTCATTATCCATATTTTGATTTTTACCAATTTATTCATACATCAGTTTTTGAGCAATAGAAAGATAGAAGTTGAAGTCAGTTTATTTTACTATTTTTGTGTTTTGTTTTTAAAAATTGATGAAAGACTTAGGTATTAATTGAGGAAAGCCATAGGACAATTGTTATTAATTATGTGTAATCAGCTCTTAATTACTTATACATTATTCAACATCTTGCCTTCATGAATGTTGAGAGAGAGTAGAACAAGAGTCATTCAAGTTTTGACATTACCCTGTGAGACAAGTTATGGTTCTAAATCAAGGTGATTAAATGAATGAGGGGGATACCAACTGGAATGTAGAAAGCTGTTTGTGGAGTGTTAATATCCACACTTGTTTCTTCTGGCAAAAAGCAGGCACTGACTGCTGCAGTAGAACCAATTTGCACTGAAAATAACTTTTAGTTGGATTTCATGCATATGTTAATCACCAGCAAATTTGACAAGGTACTTGCTTAAGCTCAATCTCCAAATTTGCACAGAATTTCCTTGATCTAAACAACACAAAGTATATTTGAAAATCCCCACACAAAAATAAAGAAATACAATTTACATATATAGTATTTTTCCATTTTTACCATGTTCTTTGAGTGTGCCAACCTTAATTATTCCTTTGCATAGTCTACCTTTTTTCTCCAGTATGATATGATGTCATCACAGCTACAACAACATCCAAAAGATATTTCTCAAAAGTGTGGCCAGAGAACACCTTGGGATAGCTTTTCTATGCCTTACTCTCAAACCTGGACATGTTTATTTTCCACAGAGAGGAGTACTAGCAATGTTTTTGCTGTTGCAATTGTTGCTCCTAGTGGTTTAATTCTTATTCTTCTCTGGTAATTTATTGTTCACAGTTTTTACACAGAAATATTTCAAATTAAAACAGGAAGGTTTACCGAAGCTATAAGGTTAAGATGCATTCAACAATAATATGCTAAATAATAAGCATTTGACATATAAATTCTTACATCTGACTTTATCATAACTGTACTTAAAGTCAGAATTTATCTTCAGTTTAATTTTTCCAGATGGAAGGCATGATTGCAGATAAGAGATACTCACTTGTAATATTTGTAGCATGTAGACAAATGACTCACCTTGTAATATTTACAGCATAAATGACTATAAGAATTCCTCTAAGTCAATAGATAAGAAAAAGACAGGATGATAGAAAGTTTGACAAAGACTTGGACAGTCACTTCATGAAAAGAATTCCAAAAGGCCAGCAAATGTAGGGGTTCAGCCTTTTCAGTAGTAGGGGAAAAGCAATTTTAAGTCACAGTAAGAAACCATTAAACCATTATACACACGACTGGCAAAAATGTACTAAGACTGATGTGGGAGAGTAAATTTATACAAGCACACTGAAAAGTGTGTAACTAAGTCAAAAGTAATATACTCTGCAACCTGGGATTTCCACGCCAAAGTAAATATCCTAATGAAAACCATGCATAATGTAACAGCATCCTCCCAAGTGAAAGGGCACAAAAATGTGTCTCTTAAAAACAATGTTCAACATAAAGGCAATATAGCAAAGAATACTTAGGGTGTGGTTCTATTCAGATAAACATTCAAAACCAGGCAAAACTGAATGATGGTTGAGGAGTGCACACTTGATAAACTCTAAAGGGGAATCAGAAATCAAGTGAGAATGGTGACCCCTGGTGGGCAGAGAGGAGGCTGCAGGGATGATCCTTACGCACTGTTTCTCCTCTCTGATGGTGGTTATTTACCTTCTGCTTTTTATTTATTAATGCAGTTGTATTTATGTTTCATGTACGCTCCTGAATGTGTTTAGGAAACATACTCACTCAGTACACACTGGCTCCTATCTTAAGAATAAATTATATATGGGCAAGAGTGGACCAGGGAAACCATAATGTGGGGGAGACATTAACAGGAGCAGGGGCTTGACCGGGACCATGGTCCATGGATGAAGAGATGGAAAGAAATAGATCCATCAGGCAGTATTACTAGGACTTGCTAATGGATGGTTTCCTCTTATTCCTTATGATAGTTCATAAACCAGAAAAGGTTACATGGACAGAAGCAGCTGGAACTATTCATGATGGAGTATGAGTTTATACAGCACTGCATTATCTTTCTCATCTCTCTCCTGGAAAATCAGTACTGATAATGGATGGAGCAAGTGTAAGTGTTAATGTTTGTTTTTAAGAAATAGATTAACATACAGTCAACCTAGGAAATTTAGAAACAAGCTAATAGAATTCTTTGCCAATTGATTAATAACTGATATCTTTAACAGCCTCCCATTTTGTTACCATAAGCACGTTTTATCAATAGGAGGTAAAAGTTAGATTTAGTGTAATTAGTTTCTAATTACTTTAAATTTGCCAGCACATTAAAAAGAAAACACATCTCCCCCAACCAATCCCATGCTGGGGAGGTGACCCAGGTTTGGTAAGTAAGCTCTCTACCACCGAGCTATACCCCCAGCCAAACCACTTTTATTCATTCCTGGAATTCCTTACTGGTTTTGTATCATATCACTGACACTTACTCAGGTTAATAAAGTGTTTGCATTTTAGAGACAGATCACAAATGAGGTCAAAATGTACTAAATTAAATGTATTGCATATAGCATCCAAAAATAGACTATTACAATAATAGACACTAAAAGACTATGTAAAACAGCTGGTCTTGGTGGCACACATCTGTAATTTCAGTGACTCTAGAGGCTGAGGCAGGAGGATCACAAGTTTGAGGCCAGTCTCAGTAAAATTAGTGAGGCCCTAAGCAACTTAGCAAGACTCTGTCTCAAAAGAAAAAGTGCTGAGGATGTGACTGCATGGTTAAGTACCACTGGTTTAATTCACAGTACAAAAAAACAAACAAACAAAAAGAATATGTAAAATATTATAATCTAAAATCATTGCAAAACTTGAGCTGAATTTATAGTTTCCCATTTGCCTATTGATGAAAATTATTTTCCTTTCCTTTTCTCTGGAAAAAGGCAGAGCTGTCTTCAGCATTGACGTCCTCTGATGTCCAACATCGGGGTAGTAGTGTTTCCCTGTGCTCACCCTACAGGTCCAAATACAGATGGAGTGTTTGAAGTGCTCCAGCCTCCAAAGAGAGGTAGCTAGGTTCCTGAAGTACTTAAACAGTGCCCTTAAGCCGGTCACGTTTCTGAATGTGGCCTCCATCCTGGAAATGATGCTCAGACCTGAGCATGTGAAGTGTGCAGCTTTCTACTCCCCCTTCTGAAGAAGCCAATCAGACATTTACCCTGCTAAATTTATCTGTACTTTTTCCTTTTTTATTATAACACTTTTTTTTCAATGTCACTTAGGGAGAACTAAGGGCAGGGCAGTCTACCATGGAGTTACATTGCCAGACCTTTTTATTTATTTATTTATTTAAAAAATATATTAAAGTAATATATTTCTTTATACCAGGTGCAATGGTGCACGCCTGGAATATCAGTGACTTGGGAGGCTCAGCAACTTAGCAAGACTCTGTCTTAAAATAAAAAGTAAAAAGGGCTGTTGATATGGCTCAATGTGAAGCACCCCAGGTTCAATTCCTAGTATACATATATGAATGTGTGTGTATGTGTATACATACACTTATACTGTATATATGTATATACACACACACATACACACACATATACACATACACATGATACATATATGCTGTATATTTTATATAGTCTACAAAATAGATTGGATATGGCCTGTCCCCTATATATGTTAACCTCTTGTATATGTGTTTCCACACAGGGATGTGGCACAATAGCCATTCAGGTTACACACACAGAGGAGCCAAGGTGATTTCAACAGCATGCAGCTTGGAAGAGAAGCAGTGCCTTGAAAGACTTAAGCCTTCTATAGGTGGGTTACATTACTCAGCACAAATTTAGAACATGAAATATTTCAGGGAAATCAAAACTGCAAAACCGCACTGATAAAGTGAAGTACAAATCCCAAATGAAAGTTAACTTTAAAATTCAATAATAGCTACAAAAAAATCTGTGCTGATTCCAAATTTACTTAAGTGATAGCTTCAATTATTTAAATTTTTCAAGCTTACATCTTTCTTTTTTTTTTATTCTTGTTTTACCAACTTACCCAAGTTTGCATTAAGTGAACCAGACACACTTTAGAAATATCTGTTGTTTCTTTGGTTTCACTCAATAAATCAATATATTTTTGTACCACTCTGTGTTTCTCAACCTCTTTTACCCCATCATATGCTCTCAAAGTTCTCTGTTTTCTATGAGACCCTAGGAAGACAAATGATCCATGCACACAGGAACACAAGTCAGATATAGTTTAAAGTGAGCAGGACATGGTGGAGACTGAGCTCTTAAAAAGGTTCGACCTAACAAATATAAATAAATAAATAAACAAACGTGTGTGTGTGTGTGTGTGTGTGTGTGTGTAAAAGTTGAACCTCTCCAAACAGCAGTGCATATGGAGAGGAGGAAGAAAATAGGAACAGAGAAACTAACTGAAAAGATCAAAGAGGATGAGCAGAGTGTAAGTGAGAGGGAGGCAGGAAGGGAAATAATGTTCACCAAGCTTAATATGGACATTTCCTCCTTACATTCTCAACAGACTTGTGGTGGATACCTTGAAATAGGTTCTCAGAGTTTAACTAGCTTCTGCAAGCATATACAATTAGACAAGGGACTGGAATGGGCCTTGATGCCTAACATAACAGTAAGCCCATGTTATTTTCATTGTTACATTATGCATCCTGCAGAAATAACCAAGAAATGGAAGGGAGGTAGTACAGGGGCTGAAGGAAAAGAGGGACAAGAATATACTTGAAAGTATAAAAAATAGAATGGAGAAAGCAAGCAAGTGGTATTATTGAAGAGAAAAGTTTTGTATTGGTCAATTTTACCCTTCCTAGGTGATTTCGGTCCTCTTTCCCTTCTGTCTTCCCACCCAATTCCCCCAAACCTCAGATTATGTTGCACTATTCCTCTAATCTGAGCAGCTCTAAGAGGAATTCTCTTCAACTAGGTGCTGACAATATTCATAAATTGGGATGTTGTTCAGTGGTAGAGAACTTGTCTGGCATGAACCAGATCCTGAATTCAATCTGAAGTACCATGAAAACATAGAAATAAAAATATTAAAGTGGAATTTAAAATTTATTTGCTAATTCAAGATCTGATTGTTCTATTACATAGAAATATAATTATTTTTCTACTAACACAATATTTTTAAAGTAACCAATTACAATTAGTTTAATTTTCACTAATAGCTAGAAATAACCATGTTCCTTTTCCTTACCTTTAGGATTTTTCTCCAATTTGGGTAGCAAGGGGAGGGGTTCTGTGACTGAGAAAGGATAAGCTTCTAGTAGATAAGCTGTTGAAAAACTATATTCTTGTATTTCTGAACTTTAAACATAATTAAATCTAAACATATTTAAGGAACTGCTTATTCTTCCAGTTCATGTTTTAATATGAATGATACATATATACCTCTGTGTTTTCAGCTTCTCAGTTCTAGTAACATGTCCTAAGCTATTGAGAGCAGTCTTCTGCATCCCAGATTGTCCTTGGACCACCTTACCACAAAATGCTCATATTTTTATTTACTGAATTTATCAGTCTATTCATTTAGAATTGAACCTTATCAAAATTGGGCTTGATGGGAAAATGTTTTATTGGTTTATAATTTTCCCCTTTAAATGTACTATTTAATAAACTGCTTAACTCATTTTAGAGAACAGATAAATCTTTTCTTTTTCTCCCCCTGATTTGTGTTGCTCACATACAGAACAGTACAATTGCCTGTATTCCTGTCCTTTACAGTCTGAGTGACTGATGTATGGAATGGCAAAGTCCATATTGCTGAAAGCTGTTTGAAAGAAACAGGAGGCCTGGGAGTAGATATTGTTCTAGATGCTGGAGGTTGGTACCCAAGAAATCAGTAGCCTGTGTAGTTTTTTTCAGTTTGATGAATTTCCGGCAAAAAAAAAAAAAGGCAAAACAAAAAACTAAACAAACAAAATGAGGGAATAATTGTTAATGCATTTCTTAAATTGGATATTAATTTTTAACTAAAGACTTGTCAGCTTAAGTTGGACCTTCTTCACATTATTCCCATTGTAATCACTGCATATCTGGAAGAGAGATCATGCTTGCCTTTTAAAGAATAGGCATTGTAGTTTAAGTAACAGAAGACAAATCTCTGTAAGATACCTATTTCTGTGATCTCATTTGTCCCAGATAGTACACTTTACTATCCAGATGCCTTTTTGCAGTCATTTCTGCTATGCGTGGCTGCCCTCTATTTGGATGGTTGATTTCTGCGGTCTCTAGTTGGAAAACATACAGAAGTTTGTTTTCTATTCCTTGAACTTTTTTAGTTTAACCAATTTCTATTCAATGCCTAATCTGTACACACTTAGTGCCATCACTTCTAAAATACTACAGTCCCACAGAGTGCTTCTGTATATATTTTGTTGTGAATACCACTTTGGCCATCATGTGTGGGGTTTGTTTTTTCTAACCACTTAAAAATTTAAATATCAAGATTTTCAATGAACTCAGAAAGATCTTTCAATGATGGTGAGCATATATTTCATTGACATCATTTCAGTAATTTTATCAAAGTGTGACTATTTTGAATCTGAATGCTTTAATCAGAAAGCAACTCATCCCACAGTATTGTCATCATCGTTCTAATTAATACATTATGGGATTTAGCTACCTGTTATATTACCTTACTTAGTGTCTGAATGCAAACAGACTTTATTTCATTTATAATGAAATGCAGAATAAATCTTATAAACAGTTTCAATGCAAAAGGTGCATTTTAAGATACTTGAATACACTGTTGCCTTTTTCTAAGAAAAATGCCTCCACGTTACTATATTAAAAACTCAAACTTTTTGAACAACAAATTTTTGTCAGATTAATATAAAATACATTTCTTCTCTCTGTATTCATTTACAAGGGAGATTATATAGTAAAGATGATGGACCAGCTGTAAAATTACAACTACTACCGCATAAACATGATATCATCATGCTTCTTGGTGTTGGAGGCCATTGGATAACAACAGAAGAAAACCTTCAGGTATTACCAGAAACAATAAAGCATCTCTGTTAGACCAAGAATGTAATTAAAAATAATAATGCCTAATTATACCCTGTGTTTAAAGAAATGTAGTTTGTTTTTTATGTTAAATATATGTTGACCAAAATGTTAAAATAATGCTTAATAGGGGAGTTCTTCAGTTAGAATGAATTATAATTTTATTTAGTTATTTGAAAGTAGCCACTTCTGCATTTTTAAATTGCATTTCAGGACTGAGGATGCAGCTCAGTGGTAGATCGCTTGCCTGCATGCATAAGGCCCTGGATTCAGGTCCCACCACTACAGAAAAAACCTGATTGCTGGGCACAGTAGTGCATGCCTGTAATCCCAGTGATTCAAGAAACTGAGGCAGGAGGATGACAAGTTCAAGGACAACCTTAGCAATTTAGGTCCTAAGTAACTTAGCAAGACCCTGCCTTCAATTAAAAATAAAAGTGCTAGGGACATAGATCAGTGGAAATTTGCCCTTGGCTTCAATCCCCAAAATAATTTTTAAAAAACTATATTTCAAATAGCAATCTTTTCTTAGTAATAAACATCATTGACATATATTTAAAATATTTCAGTATAAAAATTATCACAACTTGCTAATTATTTAAATTGGAATTACTATTTAAATGTATCAATACATTATCTTCCAAAGGTTTTTCAGTAGAATTCAAATTAAATATATCAGCTGATACGTAAATACCATAATTCTCATATGCCCATCTTGACTGACTTTCTACTATTCTTATGAAGGTGACTGGTAAGTAAAATGGCCAGAAACCACATACACATACCTCTACCACTTCAGCACCAGGATTCTAGGTTGCCCTTCATCTAACCTATACACCTTGCTGTTTCATCATCATTTGGGGCCATAAAATAGAAAAGAAAACATTATACCAACATTATAGTTTACATGTTGTTAAAGTTTACTGAGTTTTTGTGATTTGGACATTATTTAATTTTGCAGAATTTTTTCTGGCTCATGCTACTAATCATCCTTCTGCTCTTAGGCTCACAGTAATTGATGAACATGTTTCACTGTATGAGGCAAAAATTTCCATGGAAGTTGTTCAGAAAAATCAAGGAAGAAAAAAGCAAGGTGTTCAATTTTAATCTTCTTTCTCAGACCTCAGCTGGATGAACCATCCCAGTATTTGAAGCCAGAGTTTTCCTTGGAAACTGGAAAAAATCAAGGAAGATAAAAGCAAGTTGTTCAGTTTTTAAGCATGTTTTCTGACTTACAAGATGTTCAGTTATTTGACATACTTGAAAAAATGTTTTCCAGATTACTGTGCAAATGAGTAAGATAATTCTGTAATTAACATTTGAAGGGGTATTCTGAAAGCCATTTTTTAAAATATTTTTCTACACATTTTGCCTCTTTTACGAAATTATTCCCATGAGGAAAACTCTTTCAGCAAAATCCACACCATTCTATTGATAAGTCTGTTACAGGCCTTGGTACACGGTCAAAATAATGTTATTAGTTACGTGTCAATTCCATTTTGAACATCTTAACGAGTCTTTGTGTCAGAATTTAAGCATTTGAATATATTTTCAGGTCCCAAAGTATCTAACTCATACACACTTGAATTTGTTTTGAAATATCCATTTACTTGGAGTTTCTTCAGGAACAAGGATCACGGTAACTTGTCCTGTGGGAGCTGCAGAGCATTTGCGTGAAGGGCTGGGACTGCCTGCATTGGTGAAGGGGGACTGAGCTTGAAGGGTGCTATCTTCTGAGTTCTCTCTTGGGGAAGGCGGGGTGGGGGTCGGCTCTGGCGCTGTCACCACCTCTAGATGTCACCACTGCTCCCCGAAAGCTCTATCTAAGCAGCAGTCCAGCACCGAGGCTCGAGTCCAGACGCTGTACCCGCGATGATGACATCCCTACTGCAGGCCTAGCAGCGTTCAACCATTTCGTTGCTCAACGGGGTAGTGCACACCCGCCCGGGCCAAGTGCTGCCCACAGACGCCTCATCTCATGGCAGGATTGCGGCCGAGAGCCTGGCAGGAGCGCAGGACCGCCCGGCCCGGAGGAACGCAGCCGGGGGCGGGACCTCGCGGGCCGCGCGCCCGCCACGCACGCCGCGCGGGGGCGGGGCCCTGGCGCGCGGGAAGTGCTGCGGGGCGGGCGGTCGGCCTCAGCCGCTTCGCTTCGTGGCCCTGTCGGTGGCCGGCTACTCGCCCACCTTCAAGAGGCCGCCGGAGACAGTGCGGCTCCGACGGAAAAGGTCCCGGAGCCAAGAAGCCGCCGCCTCCCGGTCTCCCGAGCTGCGGAGCCGACGCCTCGCCGCGCCGCCCTGGCGGCCGTGCTGCCCTTCAGGCCCCTCCTGGCCGCCGGCGGCAGAGTGGGCGGTCTGACCGCGGCCCGCAGAAACACCTTCGCCCGCCTGGACAAGCGGCTGCGGGTCGCCATGGACGCCCGGGACGGGCTGCCCCGCGGCCAGCAGGCGGCGCCGGGCTCGGTGAGTGTCTTCGTGCCTGCCGGCGAAGGGCTTTCGTCCTTCATGGCGGGGCCAGCTGCGAGTTAGGGATGGAAAGTTAGGGCTCGGGGCAGGGAAATGGGCGCGAAGCGTTCTTGTCGCCGCGGCCTGAGGGAGCCCCGAGCCCTGGGGACGGCTGCTCCTGAAGGGCGGGGTTTGCCGAGGCTGCCCGGCTGCGGCTGTGCTGCCGCTGTGCGCCGCCTCCGCTCGGGAGACGTGACTGCAGGTCTGCGCGGACGTCCCTCCGCGGAAGGCATCCCGAGGGCAGCGTGGACCGACAAAGCCCCGACCGCCTTCCCACCGTGCTTCTCGCGCAGAGCTGCGCGGAGTGGAGGAGTGTTGATAAATCTGTTCGGACATCACCAGCATTTTTCTTGCCTTTTGGGACTTTCGGCTTAAGGTTTGTATGGTCAGTTACTCAATGCGCAAAACTGACCTTTCTCCCTCTTAGTTTTAATATTAAAGTTCAGACCCAAAGTGAAAAACTGCTAGGATTGATTTGGGTGTGTATAAGTTTGTGTGCACTGGCATTTACTGAGAAGGTAGTTTGCCAGGTGAGCCTGTCTACACATTTAAAGCAAACTTCAGCATCATTAACGTTTTAAAAGGACAATTTTCTTAACCTGTTTTTAGATACTAATCAAGAAAATGATTTGCCATGGGAAGAGACGTCATCTGAAAGAACATGTTACTGAACTACCCCAGGTAATACTTTTTAAATATCATTAGCGTGTGTATTCATATGCTTCTCGGAAGCATTCTGCTTGAAAAATAGTTTTGCAGAGAAGCTTGAAAGTGGTTATCTTTACCAGAGTTGAATAGATGGCATCAGCCAAAATAAAGGATTTGGTGTGTTACAGTAAGAATTGCTGTAATAGTCACCAGCAGGAAAGTAGGCATAGTAGGTGAGAGTGCTTGGTTGCCCTTTACCCTCATCAGTTTTTTTAACACACTTCTTTTTTGAGCTCATCACTCAAAGGAACCCCTCCATACTGAGGTACTTCTTCAACTTGATCCTTTATTAAATCTTCAAAACAAATCCTCCAGCTACCTCCACAAGTTATGGCATAGCACCGAACCTTGCTGTCCACTTCCAGAACACCTACAAGTACTTATGTTGGGATCATTTGGTAAATGTATGATTTTACCTAATGGATGCAGGCTATCAAAATGCCACAAGACTCAATCTCCCCTCTTTGCCTAACACTGCCTTACCTAAAAGAATTCTTTTTTTTTTTTTTTTTTTTTTTTTTTTTGCGGCCCTGGGGATGGATCCCAGGGCCTTGTGCTCGCAAGGCAAGCACTTTACCCACTGAGCTATCTCCCTAGCCCGAGAATTCTTGTAATGTGAATAATATTGACTTGAAAAGACAGCAAAGTGGGTTAATGGCAGATTTTTGAGATCAGAAAATGTTTCTTAAAAATGGCCTTTAAGGGTCCCTAAAGTTACCTGCAGGAAGAGCAGCTTAGCCCAAGTTCCAGTTTCAAAGGCTTTAGGTACTTTTTCAGACATTGGGAAGATTTGTACTTTGATAGCAACATCTGTAGTACTCTGTAAAGTGTTAGTTCTTTTAAGTAAAGCCTAAAAAGTGAAATGTGCTCCATTCCAACAAGTTTTTGCCTCTTAGCGGAAACTACTATGAATAGATTAATTTAGCTCCTTCCAGAATTTTTCAGTATGTAGTATATTTTAATGATATTTAGTATATAGTTCATATAATTTTGCTATTCAGAGACTGTGAATATGTTGGTTAATAAAATCTTTAGATTGAAGGGTTTTTCTAGAAACTCTGATTTTTGTGTTGTTTTCTTTGTCTTTTAAAAGGCTTTACCCTTATCATTCTCCGAATCAGATAGCCTGTCCTCAGAAAATACTGAGTTAACTGTGGACTGGAGTATTAAAAGCTGACTCCTTGTCACCTCTTCTCAACTCTTTACGTGGGCAGATCATTTGAAAGTGCAGGAAGAGGCTCAAGGTCTTATCCAGCATTGTAGAGCAACAGAAGTTACTTTGCCTCAAAGTATAAAGGTAATTCTGAAATAAATAACTGTGTTTTAAAGTAGCAGATTAAGTATAAAATGCTTCTGTAAAATATTAAAGAGATTTCATTCCGTTAAGTTTTTCTTCTAATATCTAAAGACACTACGAATTGGGGAATTTTGTTTCTTCCAAATGGTGCTTTTATGTACATTTTTGATAGATTATGTAACAGCCTTTTAAATTTAGAGACCTATCCTGAGAATTAGGCAGTGGTGCAGGCAGGAAGTGTTTGCACAGCTATAGGACACAATCTCTTTATTTTATTTGTTTTTATGTGGTGCTGAGGATCCAACCCAGGGCCTCCCACATGCTAAGTGAGCACTTTGCCCATGAGCCACACCCCAGCCCAAAACCATTCTTTTCTAAGACTTCTTTAGGAAAAAAAATAAAATAAAAGGAAAATCAAATGCAATTGTGTAAGTTATAAGAGCAGATGGATTGTACTGACTTTTTTTGTCATAGGATATAGTCTTTTTAAATATGCACTCACTTTGCTACCTAGGTAATGGTCTATTGTAAATCTAAAGTTCTAGACTGGTTCTAGAGAAATACAGCTTCATTACTTTCAAGCATCTCATCAACTCAAACTAGGTGAAACAGGATTACTTAAAACTTGCTATATCTTTTTCAGTAAATTAGGATGAATTGTCATATCCATTATCAGTGTTCACTGACTACTTCTGAAAGTGTTTTTATGGGGTACAGGGATTAAATGTGGCGTGGTGCTCACTACACAAACATATTTCAACCACTTATGATAAAAAAGTTTTTGTTAAGGGTAGTAGAGACAGGAGAACATTGCCATCTATGTTATTTGGGTGTTCCTTCTGATACATGTTTTCATTTTGCTGTGTATGGATTTCCAGTTTTGCCAGAACCATTTGTTGAAGAGGCTATCTTTTCTCTATTGCATGTTTTTGGCACCTTTGTCTAGTATGAGATGACTGTACTTATGTGAGTTTGTCTCTGTGTCTTCTATTCTGTACCATTGGTCTACCTGTCTATTTTGGTGCCAATGCCATGCCATTTTTGTTACTATGACTTTGTATTATAGTTTAAGGTCTGGTATTGTGATGCCTCCTGCTTAAGGATTGCTTTGGCTATTCTGGGTCTCTTATTTTTACAAATGAATTTCACTATTAGTTTCTCTATTTCTAGGAAGGTCATTGTGGCAATATTAATTCTGCCAATCCAAGTACATGGGAGATCTTTCCATCTTCTAAAGTTTTTTTTATTTCTTTCTCTAGCGTTCTGTAGTTTTCATTTTAGAGGTCTTTTACCTCTTTTTTGTTAGATTGATTCCCAACTATCTTATTTGTGTGTGTGTGTGTGTGTGTGTGTGTGTGTGTGTGTGTGTGTGTCTGTTGTGAATTGGGTAGTTTTCCTAGTTTCTCTTTCAGAGGATTTGTCACTTGTGAATAGAAATGCCTTACATTCATCAGTGTTGATTTTATATCCTATTACTTTTCTGAATTCATTTATTCTAGAAGTTTTCTGGTAGAGTTTTTTGGATCCTCTAAATACAGAATCATTTCATTAGCAAATAGTGATAACTTGAGTTCTTCTTTTCCTATTTATATCCCTTTAATTCTTTGGTGTGTCCAGTTTCCATGACTAGAATTTCAAGGATGATGTTGAATAGGGCTGGAGAAAGAGGGCATACCTCTTTTTTTCCAATTTTTACAAGGAATGCTTTCAGTTTTTCTCAATTTAGAATGATGTTAGTCTTGAGCTTAGCATAGATAGCCTTTACAATGTTGAGGTGTGTTCCTACTATCCCTAGTTTTTCTAGTGTTTTAAGCATGAAGAGGTGCAGTATTTTATCAAATGCTTTTTCTGCATCTATTGAAATAATCACATGATTCTTAACTTTAAGTCTGTTGATGTGGTGAATTACACTTATTGATTTCCAGATGTTGAACTAACCTTGCATCCCTGGGATGAAACCCATTTGGTCATGGTGCACTATCTTTTAAATATGTTTTTGTATGCAATTTGCCAGAAGTTTTTTAGGAATTTTTGCATCTGTGTTCATCATGGATATTGGTCTAAAGTTTTCTTTCCTTAATGTCCTTGTCTGGTTTGGGTATTGGGGTGATACTAGCTTCATAGAATGAGTTTGGAAGGGTTTCCTCCTTTTCCATTTTATAGAATACTTTGAGGAGTATTGGAATTAGTTCTTCTTTGAAGGTCTTATAGAACTTGACTGAGAATCCATCTGGTCCTGGGCTTTTCTTGGTTGGTAGACTTTTGATGCCTTCTTCTGTTTCATTGCTTGAAATTGGTTTGTTTCAATTTTGTATGTCCTGCTGATTCAATTTGAGTGGATCCTATGTCTCTAGAAATTTGTCTATGACCTTGAAGTTTCTTATTTTGTTGGAGTATAAATTTTCAAGATAGCTTCTAATTATGTTTTGTATTTCAATAGTGTCCATCATGACACTATTTCTTTTTCATCACAAATTTTAGTTATTTGAGTTTTCTCTGTCCTTCTCTTTGTTAATGTGGCTAAGGGTTTACCACTTTTTTTTTTTTTTTCCCTAACAACCAACTTTTTGTTTTGTCAATTTTTTGAATTGTTTCTTTTGTTTCAGTTTCATTGATTTCAGCTCTTATTTTAATTATTTCCTTTCTTTTCCTGTTTTTGATGTTGATCTGTTCTTTTTCTAGAGCTTTAATATATAGTGTTAGGTCATTTATTTGTTGACTTTTTATACTTTTAAGGCATGAGCTCATATGCAATGAATTTTCCTCTTAGTACTGATTTCATAGTGTCCCAGAGATTTTGATATGTTGTATTAATGTTGTCGTTTACCTCTAAGAATTTTTTTTTAATCTCTTCCCTGATGTCTTGTGCTATCCATGCATCACTCAGTAATGTATTATTTAGTCTCCAGGTATTGGAGTAATTTCTATTTTTTATTTTATTATTGGTTTCTGATTTCATTCCATTATGATCTGGTAGAATACAGGGTAGTATCTCTATTTTTTTGTATTTGCTAAGGATTTTGGTTTTTGATCTCATCCTTTTCTCTCCCCCTGTTGCCTCTTGTCTCCTCTCCCTTCTCTCATTCTCCTTTCTCTACTCTACTAGTCTTTCTTTCCCTAGTCTATTCATTTGTATTTGATTGTCCTTGATGTAATATGTTCCTTCCCTCTTCTTTATTTTACTCTCAACACGTACCTTTTTGGGCCCTCCTTATTTTCCTTATTGTATTAATGTCTCAGTGCCTCAAGAGATCAAAGACAAGTTTCTGTTGCACTTTAGATTGTGTTTCTTACTCTTTTATCCCCACAACCAGGGAAGCTTCTCTGAAATATGTGGCAGAGGGGAAAAAGAGAGTTCAACAAAGAACAAGTATGTTCCTAAGGCTTTTGCCACTTTGTTCCATTGGCCAATGCAAGTCATATGCCCAAGTCTGACTCCCATGTTGTAGGGATATAACATACTCTTCCCAGGAGTGTTGGAAAAGTGGATATTGGTGATTAATACTACCATATCCACTGTCTCCTTTTGCTCACCTGCTACATGTTGGTGGTTCCTGCCTTGACTTTGACCTTCCTATTTCATAAATCATAAAGTAAGTGTGTGTGTGTGTGTGTGTGTGTTTAATAACCAGGATCAAAATCCTCCTGGAAACTGAAGATTCCAAAATCTCTATGAACAATTTTAATCTCTCTTCTGAATAAGTCACTTTGTCTAAGAGTACTTTCTTGTAAATTCGGCAATCTCCAGGACAATTACCATTTGGCCATGTGGAAAAGTAAGGGAGATTGATGAGGCTGAATTAGCCGTAGGCAAGAGAGGAATTGGGAGGTTCCAAGGTAACATAATCAAATTCATAGGTTTGGCAGGATAACTTTTTAAGTGGAAATTATATTGTTTAGTCTTATCTGTAAAATTATAATTATAATGCTTACTTTTGTAGGGTGTTCATGAGGATTAAATGAATTTGTGGATATAAATACTGGAATGATCACTGGCTTACAGGGTATGATATTACTCTTATATAGGCTATTTCAACCTCTGAATCATCAGAATCATATTCTGTAAATTGTTGACCACACATTTAGGGGAAAAATATAATAAATAATAATTATTATAAGGGAAAATTTATTATCTTAAGGGAAAGAGAGTGATTAAAGGAAATCACTGATTTTTTTTTTTCACTTTGGAGTTTTCACATTGAAAATGTACTTTAGGCATTATCTAATCTTACTATCTATGTCTTCAAATGAGGAAAACAAGATCAAGAAAAGCATAGCCACCTGCAAAGCCCATAGCTAGATGGGGGTAAGCCAATTCTAGCACTCAGTGCTTACAGTGTTCCACCTGTATACATTTCTCAGAGACCATATTGCCATTCTGTATATAAATCAAAATATTCACAGGCAGAGATTCAAGCCACTGCCATCCAATCATAGCATAAGTTTTCTTCTGGAGATACTCCATCTCTGGAATTTGACACTTCTCATTTTAAGTGTTACCTCAAATGGTGTCATGGTGGAGAGTTTGTACTGTATTGAAAGAGGCCAAGATCTTGTGGCAGGATTTGGTCTGTTGGTTTGGTTTGGAAAATTACACATAGCTTTCTAGCTCCCCACAAATTAAATTAAGAGTTACTGTAATTTAGTTTTAGAAGTCATTCAACATTGGTATTTCTCACTTTTTTTCAGCCACTTTAGGTTCAATGAGTTGCCATAAAAAATTAAAAACAGCTTCTCATATTCCCTGATGATATTATAATTGCAGTTGTGTTGGGTCAATTTTAAAGACACCTTTGCAGTATTGTGCAAATATTTCTGAAATCATATTGATACTGAGTCCTTCATCTAACATCTTGTTTCATTCTACTTAGTTGAGCCTTTTTAAATTCCTTTCTGGAATGATTTGTAGTTCCCACTGTCGAAGTCTTACATCAATCTTATTAGATTTATATTTATGCATTTCATCTTTATGTTATTGTAAATAGCATCATTTATTTAACTTTGAGTGTTTTCCCCCTAGTATTTGGAAATAAATTGATTTTTGTACCTGGTGATCTTCCTAAACTCACCTATCAGTCTTAGTAGTTGATTTGTAGATTCCTAATGGTTTCTAGGCAGACAATCATGTTATTGGCTATTATAGAAATTATGCTTCTTCCTGTTCCACCTCTATATTTGGGTTTCTTTCCACAGCTTCATTGCACTGCTTGAGCCCTGATGCACAATTTGAACAGAGTAGAAAATACAATGGTGATTAAGAGTGATTAAGTATGATATTAGCTGCAGATTTTACATAATTATCCTTTGCCTGTTTGAATAGTTGACTTTCTGTGAATATCAGGTGTTAGAATTTTGTCAAATACTTTCATGTATCTAATTAGATAATTACATGGTATTTATTTTATTCCACTAATGTAGCAAATTGCTCTTTTGTTAAGCTATGCTTATATCTTGATGCCCCCTTAATCTTGCTATATTTTGTTTGTTATATTACAGTATTTAACTTGTTAATATTTTATCCCATATTTTTCTATCTGTTGTGTCTTTTTTTCTTATTTTCCTAATAGGGTACCACTAGCTACACTAAATAAGTTGGTAAGTGTTCCCTGTGAATCCATCTTTTAAAAACATATAGATCCATTGTATCTTTTTCTTACCTCTCCGAAAGCTCTATTTATTTTTTTTTATTTTATTTTTTTCATTTTACAGACTGCATTTTGATTCATTGTACACAAATGGGGTACAGCGTTTTGTTTCTATGGTTGTACATGATGTAGATTCACACCATTTGTGTAATCATACTTGTGCACAGGGTAATGATGTCTGTCTCATTCCACTGTCTTTCATGCCCTTGCGCCTTCCCCCCCTCTCATTTCCCTCTACCTAATCCAAAGTTCCTCCATTCTTCTCTCATCCCCCACCCCCATTACGTATCATTATTCACCTATCAGAGAAAACATTTAGCCTTTGGTTTTTTGGGATTGGCTTATTTCATTTAGCATGATATTCTCCAATTCCATTCATTTACCTGCAAATGCCATAATTTTATTCTTCTTTATGACCGAATAATATTCCATTGTGTGTATATACCAGTTTCATTATCCATTCATCTATTGAAGGGCATCTAGGTTGGTTCCATAATCTAGCTATTGTGAATTGAGCTGTTGTAAACATTGATGTGGCTCTATTTAAATCATTATTATATTTTCTATTTTTTCCCTCATAGCTTTCTATTTTCCTCTCCATCCTTGAGAATATTTATACTATTTCTAATAGCTATTTTAGATTTTTGCCTTTTAATTCCATTATCTTTGCCCTTTTTGTCTGTTCTAGTGACTGTTTTCTCTTATTAGTTATTCTATATTTCCTCCTTTTTGTGCCTGGCAAATTCACAATGATACTAGACCTAGTACATTTTATGTATTGTTAGATTTTGTTTCATTTTATTAAGAATCATTGTGTTTGTGTATGGGCATGCAGTTGTTTGCAGATTGGTTTGAGCTTTGTCAAGACTTTGCAGCTTGAAAAGGGTAAATCTATAACATTTGCTACTCTTAGGCCAGCCATGCCTATTGTGATGGCTACACCTTTTGAGGTCTTCTTAATGTCCTGAGTATTACAAATCTCTTTACTGTGGCTGAGGAAGCACAATTTTTTCCAAACCTGTGTTAGCTTGGAGAATTATTTGGTCAACTATTATCTACATATTCTTTCCTACTTCATGGAGATTCCCCTCTCACCTACTAAATAATTTCTCAACCAAATGCTCAGGGGATTTGTCAGTTGAGTTTCTCACTGGAATTCTCTGGATTTGTCTCTCCTTTTTCTGGTATCTATCCATAACTTATATGTGTAACAGCGTCACTGAGCTGTGGTCTCTGCTTTAACAATTTAGCAAACTACCCCAGCTCTGATTGACTTATCTCTCCCAGACTTGAACTGCCTCTCGGAAGTAAACTTGTTTTCTTAATTCCTTCCTCCTGTTTTATATGACATCCAGTACTTCACCTGAGATTTTTTCATTTACGGTCAAAACTCATTATTTGGAAATTTCACTTTGTTATTTGCTAAAATACATTTGTCACAAAATCAATACTCATGATATTTTTCTGTCATTTGTAGTCCTGCACAGCGTAGGGAGAATTTTGAGTAGACAACCTGTACTCCCAGCTAAGACAAATGAAGAGATGCTCTGCCTTTTTATTTCACTCTTATAGTAAACAAGTGTTCTTTCCACTGTCTAATCGTGTTTTGAGGGTTTTTTTTTTTTTTTTTCATGTGGGGAGGTTTTGTTTATTTATTTGATGATTTTACTATTTAAAATGACCCCCGAACATGGTACTGAAATTCTGTCTGTTGTTTCTAAGTACAGGAAGCCCCTTGTGTGCCTTCAGGATAAAACATATGTGTTAGATGAACTTCACTTAGGCATGAGTTAGATTATTGCTAAACTCTAGTTTAATGTTAATGAATCCATGACATATATGAAATAAAGTGTCTTTAAATAGAAATATACATAGAGAAAGTGTCTTTGTTGATTGCTAGATAAAAATGTGTTCAGAACCTTTGGTTTGTTTCCTTTTTCATTACAGAATGTACAATTAAATTCTTGGTGGTATAAAAGAAAATGCATAAACACACATACATCAGGAAAATTTATTTGTAAGAAACAAGTGTGCATTTTAAGTTCCCAGTCAGTAGTCAGTTCTCTCATTCCCTTTAAAAATAATCTGTATTGTTTTAGCACTTAGTAACCTGTTTAACATATACAATCTATACTTCTTATTTCCAAAGTGCACTAGACATGTTTTATTTCTAAATTCCTGGGATATCAGTAATTAGTTCCTAATTAGGACATAAAATTGGAGTGTGTTTTTGTATGCATGTGTCTAAATCAGATGATCTGTGTGCACATGGAATATAGTAACAACTGAACTATTCTGTGAACCTTGATAAGATCTCCTCCCACACAGCCTGAAATACTATTATTAAACAATTCCTTGAATTAATCTAGTATTATTATTATTATTATTTGGTAGTGGGAATTATAGGAGCACATTACCAGTGAGCTGCATCTCCAACCCTTTTCTTAAGCAGCTGACCTCCTATTTCAGCCTTGAGTCCCTAAGATTACAGAGGTGTCACCATACCTGGCTGTAAGTCCATTATTGTAAGGAAAAATGGAACTCTGTATTATGTCCATATTTTTCAACTATACTAAATGGAATATTGTGAAAATCAGAATAGATTCTGATTTTCAAGGAGAACCCTGTGTTTGAGGGTTTCACATATGTTCTCCAATAAATGACTTTTTCCAGTGTGCTTGCTTTAGAAAAATAAAGTGGCCCTATGCCCAATGCAAAGGTTCCAAAGAGAGCTACCAGTTTTCTCCCCACTAAGTATGAAATGCTCTCAGATAAGATGAGAAAACAAATTGCAAGGTAAAAAGCAAGAAAAGACAGCTATATGAGAAAGGAGTTTGCTATGAGCAGTTCTCGAAGACTGTTCTGAAGGTTTTAGAAAGACTGTGAGTAACACAGAGAGGTGGAGCCAGAATCAAAATAACAATTTTGAGTACCATTTAGAAAAGCCATAATTATATTTTTACTGACGTTCCACCAAATTTATATTTGTCAGAATATTCTAACAGGTTTCAACTTTTGCCTCTTCACAGTTTGAGAATGAAATTAATTCCACAATCTTATGTTTATAAACTCAACAATTTCCAGGCTCCCTGAAACCTGCTGTCATAAAGATGTTTAAAATGTTGTTAACCTTACTCCATGTGGTGCTGAAGTACGTCAGCCACAAAATTTACCTGTTCTTTACTAAAAGTATTTGGAGATCATGTGATCCTTTGGGTTATGTATGATTTCCCCAGTGGTCTAGGAATTCACTACAGAAAGAAGCAAGGCCCCCCTCCACAACTTCTGCACATGAGCACAAGAGACATTACAGTAAATATGTGGCACTGTTGGAGAAGCCTGAATGTAAACATCCTGAATGTCTCAGATTCCTGTTTTGGGTGTGTCCTGGGATCTGGCCCACCACACATTGGTTTTCATGCTTTTCCAATGCCCTGGGAGATATGGTTCATAATTGATGCTAGCAGTAACTGTTGTTACCATTAGTAAATTAGTTGATAAATATTCTCAGGCAGGCAAATATTTTTATCTAAAACACATATTGGGCCCAAACTTGCAACTGGTTAAATGTTATGAACTTAGTGGAATCCATGGCTTTATTTTTCAGCTATTAACTGCCTTTGGGATTAGTTTACTCTTTTCTATTCCCCACTAATTACTTCACTAATCATAATTCATCTTTCTGATCAGTGGATAGACAAAGGGGAATGAAGGGAAGGGAGTGGGGATGGAATATGAATCTGACCTTTCTTATGTACATATATGAATATACCACAGTGAATCTCACCATACGTATATCCACAAGACACTAATTAAAAAAAAAAAATTAGCAAATAGCAGAAAGACAGTAGAGCAGAGGGTAGGGAACAGGGGAAGGGAGAAGGGGATGGAATTGGAAGTGCTGGGGAGTGAATTAGAATAAACTGTATTTCATGCTTTTATAGTTATGTCAGAATGAATCCTAATGTTGTGTATAACTAAAAAGAACCAATAAAAATAATAATTCATCTTCTCCCAGATCAAAGTGTCGGTCTCCTAACTGACTTCATACCTTCTTCTCCTTGCTTTACAGATTCTCCAGGGAGAAGTCAGGCACTTTCTCTAACATCTGTTCATTTCAGTCATTGGGTTGTAGTATTTCAGAGTTTCTCTTTGCCTCAGATGAAGTCCGGTGTAGTCATGATCTGCCTCTGTGCAAGTCTCTTCATCCCTAGCCACTCGCTTCTCATGAGTGTACTACGCATTAACTAATCTTCCATGGCCAATGTCCTACCCTCTGCACATCCTGCTTCTACTGACTGCTTTCTCTCCTTCCATCTTCATTGATCTAATTCCACTATTCACATGCTAATTTATGCCTCATATCCTGTAGAATGCACTGACCTTCCAAATCCAATTACAAATGAGTTATATGACCTGTGTTTTCACAGCATTACTATTGTATCACTTCTTTTTTTCCATAGTTTAATCATTTAACTTATGTCATACTAGGCTATATGTTTGTTTCATGAAGGTAGCTTTGTAGGTTGAGTATGACTTTTGGAAAGAGAGCAGAGTGGAAACTTAGTATATAATTTTCATTGGTACATTTAGAGTCTAGAGACCTGTTCACTTAAAGAAAGTGAAACCTTATATGTATCCCCTTTTAGTATTTCTTTTATAGCATGCCTTCATTAATGAGCCACAAAGAACAAGTCCAAAATAAGGAGAACAAATTTATGGCTTAGATTGTTAAGAAAATACATCAGACTCTAAAATCCATGGTTGTTTAAAATCTTGTCTATTTTTCATAATTCTGTGGTGGAGATGTCACAAAGACTAGTCGAACACTTTTAATGACAGGGACCTCACTGTCTTTGATTAGATCTATTTCATGATCAAAAACTTTGATCTTTTAAAAGAATTTTGTATCTTCTAATTTACACCCAGAAGAGTTTTACATTCAGAAGTTTTAGAAATAGCATATTTTCTCCTCCAGTGAAGTATAAAATATATGATTAAAAGTTTTTAAAATTCTGGAGGTGTCTGTGTGAGTGAGTGTTGGGGATTGTGTATATTCCATTAATACTATTATATAACAGCATTCCTGAGGCTGGTTAATTTATATGGAATAGAAATTTGTTTCTCACAGAGCTGGGAAGTCCAGCTACAAGGTACCAGCATGTTCAGTGTCTGGTAGGACTAGTCTCTGCTTCCAAGATTCCAAGATGCCTCACCTCGTTAAAGGCATGAAGCCAGAAAGGGTCTAGACTAGTTTTTCTAGTCTTTATATAGTTGCTAATCATTCCTGAGGACTGTATCATCATGATCTAGTCACTTTTGAAAGGTCCAGCCTTTTAATAGTATGATATTGGCAATTAAGTTTTAATATATGAATTTTGAGTGGCATTAATTACCATAGAGAATGTAGAGAAATATATATATATATACAGTGTATATTCTGTGTGTGTATGTATATATATATACATTTCTATAGTATATATTCTGTATATAAAGACATATCTATCCACCTGTCAATATACATAATTCACTGCTGCGACTTCAAAACAATGCATATATAACATCTGTGCATTTATAACTCCAGGTCTGAGCTTTTTCCTGAAATATAGAATTATATTGCTAAATACTGCATTACTTAAACTTCTTGAATTTACCAAAGGCATCTTACATTGGCCAAAGATTTTTGTTTGCTGCAAAATCCATTGTATTACTACCCACGTTATTTATTCATCCATTGAGTCTCTAAAATGGAATACTTCATGTTTGACGAACTCCTTTTTTTTTAACCTAATCACCCATTGCTTTTTTTCCCCAATTTTATTTAGAGGGTCTTCATTCAATTTTTTTCCATCATACTATTTTATAATTCTGTTGTTACATCCCTCTCCCTGATCCTGTGTAGACTCTGAAGGCAGAGACTGTGTTTTATTTATTTTTCAGTCTTCAACCCTTAGTTACATCTCTTACACTAGTGTCAATATTCAACCATTTGTTAAATGCTTGCATACATATAGAAAAGGGTAACTTTGAGGCACTCATTCTGCCCTGTAGAAATTCATCATTGACAATTTTGCCTTTTTTTAATCTCTTTGGAAATTGAAGGTATCCTTCTTTGCATACGTACAGAGCTACTTGGGTGCTGGGATTTGAAGTATTAACAATTTATTATCTGGTAAAGTTGTATAATTTTAGTTCATAGCTATTTCTTGTACACTTTTCTATTTTAAATTTCTTGTAATGAGTATATATAGTTTTTCCAGAGCCAATAATGCTATTCAATTATATTCAAGTGTATATAATTAATAAAGTACTTGCCAAACTCCTGAAAGATAATCTCTTCCCTTGCCCATTACTCTTGTAATGTAAAAGAGGTAGAGTTGATGTCCAATATTTTAAGCAGTGCTCTTTCATCAGGAGTGTGAATGGATTGTAGTTTAAGAGCAGAGTAAAGGATGCAGTTGAAGATTGAGTGTTACATGTGAGTGGCAGGGAAGATAGGTGTGTCTGTGTTTGTGTTCTGAAAGGTGCGTTCGTAATGCACAAAGGAGTTAGGATGAAGGAAAAGTGAAAGTGTTGACAAGTGTTTTTTCTTTTCTGAAATTCTAGTGATGCTGACATCCTTGTCTGAGCAAATAGCACTTGTATTAAGAACAGAGGAAAAAAGAATAGAGAAAATGGGCTAAAATTAAAAAGCTTAGAAGACAGGATGGTAGTCTACCAATATTATGAAATGTATTTTTCCTTCTCTCACTATACTTTTTATGAGAATCATTTCAGTGAAAAAGACATAAAATATTGCTCAATAGGAGCAGATAAATCTTAAGATACACACACATATACCTATACAGCTAAAATGAAGATTTTTGAATTCAGACTAATATTTCTAGTAAGAAGAAAGCCTGTTCTTTAAAATTTATATCTATGTATTAAAACTAGTATATACAGAACAAGTGTAAACTACATTGAAATTTTCTGTAAAAGCATAAAAGAAGATAAAAGTAGAGGCTAATCAGAAACAACATAAATCAAATTAATAATCTAGAATTATCCATTCAGTTAGGAACTGTGACCTGCTTGTGAGAAATGGTAGTATTCATAGAATTAATATCTCCTGTTTTTCTCTACTTCTCTGGTAGTTCCTTGCTATATGTAGATGATTCAGAATTCCGATATCATTAAACTTTATTTTGATAACAGTGTATGCTATGTTTGGGTCTTAAATGTCTCCCAAAGGCCCATCTATATGCTAAAGACCTGGTCATCCGTCATAGCACTATTGGGGGTGGAACACTTAAGAGGTGGAGCATAGTGGGAGAAAGTTAGGTCAGTGAGGGCGAACCCTTGAAGGGGATATTGGATTCCCATTCCTTCCTCCTCTCATTGCTCTCCAGCCCATCATGAGATGACCACAGTGAGGTGAGAGACTCTGCTGGAGCACCTACTCCCAGTTCATCATGTTTTGCCTCCTCTCAGTCACAAAAGCAAGAGTCATCCAACTGTAGACTGAAACACCAGTAACTGTGAGCCAAAATAAATCTTTGGTCCTTATAAGCTGATTATATCCGGTCTTTTGTGATGGAAAGGTAACTAACAGTGTGCTTTTGAAAAAACAGTAACTTTTGTTTTTCATTAATAAAAAAAAGAAACAAAAACTTTACTTACTTCCTCTTGACTTGTGGTACAATGGCAGTATAAATATGGGATGCTGAAATATTTCTGCTTTTAAAACAGTTGTTTTTGCTCAGTATTTTGGAGATGGAAAATTGGAGAGGGTTATCTACTCCCTCATATAGTACTTACTTTGTGAGAAACTGAGGCAAGATATTCCTGTGCTTTGTAAAAATAACAGTTACAAATTCCTCCTAGAACGTAGATACAAATTACCCTGCAGACATTGGACTGTAACAAACAACACTTCCCTTTTTCTTTGGGTACTATGAAGTTTATGGCAAAGTTTTGGGGTCATCTGTGGTGTTGACAAATATTTCACAGCTCTTAGGGGAAAAAAAGAAGTTTTGAGTTTAATACTTGCTAATTTCTGAGTTGCAAACTATCGTACCTTGGCTGATTCCTACCCACATAACATCACAAGATGTGAAGTTGAAGAAGTGTGCACAGTTAGCGTTTGTAAGCTGGTATGTAGCAGCTCCAATATATTTATGTCTTAATAATGTGCCTTTCATCCATTTTCCTGTTCCCAAACTTTTTTTGTCTCCACCCACTTGTTCACCCCAATTTTTGCGAATGTTACCATTTGGTTGTCACATGTTTAAGATAGCTGAAATTCCCTGGAATAAGAAAAAAAATTTAAAAAAACATTAACTGATTAGTAGAAGGCTCCATTGAATAAATGATTTCTGGGGCTCTTGTCCGAAGTATGACACCTGTCTTTGGTTTCCTTGGCAGTAACCACTAGAAGATATTAGTTCCCATGAAGGATTCCCTATTCCTTTTGTTCAGCTTATTCTTCAGAAAAGAATAATGCAATATTTTAAGTAAGTATATCGCTTTACAATTTCTCATGTTACTATGGGCATTAGATTGTCTATTGCCCTAAAGCCTAATGAGTTAGAAAGGGAAGATTTTACCATTTCCAATTTTTAGATGATGACCCCTAAGACTAAAGACATAAATCTTATAAGTAGTAGATTCTCTCACCCTGCTTTTTTGCTATCAAGACCCTAAAGAAGAAATTAGAATTCCTTTTGCTCTTCTTCAGAAGATTAGAGTGTGTTAGATATTGTTTTAGGATATGATAATTTTTCCTTCCATGTGAGAACATTACTGCTGCTAAATTTTAAGCATTATTATGATTTTGAATCCTGAAGATAATAATAATGTACCTTCATCTTCATCTCCTATGTATATCTTTGCTTTTCAATTATGAAATAATGAAATGGATAATAATTGTAGAGATTCTGTTCTATTGCAGGACAATTTTTCAAGAAAATAACTGCCACTATCGTTGAATACCACATTTGAGTATCTGATAGCTATCTTCTAAGGGGCTGTTAAGTTCTGCATAATTTATTTAAGCTGTGAAATCTATAGATGTGAGGTGGTAAATGCCTTGCATTAGACAGCATTCAGAAATAACCTCCCAAGTTAGTTCCATCTTAACAGGAACCAAATCCTAGTACTCTCTAGAAGGTCCAATGAGGAATTTTGTGCAGCAGCAATCTACTTTCTTTCTTCCAGACTACCATGGCTTACTGGTTAGAGAGGTACTCTGATGGTGAGCTGCAGAATTGCATTTACAAGTGTTTTTACAGCTCTAATATTGATGCTCTGGTTCTGTCCAATTTCCCCCCCCCCACCCTGCCTTGCATTAAAAAACCCTGCAAGACCCTGCACTGTTGGGATGCAGTGACACCTTATTTAACAGCAGCTAATCAATATAAAATAAGCCTCCCCTTTGTTACAGCAGTGCTATTGATAGACTGCTCCTCCCTTTTAATTTTTTATTATTTTGCATTGATTTCTGAAACTCAATTCTGTATCTTATTTTTCTTCCATCAGTAATTGTGAACTGAGCCCTATCTGACTAGAAATCTAACATCCTTTTTCAATCACAAATCACCCAACTTAATTAAGGAACAATTCGTTGAGGGTTTTTAAAAAAAATCATTCAACTCTCCTCTAATCTAATTTAATGTGAAATACATTAAGTGCAAGATTTTGGGAAGTTTGCACGTAGAAAATTCTGAAAAGACAAGATTATTGCTGTTGTACATGGTTTTAGGGAGTAGGCTGTCAAATTTTCCCATTTAGCCTAGTGAACATGGGGGGAAATTCAGACATATAACTACCATTGACACTAATAGGGATTTGTCTTCTAAAGCCTGCTGTATCAATAGAAGAGGGGCCTTAGATTTCTTTTTTCCTTTCTTCCTTCCTTTTTTTCTTTTCAAATCTGAGCTGTATTGTCTAGAATAAAAAATTAATGGCAGCCACATTGTCATTGTTGCTCTTGAGTGCTAACCCCTAATGTGCCAAACATAGGTTAATCTTATTGTACATGTAGACAGAGTAATTCAGTTATGGGTACGTATTCACATGCATGTATATTTGTCCAATTGTGTGCATTGGACTGAAAATAAGCAAAGACATGCTGGTTGATCTATTCTTTCATCACATCTTAATTATCCTTTATGACCTATCACAAAGCATTAACAATAAAATAAAGTTTGGTTTCTTGATGATTCATAAAAGTAGATTTAGGTACCAGACAGATTTTTTGGTTAGTTCTGCTCAATAATAGACCTTTGTTTAATATGTGTTTGCTATTGGAAAAGAAATACAAAGTCTTTGCAAAAATATATATATATAAAGTACATGAGTAGAATGAAATACTAATTGTCCCTATTCCTACTTGTCAGATAACTGTTGAATTGTTAAAATCTTGGTTTGCACAGCCCCCAAATCATTGTCTATTATTTATCCCCCTATATAATTAGCCCACCTTATATGGGGTAAAAATTATACAGAATATTATGTTAAATCCTTACATAATTTGTACAAATTATCAGAGACCAGGTCATAAATTATTTTAGCAGTTTTTTTTAACCATTATTTTAGAAGTTACTTTGGCAAGGCATCCAACATCAACAATGAAATATATGTTTGCTATAAACATAAAATTATAGTTCATTTGCTAAAGGACAGAGTGTTGTGTGTTATTTTAAAATCAGTATTTATTATCAGGGTCAAAATTTCAAAACCTAATTATTAATACAAATAATAAAATAAACCGTAAATGCAAGTGTGAACTCTGAATAAATTGGAAGCAAGAAACCACACAACCAGTAGCAAAAAGGGCTTCTGGAATCAGGTCAGCTGAAGCTGACAAATCAAAATAGCCTATAAAAGAAAAGGCCCTTAGAAAGGGAAAAGACTGCAGATTTCCAGCTACACCTGATGATTTTTCCATTCTAATTTTCATCCAACAGTACTCAGCATGGATTAGGCACTAATAATACGCCCAGCATCAGGATTGGCTGCTAGAAAACTGAGAGCCAAATTTAGAGCCATTCCTTGAAAATACTTAGCATCTGCCTTTTAAATTTCATACTGATTCCATTTTTTGTACTCATTCTTGCATTTTCTTCATAGTTTTTCTTTTTTTAAAATTAACAATATCTTCTACATCATATTAAGTCACATCTGGGATATCAAACACAAGATATATTAGCTAAGCTAGAAACTGAGAGGAATAAGGTATAGAATGAGAGATGGTTTCTGATCTTAAAGAAATTAGTTTGGAATTATAAGCCCCTAGTGACAATTTCACAAAAAGAGGTAAAACAAAATTAGAGCCTATGGAATGATGATTAAAATAGTTTCGTGGTCTTCTGTTGGTTTTGTTTAGATATCCCACGTGGTAATTTTGTAGACATTTGTACCTGTTTTGAACATTGGAAGGTGGACAGGAATTTTTCTGTGTTTAGTTTAGATAGGTTCATGGAAGATAACTTCCAGTGTACTAAAGGAGTGACATTTTAAAATGGCACCACCACTCCTTTCAAAGTATCCATTGGAAAATGCTGTTGTGATTTCATTCTCACTTTGTTTTAAAAATAATTGACCTTATCTCATTTAACAGTAAGAAAAACCAATGTGTATGAATCCTCTTCTCATTTCATTTACCCTCTCATTATAGAATGCTAACCCAAGGTAGTATATTTTTGTGACTGGAAGACTTTTCCTTCTCACCACACCCTTTGCAACAAAATGTTTATATACATTTATATATTTTTTTAGTTTGTAATTTGAAGTTTTTCTTTTAGTATTAATTATTAATGATAATATTGTTTCATTGAATATGAATATACAGTTGATCAAATCCACCTAAATAGTAAAACTTGATAAATATTGAGTTTAAAGGTAAAATTCTGGGCTGGGGAAATAGCTCAGTTGGTGGAGTGCTTGCCTTGGAAGCACAAGGCCCTGGGTTTGATCCCCAGCATCGCAAAAAAAAAAAAAAAAAAAAAAGGAAAATTTTGTTGGGCATACTTTTTTTTAACCTTTTACAATATTTAAGCACAGAATACTGTATTACTTAATATATTTTTCCATAACCTTTTGTGAAATTCAGATGGCAGGGTATCATTTACCACCCTTTTGTCTTTCTTTTTTGATCATCTTCACCTTTTGCGCAGTTCTCCAACACAGTATCATCAGCCCACCTTCTTTGAACTTTGAAGTTTCCTGAGGCTGGAATGGGCCAGTGAGATTAAGAAGAGGGTTCCCACTCGGAATGTTCTCCATATGAATTTTCTCTTCAGGTTTTTGTTCTTGTTCCTTCCTGGCCTGCTCTTCTGTTCTTTCTTTCTTTCTTTCTTTCTTTCTTTCTTTCTTTCTTTCTTTCTTTCTTTCTTCCTTTCTTCCTTTCTTCCTTTCTTCCTTTCTTCCTTTCTTCCTTTCTTCCTTTCTTCCTTTCTTCCTTTCTTCCTTTCTTCCTTTCTTCCTTTCTTCCTTTCCAGTTCTGCAAGAACAGCAGTATCAACATCATCACTCTCCTCTTCAAAAATCTTCATCTTCCTCATCTGTTGAAGGATCATCTGCATCAAGGTTGGCAGCAGGAATCTGATCTACAGAGGCTTCTTTGACACTGAAGAGGATCTTGATTGTTCTAAGTTTGGATGAACCCTATTTTTTATCCCTTGCAAGCAGCTTTCTTTTTCTTCCGAATCCCTCCTGGAGTCAGGTGTTAGGAACCTCTTTTAGGGGCATCCTGAGTAGTCTGTCTGTGTTTTATCTTTGTATAAGAGG
Source organism: Sciurus vulgaris (assembly GCF_902686455.1). Lineage (NCBI taxonomy): Eukaryota > Metazoa > Chordata > Mammalia > Rodentia > Sciuridae > Sciurus > Sciurus vulgaris. The sequence continues at coordinate 50,172,304 of NC_136473.1, forward strand.
GAAGATCTCTGCTTGAATACTGCTTTGAGAGTTGGCTCAAAACACCTTCTTCTTTTCCTCTTCCACCTCTTGCAGGTTCAAAAGTCAGCCTGGCTGCTGTGTTACCTTTTATGCTGTCTCTTGATTTTCACGAAGGGTACAGGCTGTGTCCAGAGAGGGAGAAACAGGGTTTTCTGCTGCAGGGTACCTTCGACTCCAGCACACCTCGTGATTTGTTATTCCGAGAGTGTGCCCTTGGATGTTCACGAGGAACTCTTGTCTTTGCTCTGGTGTGGGATTTGTGGGTGAGAGGACCCGAGCCCACTTAAGCTATAGGCAAAGCTCCCGTCTTGCCGTTTTCTCCATGGCACAAGGAGAGCTCCACAGGCCCCACCCTGCCCACAGCTCTGGAGCTTCTCCACCTGCCACTGACTCTGACCCTGGCTTTCCTTTCCTGTCCCACCTGCATAAGGAAAATAAGGTGTTAGCCTCTCGTAGCTCACTTTGGCCAGGTCTGATGAACACCCTCTAGAGATCACACAGAAACCTTGCTACTCTTGGCCTCCAGAATCCTCTGCTCCTGGCGTACATTATTCTTTTTTTCATCCAGTGGAAAAGGAAGCAGTAGACTGGACCAGATGGAGTAAACTCATAGTTTTTACAAAACTTCACAATTCAGAAAATTTAGGAATAGTATAGTACTAGAAATAGGTATAGTATATAGGTATATTTCCTTTTCCTCATGTGTTATAAAGATGGCAGCTTAATTATATATGTGTACACTTGTATTTAATATAGTGCAACCCGCATGTTTTAATTTCTGCTGCTCCTGTGATGCTGTTGGACCAAGTTCTGCTGTTTCCTTAGGTGGAGTGGGAGCAACATAAGATGGGGCCAGCTGTCCAACTATGCCACATCACAACAGGAAAATACTTAAGTTTCATGGAAGAGAAAAGCCTTCTACTCATGGACAAGAAAAGGCAGATGTAAAGTCAATTAATTACCTTCTGGTCTTCTAAGGTAAGGAGGAAAGTAAAATTTTGGACTCCCTGTAAATCTCATTTTCTTTGATGTTAGAAACGCATGTAAAAAGGCTGACAGGTTTTCCATGTGTTTCTAAATTTCCAATTTCTCTTCCATTCTTTCTTCTCCATTACCTCAATTTCCTGAAGTGCTGAAACCCACCCAGAAGTTTCTCTGGGTGTATAGTTCTTTGGTTACTTGGATACCACCCACCCATCAGGCTCCTTCCTGGTTTCCCAGGCATGTGCAATGACAGTTATCACAAACCTTGTCACATTGCATAACATCATGAAGATGGAGCATAGTAGAATTTTTCTCTAATGTACATTACTTCTCTAATTTTCTATGCAGACTTTTCTTCTGAGCTCCTTTGAATCATTTTATGAAAATTGCATGATTATGTCTGTAATGAAAGTGGTGAAATTTGGCATAATGATAAGAATGGTATTGAGCTGCTGGCTAGTTTAAGACTTCATGCTCCTGTCATAACTGAGGATTTGCTTTTATATTTCTGAGATTAGTTTGTGCCATCTGGGCACAGGCACCTTCAGAATGTTGTCCAGCTCCTGCATCTGCCTTTTTAACTTACCTCTGTTGCACTAATAGAAAACTAAGAATTCTATCCTCCTCCTGCATGTTTTGATTTATGCCTGCATTCAAGTTGCCTCTATGATAGTAAAGTTACAGGATGAGGAAAAGATAAAAAGTCCTGTGTATGACATATTAGATCAAGGTTTGGGTTAGTAGGTTTCTATTTCCTAAAATGTTTCTTGTAAGATTTTGGATTAGATTTTATTTTTCTACTTCTCCTCTTTGTAGAGATCTGCATGTTAGGTAATCATTTTCTAAGTATTTTGTGAGAAGAAATAAATACAAGTTTTTCCAAGTTTAATTACATTTTATTGATCTTATAATTGTATCTTTTCATGGCATAGGGTCGATAGCATAAGTCTAAATATTTATTGAAGTTTGGGGGTTTTCCATGGAACTTGTGTGTGTGTGTGTGTGTTTTGTACATAAATCTGTGTGGTGCAGAGGTCTCCCATGGGTGCAGACAAGAGAAAACATTAATTTTGCTGATTAGGGAAAGTTGTTTTACTAAACTCTTCATAATGTATTTCATATTAATATTAAAATTACAAGAAAGCATCATGTTAATTTAACAAACAAGGACTTGGTCATTTATGATTGCTTATGTTCAACATACGTATTAGTCTTCTAATAGTATTTCATTTGTTCTAATTTCGAAAGCAATGCAAATTTGTGTTAGAAAATACAGAAAAATGCATTGTACTAAGAAATCTATAATTATGGAAGTATTAGTGTTTTATTTTGAATTCATGCACATTTATAAAATGTAGTTTTATATCCTACTTTCTTCATTTGACATTTTATAATTGATATTTTTCTGTTTTGTATTTTTGATGACCCCATACTACTTAAATGTGTCGGTATGTTGTACAATTTATTATCCTTTATTGTACACTTAGCTTGTTTCTACAGTTCATATAGTCATTTGTAGATTTATATGTGTTGGTACATGTATGTTAACTCTCATGAGTAATAGGAAAAGATGGGCAAGTCGTGGGGAGACCAGAAGTAACTCTGAAAAGATGGCAGCCCGCTTGCCCTTCACATGTGCTTTTCTCTTACTTCTCCTGCTCTGGAGCCCTCAGGGTGCTAGAAGATGCCTCTCATTCTGAGTTCACTAGAGGTCTCTAGAAAAGATGACCCGTGTAGGTCTTTATTTTCCAGGGTGAAGCTGGTGGAGTGCAGTGGGCAGCTGCAAAAGGGATATGCATCTGTATTTTCCCTGTAGGCCCATTCAGGGTGTCTCCAATATGGTTCTTCAGTGGATCGGAGTGTGGGGCCAAGTTTCTCGTTATTTTAGTAATAGGAAAGCACAGTTGATATTGCTAGGAAATCCTTACCCCAGAGGCCTTGTTCCTCAGCCTAAGAGTAGTGAGATTTTGCTAGTTTATTCAGATAGCACCCCAGTCCAGAAAGAAAATATCTAACCCACAGAGAGTGAATACACAGTTATCTCTGCCCCCACACACCCAGCCAGGGTGGGACCAGTCTATAGTTCCCAGCCTGGACTCCTGGGCAGGCTGGTACATTCATTCATCCCAGGATGAAAGGGCTGTCATGGGAGCCCAGAGGTGTGTTCTTGTCCTCTCAGGGTGTCAGACAACCGAAGTGCCACCCCTCCTCTCCATGGACTCTCAGTTGCTGCATGATGATACCGTCCAGCTGTGGCCTCCCAAAATTCTTCTTTTGCTGTAAAAAGTTGAATACTGAGTTCATCCTTCTTCATTTTTTTCTTGTATAATCTGAATCCTCCCTGATGAAAATTGATACCTTAGGAAAAACAGGAGCTAGGTTCTGTAAATACAAACACAAATACAAGAGAGAAGGGTATATTAACACACTTCAAAATATTCTTGCTATAGATAGCCTTTGAGAGGGTAGGCTTTTTTTCAGAAATGATATGTGGTTTTTATCTTACATAAATAAAGTAAAACATGTAGGAAGAAATGCATGGGCAGATTAATTTTATCATTCTTTGTCATAACCCAAAACTATAAAAGACTCAAATATTTAACAAACTTGTTATAATATTAACTGGAATTAGCTGCCAGAATATATTGATATGGAAAGATATCCATGAAAGTACTGTGGAATGAAATCAAGTTGTAATGCAACAACAGCTGTTGGAGAGATGTACCATCTTTTAACTTCAAGTACTTGAGATGGATCAAAAGAGTTAGTGCATAGGAATTTCAGAATAGGGAGACTTTTCTTTTGTTGTTTAACTTTAAAAAAGTAAGCCCTGTATTATTTTCTGCATTACAATGGATATGTTTCTTCTATAATATCAAAACCAATTGGAGAAACACTACTATTGCTCTGACATTCTGGGGCACAAGTTTTATGCACTTTTTATTTCTCTAGGATGGATTCCTATAAATGAAAATACTGACTGAAGAACTATGAATATTTGGTACCTCTTCATCTATTTTTCCCAAAGCAGTCACGTTTGACTCATTCTTCTCTGACTCTCTTGCCTAATATCCTGTCAGTTTTAGAGACTGCATTCTAATTCTCTTTACTGTCGAGTTCCCTCTGTGGTTTCCACTCAGGCACTCTGATTCTGGAAGCTGATAGGGCATCATAACAGCTCATCCTAGGGCATTTTGATTTGCTATGAATCCATCCTTTTCCTCTGGAATACCCAGTCGTTGTCGCCATCTTTTATTTATTTTGTCCTGCTGTAGAATTGCACAGTATTATATTGTTGATTATTTTCTCATCTTCAGTTTTGCTATTTTATTTATCTTCTCAAAGAATCAAATTTTGTGTATTCATCTTTCATAGTAGTTTATTTCTAGATTATTAATCCCTTTTATCTTTAAAGCTCTCTTGAAATGAAGGATAAAGGATTGTGCTTTTAGAAGTTATGCATGCAATTTGTAATTGAGAGGTACAGGTCTGGATTTCTCTGCAAATTGTTTTTGTGCTAGACTGACTGACTTCCCTTTTCAGAGGAATAATGAAGCCTAGATGCTTGATGAGTTTTGAACTACATTTAAAAAATAGTGGCCCTTGTAATAACTGATTTTTCCACCTAATGATTGAAGCAGTTGCTTATTCACACAATAATCAAACCTGGTGACCAATGTGTTTTCTGATAACATTATATCTGTACACCACGTGACCTGTACAGGATGGCTACCACTCTCCTGAAATTTGCAAATTCGATGAGAAGAAAATTTTCTTGAAATATGCAGATTTTATATACACAGATAAATCATTATAAATAAGATGATAATAAAGATAATGAAGCAAGGTATACATTTTTACAAATTTGCACACATCGGGTTTTTTAAAATTTGCCTTTGTAAATTTTGGGAATGAATATATTTTATGTTGATTATATTTCTCCATTTTTGTTGATTTATTCTATTAATGTTTCTAAGAGGCTTTTAATGATCTTTTATGTTATTATCATCATCTATAAATTGCAAATAGTTCCCACAGTATATTAGTTTGGAAAAGAATTATAAAGTATTTTCTCAGACGAGAGCTAAATTTATAAACCATTTTGGCTTTCCAATATAAGAAAGATTTTCCCTACCCAATATTTTTATCCACTTAATCATTATCTGCTTCTTTCATAAACCATTCCACTCGGGGTTTGTGTGTGTGTGTGTGTGTGTGTGTGTGTGTGTGTGTGTGTTGGGAGGGCTTTTATGTGATTTGAAGAATGTGCATAACATGCAGCTTGATAGAATCCCTAGTGTTTTTCTCCCATTTCTCTGCCTCATTTAAACCTTAAACTTCATTTCATGGAGTAAGGCTTAGAGACTTAGAGATGAGTAGGTGTCATTTTTATATTGTATTTTATTTGTATTACTTACATTAATTGTATTATTCTATATGGTACTTGTAATAAATAGAAAAATCCAGCAGTTTCAAGATGGCGGCCTAGAGGGTGGCTGCATTTCATTTTGCTCCAGGACTCAGGATTCAAAAGAAGAGATATTGAGACACTTGGGACCAACTCAAAGCAGCCGGGTGACTCTCTCCTGTAGGGGAGGCGTCCCGGATGGGACAGTAGTCCCAGAACGCAGGAAACTTTGTGAAGTAGAGCTGCCGAAGAGACACCCCTCCCCCCACTGGAGCAGTGAACTCGGACAACTGGAGAGGAGAGGAGGCTGCTCAGCACAGCGCTGGGACTCGGAGCAACCACTGGGGCTCCGGTGGCTGCCCAGGGGAGGAGTGGCAAGGAGAGCTATGTGGACTCAGAACACCGGGGCCTGCCCTGAGGAGGAGGAGGAGGATCATGGCCGCTTGGATTCGGAGTGACTGCACCAGAGCTACAGGTGGTTGCAAGAGGAGGAGCAGCGCGGCGAGCTGTTTGGACTTAGAGCGATGCTTCTGAACACCGGGGCCTGCCCTGAGGAGGAGGAGGAGGAAGAGGAGCATGGCCGCTTGGATTCGGAGTGGCTATACCAGAGCTACACGCGGTTGCCAGAGGAGGGGCTGCGTGACGAGCTGTTTGGACTCAGACCACTTCTGAACACCGGGGCCTGCCCAGAGGAGGAGGAGGAGGAGGAGGAGCGCGGCGGGTCGTTTGGACCCGCAGTGACTGCATTAGAGCTCCAGGTGGCTGCTGAGAGGAGGAGGCGATTGGTGAGTTGTTTGGATTTAAAGCGACAGCTCCTGAACACAGGGGGGCTGCCAGGAGGAGAAGCGCGGTGGGTCGCTTGGTCTCCAGTGGCCGTACCAGAGCTCCGGGCGGTTGCCCAGAGGACCCATGCAGCGGGTCACATGGATTCAGAGCCACTCAGAACGACCGCTCCTGAACACCCGGGGGGTTACCTGGAGGTGGAGGAGGAACGAGGAGGGTCACTTCTACTCAGAGTGATTAATTGCCCAGGGCTATGGGCGGTTGGTGGGAGGAGGAGGCACGCAGTGAGTTTCTTGGACTCCTTCTGACCACACTGGAATACTGGACGGCTGTCTGGAGGAAGAGGCGTGTGGCAGGTCTCTGGGACTCAGAGCGATTGTACGGGGCCCCAGGTGTCTGCTCAAAGGAGGGGCCGCATAGCCAGGCGATTAGGTGCAGAGCAGGGTCCCAGGATCTAGGAGGCTTCTTGGTGGAAGAGCCCCACAGAGACAAGCTTAGGGGCTGAGCGAAGGTTCCAGGACTGCGGGCAGATTCTCTGAGGAGGGGCAGCCTAAGGAGATTCTTCTGCGAAGGGTGAGGCTCCCAGGCCCAGGAGGTAGGGCCAGGCCCCTGGGAACTTTGCAGAGGAAGGCAGCCCAGCCCAGGCGGTAGCTGTAAATTGAGGGGAACCTCTAGGAGGGAACTGACCAGCGACACCTCCCCACCGGGTGAGTATTCCCTGCCGGGTGAGGTATCCCCACAAGGACGGTAAAACCAGAGACTCAGGCCCAAACAGGCCTTGCCTCAGCCCGCAGACTAGTCCCCTTTGGATGACCACTGGTCAACAAATGGAGGCACCTCTGCCAACTAGCAGGGATTATACCCCAGCTGAAGGCCACCACTCCTAGAGAGGCAGCATCCTTGTGGAGCACCGCATTATCAACTTCCTCCAAGACTTCAACCTGCTGAAGGCTAAGGGGGGATATATATATAGAAATCTTCAGGGACATTGTAAGTCAATAGAGGAAATCTGCAATATCTCAGCGGTCCACTGATACCTGAACAATATGAGAAAACAAGGAAAGAAAATGCTGCAAACAAATCTAGATGTTACATCAATAAAACCCAATGACAGCATGGCAGAAGAAATGACAGAAAAGGAGTTCAGAATGTACATAATTAAAATGATCAGAGAAGCAAACGATGAGATGAAAGAGCAAATGCACGCACTGAATGATGAGATGAAAGAGCAAATGCAGGCATTGAATGATCACACCAATCGACAATTAAAAGAGCAAATACAGGAAGCAAAAGATCATTTCAATAAAGAGTTAGAGATATTGAAAAAAAACCAAACAGAAATCCTTGACACGAAGGAAACAATAAACCAAATTAAGAACTCCATAGAAAGCATATCCAATAGGATAGAACACCTGGAAGACAGAACCTCAGACATTGAAGACAAAATATTTAACCTTGAAAACAAAGTTGAACAAACAGAGAAGATGGTAAGAAATCATGAACAGAATCTACAAGAACTATGGGATATCATGGAAAGGCCAAATTGAAGAATTATTGGGATTGAGGAAGGCCTAGAGAAACAAGCCAAAGGAATGAACAATTTATTCAATGAAATAATATCAGAAAATTTCCCAAATCTGAAGAATGAAATGGAAAATCAAGTTCAAGAGGCTTATAGGAGTCCAAATACACAAAATTACAACAGACCCACACCAAGGCACATTATAATGAAAATACCTAACATACAAAATAAAGACAGAATTTTAAAGGCTGTGAGAGAAAAGAACCAAATTACATTCAGGGGGAAACCAATACGGATATCAGCAGATTTTTCAATCCAGACCCTAAAAGCTAGAAGGACCTGGAACAACATTTTTCAAGCCCTGAAAGAAAATGGATGCCAACCAAGAATCTTATACCCAGCAAAACTTACCTTCAAATTTGACGATGAAATAAAATCCTTCCATGATAAACAGAAGCTTAAAGAATTTACAAAAAGAAAGCCAGCATTACAGAACATTCTCAGCAAAATATTCCATGAGGAAGAGATGAAACACAAAGAAGCAAATCAGCAAAGGGAGGAATTATCCTAAAGGAATTGTCAAATAAAGGAGGAACCAAGTTGTGTCAAACAAATAAATAAATAAAATTTAAAAAATGAACCAAATGACTGGGAAACGAAATCATATCTCAATAATAACCCTGAATGTTAATGGCCTGAATTCATCAATCAAAAGACATAGACTGGCAGATTGGATTTAAAAGAAAGATCCAACAATATGTTGCCTACAAGAGACTCACCTCATAGAAAAAGGTACCCATAGACTAAAGGTGAAAGGATTGGGAAAAACATACCATGCACATGGACTCAGCAAAAAAGCTGGAGTATCCATCCTCATTTCCGATAATGTGGACTTCAAGCCAAAGTTAGTCAGAAGGGATAAAGAAGGTCATTTCATACTGCTTAAGGGAAGCATTAATCAGCAAGATATAACAATCATAAACATCTATGCCCCAAACAGTGGCTCATCCATGTATGTCAAACCAATCCTTCTCAATTTCAGAAACCAAATAGACCATAACACAATAATACTAGGTGATTTTAACACACCTCTCTCACCACTGGACAGATCTTCCAGACAAAAATTGAACAAAGAAACCATAGATCTCAATAACACAATCAATAATTTAGACTTAACGGACATTTATAGAATATACCATCCAACCAAGAGCGAATACACTTTCTTCTCAGCAGCACATGGATCCTTCTCTAAAATAGACCTTATATTATTCCACAAAGCTAATGTTAGCAAATACAAGAAGATAGAGACACTACCTTGTATTCTCTCAGATATAATGGATTGAAGTTAGAAATAAATGAAAGAGTAAAACACAGAAACTATTCCAACATCTGGAGATTAAACAATATGCTATTATATGATGAATGGATAACAGAAGATATTAGGAAGGAGATTAAAAACTTAGAGGTAAATGAGAACAAAGAAATATCATATCAAAATCTCTGGGACACTATGAAAGCAGTACTTAGAGGGAAATTTATTTCATAGAGCGCATTTAATAAAAGAAGTAAAACTCAACAAGTAAACGACCTAACACTACAGCTCAAAGCCCTAGAAAAAGAAGAACAGACCAGCACCAAAAGTAGAAGACAGGAAATAGTTAAACTGAGAGCTGAAATCAATGAAATTGAAACAAAAGAAACAATACAAAAAATTGACAAAATAAATAGTTGGTTGTTCGATAAAATAAGTGGAGGATGACACATAATGGGGGGGAGGGAAGGGTTAGTGTTAGGGTTAGAGTTAGGGATAGGGAGGGGGGCAAGTATGGAGGAAGGAAGCACTGTATAGAGGGAAAAGAGGGGTGGGAGGGGTGGGGGGAAGGGAAAAAATAACAATGACTCAAACAACATTGCTCTATGTAAATTTATGATTACACAAATGGTATGCCTTTACGCCATGTACAAACAGAGAAACAACATGTATCCCATTTGTTTACAATAAAAAAAAGAAAAAAAAATCTATAGAAATGATGAAACTCAGGAGTAGATGAATTCTGTTGACAAAATTAATGAACTTTCACTCAAAAACTGTAGAATACTTGCAGTTTTATTATTATGGACTGATGAAGGGGAAGTTCAGTATTCTAAAATAAGTTATCTTCATGTAAATCATGATACGTTTTAAATCTTTTTGAGCATAAAGTTCAAAGCTAATTCTCATTTTTTTTATTTTTTAAAAACTTTTTCATATCTGTATATAGGGTAACATCTGTCTCAATCTACTGTCCTTCCCATCCCCGTGTGCTCCACCCCCTCATCCCGCAGCTCTGTACAATCCAGTTCCTTCATTCTTCTCCTCCTCCCCCGCTATGGATCAGCAGCTGCTTATTAAAGAAAGTATTCAGCCTTTGGTTAATTGGGATTGGCTCATTTCACTTAGCATGATCCTCTCCAATTTCATCCATTTACCTGCAAATTCCATGATTTCATTCTTCTTTAATGCTGAGTAACATTCCATTGTGTATATGTACCACATTTTCTTTATCCATTCATCTGTTGAACAGCATCTTGCTTGATTCCATAGTTTTGGTATTGTGAATCGAGCTGCTATAAACATCGATGTGGCTGCATCACTTTAGTATGTTGCTGTAAGTCCTTTGGGTATAAACGGAAGAGTGGGATAACTGGGTCAAATGGTGGGTCCACTCTTGAGTTTTCTGAGGAATCTCCATACTGCTTTCCAAAGTGGTTGCACCAATAATGCAGTCCAACCAACAATGTATGAGTGTACCTTTTCCCACGCATCCTCACAAATTGCAAAGCTAATTCTTTTTAATAAGCCTTTTATTGCTCCTAAAATGAGTTTTGATGTAGTCAGAAAACCTTAATCAAAAATATTTCTTAGAACTAACATATTGCCATACAGTTTTGTCAATGGAGAGATCAAGAATTTGAATAGTTTTGCACATTGTATTTTCATGACTAATGTGTACTACTGTATCAACTAGAGCAGTGCTGTTCTCCTATTTCTTTATGGTGTCTATTTTGTGTTTTTTTCCTTAACGAATTTTTAACCTTGGAATAATTTTGATTTAAAAGCATCATGTTTTAATGTACTTTCCAAACACATTCTGAGCTTTAAAACTGAAAATCTCAGTACACTCAACAAATTATCACATTTCTATCCACTAGTGTCTTGCTTTAAAGGTGAGAAAATGCATCTCAGTCTTCTTTCTTAATCTAATTTTTAGATTTGAAAGCATTTAAAAGGAATTATTTTGAATAATAGAAAAGCACCTTAATATGTTATTTCCCAATCAACATGCAAATGTTTTGAATTTACATCAGCAGAATATGTTTTTTAACTACTAGAAATTAAACAGTATAAGAATTCCTCTTCAGAAATAAACTACAAGCAAATTTCAAAATTATGAATCTGGAAAGATGTGGCTTCCAGCCTTTAAAGTATGCAGTATTTTAAAATGAAGCATATTGGTTTCTAAATAACCAGTTTTGTCAGCATTGATCCTGTGCCTCTAGGTGAGGGGCTCCTGACAGGGACTTTTATAAGATGACATGGCACCTACATGTGGCAACGCAGTTGCCAATGGATGTGTTCCTCATCATTGTTGCTGGAAGACAGGAGGCCCTTTCTTCCATATGCCTTTCACAATGTTAGAGGAAATGCATAACTCTGTAAAGTTATCTGTAAATCAAAAGCAGTAACATTAAATCATGGGTCAGTGACCGAAAGATGTTTGCTGTGATTTCAGGGGCCTGGATGAATCTCAGCAAGAAGGCTAAGGCTCCCTTGGCTGACCTGCCCTTTCAGTCAGTGAGCCTGAGTCTGCAGGACCTCATTGGCTACTTCCACCCACCCAATGAGCACTTGGAGCATGAGGACAAGGAGAACGGGGTGCGTGTCCTGAAGAATTGGCAGAACCTCCTCCAGGAAGAGGTGAGTCTGCCCATTTCTTCTCCTTTGTTTTCTTGGGAAGAAAATTTCTTGGTGGGGAAAATTCTCCTTTAATTCTCCATCTTTGCACTTTGAGGTAGAGGACAGCAGGTATGCCACTGCACTGGGAAACACACCTGGGAGGTACATAGTCATTACTTTTATTTCTGTCATTGAGTGTCAGTTTTACAGGATGAAACTTGCCATTCCCCTGGGCAGGGGCATGTACTGTTACCTCAGCTCTCACCAGGCCATTTGTGAGCACTGCGGTTTGCTTCATGTTCATTACATAAATAACAGAACCTTAAAGAAAATAGAGGCATTGGAAAGCATTAGAGCTTTCTCACAGCTTGCAAGTGATAGTTCAGGACCACAGGAGCTTTGTGTGCAGAGGGGATCTGTACTGGAGATGGCCCGTACCCCCAGGAGGAGGCTGAGTTCTGTGTTCCTGTGGGAACAAGGCACACCCAGACTTTTGGTTTTAGTGGCATAAATTACATTTCTCTGGCTGATTTTATTTCACCAAACATCCACTGTTATAAAGAGTTGCGAGCTATACTATATAAACAGAATAAAAGAAGCACCAAGTGATAGGGCAGATGTTCCCTTGCTGTGTCATCCTGGTACCACATATTCCAGAGCTTCAGGGGAGGCTTTCAGGGTTGATAGGAAGACCTGGGGTCAGAAAGACTGGAAGAAGTTCTCCGTGTTCCCTGTATGGGGAGCAGTATTTTCTTTTTACAACTAAAAGTGTGTTTGCTAAACTATGTAAGAACAAAGATTTTGAGGACTTTGCAGAGAGTCCATAATCCCTATTTTCTGATACCTTTGAAATTGACATGAATATTTGAGATTTTTTTTTTCCTACTACAAATGAGAAGACATAATATACAATGTAATGAAGACCACAAAGCCATGAAAACAAAGAAAATGTCAACATAAACTAGTAACATTGTGGAGTGATGTATTGGGAGCTTTTAACTTTACATATGCCAAGTCATTGTTTACTTTTTTTTTATTGTAAAAAAATGGAATACATGTTGTTTCTCTGTTTGTACATGGTGTAAAGGCATACCATTTGTGTAATCATAAATTTACATAGAGCAATGTTATTTGAGTCATTGTTATTTTTTCCCTTCCCCCCACCCCTCCCACCCCTCTTTTCCCTCTATACAGTGCTTCCTTCCTCCATACTTGCCCCCCTCCCTAACCCTAACTCTAACCCTAACTCTAACCCTAACTCTAACCCTAACACTAACCCTTCCCTCCCCCCCCATTATGTGTCATCCTCCACTTATTAGCAATATCATTCGTCCTTTGGCTTTTTGAGATTGGCTTATCTCATTTAGCATGATTTTCTCCAATTTCATCCATTTGCCTGCAAATGCCATAATTTTATCATTCTTTATGGCTGAGTAATACTCCATTATATATATATACCACTGTTTCTTTATCCACTCATCAATTGAAGGGCATGTAGGTTGGTTCCACAGTCTGGCTATTGTGAACTGAGCAGCTATGAACATTGATGTGGCTGTATCTCTGTAGTATGCTGATTTTAAGTCCTTTGGGTATAAGCCAAGGAGTGGGATAGCTGGGTCAAATGGAGGGTCCATTCCAAGTTTTCTAAGGAATCTCCACACTGCTTTCCAGAGTGGCTGCACTAATTTGCAGCCCCACCAGCAATGTATGAGTGTACCTTTCTCCCCACATCCTCGCCAACACCTGTTGTTGCTCGTATTCTTGATAATCGCCATTCTAATTGGGGTGAGATGGAATCTTAGGGTGGTTTTGATTTGCATTTCTCTTATTACTAGAGATGTTGAACATTTTTCCATATGTTTGTTGATTTCTTGTAGATCTTCTTCTGTGAAGTGTCTATTCATTTCCTTAGCCCATTTGTCGACTGGATTATTTGAATTCTTGGAGTAGAGTTTTTTGAGTTCTTTATAGATTCTAGAGATTAGTGCTCTATCTGAAGTATGATTGGCAAAGATATTCTCCCACTCTGTAGGCTCTTTCCTCACATTGCTGATAGTTTCCTTTGCTGAGAGAAAGCTTTTTAGTTTGAATCTATCCCAGTTATTGATTCTTGCTTTTATTTCTTCTGCTATGGGAGTCCTGTTAAGGAAGTCTGGTCCTAAGCCGACATGTTGAAGATCTGGACCTATTTTTCTTCTATAATCTGCAGAGTCTCTGGTCTGATTCCGAAATCCTTAATCCATTTTGAGTTTAGTTTCAGGCATGGTGAGAGATATGGGTTTAGTTTCATTCTGTTGCATATGGATTTCCAATTCTCCCAGCACCATTTGTTGAAGAGGCTATCTTTTCTCCTTTGCATATTTTTGGCACCTTTGTCTAGTATGAGAAAATTGTATTTATTTGGGTTTGTGTCCGTGTCCTCTATTCTGTGCCATTGATCTACCTTTCTATTTTGGTACCAATACCATGCCGTTTTTGTTACTATTGCTTTGTAGTAGAGTTGAAGATCTGGTATTGCAATACCCCCCGTTTCACTCTTCCTGCTAAGGATTGCTTTAGCTATTGTGGGTTTCTTATTCTTCCAGATGAATTTCATAATTGCTTGCTCTATTTCTGTAAGGTATGTCATTGGGATTTTATTTGGAATTGCATTGAATTTGTCTAGCACTTTAGGTAGTATGGCCATTTTGACAATATTAATTCTTCCTATCCAAGAACATGGAAGATCTTTCCATCTTCTAAGGTGTTCTTTAATTTCTTTCTTTAGTGTTGTATAGTTCTCATTGTAGAGGTCTTTCACCTCTTTTGTGAGATTGATTCCCAAGTATTTTATTTTTTTTCGAGGCTATTGTGAATGGGGTAGTTTTCCTAATTTCTCTTTCTGAAGATTCATCACATGTATAAAAATGCGTTGGATTTATAGGCATTGATCTTGTAACCTGCTACTTTACTGAATTCACTTATGAGTTCTAAGAGTTTTCTGGTGGAATTTCCAGGTTCCTCTAAATATACAATCATGTCATCAGCGAACAGGGATAGTTTGAGTTCTTCTTTTCCAATTCGTATCCCTTTAATTTCTTTGGTTTGTCTAATTGCTCTGGCCAGAGTCTCAAGAACGATGTTGAATAGAAGTGGTGAAAGAGGGCATCCCTGCCTTGTTCCAGTTTTTAGGGGGAATGCTTTCAGTTTTTCACCATTTAGAATGATATTAGCAGTGGGCTTAGCATAGATGGCCTTTACAATGTTAAGGAATGTTCCCACTATCCCTATTGTTTCTAGTGTTGTGAGCATGAAGGGGTGCTGTATTTTATCAAATGCTTTTTCTGTGTCTATTGAAATAATCATGTGATTCTTGACTTTAAGTCTATTGATATGGTGAATGACATTTATTGATTTCCTGATGTTGAACCAACCTTGCATCCCTGGGATGAAACCCACTTGATCCTGGTGCACTATCTTTTTAATATTTTTTTGTATGCGATTTGCTAAAATTTTGTTGAGAATTTTTGCGTCGATGTTCATTAAGGATATTGGTCTGAAATTTTCTTTCCTTGATGAGTCTCTGTCTGGTTTAGGTATCAGTGTGATATTGGCTTCATAGAATGAGTTTGGGAGGGTTCCCTCCTCTTCTATTTTATGGAATACTTTGAGAAGTATTGGAATGAGCTCTTCTTTAAAGGTTTTGTAGAACTTGGCTGAGAACCCATCTGGTCCCGGACTTTTCTTTGTTGGTAGGCTTTTGATGACTTCTTCTATTTCAGTACTTGAAATTGGTCTATTTAAATTGTTTATGTCCTCCTCGTTCAGTTTAGGCACTTCATATGTCTCTAGAAACCTGTTGATGTCTTCGAAATTTTCTATTTTGTTGGAGTATAGATTTTCAAAATAGCTTCTAATTATGTTTTGTATTTCAATCCTGTCTGTTGTGATATTTCCTTGTTCATTCCGAATTTTAGTGATTTGGGTTTTCTCTCGGCTTCTCTTTGTTAGTGTGGCTAAAGGCTTATCAATTTTGTTTATTTTTTCGAAGAACCAACTATTTATTTTGTCAATTTTTTGTATTGTTTCTTTTGTTTCAATTTCATTGATTTCAGCTCTCAGTTTAACTATTTCCTGTCTTCTACTACTTTTGGTGCTGGTCTGTTCTTCTTTTTCTAGGGCTTTGAGCTGTAGTGTTAGGTCGTTTACTTGTTGAGTTTTACTTCTTTTATTAAATGCGCTCCATGAAATAAATTTCCCTCTAAGTACTGCTTTCATAGTGTCCCAGAGATTTTGATATGATATTTCTTTGTTCTCATTTACCTCTAAGATGTTTTTAATCTCCTTCCTAATATCTTCTGTTATCCATTCATCATATAATAGCATATTGTTTAATCTCCAGATGTTGGAATAGTTTCTGTGTTTTACTCTTTCATTTATTTCTAACTTCAATCCATTATGATCTGATAGAATACAAGGTAGTGTCTCTATCTTCTTGTATTTGCTTACATTAGCTTTGTGGCATAATATATGGTCTATTTTAGAGAAGGATCCATGTGCTGCTGAGAAGAAAGTGTATTCGCTCTTGGTTGGATGGTATATTCTATAAATGTCCGTTAAGTCTAAATTATTGATTGTGTTATTGAGATCTATGGTTTCTTTGTTCAATTTTTGTCTGGAAGATCTGTCCAGTGGTGAGAGAGGTGTGTTAAAATCACCTAGTATTATTGTGTTATGGTCTATTTGGTTTCTGAAATTGAGAAGGATTGGTTTGACATACATGGATGAGCCACTGTTTGGGGCATAGATGTTTATGATTGTTATATCTTGCTGATTAATGCTTCCCTTAAGCAGTATGAAATGACCTTCTTTATCCCTTCTGACTAACTTTGGCTTGAAGTCCACATTATCGGAAATGAGGATGGATACTCCAGCTTTTTTGCTGAGTCCATGTGCATGGTATGTTTTTCCCAATCCTTTCACCTTTAGTCTATGGGTACCTTTTTCTATGAGGTGAGTCTCTTGTAGGCAACATATTGTTGGATCTTTCTTTTAAATCCAATCTGCCAGTCTATGTCTTTTGATTGATGAATTCAGGCCATTAACATTCAGGGTTATTATTGAGATATGATTTCGTTTCCCAGTCATTTGGTTCATTTTTTAAATTTTATTTATTTATTTGTTTGACACAACTTGGTTCCTCCTTTATTTGACAATTCCTTTAGGATAATTCCTCCCTTTGCTGATTTGCTTCTTTGTGTTTCATCTCTTCCTCATGGAATATTTTGCTGAGAATGTTCTGTAATGCTGGCTTTCTTTTTGTAAATTCTTTAAGCTTCTGTTTATCATGGAAGGATTTTATTTCATCGTCAAATTTGAAGGTAAGTTTTGCTGGGTATAAGATTCTTGGTTGGCATCCATTTTCTTTCAGGGCTTGAAAAATGTTGTTCCAGGTCCTTCTAGCTTTTAGGGTCTGGATTGAAAAATCTGCTGATATCCGTATTGGTTTCCCCTGAATGTAATTTGGTTCTTTTCTCTCACAGCCTTTAAAATTCTGTCTTTATTTTGTATGTTAGGTATTTTCATTATAATGTGCCTTGGTGTGGGTCTGTTGTAATTTTGTGTATTTGGACTCCTATAAGCCTCTTGAACTTGATTTTCCATTTCATTCTTCAGATTTGGGAAATTTTCTGATATTATTTCATTGAATAAATTGTTCATTCCTTTGGCTTGTTTCTCTAGGCCTTCCTCAATCCCAATAATTCTTCAATTTGGCCTTTCCATGATATCCCATAGTTCTTGTAGATTCTGTTCATGATTTCTTACCATCTTCTCTGTTTGTTCAACTTTGTTTTCAAGGTTAAATATTTTGTCTTCAATGTCTGAGGTTCTGTCTTCCAGGTGTTCTATCCTATTGGATATGCTTTCTATGGAGTTCTTAATTTGGTTTATTGTTTCCTTCGTGTCAAGGATTTCTGTTTGGTTTTTTTTCAATATCTCTAACTCTTTATTGAAATGATCTTTTGCTTCCTGTATTTGCTCTTTTAATTGTCGATTGGTGCGATCATTCAATGCCTGCATTTGCTCTTTCATCTCATCATTCAGTGCGTGCATTTGCTCTTTCATCTCATCGTTTGCTTCTCTGATCATTTTAATTATGTACATTCTGAACTCCTTTTCTGTCATTTCTTCTGCCATGCTGTCATTGGGTTTTATTGATGTAACATCTAGATTTGTTTGCAGCATTTTCTTTCCTTGTTTTCTCATATTGTTCAGGTATCAGTGGACCGCTGAGATATTGCAGATTTCCTCTATTGACTTACAATGTCCCTGAAGATTTCTATATATATATCCCCCCTTAGCCTTCAGCAGGTTGAAGTCTTGGAGGAAGTTGATAATGCGGTGCTCCACAAGGATGCTGCCTCTCTAGGAGTGGTGGCCTTCAGCTGGGGTATAATCCCTGCTAGTTGGCAGAGGTGCCTCCATTTGTTGACCAGTGGTCATCCAAAGGGGACCTAGTCTGCGGGCTGAGGCAAGGCCTGTTTGGGCCTGAGTCTCTGGTTTTACCGTCCTTGTGGGGATACCTCACCCGGCAGGGAATACTCACCCGGTGGGGAGGTGTCGCTGGTCAGTTCCCTCCTAGAGGTTCCCCTCAATTTACAGCTACCGCCTGGGCTGGGCTGCCTTCCTCTGCAAAGTTCCCAGGGGCCTGGCCCTACCTCCTGGGCCTGGGAGCCTCACCCTTCGCAGATGAATCTTCTTAGGCTGCCCCTCCTCAGAGAATCTGCCCGCAGGCCTAGAACCTTCGCTCCTAAGCCTGTCTCTGTATGGCTCTTCCACCAAGAAGCCTCCTAGATCCTGGGACCCTGCTGTGCACCTAATCGCCTGGCTATGCGGCCCCTCCTCTGACCTGCCACCTGGGGCCCCGTACAATCGCTCTGAGTCCCAGCGACCTGCCACACGCCTCTTCCTGCAGACAGCCGCCCAGTATTCCAGTGCGGTCACTAGGAGTCCAAGAAACTCACTGTGTGCCTCCTCCTCCCACCAACCACCCGTAGCCCTGGGCAATCAATCACTCCGAGTCGAGGGGACCCTCCCCGTTCCTCCTCCTTCTCCAGATAACCCCCCGGGTATTCAGGAGCGGTCGCTCTGAGTGGCTCTGAATCCACGTGACCCGCTGCACGGGTCCTGTGGGCAACCGCCCGGAGCTCTGGTGCGGCCACTCAAGACCAAGCGACCCACCACGCTTCTCTTCCAGGCAGCCCCCCTGTGTTCAGGCGCTGTCACTTTAAGTCCAAACAACTCACCACTCGCCTTCTCCTCTGAGCAGCTGCCTGGAGCGCTAATGCAGTCACTGCGAGTCCACATGACCCGCCGCCCTCCTCCTCCTCCTCCTCCTCCACCTCCGGGCAGGCCCCGGTGTTCAGAAGTGGTCTGAGTCCAAACAGCTCGCCACACAGCCCCTTCTCTGGCAACCTCCTGTAGCTCTGGTGTAGTCACTCTGAATCCAAGCGGCCACTCTCCTCTTCCTCCTCGTCGTCCTCAGGGCAGGCGCCGGTGTTCAGAAGCAGTCGTTCTGAGTCCAAACTACTCGCCGCGCGGCTTCTCCTCTGGCAACGGCCTGTAGCTCTGGTGCAGTCACTCCGAATCCAAGTGGCCACGCTCCTCCTCCTCCTCCTCAGGCCAGGCCCCGGTGTCCTGAGTCCACACAGCTCTCCTCGCCACTCCTCCCCTGGGCAGCCGCCGGAGCCCCAGTGGTGGCTCCGAGTCCCAGCGCTGTGCGGAGCGGCCTCCTTTACGGCGCTCCCAGTTGTCCGAGTTCACTGCTCCAGCGGGGGGAGGGGTGTCTCGCCGGCAGCTCTACTTCACAAAGTTCCCTGCGTTCCGGGACCACCGTCCCTTCCGGGACCACCTTCCCATCCGGGACGCCTTCCCAACGGGTGAGAGTCACCCGGCTGCTTTGAGTTGGTCCCAAGTGTCTCAATCTAGATTAGGAATTTAAAGAGAAAGAAAAAAAAAGAGGAACAAGCCCCAATGATAGGATGGGTCTAAGATGACATCAAATAACCTATAAATATTGTGAGAAACTGCGGATCAGGGCTCAGAATTTTGGAGTGCTAATCTCTTCTGGGCCCACTGGCATAAAATAAAGTTTGGTTTTTCCTAAAAAAAAAATAATAATAATTATAAAAATCCACTTTTAGAAAAATTTACAATGTAGAGCAGCAGTAGAAGGCTATATTGCTGCAATCTGCATGATGGTTAGTTCAAGAAACCAAACGAGGGGTGATGGATTAGAAAAGACACACAAAAAAATCTGGGACCCAGTGGGTATTACAGTCTGGAGGAGTGTAATGACCATGAGTCAGCTCAGTACATTTATTATATAGGATATATCATTGAAGGATATATTGTGAGAAAGTTTCTTCAAAACGAGCAGAATGAAGGTCATATGTATGAGTATTATTATTATTACTATCATTATTATTATTATTATTGGCTTGTGCCCATAATTTTCTACCACCAGGAAGCTGGCATTGGAACTTCAAGGTCAAGAACTTGATAGCTCCAAAACTTCCTTTTGAACAGGGTGCCACCATAGCAACGGGACAATCTTAAACAGCACCTTAGCACTGAATGCTCCTGGGTGAGGCATCACCTCATGTCACAGGACGTTCAAGAACCATAATTCAGTCACCTCTCCTGACATGCCCCCCCCTTTTTTAAAAATGTTTTCAGTGCAAGTGATGTGCTATTATTTGATGTTCTCAGATTTCTTCTCAGAAGACACAGCATCCTACTGTTATAACACAATAATTAGTAGTAAACACATGATTCCAAAAATATGACATATTGAATGTTTTAACATATCTTCAGGATTAGAATCATTTAAGTCATCTCGAGCTTTTCATCAACATGTTCCTGATTTTGTAGGGCTTTGGAAGTATTTTGAGCTAAATTATTAAGAAAATGAGCATTTTTGAATGTTTTTGGATAAGGATATCACAATATCATGGCAGAGACAGAAACACATATCAAAGTGACTACTCCAAGTGCAATACGATCAGTAATAGCACACCACGATCTATTTAGCTGGGCATGTCACACTTGAACTCCACCATCAAAATACCAGGAATCTGAAATGTTAGCTGGGATTCAAAAAAAGGAGGGTTGAGATAACACAGGCATTCCTTATCCTCTATTATACCTAGTAATGCAAGTAGATTACATCCATGGCAAGTCGCTTGATATTTTTCTGCAGTTCTTTTCACTTTTCTATTTCTAGAAATTAAAACACAAGGAGATTGAACACAGGCTTGCAGGAAATAGGATGAAGCCACTTTACAGCTCCTAAGTAGTAAAGGGAGATTATTTAGGGAGATGCTTGTATAATTAATGAAATCTAAGGCAGCTATCAAATGCCATGGGTCTTTTTGCATGCCACCACCGCTGAAAGTCAGCACATTACTAACAAATTCTCCAGGAGTCATAGATCCCTGCCATGGTTGTCTCATCAATTCTGTGAGAACAATCCAAAATAGATCCACTTCTTCCAGGGACCTTATGTCACAGGGCAAAATATTAGCACATTCCATGCACTTAGGGAATGTACTCAATTCTGTAGTACGACTAGGGCAATAAGCTACTGGTGGATGCTCCATAGGAAACACGGTTTTATCATTGGAGAGTCTCATTTTTGTAACTGTCTGGACATACCATTTTATGTCCCAGGGACCAGTGCAATTGACACCCCTGGCTCCCCCATAATGCTGTTTTCCTCTGGGTTTACCTTTAAACAGCCAGCCTGTTTATAGGGGACCAACATATAGATAAACTCCCCTATATCATGTATAATTAAATCCAGTTGAATGAAAAGTTGTAATAGCTTTATCTGAAAACCTTCCATCATTTGAGTATCATTAGTAAATACTGGAATGGATTCTCAAGTCCGCACAGCTGGTGTACTAAATATGGATCTGGGAATTAAGTCCAGTAAGTTTCCCCATAAACCTACTTGACAGCTTAGAAAAGCCATCATAGCCACAAACATTGTGGCTGGGGACTTAGTGCCTCTCTGCTGTTTGATTATCTGCTCCATGTGATGTGTCAGATTCTTCAGTTGTCCCCACATTGGCAGTTTGGCATTCTGGGGATGTGGAGTTTTCTCTGCATTCTTCCTCCTTTCTCAGCTGCTTCTTCCCAGCAGACATCGGGATCAGCACCTCCATTCAACCTTTAGTCTTTTGAACTGTGGTTCCAGATCCTCCATGGTGGTGATGAACAGCACGCTCAGGTACCCAGCTAGGATGTGGCGCACCTTCTGGAAGGACTCAAGCATGGTCTCTACCTCATATTATTGCTGTAACAGATCCATTCCATTATCCTGTTTGTAAATCTCTCCACCAGACTTGGCCTGAGCAGTTTGCTGTAGTGGAAGACATGTGTCAGTCAGCAGCAGTGTGACCTTCAGCATCACAATATAAAAAATATAAAACAAAAAGAGTATGATTCAAATGATTTTGTGGGGTTCTACTTCCCCCTTTCGATTTTTGTAATTGTAACTTAAGAGACAAGTGATCCTGTTCTACAATGGCTTGGCCTTGAGGATTATAAGAAATGTCTTCAGTGATCAAATGATATTGATCACAAAACCATTGAAAAGAACCAGTATAGCTGGACCATCATCAGTTTTAACTGTTGAGGGTGGACCAGCTCTGCAAAAGCAGCTGAGCACTGAGAAATGACTCCATGCATATTTCCTCCTGTTCAAGCAGTGGCAGAAATGAAATGAGAAGTGTCAATAATAACACGAACATTAACACTCTGCCAAATTCAGGGATGTGAGTTACATCCATCTGCCACAACTCATTAAGCCACAAACCACATGATTAACCACAGTAAGTAAAACTGGAGTGTGTATTACACAGTGAGGACATTGATGAACAATTTGGTGAGACTGTTCTCAGGTAATATGAAATTCCTTGAATAAGCTGGAGCATTCTGATGGTGTAATGTATGAGAGGTTTGAACACAGTCATAAGGAGACAACTTCTGTCAAGCTGCAACAAGATGATCAACCACAGCA
The DNA here is from genome assembly GCF_902686455.1 of Sciurus vulgaris. NCBI lineage: Eukaryota > Metazoa > Chordata > Mammalia > Rodentia > Sciuridae > Sciurus > Sciurus vulgaris. Next base: position 50,195,024 of record NC_136473.1, read on the forward strand.
GTGCCCTTGGTTAAGGGGCCCGGAAGTTTGGAGTGAACGCTGATGTGTCCAATAAAACAAGGATGCTGACTCATTTGAATTGATTTTTGTAAAGTGTGGAGTAAGTGAAATAACTCTTCTAACTGCATGTATCCAGTGGTGGCTGATTCAATATGCATAGTGGCTCCTACTGTAGAGTCACCACCACTGTAGGCATTAACTGACATATTAGCAAAATGCAGTCAAGCACAAATGAGAGCAGAGGTATACGGAGTCTGCGCCAGTTCAGTACAAGCTGGAGCCATCAGTAAGCACTGTGATGGCCTCACCTATCGACTGAGTGCCTACAATTTGGGGGAAGATAAATGAGGTTATAATTGCAAACCAAATAAGTTTATCATGAGGGTAATGATTTTTTACTTGGCCAAGAAAATTAGAAAAAAACTACTTGACAATCACACGACGATTGCCAAATCTAATTTTGTTGTTGAACTGAAAAAGTTACCACAATAAAAGAAGGCTCAGCTTCCACCAATTGCATGACTCAATATCTGCCTTTAATAATAAACTGAGTGACAAAATCATGAAATGAGGTTAAGGCTTTGGAGGAGAGTGAGCACGATTGAGGCACTCAATATCTCCCAAAGACAGCCATATAGCCCCTTTAGGGGTAAGAGATTTAGGAAATATCAACACATATACAGGCTCCTGTGAATTAATTCTAGTAAGCTGTGCAGTCTTAAGAGCAGTTTCAACCTTTACAATGCAGCCCTTGCTTCTGCTGTGAGCTGTCAAGGAAAGGCCAGAGAGGGATCTCCACATCAAATATCAAATAAAAGGCCAAAATCCACAGTGGACAATTTTGCTGGCCAGGCAGTATCCAGTTAATATTCCCCAGCAACTTTTGAAAATCATTGAGAGTATGAAAATCATCAGTTCAATTTATAAGTTCTGTGGACAAATCATGTGTCCTTCAATTAAGCTGCCTAAATACCAAAAAGGAGAAAACTTTTGTACTTTTTCAGGTTCTATGCTCAAACCCACTGTGGTAAGAGAGGTTTCCAAATATGCAAAACATTTTAAAGCATATCTGAATTAGGATGTGCCAAAAAATATGTTATCCATGTAATGAATAAAATACACATTGGGATCTTGCTCTTGCACCAGAGCAATGGCTTGATCTACAAAAGTCTGACCTAATCTAGTACTATTAGCCATTGCCTGTGGCAAAACCTTCCAACAGTATCTTTTAACTGGCCCTTTAAAGTTAATGACTGGAACACTAAATGCAAAGTGCTTACAATCAGCTGGATGTAAAGGTATAGTGAAAAACAATCCCTTAAGTCCATTATGATTAAATAATAATCAAAAGGAATAGCTGTAGGAAAAGGAAGTCCTGGATGTAATGCATCCATTAATTCCATGGTCTGATTAATTGCTCAGAGATCTTGTTACAATATCTATTTACCAGACTTTTTAATCACAAAACCAGGACTATTCCATAGACTTAAAGTAGATTCAATATGACCAGCTTGAAGCTGTTCTTGGACTAGTATGTGAACCACTTGAAGCTTTTTCCCTGTAAAGGACCATTGGTGAAGCCAGACAGGATCATCTGCCAGCCAATTAATTTTTTCTGCTGTCCTCTGGGTGGGAGAAGAGATCAATGCCCCAACAGAAAAGGATGATCAGGCATGTACCCTAATCCATGCTGTGCTTGTTGAGAGGACTGTGCACAGGTGAACACCTTCCTTGTTGGTTTCCCAACCCCCTAGTGGGGATAAATCTTTGAATGTGTGATATCTAAACTTTGTCAATAATTACTCTCAATATTCTTTGGTAGTGCCCCAAAAATTGACATGAACTGATTTGTTAAGTTTTTATTGAAATGTGGAACTTCAAAATTATCAATGAACTTCTTCAGCTCTGTTGCATTCAACCTATTGGTCTAAAATGCTTTTTGATTGATTATTTTACTTGACTGATTTTATAACCTCAAACATCCATTCTCTTATTGAATTGTGCAGATAGATATTCAACATATTGACTTATTTACTATACAGTATGCAAAAAATCAGTCATTAATATCACCATCATTCTCATCAGAAGATTATAGATATCATTATCTTTAATGACAAGCTGTCACATTACTGGTGGCTGTAAAACTTTTTCAAAATTCTAATATTTTCTTGAAAACTTGGAAATCTTATTGCATATACTGTTGGTTGCTTTCCTTGAAGTGACAAGCTCATTTTATTAAAATTTGAAGAGTTTTTTTCCTAAATAAAATACGTTGGACTAACCAGTCTTTCTTTTAATTAAAAAGTGTTCCATGAAATACGGTGGTCAATGGTGCTCAGTTCAGTTGCACCAGTGCTTTTATCTCAAAATAGTCTTTGTGCAGCAGGAGTACTTTATGCATGCTTCTCAGTCACAGTAAATAGTAAAAGATATCTATTTGAGTTAATATTTAATAAAACTAAGAATGTTTACTGCTCTACTGCTATGTAAAGATTCTCTCTCTTTCTGTCTGTCTCTCGATGGGTCTTGCTATGTTTCCCAGACTGGTCTCAAACTCCTGGGTTCAAGCAATCCTCCTGCCTCAGCCTCCCAAGTAGCTGGGACTGTAGGCATACATCCCCATGTCTCACTAGAGAGCATTCTTAAGTGAAAATGATGATTTCTTTTTCCTGTGAATGCCTGGCAAAAGAATATGACAACCAGCACAGTTGGATAACTATACTACCAGGGGTGCTCGGAGCTGGTAGTTTGACCCACCACTGTTTTGTGTCATCGCGGTCAATGGCACAAAAAACATCTCAGTATCATTATGAGCAGAATGTGTGTCCAGACTTCTTATGAACTAAATTGTAAGCTCCTTGATTCTTACTCTTTATTTCTCTAAGGTCTGTGTTTGGTGCACAATAGGTGGTCAAGAAATATAACGAATTGAACTAAAGTGAATGAGGAAGATAACTAAGTCAATCAATAGTTAATGTGGGAAAGTAGTGTGTAAATTAATAAGGCCAAGGCCAGAGGTGAACTCTTGAAAAACAAATAGAAATTTCTATAAGGTACTACTGTGTGTACTGCTCTTGAAACTCATTTTCCTCCTCCAACCCCACCTGCCCCAACTGGCACCATATTGGCCCACAGAATAAAATAACATAAAGCTAAGTCTTGCATTCATGCTCTGGCACCTAGCTAGCACCAACATCTCTACTCACACCTCCTAAATTATTTGTCTGGTCCTTTAAAATAGCTATTGATTCAATCCCCATCCCTAGGTAGCATCTTTTCATTATTCCTTAGCCTATTTGTCACCTGCTATAACATTCAATTAAAACCCAACATTTTCATGACCTATCTATCTCCTGGTGACCTGATTCCCTAGTGACATATTACATTTCTGGCCAACTCTTTAGGAAAGTTTAAGTCACACAACTTTTTATAAGCAGATAATCATCAATTGTGTGATAATTGATTCACGTATGATACTCATATCTCCCTAGTTTTCAACTTTTTGGAGTGTAGAAATGATCTCTTCCATGATGAGTCTAAAGAGGAAACAAGTTCTATGTGTAGTTTGTGAATCAGTAATTAAAATAAAATCTCATCATTTATTTTTCTTGCAGACTCTATAGTGTTTAATATGGAAGAGGCTCAGTGTTGGTCTTCAATACATCTTCAGTCAATTTGTGGATTAGTTGAATGCAGAAAACAAGGAGTCTTATCTGGAAGAATGATTACTTACAACGTAGTTAGAAGACTTGAAAGTATATATCTGTTAAGTTCAAAAAAAGCAAAGCCACGAGAAGTTTGCCACATCCCAATTTTCCAACTGATTTTCATTCTTTTATTTGCCCATCATAATAGACCCAGGAGAAAGGTGCAAACAGCCTGCAGTTAAGAAAAACTTTTGGTCCCACAGACAAACCTACTTCCCATTTCATAACTTTTTTAATAACACAAAATCAAATTTTCTCAGAATCAATCATTTTAATACCCTGAAAAGAGGATTTTATGAAAGAATTCTTTGAGACACTTGCTGAAAACTGAGATTTTTGTCATTAGTTCTACAAAATAATCCTGCACTTAAGGAAAAACAAACCTCCCATAAGAACTTGAAATGCAAATATTTATTGTACACTTATCATTTGTCAGGCACGTTGATCGTATCACTCATTTAATCCTTCCTACAAATCTCCAGCATAGATATTAGTATCTCCATTTGAAGAAAAAGGAACTGATAATTTGAAAGAATAAAAAAGCGTATCCAAAATCACAGAGCCTCTGGGTTGTGAGTTCTGCACTGGGAACTATTGTGCTTTGAATCTCAGAGCCACTTTCTTTCTTGCCCCACTTTGCAAAGCTTCTTCTTGATTTAATAAGATGTCAGATAAATTGCTTAATGAAAAATTGAATAATTAAATGTGTAATGAGCTACTATGTGAACATTAAATACAATTCTAGGCTCCTTAGTAGTTCTAAGATTCTTTACACAAAAGAAAGAAATAAAACATTCTCTGGATGAAGTGTGTGGGGCATTGTGGTTATTTGAAAGCTAGGTGAGGCAATCACCACCTTGTTGCTGACTTGGAAATGTCCAGCAATGATAACTATAAACAGATGGTCCCAAAGCTCTATTCCTTTTGGGAACTCTATGACCTCAACCCAATCTACTGTCGTGGCATTGAATGCCCTTTTACCTTGTCGGCCTAAATTTTGAAATTACTGCAATTAAAAAAAAGTCAGGATCACTCAGAAACTTTATAAGCAGTCCTGCCTCTGGGATACAATTATTTTGTGCTCCCAGGGATTGGGATTCCTATGCTAACAGGTGGTGTCAGAACTCAAAACCTGATCCTCCAGTGGCTGCCTGGTGTTCAGTTTCCCCTTGCACTGTAGGTGTGATCCACATCATTTGTTTAATATTTCTCTGTGGGAAAGACACCAAGAGACAGGATCCTGGGTAATGTCCTGGGATTTCCAATATCTCTAGAGGAAATTATTTATATCTGACATAGGGCTTTCCTTTCAGGATTTACTCTAGAGACATTTGGGTTTAAGTGTGTATATGTGTTTGCATGAACAGAAATATTTCTTTTTAATTTAATGTCTCTCTACACATACACTGCAGGGTGCTTAAAAATATGAAGCTTTGTGTGTTTGTGGAGAACACAGTACTTCTCAGGCTAAATTCAGGGTGGATTGTCTTATGTCTGTTGCTGCATATAAAGGGTATAAAGTGAGTCAGCAAAAATCACTGTGTGAACACACTCTGTGACATCAAGGCATAACAAATTGGTTCAGATAAGAACAGAATAGTTGAGGATGGAAAAAACGTTTCTGTGCCCAGCTATTAATCCAAGTGTAGGATAGGGTTGCTACCTTTTGTCTGAGTTTCCCAGAATGTTATTTGAGGGGACCCATGTGAACCTTAGGTGGTCTCCATAGCAGCTGCTTAGGTGCTTGATGACTGACCAACAGTGGATAAAGCTCACATGCCCGGGTGGACCTGGGATCCTAGGTCATTTTGCAAATCTCTGTTTAGCAGAAACAAATTTCTTGATGACATTTCTCAGTCCACCTATCCATATCTGATTGATTTGCTTCCTTTAACCTTCCTTCCTTTGTATGTTCCTGGGTTAAAACAACTTAAGGTCAGACATCACATTTTCAGCATTTAGGGCTATATTAAAGGTAAGATCTCCATGAGTACCCAGTGTTGAGGTGTTGAGAGTTATTTGTTCGGAGAAAGGTGGAGATGGGAAAATTTTCATGGTGCTTGTACTTCCACCACGTCCCCTCCCTTTCTTTCCTCAGAGATGGATTTGGGATAAAGCTGGTGAAGCTTAACCTCAAGGTTAATACAGTAACCTAGCAATACATTCACATGATCATATGTTTTTCTAATACCTATAAAAGTGAGGTGTATTGATTACAATTGATTAATAATGGATATCTTTCCATTCTCATTTGCCCTACTGCACATTTTACGATGCTTCAGGTAGAGCTCTGGGGCCATGGACACATTTTGTACTTTTCATCTCTAGGGAACGTGAGTGGAGGTGCAACTTGGTTTGGGTTTGATAGAGTGTATGTATGTGGTTCAGTCAGTCTTGTTCATGGATGAATCAGCCTTCCAGCATTAGAATGCCTATCAGGAAAACTGTGTTGACTTCTTTTTTGTCAGAGTTATAGACTTGTAGTATTGGATTTTGTACCTCATAAAGGACCCCCAAATTGTATAAGTTTTAGACTCTACCAAACATGAATCTGCCCCTGACATTCTCTTATATGTTTCTTGGTATTTACCTTCTTAATATTTTATTCTGTATACCTGTCTGATTGTGGGATTTGGAGATTAGCTGTATGGCATGTTTTGTCACATTCATACTTTTTAGTGGTTTTGTTTTTTTTAAGGTCAAGACAAAGTTCTATTCAGGAGTACAGATTGCCTCCATATATTCTGATCTCATAGTGTCATTCACTTATGAAATGTAGTAGCATCAAATTAGCAATATGAGTCACTAAAACTGAGCACCTCAATTTGCCAATATTTAACAGTAATAACTTTTGTTGTACTTTATTTTTTTCACTCACATTTTGCAAACGTAAAATGGTACAAACATTTTGGAAAGCACTTGGGAAATTAAAAAAATTAAACCACCTATCAGATGATCCAGTCACTCCACTTTCAGGCATTTAACCAAGAGAGAGTATTCTCACAACAAGACTTGTACACAAGGTTTTGAAGGAAATTTATGTGTAACAATCCAGGCTTCTATCAGGAGGTAAACGGACAAATAAATTGTCGTAGAGTCATACAAATAGAACACTACCTGGGAAAAAAGGAATAAATTATAGATACACAACAACATGAATGAATCTCAAAATAATAACTTTCAGTAAAGAAATCAGACATTCTGGATAATCCTATTTGTACAAAATTCTAGAAAATGCAATTGGTTGGCAGAGGGGATAACAGGTGAAAGAGAAAACTTCTGGGGTGATGGCAACATTCACTGTCTTAATTTGGTCACATATGTTAAAAATCATACTTTTTAACCAGAGTTTATTGTACCAATTATATATCACCAAGGCTCCTAAAAATGCAATTGGAACTTTTTCAATTCTATATTAGGATGTTTTTGCTTCCTGTAGGTTTCCTAGCAAGTACACAGATGTTTATTCTCCTACGTTCTTATAGTTCAGTTGGAAATTCTTGTATTCTTTGGCTGCTTCAAGAGTCAGATGTACAAATGGAGACAGTTGATTTTCATAGGCACCAAAATGCTTCTACCTGAAAGTTTGGTGTTGTTAGGTCCATGCTATTATTATTGTTGTTTTGGCAAGAGTGAAAGGAGTAGGATTTATTTAAAAGAGATGAAAAGAGATAGAACTCTCTAAAGGCAAGCAGGGACCTGACAGGTGTTGCCCTCTATTGTCTTTTTAAAATTAATTAGAATGTGGGGATTTTGTAAACAAATTTCAGAAAGTAAGGGAAAACTGGCAAAGAATAAACATGACTCCTTTCAATATAAGATTGAAGACTTTTATTTTGCACATGTAGCAATGCTGTGTTGATCAGACTGTTTTATAGAGTGTGTCCTTGAGGTATCATTCTGGAGAAGAGGTCCCATTCAATATAAACAGTTCTGTGTTCTGTTTCATAATATCACCTGTTTATTACCTCCATACAGTCATTCCCCAAAATGATGATATTGGGTGAACATGATTTAAGTTATTGGGTATTTATAGGTCAAGTCACAAATCTTTTCTGAATGAGTATATTAGCTAAGTTAATATTATAATTAGCTAAATTAATATTATTAATAGCTAACATAATCATCTGCATATGATATGATCTTAAATTCCTTAAAGAAAGGTGGGGTAAGGAGATCTCATGAAAATAAAGGAAGATCAGCAGAGAAAAAGGACCAGAGAGTGGGAGGAGGGGAGGGAAGGGGGAAGTGCTGGGAAGTGACATTGACCAAATTATAGTATATTGTGTGCATGTATGAATATTAGACAACAAATCCCTTCATCATGTACAACTCTAAGGCACCAATAAAAAAATTGTCAAAAGAAAAAAATTTTAAATGTGAAAAGAGGAAAAAAAAGTCCTTGTTTTCTTTTTATATGAAGTTACTATTCTGAGCTTGGTGATCTATACTCTATGGGCTATAATGAACAGGAGTTGACTGTGATTTATACAGGAAACAGTGCATTAAAGAACTGGAATATCCAGGTTAAATATCTATAAATCACCAATTTCAATCACATAGTATTTCAACACAATTTTAAGAATGATTTTCTTTGATAAAGATGATTTTGATTATGAATTAATGTGTCTATAAAAGAAACATCCAAACTCTTTTCTCATCTAAAATTCATGTGAATATTTTTTTCTAATTTATATTAAGTACATTTTATTCCATGATTTTCTACTACATTCAACTTAACCAATAGCATTCGCTATAAGCAGGCAGAATCAAGTAGTAGAAAGAACTTTGGAACAGGAAGTTCAGAGATTTGAGTTGATTCTAAAAGTGTGAATGATTTTGAAAATATTTCCTCTTCTGTAAAAAGAGAACTGTTTGAACTGTCTGATTTCTAAACTTCCTCCTAAAGCAAAAATATCTGATAAGAACAAATCTATAGATAAAGATTCAGGTCAATTTCTCACTTGGCACACATTCATACCCTGTGATAAATGTTTTGGGAAAGATAAGTGCATCCTCAAATAGTAAAACTACTCCCTTCCCAGGTTTCAAATAGGGAAATTTGAAATTATTCACTTCATAGCAAGGAAGCATGGAAGCCAAATCTAGTACTGGGCAACCCCTCAATTCTCTCATTGTGAAGACATTGTGACCTACAGGACCAGCCACCTACATCAGCATGGCCACTTGAAATTGGCTGATTCCAGAAGGGAGTCTGATTACACCCATGAGGTCCCGTGCGGATTGTGGCACCCTTCTGTCCAAGATGTAATTGACGCTGTACTAATGATACATAAACATCTTCTTCTTTCTCTTGTCTTCTCTAGTTTTAATTGCAGCTGGAATATTCCAATGAATGTAGCAGAACCAAAGAAAGTCCAGCATTATTTTTCATATTAAAAATGTTTCCATATTTATACAATTCCTATGCTTTGCAGAAACCTATGCAAACTATGTTGCACAGTTTGTAGAAGAATTTCAAGTTGTAAACTAATTAGAAAATCCAGTTTATGCCATTGATGTGTTTCCCTCATTTCATGTCTCCAAGGTCTCTGAATCAATATTATAATAGTATCAAAAATAGTTGACTCCACTTGGAGGAATGACTATTTGTATCCTCATTTTTCTGCACTCTAAACCGTTAAACAAACCACTGGTAATTTAATTACTTTAAAAAGTGGAAAGTCTTCCCCATTTGCTGATGAATTACATTTATATGTCAAAAAAGGGAAATATAAAAATATCTAGTCCATTTTGTCTCCTGCTGTACTTTACCTTTGAACTAATAATTATAAGGAGTTAAGACTAAATTATTTTCTTTCTGTTGTAAGATATATATCTCCCCCAATTATTGTTCCTTGTAGATAATTTCTGGTTTTTCTTGGTGAATTGGTTAAGGGGGAAACTTGCAGTTCAAAAAATGTGCTGAAATAGCTTAAACATTTCAGGCACATAGTTGACTGAAGTGACTAGCAGGAGAGAATCCTGGATAAAGCATTTGTTTTATCTACTTGTCATTAAGGTATATGCAAGGAAATGCTCTGAAAAAGGATTATCAGTGTGACAGTGTAGTGCCAACTGACTCTGAACTTGTTTTATAGGTTCTATAATATAATATTCCTCTTAACTGAATAATTAACTCTTTAATTTTCTAGTCACTGGCCTTTGGAAGCAATGCTATCAAGACAGTACTAAATCTCAGATACAGCATTAATCTCTGGGATATATAAAGAACCAAAACAAAACAAAACAACAACAACAAGAAAACACCTAATACCAAAAAAATAAATAAATAAAACCCAATCAATAGATGGGCAAAAGAACTGAAGAGACACTTCATAGAAGAAAAAATACAATCAACAAATATATAAAAAATGTTCAACATCTCTAGCAATTAGAGAAACTAATTATTAAAACTACACTGACTCCATCTCATTCCACTCAGAATGGCAATTATCAAGAATACAAGCAACAATAAATGTTGGAGAGAATGTGGGGAGAAAGGTACACTCATACATTGCTGGCAGGACTGCAAATTGGTGCAACCACTCTGAAGAACAATATGGAGATTCCTCAGAAAACTTGGAACCACCATTTGATCGAATTTAGGTGGGGCAAAGAGATACTCGGTAATCAAATAATAAATTAATATAAGAGGGAGAGAGGAAGGAAACACCAAATCAATGCAGTAAAAATTCTACAATGAGTAAAAGAGCAAAATTTTAAATGAAGATACAATCAGTATTACCCACTGATTTTTCCTTTTTTTCAGGTTTAGTATATATGGCTCCATGCAGCATTACTTCGGATGCTTTCCTAATTTAAAATTTTAATATTTTGATATTTCATTTATCATGAATTTTTTGCTCTAAATTTGATTTTAAAATATTGCCTTAAGGTTTTGTTGTTGTTGCTGTTGTTGTTGTTTAATCTTGATTACTTAGGTTTTGGCATCCTCATAAGTCTTGTGCCAGAGGTGTTCTGGCCTTTCTCTTGTTCCCACCCTTAATTTCTACAATCTCAGTGCCTAAAGTGAGTGTAAAATTCCAAGGTCACACAGCCTGTGGGTGGGGTGGTGTGGTTTGGGTTCAGCACAAGACCTCATTTGGCCTTCCTTTGAGGATATTTCTTATGGCGGAATCTAACAGTTTTGGGGACAGTTGTTTTGTTGCTTTCAAGTCTGGAATCTTCCATAGCCTGAATTGGGATGGGGGTGATAACTGAGCTATAGATCTCAGAGTGGAAATTCATCTTTGATGGGCATTCAGGAATGAGTCAAAGGCTACAAATGAGAAAAATGTTTAAATTTTGTCATTGTTAGAGAAGATCAACTCTACAGTGAAAGGGAAAAAATTTATAATGTAAAAACATATCCTCTAAGTAGTAAATTCTGAGAAGAACTTATTCTTGTATAGCTCAACAGTGCAAAAACAAGTTCTCTTACATGGTTTGAGTGCTGATCTATTTATTTATGTGATACAATCAAAAATTGTGAGACACAAGTATAGATCTTGGAAGAGGAGCCATGTTTTCTGTCTGAGCAGGACAGGTCTGAAAAGGCAGTGGATAATAGTAAGAAGGAAGATTTACTTACAGAAGAGAAGAGGAGTATTGAAATCAGGTATTTGTAGGAAGGTCTAGTAAAGTTAAAAGAGCTCATGTCAATGAACCCATAACTCAGTGAAGCAGGACCCTGGGACTGGTGGTATGGGGAGGGTGGGAAAGGAAATGGCAAAGACCAGTGGATGGTTTTGCAATATTCTTTGCGCTATGCTTTGGATCAGTATCCTCCAAAGGCCCATGTACTAAAGGGTTGGTCTCCAGTCCTTAGTGCTGGCCTCCAGCACTGCAGGTGACGCCGATTTGGAGATCTTCTGGCCATGTGTAGGATGCCCTCCTGGCACCCTTTCCCCCCCTCTCTCTTTCCTTCCCAGCATCCATAAGGTGAGCAATTTCTTCTACCACACACCCTCCACCATGATGTGTTGCCTCAACACAGTCCCAAGCAACAGGTCAACCAACAATGGACTGAAACCTCCAGAACTGATCCAAAATAAACCTTTCCTTTCTTTAAGGTGATCATTCTCAGGTATTTGTCACAGTAATGCAAAACTGACTAATACAGTATGTCTTATAGTCAACAAGATACAGACTCAAGAGTTCTCTAAAATACAAGATCCATCAATAGAAAAGTCAAAAATTAAAGTGATATTTTGATCATTATACTCTTACCCAACTCCTTGACCTGATTTCTGTCTTGTTTTATTTTACTGCAACCATATTCACTCCTCTGCTTTAGTGAGGAGTCTTGGGCTCAAGATTGGTTCTATCCTCCACCTTTCTCCTTCACGGGTAAATGTTAGCCACAAATCTTGCACCTTCTGTTTCTAAAATGGAGGCTGCAAGTCAAATGATTCTGAAGAATCTGGAGGGTGCATTTGACAGCCTGGGGTGGGGCGGGTCACTGGGTTAAAGTGGAAATCTGGAAGTCAGGGACTTCCACAAAATGGGCAACAGTGGACCTACTTAGCCAGATCTGCTGCTGGGTGGGGAATCTTTCTGTCTGCCAAAGTATAACATCTAGAATTTTCCATGTTTTCTGATTTTTTTTTCTACAAAAACTGAGTTCAAGAGAACATATTTCCAATGGGAACAGATCTGAGATTGCATAGTGGGATGAATATGAATCTAAGATTTACTTAACAAAATGTCATCTTCTATAGCACACTGGGAGTTTTCTAAAGGGCAACCATTCTCATATGTTAAATGTGTTACTGCATTTATATTTTTAAAATTTTGTTAATTCTAAACGCCATACCAGCTAGATTGCTAACTTAAAAACAAAACAAAGCAAAAAGCTTACATTGCAGGAGAATTGGGAACAACATCAGAGCTTGGGTGCTACTTGATATGCTGGAAAAAAATAAAAGAGGAAAGAATCTATCCATATTTGTAAAGTCACAGAACACTGTCAATGGAAAAATCCAAGAGAAAGAATATTTGCCCAAAATAAAATGAATGATTAATCAAATCACTATATGTTCTATGAGAGTAACTTTTAAAAACATTTCTTTCAACTTCTGGTGGCAAACATTGCACATCTTGTAGGAAACGAATTTTCTGGAGAACACAGGCAACAGAGAAAGTCCATAAGCTCAGTGATGTACATCAGTTTATTTATCAAGGCAGCATAGAAGCTTAACTTAGAATTGGAATTCATAGGTAACTCAGTCTAACTTACAGGGACCAGGAATAGAATCGTCTTTTTTCTCTGCACCTTGCTCTGTGGTTCCAGCTCCTTCCCAATGCAGCTTTTCACTAATCATGTAATTGACTCTGTCTTCATTTTCTTCACTGATCATCCTGGTTTACCTAACTTTGGAAGTATAATGAAACCTGTTTAATAACTGGTCACATTATTAACATCAGCAGTCTATTTTCCCGTTCAGATTTCAGGCAAGCCACGAACCTTTGAGAATCATAGCTTTGGTTTGGTTTGGTGACAAAACATTGAAAAAAAAAATGCAACCACACAAAAAGTCCATAGACCCAAAGGCTGCCAATAACCCTGGTTGACCTAGTTAGTACTGTAGTGGGAAAAGAGGGAGTGGGTACAGTTGAAGAACACAGTTCTAATTATTTAGAAGACTGAAGTTTTAAAAATTCAACTCTTTGTTTGAAGTGAAAACAACTAATATTTGGCCCAAAGAGAGACTATATCTGAAATTAAACAATTTCTTCTTTAAATTTCAGATACTCCAATTAAATTGACATTAAACTCAATGGGTTTAAACTCTGTGAGTTAAGGTTTATTAAGTTCTGCCGGTTCCTTTTGCATTCGTTTATACTATTTTATTTTTAAAACAACCACTTCTCAGTATTATAGAAAGTAGTAGACAATAAGAACTGACTTGGAAAGATTTTTTAATTCTGTTTCCTATGTGTATTTTTTAGTAAAGTGCTACATGATGCTCCTTGTTCTTTTTTATTAGTTATTTAATAGGGAGATCAATGAGATTCATATTTGAAACATGTACACAAATTTTCCAAATTATCGTTTGTCTCTATTCACAGTAGATGCCAAGTAAGTTTTTGGTTCATAGTGAATCTTTGTGTTTCCTTTTATAGAGTCATGCAAAGCAAGGATCTTTTCTTTAACTGAGCTTTAAAAACATTCCTCGCAGTGTAGATATCAAAGTTCCATTCCTGAAAACGAACATGGAATTAAGTCGACTATAAAAGTGATGTTGCAACTCATTTCAACAAAGAGAAGTCATAAAATGAAAAACATGCTTCTTCTGTCATGTGTCATACAAGAAAAAAATGGGAAAAAAGAAAATTGTAATGTGTTCCTAATTTAGATTCCTCTTCTTTACTATAAACATAATTTTCTCCAACAATGACACACACAAATATGTGTTGCCATTCTTGAGTACTGAAGATGTTTCTTTTTTCAGTTTTGGTTCTCACCACTGGACATAAAAAGAGAAATTTATGTATGCCTATATCTGAGCGATGATGGGAGATAGGTCCACTATTTACATGCATGTTTCTTGAACACAATTTTAATCCTGAAAATAAAAGCATCATGAGATGTACTTCTTGGAGGAATTAGGGTTGGAGATATTAATTTTGATGTCATGTTTTGGTCAGTTCACAAACTGATGAATTGATTAGTTAACAATGTTAGCAATTTTCAAATCACAACTTGTGGTTACTTATATGTATATTCTATACAATATATTTCATAATTTAAGCCAATAAATTTATGGAAATTCACAATGAAAATGAATCAATCTATGTGAGCGAATCTACATTTTTAAAATAATTGAACTAAATTAATCACTTACTTGATAAAGACAAAATATCCAAGAATTCAGTCATCATTCCTGAGAGCAAGTCAGAAACCTCTGTGGACAGGTGGTACTGAGTTCAGGGAGCAGGAAGCCTTGGGTGGAGGGGTGAGGGGAGGTGGGCTTCACTTTCTCTGCTCTCTGACCTGGCAGGGCCAGTCTTTCTCTTAGCTTGCTCATCTTAAAAATGATCTTAAGAGCACTTGCTATTCCATTATGTGGCCTTCCAGGGGCTTTCTGAACAATGTTGTTGATTCGTATGTCATATTTCCCAGTCAATTATTTTGTTTTGATTTGTTTCCAACTTGCCTCCACCCAGGCTCAGAGACCTCAATTTCACTGCTGGTAAAATAGATGAAATCAGAATTATTAACAGACGCTGTGCCATAAATTCCTAAGGGCTCCAGCCAAAAGCATGGCAAACTTTAAGGCTGTTTAGGAGAGTTGGTAAGATAATCATCACTATGTAGCATTTGGGGAGTGAGCAGAGGGTTAAAATGACAACATAAGTAGCCTACCTGCCTACTCACAGAGGCACTGATACTGTCATTTCTCAAACTGTGATCTTCTAATCATGTTTTTCAGAATTACTTGTGAGTTTATTTGTAATGCAGATAAAATAAAAGCAGACCCTAATGAATGAAAAGCACTAGGGCAGAGATTGGGATCTGCATTTCTAAATAAGCTGGGGGGCTGCTGAATCTGATTTTAAAATTTCATGTCAGATTTTCTGTGTAGCAGCTCTTGGGGACAAGCTTGAGCCTGAGTCTCAGATCTGGAATAGGTAGCTGGTGTCATTGGCTCTTCTTCTCCTCGACCTCCTTCTTCTCCCAGTTGGACAGCTAGTTTACAGTTCTCAGTTCAGATGCCCAACTACTATTGTTATTTTTGTGGGTTAGCAGACAATTGATTCTTGGGGGTGATGCTGTCCAGAATACAATAAATGACATGTGTTACACAGCATGAGAGGCATTGGACTGAAAGGGAAGTCTTTCACATTTCAGTGGGCTCATCTTGTTTTTGACTGTCTAGAAGATTCATTCTCTTTCCCTTTACTCATTGTCAGGTATTTACCTTTCAGGGGAGGGAGAGAAGTGTCCTAGGTTGCATTTGTCAGATTCTACATGACAATGATATTCTATGCCCATTCTCCGTGTTACTACCATTAAATTTAGAGATTGATGGAGGACCCTAGCAGGTTGTGGAGAAGCCATGAAAGGTTTTACATTGACATTGCAATAGGATCCCTGATGAACCATTATAGATTATTTTTAAATCTGTCATTTTGGTCAGCGAACATATGAGGACAGATATGCATTGGAAGGAGCAAGAAGACCCAATTTGACATTGTGCAAAATACTTTCTTGCTTTCAAATTAGTGGATGCACTAATTTGCAACGCCACCAGCAATGTATGAGTGTACCTTTTTCCCCACATCCTCTCCAACACCTATTGTTGCTTGTGTTCTTGATAATCGCCATTCTAATTGGGGTGAGATGGCATCCTAGGGTAGTTTTGATTTGCATTTTTCTTATTACTAGGGATGTTGAACATTTTTTCATATATCTGTTGATTGCTTGTACATCTTCTTCTGTGAAGTGTCTGTTACATTTCCTTAGCCCATTTGTTGATTGGATTATTTGTATTCTTGGTGTAGAGTTTTTTTGAGTTCTTTTATATTCTGGAAATTAGCACTCTATCTGAAATACGAGTGGCAAAGATTTTCTCCCACTCTATAGGCTCTCTCTTCACATTGCTGATAGTTTCCTTTGCTGAGAGAAAGCTTTTTAGTTTGAATCTATCCCAGTTATTGATTCTTGATTTTAATTCTTGTGCTATGGGAGTCCTGTTAAGGAAGTCTGATCCTAAGCCGACATGTTGAAGATTTGGACCTCCTTTTTCTTCTATAAGGTGCAAGGTCTCTAGTCTGATTCTGAGGTCCTTGATCCATTTTGAGTTGAGTTTTGTGCAGGGTGAGAGATAGGGGTTCAATTTCATTCTGTTGCATATGGATTTCCAGTTTTCCCAGCACCATTTGTTAAAGAGGCTATCTTTTCTCCATTGCATTGTATTTATTTGGGTTTGTATCCATGTCCTCTATTCTGTACCATTGATCTCCCTGTCTATTTTGTTGCCAATACCATGCCGGTTTTGTTGCTATTGCTTTGTAGGTAGAGTGAAGATCTGATATTGCAATACCCCCTGCTTCACTCTTTTTGCTAAGGATTGCCTACCTATTGTGGGTTTCTTATTCTTCCAGATGAATTTCATAATTGCTTGCTCTATTGCTGTAAGGTGCTTCATTGGGATTTTTAATTGGAATTGCATTGAATCTGTATAGCACTTTTGTATAGTATAGCCATTTTGGACAATATTATTCTTCCTATCCAAGAATACATGGGAGATCTTTCACTTCCATCTCTAAGGTTTTCTTTAATTTCTTTCTTCTTTAGTGTTCTGTAGTTCTCATTGTCAGGGTCTTTCACTCTCTTTTGTGAGGGTGGATTCCCATGTTTTTTTTTTTTTTTTTTTTGAGGCTTTATGAATGGGGTAGTTTTTCCTAACTTCTCTTTCTGAAGATTCACTCCCATATGTATAAAAATGGCATTGGATATATGAGCATTGATCTTGTAAACCTGCTACGTTTACTGAATCACTTATGAGTTCCTAGAGTTTTCCTGGTGGAATTTCCAGGTTCCCTCCTAAATATATATCTATGTCATCAGCGAACAGGGATAATGTGAAGTTCTTCTTTTCCAATTCGTATCCCTTTAATTTCTTTGGTTTGTCTAATTGCTCTGGCTAGAGTTTCAAGGATGATGTTGAATAGAAGTGGTAAAAGAGGGAATCCTTGCCTTGTTCCAGTTTTGAGGGGAAATGCTTTCAGTTTTTCACCATTTAGAATGATATTGGCCATGGGCTTAGTGTAGATGGCCTTTACAATGTTAAGGAATGTTCCCACTATCCCTATTTTTTCTAGTGTTGTGAGCATGAAGGGATGCTGTATTTTATCGAATGCTTTTTCTGCATCTATCAAAATGATCGAGGGATTCTTAACTTTAAGTCTGTTGATATGGTGAATGACATTTATTGATTTCCAGATGTTGAACCAACCTTGCATCCCTGGGATAAAACCCACTTGATCGTGGTGCACTATCTTTTAATATATTTTGTATGCGATTTGCTAAAATTTTGTTGAGAATTTTTGCGTTGATGTTCATTAGAATATTGGTCTGAAATTTTCTTTCCTCAATATGTCTCTGTCTGGTTTAGGGATCAGGGTGATATTGGCTTCATAGAATGAGTTTGGAAGGGTTCCCTCCTCCTCTCTTCATGAATACTTTGAGGAGTATTGAATGAGCTCTTCTTTAAAGGTTTTATAGAACTCGGCTGAGAACCATCTGTCCCGGACTTTTCTTTGTAGGTAGGATTTTGTATGACCACTTCTATTTCATTGCTTGAAATCGATTTATTTAAGTTGTGTATGTACTCCTCGTTCAGCTTAGGTAATCATATGTCTCCAGAAACTTGTTGATTGTCTTCGTAGGTTTTCTGTTCTCGTTGGAGTATAGAGTTTCAAAATAGCTTCTAATATGTTTTGTATTTCACTCATGTCTGTTGTGATATTTCCTTGTTCATTCTGGAATTTTAGTAATTTGAGTTTTTCTCCCTCTTTTCTCCTTTGTTAGTGTGGCTAAGGGTTTATCAATTTTGTTTTATTTTTTCAAAGAACCAACTATTTATTTTGTTAATTTTTCTGATTGTTTCTTTTGTTCAATTTCGTTGATTTTGGCTCTGATTTTAACTATTTCCTGTCTCTACTACTTTTGGTGTTGTTGGTTGCTCTTCTTTTTCTGGGCTTTTGAGCTGTAGTGTTAAGTTGTTTATTATTGTTGATTTTTACTTCTTTGTTGAATGCGCCCCATGAAATAAATCTTCCTCTAAGTACTGCTTCATAGTGTCCCAGAGATTTGATATGATGTGTCTTTGTTCTCATTTACATCTAAGAATTTTTGTATTTCCCTCCTATGTCTTCTGTTATCCATTCATCATATAATAGCATATTATTTAATCTCTAGGTATTGGAGAAGTTTTCTGTTTTTTAAACTCACTGTGTGCCTCCTCCTCCCACCAACCACCCGTAGCCCTGGGCAATCAATCAATCACTCCGAGTCGAGGGGACCCTCCCCGTTCCTCCTCCTTCTCCAGCTAACCCCCCGGGTATTCAGGAGCGGGATCGCTCTGAGTGGCTCTGAATCCACGTGACCCGCCTGCACGGGTCCTGTGGGCAACCGCCCGGAGCTCTGGTGCGGCCACTCAAGACCAAGCGACCCCCACCACGCTTCTCTTCCAGGCAGCCCCCCTGTGTTCAGGCGCTGTCACTTAAGTCCAAACAACTCACCACTCGCCTTCTCCTCTGAGCAGCTGCCTGGAGCGCTAATGCAGTCACTGCGAGTCCCACATGACCCGCCGCGCTCCTCCTCCTCCTCCTCCTCCACCTCCGGCAGGCCCCGGTGTCAGAAGTGGTCTGAGTCCAAACAGCTCGCCACACAGCCCCTTCTCTGGCAACCTCCTGTAGCTCTGGTTGTAGTCACTCTGAATCCAAGCGGCCACTCTCCTCTTCCTCCTCGTCGTCCTCAGGGCAGGCGCCGGTGTTCAGAAGCAGTCGTTCTGAGTCCAAACTACTCGCCGCGCGGCTTCTCCCTCTGGCAACGGCCTGTAGCTCTGGTGCAGTCACTCCGAATCCAAGTGGCCACGCTCCTCCTCCTCCTCCTCAGGCCAGGCCCCGGTGTCCTGAGTCCACACAGCTCTCCTCGCCACTCCTCCCATGGGCAGCCGCCAGAGCCCCAGTGGTGGCTCCGAGTCCCAGCGCTGTGCGGAGCGGCCCTCCTTTAACGGCGCTCCCAGTTGTCCGAGTTCACTGCTCCAGCGGGGGGAGGGGTGTCTCGCCCGGCAGCTCTACTTCACAAAGTTCCCTGCGTTCGGGACCACCGTCCCTTCCGGGACCACCTTCCCATCCGGGACACCTTTCCCAACGGGTGAGAGTCACCCGGCTGCTTTGAGTTGGTCCCAAGTGTCTCAATCTAGATTAGGAATTTAAAGAGAAAGAAAAAAAAGAGGAACAAGCCCCAATGATAGGATGGGTCTAAGATGACATCAAATAACCTATAAATATTGTGAGAAACTGCGGATCAGGGCTCAGAATTTTGGAGTGCTAATCTCTTCTGGGCCCACTGGCATAAAATAAAGTTTGGTTTTTCCTAAAAAAAAAATAATAATAATTATAAAAATCCACTTTAGAAAAAATTACAATGTGAGCAGCAGTAGAAGGCTATATTGCTGCAATCTGCATGATGGTTAGTTCAAGAAACCAAACGAGGGGTGATGGATTAGAAAAGACACACAAAAAAATCTGGGACCCAGTGGGTATTACAGTCTGGAGGAGTGTAATGACCATGAGTCAGCTTAGTACATTTATTATATAGGATATATCATTGAAGGATATATTGTGAGAAAGTTTCTTCAAACGAGCAGAATGAAGGTCATATGTATGAGTATTATTATTATTACTATCATTATTATTATTATTATTGGCTTGTGCCCATAATTTTCTACCACCAGGAAGCTGGCATTGGAACTTCAAGGTCAAGAACTTGATAGCTCCAAAACTTCCTTTTGAACCGGGTGCCACCATAGCAACGGGACAATCTTAAACAGCACCTTAGCACTGAATGCTCCTGGGTGAGGCATCACCTCATGTCACAGGACGTTCAAGAACCATAATTCAGTCACTCTCCTGACATGCCCCCCCCTTTTTTAAAAATGTTTTCAGTTGCAAGTGATGTGCTATTATTTGATGTTCTCAGATTTCTTCTCAGAAGACACAGCATCCTACTGTTATAACACAATAATTAGTAGTAAACACATGATTCCAAAATATGACATATTGAATGTTTTAACATATCTTCAGGAATTAGAATCATTTAAGTCATCTCGAGCTTTTTCATCAACATGTTTCCTGATTTTGTAGGGCTTTGGAAGTATTTTGAGCCTAAATTATAAGAAAATGAGCATTTTGAATGTTTTGGATAAGGATATCACCACTATCATGGCCAGAGATCAGAAACACATATCAAAGTGACTACTCCAAGTGCAATACGATCAGTAATAGCACACCACGATCTATTTAGCTGGGCATGTCACACTTGAACTCCACCATCAAAATACAGGAATCTGAAATGTTAGCTGGGATTCAAAAAAAGGAGGGTTGAGATAACACAGGCATTCCTTATCCTCTATTATACCTAGTAATGCAAGTAGATTACATCCATGGCAAGTCGCTTGATATTTTTCTGCAGTTCTTTTCACTTTTCTATTTCTAGAAATTAAAACACAAGGAGATTGAACACAGGCTTGCAGGAAATAGGATGAAGCCACTTTACAGCTCCTAAGTAGTAAAGGGAGATTATTTAGGGAGATGCTTGTATAATTAATGAAATCTAAGGCAGCTATCAAATGCCATGGGTCTTTTTGCATGCCACCACCGCTGAAAGTCAGCACATTACTAACAAATTCTCCAGGAGTCATAGATCCCTGCCATGGTTGTCTCATCAATTCTGTGAGAACAATCCAAAATAGATCCACTTCTTCCAGGGACCTTATGTCACAGGGCAAAATATTAGCACATTCCATGCACTTAGGGAATGTACTCAATTCTGTAGTACGACTAGGGCAATAAGCTACTGGTGGATGCTCCATAGGAAACACGGTTTTATCATTGGAGAGTCTCATTTTTGTAACTGTCTGGACATACCATTTTATGTCCCAGGGACCAGTGCAATTGACACCCCTGGCTCCCCCATAATGCTGTTTTCCTCTGGGTTTACCTTTAAACAGCCAGCCTGTTTATAGGGGACCAACATATAGATAAACTCCCCTATATCATGTATAATTAAATCCAGTTGAATGAAAAGTTTGTAATAGCTTTATCTGAAAACCTTCCATCATTTGAGTATCATTAGTAAATACTGGAATGGATTCTCAAGTCCGCACAGCTGGTGTACTAAATATGGATCTGGGAATTAAGTCCAGTAAGTTTCCCCATAAACCTACTTGACAGCTTAGAAAAGCCCATCATAGCCACAAACATTGTGGCTGGGGACTTAGTGCCTCTCTGCTGTTTGATTATCTGCTCCATGTGATGTGTCAGATTCTTCAGTTGTCCCCACATTGGCAGTTTGGCATTCTGGGGATGTGGAGTTTTCTCTGCATTCTTCCTCCTTTCTCAGCTGCTTCTTCCCAGCAGACATCGGGATCAGCACCTCCATTCAACCTTTAGTCTTTGAACTGTGGTTCCAGATCCTCCATGGTGGTGATGAACAGCACGCTCAGGTACCCAGCTAGGATGTGGCGCACCTTCTGGAAGGACTCAAGCATGGTCTCTACCTCATATTATTGCTGTAACAGATCCATTCCATTATCCTGTTTGTAAATCTCTCCACCAGACTTGGCCTGAGCAGTTTGCTGTAGTGGAAGACATGTGTCAGTCAGCAGCAGTGTGACCTTCAGCATCACAATATAAAAAATATAAAACAAAAGAGTATGATTCAAATGATTTTGTGGGGTTCTACTTCCCCCTTTCGATTTTTGTAATTGTAACTTAAGAGACAAGTGATCCTGTTCTACAATGGCTTGGCCTTGAGGATTATAAGAAATGTCTTCAGTGATCAAATGATATTGATCACAAAACCATTGAAAAGAACCAGTATAGCTGGACCATCATCAGTTTTAACTGTTGAGGGTGGACCAGCTCTGCAAAAGCAGCTGAGCACTGAGAAATGACTCCATGCATATTTCCTCCTGTTCAAGCAGTGGCAGAAATGAAATGAGAAGTGTCAATAATAACACGAACATTAACACTCTGCCAAATTCAGGGATGTGAGTTACATCCATCTGCCACAACTCATTAAGCCACAAACCACATGATTAACCACAGTAAGTAAAACTGGAGTGTGTATTACACAGTGAGGACATTGATGAACAATTTGGTGAGACTGTTCTCAGGTAATATGAAATTCCTTGAATAAGCTGGAGCATTCTGATGGTGTAATGTATGAGAGGTTTGAACACAGTCATAAGGAGACAACTTCTGTCAAGCTGCAACAAGATGATCAACCACAGCAGTGCCCTTGGTTAAGGGGCCCGGAAGTTTGGAGTGAACGCTGATGTGTCCAATAAAACAAGGATGCTGACTCATTTGAATTGATTTTTGTAAAGTGTGGAGTAAGTGAAATAACTCTTCTAACTGCATATATCCAGTGGTGGCTGATTCAATATGCATAGTGGCTCCTACTGTAGAGTCACCACCACTGTAGGCATTAACTGACATATTAGCAAAATGCAGTCAAGCACAAATGAGAGCAGAGGTATACGGAGTCTGCGCCAGTTCAGTACAAGCTGGAGCCATCAGTAAGCACTGTGACGGCCTCACCTATCGACTGAGTGCCTACAATTTGGGGGAAGATAAATGAGGTTATAATTGCAAACCAAATAAGTTTATCATGAGGGTAATGATTTTTACTTGGCCAAGAAAATTAGAAAAAAAACTACTTGACAATCACACGACGATTGCCAAATCTAATTTTGTTGTTGAACTGAAAAAGTTACCACAATAAAAGAAGGCTCAGCTTCCACCAATTGCATGACTCAATATCTGCCTTTAATAATAAACTGAGTGACAAAATCATGAAATGAGGTTAAGGCTTTGGAGGAGAGTGAGCACGATTGAGGCACTCAATATCTCCCAAAGACAGCCATATAGCCCCTTTAGGGGTAAGAGATTTAGGAAATATCAACACATATACAGGCTCCTGTGAATTAATTCTAGTAAGCTGTGCAGTCTTAAGAGCAGTTTCAACCTTTACAATGCAGCCCTTGCTTCTGCTGTGAGCTGTCAAGGAAAGGCCAGAGAGGGATCTCCACATCAAATATCAAATAAAAGGCCAAAATCCACAGTGGACAATTTTGCTGGCCAGGCAGTATCCAGTTAATATTCCCCAGCAACTTTTGAAAATCATTGAGAGTATGAAAATCATCAGTTCAATTTATAAGTTCTGTGGACAAATCATGTGTCCTTCAATTAAGCTGCCTAAATACCAAAAAGGAGAAAACTTTTGTACTTTTTCAGGTTCTATGCTCAAACCCACTGTGGTAAGAGAGGTTTCCAAATATGCAAAACATTTTAAAGCATATCTGAATTAGGATGTGCCAAAAAATATGTTATCCATGTAATGAATAAAATACACATTGGGATCTTGCTCTTGCACCAGAGCAATGGCTTGATCTACAAAAGTCTGACCTAATCTAGTACTATTAGCCATTGCCTGTGGCAAAACCTTCCAACAGTATCTTTTAACTGGCCCTTTAAAGTTAATGACTGGAACACTAAATGCAAAGTGCTTACAATCAGCTGGATGTAAAGGTATAGTGAAAAACAATCCCTTAAGTCCATTATGATTAAATAATAATCAAAAGGAATAGCTGTAGGAAAAGGAAGTCCTGGATGTAATGCATCCATTAATTCCATGGTCTGATTAATTGCTCAGAGATCTTGTTACAATATCTATTTACCAGACTTTTTAATCACAAAACCAGGACTATTCCATAGACTTAAAGTAGATTCAATATGACCAGCTTGAAGCTGTTCTTGGACTAGTATGTGAACCACTTGAAGCTTTTTCCCTGTAAAGGACCATTGGTGAAGCCAGACAGGATCATCTGCCAGCCAATTAATTTTTTCTGCTGTCCTCTGGGTGGGAGAAGAGATCAATGCCCCAACAGAAAAGGATGATCAGGCATGTACCCTAATCCATGCTGTGCTTGTTGAGAGGACTGTGCACAGGTGAACACCTTCCTTGTTGGTTTCCCAACCCCCTAGTGGGGATAAATCTTTGAATGTGTGATATCTAAACTTTGTCAATAATTACTCTCAATATTCTTTGGTAGTGCCCCAAAAATTGACATGAACTGATTTGTTAAGTTTTTATTGAAATGTGGAACTTCAAAATTATCAATGAACTTCTTCAGCTCTGTTGCATTCAACCTATTGGTCTAAAATGCTTTTTGATTGATTATTTTACTTGACTGATTTTATAACCTCAAACATCCATTCTCTTATTGAATTGTGCAGATAGATATTCAACATATTGACTTATTTACTATACAGTATGCAAAAAATCAGTCATTAATATCACCATCATTCTCATCAGAAGATTATAGATATCATTATCTTTAATGACAAGCTGTCACATTACTGGTGGCTGTAAAACTTTTTCAAAATTCTAATATTTTCTTGAAAACTTGGAAATCTTATTGCATATACTGTTGGTTGCTTTCCTTGAAGTGACAAGCTCATTTTATTAAAATTTGAAGAGTTTTTTTCCTAAATAAAATACGTTGGACTAACCAGTCTTTCTTTTAATTAAAAAGTGTTCCATGAAATACGGTGGTCAATGGTGCTCAGTTCAGTTGCACCAGTGCTTTTATCTCAAAATAGTCTTTGTGCAGCAGGAGTACTTTATGCATGCTTCTCAGTCACAGTAAATAGTAAAAGATATCTATTTGAGTTAATATTTAATAAAACTAAGAATGTTTACTGCTCTACTGCTATGTAAAGATTCTCTCTCTTTCTGTCTGTCTCTCGATGGGTCTTGCTATGTTTCCCAGACTGGTCTCAAACTCCTGGGTTCAAGCAATCCTCCTGCCTCAGCCTCCCAAGTAGCTGGGACTGTAGGCATACATCCCCATGTCTCACTAGAGAGCATTCTTAAGTGAAAATGATGATTTCTTTTTCCTGTGAATGCCTGGCAAAAGAATATGACAACCAGCACAGTTGGATAACTATACTACCAGGGGTGCTCGGAGCTGGTAGTTTGACCCACCACTGTTTTGTGTCATCGCGGTCAATGACACAAAAAACATCTCAGTATCATTATGAGCAGAATGTGTGTCCAGACTTCTTATGAACTAAATTGTAAGCTCCTTGATTCTTACTCTTTATTTCTCTAAGGTCTGTGTTTGGTGCACAATAGGTGGTCAAGAAATATAACGAATTGAACTAAAGTGAATGAGGAAGATAACTAAGTCAATCAATAGTTAATGTGGGAAAGTAGTGTGTAAATTAATAAGGCCAAGGCCAGAGGTGAACTCTTGAAAAACAAATAGAAATTTCTATAAGGTACTACTGTGTGTACTGCTCTTGAAACTCATTTTCCTCCTCCAACCCCACCTGCCCCAACTGGCACCATATTGGCCCACAGAATAAAATAACATAAAGCTAAGTCTTGCATTCATGCTCTGGCACCTAGCTAGCACCAACATCTCTACTCACACCTCCTAAATTATTTATCTGGTCCTTTAAAATAGCTATTGATTCAATCCCCATCCCTAGGTAGCATCTTTTCATTATTCCTTAGCCTATTTGTCACCTGCTATAACATTCAATTAAAACCCAACATTTTCATGACCTATCTATCTCCTGGTGACCTGATTCCCTAGTGACATATTACATTTCTGGCCAACTCTTTAGGAAAGTTTAAGTCACACAACTTTTTATAAGCAGATAATCATCAATTGTGTGATAATTGATTCACGTATGATACTCATATCTCCCTAGTTTTCAACTTTTTGGAGTGTAGAAATGATCTCTTCCATGATGAGTCTAAAGAGGAAACAAGTTCTATGTGTAGTTTGTGAATCAGTAATTAAAATAAAATCTCATCATTTATTTTTCTTGCAGACTCTATAGTGTTTAATATGGAAGAGGCTCAGTGTTGGTCTTCAATACATCTTCAGTCAATTTGTGGATTAGTTGAATGCAGAAAACAAGGAGTCTTATCTGGAAGAATGATTACTTACAACGTAGTTAGAAGACTTGAAAGTATATATCTGTTAAGTTCAAAAAAAGCAAAGCCACGAGAAGTTTGCCACATCCCAATTTTCCAACTGATTTTCATTCTTTTATTTGCCCATCATAATAGACCCAGGAGAAAGGTGCAAACAGCCTGCAGTTAAGAAAAACTTTTGGTCCCACAGACAAACCTACTTCCCATTTCATAACTTTTTTAATAACATAAAATCAAATTTTCTCAGAATCAATCATTTTAATACCCTGAAAAGAGGATTTTATGAAAGAATTCTTTGAGACACTTGCTGAAAACTGAGATTTTTGTCATTAGTTCTACAAAATAATCCTGCACTTAAGGAAAAACAAACCTCCCATAAGAACTTGAAATGCAAATATTTATTGTACACTTATCATTTGTCAGGCATGTTGATCGTATCACTCATTTAATCCTTCCAACAAATCTCCAGCATAGATATTAGTATCTCCATTTGAAGAAAAAGGAACTGATAATTTGAAAGAATAAAAAAGCGTATCCAAAATCACAGAGCCTCTGGGTTGTGAGTTCTGCACTGGGAACTATTGTGCTTTGAATCTCAGAGCCACTTTCTTTCTTGCCCCACTTTGTAAAGCTTCTTCTTGATTTAATAAGATGTCAGATAAATTGCTTAATGAAAAATTGAATAATTAAATGTGTAATGAGCTACTATGTGAATATTAAATACAATTCTAGGCTCCTCAGTAGTTCTAAGATTCTTTACACAAAAGAAAGAAATAAAACATTCTCTGGATGAAGTGTGTGGGGCATTGTGGTTATTTGAAAGCTAGGTGAGGCAATCACCACCTTGTTGCTGACTTGGAAATGTCCAGCAATGATAACTATAAACAGATGGTCCCAAAGCTCTATTCCTTTTGGGAACTCTATGACCTCAACCCAATCTACTGTCGTGGCATTGAATGCCCTTTTACCTTGTCGGCCTAAATTTTGAAATTACTGCAATTAAAAAAAAGTCAGGATCACTCAGAAACTTTATAAGCAGTCCTGCCTCTGGGATACAATTATTTTGTGCTCCCAGGGATTGGGATTCCTATGCTAACAGGTGGTGTCAGAACTCAAAACCTGATCCTCCAGTGGCTGCCTGGTGTTCAGTTTCCCCTTGCACTGTAGGTGTGATCCACATCATTTGTTTAATATTTCTCTGTGGGAAAGACACCAAGAGACAGGATCCTGGGTAATGTCCTGGGATTTCCAATATCTCTAGAGGAAATTATTTATATCTGACATAGGGCTTTCCTTTCAGGATTTACTCTAGAGACATTTGGGTTTAAGTGTGTATATGTGTTTGCATGAACAGAAATATTTCTTTTTAATTTAATGTCTCTCTACACATACACTGCAGGGTGCTTAAAAATATGAAGCTTTGTGTGTTTGTGGAGAACACAGTACTTCTCAGGCTAAATTCAGGGTGGATTGTCTTATGTCTGTTGCTGCATATAAAGGGTATAAAGTGAGTCAGCAAAAATCACTGTGTGAACACACTCTGTGACATCAAGGCATAACAAATTGGTTCAGATAAGAACAGAATAGTTGAGGATGGAAAAAACGTTTCTGTGCCCAGCTATTAATCCAAGTGTGGGATAGGGTTGCTACCTTTTGTCTGAGTTTCCCAGAATGTTATTTGAGGGGACCCATGTGAACCTTAGGTGGTCTCCATAGCAGCTGCTTAGGTGCTTGATGACTGACCAACAGTGGATAAAGCTCGCATGCCCGGGTGGACCTGGGATCCTAGGTCATTTTGCAAATCTCTGTTTAGCAGAAACAAATTTCTTGATGACATTTCTCAGTCCACCTATCCATATCTGATTGATTTGCTTCCTTTAACCTTCCTTCCTTTGTATGTTCCTGGGTTAAAACAACTTAAGGTCAGACATCACATTTTCAGCATTTAGGGCTATATTAAAGGTAAGATCTCCATGAGTACCCAGTGTTGAGGTGTTGAGAGTTACTTGTTTGGAGAAAGGTGGAGATGGGAAAATTTTCATGGTGCTTGTACTTCCACCACGTCCCCTCCCTTTCTTTCCTCAGAGATGGATTTGGGATAAAGCTGGTGAAGCTTAACCTCAAGGTTAATACAGTAACCTAGCAATACATTCACATGATCATATGTTTTTCTAATACCTATAAAAGTGAGGTGTATTGATTACAATTGATTAATAATGAACATCTTTCCATTCTCATTTGCCCTACTGCACATTTTACGTTGCTTCAGGTAGAGCTCTGGGATCATGGACACATTTTGTACTTTTCATCTCTAGGGAACGTGAGTGGAGGTGCAACTTGGTTTGGGTTTGATAGAGTGTATGTATGTGGTTCAGTCAGTCTTGTTCATGGATGAATCAGCCTTCCAGCATTAGAATGCCTATCAGGAAAACTGTGTTGACTTCTTTTTTGTCAGAGTTATAGACTTGTAGTATTGGATTTTGTACCTCATAAAGGACCCCCAAATTGTATAAGTTTTAGACTCTACCAAACATGAATCTGCCCCTGACATTCTCTTATATGTTTCTTGGTATTTACCTTCTTAATATTTTATTCTGTATACCTGTCTGATTATGGGATTTGGAGATTAGCTGTATGGCATGTTTTGTCACATTCATACTTTTTAGTGGTTTTGTTTTTTTTAAGGTCAAGACAAAGTTCTATTCAGGAGTACAGATTGCCTCCATATATTCTGATCTCATAGTGTCATTCACTTATGAAATGTAGCATCAAATTAGCAATATGAGTCACTAAAACTGAGCACCTCAATTTGCCAATATTTAACAGTAATAACTTTTGTTGTACTTTATTTTTTTCACTCACATTTTGCAAACGTAAAATGGTACAAACATTTTGGAAAGCACTTGGGAAATTAAAAAAATTAAACCACCTATCAGATGATCCAGTCACTCCACTTTCAGGCATTTAACCGAGAGAGTATTCTCACAACAAGACTTGTACACAAGGTTTTGAAGGAAATTTATGTGTAACAATCCAGGCTTCTATCAGGAGGTAAACGGACAAATAAATTGTAGTAGAGTCATACAAATAGAACACTACCTGGGAAAAAAGGAATAAATTATAGATACACAACAACATGAATGAATCTCAAAATAATAACCTTCAGTAAAGAAATCAGACATTCTGGATAATCCTATTTGTACAAAATTCTAGAAAATGCAATTGGTTGGCAGAGGGGATAACAGGTGAAAGAGAAAACTTCTGGGGTGATGGCAACATTCACTGTCTTAATTTGGTCACATATGTTAAAAATCATACTTTTTAACCAGAGTTTATTGTACCAATTATATATCACCAAGGCTCCTAAAAATGCAATTGGAACTTTTTCAATTCTATATTAGGATGTTTTTGCTTCCTGTAGGTTTCCTAGCAAGTACACAGATGTTTATTCTCCTACGTTCTTATAGTTCAGTTGGAAATTCTTGTATTCTTTGGCTGCTTCAAGAGTCAGATGTACAAATGGAGACAGTTGATTTTCATAGGCACCAAAATGCTTCTACCTGAAAGTTTGGTGTTGTTAGGTCCATGGTATTATTATTGTTGTTTTGGCAAGAGTGAAAGGAGTAGGATTTATTTAAAAGAGATGAAAAGAGATAGAACTCTCTAAAGGCAAGCAGGGACCTGACAGGTGTTGCCCTCTATTGTCTTTTTAAAATTAATTAGAATGTGGGGATTTTGTAAACAAATTTCAGAAAGTAAGGGAAAACTGGCAAAGAATAAACATGACTCCTTTCAATATAAGATTGAAGACTTTTATTTTGCACATGTAGCAATGCTGTGTTGATCAGACTGTTTTATAGAGTGTGTCCTTGAGGTATCATTCTGGAGAAGAGGTCCCATTCAATATAAACAGTTCTGTGTTCTGTTTCATAATATCACCTGTTTATTACCTCCATACAGTCATTCCCCAAAATGATGATATTGGGTGAACATGATTTAAGTTATTGGGTATTTATAGGTCAAGTCACAAATCTTTTCTGAATGAGTATATTAGCTAAGTTAATATTATAATTAGCTAAATTAATATTATTAATAGCTAACATAATCATCTGCATATGATATGATCTTAAATTCCTTAAAGAAAGGTGGGGTAAGGAGATCTCATGAAAATAAAGGAAGATCAGCAGAGAAAAAGGACCAGAGAGTGGGAGGAGGGGAGGGAAGGGGGAAGTGCTGGGAAGTGACATTGACCAAATTATAGTATATTGTGTGCATGTATGAATATTAGACAACAAATCCCTTCATCATGTACAACTCTAAGGCACCAATAAAAAAATTGTCAAAAGAAAAAAATTTTAAATGTGAAAAGAGGAAAAAAAAGTCCTTGTTTTCTTTTTATATGAAGTTACTATTCTGAGCTTGGTGATCTATACTCTATGGGCTATAATGAACAGGAGTTGACTGTGATTTATACAGGAAACAGTGCATTAAAGAACTGGAATATCCAGGTTAAATATCTATAAATCACCAATTTCAATCACATAGTATTTCAACACAATTTTAAGAATGATTTTCTTTGATAAAGATGATTTTGATTATGAATTAATGTGTCTATAAAAGAAACATCCAAACTCTTTTCTCATCTAAAATTCATGTGAATATTTTTTTCTAATTTATATTAAGTACATTTTATTCCATGATTTTCTACTACATTCAACTTAACCAATAGCATTCGCTATAAGCAGGCAGAATCAAGTAGTAGAAAGAACTTTGGAACAGGAAGTTCAGAGATTTGAGTTGATTCTAAAAGTGTGAATGATTTTGAAAATATTTCCTCTTCTGTAAAAAGAGAACTGTTTGAACTGTCTGATTTCTAAACTTCCTCCTAAAGCAAAAATATCTGATAAGAACAAATCTATAGATAAAGATTCAGGTCAATTTCTCACTTGGCACACATTCATACCCTGTGATAAATGTTTTGGGAAAGATAAGTGCATCCTCAAATAGTAAAACTACTCCCTTCCCAGGTTTCAAATAGGGAAATTTGAAATTATTCACTTCATAGCAAGGAAGCATGGAAGCCAAATCTAGTACTGGGCAACCCCTCAATTCTCTCATTGTGAAGACATTGTGACCTACAGGACCAGCCACCTACATCAGCATGGCCACTTGAAATTGGCTGATTCCAGAAGGGAGTCTGATTACACCCATGAGGTCCCGTGCGGATTGTGGCACCCTTCTGTCCAAGATGTAATTGACGCTGTACTAATGATACATAAACATCTTCTTCTTTCTCTTGTCTTCTCTAGTTTTAATTGCAGCTGGAATATTCCAATGAATGTAGCAGAACCAAAGAAAGTCCAGCATTATTTTTCATATTAAAAATGTTTCCATATTTATACAATTCCTATGCTTTGCAGAAACCTATGCAAACTATGTTGCACAGTTTGTAGAAGAATTTCAAGTTGTAAACTAATTAGAAAATCCAGTTTATGCCATTGATGTGTTTCCCTCATTTCATGTCTCCAAGGTCTCTGAATCAATATTATAATAGTATCAAAAATAGTTGACTCCACTTGGAGGAATGACTATTTGTATCCTCATTTTTCTGCACTCTAAACCGTTAAACAAACCACTGGTAATTTAATTACTTTAAAAAGTGGAAAGTCTTCCCCATTTGCTGATGAATTACATTTATATGTCAAAAAAGGGAAATATAAAAATATCTAGTCCATTTTGTCTCCTGCTGTACTTTACCTTTGAACTAATAATTATAAGGAGTTAAGACTAAATTATTTTCTTTCTGTTGTAAGATATATATCTCCCCCAATTATTGTTCCTTGTAGATAATTTCTGGTTTTTCTTGGTGAATTGGTTAAGGGGGAAACTTGCAGTTCAAAAAATGTGCTGAAATAGCTTAAACATTTCAGGCACATAGTTGACTGAAGTGACTAGCAGGAGAGAATCCTGGATAAAGCATTTGTTTTATCTACTTGTCATTAAGGTATATGCAAGGA
The DNA here is from genome assembly GCF_902686455.1 of Sciurus vulgaris. Lineage (NCBI taxonomy): Eukaryota > Metazoa > Chordata > Mammalia > Rodentia > Sciuridae > Sciurus > Sciurus vulgaris. The sequence goes on from NC_136473.1 coordinate 50,227,504, forward strand.
AATGCTCTGAAAAAGGATTATCAGTGTGACAGTGTAGTGCCAAGTGACTCTGAACTTGTTTTATAGGTTCTATAATATAATATTCCTCTTAACTGAATAATTAACTCTTTAATTTTCTAGTCACTGGCCTTTGGAAGCAATGCTATCAAGACAGTACTAAATCTCAGATACAGCATTAATCTCTGGGATATATAAAGAACCAAAACAAAACAAAACAACAACAACAAGAAAACACCTAATACCAAAAAAATAAATAAATAAAACCCAATCAATAGATGGGCAAAAGAACTGAAGAGACACTTCATAGAAGAAAAAATACAATCAACAAATATATAAAAAAATGTTCAACATCTCTAGCAATTAGAGAAACTAATTATTAAAACTACACTGACTCCATCTCATTCCAGTCAGAATGGCAATTATCAAGAATACAAGCAACAATAAATGTTGGAGAGAATGTGGGGAGAAAGGTACACTCATACATTGCTGGCAGGACTGCAAATTGGTGCAACCACTCTGAAGAACAATATGGAGATTCCTCAGAAAACTTGGAACCACCATTTGATCGAATTTAGGTGGGGCAAAGAGATACTCGGTAATCAAATAATAAATTAATATAAGAGGGAGAGAGGAAGGAAACACCAAATCAATGCAGTAAAAATTCTACAATGAGTAAAAGAGCAAAATTTTAAATGAAGATACAATCAGTATTACCCACTGATTTTTCCTCTTTTTCAGGTTTAGTATGTATGGCTCCATGCAGCATTACTTCGGATGCTTTCCTAATTTAAAATTGTAATATTTTGATATTTCATTTATCATGAATTTTTTGCTCTAAATTTGATTTTAAAATATTGCCTTAAGGTTTTGTTGTTGTTGCTGTTGTTGTTGTTTAATCTTGATTACTTAGGTTTTGGCATCCTCATAAGTCTTATGCCAGAGGTGTTCTGGCCTTTCTCTTGTTCCCACCCTTAATTTCTACAATCTCAGTGCCTAAAGTGAGTGTAAAATTCCAAGGTCACACAGCCTGTGGGTGGGGTGGTGTGGTTTGGGTTCAGCACAAGACCTCATTTGGCCTTCCTTTGAGGATATTTCTTATGGCGGAATCTAACAGTTCTGGGGACAGTTGTTTTGTTGCTTTCAAGTCTGGAATCTTCCATAGCCTGAATTGGGATGGGGGTGATAACTGAGCTATAGATCTCAGAGTGGAAATTCATCTTTGATGGGCATTCAGGAATGAGTCAAAGGCTACAAATGAGAAAAATGTTTAAATTTTGTCATTGTTAGAGAAGATCAACTCTACAGTGAAAGGGAAAAAATTTATAATGTAAAAACATATCCTCTAAGTAGTAAATTCTGAGAAGAACTTATTCTTGTATAGCTCAACAGTGCAAAAACAAGTTCTCTTACATGGTTTGAGTGCTGATCTATTTATTTATGTGATACAATCAAAAATTGTGAGACACAAGTATAGATCTTGGAAGAGGAGCCATGTTTTCTGTCTGAGCAGGACAGTTCTGAAAAGGCAGTGGATAATAGTAAGAAGGAAGATTTACTTACAGAAGAGAAGAGGAGTATTGAAATCAGGTATTTGTAGGAAGGTCTAGTAAAGTTAAAAGAGCTCATGTCAATGAACCCATAACTCAATGAAGCAGGACCCTGGGACTGGTGGTATGGGGAGGGTGGGAAAGGAAATGGCAAAGACCAGTGGATGGTTTTGCAATATTCTTTGCACTATGCTTTGGATCAGTGTCCTCCAAAGGCCCATGTACTAAAGGGTTGGTCTCCAGTCCTTAGTGCTGGCCTCCAGCACTGCAGGTGACGCCGATTTGGAGATCTTCTGGCCATGTGTAGGATGCCCTCCTGGCACCCTTTCCCCCCCCTCTCTCTTTCCTTCCCAGCATCCATAAGGTGAGCAATTTCTTCTACCACACACCCTCCACCATGATGTGTTGCCTCAACACAGTCCCAAGCAACAGGTCAACCAACAATGGACTGAAACCTCCAGAACTGATCCAAAATAAACCTTTCCTTTCTTTAAGGTGATCATTCTCAGGTATTTGTCACAGTAATGCAAAACTGACTAATACAGTATGTCTTATAGTCAACAAGATACAGACTCAAGAGTTCTCTAAAATACAAGATCCATCAATAGAAAAGTCAAAAATTAAAGTGATATTTTGATCATTATACTCTTACCCAACTCCTTGACCTGATTTCTGTCTTGTTTTATTTTACTGCAACCATATTCACTCCTCTGCTTTAGTGAGGAGTCTTGGGCTCAAGATTGGTTCTATCCTCCACCTTTCTCCTTCACGGGTAAATGTTAGCCACAAATCTTGCACCTTCTGTTTCTAAAATGGAGGCTGCAAGTCAAATGATTCTGAAGAATCTGGAGGGTGCATTTGACAGCCTGGGGTGGGGCGGGTCACTGGGTTAAAGTGGAAATCTGGAAGTCAGGGACTTCCACAAAATGGGCAACAGTGGACCTACTTAGCCAGATCTGCTGCTGGGTGGGGAATCTTTCTGTCTGCCAAAGTATAACATCTAGAATTTTCCATGTTTTCTGATTTTTTTTTTCTACAAAAACTGAGTTCAAGAGAACATATTTCCAATGGGAACAGATCTGAGATTGCATAGTGGGATGAATATGAATCTAAGATTTACTTAACAAAATGTCATCTTCTATAGCACACTGGGAGTTTTCTAAAGGGCAACCATTCTCATATGTTAAATGTGTTACTGCATTTATATTTTTAAAATTTTGTTAATTCTAAACGCCATACCAGCTAGATTGCTAACTTAAAAACAAAACAAAGCAAAAAGCTTACATTGCAGGAGAATTGGGAACAACATCAGAGCTTGGGTGCTACTTGATATGCTGGAAAAAAATAAAAGAGGAAAGAATCTATCCATATTTGTAAAGTCACAGAACACTGTCAATGGAAAAATCCAAGAGAAAGAATATTTGCCCAAAATAAAATGAATGATTAATCAAATCACTATATGTTCTATGAGAGTAACTTTTAAAAACATTTCTTTCAACTTCTGGTGGCAAACATTGCACATCTTGTAGGAAACGAATTTTCTGGAGAACACAGGCAACAGAGAAAGTCCATAAGCTCAGTGATGTACATCAGTTTATTTATCAAGGCAGCATAGAAGCTTAACTTAGAATTGGAATTCATAGGTAACTCAGTCTAACTTACAGGGACCAGGAATAGAATCGTCTTTTTTCTCTGCACCTTGCTCTGTGGTTCCAGCTCCTTCCCAATGCAGCTTTTCACTAATCATGTAATTGACTCTGTCTTCATTTTCTTCACTGATCATCCTGGTTTACCTAACTTTGGAAGTATAATGAAACCTGTTTAATAACTGGTCACATTATTAACATCAGCAGTCTATTTTCCCGTTCAGATTTCAGGCAAGCCACGAACCTTTGAGAATCATAGCTTTGGTTTGGTTTGGTGACAAAACATTGAAAAAAAAAATGCAACCACACAAAAAGTCCATAGACCCAAAGGCTGCCAATAACCCTGGTTGACCTAGTTAGTACTGTAGTGGGAAAAGAGGGAGTGGGTACAGTTGAAGAACACAGTTCTAATTATTTAGAAGACTGATGTTTTAAAAATTCAACTCTTTGTTTGAAGTGAAAACAACTAATATTTGGCTCAGAGAGAGACTATATCTGAAATTAAACAATTTCTTCTTTAAATTTCAGATACTCCAATTAAATTGACATTAAACTCAATGGGTTTAAACTCTGTGAGTTAAGGTTTATTAAGTTCTGCCGGTTCCTTTTGCATTCGTTTATACTCTTTTATTTTTAAAACAACCACTTCTCAGTATTATAGAAAGTAGTAGACAATAAGAACTGACTTGGAAAGATTTTTTAATTCTGTTTCCTATGTGTATTTTTTAGTAAAGTGCTACATGATGCTCCTTGTTCTTTTTTATTAGTTATTTAATAGGGAGATCAATGAGATTCATATTTGAAACATATACACAAATTTTCCAAATTATCCTTTGTCTCTATTCACAGTAGATGCCAAGTAAGTTTTTGGTTCATAGTGAATCTTTGTGTTTCCTTTTATAGAGTCATGCAAAGCAAGGATCTTTTCTTTAACTGAGCTTTAAAAACATTCCTCGCAGTGTAGATATCAAAGTTCCATTCCTGAAAATGAACATGGAATTAAGTCGACTATAAAAGTGATGTTGCAACTCATTTCAACAAAGAGAAGTCATAAAATGAAAAACATGCTTCTGTCATGTGTCATACAAGAAAAAAATGGGAAAAAAGAAAATTGTAATGTGTTCCTAATTTAGATTCCTCTTCTTTACTATAAACATAATTTTCTCTAACAATGACACACACAAATATGTGTTGCCATTCTTGAGTACTGAAGATGTTTCTTTTTTCAGTTTTGATTCTCACCACTGGACATAAAAAGAGAAATTTATGTATGCCTATATCTGAGCGATGATGGGAGATAGGTCCACTATTTACATGCATGTTTCTTGACCACCATTTTAATCCTGAAAATAAAAGCATCATGAGATGTACTTCTTGGAGGAATTAGGGTTGGAGATATTAGTTTTGATGTCATGTTTTGGTCAGTTCACAAACTGATGAATTGATTAGTTAACAATGTTAGCAATTTTCAAATCACAACTTGTGGTTACTTATATGTATATTCTATACAATATATTTCATAATTTAAGCCAATAAATTTATGGAAATTCACAATGAAAATGAATCAATCTATGTGAGCGAATCTACATTTTTAAAATAATTGAACTAAATTAATCACTTACTTGATAAAGACAAAATATCCAAGAATTCAGTCATCATTCCTGAGAGCAAGTCAGAAACCTCTGTGGACAGGTGGTACTGAGTTCAGGGAGCAGGAAGCCTTGGGTGGAGGGGTGAGGGGAGGTGGGCTTCACTTTCTCTGCTCTCTGACCTGGCAGGGCCAGTCTTTCTCTTAGCTTGCTCATCTTAAAAATGATCTTAAGAGCACTTGCTATTCCATTATGTGGCCTTCCAGGGGCTTTCTGAACAATGTTGTTGATTCGTATGTCATATTTCCCAGTCAATTATTTTGTTTTGATTTGTTTCCAACTTGCCTCCACCCAGGCTCAGAGACCTCAATTTCACTGCTGGTAAAATAGATGAAATCAGAATTATTAACAGACGCTGTGCCATAAATTCCTAAGGGCTCCAGCCAAAAGCATGGCAAACTTTAAGGCTGTTTAGGAGAGTTGGTAAGATAATCATCACTATGTAGCATTTGGGGAGTGAGCAGAGGGTTAAAATGACAACATAAGTAGCCTACCTGCCTACTCACAGAGGCACTGATACTGTCATTTCTCAAACTGTGATCTTCTAATCATGTTTTTCAGAATTACTTGTGAGTTTATTTGTAATGCAGATAAAATAAAAGCAGACCCTAATGAATGAAAAGCACTAGGGCAGAGATTGGGATCTGCATTTCTAAATAAGCTGGGGGGCTGCTGAATCTGATTTTAAAATTTCATGTCAGATTTTCTGTGTAGCAGCTCTTGGGGACAAGCTTGAGCCTGAGTCTCAGATCTGGAATAGGTAGCTGGTGTCATTGGCTCTTCTTCTCCTCGACCTCCTTCTTCTCCCAGTTGGACAGCTAGTTTACAGTTCTCAGTTCAGATGCCCAACTACTATTGTTATTTTTGTGGGTTAGCAGACAATTGATTCTTGGGGGTGATGCTGTCCAGAATACAATAAATGACATGTGTTACACAGCATGAGAGGCATTGGACTGAAAGGGAAGTCTTTCACATTTCAGTGGGCTCATCTTGTTTTTGACTGTCTAGAAGATTCATTCTCTTTCCCTTTACTCATTGTCAGGTATTTACCTTTCAGGGGAGGGAGAGAAGTGTCCTAGGTTGCATTTGTCAGATTCTACATGACAATGATATTCTATGCCCATTCTCCGTGTTACTACCATTAAATTTAGAGATTGATGGAGGACCCTAGCAGGTTGTGGAGAAGCCATGAAAGGTTTTACATTGACATTGCAATAGGATCCCTGATGAACCATTATAGATTATTTTTAAATCTGTCATTTTGGTCAGCGAACATATGAGGACAGATATGCATTGGAAGGAGCAAGAAGACCCAATTTGACATTGTGCAAAATACTTTCTTGCTTTCAAATTAGTGGATGCACTAATTTGCAACGCCACCAGCAATGTATGAGTGTACCTTTTTCCCCACATCCTCTCCAACACCTATTGTTGCTTGTGTTCTTGATAATCGCCATTCTAATTGGGGTGAGATGGCATCCTAGGGTAGTTTTGATTTGCATTTTTCTTATTACTAGGGATGTTGAACATTTTTTCATATATCTGTTGATTGCTTGTACATCTTCTTCTGTGAAGTGTCTGTTACATTTCCTTAGCCCATTTGTTGATTGGATTATTTGTATTCTTGGTGTAGAGTTTTTTTGAGTTCTTTTTATATTCTGGAAATTAGCACTCTATCTGAAATACGAGTGGCAAAGATTTTCTCCCACTCTATAGGCTCTCTCTTCACATTGCTGATAGTTTCCTTTGCTGAGAGAAAGCTTTTTAGTTTGAATCTATCCCAGTTATTGATTCTTGATTTTAATTCTTGTGCTATGGGAGTCCTGTTAAGGAAGTCTGATCCTAAGCCGACATGTTGAAGATTTGGACCTCCTTTTTCTTCTATAAGGTGCAAGGTCTCTAGTCTGATTCTGAGGTCCTTGATCCATTTTGAGTTGAGTTTTGTGCAGGGTGAGAGATAGGGGTTCAATTTCATTCTGTTGCATATGGATTTCCAGTTTTCCCAGCACCATTTGTTAAAGAGGCTATCTTTTCTCCATTGCATTGTATTTATTTGGGTTTGTATCCATGTCCTCTATTCTGTACCATTGATCTCCCTGTCTATTTTGTTGCCAATACCATGCCGGTTTTGTTGCTATTGCTTTGTAGTAGAGTTGAAGATCTGATATTGCAATACCCCCTGCTTCACTCTTTTTGCTAAGGATTGCTCTACCTATTGTGGGTTTCTTATTCTTCCAGATGAATTTCATAATTGCTTGCTCTATTGCTGTAAGGTGCTTCATTGGGATTTTAATTGGAATTGCATTGAATCTGTATAGCACTTTTGGTAGTATAGCCATTTTGACAATATTAATTCTTCCTATCCAAGAACATGGGAGATCTTTCCATCTTCTAAGGTTTTCTTTAATTTCTTCTTTAGTGTTCTGTAGTTCTCATTGTAGAGGTCTTTCACCTCTTTTGTGAGGTTGATTCCCATGTTTTTTTTTTTTTTTTTTGAGGCTATTATGAATGGGGTAGTTTTCCTAACTTCTCTTTCTGAAGATTCATCCCATATGTATAAAAATGCATTGGATTTATGAGCATTGATCTTGTAACCTGCTACTTTACTGAATTCACTTATGAGTTCTAAGAGTTTTCTGGTGGAATTTCCAGGTTCCTCTAAATATATAATCATGTCATCAGCGAACAGGGATAATTTGAGTTCTTCTTTTCCAATTCGTATCCCTTTAATTTCTTTGGTTTGTCTAATTGCTCTGGCTAGAGTTTCAAGGATGATGTTGAATAGAAGTGGTAAAAGAGGGAATCCTTGCCTTGTTCCAGTTTTGAGGGGAAATGCTTTCAGTTTTTCACCATTTAGAATGATATTGGCCATGGGCTTAGTGTAGATGGCCTTTACAATGTTAAGGAATGTTCCCACTATCCCTATTTTTTCTAGTGTTGTGAGCATGAAGGGATGCTGTATTTTATCGAATGCTTTTTCTGCATCTATCAAAATGATCGAGGGATTCTTAACTTTAAGTCTGTTGATATGGTGAATGACATTTATTGATTTCCAGATGTTGAACCAACCTTGCATCCCTGGGATAAAACCCACTTGATCGTGGTGCACTATCTTTTTAATATATTTTTGTATGCGATTTGCTAAAATTTTGTTGAGAATTTTTGCGTTGATGTTCATTAAGAATATTGGTCTGAAATTTTCTTTCCTCAATATGTCTCTGTCTGGTTTAGGTATCAGGGTGATATTGGCTTCATAGAATGAGTTTGGAAGGGTTCCCTCCTCCTCTCTTTCATGGAATACTTTGAGGAGTATTGGAATGAGCTCTTCTTTAAAGGTTTTATAGAACTCGGCTGAGAACCCATCTGGTCCCGGACTTTTCTTTGTAGGTAGGATTTTGATGACCACTTCTATTTCATTGCTTGAAATCGATTTATTTAAGTTGTGTATGTACTCCTCGTTCAGCTTAGGTAATTCATATGTCTCCAGAAACTTGTTGATGTCTTCGAGGTTTTCTGTTTCGTTGGAGTATAGAGTTTCAAAATAGCTTCTAATTATGTTTTGTATTTCACTCATGTCTGTTGTGATATTTCCTTGTTCATTCTGAATTTTAGTAATTTGAGTTTTCTCCCTCTTTCTCTTTGTTAGTGTGGCTAAGGGTTTATCAATTTTGTTTATTTTTTCAAAGAACCAACTATTTATTTTGTTAATTTTTCTGATTGTTTCTTTTGTTTCAATTTCGTTGATTTTGGCTCTGATTTTAACTATTTCCTGTCTTCTACTACTTTTGGTGTTGGTTTGCTCTTCTTTTTCTAGGGCTTTGAGCTGTAGTGTTAAGTTGTTTATTTGTTGATTTTTACTTCTTTTGTTGAATGCGCCCCATGAAATAAATCTTCCTCTAAGTACTGCTTTCATAGTGTCCCAGAGATTTTGATATGATGTGTCTTTGTTCTCATTTACATCTAAGAATTTTTGTATTTCCCTCCTAATGTCTTCTGTTATCCATTCATCATATAATAGCATATTATTTAATCTCTAGGTATTGGAGAAGTTTCTGTTTTTTATTCTGTCATTTATTTCTAATTTCAATGCATTATGATCTGATAGAATACAAGGTAGCATCTCTATCTTCTTGTATTTGCTAACAGTAGCTTTGTGCCATAAAACATGGTCTATTTTAGAGAAGGATCCATGTGCTGCTGAGAAGAAAGTGTATTCGTTCTTTGTTGGATGGTATATTCTATATAAGTCGGTTAAGTCTAAATTGTTGATTGTGTTATTGAGATTATGGTTTCTTTATTCAATTTTTGTTTGGAAGATCTATCCAGTGGTGAGAGAGGTGTGTTAAAATCGCCTAATATTATTGTGTTGTGTTCTATTTTTTTTCTGGAATTGAGAAGGATTTGTTTGACGTACATGGATGAGCCAATGTTTGGGGCATAGATATTTTTGATTGTTATGTCTTGCTGATTTATGGTTCCCTTAAGCAGTATGTAATGTCCTTCTTTATCCCTTCTGACTAGTTTTGGGTTGAAATCCACATTATCTGAAATGAGGATTGATACTCTAGCTTTTGTGCTCTGTCCATGTGCATGGTATGTTTTTTCCCATCCTTTCACCTTTAGTCTATGGGTATCTCTTTCTATGAGATGAGTCTCTTGCAGGCAGCATATTGTTGAATTTTACTTTTTAATCCAATCTGCCAGTCTATGTCTTTTGATTGAGGAGTTCAGGCCATTAACATTCAGGGTTATTATTGTGATATGATTTGTATTCTCAGTCATTTGACTCATTTTTGTTTTTTGACATGATTTGGTTACTCCTTTATTTGGCTATTCCTTTAGGCTAGTTCCTCCCATTGTTGATTTGCATTGTTGTTTTTCATCTCTTCCTCAGGGAATATTTTGCTGAGAATGTTCTGTAATGACAGCTTTCTTTTTGTATATTCTTTTAGCTTTTGTTTATCATGGAAGGATTTTATTTTGTCATTTAATCTGAAAGTAAGTTTTGCTGGGTATATATTCTTGGTTGGCATCCGTTTTCTTTCAGGGCTTGGTAAATGTTGTTCTAGGCCCTTCTAGCTTTTAGGGTCTAGATTGAAAAATCTGCTGATATTCTTATTGGTTTTCCCCTGAATGGAATTTGATCCTTTTCTCTTGCGGCCTTTAAAATTCTGTCTTTATTTTGTATATTAGGTATTTTCATAATAATGGGCTTTGGTGTAGGTCTGTTGTAATTTTGTATATTTGGAGTCCTATAAGCCTCTTGTACTTCGTTTTCCATTTCATTCTTCAGATTTGGGAAATTTTCTGATATTATTTCATTGAATAGATTGTTCGTTCCTTTGGTTTGTTTCTCTAAGCCTTCCTCAATCCCAGTAATTCTTAAATTTGGCCTTTTCATGATATCCCATAATTCTGGTAGATTCTGTTCATGATTTCTTACCATCTTCTCTGTTTGGTCAACTTTGTTTTCAAGATTAAATATTTTTTCTTCAATGTCTGAGGTTCTGTCTTCCAGGTGTTCTATCCTATTGGTTATGCTTTCTGTGGAGTTTTTAACTTGGTTTATTGTTTCCGTCATTTCAAGAATTTCTGGATTTTTTTTTCAGTATCTCTAACTCTTTATTGAAATGATCTCTTGCTTCCCGTATTTGCTCTTTGAACTGTTGATTGGTGCGATCATTTAATGCCTGCATTTGCTCTTTCATCTCTTCCTTCAATGCCTGCATTTTCTCTTTCGTGTCCTCATTTGTTTCCCTGCTTGTTTTAATTATGTACATTCTGAACTCCCTTTCTGACATTTCTTCTGCTGTGCTGTCATTGGGTTTTATTGCTATAGTATCTAGGTTTGTTTTGGACATTTTCTTCCCTTGTTTTCTCATATTAGTCAGATATCAGTGGGACTCTGATATATTGCAGATTTCCTCTTTGGCTTATAGTGTCCCTCTGGATTTCCAGTATATCACCTCCCAGGCTTCAGTAGCCTGAAGTCTTGGAGGAACTTCATAATGCAGTGCTTCCGAAGAACGCGCCCCTAGCCCGCTACTGGGTCCAGGCCTGCGGGCTGGTTCTGCGTGGAAATCTTCTCACTGGGTGGTCCTGCTCCTAAAAGGTGGCTATAGACAGAGCCTGCACCCGCCTGAGGGAGCCAGCTGCTATGGGAAAGCCTCTCCCTGTCCTGCCTTGGTCCTAGGAGCCGCCTGCAGGTCCAGGCCTGCAGCTGGGTTTTGGGCTTTGGGCTGGCTCTGTGCCAAAAAGCTCTCACTGGGCAGGCCTGCTTCAAGAAGCTGGCTGTGGACCCCACCTACTGCTGAAGGGAGCAGGGCTGCTTGGGGAAATGTCTGGCTGCCCTGCCCTGGTCATAGATGCCACCTGTGGGTCAGGGCCCACTGCTGGGTTCAGGGCTTGGGGTTGGCTTTGTGCAGAAAAGTTCTTACTGGGCAAGTCTGCTCTGAGGAGCTCGAGGGAGCAGGGCTACCTGGGGAAGACTCTAGCTGCCCTGCTCTGCTCCAAGAAGCTGCCCCTTTCTGGGCCTGCCGCCCGGGCTGAGCTTCACCGGGTGGGAGAGACTATCCCCGCAACTCTATGTAAGCCTGAGTCTCTCAATGCCTCTCCTTCTTGAATCCTGGGTTCTGGAGCAATGGGAGATGCAGTCACCCTCTAGTCCACCATCTTGGATCCTCCCGAGGTGAATTCTTAATTTCTCATTTGAGTAGAATTTTTAAAGATATCTATTATATATTTTTGTTCTCTTTGATCCTAGGGACAACTATTTTTTGAATAAGGATTTAGCTTTGGATTCCAAAGGTCAAATAAAATCTAACAAAATCTACTTTTCAGAAAGCTATTTCTGGGTTCCATTGACAATACACTTTTTTTGAAGATGATGGCAATTTCCTTTTATGGAATCTTAGAACTTCATTTTGTCTGAGTGAATTCTAGAAACATCATTTCCTGTATCTACCTGCATATTGCCTATAATCACATTGAATCATCATTTGAAAGTACAATTTGTGGAATGTGACACTCTGAATAATAATCCTTGTTGGAAGAAAATGTTGCTCATCTGGTAAAATATGTGTTAATTTCATGGAGAAAAATGTGGAGCAAAAATGAAAATACTTTCAACCCATGTAGACATCAGAATTATAGAACCACATAAAAATGCAGCCATTATTTAAATAAAACTCGTGACAAATAATGTGGGGGCATCCAGAATTCCATCCAGTGCTTGACAAAGATCCTCTGGAGGATGTTTGCAAAGGCTCATCCTAAAGGGATATTGCTGGATGTTTTGCTCCGGAGCATGGTGTTTTTTCTGCTGTGTTTTTCTGATGATGTATTACTCATTTCAGTCTGAACAGATTGCTTAATGGGGTGAGGGGAATACCTACAATCTGAAATATTACCTACAATCTGAAAAACAATGGGTCTTTACCATTAACAAAGTCAAAAACAATTTTGCAACCATACAATGAGTCCCTGAAAGCCTCTGGAGAAAATAGATATAGATCTGCCTTTGTCTCCAACAGGCTGGTTAAATTCTAATGATGGTTTTGTTTATGTGTGGTGGTGGGGTAAAAGAATAAGGTTTCACAACATTCCTTCCTTCCTACAAAGAAGAGGTCACCCCTATAATAAACATTGGTGCACAATGCCCTGTTCTGGAAAAAATAGCTACATAAGACAAGGTAATCTATTCAGTAAAAAAAAACTTGGCCACGAGAACCACTGACCACTGCCCTCCTGTAGCCCTTAACTCAGCAATTTAGATATTAACCAGATGGACCTAGTAGAGATGGTCACATGAGATTACTTGTCTATCGCTTTAACCGCAATAATAATAAGAATAGTCTTAGGTCACATAGAGTTTAGATATTAAGGAAATAAACATTGTATTAGCTCATTGACATAGTTAGATATTCTTAAAACAATTGTGATTAGATAAGGATAATCTATAAGGTTGCTGTTTTCTGCCTATGCTTTGGAAACTTCTTTAATTTCATTAACCACAAGACTGCCATTATAGCCTGAAGAAAAATGTATATAAACCCAGCCTTCCCCAGAATAAAGTGGGAGTGAGCGCACCAGAACTAGAGTCTGTGTCTTTCGTTCTCCATCCTGTCTCCCTGTGCCCAGTTTACCTGTGTGGAACCCATGGACTCCTGCCAGGACTGGAACCCGGCAAAATAACTAAGGACAAATTATTTACCTGTCTAATAAAATCTTGCCACTAATTTCCCCTCATGTGATGGCACCAAATGTACCTAATACTGGCACCTTAGAACTTGATTGTCTTCCGTAATTTTACCCTGATGACCAATTATACTTTATGTTAATTTCTTAGGCACCGTCTTCCATTTCCCCCTCCTGCTTCCTCTCTTCATCTTGCTCATCTCCCTTTTCTTCTGAGTTATCTCTGTTTTTGAAGCTGTTCCTCTACCTCAAATCCCTCAGAGTGATGGCTCTTCCCTTCCCCTACACAGGGCTGGGCCAGGAATGAGTGATAATTATGGAGTTTGTTGTTACTGCCACCCTTTTTCTTACCATTCCTTCCCATTTTTGTGGTTTTCCTTTCATTCCGGGGTGGGGGGAAAGCATGATTTAGTAGACAGAGTTTAGCATTAAAATCAAGCTCTGGGGGCTGGGGAGATAGCTCAGTCAGTAGAGTGCTTGCCCAGCATGTGTGAGTTCCATCCCTAGCAATGCCTGTCCCAACCCCCTGCCCCAAGAAGAGCTCTGGTCACAGTTCAGCTATCATCTTCAAGATCTGTATTAGAAAATTCAGATTCCCTATCAATTTAGGTCATTTTATTTGCTTATTTCCTAAGTTTGTAGTGAGAACCAAATTAGATAATGTAGGTGAACGTGCTTGATAAGCATAACCTACATGTCAGGGCCAGAATTAGGGTGAAACAAGGGAGGTACATACTGCGACAAGTTTCAGGAGGCAAATGCTCACAGTTCAGGGCTGTGTGAGGGTAGCCTTTCATTTTTTGTCTGTGACTAATTGTCATTTGCAACTCAGCTGTGACCAATGGGTTAAAATCTTAGCATGAATGACTGCCCTTAAATAGATGAAATATTCTTATTTCTCCCAGGGTAGATGTACTTAACAGATACTGCAGTCTCAGGATTAAAGAAAGTTCTTAGCCACTGGGGGACCCCTTCAAAAATTTGCAATGGATACATAGCAGCCTACTCTACCCATAAAAAAGGCCAGTCCTTGATTTGAACAACACTGAGCTAAGAGTACAAGGGAAAAAGAAGCTTGGAAAGAAGCTTGCACATTTAAAAAGAATTTGCATCTAATGAGCTCCTTCTCAGAATAGTTTTCCCACTAGGGCCCTCAAAATAAGTTTTAAAAGAATTTTACTATATTAAATTCAGAACCCACATCAAACAAATAAAAGCAACCCCCCCACACACAATTAAAACAGAAAAGCTCTTTCTGTGACTTACTCTACAAGCCGTTATGCTTCACAAGAAGACTTAAAGAAAAATTTTCTCTGCCTCAATATAACATTAAGACAAAGATTACTACATAGTGACAAAGCTAAATCAACTCCAGAGGATAGAGTTACTTGCTCACTAATAACTATCATCTGCCAAGAACTAGTATGCTATTAATACTTGTAAAGCTGCCTGGACTAGAAATCCATTACTAGCAAAAATACAAGTCCATTTTTATTATAGGTAATTAATCTAATTTGACTTTCTCCTGATCATTGTGGAGGAGAAATGGACGCTGACTCTCTTCTCTATGAAGGACAAATAGATCTTCAGAGAGACTTCTCACTGAATGGACGTAAAGCCATAGGCCTCCTTATTTATGCTTCTCTGTGTTGAGTGAATTCTCCAAGTGCATAAATGTGTCCAGACTAAGCATGCTAGCAGAGGCCTAGCATGCTAGTGCCTGACATGGTTTAAGAAAGGAAATGGAGGAAATGGACCTGGAGAGTGAGCCAGAAAAGCTACAAGAACCAGGTTCCCAACCCCAGAGGAAAAGAACAATAACCACACCCAATCTGTTCAGATTTACAAAATTGGGGTCTGTAGTATTTCATTCTTGTACCTCTGTTTCTTCATTCACAGAGAACTGAAAAGGCATTAATGTTGCTATAAATAAGATCACACTTAAAGAATAAAGTTCAAAAACGTTGATTTCAGTTCTTTCCATCTCTTTATTTTATTTTTTTAAATTTATTTTTATTGTAAACAAATGGGAAACATGTTGTTTCTGTTTGTACATGGAGTAACAGCATAACATTTGCATATTCATACATATACATAGAGTAATAATGTTTGATTCATTCCATTGTTTTTTCCTTCTCCCCCACCCCTCCCACCTCTCTTTTCCCTCTATACAGTCCCTCCTTCCTCCATTCTTGCCCCCCTCTCAACCCCCATTATGTGTCATCATCCACTTATCAGTGAGATCATTTGTCTTTTGGATTCCTGAGATTGGCTTATCTCACTTAACATGATATTCTCCAATTTCATCCATTTACCTGCAAATGCCATAATTTTATTATTCTTTATAGCTGAGTAATATTCCATTGTATATATATATATATATATATATATATATATATATATATCACAGTTTCTTTATCCATTCATCAATTGAAGGGCATCTAGGTTGGTTCCATAGTCTGGCTATTGTGAATTTAGCAGCTATGAACATTGATGTGGCTGTATGTCTGTAGTATGCTGATTTTTAGTCCTTTGGGTATAGGCCGAGGAGTGCGATAGCTGGGTCAAATGGTAGGTCCATTCCAAGATTCCTAAGGAATCTCAACACTGCTTTCCAGAGTGGCTGCACTAATTTGCAACCCCACCAGCAATGTATGAGTGTACCTTTTTCCCCACATCCTCGCCAACACCTATTGTTGCTTGTATTCTTGATAATTGCTATTCTAATTGGGGTGAGATGGAATCTTAGTGTAGTTTTGATTTGCATTTCTATTATTACTAAAGATGGTGAACATTTTTTCATGTTTTCATATGTTGTTCATTGCTTGTAGATCTTCCTTCTGTGAAGTGTCTGTTTATATCCTTAGCCCATTTGTTGATTGGGTTATTTGTATTTTTAATGTAGAGTTTTTAGAGTTCTTTATATACTCTGGAAATGAGTGCTCTATCTGAAGTATGAGTGGCAAAGATATTCTCCCACTCTGTAGGCTCTCTCTTCACATTGCTGATAGTTTCCTTTGCTGAGAGAAAGCTATTTAGTTTGAATCTATCCCAGTTGTTGATTCTTGCTTTTATTTCTTGAGCTATGGGAGTCCTGTTAAGGAAGTCTGATCCTAAGCCGACATGTTGAAGATCTGGACCTATTTTTCTTCTATAATCTGCAGAGTCTCTGGTCTGATTCCGAGATCCTTAATCCATTTTGAGTTTAGTTTCAGGCATGGTGAGAGATATGGGTTTAGTTTCATTCTGTTGCACATGGATTTCCACTATTCCCAGCACCATTTGTTGAAGAGGCTATCTTTTCTTCATTGCATATTTTTGGCACCTGTGTCTAGTATTAGAAAATTGTATGTATTTGGGTTTGTGTCCATGTCCTCTATTCTGTACCATTGATCTATCTGTCTATTTTGTTGCCAATACCATGCTGTTTTTGTTACTATTGCTTTGTAGTATAGTTGAAGTTCTGGTATTGTGATATCCCCTGTTTCATTCTTCCTGCTAAGGATTGCTTTAGCTATTGTGGGTTTCTTATTTTTCCAGATGAATTTCATAATTGCTTGCTCTATTTCTGTAAGGTACGTCATTGGAATTTTAATTGGAATTGCATTGAATCTGTATAGCACTTTTGGTAGTATGGCCATTTTGACAGTATTAATTCTGCCTATCCAAGAACATGGGAGATCTTTCCATCTTCTAAGGTCTCCCTTAGAAGAATTTCTTTATTCAATGTTTTGTAGTTTTTATTGTAGAGATCTTTTACCTCTTTGGTTAGATTGATTCCCAAGTCAAGTTTTTTGTTTTGTTTTGTTTTGTTTTTTTGTGGCTATTGCAAATGGGGTTGTTCTCCTCATTTCCCTTTCAGCTGTTTCAGTCGCTTGCATATGAAAATGCTTTAGATTTATGTGTGTTGATTTTATAGCCTGCTATTTTGCTGAATTCATTGATGAGGTCTAGAATTTTTCTGGAGGAGGTTTTTGGCATCCCTAAATATAGAATCATGTCATCTGCAAATAGTGACAGTTTAAGTTCCTCTTTTCCTATTCATATCCCTTTAATTTCTTTGGTCTGCCTAATTGCTCTGGCTAGAGTTTCAAGGATAATGTTGAATAGAAGTGGTGAAAGAGGACATCCCTGTCTTGTTCCCATTTTTAAAGGGAATGTTTTCAGGTTTTCTCCATTAAGAATGATGTTGTCCATGGGCTTAGCATAAATAGCCTTTACAATGTTCAGTTATATTCCTACTATCCCTATTTTTTCTAGTGTTTTGAGCAGGAAGGGGTGTTGTATTTTGTTGAACGCTTTTTCTGAATCAATTGAAATAACCATATGATTCTTATCCTTAAGTCTATTGACATGATGGATTACGTTTATTGATTTACGGATGTTAAAGCATACTTGCATTCCAGGGATGAACCACACTTGATCATGGTGCACAATTTTCTAAATATGCTTTTGGATACGGTTTCCCAATATTTTGTGAAGGATCTTTGCATCTATATTCATCAAGATATTGGTCTAAAATTTTCTTTCCTTGATGTGTCTTTTCCTGGTTTGGGTATGAGGGTAATATTAGCTTCATCAAATGAGTTTGATAGGGTACCCTCCTTTTCTATTTCCTGGAATACTTTGAGAAGTATTGAAATGAGTTCTTCTTTGAAGGTCTTGTAGAATTCGGCTGAGAATCCATCTGGTCTTGGGCTTTTCTTGGATGGTAGATTTTCAATGGCTTCTTCTATTTCATTGCTTGATATTGATCTGTTTAAATTGTATATGTCCTCCTGGTTCAGTTTGGGAGGTGCATATGTCTCTAGAAATTTGTCAATGTCTTCAGTAGTTTCTATTTTGTTGGAATACAGATTTTCAAAGTAGCTTCTCATTATTCTGTATCTCATTGGTGTCTGTCGTGATATTTCCTTTTGCATCATGTATTTTAGTAATTTGAGTTTTCTCTCTCCTTCTCTTTGTTACTGTGGCTAAGTGTTTGTCTATTTTGTTTACTTTCTCAAAGAACCAATTTTTTGTTTTGAATTGTTTCTTTTGTTTCAATTTCATTGATTTCAGCTCTGATTTTAAATATTTCCTGTCTTCTAGTACTTTTGCTCTTATTCTGTTCTTCTTTTTCTAGGGCTTTGAGCTGTAATGTTAGGTCATTTAGTTGTTGACTTTTCATTCTTTTCTGAAATGAGCTCCATGCAATGAATTTTCCTCTTAGTACCACTTTCATAGTGTCCCAGATATTTTAATATGTGTTATCATCATTCTCATTGACCTCCATGAATTTTTTAATCTCCTCCCTGATGTTTTTTGTTATCCATGTTTAATTCAATAGCATATTATTTAGTCTCCAGGTGTTGGAGTAATTTCTCTTTTTTATTTTGTCATTGATTTCTACTCTAAGTCCATTATGATCTGATAGAACACAAGGCAGTAACTCTATTTTTTTGCATTTCCTAAGGGCTGCTTTGTGGCATAATATATGGTCTATTTTGGAGAAAGTTCCATGTGCTGCTGAGAAGAAAGTGAATTTGCTTGTTGATGGATGGAATATTCTATATATGTTTATTAAGTCTAGGTTATTGATTGTGTTATTGAGTTCTATGGTTTCTGTGGTTGGTTTTTGTTTGGAAGATCTATCTAGTGGTGACAGTGGTGTGTTAAAGTCACCCAGAAATGTTGTATTGTGGTTTATGTGATTCCTGAAATTGAGAAGGATTTGTTTGATTTTCAGGTATGCACCATTGTTTGGGGCATAAATATTTACTATCATTATGTCTTCCTGATTTAAGTTTCCCTTAAGCAGTATGAAATGTCCTTCTTTACCCTTCTGACTAACTTTGGCTTAAAGTCCACTTTATCTGCTATAAGGATGGAAATGCCCACTTTTTTAATGAGTCCATGTGTGTGGTAGGTATTTTCCCATCCTTTCACCTTTAGTCTGTGGATGTCTTTTTCTATGAGATGAGTCTCTTGCAGGCAGCATATTGTTGGGTCTTTCTTTTTAATCCATTCTGCCAGCTTATGTCTTTTGATTGATGAGTTGAGCCCATTAACATTCAGGGAATTATTGAGATATGATTTGTATTCCCAGTCATTTGGCTTATTTTTGGTTTTTAAGTTGGCTTGGTTTCTCCTTTGAGTGGTTTTTCTCTAAGGTAGTTCCTCCCTTTGCTGACCTACATTGTTGTTTTTCATTTCCTCCTCATGGAATATTTTGTTGACAATATTCTGTAGTGCAGGCTTTCTATTTGTAAATTCTTTTAACTTTTGTTTATCATGGAAGGATTTTATTTCATCTTCAAATCTGAAGGTTAGTTTTGCTGGGTATAGAATTATTGGTTGGCAACCATGTTTTTTCACAGCTTGAAATACGTTGTTCCAGGCCCTTCTAGCTTTTAGAGTCTGGCTTGAGAAGTCAGCATGTTATCCATGTTGGTCTCCCCCTATATGTAATCTGATGCTTTTCTCTCGTGGCCTTCAAAATCCTATCTTTATTTTGAATGTTAGTCATTTTCATTATAATGTGCCTTGGTGTGGATCTCTTGTGATTTTGTGCATTTGGTGTTCTGTAAACCTCTTGTATTTGATTTTCCATTTCATTCTTCAGGTTTGGGAAATTTTCTGATATTATTTCATTGAATAGGTTGTTCATTTCTTTGGTTTGTATCTCTGTGCCTTCCTCAATCCCAATAATTCTTAAATTTGGTCTTGTCATGATGTCCCATAGTTCTCGGAGATTCTGTTCATTATTCTTACCATCTTTTCTGTTTGGGCAATTTTATTTTCAAGATTAAATATTTTGTATTCATTGTCTGAGGTTCTGTCTTCCAAGTGGTCTAGTCTTTTGGTGATGCTTTCCATTGAGTTTTTTATTTGGCTTATTGTTTCCTTCATTTCAAGGATTTCTGTTTGGTTTTCTTTGAGAATCTCTATCTCTTTGTTGAAATGATCTTTTGCTTCCTGCAGTTGCTCTTTCAACTGCCTATTGGTATTATCATTCATTGCCTGCATTTGCTCTCTTATCTCATCCTTTGCTTTGTGAATCATCTTAATCATGTATAATCTGAAATCCTTTTCTGAGATTTCTTCTAACATACTGTCATTGGATTCTATTAATATAGAATCTAGATTTGTTTGGATCATTTTCTTCCCTTGCTTTTTTATGTTGTTCATGTATCTTCCCCTCTATCAGTGCAGATCTGGAGGCTTGAAGCTCAATGTCAGGTACCTCTCATGCATCAATATCCTGATGCATGAGAGGTACCTGATGTTAGGCACATTATAATGAAAATGCCTAATATTCAAAATAAAGATAGGATTTTGAAGGCCATGAGAGAAAAGCAGATCCCCCCCCAGCAGGCTTATAGTGGCCCTATAGGTTTCCAAAATCCTTTCTTTATGGGGAGATCAATATTAGCGGTGCCTAATTCAGACACTATGCAATCCTAGACCAAATAGCCCCTATGAGGACAATAACAAAATTGTCGTAATAAACAGAATGTGTTCAAATATTATCTTCAGTAAAACAAACACATTTGCAATAAGGTCTGCAGTTTCAAATGGAGAACAAAGAGGATGCAGAGGGATGTAGAATGTGGCTGTTAATGGGATAAGAAAAGAATATACAGAAGTTCTAGATAATAGAAAGTGTGAGAGTGTAATCAAAAGAAATTGAATGTTAGTATGCAAAAAAGGGAGAAAGAGACTCTGAAGGAACAGGTAAACAAAAGGAAAAGAGAGCCAAAAAAAGTAAAGAAATAAAAACTTAAAATTGTTCAATAAGAAAAAAAAATCTACAGTATAACCGACATATAGTAATGAAACCTCCCAGAGTTCAGTATCCTGATGCATGAGAGGTACCTGACATTGAGCTTCAAGCCTCTAGCAAGTGTTGCAAGATGGGTTGTCCCCCACCTAAGGATGTGAGCTATGACTTCCAGGATTATCCAAGATGGCCGCTCTGGCTTTGAAATGTGTTGGCAAATGGGGAGCTGCAGCTCAGGATGTGGCTGTGGTCAGCAGGAGGTCCTGGAGGTGGGATGTGGTTGGTCAGGCAGGGGTCCTGGAGGTCGGTGTGTTTGGTGTGGTTGTGTGATCCTGGAGGCCGGGTGCAATCAGTTGACTGGGGTCCCGGTGATAGGGCGCAGTCAGTTGTTCTGGGAGTCCTGGCAGCATGGAGCAGTCAGTCGATGTGAGGGCCCCAGAGACAGGGAGTGATCAGTCGGGCTGAGGGATCCTGGAGATGGGGTTCAGTCAGTCCAGCCAGGGGTCCTACGGGGCCTGGCTGTTGTCTCATAATGGCGGCAGCCACATGTAATCAAACCTGCATGTACTGTGTCAGTGAACTTCCAGGAAACAGCAGGCAGCTGGTGCTCCACTGGCAGTCAGTGATCAATTTGCTGACTCTTGTTGGATGATCGGGAGGTGAACCTCGTGCATTGTGTGATGGATATGTGTAAGGCAGGAGATGGACAGGCGAGAGGCAGGCAAATGGCAGATGATAGGTGCCTGACAGTGAGCAATCTGCACTCAAAAAACACATTGATATGCTGGCAGACTGCATGTGATCACAGCAGACAAATGGGGTAAACAGCAGGGGATCGATAAGCAGCAAAATCTGCCTTACCAAGAGATAGGTATCCTCTGCTTGAAACTAACTGGAGTTATGGAGCAACAAGGAATGCAGCCTCCCTCTAGTCCGCCATCTTGGATCTCCCTAATTTTTAATGCTTTATCATGTTTTAGAAAGTAAAATATCATTATCTGGCTTGTTTCTATTTGCTCAAGCAGCTGCCAAAGCAGCAATGTAATTAATTATTTATTTACTTTGTGGTTTAGCGGAGGGTAAATTTTATTTTCATATGAACTCAAGATTGGCAGTCTAATGATAACATTTGTAACCCCATTAAACTAAGACAGGTTTAGAACTTAAGGAGAACAGCAGAAGCACTAATACTCTGTGGGAACTGGATAACTTTAGCAAACTCAGTTAATGATTCCTTTTAGTCCAGGAAATTTCTTTGGAAATACTGGAATCTCATTTCTACTGTGAAGCAGAAGGGAGGAAGTTCTTCCTATATAGATTGTATCTCAAAATTTATACTCCTTGTTTTAAAAAATGATTTGACCTCACTTGCAAGAACATGGGAATGTTTTTCTGAAAATAGGAATTAACTTGAGTGACTGAAAATGATCAATTAATGTAAAATTAATTTACACAAATGTCTACTACACACCTTGACACAGTTAATGAGTTAAAGATGGACTACATAACTGCTCTAAACTTCCTGATTTCTGATGACAACAGAAGACTTACCAAATGCAAAACTTTCTTGCTTCATATAATGGCATCTAGTTATGGTCTCAGTTCAGAGGTTTTGAAGAATCACCTTGACTCATTTTCCATGTCTGCACTCCTCCAAAAAATGAAGACTTAAATATCTTATGTTAGCTAAGGTGCTATGCTAGAAACACATTATTTTAATCTTCATTTTTAAATTTGTTCTAGCTAGTTTTACATGATAGTAGAATGTATTTTGACATATTATACATACATGGAATATAACTTCTTATTCTTCTGGTTGTACATGATGTAGAATTACATTGGTGGTGTAATCTTATATGCATATAGGCTAGTAATTGTCCAGTTTGTCCTACTATCTTTCCTATTCTCATTCACCCTCCCTTCCCTTCATTCCCCTTTGTCTAATCCAAAGTACTTCTGTTCTTCCATAAGTTCTATATTATTGTGAATTAGCATTCACATATCAGATAAAACATTTGGTCTTTGATGTTTTGGGGTTGACTTATTTCATTTAGTATGATATTCTCCAGCTCCATCCATTTACCCACAAATGCCATAACTTCATTCTTCTTTATGACTAATATTCCATTGCATATATGTACCACATTTTCTTTATCCATTCATCTATTTAAGGGCACCAAATTGTTTCCATATTTTAGCTATTGTGAATTGAACTGTTATAAAAACTGATGTGGCTGCATCACTGTAGTATGTGGAAATAAATATTTACTTAATATTTGTGTCTATAGAATAAGAACTTAAAATCAGGTTTGTTAAGTATGCAAAAAGTTAAGAAATTGTTAAAGAGAGAATAAAGATTGATTTTCACATCAAAATGGCAACTGAATACAACAAAAATTTCAAACTCCATGACCTTTCTTTAAACACTTTACAAAGATATTAAAATGCAAAGTTTCATAAGTGCTGCAAACTTTGAAATATTGTAAGGTCTTAGATGTGACTGTCTGAGATAATTACAATGGCTGAATAAATCCTCTAGTTCTAGAACTCAAAGTAAAACAGGAAGGATAAACAGGAAGTGTTTTTTTTTTTTCATTCACTGTCCCTGTGTATATTCCACTTCAGAAATGCATTGCCTGCAAGAAGAAAATCTGAATGACAATCAGATTTTCCTTTGTCCTATACCTTTCTCCAATCTCTTCATTTCTTCTAACCAAGCTCCCTTGGCATCCTTGGGACTATATTAATAATGTCTCACTTTACTTTGTCAGTTTTTGAAAAAATGTCTTTGTACTTGTTTTACTTTGCCTTTCACATGACCACAGAATGACTGCTTTAAAAGTCCATGGTCAACATTCAAATCAAGTTGAAATTCAGCATGGTATTCAAAACTCTACATATTATGTGTCTGCTTCAATCCTGGACTGAATTTCGAGTTTTTCAACTTTGAGATGGTGTGGAAACTCATGCCCATTTATTAGTAATGTTTTTTTAATTTTATTTTGAATTTGGATCTTTTCCTGGGCTAACAGTTTGTATTACAGTACTCATGATTCTGGGCAGAAGCAGTGAGCTGCAACTACTGATCAACCCTGAAATCACAAGGAGAAATAGGGAAACTGCAGTGTTTGGTGAGGCAAAGACATCATGTTAAGTAGTTTAGTGTATCAATTTCATTTGAAACTCATGATATTTTCCATCAGGTCTGAATGTCCTTCTCTCTGATCTACGTAGCTAACTCATAACTTTTCCTTCAAAATGCATTCAAGTGTCTCTCCCAAGAAGCCTTCATAATGGGTCTTTCTTCACTGCCTTGAAATATCGCTCCACTTAGACCTCTAACAGTTCCCATTCCTGTGCCCACTGTACCCATGTGTTTTCGGTGTTTTGAAACTGTTATGTTTTCTGAGTGTTTGCTAGATCCATTTAGGAAGAAAGAGAGTGAATTTAGGTAAGCATTTTGACTCTGATGAATGGTTGGTAGGTGTTGGGGGCTATGCCATGCAGACTACGCCAAGAGGACACCTGGCAGCCAGCCAGAAGTTGTTTTGGTCACGTTGGCAGTGAGGAGGTTAATTAACATAAGAACACTCAGGTGATTTGTCATTGGCCATATTCAATTAAGTCCACGCATACAATGCATGCACATGTGTTTTCGAGTGCTCCTGATCATGCCTGCTCGTTTTGACCTTTACCATGATTGGGCAGCTGGCTCCTTGCCTGATCTTCGCATAATTTGCATCAGCCCTACCCTTCACCTCCTGGAGGGGATATAAGCTGCCTCTCCTCGAGCGCTGGGGTTCCAGGTTCGAGGTTCCGGTTCCCGGGTTTCCTGAATCTACAATAAACCGTTCTGAATTCAAGAGCCTCGCTATTCATTTGTCTCCTGTGCCAAATTGACTCTGCCGGATGGTGTCAGGTAGGAAAGGGAATCAAGTGACTCAGGCAAGATTTAGAATTGGTTCTATATTATTTCAAGTTTTCCACAATCACCTTTATTTTAAGTAGTTCAAGATGAATATATTCTCTAGTGCATATCCTTTAATTCACTTCATTGCAGCTTCCATGGGAGAGATAGGACCTAGATCTTTTTCTTGAATATCATAATAATTACTTGCATCAACTTAGACAAGTCAACAAAACTTAATAAAGGAAGTGGCTATTAAAGATTTCCTCTGTAGGTTTTTTTTTATTTTCCCTCCAGCTCTAACGTTATACAGGTCAGATTCTACACTTTTATTATTCAGGTTGTATCCATTTGTACAAGTATTTTAATATGTTGCTTAAAATTTTTCCTCTCAACCTGAACATGTCTTAAGCATAAGTTTAGTTGGAACTTACAGTTTTAGGGGGTCCCAAAGGAGCTTCCAAATTTGATTAAAAGCTTTGTGTATTTACTAGGATTTGTCTACCTACATTGCGGGAAAGCATTCTATAGACTTGCTCCTGAGGAGTTCATGCTGCCTTTAACAATGACTCCCTTGTTGCCATGAGGTGGAGTGGGCAGCAGACACATGGCAGCATGGTCAGTGTCTATAAAGTCTAAATCTTTTCTTTGAACACTTTGGAATAATTTGATGCAAGACCACATTTGGTTTTCAAGGATTGCCATACAAACACACTGAAATTAAGCAATTTATACTGTGATTTTCCACAGGTGACCAAAACCAGACTAAATAATTTAAAATACCAAGGAAAATATCTCTAGAGTAGAAAGGCAATAATTCAGGTATAGCACGAGTTCATGCAGACAAGATGGATCATACTTTCTAACACACTTCTGACCTGTTCTGTTCTGTCATGTTGGCCTCCCAAGAAGAGTGGGTTTTCCATTTTTCTCTTCTCTTCTTTTCTCTTTTCTTCTTCTACTTTCTTCTCTTTCATGTGGTTTTGGTGAAGACATTCTTATTTTTTATTAACTGGGATATTAGAAAGTAAGCTTTGTCAGAAAACATTAGAATCATTGGTAGCAACTTTGTGTTTTTACCTAAAGAAATAATAATCAGTGAGACTATTTTTTAAATTCCTGCATTAAACATATGCTCCAATTTAAACTGGAAGATGCTTTAAGAGAAAAAATTTTTAATAACTTTTTTTACTTCGAATCAATCTAGAAAATAAAACAATGTATTGTATGCCCAAGAAGTATAGACTGTACACGTACAAATTAAAAACAGAATAACAATATAAATTGATATGCATTAACTTTTGTGGAAGAAAAATTTTTTTAAAAAGATGTAGAGGAGTTTGGTATTAACTTTGTGACAAGACAAAGTGAAAAGATTGGGCACTTGTTGAACGTCTGCTAATTGGCAAACCCTGCTGTAAATTCAGACCTAAAATTCACAATATGTATATATTGGGTATATATATTAGGCACATACTATGATAGAAGCAGTAAATGAAAAGATGAAGTAATCTCATCTCACAAGCATTTTCAAACAACATTACCATAGGTAATGATTTTATATGCATCCTTAGGCAAAATGAAAATAATATGTTTGTATAAATCTGTATGTGCAATATCCTTTTATATTCCTAAATGCAATCGAACTATTTACATGAATCTGCACATGGATTTTGGACTATTAATTAATAAATCAGAAAAATTTTGGTATCAGCCTATATAATCCTATCTCGTCACAACATAGTTCTTTTTGAAAACAATATATTTAGTTTAACAATTTTTCTACTGATGCACATATTCATTGTTCCATATTTTTCCTACTGTAAATTATATGGTAATGTACGTTACTCTTCAGGTATCTTAAGTATTTTGATTAGTGTTGTTTTAGTCAGTTTTTTCACCATTGTGACAAAAAGACCGACCAGCAAAATCTTAGAGGCGAGAAAGTTTATCTGGAGGCTCATGGTTTCAGATGTCTCAATCCATAGACAGCCAGGTCCATTCCTCAGGACTCAAGGTGAGGCTGAACATCATTGGGGAAGAGTATGGCAGAGGGAAGCAGCTCACATGGTGATCAGAAAGCAGAGAGACTTCACTCACCAGACACAAATATATACCCCAAAGCCACACCCCCAATGCCCTACCTCCTCCACCACACCCAACCTTCCTTCAGTTTAACCACCTAATTAATCCCATCAGGTGACTAATCCACTGATTGGGTTAAGGTCCTTGTAACCCAATCATTTCTTCTCCCAACCTTCTTGCATTGTCTCACACATGAGCTTTTGGGGGACACCTCACATCCAAACCATAACAAGTGTGTACATAGAAACAAATAATAAAAGTGCAACTGATAAATCAAAATATGTCTGCATTTAAAATTATAATGGGATATCAGGAAGATGGCAGAATAAGAAACCCTGGACCTTCCTTCCCCCTTGAGCACACCAGTCAATAGTAATAGAAAAATTCTTTCACAGGAAATCCAAAAAGTAGTTGAAAGATTATTCCTGCACTCTGGGTGTGTATGAAACTATATACATCCAAGCTGGTGAGGAAATTTCAAACACTTTCTTGCATAATCCCCACCCACCTCCAGTATTGTTCCATATAATTGTCAGGTAAACATTAGCCCCAGCTTCTATTTAGAGAGGGAAAGCCATAGACTATGTGTCTAAGGCCTCAGACTTTCTGAGGGCTACCACAAAGACTGGCTTGTTTTTCAGCCATTTCAGAGTGTTTATGTAACCTGGCAAAATCTAGTTGTCTGGGGCCAGAGATAATAGTATAAGTTAGTAGGTGCAATAGCCTCACATCCTCTCCCCCAGATCAACACAGAGTTGGTGAATGTTCAATTTACAAGTTTCTTCTGGGAGGTAGGGAAGAGTTACAACCCATGTCCAATGATCCAACTTTTCCTGGGACTAGCAAGAGGACTGCGTCCTGTTCAATCTGCATCTAGCACTGACGGGACCACCAGCTGGAGGTCACTGAGAAGAAAGATGGTTATTTGAATTAACGTGCATCTAGTGTCCATGACCCTTTCCCCTGACTCAGCAAGAGTGAAGAGGCAGAAAGCAAAACAAGCAAACCAACAAAACTCCCAGATCTCAACTTCTCTCTGGGGAAAGAAAGAGTTGGACAGAATGTCCAATGATCCAAGTTTTCTGAGGGCTTCCTGAGAAAACACTGGGCTTTGGCATCATTTGATACTAAATAGGATCCAGTATACCCTAAATATCTTGGGACTACAAAGAAAAAAAAGTGGATTGGACTGCAGAAAGTTTGGGTAGGCACCTAGAATCTCTGACCAAACTGATTTGATGAGGGTCCTCTCCGATATGAGGCTAGTCCGTGAAGACTGATAGAGAAGACTGTTTTGCCTAATGTGTAAGGTATTGTTAAGGAATCAAGGAAAATGAAGAAATAAGGAATATGTTCCCCCAAAGGGAAAAAGTAAATTTCTAGAGACTGACCCAAAAGAAGTAGGATTTGCTTGACAGAGAATTCAAAATAACTGTCAAAAATATGCACATAAAACTAAGCAGAAAAATTCATGAGAAAAATGAGAATCTCAACAAAGATAAAGAAAATATTTAAAAGTGCCAAGATTCTTGAACTTAAGAATATAGTAACTGAACTAAAAAATTCACTGGAGATCTTCATTAGCAGACTAAGTTAAGCAAAATAAAGGTTCAGTGAACTTCAGGACTGGTCATCAGAAATTATTCAGTCAGAGGAGTGAAGAGTAATTTAAAAAATAACAACAACAACAAAAAAGAACGAAGAAAGCTACAGGGATTTATTAGATACCATCAATTTCATATACATTGTGAAAGGGTCAGAAGAAGGGAAAGGACCAGAAAGTGCACACTGAAAATTTCCTAAATCTGTGGAACAAAAGGGGCATCCCATTCCATTAGTAAATTCAATTAAAACGTATACAAATAAATCAACACTGAGACACATTATACTAAAATTTTCAAAATTAAAGACAAAAGAGAATTTTGAAAGCAGAAAGAAAAGCAACTTGTTTTGTAAATGGAAACTTACATGAACATAGCAGATTTTTCTATGGACATCAGAGAGTGGAAAGATATCTCAAATTCTGAAAGGGAAAAAATAATCTTCTAATTAAGAATACTATTACTGATAAAACTCTCCTTCAAAAAATGAAGAAGAGATAAAGACATTGTCAGACAAATAAAAACTGAAGTATTTAATCATCACTAGACCTGCATTACAAGAAATCCTAAAAACAAAGACAAGATAGTATAAGAAAGTATAAAACTCATTGGTAAAGGTAAATATATAGACAAACACAGAAGACTGCATTATTGTATTATATAAATTCAAAAGATATAAGAAATAAAAACAACTATAACCAACATGTTAGTGGGGTGGCAGTTATAAAAATGTAGAATTTTCATGTATGATGAAAGCTGATATCAATCTTAAAGTGCAGTGTTATAACAAGATCTTTTACACAAGCCTTATGGTAGCAACAAAGGAAATACCTATAGAATTTACACACACACGTACACACACAAAGAAATCAAAGCACATCAATATAAAACATCAATAAAACATAAAGGACAGCAGAGAAATAAAGAGGGACAAAAGAACTATAAGATAAATGAAAAACCATTAATAAAATGGAAATAATCCTTCAAAGTAAGTGGATTAAACTCCCCAATCATAAAAGAGTAATTGAATGGATGAAATTAAAACAAGATAAAACTGTATGCTATTCATAAGAAACTCACTTAGATATAATAACATGCATAGACTGATAGTGAAGAGATGGAAACAGATATTACACACAAATGGCAACTAAAAGAGAGAGGTGAGTGGGTTATAGTTACATCCAATAAAATAGGCTCAAATCACAACTCTTAAAATATACAAAGTACTTTATGCAATGAAAAAGGTGTTGATTTACCAGGAAGATATACAAATTACAAATACTGTATGTACCCAATATCAGAGCACTTAATCATTTGAAACAAATATTATCAGAACTAGTAGGAGTAGCTAGCAATACAATAATATTATGAGACTTTAAAAGTCCCATTTTCAATAATAGATAGAACAACTATATTGAAATAATAATCAGCAAAAATGGTAACAGCAAAGCAGAGTTGAACAGCACTGTAGGACAAATGGATCTCATATTCCACTCAAGAGCAGTAGAATACACATCCTTCTAAAGAATACACAAGGAACATTCTGAAGAATAGATCATGTATTAGATCAAAAAACAAGTCAACTAATTTGAGAAGATTGAAGTCACAACAGGTACCCCTTCTGAACATAATGTAATGAAAGTAGATATCAATAGTTGAATGAAAACTGGAAACTTTAAAAATGTGTGGAAATTGACACGTTTGAACAAAGGATCAAAAATGATATCAAAAGGAAAATTAAAAATATTTGAGACTAACAAAAACAAAAATATAGCATACTACAACTAATGTAGCAAGCACAGTATGGAGGAATTATTATAGTGAAAATTGCTATTTAAAAGAGAAAAAATATCTAAATTACCTCACCTCACACTATAAGGAAACCGAGAAGAAGAAACTAAGGTTACAGTTGCAGAAAGAAAGAAAGAATAAAGATTAACCCAGAAATAAACAAAGTAGAGAATAGGGGGGAAAAAAACAGAAAGAATCAATGAAACTTAAGAATTGGGGTTTTTTTGTTCGTTTGTTTGTAGCCTCATCTTTATTTGGGAAGGGGAGAAGGGAACTCGTGGGTCGCCCCGACACCCTGCGTGTCCAGCTAAGCTCTCTGCGCTTCGCCCCCTCATGGTCCAAGGGAGGGGACCAGGTGGCTGGGGGCGTCTGCAACTGACCGGGGAGGCGGAGGCGGAGGAGGAGCAGGTAGGTGCTGGGCCACTCGGGTGCCCGGCGCGAGGGGTCGCATGCAGTGCCAGGGTGGGCGGCGGCGGCGTGTGCGGGAGGGGAGTGCTGGGAGTCTGGGGTTTCTTGAGGTTCTGCTCCCGCGGACTTGGTCCCCGGGTTGTCCTCCATCCCTCCGCATGGCCCACCTGGGCAGGTGTCACCTGTTCAGGCTGCGGGGGAGGAAAGAGGTCGGGCTGGGCGGGAGCCACGCCAGGGGGCTGTGTCGCAGGGCCCCGGCCCCAGCCGGCGCGACCATAAATACCGCGGAGCCTGGCCGACCCGAGCTACGCCGGCCACACGGCTGCACTGTGCGAGTCCCGGCCTGTCCCCCTGTGTCCCCTTCCACCCTCCCCGGCCGGCCAGCCGCAGCAAATCCGACTGTTCCCCGTCGTCCTCCTGGTGGGCGTCCCCGTCGTGGCCGTTTTTGTCCTTAGAGAGGTGCGCCTGCGAGCCCAGCGCCGACAGTGACAGCAGGCGGGTGCCCGCGCTCAGGGCCGGCAGCGACCCGGGCTGCAGCCCTACCGGCAGGGGCGTCAGGGGCAGCGCCAGGGCCTGGAGCTGGACAGCCGGTGCGCCTGGAGCTGCTGTCGGATGGTGGAGTTGACCTCAGGCGCAATGACCTGCTTGGCCCTCTCGATAGCTCCCAAGACCTGCTGCTGGTGCTCCTGGGACAGGTAGGGCAGGACCTGGGCACAGATGCCCGTTGGGTCTCTTGACGATTTCAGCCTGCTTGTGCATCTCGATGTTCAGGCATCTCGCAGTACATCACATAATGACGCTGCACTCAGACTTCTCACTGGCCAGCTTGTCACACTCCAGCTTCAGGCTGTGGTACTGGGCCTGCAGGAGCTGGAACTCGTCTTTTATGGGGTCGCAGGAGTCCGTGGTGGTGAACTTGAGCTGGCTGGGGTAGGTGCGAGGAGCCGGCTTTGTGGAAATATCATGTCGGGCACGGCGGGGGCACGCTGCGCCCTGGCTGTGCTTCAGGCTCAGGCTGCTCCAGGCGCCAGGCGGCCATCCGCAGCTCCGGGGCCGCAGCCTCAGCGCCAGGTGGCGCCCGCTTCCTCAAGAATTGGTTTTGAAAACTCTACACCAACAATACAAATAATCCAATCGACAAATGGGCTAAGGAAATGAACAGACACTTCACAGAAGAAGATCTACAAGCAATCAACAAACATGAAAAAATGTTCAACATCTCTAGTAATAAGAGAAGTGCAAATCAAAACCACCCTAAGATTCCATCTCACCCCAATTAGAATGGCGATTATCAAAAATAAAAGCAACAGGTGTTGGCGAGGATGTGGGGAGAAAGGTACACTCATACATTGCTGGTGGGGCTGCAAATTAGTGCAGCCACTCTGGAAAGCAGTGTGGAGATTCCTTAGAAAACTTGGAATGGAACCACCATTTGACCCAGCTATCCCACTCCTTGGTCTATACCCAAAGGACCTAAAATCAGCATACTACAGAGATACAGCCACATCAATGTTCATAGCTGCTCAATTCACAATAGCCAGATTGTGGAACCAACCTAGATGTCCTTCAATTGATGAGTGGATAAAGAAACTGTGGTATATATATACAATGGAATATTACTCTGCCATAAAGAACGATAAAATTATGGCAGTTACAGGCAAATGGATGAAATTGGAGACCATCATGCTAAGTGAGATAAGCCAATCTCAAAAAATTAAAGGACGAATGATCTCACTGATAAGTGGATGATGACACATAAGAGGGAGGGTGGGGGGAGTTAGTGTTAGGGTTAGGGTTAGGGTTAGAGTTAGGGAGGGGGACAAGAATGGAGGAAGAAAGGACTGTTTAGAGGGAAAAGAAGGGTGGGAGGGGGGAAGGGAAAAAATAATAGAATGAATCAAACAACATTATCATATGTAAATTTATGATTATACAAATGGTATGCCTTTAACCCACGTACAAACAAACAACATGTATCCCATTTGTTTACAATAAATTAAAAAAGAAAAAAAAAAAGAATTGGTTTTTGAAAAAATAAGCAAAATTAACAGATCTTTATCTAGGCTAAGGAACAAAGCAGAAGAGAGAAAAGTCTCAAATAAAATCAGAATGACAGAGGAGATCATTTAACTGATGCTGCTGCAATGAAAAGGATAATGAGAATATTATGGACGATTATACACCAAAGAGTTGGATAATCTAGAACAAATGGATACTTTACTAGAAACCCAGCTTACCAAGACTGAATTATGAAGAAATAGAAAACCTGAACATGTCTGTCAGTAATGAGGTTGAACCAATCATCAAAAACATTTCAATGAGGAAAAGCTCAGGACCAGGTAGCTGCACTGACAAACTCTACCAAATATTTTAAAAAGAATTAAATCTAATCCTGCTCAAACTTTTCCAAGAACTAGAAGAGGAGGAAACACTTCCAAAGTGATCTGATGTGGCCAGAATTATCCTAATACCAAAGTCAAAGACACTATAAAGGAAAGGAGAACTACAGGCCAATAATCCTGATGAACATATATTTAAAATTTTTTAAGAAGCCTTAATAAATGAAATTTAATAGCATATTTAAGGATCATACACATGGCCAAGTGAGATTTATTTCTAAGATACAAGGAAGGTTAAATATATCATCAATTAATATGATACACTCCTTGAACAAAATAAAGGATAAAAATCATATGATTATCTCAACAGATATGGAAAAAGCATTTCACAAAATTTGACAAACTTTCATGAGCAAAACTCTAAACAACCTAGGAATAGAGAAATTGCCTCAAAATTATAAAGGTTAAATTTTAAAAGCCCATGGGTAATATCATACACAATGATGAAAAACTAAAAGGCTTTTTTCTAAGATCTATAGAAATGTATGTCTGCACTTACCTCTTCTATTCAACATAGTAATCAAATTTCTATCGAGTGCAATTAGGCACTTGTAAAAGATATCCAAGTCAAATAGGGAGAAGCAAAATTATCACTGCATGCAAATGACATAATCTTATATATAGAAAACTCTAAGGTGCCATCAAAAAATGATTGAATTAATAGATGAATTCAGTAAAGTTGTAGGATGCAAAATTCATTGTGTTTGTATATACTGATAACAAATAGGAAATCAGAAAAACAATCCCATTTACAATAGCACCAAAACAATAAAATACTTAGTAATAAAGAGATGAAATAATTTTACACTAAAAAGTATAAAAACATTGATGAAAGAAATTAAAGAAAAATCAAACAAATGGAAAGACATCCTTTATTCATGAATTGGAAGACAATACTGTTAAAGTGCTCAC
The DNA here is from genome assembly GCF_902686455.1 of Sciurus vulgaris. Classification (NCBI taxonomy): domain Eukaryota; kingdom Metazoa; phylum Chordata; class Mammalia; order Rodentia; family Sciuridae; genus Sciurus; species Sciurus vulgaris. The sequence goes on from NC_136473.1 coordinate 50,261,407, forward strand.
ACTAACCAAAGTGATCTATAGATTTATTGCTGTCCCTATGATGTATTTTACAAAAATAGTAAAACAGCACTAAAATTTCTGTAGATCCTCTAAGGACCCTAAAAGGATAAAATAGTCTCAAACAAGAAGAACAAAGAACTTTTCCTAACTTCAGCATACATTACAAGGATATAATAATTAAATAGCATGGTAGTGGCATTAAAATAGACATATCAACCAATGGTCTAGAATAGAAAGCCCAGAAATCAATCCCCATCTTTATACTCAACTTATTTTTGGTAAGGGTTCCAAAAATATTCAATGGATAAAGAATAGTGTCTTCAACAAATGATACTGGGAAAACTGGATAACTATGTAAAAAAGGATGAAAGTGTATTACTATCTTGTGCCGTATTCAAAATCAATTGAAGACCTAAAAGGCAGACCAGAAATCTCAAACATCCAGAAGAAAGCATGTGAAAGAGCTTTGTGATATTAATCTCACAATAATTTCATAGATGTGACCCCAGAAATACAGATAACAAAAGCAAAATAGGTAAATGGGACTACATTAAATGAAAACTCTTTCTCACAACACAAGAAATAATGCACAAAGTAGAAAAGCAACAGATGTTTTGGAAGAAAATATTTGCAATCCACTTATCAAGTAAGGAGTTAATTTCCAAAATATATAAGGAATTCTCACATTCACTGGTGTGAAAATAAAACAAATTAAACAAAAATTGATTCTTAAAAAATGGGTTAGGAACCTGAATAGATATTTCTCCAAAGAAGACATACACATGGATAATAGGTCTAGAAAAGATGATGAAAAACAGTAATAACCAGGAAAATGCAAATTAATGGCAAAATGAGAAATTATTTCACACTGTTAGAATGACCATGATCAAGAAACAAAAGACTAAATGTTGATAAGGATCTAGAAAAATTGAAACCTATTGTACATTGTAAGTGGGAATGATAAATGGTGTAGTAGTCACTGTGGAAAGCAGTATGGAGATTCTTCAAAACATTAAAAATAGAGCTACCATATGATTCAGAATTCCCACTTTAGGGTATAAATACAAAGGAATGAAATCAGAAGAATCTCAAGTGATATTAGTATTCCAGGGTGCTGCAGCACTATTCACAATAGCCAAGACCTGGAAAACATCTAATGTCCATTGTAAATTGAATAAATTAAGAAAATATGCTGTATAAATGCTGCAAAATATTAACCTTAGAAAAGGAAGGAATACTAAAATATGTCATGATGTGTATGAAAATTGAGTACAAGTGAAATTACCCAGTCCAGGACCAAGATTACATGAGTCCATTTACCTGAGGAATCTGATGTAGTCAAACACATAGAATCAGAAAGTGGAGTGGTACTTGCTGGTGACTTGGGCCAGGAGGAGATGAGGACATGCTGATCATTAGGCATAAGATCTCAATTATGCAAGATTTGATTCTTAAATCATTAAGTTAATTTCAGCAGAATGCTGGAGAGTCCATACTTTTGGTCAAGGGTTATACCAATGGCTATGTAGAAAAGTTAACTAGTTCTTAAATTCCAAGTCAGAAAAAAAATTCTTAAGTGTATTTTAAAAATCTAAATCAAGATGAAGGCTGATGGTGAAATTTTCCTTCTAAGACAGAAGAGAAATTGAATAGAGAAGTCATGAAGAATAATAGGTCAAAAAATGTATTCTTTTACTTGCATTTGCTTTTAACCAGGTACTTATTGAGTCATCTTACTGTGAATGAGACATTATGATAAGGGACCTAGAAAGCACAAGAAACTAGAAGAGGATTGTGGTTCTCAAGGAATTCACAGTTATGTATTCAAGAGGAAAAAACAATCTCAGAAAACCCTATAAATTAGCCTGTAATTGTCAAATAAAAATTACCATAAGTGAATGCCCAGGATCCAAATATGAGAGATTTAGACAAGGAAGGGTTTATAAAGAATATAAAATTTAAAATGGAGCTAAACTCTGAAGAGGTAATGGAAGGAAATTCCTGTGGTAAAGCAAACCCTATTAATTAATATGAGGTTTAATAACAGCATTGTTTTATAGGTTAGGTCCTTCAGAAATGAGTTGTTTAGAGAAACTCAAATTTCTCTTTTTCTTTCTCCTTTAAAAATTTTTCCTAGGTTCAAATGCAGAGGGGCATTTGTTTTGTTGTTTTTCATTTTGGTACAAATACCATTTTGTGCAAAAACTATAGATGAGAACTGACAGAATTTAAAACACTTTCACCTGTCTTGTTATCATACTATATTATGTGGTATGTGCTAGGTGTGTTGTATACGTTGTTTCATGACCTTTCTTTTGTCACAAGACCTTTGACCTTTATTAACAGTGTTATGAAATGTGATACAGAATCACATTTCAGGGCTGCCTACATCAGCATGAAGGTGACCTGAAATAATGGTATAAATGGAAGAGTCTTAAAAGATCTTATTCATCCAACTTATCAGTCATGGTGCCCTCAAATTTTGCCATGAGATTCTCTCCTCTGAGTTAGAGCAGAGGTCTGCTAGTTATTACCCATGGTACAAATCCAACCCATTCCACTTTTGTATAGCTTGTAAATTCAAGAGTACTTTAAGTTTTTTTTAAATGTCTGATTAAAATAGAAGACTATTTTTGTGACAAATGAACATTTTATCACATTCAAATATCATGACCCATACATCACCGAGCAGGGGGAACTTGGGTGTCACAATGATAGACTTGAGTAGGTGCAAAAGAAACTGTAACATCCACAAAATATAAAATATTGACTATTGTATTTCTATTTTACAGAAAATTTTGTCAACCTCCAGGTAAGAGGATTTTTTTGAAGGGTCATATTTTAATGTGTGGCCAAGATAAGGAAATTATTAACATTTTAACACCCATACTAAGCTATTCCTGAATTTTTATAAGAAAGAAGATGACTCTGATAGGCTCCATAGCTTTCTCCGCCTTTTCCCTCAGTCTCAGTATCTTCACAATAGTGTAAATGTGGGAAAGTTAAGGATATTAGAATCAATTTGTAATACAGTTGTGTTAGGCAGTGTTCTATTACTATAAAAAATGAGACAATCAAATTAAAAAGAGGAAAGGTATATTTTGGCTCACAATTTGGATGTTTCCGTTCATGTTTGATAGGCTCCATTACTTTTGGACCTTGGTGGGTAGTACTTCATGGTGGGAGTGTTGGGTGGAATGGGCTACTTCCCTTATGGCGGCTGTGATGCAAAGAATAAAGGAAGAGGAAGACTTCTACAGTCCCTTTGAGGGCATGTCCCCAGTGACCTCACTTTCTCCCACTACCTGCTATTAAGGGTTTGACTGAGGCAGGAAGATAGGTCTTCCATAGGCAGCCAGGGTAAGGGCCCTGGAGAAGGAAAGGAGGGGAGGGGGACATCAAAACAACCTGAAAGGAGGCATCATCCTGGGAGAACATCCGGTGGCTTTCTACTCACTGACAGATGAAACCACAGTGACTCCACCTTATTTAGAACACCTATTTCTGTTCCTCACAGCTTCAGACATAGCCACCCTTCCTTAGTTACCCTTGCCCCTACCCTAGCAACAGCCAACCACAGAGTAGACCCTTACCTGAAGTGCCTCCTCTCCCCAACAGAGGAGTCAGACCACACAGTTGGACCTGTCCGCTTAATTATGTAAATAAGGGATTGAAATTATGCACTTCTGATTGGTTTATTAAACTCAGAGCTTGAAGAACTCAGTTGGTCCTTGATGGCATCCCTCACACCACCAATAAACTGTGCTGCGCCATTAGCTATACCTTTAAAAATCCCTAGACAACAGACACCCTCTGGCATGCCTTTCTTGGAGCCCATCCCCTTTGGGAGCTCTGCTTTCTTTTGCTTTTCTAGTAAATCCTGTTACTTTGCTCTCACTCTTGTGCCTGTGGATTTCATTCCTTGAATTTGTAAGACAAAGAACCTGACTGCCTGCATTACAGTCTGCCAATAGTACCATGGGCTGACAACCACACATTTAAAACAGGGCCTTTTGGGCCGGGATGTAGCTCAGTTGGTAGAGTGCTTGCCTCACATGTATGAAGGCCCTGGGTCCAATTCCCAGCACACACACAATAAAACGAGCCCATTGAGGAGACTTACCCAAACCATAGTATGGCTAAAACTTTCTCATCTCTCCTGCCTCAGGACTGGGATCCCAGGAGTCATTTGATTAAAGATTTTCAACTTCCCAGATTTCTTCTGGGACCTTCCTTACCTGTTTTGCTTTCCCAAAAAAGTCCCTCTTTTCCATTTCTTCATCCAAAGAAAAGTTGAGGCATAACCCTTGACCAATGATTCCCAAATCCTGGTCTGTGGACCTCTGGAATCTCTGAGATCCTTTCAAGGGATCCAGTACATCAAACTATTTGGATAGTAATACTAAGATGCTACTTGCTTTTTTTTCCATGTGCTTGTTTGCACTGATGATATAGAGTAGATGTGGGCAAAAAAATACATCTGCTTGAATGAAGAACCAAAGTGTCGACAGACTGTGCCTTCCCCCTGGAGGATGCAGGATCACGGTGCCATCTTAGGAGTACAGAGCAGCCCTCATCAGATGACTGAATCTGCTAGAGCCTTGGACTTGAACTTCGCAGCCTCCAGAACTTGAGGTTGAAGGGAGCTGTACAGTCATCTGCTGCCCTTGGTTCTTAATCTGCAGCCTATGAACTTTTTGCATAAGTAGAATTCAAGGAGTTTGAGAATGACCGTAGACCACCAGTGGAGCGCCAGCTGCCTGCCAGTGCCTGGAAGTTCACTGTGAAAGTACCTGCAGGTTTGTTTACAGGTGGCTGCCGCCATTTTGAGACAACAGCCAGGCCCCATAGGACCCCAGGCTGGACTGACTGAGCCCCATCTCCAGGAGCCCCTCAGCCTGACCAATCACTGGCTGCCTCCAGGGTGTTCACATCGACTCACAGCTCCCTGCTGCCAGGACCCCCAGACCAACTGACTGCATCTATCACCAGTACCCCAGACCCACTGATTACACTTGGCCTCCAGGATCCCACAACCAGACCAAACACACCAGACCTCCAGGACCCCTGCCTGACCAACTGCACCCTGCCTCCAGGATCTCCAGCCAACCATGTCCACACCCTTAGCTGCAGCTCCCCATTTGCCAACACATTTGGAAGCCAGAGTGGCCATCTGGGATAATTCTGGAAGCCGGAGCTCCGATCTTTAGGTGGGGCAAATCCCATCCTGAGATGCCTGCTGGAGACTTGAAGCTCATTGTCAGGTACCTTTCATGCATCAGGTTACTGAAGACTGGGAAGTTTAAATACTATATGACTGTTATAGTGTAGATTTTCTTTCTTCTGCTTCTTGAACAATTTTAAGTTTTTATTTCTTTACTTTTTTTGGCTTTCTTTTCCTTTTGTTTACATGTTCCCTCAGAGTTTCTTTCTCCCTTTTTGCATGCTAACATCCAATTTCTTTTGATTACACTCTCTGACCCTTTCTATTATCTAAAATTCTGTATATTCTTTTCTTAACCCAGTAACAGCTATATCCTACATCCCTCTGCATCCTCTTTGTCCTCCATTAGAAACTTCAGACCTTATTGAAATCTGCTTGTTTTACTGAAGATAATAGTTGAACTCATTCTGTTCATTATGACAATACTGTTATTGTCCTCATAGGAGCTATTTGGTCTAGGATTGCATAGTGTCTGAATTGGGCACTGCTAATATTGATCTCCCCTTAAAGAAAAAGTTTTGGAAACCTATAGGGCCACTATAAGCTATAGGGGGGAATCTGCAATACCCCAAATCTGCACTGCTAGAGGGGAAGATACATGAACAACACAAAAAAACAAGGGAAGAAAATGATCCAAACAAATCTAGATTCTATATTAATAGAATCCAATGACAGTATGTTAGAAGAAATGTCAGAAAAGGACTTCAGATTATACATGATTAAGATGATTCACAAAGCAAAGGATGAGATAAGAGAGCAAATGCAGGCAATGAATGATAATACCAAAAGCAGTTGAACAAGTGCAGGAAGCAAAAGATCATTTCAACAAAGAGATAGAAATTCTCAAAAAAAAAAACAAAAAAAAAAAAAAACAAAAAAAAAAAAAACAAAACAAAAAAAAACAAAAAGGAAATCCTTGAAATGAAGGAAACAATAAACCAAATAAAAAACTCAATGGAAAGCATCACCAAAAGACTAGACCACATGGAAGACAGAACCTCAGACAGTGAAGACAAAATATTTAATCTTGAAAATGAAGTTGCCCAAACAGAGAAGAAGATGGTAAGAAATCATGAACAGAATCTCCAAGAACTATGGGACATTTGTTAAAGAACAAATTTAAGAATTGTTGGGATTGAGGAAGGCTTAGAAATACAAACCAAAGGAATGAACAACCTATTCAATGAAATATCAGAAAATTTCTGAAACCTGAAGAATGAAATGGAAAATCAAAAACAAGAGGCTTACAGAACACCAAATGCACAAAATCACAACAGATCGACACCAAGGCACATTATAATGAAAATGCCTAACATTCAAAATAAAGACAGGATTTTGAAGGCTGTGAGAGATAAACATCAGATTACATATAGGGGAAACCAATACAGATAGCAGCCAACTTCTCAACCCAGACTCTAAAAGCTAGAAGGGCCTGGAACAACGTATTTCAAGCTCTGAAAGAACATGGTTGCCATCCAAGAATGCTATACCAAGCAAAACTAACCTTCAGATTTGAAGATGAAATAAAATCCTTCCATGATGAACAAAAGTTAAAAGAATTTACAAATAGAAAGCCTGTGCTACAGAATGTTCTCAACAAAATATTCCATGAGGAGGAAATGAAAAACAACAATGTAGGTCAGCAAAGAGAGGAACTACCTTAGAGAAAAACCACTCAGAGGAGAAACCAAGCCAACTTAAAAACCAAAAAGAAGCCCAAATGACTGGGAATATAAATCATATCTCAATAATAACCCTGAACGTTAAGGACCTGAACTCATTAATCAAAAGACATAGACTTGCAGAATGGATTAAAAAGAAAGACCCAACAATATGCTGCCTGCAAGAGACTCATCTCATAGAAAAAGACATCCACAGACTAAAGGTGAAAGGATAGGAAAAAACCTACCACACACATGGACTCAGTAAAAAAGCAGGGTTTCCATCCTTATGTCATCAGATAAAGTTGACTTCAAGCCAAAGTTAGTCAGAAGGGTTAAAGAAGGACACTTCATACTGCTTAAGGGAAACTTAAATCAGGAAGACATAATGATAGTAAATGTTTATACCCCAAACAATGGTATATCCCTATACAGCAAACAAATCCTTCTCAATTTCAGGAATCAAATAGACCACAACACAATAATTCTGGGTGACTTTAACACACCACCATCACCACTAGATAGATCTTCCAAACAAAAACCAACCACAGAAACCATAGAACTCAATAACACAATCAATAACCTAGACTTAATAGACATATATAGAATATTCCATCCATCAATGAGCAGATTCACTGTCTTCTCAGCAGCACATGGAACCTTCTAAAAAATAGACCATATGTTATGCCACAAAGCAGCCCTTAGGAAATGCAATAAAAGGGAGATACTCCCTTGTGTTCTATCAGATCATAATGAACTGAGAGTAGAAATCAATGACAAAATAAAAAAGAGAAATTACTCCAACACCTGGAGACTAAATAATATGCTATTGAATGAAACATGGATAACAGGAAACATCAGGGAGGAGATATAAAACTCTTAGAGGTCAATGAGAATTATGATACAACATATCAAAATCTCTGGGACACTATGAAAGCGGTACTAAGAGGAAAATTCATTACATGGAGCGCATTCCAGAAAAGAATGAAAAGTCAACAACTAAATGACCTAACATTACAGCTCAAAGCCCTAGAAAAAGAAGAACAGAATAAGAGCAAAAGTACTAGAAGACAGGAAATAATTAAAATCAGAGCTGAAATAATGAAATTGAAACAAAAGAATCAATTTAAAAGATTGACAAAACAAAAAGTTGGTTCTTTGAAAAAGTAAACAATATAACAAACCCTTAGCCACAGTAACAAAGAGAAGGAGAGAGAAAACTCAAATTACTAAAATTCATGATGAAAAAGGAAACATCATGACAGACACCACTGAGATACATAACATAATGAGAAGCTACTTTGAAAATCTGTATTCCAACAAAATAGAAACTACCGAAGACATTGACAAATTTCTAGAGACATATGCTCCTCCCAAACTGAACCAGGAGGACATACACAATTTAAACAGATCAATATCAAGCAATGAAATAGAAGAAGCCATTAAAAATCTACCATCCAAGAAAAGCCCAGGACCAGACGGATTCTCAGTCGAGTTCTATAAGACCTTCAAAGAAGAATTCATTCCAATACTTCTCAAAGTATTCCAGGAAATAGAAAAGTAGGGTACCCTACCAAACTCATTCGATGAAGCTAATATCACCCTCATATCCAAACCAGCTAAAGACACATCAAGGAAAGAAAATTTTAGACCAATATCCTTGATGAATATAGATGCAAAGATCCTTCACAAAATATTGGCAAACTGTATCCAAAAACATATTAAGAAAATTGTGCACCACGATCAAGTGGGGTTCATTCCTGGAATGCAAGGATGGTTTAACATCCGTAAATCAATAAATGTAATCCATCATGTCAATAGACTTAAGGATAAGGATCATATGGTTATTTCCATTGATGCAGAAAAAGCGTTCAACAAAATACAACACCCTTCATGCTCAAAACACTAGAAAAAATAGGGATAGTAGGAACATACCTGAACATTGTAAAGGCTATTTATGCTAAGCCCAAGGCCAACATAATTCTTAATGGAGAAAAACTGAAACCATTGCCTTTAAAAATGGGAATAAGACAGGTTTGTCCTCTTTCACCACTTCTATTCAACATTGTCCTCGAAACTCCTGCCAGAGCAATTAGGCAGACTAAAGAAATTAAAGGGATACGAATAGGAAAAGAGGAACTTAAGCTGTCACTATTGCTGATGACATGATTCTATATTTAGAGGATCCAAAACAATACTCCAGAAAACTTCTAGAACTCATCAATGAATTCAGCAAAATAGCAGGCTATAAAATCAACACACATGAATCTAAAGCATTTTTATATACAAGCAACAAAACAGCTGAAAGGGAAATGAGGAAAACAACTCCATTTGCAATAGCCTCAAAAAAAAAAAAAATACTTGGTCATCAATCTAACCAAAGAGGTAAAAGATCTCTACAATGAAAACTACAAAACATTGAAGACAGAAAATGAGGACGACCTTAGAAGATGGAAAGATCTCCCATGTTCTTGGATAGGCAGAATTAATATTGTCAAAATGGCCATACTACCAAAAGTGCTATACAGATTCAATGCATTTTCCAATTAAAATTCCAATGAAGTACCTTACAGAAATAGAGCAAGCAATCATGAAATTCATCTGGAAGAATAAGAAACCCAGAATAGCTAAAACAATCCTTAGCAGGAAGAATGAAACAGGGGGTATCACAATACCAGAGCTTCAACTATACTTCAAAGCAGTAGTAACAAAAATGCATTGTATTGGCACCAAAATAGACAGGTAGATCAATGGTACAGAATAGAGGACATGGACACAAACCCAAATAAATACAATTTTCTAATACTAGACACAGGTGCCAAAAATATGCAATGGAGAAAAGATAGCCTCTTCAACAAATGGTGCTGGGAATAGTGGAAATCCATATGCAACAGAATGAAACTAAACCTCTATCTCTCACCCTGCACAAAACTCAACTCAATGGATCAAGGACCTTGAAATCAGACCAGAGACCCTTCATCTTATAGAAGAAAAAGTACGTTCAAATCTTCAACTTGTTGGCTTAGGATCAGACTTCCTTAACAGCACTCCCATAGCACATGAAATAAAAGCAAGACTCAATAACTGGGACAGATTCAAACTAAACAGCTTTATCTCAGCAAAGGAAACTATCAGCAATGCGAAGAGAGAGCCTATAGAGTGGGAGAATATCTTTGCCACTCATACTTCAGATAGAACACTAATTTCCAGAATATTTAAAGAACTCAAAAACTCTACAGCAAGAACACAAATAACCCAATCAACAAATGGGCTAAGGATATGAACAGACACTTCACAGAAGAAGAAGATCTACAAGCAATCAACAAGCATATGAAAAAATGTTCACCATCTTTAGTAATAAGAGAAATGCAAATCAAAACTACACTAAGATTCCATCTCACCCCAATTAGAATGGTGACCATCAAGGATAGAAGCAACAATAGGTGTTGGAGAGGATATGGGGGAAAAGGTACACTCATACATTGCTGGTGAGGATGCAAATTAGTGCAGCCACTCTGGAAAGCAGTGTGGAGATTCCTTAGAAAACTTGGAATGGACCCACCATTTCACTCAGCTATCCCTCTCCTTGACCTATAACCCAAAGAACTTAAAATAAGCATACTACAGAGATACAGCCACATCAATGTTCATAGCTGCTCAATTCACAATAGCCAGATTGTGGAACTAACCTAGAAGTCCTTCAATTGATGAATGGATAAAGAAACTGTGGTATATATAAACAATGGAATATTACTCAGCTATAAAGAATAATAAAATCATGGCATTTGCAGGCAAATGGATGAAATTGGAGAATATCATGCTAAGTGAGATAAGCCAATCTCCAAAAACCAAAGGACGAATGATCTCGCTGATAAATGGATGATGACACATAATGAGGGGTTGGAGGGGGGCAAGATTGGAGGAAGGAGGGACTGTATAGAGGGAAAAGAGGGGTGGGAGGGGTGGGGGGAAGGAAAAAAATAACAGAATGAATTGAACATCATTACCCTATGTAAATTTATGATTATACAAATGGTATGCCTTTACTCCATGTACAAACAGAAACAACATGTATCCCATTTGTTTACAATAAAAATTTTTTAAAAAAAAGAACCAAAGTGTAATAGTCACCTTCACTCTTCACTATCATGCATTCTCAGTAAGGAAAATAAAAATAAAAATATTTTTTCTGGTAAAGGATGACCTGGATGACTTATTAATTTTACTAAACACCAACTCTTGAGTTTCTATATTTTTAATATTCTGTGTGATGAAATGGGCTGTACACATAAAGTACATGTGCTGTGTAGTAGGATAGGGTGAATGTGCCCAGAAAAACAAACTTGTGTGGTTTTTGAATTGTGAACTGACTAACTACTTTGGGCATGCAGCACCTTCTTTTCTTGAAAGTATGCTTGAAAGTATGACAGACTAAAAACATATATTAGTCATACATGGATATTTGGCAGACATTTTCTTTAAAATAAACAAATGAGACTGTCACTTCAAGGAAAACAACTGATGGCATTTGTTTCCTGTGATAGAGTTTTGAGCTTTTCAAGTTAAAACTGGAATTTTGAAAAACTTGTATCTACTCCCATGATCTTAACAGCTTCCTAAGATTCTTCAAGATTATTCTGATGAGATGGATGGTGAGATTAATGAATGAAGTTTTAAAATATTACATAGTAAAATGTGTTAGCATTTGGAAGAGATGCATAATTTAATAAACTGATAGTTCCATATGTACCAATGCTGCAAATCATACATGGGTAAAATAAATGAATTAAATAATGAATTAAAAATTCATCATTATGTTTCAGAATTACATTGCAACCAACCTCAAGATCTATTATTTATCAACTTTTGCTTTATTATTAAAGAATAGTCACAATTAGCTGAGTGGCTACTTGAATTTTCTAGCTACATATCTCTAGGACAGATTTCAGTATACTTTAACCCAAACTGCATATCACAACAGGCAGAGGGCAAAAGTAGATATGAGATTTCAGCTGTTTCCTGATAAGCACAACATTAAAGAGAGTCGCAGAAATGTAAAACTGTGCCATTTTTCACTTCTTTTGGTTTTAGAAAATGTAGTTATTAAAAAATGTGACATATTAACATATTTATTATTGAGGGTTTATTAGTGCTATTTCTAAATAAATATATGTTTAAAACACTTTCAGTATTAATTTCTAACATGATAAATAGGGGCTGTTGTAATTCACATGAACAAAAAGTTTTCAGAGTCTTGCAGTCATATTTAAGGTTGTAAACAGATCCTGAAACTACAGGACCTCATGAGTTTGAGAACCACTGCCCTGGAGGTCAGACAGAGGGACTGGAGCAGGAAAAAGTGACATTCACCCTGCTTACATCAGAGGGGATATTACTCAGGTAGGGTAGGAGAAATTGGGTTGAGATTGAGTTCAGTTTAAGATAAATGGGGTCAGAGGCGACAACTCCATTAGAACTTGGATTTTAAAGGGAAAGGGAATGGGAAAGCAGGGAGGGGAGGGCTTAGGAAATGTGTGTATGGAAGCTTTTGGAGGGCTCTGGACCTGGTTTGGGCAATGTAGGCTTCAGGTCTTTCTCCTACTGCTAGAAAAAGCTGAGAAATATTGACCCTGAAACACACACACACACACACACACACACACACACACACACACACACACTCCCTCTACCCAGCATGCTACAACCTCTCCACACCCCTCTTATTAGGGGAATCAAGTTTGTATAAAAGGATGAGAACCTCCTTTCTCTCCATCTCCTAGCCACCATAATCTAAAAACTAGATTTGGCTTCAGGATAAAAAGGTTTGACTTTGTGCATTTTCTTCAGATATATGAATGTCTTCAGGGAAGAACTATAGGACATGAGCCATTGACAATGATTTTGTATTCCTCTCAGAATATGTAAATTTCAGGAAGATATTGCTCTGTCTCAAAATGAATTTTAAAATCTTGCTCATATGTGTGACACAAATGACTTCATTTTGTAATTAGACATAAGATATTTATATCACTTATATGGTTGGAATCCCTTGATTTTCATGCTCTATTCCCTCCTTTCCTATTTTATTTTCATCTGTTTCAAATACACAACTTTGTATGTTGCCTCAATTCCTTTTAGAAAACGAGGTGATATGGAAATAATAGCAAACAATAAAGAATAACTTTGTAGGAAACAACTTGAAACAATGCAAGAGAAAATAATCTTGTCAGTGAATTTAATCCAGACTATATTAAATAATATCCAACTTTCTCTTATTTCCTTGGAATATTTTGCATTTTCTTTCAATAATTGAAAATACTTTAGTCTGATACTTTTGCTCCAATAGTAAAAACAATATGATGATAAAAATATGAAAAGTAGAGAAACAGAAAACTTTTCATACAGAACTAATGGATTTTGATAATCCAAACAACTATTAATTAATGTGTTTACAAATGAACTTTATATGTGAATTTCTTCTAGTAAATTCATTTGGCCATGCATTGTAGAACAATATTAAATATGGAAGTTGGTGAGGGGAAAATGATAAAGGTATAAGCCTGTCATAGGTCAGAGGAATAAGGAGGGATAATAATAGCCAACAAGAAATGTGGCATCTACTTTCTGGATTTCTTCAGATTTTTCTCTCTTTCCCATTGAGGAGATAATCAAGACGATGATGATATGACAAGGCCTATGTATGAAGTTTTGAGGAAGAAGTACAGGACATGACAATGATTTTGTATTCCTTTCAGAAAGAGGATCAGAAAATCATGGTAAGATCTTCTAATAAGATACTTATATACATATGATGCAATTGCTAATTGTTTTACATAACTGATTAAACTTCAGAATTTTATGTTGCAAATGTATTATTTTCAAACAAATTTCTCATATTTTAAGGCCTATTTGCATTCCTTCCTATGAGAAGTTGGAGCACTGTGAAATGCATAACAGTTCACATGTGTAGTGTTTTGCACAAACTAGGAATTAATTGTGTGTTTGCCTTTCAGGAGACTTGGCACACTGTGGAACTAGATGATTGTTTTTATTTTACATTAAACAAATGTGCATAGTCCTAAATAAGTATACCTGTTAAACACACCTTGTGTCCACATAATACCAATACAACCATTGTGAAGAACTGTATAAAACCAGTGATTAAAAGTTGTTTTACCACAGTTTATCCATTCATCAATTGAAGGGCATCTAGGTTGGTTCCATAGTCTGGCTATTGTGAATTGAGCAGCTATGAACATTGATGTGGCTCTATCTCTGTAGTGTGCTGATTTTAAGTCCTTTGGGTATAGGCCAAGGAGTGGGATAGCTGGGTCAAATGGTAGGTCCATTCCAAGTTTTCTAAGGAATCTCCACACTGCTTTCCAGAGTGGCTGCACTAGTTTGCAGTCCCACCAGCAATGTATGAGTGTACCTTTTTCCCCACATCCTCTCCAACACCTATTGTTGCTTGTATTCTTGATAATCGCCATCCTAATTGGGGTGAGATGGAATCTTAGTGTAGTTTTGATTTGCATTTCTCTTATTACTAAAGATGGTGAACATTTTTTCATATATCTGTTGATTGCTTATACATCTTCTTCTGTGAAGTGTCTGTTCATTTCCTTAGCCCATTTGTTGATTGGGTTATTTGTATTCTTGGTGTAGAGTTTTTTGAGTTCTTTATATATTCTGGAAATTAGTGCTCTATCTGAAGTATGAGTGGCAAAGATATTCTCCCACTCTATAGGCTCTCTCTTCACATTACTGATAGTTTCCTTTGCTGAGAGAAAGCTATTTAGTTTGAATCTATCCCAGTTATTGATTCTTGCTTTTATTTCTTGTGCTATGGGAGTCCTGTTAAGGAAATCTGATCCTAAGCCAACAAGGTGAAGATGTGGACCTACTTTATATATACTATATATATACAATGGAATATTACTCAGCTATAAAGAATAATAAAATTATGGCATTTGCAGGCAAATGGATGAAATTGGAGAATGTCATGCTAAGTGAGATAAGCCAATCTCAAAAATCCAAAAGAGGAATGATCTCACTGATAAGCAGATGATGACACTTAATGGGGGGTGGGAGGGGGACAAGAATGGAGGAAGGAGGGACTGTATAGAGGAAAAAGAGAGGTGGGAGGGGTGGGGGGTGAGAAAAAATAACAGAATGAATCAAACATCATTACTCTATGTAAATATATGAATATGCAAATGGTATGCTGTTACTCCATGTACAAACAAACAAAAAAAAGTTGTTTTATTGAATTTTATTTTTTCCGTCTCATCTTAATTTTCTTTCACACTTTCCCTTACTCAGTGGAATAGATTCATAGGTGTGAACACCCAGTTTCTGTTTTTTGTAATGGACTTTTTCTTCTAGAACACAGGTAGCATACTTTCCACTTTCAGTAAATAATTGGGTTGACTTTATTTCTTTTGTATTTTTAAGGTTATAAATATTTTTAAATGGATCAGTTGATTTTTCTTTCTGGGATTCTAAACCAACAGAATTTCTTCCCTTAAATCTGAATAGCTTCAGATGATTTCTGATGTACAATCAAATTACTATGTCACAATACATTTGTATAAGCCTCTTATGTTTGTGAGTGGGGCACTGTTTCATGGTGGTGGGAGGTGAAAAGTTTACACTTGCTCACTAATAAATGCTTGGCTATACCGGTGATACAATATAAATCTAGACAGATTGAAAAAGCTGCTTTCAAAAAATAAAGTTTAAAATCTATAATTAAATGTTTTTATATTAAAGGATTTTCTTTTTAATTCTTTGCTACATGTAATATTTAGCCCAAATTCACTTTTCCTCAAAATAGAAAATCTAATTTTACTTTATAGTTAAATATTTTTATAGATACAACTTTAGAAAAATAGGCAAAATTGAATTTTCTATCCCAATTAACTGTTTTGTTTCATTCTAATACTATTTTAAGTAATATACACATGTAAAGTACTTGAAAATTTGCAAATCTTTATGAATAAGTACACATATCTGGTTTTTATCATTTGAATACTCTTAAATTACACCTAGTACTGAAGTTCAATAAGAAGAAATTTTAAAATAATTTACTAGAATTATTATCCTAAAGAAATTTTAATATTTTCATTCTAAAATATTAGCAAGTACTTATTTTTTAATATAAAATAATTTGACTAAGTATAGTTTAAATAAGACCTACAGTTTATTTGTATGTGACCAAAGAACTTGCTATAATTGTTGGCTTCTACAGGGGCAGTTTTGATGTGACTTCAGAATCTTTCCTAGAAGAATTACTACATCTATACATGAATGCAGTAGAATATATATTTGAGTTAGATTGTTAACATAACATGGAGTTAATAACACAACATGACTTTTAAAAATTATTTTTGAGACCCAAAATACAGTCTAGGGAAAATAATGATTTTATGGGTAGAATTTTACATAAACCAAGAAAGCTTGAGCGACCTAACTCTGAATTTTGAGTTTCTAGAGCTCAGGCATAACTAGGACTTGTACTCACAGTGAGCTGTCCAGTAGTCACATTGTCCACCTCAAGCACAAAAGGGCAAGAAGCTGCAAACCTGAGAACTTAGAACAATGAACCAAAATGAAGACGCCAATGTGTTTGACTCCTGTAGCTAGTCTGCAATGCGCTGTACAATTGGTTAAAGAGGATGGGAGCTCAAAGTCATCAGATCAGTAAGATTATCTTTTTTTATTATTTTTTTTTACTTAAACCCATTTTATTACAAAAAAAAATTAGTACATAGTAAAAAGATCCACCATCCATAGGTAGACAGACAAGTTTGTACTTGGTGTGCAGCTTTTCAGATTTATATTTATGCACATATACATGTGTAAATATTTTTACAAAAATACATACCATGAATATAATGGCCTCTTGGTGTTAACTTAGATCTCCCTTTCATTTGGTATCCAGGTTAAGTGTGTATCATTAAGAATGTGCCTTTCATTTGGATGCACCAAAATTCATGTGCTTCCATTATTGGATATTGTTTTAGTAATACTTAAGACATTAAACAAGGTCCCAAGCCACATCTTTGTTCCTCCACCTCTGGTACAGTTACTTTCTCAGGATAAAGTCATAGAGATGGAATTGCAAGCGTGTAGATGTTAGTAATCTTTCTTAGGGCTTGAAGATATCTTTAAGGTGTATCTGTTACATTCTGCTTCCACACAAATTCCTCTGTGTAGCCAGTGCCCAGGCTACAGCTCTTGGCACAGGTGAAGAGGGCCAGGACGCTCCAGTCAACACTCTGTGCCCAGTCTGTCCACCTTGAGGTGGTTCAGAAGCTGTGACATGACCTGGAACTCAAATATTCTCTTGGCATCACAGGGACAGTCGGGAATATCCTCCTCTTGAGGGATGTTTTCACCAGAAATTTAGATGGGCTCAGTACCCCTGCCATATCTGAGAATCTGCTCTGGTTCAAGGGCTGCCTGAGCTTTGAACTTCTGGAGAATGTTATCTTTCCTGGATTCGTGCTTTGCCATGGAATCCAGTTCTTCCTCAAGAGCTTCATCCATGCTTCCTGTAATCTCAAAGTCTTCTTCCTTTTCCACAACTTCGGGAGAAATCTCCTCTTCTGTTTCTATGACAATTTCAAATGCTGGAAAGAGGAAGTTGTGGTTTAGGACTGTATGGTCCAAATGATCTTGGGTACAAGTCTGCTTATGCCCCAACCTCCAGTCTAGCGTCTGATGCTCCTCACTGCAGAAATGTGCCTGGTGGCATCTGGAGGATGTTTTGGGGCCTAAACAGCCACAAACCCTGCAGAGATGAGCGCACGACTTAAGTTGGAGACACACAGAATCTGCTGTTTCTGGGGGAGGGTTCTCAGAAGGTGAGTCATAGGAGTAAAACTCATTTTTCCTGGGAAGCTGAGCCCTAAAACTTGCTGGGTAACTACTAGCTGTGCAGCCGCCACGCTGGCGCCGGCTTGGTGAAGCCCAGCTCCACCCGTCTGGCCAGGGCTGCCGCCATCCGGGAGTGCACGGCCACTCAAGATCATCTTATTATAATAAAGTCATTTAGGATGTTTCTAACTTTAATTCTTTGACATTTCCCTCCTATAAAATATAACAGTTAACCAAAATTTACTTTTCCTTAAAATAGAAAATCTTCTAATCTGAGTTGCAGGTTAAGTAACAAAATGACAGCCAATTCTTAATAATTTTATAACTATCATGAAAAATTGAGTTTTGAGTTTTATGTAGGCTCTCACCCATAATTCACTGTTTAATTATTTATGACTTGACTAAAAGACTTATATGAAGTTCACTCTAATAAACCATTGCTGACATACCATTTTTGTTGTTGAATTAATTCTTTCAGATTAAAAAGTAATTAGGATACATAGATTCTAGCTACATATTATAATTTTAAAAAATCTAAAATTAAAATTAAAATTGATGGGGCCTTCAGTAGAGAATGTGAATAACAGCCTATAGCTAACTCTAGAAGGTCTTTAAATCTCTCTCCTTCCTCTGTCCTTTCCTTCCTCCCCTTCTCCCCTTCCTTCCTTCTCTCCTTCCTTACTTCCATCCTCTATTCCTTCCCCTCCCTTTCCTCTTTGAGCTCTACTAATCTGTAACTAGCTTTAAAATATTTCTGTACCACTTTGGCTAATTTCTCAGACTTAAAAAATGTTTTTGTTAACAGAATAAAATCTACTTGAAGTCCTCTAAACAGAGCAATTCTATTGTTATAATAATTTATCAAAACATTTTTAACTTAGAAACTGTTAGAATAATGCAGACTTCAAGAAAATATCTAGGCAATGTTATATTTTATAAACATATAACTAATGAAAAGAAAAATTACTTTTTGTCTAGTATTAAGGTCAGCATTAATGTTATATTTTGTATGTATTTTGCTCTTCCAAAGTTATTATATACTGAACCTGACCATACATTTTTTATTCTTTTTTGTTTGTTTGTTTCATCCAAATATTTATTCCACAGGTCAAATGGAAAGGCATTGCAAGAATCATAGAAAACAGCAGCTCCATATCTGTTATTAAATTCATAAACATAATAATAAGAAACATGGATTGATTCCCATAAGTACTGAAGTTCCACAATTCAGGGCAAGGAGGTGAAAATGGACATCTGGGACCTTGTTGCTGACTTCATCACTTTTTGGAAACTAGGACAGGTTGCCAAGAGAATCAAAACATGTCAGTTTATCTCTCAATAGAATTTTATTACAGATACCGAATTGTGTTAATTATATAAGTGTTGTCTTGCAGGTTAGCCAGAGATTTATTTAAATTTAAATTTTCACTGTTCTGCACTTTTCTGTTTATCTCCTTTAATTGGTGTGTAATTGTTTAATGAGCTACTTTAATGATGTCTGTCTTGGGTACAGTTGTTCCCAACTAGCATTATTTCCACATTTTAGAAAGGTTAAGAAATCAGAACTCCTTTTTCCTCCTTAGTTAAAAATGACAGTGATAGAATGAGTAAGAGGAAAAAGAAAGAGAGGGGGGAGAGAGAGAGAGAGAGAGAGAGAGAGAGACTACTGCAAATTTTGGTGGATAGAACTTAAAGTTTTGACTGTTAAAAGCTGAGATTAAAAGAAAAATCTTTGATGTAATGCTACAGTGACTTTCTCGAGTCTCTGAACATGCAGACTGAGTTCACCTTCTACAGCAGGTAGCACTAAGTGTCTAGAGCTTCTCCTTGTACCACTCAGGTCACTAGGAGTACACAGCCAACTGTGGGTATTCACTTGTCAAGACAGGAGCAGAAAACATCAAACTGTGCACATCCAGTCTCTGCTCCAAAGCTTACTGCTTTGGTCAACCACAAGATCTAAAGATGGGACAAGGGATCAGGGATGTTCAGAGGAACCTCTCTTTTAGATAGCCAGAGATGTGGAGAATAAAGAATCTGAAAGTTTAGTTCAATTATTTTTCTTATGTGAACTCCATCTAATCAAAGAACTGTTCCTAGCCAAAGGAACTTCATTTATTAAGTAGTAAATATCCAATTTTAATTAATCAAGGCACATAAAACTAACAGTCAATTAGACAAAATGAGAAAAAAACTAATCCATGTTCTCACAAATGAGTTAATATTATTTCAAGCAAAAACAAAGAAATTTCACATATTATTTAACTTCTGGTAAAATATTTTTGAAATCTTTCATCTGAATAACTAATTACTACTTTGGTGACCCTCCAGGGACCAGGGTGTTATGGACTGGGAATCACCATCCCCTTCTTCATCCATGGAGACACTAAATCACTCTTTAAAAGTCATTTTCCTTTTCACTCAGGCAATTAATGACATTAAGTGTTAATGTGAAATAGCAAACCTTCCAATTCTGCAATTTTCATGATGAAGTTATAGTCATGGTTAATAAGTAGTAATCAAATTTACCAAGTGCTGAGTTGTTTCAATGTGATTCAATAATTAATAGCAAGAATCAAAAATGAAATCAACTATGCAGGAATAAAGCAGTGGGTTCCAGTGGGGGAGTGGAGAAAATGGGGAGGTGTAGTCAAAGACACAAAGGAGCAGATACATAGGATGAGCAAGTCCAATATACGGCATGAGGACTAAAGTTAAGGAAACTGAATTATATTTGGGATTTTTGTTAAATTGGTTGGTTGGGTTACATTTGTTACCAAAAAAGGGGTAACTGTATGAGATGATGGATATATTAATTTACTTCAATATAGTAAGCATTTCACTCTCTGTATGTATTCCATAGCATCATTCTGTATGCCCCAAATATACACAATAGAATTTGTTTTTAGAATAGCAATGCTTTTAAGGAAGAATAAAATTATGGAATTTGTTGGTAAATGAATGGAGTTGGAGAATATCATGCTAAGTGTAATAAGCCAATCCCAAAAAAACCAAAGGCCCAATCTTTTCTCTGATAAGTGGATGATGATACATAGCAAGGGTATGGTGGGGGATGGGTAAGAGAAGAATGGAGGAACTTTGAATTGTGTAGAGGGAAATGGGGTGGGAGGGGGTGAGGAAGGGAAAGATAGTAGACTGAGACAGACATTATTACCCTAAGTACATGTATGATTACATGAATGACATGAATCTATGTTGTATACAACTATGGAAATGAAAAGTTGTACCCTATTTGTGTACAATTAATCAAAGTGCAGTCTGTAAAAATAAAAAAACACAAAATAACATAAAAGAGCAATGCTTTTTCATTGATATCCTACCATGTGTAAAACACTATGCTGGGCTCTTTAACCTTGATTGCAATTTACTCCTCTAAGGTTCACGCAGCTTAAGTAAATTGCCCATAGATACATAGTTTACTAATAATACATTCAGTATTTAAACACTAGCCTATTATATTCCAAAATGTGTGCTATTTTCACTGCACTATTACAAGGAAAAGAAAGCTGAATTCATTTTGGCATGAACTTTTATGCCTATTTGTTATATATATATAGAAAAGGAAAGGTAAACTGATCTTGCATTTCCTGCCATGAAAGATTAGGAATTTTAATTTATTCTAAGTAAATTATTTTCATCTCCCATTCCTTGCTTCTTCAGTTTTTGTTAACACCGTATTTTAGTACTTCTATTAGTAATAACTTTTGTGATTTAAGATATAACTTTACAACTTATTTGTCTATCAAATCGATGGTATTTCTTGATACTAATTTATGGAATTTTTAAAATTGTGGCATGATTTCTTAGTTGGGTTTTTGTTTTTCTTTCCAATTGTCTTTCATTTTCTTACTGATAAAAGATGTGTATGACTTCACTGTACCACTAAAATCCTTTAAATTTTTAACTAAAATCTATACTAAAGTAATTCTTCCTGATGACATTCTACTTGGGTTTAGGTTAACTGATCAGTGCTAACTTGAAATTACTTTTTCTCAAAACACCTTTATATTTCTTATGTACTTGATAATTTCATGGGATACAGGAATTTAAGTTCAGAATTTCTGCCATCAGGATTTTGAAGGCATTTCTCCAATTTTATTGTGGTGGTATTAATGAGAGATTTTTAAACAATCCACTTTATTTGTAACTCTGCTCTTTCTGCCACAATAATCTTCCTTACTTCTTTATGTTCTAGTCATTGATAAAGAAGCTTGCAATTAGTTCCTTTGTTTAATGTCCTGATTCTGTCTTCTCCTATTCAGCAAACATGAGTTTTCTAGCACCCCCTACACTCCCTAGCCTTTCTCTTTCAGACTTATTTATTCTGCCCTCTGGCTTTTTACATTAGTTTATCCTATAGTTCCTCAATCAGGAATTAATTAATTATCTTAAACTTATTTATGGTCTCCATTCTCATTCTTAGCACAGCAGGAAACATTTTTAAAAATTACTCTTTTTCTCAGTGGAGAATTGGGAAAAAAATAAAGGGGTGTGGTTGGGAGACAGAATTTTGGTTAGTCATAAATAAAGAAAGAGGAAATATTATAGGAAAGCCTCCACTGGCTTGTGGACATCATCCAGCAATTCTAGATTTCCTCAATCAGTTAGGTTTTCTATTTTTCCCATTTATATTTCTTAGCCCTTTCAATTATCCCTTCCACAGTATCTGATGTATTCCCCAGAAATAATATAAAATTAACCAAAGTAATTTTGTAAACAGACACATAGACCCATGGAACATATTAGAGAATGCAGAAATGAATCCACATATTTAGAGCAAATTTATTCTGGACAATGATGCCAGAAACATATATTGGGAAAAGGACAATTTCATCAAATGGTGCTGAGAAAACTGGAAATCTACATGTAGAAGATTAAAACTTGACCCCTACCTCTTATCCTCTTCAAAAATCAATGCAAAATGTATCAAAGATCTTAAGGTAAGACCTGAAACTCTGAAACTACTACAGGAAAACATTGGGGAAACACTTTGGGATATTGGTAGAGGTGATGATTTTCTAAATAGGACTCTGAAGGTACAGGAAGCAAAATCAAACATTGACAAATGGGGATTGCATCATACTAAAATGTTCCTGCACAGTAAAGAAAACAACCAATAGAACAAAGGGACGATCCACACAATGAGAGAAGCTATTTTCCAGCTGTTCATTTGACAGAGGGTTAATATCCAGAATATTAAAGAACTAAGGAATACTTAACAAAAATAAATCTATTAAGAAATAGACACTTCTCAAAAGATGAAATATATAAATGGCTTATAAAGTTGAAAATGTTAAATATTATTAACACATTTTATTAACATTTGAATTATCAGGAAAATTCAAATATGTGTTAATAAAAATAGATGTGGGTAAAAGGTGATTTCTTCTCAATGCTAAACATCTCTTCACTAAATCTATACCTTGATGGCATGCGCACCCATTTTTTTCTTTCTTCCATCCATTACATTTGGGGAAGATGTCCGTTCTCTCCTGGTAGGTCTCCCTGTGCTCTGAGCTCATTCCTTTCCTCATTAACAGCTGCATGTCTTGCTGCTTCTTCAACTTTCCCTCCGTGTTATCTTTTTCGTGGCAACACTTGTATATGTTTATCATCTCAATCAAGCCACCTGTGATTCCATGTTACCCAACAGCTTTTCTTCATATCTCTCACTTTCCTTTCATAGAGTTTGTCACATTTTCTCAATTTCACACATAATATGCACATCTATGAAATATATATTTCATAGGTAATTAAGTAATACAATATTATTTATGATGTGGTAGCCCACTATATATGAAATGTGGATGCTTGCTTTATTAACCTGAGACCATACAAAAAGGACGGTTTCTAACAGTTGCAGTCCATTCCTTTCTTGGATTGTACAGTAATTTATCTAGTCAGTTTCCTATTATAGGACTTTCTGGTTGTTCTCAGTTTTATTATAAATATTAATACAAATATTATAAATATTAAATTATAAATATTAATGCAAATGTCCATATATCACTTTGTCAATGTATACCAATATAGAAATTAAATTTATGAAAAGTTAAATTTATAGGTTGAAAAATAAATGGGTTCTTAATATTGACAGCTACCAATAAAGTACCTGCCATAAAACTTATCCCAATGCATTTTCCCATCAGCAGTTTTTGGGAAAACCTGTTTTACACATGCTCATACTTCTGAGGGCAACTCTCCTGGCTTTCCTTGTCTTCCCCTTTCTCCTCCTCTTCAACCTTCTTTGTAGTCCTTTCTTCCTCTTTAATTATCTACTGGTGCTTCTTAATCTCTTTCCAGAACCTCATGTCCATTTCACTGCACACCCTCATTGTGCAATATCATCTACTCTTTTGGTTCAATTTTCAAACTGTATGTTGAAGTCTCCTAAGTCCTTACCTCCATTCTGAAGGCTCTTGTGGACTGGTTTCCTCTGAAATATCTTTGCTAAGATGCCTTGCAAGCTTAATGAGTCTGAATGTAAACCCATCTTTCCTCCGAAACTATTTTACTTTTAGGGTTACATTGCTCAGTTCATGTTTTCACTAAACCCTATTTAGACTCTAGACTTGAGAGTATTTATTGCATCCTGCTTTCCCTTCTCAGCCCCTTCTCTTAGCCCCACATCCAAAATACCCACCAAGTTTTTATGTTCAGTGGCTTCTATTTTCCAAACATTTACCAAATGAATCTGTTCTTCTACATTACCTCTGTTACTACCCTTATCCTGCCCACTACTGACTCTCGTGAAATGATTTTACTGTCTCCCAGCTTGGACATCTATCGCTAGTTCTTTGCTCCAATCCAGTCTCCACCTTCCAATTACAGTAATTATATTTAAAAAAACAAAACCAAACTCAAAAACATGAATCTAGTCATTTAACCTCCTGGCATAAAATCTTTCAATAACTTCTCAATTTTCTTAGGATAAAGGAATAAATATTCCTAGGATAAAGGATAAATTTTCAATCCTTCTATTACTTTACTACAAGACCCAGCCAAATTGGACATCATAGCTTCTCTCATTTTCATGGTTTATTGTGCATACTCTTTTTATCTACCTTGACCACACTCTCCTCCATCATCAAATCAAAGCTGAAATGTTATCTCCTTAGAGAGACGATTACTGGTTTCTATAAATTGTTAGGTTCCTCTGAACTTTCCCAATCATGATGATTTAATGTTTGATTATAAATACTTGCTTAATGTCTGCACTCCATTTTAGAGTATGTTTCATGATTCCAAGGCCTGTTTTTGTCTTGCTCATCAATATATTCCTAATGCAGACTTAGGAGAATGCCTCAAACATAGTAAACACCCAATAAATATTTATTGAAGTATATGAATGAACAAATGATTAATTGCATGTATTGGTAAACATAAGATAGTGAGGCAAAAAATAAGACAGAAACATTAAGTTGTTTTCTCAGAAATACGATGGTTATACTGACCTATTGATATATGTTTTTTTGTCTCCCATGATCCACAGCTTGCATTTCTCAGAAGTCTGGTTGATAGTGTAGATGTTCTGTCAGTAGCCTTGGAACACTGTTAGTAAAACTCATGACCTTATCCTTCTTAGCATACCTCTATGAAGGAACTAGTATAGATGGCTATAAATTTTTGTTAAGGACAGTTTATGTATAATTTGGAAAACTATATGCAGAAAGTCATTCTTATGTGATTTTTGATGATTGCCATATCTATTGCTCAATTTCAATAAACTCCAAAGAAAAAGTGGAGAATCTCTGATATTACCAACTATTTTAGTGATTTAATGTTTTTTTCTTTTTACTCTATGGCACCTGCTAAAAGTGGGAGTAAAATATCTGGATTATTTGGCCTTTATTGGATAAACAGCATTTCATTTTTACACAAACATTGACATTAATTAAGTCTTCCAACATCTGGGATGTAGGTGAGTGTTCAGCTAATTTTGCAGAAGAGGAAGTGAAACCGCAGTGCCCTGCCAGTTTGTCAACATCACTGAACAAGTCAGTGTCAGGACTGGGAGTACCACTCAGGAATTTTGGGCTGTGAATCTTCTGTTCAACTAAACTGCCTTCATAAGGGAAAAGTGCACTGGGAATATATTCCTGGCTTTATGTTTCCTATCAAACCTGGAAGGTCCAGCAATCTCATGACAATTCCTGTTTCCAATTTCAATTTTATGAGTGAGGGCAGTCTAGTAAGCACCACATACAAATTAAAAATGTCATACATTCATGTGAAACAGAATTTTGAAAAATGTTTTTATTTTCATTCCTTTTTCATTTTGCATTCTTTCTAATGCTCTGTTTTCCTTAAAAAAATATTTTAATACATGGAGTCTTTGAAAGGATATCCTTTAAAGAAAATCCTCATGATTATAAGGTGAAAAATATGCTAGGCAAACAAATATCACACATTGTATTTCTAAATACCATTTTGTAGTTTGCATCACTGCAGTCACATTGTGTAAATCAAAACTATAAGAAAATACCCATCTTTGAAAGAATAATTGCACTGTAATTGCTTAAATATTTAAAATGTAATACCTGGATAATATGAAATAAGACAACAGTAAACCCATCACCCTCCTAATTTCACAATAGTTCTTTGATTCACAAGTTTCTTGTGAAAAGAAAGGAGTTGCCCAGGACTGTCCATGGAAAGTTCTGAGGTGGAAGAGGGCCTAGACTTTGTTGCTAGATGACTGGCCTGGGTTCTAGTTCTGCTTCTAGTTCTGACATGCCCAGTGTCCCTGGGCAAATTTTTTAACTTCATGCTTCAATGTCCTCATATGTAAAATGGTGACAATGACAGAATGTATCTCATGGGTTATGATGAGGATTAAGTGAGTTAGTCTATATAAAGCATATTATAGAAAGATGCTTGGGACACAGTTATATGACATGTATGTCAGAGTTATCAGTTATTTACATTTTTTGAGGTATTATTGCCATATTTTGTATTTCTAAATTTAGTCTTAGGTAAATGTGGTATGTAATATAGAATACATTAAGTGCTGAAGGAGGACAAATGTTGTTAGAACAGGAGAGAGAGAGAGAGATGCAGTTTGGCAGGAAGTCAGGTTCCCATTTGTAGCTTATTTCTGTAACATTTCCATAAACTTCCCTGGAGTACAATGAAACACTGTGTAAAGTGATCCTGCTGGCTTTGAATGAACCCACAGCACAGGGAATTCTCACAGTAAAATTGAAGAGGCTGGCTAAGAATGTTCGGCTATTTTTCCCTCACAAGAATGAATGCAGGAAAATGTGGGCATATCATTTTTTGCATATTTTAACATTGCCCTCAGATATTAACCAATTTTTCTAAATATTTTCCAGGGTAATAGCAAACATAGCTATGCTTCACATTGTATTTAACTGTCTGAAAACCTGGTATTTAAGAAGGTGCAGACTCTTATTTCATTAGAGAGAGCAAACTGACACAGAAAGTGCTCTTTGATGAATATAAAAATGTTTGTAGAGTATATGATTTAAGGGCATTACTAGGTGCCCCAAAGCAGGATTTTAGGGAGAGAATGTATACTTTTTTACTTAGTTGTCATCAATAACCTTAATAGTTAAACATACAATTCCAAATTTGGAGTTGCTTTTCCATTTTAGATAGCATTTGAAGCAAAAGTGTAGAAAATCTACTAGAAAACTGAATGCATTCAGTATATAGAATCGCGTAAAAGTGTCCTGAGAAAAATTCCATCATCTATACTTAAAGTTATATTATACAATTTAAGTAAAATCTAGACTTAGAGGTATTCATTTTTTTAACCCAGAGATAGATCTGTTATCACTCCCTTGAATGTTTACATCTTCACAAAATTTCACAGATTTCACAGTAAACCACAGATTTCAATAAGATAGGACACAAAGTGTTGTATTAAAAAATAAAAAATAAGTATCATTCATCAAGTTGAAATGCAGTTGCCGTCTGTGACAGACATTAAGACTATGTCTGCATTACATGGGGCTTCCTAGTTTTGTGGTGCCAAATAAGACTGGGAACCTATGCCCCTTACTCAGATTACATTTTAAAGTTGTAAAATTTCCATCCAATTTTTTTCTAGAAGTGTAAAATTAAATGATGAATAGGATCCTCACATATCATCCCCTGCTATCTTCTCTGGGAATTTGCATGATAGACTTCAACTTCAAAATGGAAAACTCTCCTGGTAAAACTTCTGATAAGTGGATTCGTACTTTCAAAAAGCAGTTTAGGAAACACTATGGTTGTTTAAAGAATGTCAGTAGAAAAAAATTTTACTACAGTATAAGGAATTTTTAGGAAGAAAATATAGCATTAGTGTTTTTAGCACCATTCAAACCTTGTAGTCCATTTGCAATACAAGTTGAGCAACACACAATTGGATACAAGGGTGTAAATAAGGTAGAACTTTTATTTTCATGTAGTCAAGTAAAGAAGACTCTTAGTGGGTATCGTGTTGCTAGTCATAAGAATGATTCTATACAGCCTAAAAAATAAAATTTTTAGATATTTTTGCTCATTTAATACAGTTCTTTCAATAGTTATGTCCAACTAATTATAAAATAAGAAATCCAAACTTTAGTTGAAAACTGACCTTTTCTTAGGAACACTGAATGACAAATGAGTCTCTTTCAAGCTTATTTAAATTCACAAAACAATTCAGGTGGTCCATGAACCAGTGAAGGAGCTTTTTGGAAATGCCCTCCCTTATTTTCTGAATCAGAATTTGTGTTTCATCAAGATTCCAACTGAAATTTAAAGGTGACTGGAATTTAAAAGAGTGTACGACACATAATAGATGCTCAATAAATGTGTTGATTTATTTGCTGATTACATAAATACATGATTCTCTAGGAAGTTTTCCATTGAGAAAACTTGGGGTAAAAAATTAACAGCAACATGCTTTCATAAAAACTTCTATTCAGTGCATAAAACCTGTTACTTCAACCTAAGATGACCTATGTGGGTACAATGTTAATGCCCATGGAGAAAGGTCAAGTACTGAAAGTTGTCTCATGAATGAAGCCTGATTTCTTTTTTGGTTCTGAGACTGAAACAATTTTCTAATGATTCTGAGAGGAGAGAAAGAGAAAGAAAGAAAAGAATGGGTGAAAAAAGAAAGAGAAAGGAAGAAAGAAAGGATGAATGAAAGTAAAGAAAGAAAGAAAAAAATGAATTGAATGAAAGAAAGAATGAAAGAATCCTGGATTGGCTTTAAGAGATATCTCTGAGTGATGTTTAGAATTTTCATCTGTCTGTAAGATTAGTGAAATTTGGCACCTCTTTAGCAATAACTTTTCCTGACATAAATGGTGCTAAATTCTTAAAATAGGATGTTTGATAATGATCACTGCAGTAAATGAATATTAGCATACCATAATGACCTGTAATTTGAAATAACCCTACCAAATCTCCTCTGGCAAGGCACATGCTCTGAGCAGCTTTTCCTATGGACCAGAACAGTGTGCACCAATGCAGTCTTCCTCTTTCAACTCTTTGACACATAGCCATGCTAGGGTTGCAGTCTGATTGTGGATCAGAGCACAAGCCAACTGGCCGCTGTTGGGAGTCAGACCCTAGCCCAGCCCTCATTGGCAGAGGGCTCCATAGCCTTGCTCTCTGGCTGCAGTGTATGCCAAGAAAGGATTTATTCTACTGAGCAGAGGTGAGGAACATGGCAAGTGTGTGAAATGGAGAATGTAAAACAGTATGCTCAACTAAATATTCTGCTTATATGAGCATTATTATTCTTATGGATCATAGAAACCGTCAATATTTCTCAAGGAGACATAATAAATTCACCAAACTACATCATATGGCATGATAAAATGCTTGTAGTTAAGAATAGTTATTGATTCTATAATAACTAAAATGATTCTGAAAAAGTCTTTTTTTATGTGTTGATAGTTTAAGCATTTGGCCATTAAGTTTCAACATCTGAATTTTGGAGAGCACATATTCAAACAACTGCAGCTGCAAAGATTCCTCCTCCTCCAGGGCTTAGATGTTTATCAATGTATAGCTGCTCAGTAAAATGAAATATTTAATTGTGAACCTGATACCAAAATAAGATGTTTGGTTATATAGCATATCACTAACACCATCACTTTTATTCTGTCTTTTTTTCCCCCACATTTGAAAACTGTTCATCTCTATAACACCCCTCAATAGGATAGGCATTACTATTCCAACTTTTCTGACGTAGAAAAAAAAGAGTCAGTACTTTTACAACAAGGTGAATATTCTATTTAATTTCCTTAACTATAATGCTATGTAGATCTTTTAAAATGTTTTTTTATGACTGTAGGGTTTTTATTTGAAAGTAAACATACCAAAATCTACTTTTATTTCCTGAGCATGGTAAGAAATAAATACGATAAGAAATGACATAAGTAAATTTCCTATCACAACAAAATAGTGTTTATCAATGGATAATCTGTGTTGTAATATTCATATTCATGACTATTAATAAATAGGTTCGCTTTGGAAATCTTTCATTTGGGGAAAAATGTTGAGGGTTGATGGTGTAGCTTTTTCATAATTAATGTTCATATGCAGCCCTGTGTTGCAAATCCTATTAGTGATACACAATTTCCATCTCTACCCCTCCCCCACACCATGTTCCCCTACCTCACAGGCAAGGTCCTGGAGGAGGAGGAGGAATCTTTGCAGCTGCAGTTGTTTGAATATGTGCTCTCCAAAATTCAGATGTTGAAACTTAATGGCCAATGCGTTAAGATTAAGAGATGGGGCCTTAAAGAGGTGATTAATTCATGAGGGTTCCTTACTCCTAAGTGGGATTAAGTTAAGGCCCCAATAAAAGAGGCTTCACACGGTGTTCAGTCTTCTTGCACTTCTGTCTTCCCTCGTGTGAGGACACAGCATTCCTCCTTTCCAGAGGATGGTGAAACATTGTGCCATCTTACAAGTGGACAGCAACCCTCAACAGAATCTGCCAGTGCTTTGATCTTGGACTTCTTAGCCCTCCAAACTGTGAGAAATAAATTTCTATTCATTATAAATAACATAGTCCAGGTATTTTGTTAGAGCATCACACGCACACACACACACACAAACAAAGCAGCAATACTTACTCGTCATCATGCACAACACTTTCTAAGTATCATTTCTTTTAATGCCCACAGCACACCTATAAAGTAGGCACTATTAATTTCCTATTTTTATGGAAGAGAAAACTAAGTATTCACAAAGGAACGTAATACGTGTAAAACTCAACTGTTAGCTGAAGGAGCAGGGAAAAACGCTTGAACTTTGTACCTCCTATTTCAAAACCTCTGTCCTGTCCTCTGTATGTTTCTGCTTTTCCACAGTATATCCCTGAAGGACTGAGAACAAAGACACATTCTTGTTCCAGAGGTGAAGTGGCTTTAGGTTCATTTATATCCATTCTTCAATAGTAAATAAAGAATATGTTGCTTGGTGAATATTTTGTCAGATCCAAAATCAATTAATTGAATTTTGGAGAGAATAATCAACAGCATCCTCCACATAGCACTTACTGGGAACCTGTTTTCCTCTAGGCCTGGAGTAGGTAAACAAAAAGTTATAAGGAAGAAACAGACAGCACCTGACCTTTTGTCTAATGGGGGAGATATGTATGTTAATCAGTTAATAAATACTATGATTTTAAATATAAATCAAAGGGCTATGGAAACAGTAGATGAAGTAGACTATGCCTGGGGCATTCTGGAATACTGTAGAAGAAAGATAAAACTCAAACTGTGTCTTGAGGGATACTGAGGAATTTCCAAGTCAGGTAAATAAATGGAGGATATGTTGAGAAACTTGACATGCATCTAAACAGATGGCAAATTGGAAGAACTATAAACAGCTTAATCCCAAAAGGATTAAGCTTCATTCCAACTTTACAGAAATTCACAGATAATTTATTTAACAATCTAGGCATGGTTCATTTTGAAAGGGTACATTTTTATTTTGGGGGTAAGTCTGATTGAGGTAAAATCTCCATATTTGTATAGGGGATGGGATTGTTGGGGTTTGAGAGAAGATGGGGCGATTGGCAAAATCTCTTGTTTTAGAAATTACCCAAGAACATGGTAGTAGTTTGTGCCAATTCTTTTTTTTTTTTTTTAACTTGGAATATTTTGAACTTTATTTTAATGCTCAATGATATATTTTAAGCTTTTAAATAGATTTCATAGCAACTGCTAAGTAAATTAAGGCACAATGAAATTACAGGTCTTAGTCAAGACAAGGCCAGATTATTCTACCTCCAAAAGCTTGAACTTCCCTTTTCAAAACAAATCATATGACCCATCAGCCTCACAGATCTAATTCTATAACTTACATGGAATCAAACTCAGTTCCCTACACAAAAAAACATCATAATTAAAAACAGAGCCAATAGCCTACTGCTAGTTAGCAAAGAGAAACAAAACATTTTTTAAAAAGAAAATAAACACAATAAAGAAGAGTAAACGTCAATAACAAGCAGCAACAAATATGCTAAGGTTTGTATACAGAATGTACTCAGACAATCAGAGTACATCTTCAGTCATGTAGCCCTGCTCCACTGAAAGACCTCGTTGTAAACACACTACTAAACAAGAGTTCCCGGGCAAACAGGACAAACTGCTGACATAAGTGTCAGTACTTATACACAAATACTGATGTATGTCTATTTGCTTTCAGTTGCTAGGATTCAAGTGTCCATTTTTCTCTAAGCTTGAAAACATGCAACTCTTTGATATTCTGAAGATTCCATGGTTGAAAGATATATGAAAAACACTGCAAATTCAAATCTCGAGTTTCTTGAATACACTCATGTTTCCCCTGTTCTCTCGAAATACAAGGCAACGAAGGTCTCCTGAACATTTTGCCACTGCCATAGTGACCGGCTGCCGTTTCTGCTAGCGACGCGCAGCTGGACCTCCTCCGGGGTCTGGTCACAGGCACTTTTTCTTCCATGGTGCTGGACAACCGGCGACAGTGAGAAGAGTCCCTGATGTGAAAGAAGTGATCCAACCCCAGAGACAGCAGACATCCGGCGGCCCCGACCAGGCAGGAGAGCAGCGGCCTGAGGGCGGAGGGCAGCGCCCCGAGACTGGCGAAGGAGCCCCACCAGACCAAGCTGGCGAAGAGCAGCACCAGGATGCGTGCCCGAGCCGCAGCGGGTGCGCGAGCGTCAGCAGCCCCACGCCGCTCAGCACCAACACCACCTGCCCGCCGCCGCCTCGTCCCGGGGCCCCCAGGCCAAGACCACCACTGCCGCACTAAGAAGTCCCCCAGGTAGCAGCAGGCGCCGCCGCTCCGGCCAGGGCCGGGCCCCGCTTGGTCCGCGTCAGGAAGCAGGTGAGGAAGAAGAAGGCGCAGGCGATGCTGAAGAGGGGGCTGAGGCCGTGCGAGCACACGCTCAGCAGTGTCCGCAGCCGGGCGCCCCGGCAGCCCAGCTCCCGGGCCCCGCGCCGAGCAGCAGGGCGAGGACAAAGGCGGCCAGGGCGCCCAGCGAGAGGCGCGCCGGGGAGAAGGGGGAGCCGCGCCGCGGCTGCCGGGGGGAGGCCGGCGGCGGCGGTGGCTCCACGTTGCACAAGCGGCAGAGGTGGAAGAAGCGGCCGCGCGGAGGGTCCTGCGGCAGCGGGCTCTTGCAGCTCTTCACGTAGCCGTTCCTCAGGCTCGAGGGGCGATCCCGT
Source organism: Sciurus vulgaris (assembly GCF_902686455.1). Classification (NCBI taxonomy): domain Eukaryota; kingdom Metazoa; phylum Chordata; class Mammalia; order Rodentia; family Sciuridae; genus Sciurus; species Sciurus vulgaris. Next base: position 50,294,859 of record NC_136473.1, read on the forward strand.
CCCGCCCGGCGGCGGCGGGTACCTCATGGCCTTGGCGTCTCGCTCGTCCGTCCTCGTGGCCCCGGCCGCGGGTGGCAGCGGGGCTCAGCGCGCCCCACTGGGACTGCAGCGGCTGCTCGCGCTCCCCAACCCCCGGGAGCCCCCAGTCTCGCAGCGCGTCAGGGCTGCACCCACCGCCGCCGCCCGGGGTCCCCGCCGCGCGGGCTCAGGAGCGGCGGAGTCCGGGACATGCTGGCTGAGCAGAGGCACGGCAGGGACTTCTCCCCGGGACCGCTGCGGCCGCCTCCTCCTTTTCCCCGGGGCACCTCTCGGGACTGGAGACTCGGTGTCGCCTCCCAGCTCCGGCTGGCTGCAACAGTTACCTCCCGTCCCCAGCCTGGTCCGTTGGGCGCGCGAGCCGAGGGCTGGCGCTCCTCCCGCGCGGCTGCTCCTGCGGGCGGGTTGCTCCCGCCGCCCGCGCGCGCCCGCGCCCCCAGTTTGTGCCAGTTCTTGAGTTGCAAGTATTAATCTGATCCTTGAAGATTTTGTCTCTTTTTTGTTATCTCCTGAGGAGTTGCTCTGGGTAAACTTCAAAATCCAGTCTCACAGTTTTGCCCATAAAGGATCTCTAAAGAGGGAGAGGCAGAATTTAAAGGACCTGAGAAAAGTAGGTCCTTGATCAATTCCTTGCTTCCCTATGATTTTGAAAATACTCAATTTATTTATGTAAAACTAGTACTAATTACATTCATAATAGTAATAGTCCTGATGTCTGTTGGATGGTAGTGATTGGGCTAAGCACTCTACTACATTATTTGATTTGTTTCCCTTAGGAACACCTACTGTGGCTCTGGCTTTATCTCCCATTTCTTGGAAAACTGAGGTGTAGAGCAGGTAAGGAACATTCCCCAATTGGGTCATTTGTCAGGAGAAGAGCTGAGATTTCTTTGACGTGGTTAATCTCCCTCATTTATCTTCAATTATCCTGTGGCATGGTAGCAGTTATTCAATATCATTAAATAAAACATCGTTTCTCTATTTTTTTATGACACTGACCTTGTTTCACAAAGCCTCTTTTCCAGGTTTCTGTCACTTAGCATCGTTAAGCAAATAGCATTTAAGTAAATAGAAAGGAATGTTGACTGTAAGTAGATGAGTTATGGCTTTCTACAGGTTTTTGTAGTTTATAATCTGGAAACAGCCCTTCACTCACTCAGGAACCCTATCAGTGATTGAAAGGAGTTCATATATATAAAGTGCTATGACTTCTATCACTTTGGAATTGTTTGATCATGAGTGAAAGTAGCCAGGGTGTCTCCATAGAATGACAGTTTTTTTGTTTGTGTTTTTTTTTGTTTTGTTTTGTTTTGTTTTTCCTGCAGACTTCTCAGGAGAACCAGACTTGAACTCTAAGCTCCCACCAGCCTGAGCCCTGGCAGCTAGGAAAACCCCCAGTCAGAGGAGTGTAGGGGTCAGGGAAACCAAGGGCAGAACTCAGCTGCATGGCCGAACCCGGAACCCTTAAAACGAAGCACTTAGGATTCCTGCATTTAAAAAGTGTGGTTATGACCCGCTGGACTTTCAGAAGAGTGCGTGGTGTGTGTGTGGGGGGGGGGGGGGGAGGGGGGGTTGGATCAAGTCCTCCCTAATGCAGTCTTCTCTTAGACCACGTTTATGCGTCCGGTGCGCGCGCGCAGACACACACACACTTCCTGGCTGGAACGTTGGCAAGGAATTAAGAGTTTATCTAAAGTTCACCATCCAGACTGTGGAACCAACCTAGATGCCCTTCAAATGATGAGTGGATAAAGAAACTGTGGTACATATATATACAATGGAATATTACTCAGCCATAAAGAATGATAAAATTATAGCATTTGCAGGCAAATGGATGAAATTGGAGAATATCATGCTAAGTGAGATAAACCAATCTCAAAAAGCCAAAGGACGAATGATATCGCTAATAAGTGGATGATGACACATAATGGGGGGAGGGAAGGGTTAGTGTTAGGGTTAGAGTTAGGGTTAGGGAGGGGGGCAAGTATGGAGGAAGGAAGCACTGTATAGAGGGAAAAAAGGGGTGGGAGGGGTGGGGGGAAGGGAAAAAATAACAGAATGAATCAAACAACATTACTCTATGTAAATTTATGATTACACAAATGGTATGCCTTTACACCATGTACAAACAGAGAAACAACATGTATCCCATTTGTTTACAATAAAATAAAAAAATAAAAAATAAATAAAGTTCACCATCCAATTGATCTACTTGCCAGGCACTGATGGATGGAGCTGGGAGCGGGGTAGGAAGATTGGCAGATCCGTGAAGATAACAATACTCCCTGCTGCTCCCTGCTGAGGGGTTCCAGCCACCCAAGTGGATCCCTTTGTTGTGCTCTTGAGTGCTGCACTTCTGCAATTGCTCTTGGAAAGGCTTTCTGGCCACAAGAAAATTCCATCAGATTTGTTCCCAAATTGAAATCTCCAGCCACCTCCGGGTCAGTAGTGGCAAGCATCATCTGAGAGGCTTCAGCCCCATGGTTGCCACTTTCCCTGGGACTTGCTTTGTGTTTTGGGCACTTTTCATCGGGAATGGAACAGAGGTATGATCTAAAACTTTCCCACTGGATTTAGGATCTGCTTTTGTAGTAGTTTGCCACCCCTTCAGTGATTAGGTGCAAGAATTGAGAGCTTGGTGGGAGATGAAGGGGTCTGAAGTTAAGGCAGTTTTTGAACGAACAGTCCTTGAGCATCTTTGATCTACAGCTCACCCAGTTCCCTGGCTGTGGAGCCTGCTGGGCCGCAGCTTGCCTGCCCTTGGCCTTCCATCTCTGCAGCCTGCTCTCTTGGGCCCTTGTCCCCTTTGCCCACCCCTGCTCCTTCTTGTAGCCATCCATAGTTTCCTCTGGTTGCTGGCAGGTCTTCCTGGTTTTCCGAGTTGCCTTCTCCTGGCACATTTCTTACTGCTTTGCCCAGGGCATAGAAAGCTTTAAGACCAAGAGAGATGCTTCAGGATAGGGGATTAAAAGGGCCCAGGGACTCAAAAATCTGGACTTGAGGGGCGCTCTGGACTGAGGTTCAGTGGATTCCTGGTCCTAGAGTGCAGTCAGTCTTCAAGTACCCATCAGTAAGAACTTGACTACTCTGTGGGGTAGGTGGGATTTTGTGGGCTGGGTCAGAAGGCACTGTGTTTCTGTGGGGCAGAACGGCAGTACAAAGCAACCTTTAGATCACTGTCCACTCATCAATCGGGGGCACTTTCCATTGTTCCTGTTATTTTCAAAATGTCAATAAAGTATCAATGCCACCTTCTGCTGGGCTCCAGTTCTCCAGTGAACCTGAAGCTCATTTAAATTAAGAAGGGTGCACTCAAAACCCCTACTTCCTTGAAGGGTCACGGCTGCAGGTGGTTCAGGGCAATGTTTACTTCCTCTCTCAGCAAACATTTATTGAAAGCCTCAAGTGTGTGGGCTGTGGGTGCAAAACAAGCTCACATAGAAGTGGTGTCTCCTCTCCTGAGGCTGATAGCTTTCTAGGGGACAGGGACATGAATCAAACTCATAATTAAGAATAAAATGCCAAGTTTGCTAAGTCACACTGAGGACATGGTGCCACGAGTGTGTGCCATGGCTGCGGTGGGACTCGACCTCTCCAGGGCCGGCGGGGAGACCTTCCAGCAGAGACGCGGGGGCTGCGGGCCAGAGAAGGAGCAATGATTCGGTGAAGAAGGGACCACAGAAGGATCGTCCATATCTAGGGCTGCACTTTGAGGAAGTGAAAGGAGGCCTTGTGCCCTTAGAGGAAGAGCACAGTAGAAAATGGGCCGAGGAAGTGACAAGAGTTCAGATATCAAAACACATAGGCTTGGGTCTTGCCCTCTGTCGGCTCTTGACTCCCCCTCAGGCCTCCAGAACAGTTCTCTTCCCCGAGCCAGGTCGTGAAGATCCTTATCTTCCCCTGACTTGGACTCGGCCCCCCAAATTCTGACTTGCCTTGTCCCAGTGGATCAGAAAACCCTGTTTCAGAAGGGTCCTGCCCGCCCCCTTGGGAGGAGAGACGTGCTGCACAGACAGGCTCAAGGACTCTAGGCGAGCTCGCTTCCCCCACAACGTCCAGCAGGAGAGAGGACCCCTCTGTTCCGTCAAGTTTGACATGGCTGTCCCGACTACAGTCATGCTTGCACAGTGACGTCTCCATGAAAACCCGAAGGACAGGGTCTGGAGAGCTCCCCCAGACCAGGAATCTCGGAGAGGCTCCTGCTCGACATGGAGCTTCTGCCCATGTGTGTTAGTGACCACTCGTAGGTCTTCCTTGTAGCAATGTCTACTTAAATCCCTTGGCCATTTAAGCATTAGGTTTATTTGTCGTCTTATTATTGAGTTTTAAAGTTTAAAATATATTCTTGATATTAGGTTCTTACAGCTATCCAATTTGTAAATATTTTCTTTTAGCTCATGGGCTGTTTTTTCCTCCCTCCCTCCTTCCCTCCCTTCCTTCCTTCCTTCTTCCCCCACAGGGACTGAACACAGCAGCACTTAACCACAGAGTCACACCTCCTGGCAGTTGTTTATTTTTCCATTTTGAGACAGGGCCTCACTAAGTTGCTGAGGCTGGCTTTAAACTTTCCATCCTCCAGCCTCAGCCTCTCAAGTCACTGGATTACAGGTGTGTGCCACCCTCCTGGCTATTTCTATTTTTAAAATATAAATAAACCAAAGAGATTCCTTGTATATTGGCCTCTAAGTTGTTTGCTTCTTCATAGCAGGCTGAGACCTATTAGCCCAAAGGCTGGCAACACCAAATTTAAGTTTTTATGTATTCAGTTGTTTTGAGCATAGTCCAAATAAACAAGTTTTCACCCCCTCTGAGCCTTCTCTGCTTACCCTGTGAAACATGCAGCACCTATAGCCACAGATAACATAAGCCCCAGTGTTATAAAGACCAGAAACTGCAGCTGCCCTTTGAGCTGAGACCCCTGTGCTGCTGCACAGCATCACCTAGATGCCAAGCCTCCTGTCCAGTCCAGTCCCCTGGAAGTTCCCTGGCTCTCCTCCACAGCTGCACGGTGACTCTCCGAGCCTCAAACAGCACCAGGAGCTGAAGGCCTTCCTCCTACCTGTCTGTTCAAGCTGCACCTGAAGATGACTTTGCCCCTCATGGCCTCTCATGCCCTCTCATTGGAGCTCAGCAGAGCTGCTGCTTTGATCAGCCCCAAAATCCTTGCACTCGTCCCCTCTGATTTTCTTCTAAAAGTTTTATGGTTTTAGTGATTGCATTTAGCTCTCTGATTCATTTTGAGTAAATTTTAGTTTGCTATTTGGGATAGGGACACAATTCATCCTTTTGCATGTGGCTATTCAGTTGTCCCAGAACCATTTGTTGAAAAGATTTTTTTGTCCACTGTTGAGGGTCTGAAACTTTCATTGAAAACTAATTTACAAAATACACATGGTTCTGTTTCTGGATTCTCAATTCTATGCCATTAATTTCTGTTTAATCCTCAGACCAGGACTACACTGTCTTGACTCATGTAAATCTGTAGTGAGTTTCGAAATTGAGAAGTGTGAATTTTCTACTTTTTTGTTCTTTTTAACGTTTGTTTTGACTATTTTGAATCTTTTTTGTGTTCATAAAAAATTTTAGAATCAATTTGTCAATTTCTGGAATTTGGATGGGAATTGCATTAAATCTGTAGGTAAATTTAGGGAGTATTGCTATCTTAAAAATATTAAATTTGCCGAGCAATGAACATGGGATAGCTTTGCCTTTATTTAGATCTTTAATTTCTTTCAATGTGTTTTATAATTTTCCATGTATCAATCTTGTGCTTCTTTTATTAAATTTATTTCTAGGTGCTTTTTTGTTTTTACTACACTTTGCATGAAATTGTTTACTTAATTCTTTTTGGACTGTGCATTACTAGTGTATAGAAATGCTGTTGATTTTTGTATATTGATTTTTTTATATGTAATTTTGCTGAATTTGTCTATTAGCTCTAGAAAATTTTTATTGACAGGATTTTCTATAAACAAGATCACATTGTTTGCAAATAGTTCCACATTTCCTTCTCAGTCTTGATGACTTTAACTTATTTATCCTAACTTGCCTGACTATAAATGTTGAATGAAATGAAACCGCCAGTGAAATATCCAGTAAAAGTGGGAGTGGGGCAGACAGAGGTTCTTATTTTTTCCCCCTGATTTTATGGAGAAAATATTCAGTTTTCACAAGTAAGTATAACGTTACCTGTGGCTTTTTCATGGAGTCCTTGCATCAGATTGAAGAAATTCTTTTTTTATTTTTTTAATCATGAAAGGGTATTGGGGGTTTTTTGATTTGGTTTGGTTTTCAATTTTTCCTGCATCTTGTGAAAACATCACCTGGCTGTCTCTTATTCTGTTAACATGGTATAGTGCATTAGTTGATTTTCAGGTGTCAATCAATCTTACTTTCCTGGAATAAATCCCCCTCAGTCTAGAAGAATTGGTGGATGGTTGTTATTAATTTTTCTCTACCTGTTTGGTGGAATTCACCAGCAACGCCATCTGGACCTGGAATTTTCTTGTGGAAAGATTGGTTTTTCTCAGTGTTGGGAGTTGAACTCAGGGCCCCGTGCCTTCTAAGCACACACTCTACCACTCAACTCTCTCCCTGTGGAATGGCTTTTAATTACTGTCAATGTCCTTATCTGTAAAGTGTTCATTCAGGTTTTCTATTTCTTCATGAGACAACTTTGTGAGTCTGTGTTCTTCTAGAATTTTACCCCCTACATTCAGGTTGTCTAATGTGTTAAAACATAGTTGTGCACAACACTCTCACTATCCTTTTAATATGATTGTTTCATAGTTAAGGTAGAATACTTGGGAGTGAATCCTGTGAACATTTTGTTCTCTCACAAAAGTCTAATTCATTTGCCAGCTTGAATAGAGAATAATATGTAAGTTTCTTAAAAAACCCATCACAGGGTTTCTGGAAACTAATTTGGATAAAATAAAATCATTTTCATATGCTTCCCATTTATTTCCCAGAAGGTAAAATTTAGGTGTTAATGGCTTTTAATAATTTATACATTTATATAATTTTAAATTATTTTTTATTTGAAAATTTTACTTATGTATTCTTGATATTTTCCCACAGGAATCTGATTCATGTTTAATGGAATTCATGCTCTAAAGTATTTTGGAGCAGAAGGTATGAGCACTAGGTCAGAGTTTTCATATTTTTGTGTATTTTTACTTGCATATACGATTTTGATTTTCAAGAGAAACCTACAAGAGCAAAACAAAACAAAAAAAATCATCTAAGCCTGAATTTTATAACTACCTGAGGAATTTTTTTTTTTTTCAGGCAAGGAAAGTTTCTTCTTTAACTGCAACGTCATGGCTCTTGGATTATAAGGACTTTCAATCAGCTTGTCCAACATGCTTAGAGAAAAATTTCCCTTCTTTCTTCATTTGGCCATTTGACCATAAGGTGCATTAGAGAATTTATATGAAAATCAGGTTTGTAAAGTGTCAACTGATCTGATATGAGAAAAATTAGTGCTTCAGGACAGCCTTTTGATAACACGATTCAATGTGAAAGCCAAACTTGAGTAGTCTGTTTATATGAGTTGAAAATAAATAAGAAACCAAACAAACGATGATTTAAAAAATAAACTTGAGTTTTTACCTTTCTGCAAGCTCTAAGACAATAGTCTTAGAGTATAATTTCATTTTTCTGTTCTCCATGGTTTGTAGATAACTTTGAGTTTTCCGCACTGTTGGTTACATTGTCCTGAGATGAAGGCCTAGTTATTATAGAAATGCATCTGAGTTTATTTACTGCTGAATCTGTTTTACACTATGTATTTATTGCGTTCTTTTTAAAATTGACTTTAAATATTACTAGTATCAAAATATCTGATCTTTGGATGAACATTGCTTTTGTAAAAAGAGCATCAGTGGGTTTGATTCCTAATTGTGCATCCTTACTGAAGGATGTGAGAATGCTGTAATACAAATAATTTTTCTAATATCTGTTTTGGTGGGTAGAATAGAACTCTTCATTTCCTAACAAAAGGATGTTCAGCAGCTCAGATAATGTAGGGTTTGTTCTATAGTTGTTTCTTCTATCATTTTAAATCTAAAAACTCTGCCAATTGTGAACATTGTAAGTAAATAAAAGACTAAAGGCATTCTAACTCATAAACCATCTCAAGGCATGAAAAAAACACAAGTAGAAAGGAGCCAAAGGCATGTATAATTATACATCCAGTGTTCTCTGTGTCTTGGGTTTGGAATGAAACTGCTACACAATCCACTATGGGAACTTACAGTTCTAAGTTCATCTACTACCAGGTAGTATTTCTATTTTGTGACCACCAACCCTATTCAGTTCAACTGGTGGAGAAGAGTGAGTTTCCTAACAATTTAATTTTTAGGCTATATTTATCCTTTACCAGTAAGAAACTGACAGCAGTGACAAGAATTTCTTCACCTGTCTGCATTCTTATTTATATTCTTTTAGAGTTGCTTTGCCATATTTAAAGACTTAGCAGCAGTGGGTAGATCTCTTTCTTCCTATCTTTCTATCATCTATCTATCTATCTATCTATCTATCTATCTATCTATCTATCTATATGTATTAAAAATCTAGATAGCTGAGGTAATAACATTTAGCATCTAAAATAACTGAAAAGAGAACACACATTCTAATACTCTGAATTTATGTAAAGAAAATATGTTATACTTAACATTCATGAGCACAGGACTCAGTTGATACATATTTCTTCTCTCCTTTAGGGTTCACCTTCATTTGCTACCATACCAATCTACCCGGACAAAGTTCTCCATTTTGTTCTTGAGAGGTAGGTAATTAACATCGTCAGCATCGGGGGTGTGTTTCAGTGGTAGAGTACTTGCTTAGCATGCAAGAGCCCCTGGGTTCAATCCCCAGCACCACAAAATATATAAATAGATAAAATGAAATGAATAAAATTAAAAACTGACAATATTATATTGCTAAATCTTAAGTCACTTCAAACAAAGAGTCCTGGTTAAAACATTGAATAATGAGAATATATGTTTATCTCTTCCTATTAAAACTCCAATATAATGACAGTAAAGGAATTTTTCATAAAAAGCGTATTAACCATGGTTAATACACTTTACAGAGAATGGTGAGATCTTAGCAGGCAAAAACATTTACACTAGTTTAGGAAACATTTACACTAGTTTAAAGTTTAGGGAGTGATGTATGACTTAGCAAACTAGAAGAAATTATAGAAATTATAGTTTGAAACTTGTAGAGGTCATAGTACTGATAAGGTTGGGTCAATTTGCTCTGGATAATCTCCAAGGGAGTCAACACTTAGCTGCACAGACCCCTGAGGAGGCAGCTGTAAACTAGATATGGACAGAAATCCACTTTTGAATAGGTCCTTTCTTCTATGCTGCCCTGGCAGACATAGACCTTCGCCCTTACTCCTATTGGAGACCACAGTCTTGTTTTCCACAGAAACAAACTAAATAGGCTCCAGATTTTGTGGATCTAGATACAACAGACAGTAGAGATACCATGTGGAATAAAAATAGGGAGCAAAAGAAAAAGGAGTTTCCTTTCCAACCCAGACAAAAAATCTGTCTCTCCACAAACAGAAACCTAGGAAGTTCTAATTTGGAGAAGCTGAATGGTTAAACAAACAAACAATGAATAATTAAAATATCAACATAGCTATCTGGAGTCCTCTTCAGTTAAAAGAAGGCCAGAGACCTGCTCGTTTACCCTGTATTACCTATTCCGTGTAATAATTTCCACTCTCATACTTACATCTTCTAAGCAGTTGTTAGTGTGTCAAATAAAATGACAGTCCAATCAATCACTGGACATTCAAGGGAAGTCTCAAACTGAAAGGAGTAAAGCCCAAACAAATTATGAAAAAATGAAAGAAAGGAAGGAAGAAATGAGGAAGGAAATAAATTATAGATGAAGCCCTAAAATTAAATAAAACAAAAAACTACTGTTAGATCATATAGGATTTCTATTTCATTTTAACCTTTTTTTATGTGGTTCTGGGGATTGACCCCAGGTTCTCATGCATGCCAGGCAGGCACTTTGCCCCTGAATTTTTTGAACACTGTCATATTGTTTCTCATAGTAGCTATTCCATTTTACATTTCCACCAACAGTGCATAATGGTTCCAGTGTTTTCATCTCCTTACCAATAAATATTTTCTTTTTATTTTTAATAAGAGTCATCCTAACAGATGTGAGGTATTTCATTGGCATTTTGATTTATATTTCCCTTGGTCATTGGTGATATTATACCTTGTTTTCATCTATGGTACCTGTTGTCCATTTGTATATCTTGAACACCACCACCACAACAAAAAGAATAAAAATATTAAAAAATAAATGTTCCTAGAAGAAAAAATATGAATTAGCAACATTTCAAAATAAGAGTTTTAAAGAGTAAGATTTGAAGATAAAATTGAAAATATAGAGAAGAAGAAAAATAATAGAAAGATGCAAACAGTTTGGAATGGGTTACACAATTAGAAACTAGACTTGAGACCCAGAATTAAATTGACAGACATTTCTGAAAGAAAAAAATTAGATAGCAAAAATTCATCCAAGAATGAATTGCATAATTCCCAAAAGTGAATGCCATGAAATGTTTCCCCAGGATACTGCAAATGTAAAAATGTCTGTATCATAGTTTCTTACTGTAAGAGATAGGTCCTAGACAAATTTAGAGGAAAAAAAAATTCATGCACAGAAGAATTAGAATCAGAATGATATTCATTAGACTTTTTTCAACTCCAACATGCAGAGCTAGAAAACAGACTCAAGTACTTTAAAATTCTGAGGAAAAATTATTTCCAATTCACAGCTCTTTCTAGAAAAAAAAAGTCAATGATGAAGACTGATTAGAGATATACATTCAAAATGCAAACACTTAAAAATAAAAAAACACAAGATTTCTTGTCCTTTGGTGGAATATTTAAGGGAATATTTAAGGAAAGGTAATATTTAAGGAAAATGAAGGATCCAAGAAATAGGGAGCTTAACATAGGAGAAAAGCAAAGAACCATTGTAGCCTAGGCTGGGCACCAAATGAAGAAAATTGAGAGTTTCAAGAAAAATGTGATGGGCCTTTTGCAGTATGTAGGTCCTTAACAGATGAATTGGATCATTTGAGAGGAAAATAATAATTTTGTGTAAATAAAGGCCAGAAAATGGACAGAAAGAGTGCTAGAATGGAAGAGAAATATGACTAAAAATATCAGGTGAAATTATTCCAAGTGTTAAAGTTTCTCCAGAGGGAGATACTAAAGAATGGAAGGTGGATTAAAATGCAGTACCTTATGATGTTTTCATACGTGCATACACTATGTGATGTTTAAGTAAGGGTAAACATCAATCTCCTCAAATATTCAAATATTTATTATCATTTTTATGGGAAAAAGCATTTAAAATACTTTCTTACAGCTTTGTGAAGCATTGAGTACATTGTCATTATTTGCAGTCACCTATTGTGCAATAGAAAACCAAAATGTACTTCTCCTATCTGACTATCTGATCAATTTCAATTTCAATGGGATGTTTGTAAGAGAAGCAAGTATTTATTCTAAAAGATTTCTTAATAAATTTTATAATATTAACTGTGAAATGTACTTTTTAAAATGATTTTGAACTATTTGAGATAAGACAATTCAAAACCCAGAGATTTTTATAAAGAATAAGAGTAGAAAAATGAGCATTTAGTTTGATCATTTGAGTTAGTGCTGATGGATCACACAAACACACACACAATCTTTGATGGGAAACTCAGTACGGAGATGTATCATAGGCATAAAGCTAGTATTAGAGATGAAAAACCTTTTCATAATATGTGCATAAGATCTTTGAAATCAAAAGAATGGGAAAGTTAAGGGCTTTAGCAATAAAATTAAAAGTGAAAGTTCCAGGAATTGATGGATTATAAAGTTCTTCTAGGAAAAGAACTGTAGTTAGGGCATTTACCATGAGGATATTAGTATATTCAGCTATAAAATAGGGTAAATGGTCCACCATACTGAGCATTAAAGCCAGAAACAAGTTCTGACCAATGTTCTGTTAGGTCAAAAGATATTTAAATAAGATGTATAAAAGATATATAAAATTTTACATATTGTTATGGTTTAGACATGAGGTGTCCCCCAAAAGCACATATGTGAGACAATGCAAGAAAGCATAAAGGTGAAATGATTGGGTTATGAGAGACTTGACATAATCAATGCATTAATCCTCTTATAGGGTTTAACTGAGTGGGTGGTAACTGTGGGCAGGTAGGGTATGGCTGGGGGAGGTTAGTCATTGGGGGCATGCCTTTGGGGCTTATATTCTGTCCTTGTTGAGCAGAGGTCTCTCTCTCTGCTTCCTGGTGCCAAGCTCCCAGCTGCTTTCTTCTACCATACTCTTATGCCATGATGTCCTGCTTATGTTGGCCTCTGTAATGGTTAATTTGAAATGTCAAATTGATTGGATTAAGAAATGCTGATGATTAAGAGGCTTCTGGGTATGTCATTGAGCGAAGGTCTAGGAATGATTGGAATGTGGGATAGTGAACTGAAGTGGAGACCCTCTGTAAGCATGGCAGCACTGCCCAAGAGGATAGTGGATTGGATGGGATAAAAGTTGGAAGAACAAGGAAGTAGATACAGATGCAAGCTCAACTCTTCTTGAACAGGTTCTTGATTATTGTTGTGACCTGAGGATATCAGACTTTTGCTTCTTTACTCTTCCAAAGCAGACTCTGCCAGTGATTCTAGAGGGAGTTTCCAGATGCCTTGGTCTTGGACTAGGATAGCACTGTTGATCCCTCTTGTTCTGAGGCTTGTTCTTGGACTGTGCAGCTACTAGCTCTTCAAGGTCTCCAGCCTATAGATGGCCATTGTAGACTATCTAGCTTCTGGTTGTGTAAGCTAATCTAATATATTCCCTTTTTATAATCATATTCTTGTTGATTCTGTTCCTCTAGAGAACCCTGACTAATACAGTCCCTGAGGAATGGAGTTGGCCATGTATGGTCTGAGACCTCTGAAATGGTGAGCCCCAAGTAAACTTTACTTCTCCAATATTGTTTTTAGGTCTTTTGGTCACAGCAGTAAAAATCTGAACACACAGACTAAAACATACACCCACCTACATATATATATATATATATATAAACTTAATATCCATTGATCAATCTTCTTATTTATATCAACTTCACTGGGATATTTGTAAAAGAAACAAGTATATATTCTAAAATATATTCATTCTAAACTTAAAAATTTTTTATTTAATTTTTATAAATATCTAACTACACACAAGCACATACATACATATAAATACATGTATATATATGTATATACACAATATCTAATATCTAAAATCCATCTACTTAAATTAATTTACTATTTACCTAATCTAATAATTGATCATTTAAGATTAACTTCTTGATCATGAGAAAATGTTTCTTTTTAAGTTTCTGGTACAATTATTATTGGGAAAGGTCAAGAAATACACTTACTAAAATAATTGGAAAACATTTTAGTATTTTCATTATAAAATTGTCATTTAAATAATTTAATAAATGGTGGTAATGGTTATACAACATTGTGAATGTATTTCATTTCATTGAGAGGTACACATAAAAATGGTTAAAATGACATATTACAGAGGCTGGGGATTCCCACAATCTGCTGTCTGCAAGCTGATGTAATTCAGCCTCAGTTTGAAGGCTTTTCAGGGAAACCAGTGATGTAAATCCCAATCTGAGAGCAGGAATGATGGGATATCACTAATATAAACAAAATGTATTTAACACAAATTACAGGCCAAAATATAAAAGCAGAAATACTATAAAGGTTATAGAAGAAAATATAAAATAATATTTTCATGATTTAATGTTGGCAAATATTGGGTAGGGTACAAAAAGTAATCAATAAAAGAAGAAAATCTGAAAAACTGGACTATATCAAATTAAAAACTTCTCATCAAAAGCAATCCTTAAGATAAATAAAAGGCAAGTCATTAAGTAGAAGAAAATATTCTCAAGACATATATCTGACCAAATAACAAACAAACCTTTACTAACAGAACAAAAAAAATGTGATAGCAAAAAGGCAAACAAATATGGGCATACATTGGAAGAGGCATTTTACAAAAGAAGAAATATGAATGTTCAATAAGTAAAAGAAAATGCCTAATATCATTACTAATTAATAGAACTAATAGAATCCAAATTAAATCCAAATTAATAGAATTAATAGCATCCAAATTAAAACCACAAGAAGTTAGAACTACACATATACTAGAATGGCTGAAATTAAAATAATAATATAAAAGTGGACAACAGCAAATATGAGTAAGGATACATTGCTAATGGCTGTGTAAAATTACACAACTATTGTGGAAAATGGTTTTACAGTTTCTCAAAAAGTGAGTAATATACCTACCTTATGGCCTGGCAAATTCTTCTAGATCTTCATTCTGAAGAAATAAAAATGCACATTCATCAAAGGATATTCTTAGTGTTTTTACTCATAACATTCCCCCAAAGGGAATATCTCACATGTCCATGAGCAGGAGAATGGAAATTAATAGAATAAAATTGCTGCATTCAATGGGATACTACTCTGCATTAAGAAGAGAAAAAAAATTCTACTGATACCATCAATAATCCACAAGATGCTGAAAGATATGCTGAGAGAAGGAAGTTGATGTAAAAGACTAAAAATTATATTATTAAATTTATATGAATGTTTTGAGAAGACAAAATTATCATGGTGCAGTAAACCAAGAGTCATTTACTGGAAAAGCAGTGGGATGGATTGACTGGAATGGGCATGAGAGAACTTTCTGGGGGGAATAGGAAAGTTCTGTACTTTAATAAGGGTGTTTGCTTCTTGGTAGACTTTCCAATAATGGCCACATAAATATTTCCAATCTCATAAGCTCTTTCAGAATTTTTCTACCACCATTAAGAACCAAAACTGAGAAATTGATTTCTCTTCATCCTGCATGGGCTTGAGACTTTCAAGACTAAATCATAAAAATGATAAAGGTGTTGGTTTGGCTCTTTCTTAAGATGATTTTCTTTGGAACTGATCCCTCATACTGTAAGAGACTCATATGGACAGACTGCAACAAGTAGCATCAACTGCCAGATATGTAAGCAAGCAAGCCTAGAGATGATTCTGGCCCCTTCCCTTTGAGTCAGACACCCAAGATCAGAGATAAGCTGTATATGCAATGTCTTGTCTGAATTACTTACTCTCAGAAGCTATGGTCATAAAAATGATTCTTTCATGCCATTGTGTTTTACAGTAATTTGTGGACAGCTATAGTGACTTTAAGAATCATCTTTCAAAAAAATTTTAAAAAAAGAAACCCTGGGGGGGGAGAATCATCTTTCATAATTAATTGCATATATTTTATTCTGCATTTAAAAAATTATCTCTTGAGCCAGGTGTGTGTGGTGGTGCATGCCTGGTAATCCCAGTGGCTCAGAGGTTGAGGCAGGAGGATCATAAGCCTCAGTAACTCAATGAGGCCCTAAGCAACTTAGAGAGACCCTGTCTCAAAATAAAAAATAAAAAGGGCTGGTGGTATGGTCAGTAGTACAGTGCCCCTGGGTTCAATCCCTATTACCCCCCCTCCCACTTCCAGAATTATCTCTTGACCACATCAGGAGATAAATAAGTATATATTTGACTTGTGCATATTTTAGTGTCTATTTTGCTTTCTGAAGGAAACTAGGGCAATCCTTATGTGACAAAACAGCATTGCTATATATTGTTCCATTCTGTTCTATGCAAAAACCACAAAATCAAAACACCTTAATTTTTTAAAGCAGCAGAATAGTTGGCCAATTTTCTGACATTTTAGTTTTTTGCTTAGGTGGTAAATCACTATAAATATATCCTTCATAAACTTGAATCATGCTATAAGCATGCCTTTTAGAGATGCTATTATAAGGCAAACATAGGGCATTAAGTATAGCTAAAGGTAATATGAAATGATTTATGCATATGATTTGTTTCCTAAAACAATGGGACCATGGAAGGTAGTAATTTAGACATTAACTCTGAGAGTATAATTATATCAAGCAAATGGAATGGTTCTGAATACACACACCATGGAAGAGTGGCACTTTGTTAAGTCTGAAAGCTGTCTAAATTTGTAAAATTGTGTAACATGATAAAGAAGGACCAAATTCAGAGATTTGTGCATCTGGTTTTCCATGTAAGAAGAAATAATACATTTATTTTTAATTTTTCAGAGTGCCTCACACATGCTAAGAAAGTGCTCTACTACTGAGCTGAGTTATAGCTAACCCTTAAACTCTAACTTTTAAATGAAATCATTTATAGGTATTTTGCCTTTTAACTTATTTGAATCTAAAATTTCTCTATAAAACTATGAGAATGAAATAAAAAGTTTACTATAAAAAAGTTTTTAATTCTAAACTTATTTTAAGACCTGTAAAGGCAGCAGTAGATTTTGGAACTTCAACAACAGAATGAGATTTTGAGGTTTTCCCATTTGTTAGTGTTGAATCACCAAAACATGAAATAGAAATTCTACTGAATTTATATATTTTTCATGTAATTTCCACAGTAGAGAGGCTACCTTTGGACTTGCTGATAGTTTAAAGTAATTTTAATTCTAGGTTGGAAAAACTGAGAGCAAGTTGTTGCTGTATTCTATATTTGATAGATTAGATTGAGTTTGGAGGTCCTGAATTAAGTAAAGTTTGACTTCGGATATGAATCTGGTCTTGTTAGTCTTGCTGACACAGCAAACAGAAAGAATAGAGGGAAATTCAATGTTCCTTAAGGACACACACACACACACACACACACACACACTTCAGCAGAAATCAGAAATGCAGGCTCACACTAGGATCTGTGGAGAATACAGCTTGCTCTCATGTCACAGGAAGGAAATTCTATTTTAGTAGGAATGCAAGTTTGTTGAAATATGCAACTTGCTCTTTTCTCCTTACAAAGCAGCAACAGTAATCAACAGTTTCCAACTAGGGAGCTGATGTTTGCTGTATTGGCTTTCAGTTTTGTCATTCCCTAGCCCCTGTCCTGCACTATGACTACTTTTACAAAGGTTTTACTGATCCAGGGATATTCTCTACAGCACTTTCCACAATTCTGCGGAGAGCTGCTGCTGCTTGCCGAGGGGCTGCTTCAAGCGGCTCGCCTGTGTGCGCAGCTCTTACAAAAGACCCCGGCTCCAAGCGACTCTCCAGCTTTCAGCCCGACCAGGGGGACAAAAGACACTTACTCTTTAGAAGTTCATGAAGCAGCTTCCCGTTTATTCAAATAATACCCTCAATATATAAGCAGTCTCATGCATAAGCAATTGTAACCAGATATGTCCATCCAATCCTGTTAAAGGTCAAGCAGTCAGGAGCTCCAGCATACATTTAAAGTATATCTGTCCACGTGCTAGGCAGCTGAATTGATTATCATACAGCCAATTGTAAACTCGTTCTGCCTTTCTCCATGCATATTCAGAACAGCCGTTTGCTCTCTGCCAGTCCTCCATCTTTGGATGCATGTGGCACAACCCTGGGCCCCGGTTTCGCCCGCCACACAATTCAGATTCTCCACTAAAGTAAATAAATAAATAAATAAATAAATAAAAAGGTTTACTTTAAAACTTAGTATTCCTGACTCCTGAGAGTCCTTCTTTTAACACATAAAGTGTTGGTGAAGATAAGAGAAAAACATTGACTTGATTTAGTATCTGTAGTGATTCAACTAGGTGATTCTGTAATATTTCTGTATTTGCATGTAGAATTCAATCTTTACAAAAACATTTACAGTTGAAGAAACCATGTCAGAAAAACTGAGTCAAAACAGCAAGTGGAAAACTGAGACTCAAATCTCGATTTCCTATCTTTTAGCCCTGCACTTATTGATACCGTGCTCAACAATTGCAAGCATTAGGACACTTGTTTCTTGGGAGAGTAAGGGGATGAGCAAGGGATGAATTATTGTTTGAATAAATTATCAAATGCAATGGTCTAAAATCAAAGGAGTATTTCCTAGACACAAGTAGTTTATAGTGGGTTAGGGCATGTGAAAAATATGCATGCATAACTAACTACATAGTGAAGGAGGTTATTATAAAGTGACTTCAGACTGAAGATCTATGAATTTTAAATGAAGTGAGAAATTATGTCTAGCAAAGGCTACAGGTGGGAAATAGGTGAATCTGAACTGGAAGTTGATAAATAGGAGGATTTAAAGAGGCAACACAAAGTGAACTTTTCTGGGCAGTAGAAATCTAGACACACAGGCTCCTGATAAACCAGTCATAAGATTTCTAGCAATATAAAAGCAAAAATACTAATTTTTGAAAGATGTGCTTAAATACTCAATATTTATTTACTGACTGTATTGTACAATTCAAATGCAACACATTTGAATTTGGAAATGTCATGTGGTAGGAAAACCACAATGGGAAAATAATATTAACAAAAGACATTAGAAAAGAACCAATATCTGTGATTTTCTGTGAAGAAAATGTTCACTTATTTTGTTACTGGAGTAAATGGTATAATGGTAGCAGATATTTATAGGCCTTTACAATTTACCATATCATGGTAAACAATTTATTTAATTATCTCATTTAATATTTAAAACAACCTTCTAGCGTAAGTGTTATCTCTGTTTTACAGATGAGATAACAGAAGCTAAAGTTATCTGAAGTCACACAGGAAGTGACAGATCCATGATCTGAAAGACTTTGGTCAAATGTCAAGGTGTAAGGCAGGGAATGATTTGTGTTGAAGTCAGAAAGATTGGTAGAGTTTTTGCGTGTGGAGATTGTTTGGGAAGACCAGTTCTTATTGGGGAGATGAAGTAAGTGAAGCCCAAAAGTTGAGAGAAAAAACTTTAGTTTGTTGAAGCATTAGAGATATTTTAAGTAGTGGGAGAAAACTTAAAAAGGTAGGTTGGAATAATGAAAACAGACAATAGTAATAACAGTGGGAAGGAAGGAAGGAAGAAGGAAGGAAGGGGAAGGAAGGAAGGAAGGAAGGAAGGAAGGAAGGAAGGAAGGAAGGAAGGAAACCTTGGTAAGGAATTTGGATATGCAGGAAGCAATGAAAGTACCTTAGATTACAGGGGACAGTGATGTGTCTTATTCACCTTTGTTTCCTCCTACAGTTATTTAATTCAATGCTTCAAAAATGTTTGTCTAAGTATGAGTTAATAATCAGATTGAATTTTAAGAAAATTCAATTAAGAAAATGGGCTATGTGCATTGGTTTTGTTTTCAGGGAGACAATTTTTAAACTACTCTATATACTCTGTAGACCGCTTTCATTTTCTTTCATATTTTCTAGGCAAATTTTATGTTTTGTGTCAGAAGAAAAGTAAATTGTTCAGTAAATGACACTTTGACAGAGGATAGACATCCAAATTGGTCTGCTTTATATTCATAGTATTTTCCCCCTGGGTTTTTATCATTATTTCAATTTAAATAAGTTGTGGCTCTTCCTTAATCAGCCTTTTAAGCTGTGTCATATGTTCATATTTTTCATGTAAAAAAATAATTGGAGCCCTGTTACTCCCAGGCCTGTGCTATCAGTATGTGTGTGATACTGAGGGATCATTGTCACTTGTGGTCAGTTTGAACTCTGCACTGGTTCAATGGTGTCTGGGAAACTTTAGAGTTGTTACATTCTCTGTGTCTCCAACACATCCCCTGACTGAATGGTTACCAAAATGTACATCTACTTATACCGGCCTTCCTCCTTTTTTTGGCTAGAATTTTGGGGTGTGTGGTCCTTCTGGGTCCCTGACTTACCTAGGAGTGTCATGTGGTTCTCAAGTGGTCACAGTGCCTAGGATATGACTCCCATGTTGACTTTCTGGACATTCATTGTGGTTTAAAGATACACAGAAAAAAAAAAAAAAAAAAAAAAAAAAAATGCATAGAGGAAGTGTGCTTTTTAGGGTATTGTTTCCCCAATGACACGATGTTTTTAATATTCAAACATTAATCAATATTATATTTGAATTTACTGGAAATTTTGACTATATGATTTATACAGCTATTTATATTATTATTTATTATCATCATGTCTAGAGTTTGTACTTGAAATAATTGAAATTAAATATAAAGGAAAAATAGGGCAATTGGGAATAAAAATAGATTAAAGTTGTTGAAGGAAGCAAAGAGAAAAGATACTACTAGATGCTTAAAGTGGTAGAATTAATATAATTCTTTACTACATTTAACTTTCTATCTTCTGGCAGCTAAGAGGGAAAACATGTCATATTACCTAGGTTCAACTTCCTAAAAGATGAATGCATGTACATTTGTCTACAGTAAGAACATTTTTTCCTAAACACAAACAAAAATTTTCTTTTTTTAAATAATTGTTTTTTTTCTCTTTTGATTAATTTGTATTGATTGTACATACTACTAGATTCTGCAGTGATATTTCTACACATTTATATAGTGTGCACTGATCAAATCCAACCTCCCTTTATCTCCATCTTCTCTCCTACCTTACACCCAATCTCTAGTAATCACTATTCTGCATTAAGGCAATTTTTTAACTTTTCACTTATTTTTTTATTTTTTAGCTTCTGTGTCTGTGTTATTTTGCTTAACATAATGTTCTCTAGGTCCATTCATTTGCTGCAAATCACAGGATTTTTTTCTCCTTAATGGCTAAATAATACTCCATTGTGCATGTCTACCACATTTTCTTTATCTCTTCATTTGTTGATGAGCACCTAGGCTGATTCCAAATCTTAGCTATCATGAATAATACTGCGATAAACAAGTGCATATATCTCTTCGGTATGCTGATTCACTTCCTTTGCATAAATACTCAGAAGTGGGACATCTGTATTATAGTTTTAGCATTCTAAGGAACCTCCATACTACGTTCTTACTAACGGTATATAACATTTTACTTTTCTTTTCTTTTCTTTTTTTTAGCATTTTACTTTTCTATACATTTTTGCCAGCATTTTAAACAAAAATTACCTGTCTAACCTTATAAAAAGACCTTGAGGCCGCAGACGCTGCGTTCGCGCCACATTTTTAAGTTTCATTTCCATCAAGACATTGCTCGTTCCTCCTCCCGTGGCCTCTTCGCGAAGTAGACTCTTCTTTTGAGCAACGGGGAGCACCAGTCATGGAACCCCAACGCGGAAAGGCGACTCGGACTGCTTCGAAAGCCGGAGCTGCCACCCGCAAGGTTTCGGAGCCGAGTACGAGGGTCGCCCTGACCGAGCCCCGCGAGTCTCCCGCTGCTCCCCGGGCCGCCCAGCTCAACGTGGGAAAGTGCGGCCCTGTCCGGGAGTCACGATCTTTGCAGACCAAGAGCGCCCGGGACCCCCAGGGGAGCTGCAGGAACGTGCACTCGGAGCCGCTCCAAAAAGGCAGCTCTGCGCGCCGAGGGTGCGCCGCCCTCGGGCGTTAGTAGCACCGGCCGAGCTCAGGCGAAGACGGCTCCCGCCGAGGCACCGAAGCCTCCTGCGCCTGAACCCGCGGAAGTGCCTTGCTCCTCACGCCCGCCCGGGCCCCGAGTCTGGGCGTGCCGGAGGGGGCGCCTGGCGGCTGGAAGCCCCGGGCTGAGCTGGACACGTTGAGGCTCAGGCGCCAGGAAATCTCAGCAGCCGCGGAGGTGGTGAAGAAGCTTCGGAAATTGCTGGACTTTGATTCCAAGTCCAAAGGTGTGGAGCTGCTGCACACCGGGAGCTACTATGAGCTCGAGAAGATTTCTGCACCTAATGAATTTGATGCCATGTTTAAACTGGAAGTCCCCAGAATTCAGCTAGAAGAATATTGTAATAGTGGTGCTCATTACGTTGTGAAGTTCAAGAGAAATCCCAAAGGAAATCCTCTGAAGCAGTTTGTAGAAGAGGAAATATTAAAAGCTTCGAAGATGTTGTTAGAATTTAGGAAATTCATTAAAGGAGACATTAAAAACATTGAAGGTATAGATGTCATTATGGAGAAGAAAAAACGAGGGAGCCCTACTGTAACACTTCTTATTAGAAAACCTGAAAAAATATCTGTGGATATAATTCTGGCTTTGGAATCAAATAGTAGCTGGCCTGCTAGCACTCAGCAAGGTCTACCCATCAATAACTGGCTTGGAGAAAAGGTAGGGAGACACTAAGACAACGACCATTTTTTACCTTGTACCCAAGCATGCAAAAAACGGAAATGGTTTTCAAGAACAGACATGGCAGCTCTCTTTCTCTCACATTGAAAAGAATATTTTGAACAACCGTGGGCAATCTAAAATGTTGTGAAAATGATGGGGTAAAATGTTGATTGTTTAAAACTAATGAAATACCTTTTGGAACAGCTGGAAAAAAAGTTTGAAAACTGAAAGAATTGGATAAATTCTGTTCTTATCATGTGAAAACTGCCTTCCTGCATGTATGTACCCAGGACCCACTGGATAGTCAGTGGCACCCCAAAGATCTAGTACTCTGCTTTGATAACTGTGTGGCATTCTTTCCTAAGTGCCTCAGGACAGAACAACTTGAGCATTATTTTGTTCCTATAGTCAATCTATTCTCTCGAAAATAACATTGCGAAATAAGTAAAGAATTTCTGTCAGAGCAAATCGAATATGAAAGAAACAATGGATTTCCAATTTTTAATAAATTTGAAATTTTATTTTTAAAAAATCAAGAATTAAAGTGACAGTAGTAATTGGGATTGTCACAGTAATGATTGACTAGAATGAATGTAATTATTCAGTTCTCAGTTTGTCATAAACAGCCCTAATATAAAGGATTGTAGATAAAATGTGAAGGATTGCCAATCCTAGAAAAGACATTAGTTAAGAAATGAAAAGTAAAATGAGTATTTAAAGTCTAACAACTTTACCAGACCAGGCATTGTGACACATACCTATAATTCCAACTACTTGGGAAACTGAGGCAGGAAGAGGCCAGGAGTTCAGGGCCAGCCTGGACAACTTGGGAGACTCTTGTCTCAAATGAAAAATATAATAATTAAATTAAATTAAGAAACAAAAACTTTACGAGATTGGAAAGTAGAAAAAGGATGAAATATATATCCTCTCCAATTAAATTCCATCAAGCACTTATTGAATATCAGTTCACACCTATCACAGGTATGTGGAAGGTTGTGAGAGACAGTAGTAGAAATTAGTATTGCTTCCATAAAAGTAGTAGGTTTTGTTCACCTTAAAAATATATTTGGGGCTTTGGGGATATGGTTCTTGTTTAGTGTGCAGGAGGCCCTGAGTTCTATCCCCATCACCACACACAAAAATGTGTTGTGTGTGTGTGTGTGTGTACAAACACACATACTGTATTTTGAAGCAATGTCTGGTCTGGTCCTATATGCTAGGATAAGAAAGAAGGAAATGAAAAAATAAGTTTTATATTATCTCTACTTGTTTCAGAAAATAATCTTATAGGAAAATCTAGGATATTTTACTACATGTGACTAAAAATAACACAACTTATTTTCTTTTATTTATTTTTATTTTCAGTAATACTTTCTGGAAGGGTAATACATATTGTACCAAACTCAGAGAAGGGCGTGGGTTAAAATGTGACTCTCCTCTGTATTCAAGTAGCACTCATTCTAGAGGCACTGGTGTTCGTTAACTTTATTTGCTGGTACATTGTGCAAATAAAAAGATCTTGACTAATATAATATGTAATATTTTCTACTGAATTTTTATGAAAATTACCAAATAGTTCTCTTTTTGTTTTGCTCACTTTCATCTGGATAATAAAAATTCCTCAGAGGAAGAAAATGTGTATGTGGGGCGAGGGTTGTGTGGTACTCTTTTTCTTTCTTTTCTTTCTTTCCTTTTTTTTTTTTTTTTTTTTTTTTTTGGTACAGGAGTAGGGGGTTTGAGCCCAGGGGTGCTTAACCACTGAACCCATCCACAGTCCCCCTTTTAAATATTTAATTAGAGACAGGGTCTCACTGATATGCTTAGGGCCTCTCTAAGTTGCTGAGTTTGGCTTTGAACTCCTACCTTAGCCTCCCAAGGTGCTGGGATTACAGGCATGCACTACTGTGACTGACTTGTGGGGAGTATTTTTTTGACCTGACCTCTGCTTTTTGATTATACGAACAAGGAAATCAGACCAAATTCTCAGAGATGCAAATAGAGACCAACTGTGTAAGATCTGGATTTCTAATACTCAGGATGTGAGTTTAGTCATAAAATCCAAGAAGAGTGGTGTGGAAGAGAAATTTAAGATGAACAATGATGAACAATGCCAATCTCTTCATTCATGAAAAAACCGAAGCCATGGTAAATGTGACCTACTTTTGTCCAGAGTGATGGGTGTACCAAATTAGTGTCTAGGCAACCTCCCTCCTGTCTGTTGAGACAAAGGAGCACATAGTTCCATTTTAGTAGGCCTCCACAAGGTTACACATCCTAACTCCCCAATTCTGTCTTTGTCAGCCATCAAGGAGAGATTGGAAATAGGATTTAGAAATTGTAATGAAGCTTCTTATAGTCAGTAGAATACAAATGTGTAGTTTTGTTTAAAATTTAACATCCATGTCTTTCATAATCCTCTTCTATTGAAAGTTCACAATTAACTTTTAGAAACAGTCCAAATTTAAAATGAAATATTATTTTTTAAAGGTGATTTATATAGTATATAACAAAGGGATTTCACTTTTTATTTTATCCCACAAATGAAGAAAAAAAAAGTACTTTTTCAATCCACATCCCCCATTTAAGTTAAGAGGCTATTATAACACAGATATTAGAGTGATACTTTCTTCCAATAAATAAGACATTCATACTAATATGTAGATCCTTGTCTCTTTAACTTGTCAAATAAATAAATTAATAAAAGATCTCTTGAAAGATTTAACTTGTTGAAAAAATTTTTAAATTTCAGAGGTTTAAATAATCCCCTGCTGGTATTTTCTCATTTTCTTTCTCATCCCCTACTCCCACACTACCTCAATGTAAATTTCCTACAAAACCTGTTCTTTGTAGAAGGAGCCTCGTTACCTCTTTTCATCTCCTAAGTGAGTGGAAATTAGGAAGTTCTGACATTGAGCTTCACCACCATTTTTAACCACTTTCTGTTTGCTTTGCAGTATAGCAATTCTTGTTCTCCATGAGCTTTGAGAGCTATTTGTTTAGTTAAAGAATGTGACAATGCACAACTGTTCTAAGAGAGCCCCCAAACCAAAATAGAAAAGGCTCTGTCCATTTGTGGGCTTTTCTTTCTTCTCTGTCTTGTTCCCTGGCTTGTGGACATACAGATGCTAGCATGGGTTATTTAAGCCTCTATCCACAGGGATTATTAAAAGCCTCTTGAGCCAAATTTTCAGGAAATAAATGGGTTTCATAAGTGTATATTAATCTGTTTAGTTTTAGATAATGGAAACATACTACTGTGATATGAATCATATGTGGCATGTGAAGCCCAAACCCTTCCCCCAGGAGTGTAACCAGAGGCACCAAGGTGTTGGAATGTGTCCTCCTGGTTAGGGTGCTTCATGGGAGGTATTCAGAATGCAAGAGAACAGATCTGCATTAGGGGCAGTTTGACTTTAGGATGACAAGGTAAGCTGTGGTCTCTGTGCACTCTGAAGGGCAGGAGAGGACACCTGGAATCATGTCTGTGTGAATGGACTCAGTCTTCCAAAAGACACAGTTTAAATAAATGCTTCAGCAGGTAGTTGCTTAACCACAGTGCAACTGCAGGGCACATGTGCCCTCCCTTTTGGTGCTCCTTTGCTCAGGGGTTTACTGGGCCCCCTAGTGACCACTATACTAACAGGACAGGGTGAGCAGTTGGTTCATGTGTGCAGCATCAGGACCTATTCCAGTGGGTGCTGTGTAGTCAGCCAGGACTCTGTCTTTGTGAGTCATGTCAGTCCTGGAACTATGTCCATGGTTCATTTACAGAAGGCAGAGAATATTGTCAAACATAGGAATAGTGTTTTCGTGTTTGATGAAGAGAATTGTGAATGGGTCTCCTGGAGACTTTTCTTTTAGAATAGAAAACTCGATGCAGGAGAGGCTACCTGGCCCTGGGTGCACATTAAATGAGTGCATTTCCCATATTTTAGATTATCTGGATGCTTGAGAAGGCATAGGGTGGAGTGAAAAGACTCCTGAATGGTGAGTCCTTAACAATGGTATTGAGACCCTTTCTCTGTCACAAGATACCTGGTGACATTGAGCAACTGATTCATTGACCTCTGAGAATCTATTTCTTCCTCTCTGAACAGGAAAATAACTATCTGTTCTACAAATTTCATAAGAGTAGCAGTTGTAAATAAATAGCTACCAGGGGTAAATTACTTTGCAAATGTTAAAGTTATAGGAATCTAAAGAATAAATTATATTTTAAACACTATGAGATAGTGCTGAATATTTTCAAAGTATAAAAAATAAAATATAATACAGTAAAGATTAAAATGATTTAAAATACACGTATATAAATAGAAACAAATTACATTAGGTCTATGATTTAAAACCATTAGAATTATTTTCAAGTACTTATATTTTTGCTGACTTAAAACATGAAATTATGTACATTCTAGTAAAATACTATAAGTCATATATTTTCCACAATGCTACCACATATAATAGTTCACAGATGTTTCTTAAACAATTGATTATAAAGGAATCTGGTTTACTATATCCTCATTTTCCCCTTTCATCTATGTACACCATCTGCATTCCATGAACCCTGGGGTAGCTGGATCACCCATTGATAAGATAGACAAATATGAGGCAGGGTATAAATCAGACTGATCTTTACCTAGGATAAGTTCTAACAGAGAATCAACCTTTAGCCTTCTGGACAATGCCTAGATCCTGTTCACTCCATTTTCCTATAAGATAATACAAACTAATCCTAACACATTCATTTCAGAAACTTTATACTGAGGCCATTTCCCCATTTCTCATGCTGGAATTAAACCACACCTCTTTGTGCTGGGGAATGTTCAACAGGTAAGGTTCAGAAGAGAGAGCTTCAATCTGCAGACCTCACACCAAGTGATTACACAAGTAAGACACGTGCGTGGATTCTTCCAACTGAGTCATCCAAGAGTGCTGTTGGGCTTTGTCACTTTGTTGAGTGCTGACTTCAGAACCTATTTGTAAACTGAAATGCACCAAGCATATCTTTGCTGCTACATTTGGAGTTGCTTCTACAGGTCAAATGGCTTTTTCATTTTCACTTGAAAAAAGTGTGAGATCGTAAGTAGCATCATTTTGCTCCATTTTATCAGTCATGGTGGAAAATTAAAACTGGTATTAATGACAGAAGAAAGAGGAGCAGTTGTCTTTTGACTTGAGTACCTACCACATGCAAGTCATTGTGTAAGGAATCTCACATTAATTACTGATAATCCCATAAAAGTTGGGCAAGATTTAGTTTAGTGATGAGACAACTGTCAAGTAAATTAAATCTACATTGCAAGTGACTTCAAATCTCAGATTCTTTCAAACTCTTGAAACTTTACAAAACTAGTAGCAACTCCATGAATACTGAATAATCAAAGAAATACCTGAAGGCATGAAAATAGGTAGATGATTCTAAGAGTTCCCAGAGAACACAAAGGGTCCTGTTCTCACAAGAAGGTGCATTCTTCCTTGCTCTTTTGAATGATCAGAAGCCCTTTTAGGTCATATTTGTCTGTTGGCATTGAACAGTACATTTTTCTAGTGGCTGGTGATTTGGTTAAGTGTAAATCTCAGCCCCAATTTCAATAATATGATACACAAAGAGCTTCATAGTGGACACAGCTTCTATTTCCCTACGAGGGCATCAGAGGACCTCGGTGAACTCTTTTCTGACTTGTGTAGATGATGCCTTATGCCTTTTCATAGCAGTAGAGATCAGAGCACGCCATAGTGCTGCCTGTGGCAGGAAGACCCAGGCCCAAAGGTCTTGGAATTGAAAGATACTGAGGAAAACATGTAAAGGAAGACAACTTTGCCTACCTGGATCTTTCTACTCCTCACAATTCCCATCCTATTTGCCTATCAGAGGACACCCAGGTATAATTGGAAAAACTGGTGTATTGGGATGTTTTAGGATACCAAGAGTTTTCTTAGGGATTGGCAACTGCATCCATCATCATTTGGTGAGCAGCACTCATTCAGCCATATCCTTCTTTATATAATGGTCAGGAAGCATTCGGGATAGACTGGCATGACCTAAGTCAATGAGGTCAATTTTTATTTGGAAAAGGAAGTAGGTGAAGAATAGAAGAGCATTCTTGATGATGAAATGCTAATTATCCAAAGACAAAAGATATGTTAGTCCCACTTCTGCTGAAGAATTGAAGACATTACATTTGCCTCACACTTTTTAATCTTCCACTCTATTCTTTATGACACAGGCCTGAAAACCTAAGAATGGAGAGAATTAGTCTTAGAAACTGGATGTTATGGTTTGGATATAAGGTGTCCTCAAAACCTCATGTGCAAGACAATGCAAGAAGGCTCAGAGGTGAAATGATTGGGTTACGAGCGCCTTAACACAATTATTGTGTTAGTTCCCTATTAGGAATTAACTGAGAGGTAGCTGAATGCCTTCAGTAAAGGCCAGTCGGTTGTGGCTGGAGGAGGTGGGTCACTGGGGCATAACTTCGAGGTATATTTTGTATCCGCCAAGTGAAGTCTCTTTCTCTCTGATTTCTGATCATCGTGTGAGTGCTTCTCTCTTCCACACTCTTCAGAAATGATGTTCAGTTTCATCTTGAGCCCCAAGGATGGAGCCAGCTCACTTAGACCTCTGAAACCTGGAGTCCCCAAATAAACTGTTTCTTCTCTAATTGTTCTTGTTGGGTCTTTTAGTCTCAGCAGTGAAAAAGCTGACCAAAACACTGGAGAAAAAATTTGAAATATTAGCATTTTAGGAGATTTTCTCCTACACATGTAACTAATGGGGTATTGGCAACTAGAGGACCAACATGAAAGTCACCTGTTGGAAGGAATGATATGGCTTTTCAGTGAGATGTCAGAAAGATCCTCAACCTCACCATCATCCCCACTTTAAGTGGAAAGTTTGAATGCCAGTGTGAATTATTACTCTCGCTAGGACAATTTTGTTTGAATCCCATTATCAGTTGTGACAACAGAGCTCAGGGTCAGCAATTCTGAAAATAAGAAATATGAAATCTTGTATTATGCAGGCAGATTAAAAACTGGGGAAAATAACAGTATAAGAGATATAGATGCAAACTATTGCAGAATAGAAATTATTTAAGAATCAAAGCAAAAATATTAAGTAATAAGATTTTCTAGAATAGAAAGATGATGAAATATTAGAAAAATTTTCTACTCATTTAAAAATATTTTTAAAATACTAAACTTTTTTTTTCCCTGTACAAATATTTTCTCTTCACAAACAGAAGCAAAAGACAGAAAGTAAACAAGGGATAGAAATAAGTCAATGGGCATGGTGTCAACAGATTCACAGAGAGTGATTTGTATTTTGGCAAGCTTCTTAATCTATGATCTGCATATATTCTTTTATGAGAAAACTATGGTGCCAATAACAGCAGTTTTAACCTAAAAGAAATTAACATCCAGAGATATTTGGTATTACTTGCTTAAATATTGCTATATCCCTCCACATTCTATAAAGCCACCAAGAGAAATATCTTCTGTATTTTTCTTCACAGTTTAGCATCTATCTTAAGTCTTCCCTTAAAGATGTAGCTGGCATACACAGGAGTGGGAATCTGGGCCACCTTAAAGCTCTTCCCTTGAAGACCTGTTCCTGTGGCACTGGCAGATGGATGTGTTATCATCCATTTGAGGAACAAGTTCCATTCCATCACGGATCTCAGGCTTGCTGAACTGGTGCTCTGCATATTTCTGTAGAACTCTGTAATAGAGGCAGTAAAGCCTGTGTGGCTGTAGCAGGTCCCCAGCAGTCAATGGCCCTTCTTTTGTAATCTTCTTGGCTTCTTCATCATTTTCCTTGGCCCATTTAACTTTCTCTAGTAAATCACTAAGATTTCTTTTGATTGGAACATAATGTTTCCATGGCCTAAGTGCCACATAGAAATGTTCATAATAGGGCAAGTCCTGCTTCAGAACCAGACTGTCTCCCAACATGAGATACGGATACCTATACGCAGCCACGGTCCCATCGACGTTCACCTGATACTTGTACTTAAAGAAATCAAAGAAACCCATCAGCTTGGCTTTTCCAAGCTCCTTTTCCTTCTCCTGGAAAAAGAAATATCCTGCAATTCCTGCATCTAGCAGTTGTGGGTTTTCTTTGAATAGCTGTACCAACTGCAGCCTCTCCTCACAACTATCTCTACCTCTGATAAAGCTTTCTCTGTTTTACTGATCCAGGAAGGCCCTGTATTTCCCTGAATGGAGAGCAGATCATTGGTGACACCCTCATTGCTTCAAGCGTGGAGTGGGTGATGTCACAGGTTGGAAGGATAACAGCTCTTGAATCCAGAGAGTCACACCAGGAAATGATAGGTATAGGGCCAGGGATGTCATGGGCTTTTCGGTGCTCCAGGGGCCAATCTCCAAGATTAATATAAAATTCTAAATCTGGGAGAAGGACCTTTCTTGCCAGTGACAGCAAAATTTAATCAGAGAACATTTTGAAGTCTGTGTGTTTTCCTAAAGATCTCCGGTAAATGTGGTTATTGAGAATCGTGTAATGTACCATAGCACCCCTCTCATCCCCAAATCTTTTGGGAACTTCATTTAGCATCTGCGGGAGATTGATGCTGGGGAAGGAAGCAAAATCCTCTTCAATCTGTGGTTCCTTGGTTGGACAAGAAAGAGTTCTCTGCTAGGTCTGAGGATCCTGTTCGGGACACTCACAGTATTCATGGTACACTGGTCCTTTTAAAATATAGGGAGACTGAGCCACATGTTCATTATCATAGAGGATCTCTATCTTGGACACTTCATTGACCATTTCATACATCCTATATCTCACCAAAAATGTTCCAGCATTCCTGTCCAAAGGTTTAGGGATTCGAACTAATTCTTTAGGTGAAAGAGATGTGACTACTACTTTGACTAGTGTTCCACCCGGGGGCTAGCGTGTGAGGTTCTGGCCTCCGGAGTTGACCGCCTGCAGGTAGAAATAGCGGTCGGTCGGGCAGAACGAAGGCCGCCTGCAGCCCGGGCCCCCACGGCCAGGCTCCGCGGCGCTCTGACTGGGGCCTCAGGGCTCCTGCGGCCAGGAGCAGGGCGAGCTGCAGCGGCAGCAGCAGGACCGCGCGAGGCAGCGCATGGGCCGCGGGCATCTGAGGTCCAGCTCTGAGGCTGCAGGGAGGGTCCCGCGCTCCTGGGTTGGACTTCTACGTGGCCGCCTGACCCCCCCGCCCCGCCCCCAGCCAAGTGCTAAAATTTTAATCCTTTTCTAGTTTAAAATTTCCAATAAGCCAAGAATAGGAAGATATTTCTTATATTAATAACTCTTTTGTCATTATTCATTTTTATTTAAAACATTTTAAAATTGACACATAAAGTCATTTACTGTGTAAATGAGGTTTTCACATAAATATACACTGCAATACACATTGTCTAGACTAAATCTAGACAATGAACATGTATTGCCTCACATAATTATCATTTTTGTGGTGAGAACATTTAATATCAACTCTCTTAGCTTTTTGCAAGAATACAACACATTATTAACTATAATCATCATGTTTTACAATCGCTCTCTTGAATTTATTCCTCTTATCTAATGAAATTTTGTATTGTTTGACCAACATCTTCCTAACCAACCCTCTCCAACCAACCCAGTTCTGGCATCTACCTACCATTCTACTCTCTACTTCTGTGAGATAAGCCTTTTCATTTTACTGGTTTACTTATTTATTTCCTAGGTATTGAAGCCAAGTCTTTGCACTTGCTAAGTATGTGCTCTACCAGTGATCTATAACCAAGTCCCACTATTTCAGTTTCCACGAATGACTTGAGATCATGTGATATTTGTCTTTCTGTGCCTGGTTTATATCATGTAGTATAATGTCCTGAAAATTCCTATATGTTTTTGGAAATTATATGATTTCCTTCTTTTATATGGGTAAGTAGTATTGCATTTAATGTATATATACACTTTATGGGTTCATCTGATCAGGGACACATAGGTTACTTCCATGTTTTTCCTATTTTGGATAATGCTGCAATAAACATGGGGGTGCAGATATCTCCTCAGCATTCTGCCTTCATTTATTTTGGAAATGTACCCAGTAGTGAGAAGTTTGGATCATGTGGAAGGACTATTTTTGTGGAAACACCATATGTTTTGCATAATGATTATACTAGTTTACATTCCCACCAACATGGTACAAAAGTTCACTCTTTCCACATTCTTCCTAACACTTGGTATCTCCTCTTTTTGATAGTCATCCAAACAGGCCTGAGGGGATATTTCAGGTTTTTAATTTGCATTTCTCTGATGATCAGTGATGCTTAACATTTTTTTATATGCCTGTTGACCATTTGTATGTTTTCTTTGAGAAACATCTATTAAGTGCTTTTGCACATTTGTAACTTGGTTTGATTTCTTGCTATTGATTTTTTGGTACCTTATATATTTTGGATATTAACCCCTTGCCAGATACATACAAATATTTTCTCCCATTCTGTATATTGTCTCTTTAGACTATTGTTTACTTTGATGTGCAGAATGTTTTTAGTTTGATGTAATCCCATTTGTTTATTTTTGCTTTTGTTTTCTCTGTTGTGTGGTTGTATTCCCAGTCAATGCTGAGATTAATGTCATGGAGCTTTTCCAACAATGTTTTCTTCTAGTGGTTTTAATTTATGACCTCCATCTATGTTTTTAAATTCATTTTGAGTTGATTCTTAGGTGAGATTAAGAGACTAATTTCATTCTTCTGCATGTGGATTTCCAGTTTTTCTAACACCATTTATTGAAGAGATTGTGTTTTTTTGTTTGTCAGTTCTTGGTACCTTTCTGTCAAAAACCAGTTGACTTGACATGCATGCATTTGGTTCTGGGTCATTCCCCTACTCCAGCTGTTTTCTGCTAACACCATGCATTTTGTTATTATGACCTGTGGTATATTTTGAAGTCTTGCAGTGTGATGCCTTCAGCTTTATTCTTTTTGATCAAGATTGCTTTCTTTATTTGTGATTTTATTGTGGTTTCACATGAATTTTAGAATTTTCTCCATTTTTATGAAAAATTACATTGTATTTTTGAAAGGTTTTGTGTTAAATGTGTAGATCATTTTAGGTATTAGGGATGTTTAAAAAATATTGATCTTTCAACCCATGAACCTGTGATACTTTCCTAGTTTTTTTGTGTCTTCTTCAATTTCTTTGATCAATGTTTTATAATTTTCAGTATATATATCTTTTACTTCCATTTTAAAATTTATTCCCAAGTACATATTTATAACTATTATAAATGGTTTTTTCCCTTTATTTCTTTTTCGGATAGTTCACTATTAGTGGATAGAAGCATTACTGATTTTTACATGTTGATTTTCTATCCTACAATTTTACTGAATTTATTTATTAATTCTTATTTTTTGTGTATTTTAGAGTTTTGTCGAAATAGGAGCCTGTTGTCTGTAATGAGGAGCAATTTGATGTCTTATGTAGAGGATACCTTTTATTTCTTTCTCTTGTCTAACTTCGCTGGTAGGACCTCTGTTACTATATTAAATGGAAGTGGTGAGAGTTTTCAATATTTCTCTGTTGCATATGATGTTAGTTGTGGTTTTGTCATATATGAGAATAATTTTGTTGAGATACATTCCTTCTAAGTCTATTTTGTTGAGCACAAAACATTAGGAGAGGATGTGGAATTTTGTCAAATACTTTATCTGCATTTATTGAAATGTTCGTGTCTTTTTCATACTTTATTTTGTCAGTAAGATTTATCTGAATTATTGACATCCAATGTGAACCACCTTGCATTCCTGGGATGAATCCCACTTGATCAAAGTGAATGGTCCTTTTATTATGCTGTTGAGTTTCATTTGCAAGTATTTGGTTGAGAATTTATCAGTAAAAGCTTTATTACTGATTCAGTAACCTTAATAATGAAATGCTAATAGTTTTCTATTTCTTCATAATTTCATTTTAGTAGCTTCTGTGCATTAAGGAATTTATCCACCTCTTCTAGGTTATACAATTTTTGACATATAAATGTTTATAATAGTCTCTTATTATACTTTGCATTTTATTGTATCAGTTATAATGTCCCCCTTTTCATTTCTAATTTTATTTATTTGAGCCTTGTCTCAGTTTTTCTTAGTCTACCTAATGCTTGTCAATTTGATTTATAGAAATAAACACCAACTTTTACTTTCAATGATATTTTCTACTTTTTATAGTCTCTGATTCATTTATTTCTTCTCTGATATTTATTATTCCCTTCCTGCTACTAACCGAAGAGTTCTACTTGACCACCTTGCTCTGACATTCAAGTCATTACTTGATATAAGAATATCTCTACTATTTTGCTAATGTGTGAATATGATTTAGTAATCAATAATAAACTATTGAATAGTTCTGAACAGTTTATAAAGATGTAGTATCCAAATTTTCCATCATAGTTCATTTTTGTGTAGTCATATTTTTATATACTCATCCTTGTTGACATCAGGAGATAAAATTTTTCTGAAAAATATTTGGAAGTAGTGAAAATTTGTGATCTCTTCATTAAGCTCTTGGAAACATTTTCAATATATTGTTGGGATGACTTTTTCTCAATTCCAGATGTATGCTTCTGTTTAGAAAGTATGTAATTAGTGTAACCTTCCTAATCTCTAGTTAATCCTTCACTTATTCCATACAGGTGGGGTGAGTTGTCTCATTAGGATAAACACTAATATAAAAATAAGAAGAGTTTAAGATGTACAAAGAATAGTTCTGGTGTGATCAATGTTCATGGCTTATGGTTTGGATGTTTTTGACTCTTTTAATTAGTAATGAACTATACCAAATATCAGCAAATTTCTCCTAAGTCAGATAGTTAATATTTTTGTGGGATTATAGCACTCTGATGCGATTTCTCAATTTTGCAAAAGTAGTTACAGATAATGTATTTTAAGAAGCATTTATTTACACAGGCAAACAATGAGCCAGTCTGGCCTACAGACTGTGTGGATTCCTGAACCATCTCTTATTCTGTGGGTGGGATTTAAAATTGTTGTCTGATGCACTTATTTACATATTTTCTTCACTGTAAGTTAATAACAACAATAACATTTATTGACTGCCTTGTTCCTGAAAAGGTGCTAAATGTTTTAAATAAATAATTTGATTAAATGCTCATAGCAATTTTGTGAACTGAGAACTAGGGAATTCAATAAATTGTACAAGGTGAACAATACTGGTAGCACTCTGAGGACACGTTACTCCCAAGTGTAAGTCTTTAATCTATGCATACTTCATCTCTTCTTAAAATATAGCATGTCAGTCAATGACAAATATAAAAAGAGGTAGATTTGCCTCAGATGGTAGGAAACAAAAATTCAAGTGAGATTTTTCTGAAACAGAATTTTCTTAAAATGCAAATCAGAAATTATGGTCCTGTGTGAAACAGAAAACATCTGTCAGAATGGAGAAGCACACTAACTGAACTCTTCAGAGAAAGAGTGTTGTAATTTAATTGAAACTGATAAGGAGTGCGAAATTTATTGGCTTGATTCAGTATTCATTTGACACTTCCATAGAAGTAGGCAGTCTGCTTAAAGTTAAACCAACCAGTGAGAATATCATTTTTTCAATCCATTTTATTTTAAGCATATAGAACAAACCAGCATCAGATCTGGGTAGAGAGAGCGAGGCATAATGTATGTATTTCTGCACTATGACTTGTGGCAGTTTGAGGGAAGCATTGTCTTTTCTTTGCTGACCTATTTTATATTGTAAATAATCTGTTTTCTTAACAGATTATTGGGGAATAGAAAATTTTTTCTTCTTTTTTTTTCATTTTTACAGACCACATTTTGATTCATTGTGCACAAATGGGGTACATCTTTTCGTTTCTATGGTTGTGCACGATGTAGATTTATACCATTCTTGTACTCATACATGTACATAGGGTAAGGATGTCTGTCTCAGTCCACCATCTTACATACCCCGTCCCCTCCTCCCTCTCACTTCCCTCCATGTAATCTAAAGTTCCTCCATTCTGCTCTCACCCCCCACCCTCCCACCCCCTTTCTATATGGTCATTCACTTATCTGGGAAAACATTGGGCCTTTAGTTTTTCATTTATAGCAGCTCAATTCACGATGGGTAGATTGTGGAACCAAACTAGATGCCCCAACAGATGAATGGATAAAGAAAGTGTGGTGTATATACACAATGTGATATTATTCAGCCATAAAGAGGAATAATATTATGGCATTTGTAGATAAATGGGTGGAATTGGAGACTATAATGCTAAGTGAAATAAGTCAATCCCAAAAAAACCAAAGGCCGAATGTTTTCCTGATAAGTGGAAAATAAATTTAATACCTCAGTTTCTTCCCCCATTTTCTCCTTTCCCTTACTTTTTTGAATTTCTGTGAGTACTTAATATTGGTTTCAATTAAATATCAATTTCCAAAATGCATCTTTAACTTTAAATTTCTCAAAATAAACTATAAATGTTAAAATAATTCTATAATAGATACACAAGGAACCCTGAGAAAGCCTTACAAAATCCAAATAGAAGCTCACTTGTTAATGAGTAATAAAAGTAATGCAGTATTCAGTAATAGATTTTTGTTGTGCTAGTGAACATCATAAAGAGAATGGTTAATTAGGAAAAATATGTAAAATGTTAAAATAATTTTGAGTAGAGATAGAAAATATTCTTACTTCATCTGAACTTTCGTTTCCTTTTTTGTAGTAAAAAGTTATATTAGGCGTAATCTTTTTATTTATTATCTAAATATATTGGGTTAGGAAAAACCAATTTTATTTTCCAAGTGCCATTAATTCTTAAATGTAAATGCCTTCAAGGAAAAGTACAAACATGATATTTAATGAGGTTATTCTATTTTTTCTCTCTCGCTGTTTGTTATTCTTTATTTAAACTACGGGGGGGGGGTGTTTCTCATTTCCCAGAAGAAAAGAATGGGGAGAAAAGAAAAAGGGGGGGGGGAGGGAGGGAAGGGTCGAGAGAGAGAGGGGGGGGGGTTGTCTCATCGGAAGGGTCTCTGGGACTCCCTCCTATTCCGTGGTTCCTGGAAGACCCTTCAGGAATGCTCCACTGTGAGATGAACAGATGTGTCGCACTACAGGTGTGACATTTGGCAGCGGTCCAGGAGAAAAACGTTCCACTTCTCCAACAGCATCACCTATTCACGCCAGGCCTTTGCAGAAGGAAGGAGAGAGAGCCGAATGTCCTGGCGATCCCCGCGGGCTGAGAGACGAGGATGTCAAGTTCCACGTCAGCGCGAGCAATAGTCTGGAGGTGGCGGGCGGACGAGCGCGCACGCGCGAACGGGGTGGCCGGCGGCGCCCGCAGCCGCGCCGGGAGAGCCTGACGCCGGCCCGGCCCGGCGGAGGGACGCGAGGGACCGCGGCGCTACCCGTCCGCGACGGAAGAACACCGTCCAGCGGGGCGTCAGGAGGCCGGCGGCGGCGGAGGCGGCGGCGACGGCGGGGACCGGACCGCCTCGCGGGCACACCCTCCCGGAGGAGGGGACCCGCGAGGCGGGTCGCGTCACCGCCGCCGTGGCCGACGACGACATCCATGAGGTTATTCTTAAATCATCAAAGCACTGCTTGCAAGAACTTCTCGATATTCAAAAAAAAAAAAAAAAATTTAATCAGCCTTTTCCTTATTAGCCCCTGTCCCCCTTATTCTTTGCCAGGATGGTAGACCGTCCTTGGTCTAGCAAAATTTTCCACATAAAGGGTAATTCTAGGATCCACTTAATTTCTGTGTGGGTTACACATAACAAATTCCTCCAGGTCCTTATATCTGTGCCTGTGAAATCCAGTTTTCTTACTGATTTCTTCTTCTGTCCTTTCATTATCCATATTTTGATTTTTACCAATTTATTCATATATCAGTTTTTGAAGCAGTAGAAAGATAAAAGGTTAAGTCAGTTTATTTTACTATTTTTTGTGTTTTGTTTTTAGAAATTGATGACTTAGGATATTAATTGAGGAAAGCCATAGGACAATTGTTATTAATTATGTTCAATCGGCTCTTAATTATTTATACATTATTCAACATCTTGCCTTCATGAATGTTGAGAGATAGTAGAACAAGAGTCATTCAAATTTTGACATTACCCTGTGAGACAAGTTATGGTTCTAAATTAAGGTGATTAAATGAATGAGGGGGATACCAACTGGAATGTAGAAAGCTGTTTGTGGAGTGTTAATATCCACACTTGTTTCTTCTGGCAAAAAGCAGGCACTGACTGCTGCAGTAGAACCAATTTGCACTGAAAGTAACTTTTAGTTGGATTTCATGCATATGTTAATCACCAGCAAATTTGACAAGGTACTTGTTTAAGCTCAATCACCAAATTTGCACAGAATTTCCTCATCTAAACAACACAAAGTATATTTGAAAATCCCCACACAAAAATTAAAAAATACAATTTATGTATATAGTATTTTTCCAATTTTAGCATGTTCTTTGACTGTGCCAACCTTAATTATTCTTTTTTGCATAGTGTACCTTTTATCTCCAGTATGATATGATGTCATCACAGGTACAACAGCATCCAAAAGATATTTCTCCAAAGTGTGGCCAGAGAATATCTTTGGATAGCTCTTCTATTTCTTAATCTCAAACCTGAACATGTTTATTTTCCACAGAGAGGAGTACTATCAATGTTTTTACTGTTGCAATTGTTGCTACTAGTGGTTTAATTCTTATTCTTCTCTGGTAATTTATTTTTCACAGTTCTTACACAGAAATATTTCAAATTAAATCAGAGAAAGGTTTACTGTGAGGCTATAAGATTAAGATGCATTCAACAATAACATGCTAAGCTTTTGACATATAAATTCTTACATCTGACTTTATCATAACTGTACTTAAAGTCAGAATTTATCTTCAGTTTAATTTTTCCAGATGGGAGTTGTAATTGCAGATAAGAGATACTCACTCGTAATATTTGTAGCATGTAGACAAATGACTCAACTTGTAATATTTACAGCACAAATGACTATAAGAATTCCTCTAGGTCAATAAATAAGAAAAAGACAGGATGAAAGAAAGTTTGACAAAGACTTGAACAGTCACTTCATGAAAAGAATTCCAAAAGGCCTGCAAATGTAGGGGCTCAGCCTTTTCAGTAGTAGGGGAAAAGCAATTTTAAGTCACAGTAAGAAACCATTATACCATTATACACACGACTGGCAAAATGTACTAAGACAATGATGTGGGAGAGTAAATTTATACAAGCACACTGAAAAGTGTGTAACTAAGTCAAAAGTAATATACTCTGCGACCTGGGATTTCCACGCCAAAGTAAATATCCTAATGAAAACCATGCATAATGTAACAGCATCCTCCCAAGTGAAAGGGCACAAAAATGTGTCTCTTAAAAACAATGTTCAACATAAAAGGCAATATAGCAAAGAATACTTAGGGTATGGTTCTATTTAGATAAACGTTCAAAACCAGGCAAAACTGAATGATGGTTGAGTACACACTTGATAAACTCTAAAGGGGAATCAGAAATCAAGTGAGAATGGTGGCCCCTGGTGGGGAGAGAGGAGGCTGCGGGGATGATCCTTAAGCACTGTTTCTCCTCTCTGATGGTGGTTATTTACCTTCTGCTTTTTATTTATTAATGCAGTTGTGTTTATGTTTCTTATGTTTCACGTTCTCTCCTGAATGTGTTTAGGAAACATACTCACTCAGTACACACTTGCTCCTAGCTTGAGAATGGATTATATGTGGGCAAGAGTGGACCAAGGAAACCATAATGTGGGGGAGAGATTAACAGGAGCAGGGGCTTGGACCAGGGCCATGGTCCAGGGACAAAGAGATGGAAAGAAATAGATCCATCAGGCAGTATTACTAGGACTTGCTAATGGATGGTTTCCTCTTATTCCTTGTGATAGTTCATAAACCAGAAAAGGTTACATGGACAGAAGCAGCTGGAACTATTCGGGATGGAGTATGAGTTTATACAGTCCTGCATATTCTTTCTCATCTCTCTCCTGGAAAATCAGTACTGATAATGGATGGAGCAAGTGTAAGTATTAATGTGTGTTTTTAAGAAATAGATTAACATGCAGTCAACCTAGGGAATTTAGAAACAAGCTAATAGAATTCTTTGCCAATTGATTAATAACTGACATCTTTACCAGCCTCCCATTTTGTTATCATAAGCAGGTTTTATCAATAGGAGGTAAAAGTTAGATTTAGTGTAATTAGTTTCTAATTACTTTAAGTTTACCAGTACATTAAAAAGAAAACAAGTCTCCCCCGCCCACATCCCATGCTGGGGAGGGGACCCAGGGTTGGTAAGTAAGCTCTCTACCACTGAGCTGTACCCCCAGCCAAACCATTTTTATTCATCCCTGGAATTCCTTACTGGTTTTGTATAATATCACTGACACTTACTCAGGTTAATAAAGTGTTGGTATTTTATAGCTAGATCACAAAGGAGGTCAAAATGTAC
Organism: Sciurus vulgaris; assembly: GCF_902686455.1. NCBI lineage: Eukaryota > Metazoa > Chordata > Mammalia > Rodentia > Sciuridae > Sciurus > Sciurus vulgaris. The sequence continues at coordinate 50,335,458 of NC_136473.1, forward strand.
TAAATTAAATGTATTCCATATAGCATCCAGAAATAGACTATTGCAATAATAGACACTAAAAGACTATGTAAAACAGCTGGTCTTGGTGGCACACATCTGTAATTCCAGTAACTCTGGAGGCTGAGGCAGGAGGATCACAAGTTTGAGACCAGTCTCGGCATAATTAGCGAGGCCCTAAGGAACTTAACAAACCCTGTCTCAAAAAAAAAAGGTGTTGGGGATGTGACTGAGTGGTTAAATACCACTGGTTTAATTAACAGTACAAAAACAAACAAAAAACAAAAGAATATGTAAAATATTATAATCTAAAATCATTGCAAAACTTGAGGTGAATTTGTAGTTTCCTATTTGGCTATTGATGAAAATTATTTTCCTTTCCTTTTCTCTGGAAAAAGGCAGAGCTGTCTTCAGCATTGACGTCCTCTGATGTCCAACATCAGGGTAGTAGTGTTTCCCTGTGCTCACCCTACAGGTCCAACAGATGGAGTGTTTGAAGTGCTCCAGTCTCCAAAGAGAGGCAGCTAGGTTCCTGAAGTACTTAAACAGTGCCCTTAAGCCGCCTTTCTCTTTCTAAGGTCACGTTTCTGAATGTGGCCTCCATCCTGGAAATGATGCTCAGACCTGAGCATGTGAAGTGTGCAGCTTTTCTACTCCCCCTTCTGAAGAAGCCAATCACACATTTACCCTGCTAAATTTATCTGTACTTTTTTCCTTTTTTATTATAACATTTTTTGTTTGGGGGGTTTTGTTTTTTTTTTGTTTCTTTGTGTCACTAGGGAGAATTCACAGGAAGTCTACCATGGAACTACATCCCCAGACGTTTTTATTTTTTATTTGTTTCTTTATTTTTAAAAATATATTAAAGTAATCCAGGTGCAATGGTGCATGCCTGTAATCTCAGTGACTTGGGAGGCTCAGCAACTTAGCAAGACCCCGTCTCAAACTAAAAAACAAAAAGGGCTGTTGATATGGCTCAATATGAAACATCCCAGGTTCAATTCCTAGTACCAAAAAAAGTGCACATGCACATACCTATATGCACATATGAACGTGTATGTATATGTGCAGATACACACATATACTATATATATACATACATACACACACAAGATATATATATGCTGTATATTTTATATAGTCTACAAAATAGATTGGATATGGCCTGTCCCTTGCATTTGTTAACCCCTTGTACATGTGTTTCCACACAGGTATTTGGTATAATAGTTATTCAGTAAGCACAGAACAGAGGAGCCAAAGTGATTTCAATAGCATGCAGCTTGGAAGTCAAGTGGTGCCTTGAAAGACTTAGGCCTTCTATAGGTGGGTTATATTACTCAGCACAAATTGAGAACATGAAATTTTTCAGGGAAATAACAATCCCAAATGGCACTGATAAAGTGAAGTACAAAATCCCAAATGAAAGTTAATTTTAAAATTCACTAACAGCTAAAAAAAATCTGTGCTGATTCCAAATTTACTTAAGTGATAGCTTTAATTATTTAAATTTTTCAAACTTACATCTTTCTTTTTTTTAACTTTGTCTTACCAATTTACCCAAGTTTGCTTTAACTGAACCTGACACACTTTAGAAATTCCTGTTGTTTCTTTGGTTTCACTCAATAAATCAATATATTTTTGTACCACTCTGTTTCTCAACCTCTTTTACCCCATCATATAACCTTAAAGTTCTGTTTTCTGTGAGTCCCTAGGAAGACAAATGACCCATGCACACAGAAACACAAGTCAGATATAGTTTAAAGTGAGCAGGACATGGTGGACTCTGATGAGTCTCTTGTCAGCTCTTAAGAAGGTTCAACCTAGCAAATATAAACAAATAAATAACCAAATATATATATATATATATATATATATATATATGTATATGTGTGTGTGCATGTGTGTGTAAGTGTATAAAAGTTGAACCTCTCCAAACAGCAGTGCCTACTGAGAGAAGGAAGAAAATAGGAACAGAGAAACTAACTGAAAAAGATCAAAGAGAATGAGCAGAGTGTAAGTGAAGGGAGGCAGGAAGAGAAGTAATGTTCACTGAACTTAATATGGACATTTCCTCCTTACATTCTCACAAAAATTTTTTGATTTCACGTAATTTTGATTCTGGTACTGACACATACCATGCACATATTTTGTTCTGTTACCAACCAGATGTAAGAGATGTAAAGTAAGTGCTAAATACGTCATTCTGCCTTCATTCATTGGGTTAAAAGTGGTCATCCGTTAGTTGCTGCTCTTATCACTTGTGTTTAGAAGTTTAGGCTTAGTTATATCAACTGTCTCAAATCATTCCCGTTTTACAGGTAAACTTGACAGGTTACAGAATTTCTGTAACAACAGTTTGACTCTCTGAGAGTACAAAACTTGAACGAAAATTGACCTGCCTAGTATCTTCTGCCTATTGAATGTGTTTAATCCTTTCTCTTTAATATTGTCACCTTAACAATCCTTCCAGCTATGCATTTTAAAAGATGTGATGGAGAAGTGATCAGCTGGTGGTTTTAGGTATGCTAAAGTAACCAAATCATTTTTCTTTATTTTCTATTCTCAAGGAAATAATGTGAGCATTTCCATTTTTGTTTCAGTTTTTACAGTATACCTGTTGCCACCATATCTTATTTAGTTTAGATAAATAGCTGCTGTTTAATGTTTCTCAAAGTGCATCTTGTGGTATACCCCCAGAAGTGTCCTGTGAGTTTCCTGCCCTCCATTCCTTTCTGTGCTTTGATCTTTGCTTTTTCTCATCTCCCCTCCCAAAAAGATCCATGGCTTGGAAAGAGCAGAAAATCCAATATGGTGATTACTTAGAATGGATAAAGTATGTATTTTTTTTCCCCTTGAAAACTTAACCACTTTTAACAGTGGAGATCCTAATGGACAAGTTTGACTTATTTTAAAGTAATATGGCTGAACTATGGCAACTGTCAACTACTGCCCAGTGTGTTCTAAACATCTGAGACATTTGTAATCATTTTTTCTCTCCATCTCAGTTGGATGAATCTATTCCACTATATGAGGCAAAAATTTCCAAGGAAGTTGTTCAGAAAAATCAAGGAAGAAAAATCAAGTTGTTCAATTTAATCTTCTTTCTCAAACCTCAGCTGGATAACCCAATCCCAGTATTTGAAGCCAGAGTTTTCCTTGGGAATTGGAAAAAATCAAGGAAGATAAAAAGCAAGTTGTTCAGTTTTTAAGCATGTTTTCTGACTTACAAAATGTTCAGTTATTTGACATACTTGAAAAATGTTTTCCAGATTACTGTGCAAATGAGCAAGATAATTCTGTAACATTTGAAGGGGTATTCTGAAAGCCATTTTTAGTAAATTTTTTCTACACATTTGCCTCTCTTCCCATGAGGAAAACTGCTTTCAGCAAAATCCACACCATTCTAATCATAAGTCTGTTACAGGCCTTGGTATACTGTCAAAATAATGTTATTAGTTACTTGTCAATTCCATTGTGAACATCTTAACGAGTCTTTGCTTTCAGAATTTAAGCATTTGAATTTATTTTCAGGTCCCAAAGTACCTAACTCATACACACTTCAATTTATCCATTTACTTCGAGTTTCTTCAGGAACAAAGATCACAGTATCTTGTCCTGTGGGAGCTGCAGAGCATTTGCGTGAAGGGCTGGGACTGCCTGCATTGGGAAAGGGGGACTGAGCTTGAAGGGTGCTATCTTCTGAGTTCTCTCTTGAAGAAGGCGGGGTTGGGGTCTGCTCTGGTGCTGTCACCACCTCTAGATGTCACCACTGCTCCCCGAAAGCTCTAAGCAGCAGTCCAGCACCGCGAGTCCAGACGCTGTACCCGCGGTGATGACATCCCTACTGCAGGCCTAGCAGCGTTCAACCATTTCGATGCCCAACGGGGTAGTGCACACCCGCCCGGGCCAAGTGCTGCCCACAGCCGCCTCATCTCATGGCAGAATCGCGGCCGAAAGCCTGGCAGGAGCGCAGGACCGCCCGGCCCGGAGGAACGCAGCCGGGGGCGGGACCTCGCGGGCCGCGTGCCTGCCACGCACGCCGCGCGGGGGCGGGGCCCTGGCGCGCGGGAAGTGCTGCGGGGCGGGCGGTCGGCCTCAGCCGCTTCGCTTCGTGGCCCTGTCGGTGGCCGGCTACTCGCCCACCTTCAAGAGGCCGCTGGACACACTGCGGCTCCGACGGAAAAGGTCCCGGAGCCAAGAAGCCGCCGCCTCCCGGTCTCCCGAGCTGCGGAGCCGACGCCTCGCCGCGCCGCCCTGGCGGCCGTGCTGCCCCTCAGGTCCCTCCTGGCCGCCGGCGGCAGAGTGGGCGGTCCGACCGCGGCCGGCAGGAACCCCTTCGCCCGCCTGGACAAGCGGCTGCGGGTCGCCATGGACGCCCGGGACGGGCTGCCCCGCGGCCAGCAGGCGGCGCCGGGCTCGGTGAGTGTCTTCGTGCCTGCCGGGCGAAGGGCTTTCGTCCTTCATGGCGGGGCCAGCTGCGAGTTAGGGATGGAAAGTTAGGGCTCGGGGCAGGGAAATGGGCGCGAAGCGTTCCTGTCGCCGCGGCCTGAGGGAGCCCCGAGCCCTGGGGACGGCTGCTCCTGAAGGGCGGGGTTTGCCGAGGCTGCCCGGCTGCGGCTGTGCTGCCGCTGTGCGCCGCCTCCGCTCGGGAGACGTGACTGCAGGTCTGCGCGGACGTCCCTCCGCGGAAGGCATCCCGAGGGCAGCGTGGACGGACCAAGCCCCGACCGCCTTCCCACCGTGCTTCTCGCGCAAAGCTGCGCGGAGTGGAGGAGTGTTGAGGATAAATCTGTTCGGACATCACCAGCATTTTTCTTGCCTTTTGGGTCTTTCGGCTTAAGGTTTGTATGGTCAGTTACTCAATGCGCAAAACTGACCTTTTTCCCTCTTAGTTTTAATATTAAAGTTCAGACCCAAAGTGAAAAACTGCTAGGATTGATTTGGGTGTGTATAAGTTTGTGTGCACTGGCATTTACTGAGAAGGTACTTTGCCAGGTGAGCCTGTCTACACATTTAAAGCAAACTTCAGCATCATTTACATTTTAAAAGGACGATTTTCTTAACCTGTTTTTAGATACTAATCAAGAAAATGATTTGCCATGGGAAGAGATGTCATCTGAAAGAACATCAGTTACTGAACTACCCCAGGTAATACTTTTTAAATATCATTAGCGTGTGTATTCGTATGCTTCTCAGAAGCATTCTGCTTGAAAAATAGTTTTGCAGAGAAGCTTGAAAGTGGTTATCTTTACCAGAGTTGAATAGATGGCATCAGCCAAAATAAAGGATTTGGTGTGTTACAGTAAGAATTGCTGTAATGGTCACCAGCAGGAAAGTAGGCATAGTAGATGAGAGTTGTTGGTTGCCCTTTACCCTCATCAGTTTTTTTAACACACTTCTTTTTTGAGCTCATCACTCAGAGGAACCCCTCCATACTAAGGTACTTCTTCAACTTGATCCTTTATTAAATCTTCAAAACAAATTCTCCAGTTACCTCCACAAGTTATGGCATAGCACCGAACCTTGCTGTCCACTTCCACAACACCTACAAGTACTTATGTTGGGATCATTTGGTAAATGTATGATTGTACCTAATGGGTGCAGGTTATCAAAATGCCACAAGACTCAATCTCCCCTCTTTGCCTAAGACTGCCTTACCTAAAAGACTTCTTTTTTTTTTTTTTTTTTCTTTTTGCGGCCCTGGGGATGGAACCCAGGGCCTTGTGCTTTCAAGGCAAGCTCTTTACCGACTGAGCTATCTCCCCAGCCCGAGAATTCTTGTAATGTGAATAATATTGACTTGAAAAGACAGCAAAGTGGGTTAATGGCAGATTTTTGAGATCAGAAAATGTTTCTTAAAAATGGCCTTTAAGGGTTCCTAAGGTTACCTGCAGGAAGAGCAGCTTAGCCCAAGTTCCAGTTTCAAAGGCTTTAGGTACTTTTTCAGACATTGGGAAGATTTCTACTTTGATAACAACATCTGTAGTACTCTATAAAGTGTTAGTTCTTTTTAGTAAAACCTAAAAAGTGAAATATGCTCCATTCCAACAACAAGTTTTTGCCTCTTAGTGGAAACGACTATGAATAGATTAATTTAGCTCCTTCCAGAATTTTTCAGGAGGTATGATTTTTTAATGATATTTAGTGTATAGTTCATGTAATTTTGCTATTCAGAGACTGTGAATATGTTAGTTAATAAAATCTTTAGATTGAAGGGTTTTTCTGGAAACTCGGAAACTCTGATTTTTTGTGTTGTTTTCTTTTTTCTTTTAAAAGGCTTTACCCCTATCATTCTCTGAATCGGATAGTCTGTCCTCAGAAAATACTGAGTTACCTGTGGACTGGAGTATTAAAACCCAACTCCTTGTCACCTCTTCTCAACCCTTTACCTGGGCAGATCATTTGAAAGTACAGGCAGAGGCTCAAGATCTTGTCCAGCATTGTAGAGCAACAGAAGTTACTTTGCCTGGAAGTATAAAGGTAATTCTGAAATAAATGTTTTAAAGTAGCAGATTAAGTATAAAATGCTTCTGTAAAATACTAAACAGATTTCTTTTTTCTGTTAAGTTTTTCTTCTAATATCTAAAGACACAAAGAATTGGGTAATTTTGTTTCTTCCAAATGGTGCTTTCCTACACATTTTTGATAGATTGTGTAACAGCCCTTTAAATTTAGAGACCTATCCTGAGAATTAGGCAGTGGTGCAGGCAGGAAGTGTTGCACAGTTGTAGATAGACCAATCCCTGTATTTTATTTATTTGTTTTTATGTTGTGCTGAGGATGGAACCCAGGGCCTCCCACATGCTAAGTGAGCACTTTGCCCCTGAGCCACACCCCAGCCCCAAATCATTTTTTTCTAAGGCTTCTTTAGAAAAAAATAAAATAAAAGGAAATGAAATGCAATTGAGTAAGTTATAAAAGCAGATGGATTTTACTGATTTTTTTCTCATAGGATATAGTCTTTTTAAATATGCGCTCACTTTGCTACCTAGGTAATGGTCTATTATAAATTAAAGTTCTAGACTAGTTCTAGAGAAATACAGCTTCATGACTTTCAAGCATCTCATCAACTCAAACTAGATGAAACAGGATTATATAAAACTTGTTATATCTTTTTCAGTAAATTAGGATGATTTGTCATATCCATTATCAGTGTTCACTGACTACTTCTGAAAGTGTTTTTATGGGGTACAGGGATTAAATGTGGTGTGGTGCTCTCTATACAAACATATTTCAACCACTTATGATAAAAAAGTTTTTGTTAAGGATAGTAGAGACAGGAGAACGTTGCCACCTATGTTACTTGTGTGTTCCTTCTGATACATGTTTTTATTTTGCTGCATGATGAAGCAAATAAATTTGCTGAAGAGGCTATCTTTTCTCCATTGTATGTTTTTGGCACCTTTGTCTAATATGAGATGACTGTACTTATGTGGGTTTGTCTCTGTCTTCTCTTCTTTACCATTGGTCTACCTGTCTATTTTGGTGCCAATGCCATGCCGTTTTTGTTACTGTGACTTTGTATTATAGTTTAAGGTCTGGTATTGTGATGCCTCCTGCTAAGTATTGCTTTGGTTATTCTGGGTCTCTTATTTTTACAAATGAATTTCACTGTTGGTTTCTCCATTTCTATGAAGGTCATTGGGATTTCAATTGGAATTGCCTTGAATCTGTACAACACTTTTGGTAGTATGTCCATTTTGACAGTATTAATTCTGCCAATCCAAGAACATGGGAGATCTTTCCATCTTCTAAAGTTATTGTTAATTTCTTTCTTTAGTGTTCTGTAGTTTTCACTGTAGAGGTCTTTTACCTCTTTTTTGTTACATTGATTCCCAACTATATTATTTTGTGTGTGTGTGTGTGGCTGTTGTGAATGGGTAGTTTTCCTAGTTTCTCTTGCAGAGGATTTGTCACATGAATAGAAATGCATTAGATTCATGAGTGTTGATTTTGTATGTTCCTTTGCTGAATTCACTTATTAGTTCTAGAAGTTTTCTGGTAGAGTTTTTTGGATCCTCTAAATACAGAATCATGTCATTAGCAAATAGTGATAACTGGAGTTCTTCTTTTCCTATTTGTATCCCTTTAATTCTTTGGTGTGTCCAATGGCCATAACTAGAGTTTCAAGGATGATGTTGAATAGAGGTGGGGAAAGAGGGCATACCTCTCCTGTTCCAATTTTTGTAGGGAATGCTTTCAGTTTTTCTCTATTTAGAATGATGTTGGTCTTGAGCTTAGCATAGATAGCCTTTACAATGTTGAGGTGTGTTCCTACTATCCCTAGTTTTTCTAGTGTTTTAAGCATGAAGAGGTTCTGTATTTTATCAAATGCTTTTTCTGCATCTATTGAAATAATCACATGATTCTTAACTTTAAGTCTGTTGATGTGGTGAATTACACTTATTGATTTCCAGATGTTGAACTAACCTTGCATCCCTGGGATGAAACCCACTTGGTCATGGTGCACTATCTTTTAAATATGTTTTTGTATGCAATTTGCCAGAATTTTGTTAAGAATTTTTGCATCTGTGTTCATCATGGATATTGGTCTAAAGTTTTCTTTCCTTAATGTCCTTGTCTGGTTTGGGTGATACTAGTATAGTATAGATAGTATCAGGGTGATACTAGCTTCATAGAATGAGTTTGGAAGGGTTCCCTCCTTTTCCATTTTATGGAGTACTTTGAGGAGTATTGGAATTAGTTCTTCTTTGAAGGTCTTGTAGACCTGGGCCGAGAATCCATCTGGTCCTGGGCTTTTCTTGGTTGGTAGACTTTTGATGCCTTCTATTTCAGTGCTTGAAATTGGTCTGTTTGAATTCTGTATGTCCTCCTGATTCAGTTTGAGTGGATCCTACGTCTCTAGAAATTTGTGCCTTTGAAATGTTTTATTTTTGTTGGAGTATAAATTTTCAAAATAGGTTCTAATTATGTTTTGTACTTCAGTAGTGTCCATCCTGATATTTTCTTTTTCATCACAAATTTTAGTAATTTGAGTGTTCTCTATCCTTTTTGTTAATGTGGCTAAGGGTTTACCAATTTTGTTTATTTTTTCCTAGGAACCAACATTTTGTTTTGTCAATTTTTTGAATTGTTTCTTTTGTTTCAGCTCTTATTTTAATTATTTCCTTTCTTTTCCTATTTTTGGTGTTGACCTGTTCTTTTTCTAGGGCTTTGATATATGTTAGGTCATTTACATGTTGACTTTTTATACTTTTAATGCATGAGTTCAATACAATGAATTTCCCTCTTAGTACTGATTTCATAGTGTCCCAGAGATTTTGATATGTTGTGTTGATGTTTTTTACCTCTAAGAATTTTTTTTCTCTCTTCCCTGATGTCTTGTGCTATCCATGCATCACTCAGTAATGTATTATTTAGTTTCCAGGTATTGGAGTAATTTCTATTTTTTATTTTATTATTGATTTCTGATTTCATTCCATTATGATGTGGTAGAACATGGGGTAGTATCTCTATTTTTTTGTATTTGCTAAGGATTTTGGTTTTTGATCTCATGCTCTTCTCTCCCCCATTGCCTCTTGTCTGCTTTCCCTTCTCCCATCCTCTCTCTACTCTACTAGACTTTCTTTCCCTAGTCTATTCATTTGTATTTGATTGTCCTTTATGTAATATTTTCCTTCCCTCTACTTTCCTTTATTTTACTTTCAACACGTACCTTTCTGGACCCTCCTTATTTTCCTCATTGTATTAATGTCTCAGTGCCTGAAGAGATCAAAGACATGTTTCTGTTGCACTTTAGATTGTGTTTCTTACTCTTTTATCCCCACAACCAGGGAAGCGTCTCTGAAATATGTGGCAGAGGGGAAAAAGAGAGTTCAACAAAGAACAAGTATGTTCCTAAGGTTTTTGCCACTTTGTTCCATTGGCCAATGCAAGTCATATGCCCAAGTATGACTCCCATGTTGTAGGGATATAAGGTACTCTTCCCAGGAGTGTTGGAAAAGTGGACATTGGTGATTAATGTCCATATCCACTGTCTCCTTTTGCTCACCTGCTACATGTTGGTGGTTCCTGCCTTGACCTTGACCTTCCTATTTCATAAATCATAAAGCATTGTGTGTGTGTGTGTGTATATGTGTGTGTGTGTGTGTGTGTGTGTGTGTGTGTGTGTAATAACCAGGATCAAAATCCTCCTGGAAACTGAAGATTCCAAACTCTCTATGAACAATTTTAATCTCTCTTCTGAATAAGTCACTTTGTCTAAGAGTACTTGCTTCTGAATTCGGCAATCTCCAGGATAATTACCGTTTGGCCATGTGGAAAAGTAAGTGAGATTGATGAGGCTGAATTAGCCGTAGGCAAGAGAGGAATTGGGAGGTTCCAAGGTAACATAATCAAATTCATAGGTTTGGCAGGATAACCTTTTAAGTGGAAATTATATTGTTATATTTATTCTTATCTGTAAAATTATAATAATAATGCCTACTTTTGTAGGATGTTCCTGAGTGTTAAATGCATTTGTGTATGTAAATACTGGAATGATCACTGGCTTACAGGGTTTGATATTATTCTTAAATAAGCTATTTCAACCTCTGAATCATCAGAATAATATTCTATAAATTGTTGACCACAAATTTAGGGGAAAAATATAATAAATACTTATCATTTTAAGGGAAAATTTATTATCTTAAGGGAGAGAGAGTAAGTGATTAAATGAAATCACTGATTTTTATTTTTCACCTTGGAATTTTCACATTGAAAATGTACTTAGGCATTATCTAATCTAACTATCTATGTCTTCAAATGAGGAAAACAAGATCAGGAAAAGCGTAGCCACCTGCAGAGCCCATAGCTAGATGGGAGGTAAGCCACTTCCAGCACTCAGTGCTTACAGTGTTCCACCCATGTACGTTTCTCAAGAGACTATGTTGCCATTCTGTATATAAATCAAAAAATTCAGAGGCAGAGATTCAAGCCACTGCCATCCAATCATAGCATAGGTTTTCTTCTGGAGATACTCCATCTCTGGAATTTGACACTTCTCATTTTAAGTGTTACCTCAAATGGAGTCATGTGCTGGAGAGTTTGTACTGTATTGAAAGAGGCCAAGATCTTGTGGCAGGATTTGGTCTATTGGTTTGATTTGGAAAATTACACATAGCTTTCTAGTGCCCCACAAATTAGAGTAGAGTTACTATAATTTAGTTTTAGAAGTCATTCAACATTGGTATTTCTCACTTCTTTTCAGCCACTTTGTGTTCAATGAGTTGCCATAAAAATTTAAAAACAGCTTCTCATATTCCCTGATGATATTATGATTGCAGTTGTGTTGGATCAATTTTAAAGACATCTTTGCAGTATTGTGCTAATATTTCTGAAATCATATTGATACTGAGTCCTTTGTCTAACATCTTGTTTCATTCTACTTAGTTGAGACTTTTAAAATTCCTTTCTGGAATGATTTGTAGTTCCCACTGTCCCAGTCTTACATAAATCTTATTAGATTTATATTTATGCATTTCATTTTTATGTTATTGTAAATTGCATCATTTATTTAACTTTGAGTTTTTCCCCCTAATAGTTGGAAATAAATTGGTTTTTGTATCTGGTGACCTTCCTAAACTCACCTATCAGTCTTGTAGTTGATTTGTAGATTCCTAATGTTTTCTAGACAGACAATCATGTTATTGGCTATTATAGAAATTATACTTCTTCCTGCTCCACCTCTATATTTGGGTTTCTTTCCACAGCTTCATTGCACTGCTTGAGCCCTGAAGCACAATTTGAACAGAGTAGAAGATATAATGGTGATTAAGAGTGATTAAGTTATGATATTAGCTGCAGACTTTACATAGCTATCCTTTGCCTGTTTGAGTAGTTGACTTTCTGTGAATATTAGGTGTTAGAATTTTGTCAAATACTTTCATGTATCTAATTAGATAATTACATGGTATTTATTTTATTCTACTAATATAGCTAATTGCTGTTTTGTTAAGCTATGCTTTTATCCCGATGCCCCCTTAATCTTGCTATATTTTGTTTGATATATTACAGTATTTAACTTGTTAATATTTTATCACACATTTTTCTATCTGTTGTGCCTTTTTTCTGATTTTCCTGATAGGGTACCATTAGCTGCACTAAATAAGTTGGTAAGTGTTCCCTGTGAATCCATCTTCTAAAAACATGTTTATAGACCCAGTGTATCTTTTTTTTTCTTAACTCTCTAAAAGCTCTATTTATTTATTTATTTTTTCATTTTTACAGACTGCATTTTGATTCACTGTACACAAATGGGGTGCAAATTTTTGTTTCTATGGTTGTACATGATGTAGATTCACACCATTCGTGTAATCATACTTGTACACAGGGTAATGATGTCTGTCTCATTCCACTGTCTTTCCTGCCCTTGCCCCTTCCCCGCCTCTCATTTCCCTCTACCTAATCCAAAGTTCCTTCATTCTTCTCTCACCCCCCACTCCCATTATGTATCATTATCCACTTATCAGAGAAAACATTTAACCTTTGTTTTTTGGGGATTGGCTTCTTTCATTTAGCATAATATTCTCCAATTCCATCCATTTACCTGCAAATGCCATAATTTTATTCTTCCTTATAACTGAATAATATTCCATTGTGTGTATATACCACAGTTTCTCTATCCATTCATCTATTGAAGGGCATCTAGGTTGGTTCCACAATCTAGCTATTGTGAATTAAGCTGTTGTAGACATTGATGTGACTCTATTTAAATCATTATTATATTTCATATTTTTTCCCTCATAGCTTTGTATTTTCGTCTCCATCCTTGAGAATATTTATACTATTTTTAATAGCTATTTTAGATTTTTGCCTATTAATTACATCATCTTTTCCCTTATAGTCTGTTCTAGTGACTGTTTTCTCTTATTAGTTATTCCATATTTCCTTCTTTTTGTGCCTGGCAAATTCACACTGATACTAGACATAGTATATTTTATGTATTGAGTGTTATATTTTGTTTCATTTTAATAAGAATCATTGGATTTTTGTATGGGCATGCAGTTGTTTGCAGATTGCTTTGAGCTTTGTCAAGGCTTTGCAGCTTAGAAAGGGTAAATCTATAACATTTGCTACTCTTAGGCCAGCCATGTCTTTTGTGATAGCTACACCTTTTGACATCTTTTTAATGTCCTGAGTATTACAAATCTCTTTACTGTGGCCAAGGAAGCACAATTTTTTCCAAACCTTGTGTTAGCTTGGAGAATTATTTGGTCAGCTATTATCTACATATTCTTTCCTACTTCATGGAGATTCCCCTCTCACATACTAAATAATTTCTCAGCCAAACGCTTAGGGGATTTGTCAGCTGAGTTTCTCTCTGGAATTCTCTGGATTTGTCTCTCCTTTCTCTGGTATCTATCCATAACTTATATGTGGAACAGCGTCACTGAGCTATGGTCTCTGCTTTAACAATTTAGCAAACTACTCCAGCTCTGCTTGACTTATCTCTCCCAGACTTGAACTGCTTCTAGGAAGTAAACTTGTTTTCTTAATTCTTTCCTCCTGTTTTATATGACATCCAGTACTTCACCTGAGATTTTTTCATATACGGTCAAAACTCATTATTTGGAAATTTCACTTTGTTATTTGCTAAAATATATTTGTCACAAAATCAATACTCATGATACTATTCTGTCATTTGTAGTCCTCCACACAGTAGGGACAATTTTGAGTAGACAACCTGTACTCCCAGCTAAGACCAAATGAAGAGATGCTCTGCCTTTTTATTTCACTCTTATAGTAAACGAAGTGTTCTTTGCGCTAATAGTTTTTTGAGTTTTTTTTTTTTTTTCCATTTTGGGCGGTTTTGTTTATTTGATGATTTTAACTATTTATAATGACCCCTGATCATGGTGCTGAAATTCTGTCTGGTGTTGCTAAGTACAGGAAGCCCCTCATGTGCCTTCAGGATAAAACGTGTGTTAGATGAACTTCATTTAGGCATGAGTTAGATTATTGCTGACCTCTAGTTTAATGTTAATGAATCCATGACATACATGAAATAAAGTGTCTTTAAAGTAGAAATATACATAAAGAAAGTTTCTTTGTTGATTGATAGATAAAAGATGTTGTGCATCAGAACTTTGGTTTGCTTCCTTTTTCATTACAGAATGTACAATTAAATTCTTGGTGGCCTAAAAGAAAATGCATAAACACACATACATTAGGAAAATTTATTTGTAAAAAACAAGTGTGCATTTTAAGTTCCCAGTCAGTAGTCAGTTCTCTCGTGCCCTTTAAAAAATTCCATATTGTTTTAACACTTAATAACCTGTTTAACATATACAATCCATACTTCTTATTTCCATTGTGCACTAGACATGTCTTATCTTTAAATTCCTGGGATATCAGTAAATAGTTCCTAATTAGGACATAAAGTTGGAGTGTGTTTTTGTATGCATGTGTCTAAATCAGATGATCTGTGTGCACATGGAATATAGTAACAACTGAACTATTCTGTGAACCTTGATAAGATCCCCTCCCACACAGCCTGAAATACTATTATTAAATAATTCCTTGAATTAATCTATTATTATTATTATTATTATTATTATTATTATTTGGTAGTGGGAAGTATAGGAGCACATTACCAGTGAGCTGCATCTCCAACCCTTTTCTTAAGTAGCTGACCTCCTACTTCATCCTTGAGTCCCTAAAATTACAGAGGTGTGTCACCATGCCTGGCTGTAAGTCCATTATTGTAAGAAAACATGAAACTCTCTATTATGTCCATATTTTTCAACTATTCTAAATAGAATATTGTGAAAATCAGAATACATTCTGATTTTCAAGGGGAACCCTGTGTTTGAGGGTTTCACGTATGTTCTCCAATAAATGACTTTTTCCAGTGTGCTTGCTTTAGAAAATAAAGTGGCCCTATGCCTAATGCAAAGGTTCCAAAGAGAGCTACCAGTTGTCTCCCCACTCAGTGTGAAACGCTCTCAGGTGAGAAAACAAATTGCAAGGTAAAAAGCAAGAAAAGACAGCTATATGAGAAAGGAGGTTGCTATGAGCAGTTCTAGAAGACTGTTCCAAAGGATTCAGAAAGACTGTGAGTAAAGCAGAGAGGTGGAGCCAGAATCAAAATAACAATTTTGAGTATCATTTAGAAAAGCCATAATTTTATTTTTACTGAAGTTCCACCAAATTTATAATTGTCAAAATATTCTAACAGGTTTCAACTTTTGCCTCTTCACAGTTTGAGAATGAAATTAATTCCACAATCTTATGTTTATAAATTCAACAATTTCCAGGCTCCCTGAAACCTGCTGTTGTAAAGTTGTTTAAAATGTTGTTAACCTTACTCCATGTGGTGCTGAAGTATGTCAGCCACAAGATTTACCTGTTCTTTACCAAAAAGTATGTGGAGATCATGTGATTCTTTGGGTTACATATGATTTCCCCAGTGGTCTAGGAATTCACTACTTAAAGAAGCAAGGACCCCCTCCCCAAATTCTGCACATGAGCACAAGAGGCATTACAGTAAATATGTGGCACTGTTGGAAAAGCCTGAATGTAAACATCCTGAGTGTCTCAGGTTCCTGTTTTGGGTGTGTCCTGGGATCGGGCCCACCACACATTGGTTTTCATGCTTTTCCAGTGCCCTTGAAGATATGGTTCATAATCAATGCTAGCAGTAACTGTTGCTATGATTAGTAAATTAGTTGATAAATATTCTCAGGCAGGCATATATTTTTATCTAGAAAACATTGGGCCCAATCTTGGAACTGGTTAAATGTTATGAACTTAATGGAATCCATGGCTTTTTTTTTTTCAGCTATTAACTGCCTTTGGGATTAGTTCACTCCTTTCTATTCCCCACTAATTACTTCACTAGTCATAATTCATCTTTCTGATCAGTTGAATGGACAAAGGGGAATGAAGGGAAGGGAGTGGGGATAGAATATGAATCTGACCTTTCTTATGTACATATATGAATATACCACAGTGAATCTCACCATATGTATATCCACAAGACACTAATTTAAAAAAGAATTAACAAATAGCAGAAAGACAGTAGAGTAGAGGGTAGGGAACAGGGGAAGGGAGAAGGGGATGGAATTGGAAGTACTGGGGAGTGAATTAGAATAAACTATATTTCATGCTTTTATAGTTATGTCAGAATGAATCCTAATATTATGTATAACTAAAAAGAACCAATAAAAATAATAATTCATGTTCTCCCACATCAACGTGTCAGTCTCCTAACTGACTTCACACCTTCTTGTCTTTGCTCTATAGATTCTCCAGAGAGAAGTCAGGCAATTTCTCTAACATTGTTCATTTCAGTCATTAGGGTTGTAGTATTTCAGAGTTTCTATTTGCCTCAGATAAAGTCCAGGTGTAGTCATGATCTGCCTCTGTGCAAGTCTGTTCTTCATCCCTAGCTACTTGCTTCTAATCAGTGTACTACGCATTAACTGATCTTCCAGGGCCAATGTCCTACCCTCTGCACATCCTGCTTCTACTGGTTGCTTTCTCTCCTTCCAAATTCATTTATCCAATTCCACTATTCACATGCTAGTTTATGCCTCATATCCTGTAGGAATGCACTGACCTCCCAAATCCAATTAGGAGTTATATGACCTGTGTTTTCACAGCATTACTATTGTATCACTTCTTTTTTTCCATTTTTTAATCATTTAACTTTATGTCATACTAGGCTCTATGTTTGTTTCATGAAGGTAGCTTTGTAGGTTGAGTATGACTTTTGGGAAGAGAGCAGAGTGGAAACTTAGTATATAGTTTTCGTTGGTACATTTAGAGTCTAGAGATCTGTTTATTTAAAGAAGTGAAACCTTATATGTATCCCCTTTGTAGTATTTCTTCATAGCATGCCTTCATTCATTAATGAGCCACAAAGAACAAGTCCAAAATAAGGAGAACAAATTTATGGTTTAGAATGTTCAGAAAATACATCAGACTCTAAAATCCATGGTTGTTTAAAATCTTGTCTATTTTTCATAATTCTGTGGTGGAGATGTCACAAAAACTAGTTGAACACTTCTAGTGACAGGGACCTCACTTTTTTTTTTTTTTTTTTTTTGCGGTACTGGGTATTGAACCTTGTGCTTGCGAGGCAAGCATTCTACCAGCTGAGCTATCTCCCCGGCCCTCCTCACTGTCTTTGATAATAATCCATTTCATGATCGAAAACTTCGATCTTTTAAAAGAATTTTGTATCTTTAATTTACACCCAGAAGAGTTTTACATTCTGAAGTTTTAGAAATAGCATATTTTCTCCTCCAGTGAAGTATAAAATATATGGTTAAAAGTTTTTAAAATTCTGGAGGTGTCTGTGTAAGTGAGTGTTGGGGGTTGTGTGTATTCCATTAATACTATTATATAACAGCATTCCTGAGGCTGGTTAATTTATATGGAATAGAAATTTGTTTCTCATAGAGCTGGGAAGTCCAGCTACAAGGTACCAGCATGTTCAGTGTCTGGTAGGACTAGTCTCTTCTTCCAAGATGATGCCTCACCTCGTTAAAGGCATGAAGCCAGAAAGGGTCTAGACTAGTTTTTCTAGTCTTTTTATGTAGTTGCTAACCATTCCTGAGGACTGTATCATCATGATCTAATCACTTTTGAAAAATCCAGCCTTTTAATAGTACGATATTGGCAATTAAGTTTTAATACATGAATTTCGAGTGGCATTAATTACCATAGAGAATATAGGGAAATATGTATATATACAGTGTATATTCTGTGTATATATATATATATATATATACACATTTTTTTTTTAATTGTAAACAATGGGATCCATGTTGTTTCTCTGTACATGGCGTAAAGGCATGCCATTTGTATAATCATAAATTTACATAGAGTAATGTTGTTTGATTCATTCTGTTATTTTTCCCTTCCCCCCACCCCTCCCACCCCCTCGTTTCCTTCTATGCAGTGCGTCCTTCCTCCATACTTGCCCCCCTCCCTAACCCTAACTCTAACCCTAACCTAACCTTTCCCTCCCCCCATTTGAGTCATCATCCACTTATTAGTGATATCATTCGTCCTTTGGCTTTTTGAGATTGGCTTATCTCACTTAGCATGATATTCTCCAATTATTCATCCATTTGCCTGCAAATGCCATCATTTATCATTCTTTATGGCTGAGTAATATTCCATTGTATATATATACCACAGCTTCTTTATCCTTCATCAATTGAAGGACATCTAGGTGGTTTCCACAGTCTGGCTATTGTGAATTGAGCAGCTATGAACATTGATGTGGCTGTATCTCTGTAGTATGCTGATTTTAAGTCCTTTGGGTATAGGCCAAGGAGTGGGATAGCTGGGTCAAATGTGGTTCCATTCCAAGTTTCTAAGGAATCTCCACACTGCTTTCCAGTAGTGGCTGCACTAATTTGCAGCCCCACCAGCAATGTATGAGGTGTACCTTTCTCCACACATCCTCACCAACACCTGTTGTTGCTCGTATTTTGGATGATTGCCTTTCTAATTGGGTTGAGATGAAATCTTAGGGTGGTTTTGATTTGCATTTCTCTTATTACTAGAGATGTTGAACATTGTTCCATATGTTTGTTAATTGTTTGTAGATCTGCTGTGAAGTGTCTAAATTTCCTTAGCCCATTTATCGATTGGATTATTTGCATTCTCGGTGTAGAGATTTTTGAGTTCTTTATAGATTCTGGAGATTAGTGCTCTATCTGAAGTATAATTGGCAAAGATTTTCTCCCACTCTGTAGGCTCTTTCTTCACATTGCTGATAGTTTCCTTTGCTGAGAGAAAGCTTTTTAGTTTGAATCTATCCCAGTTATTGATTCTTGCTTTTATTTCTTGTGCTATGGGAGTCCTGTTAAGGAAGTCTGGTCCTAAGCCGACATGTTGAAGATCTAGACCTATTTTTCTTCTATAATCTGCAGAGTCTCTGGTCTGATTCCGAGATCCTTAATCCATTTTGAGTTTAGTTTCGGGCAGGGTGAGAGATATGGTTTTAGTTTCATTCTGTTGCATATGGATTTCCAATTCTCCCAACACCATTTGTTGAAGAGGCTATCTTTTCTCCATTGCATATTTTTGGCACCTTTGTCTAATATGAGAAAATTGTATTTATTTGGGTTTGTGTCCGTGTCCTCTATTCTGTACCATTGATCTACCTTTCTATTTTGGTACCAATACCATGCCGTTTTTGTTACTATTGCTTTGTAGTAGAGTTGATGATCTGGTATTGCAGTACCCCCTGTTTCACTCTTCCTGCTAAGGATTGCTTTAGCTATTCTGGGTTTCTTATTCTTCCAGATGAATTTCATAATTGCTTGCTCTATTTCTGTAAGGTACGTCATTGGGATTTTAATTGGAATTGCATTGAATTTGTATAGCACTTTAGGTAGTATGGCCATTTTGACAATATTAATTCTTCCTATCCAAGAACATGGAAGATCTTTCCATCTTCTAAGGTGTTCTTTAATTTCTTTCTTTAGTGTTGTATAGTTCTCATTGTAGAGGTCTTTCACCTCTTTTGTGAGATTGATTCCCAAGTATTTTATTTTTTTTGAGGCTATTGGGAATGGGGTAGTTTTCCTAATTTCTCTTTCTGAAGATTCATCACTTATGTATATAAATGTGTTGGATTTATGAGCATTGATCTTATAACCTGTTACTTTACTGAATTCACTTATGAGTTCTAAGAGTTTTCTGGTGGAATTTCCAGGTTCCTCTAAATATATAATCATGTCATCAGCGAACAGGGATAGTTTGAGTTCTTCTTTTCCAATTCGTATTCCTTTAATTTCTTTGGTTTGTCTAATTGCTCTGGCTAGAGTCTCAAGAACGATGTTGAATAGAAGTGGTGAAAGAGGGCATCCCTGCCTTGTTCTAGTTTTTAGGGGGAATGCTTTCAGTTTTTCACCATTTAGAATGATATTGGCCATGGGCGTAGCATAAATGGCCTTTACAATGTTAAGGAATGTTCCCAGTATCCCTATTTTTTCTAGTGTTTTGAGCATGAAGGGGTGCTGTATTTTATCAAATGCTTTTTCTGCATCGATTGAAATAATCATGTGATTCTTGACTTTAAGTCTATTGATATGGTGAATTACATTTATTGATTTCCGGATGTTGAACCAACCTTGCATCCCTGCGATGAAACCCACTTGATCCTGGTGCACTATCTTTTTAATATGTTTTTGTATGCGATTTGCTAAAATTTTGTTGAGAACTATTGTGTCGATGTTCATTAAGGATATTGGTCTGAAATTTTCTTTCCTTGATGAGTCTCTGTCTGGTTTAGGTATCAGTGTGATATTGGCTTCATAGAATGAGTTTGGGAGGGTTCCCTCCTCTTCTATTTCATGGAATACTTTGAGAAGTATTGGAATGAGCTCTTCTTTAAAGGTTTTGTAGAACTCGGCTGAGAACCCATCTGGTCCTGGAGTTTTCTTTGTTGGTAGGCTTTTGATGACTTCTTCTATTTCAGTACTTGAAATTGGTCTATTTAAATTGTGCATGTCCTCCTCGTTCAGTTTAGGCAATTCATATGTCTCTAGAAACCTGTTGATGTCTTTGAAATTTTCTATTTTGTTGGAGTATAGATTTTCAAAATAGCTTCTAATTATGTTTTGTATTTCAATCCTGTCTGTTGTGATATTTCCTTGTTCATTCCGAATTTTAGTGACTGCGTTTTCTCTCGTCGTCTATTTGTTAGTGTGGCTAAAGGTTTATCAATTTTGTTTATTTTTTCGAAGAACCAACTATTTATTTTGTCAATTTTTTGTATTGTTACTTTTGTTTCAATTTCATTGATTTCAGCTCTGAGTTTAACTCTTTCCTGTCTTCTACTATTTTTGGTGCTGGTCTGTTCTTCTTTTTCTAGGGCTTTGAGTTGTAGTGTTAGGTCCTTTATTTGTTGAGCTTTTCTTCTTTTATTAAATGCACTCCATGAAATAAATTTTCCTCTCAGTTCTGCTTTCATAGTGTCCCAGAGATTTTGATATGATTTTTCTTCGTCCTCATTTACCTCTAAGAATTTTTTAATTTCCTTCCTAATATGTTCTTTTATCCATTCATAATATAATAGCATATTGTTTAATCTCCAGGTGTTGAAATAGTTTCTGTTTTTTACTCTTTTATTTATTTCGAACTTCAATCCATTATGATCTGATAGAATACAAGGTAGTGTCTCTATCTTCCTGTATTTGCTAATATTAGCTTTGTGGCATAATATATGGTCTATTTTAGGAAAGGATCCATGTGCTGCTGAGAAGAAAGTGTATTCACTCTTGGTTGGATGGTATATTCTATAAATGTCCGTTAAGTCTAAATTAATGATTGTGCTATTGAGATCTATGGTTTCTTTGTTCAATTTTTGTCTGGAAGATCTGTCCAGTGGTGAGAGAGGTGTGTTAAAATCACCTAGTATTATTGTGTTATGGTCTATTTGGTTTCTGAAATTGAGAAGGATTTGTTTGACATACATGGATGAGCCACTGTTTGGGGCATAGATGTTTATGATTGTTATGTCTTGATGATTTATGTTTCCCTTAAGCAGTATGAAATGACCTTCTTTATCCCCTCTGACTAACTTTGGCTTGAAGTCCACATTATCTGAAATGAGGATGGGTACTCCAGCTTTTTTCCTGAGTCCATGTGCATGGTATGTTTTTCCCCATCTTTTCACCTTTAGTCTATGGGTATGTTTTTCTATGAGGTGAGTCTCTTGTAGGCAACATATTATTGGATCTTTCTTTTTAATTCAGTCTGCTAGTCTATGTCTTTTGATTGATGAATTCAGGCCATTAACATTCAGGGTTATTATTGAGATATGATTTGGTTTCCCGGTCATTTGGTTCATTTTTTAAATTTTATTTATTTATT